>NC_090922.1:522042798-523422230 GCF_040938575.1 Ambystoma mexicanum
ACGAAGAGGGAAGGCAGAAGCAAAGAGGAAGGTCTTGAGGTGCTTCCGGAAACAGAGATGGTTCTCCTCAGGTTTCAGAGTGACAGGGAGGCTGTTCCAGAGGAAGGCCCCAGCCGAAGAAAGAGATCTACCAGCAACTCATTGCTTGGCGAAATATGTCTCCTAGCGCTGTTTAACACATGCTTGTTAGGCAAAGTTTGTATGCAGTACCCTCTGGGAACACTACACACAACTATGACTAATGGTGTAAGCAAAACCAACCTTTGGTATAAGTCTGTACTGCAGAGATTTGGTAGCGTTGCTGAGCAGCCAGGCTTATCTCAAAAGGAGAAATGTGAGCAGTAATGATGTTACACAGAGGTCTACAATCACAAGTGTTCAAATAAACTCTTACACTCAAGATTTCTTGGATAAATACTTATTAATTTATTTATCAGTCAGTTATAAAACATTCATTAGAAGGAGGCAATCAAATAATAACACACAAATTTACTTCAATAATGCACACTCTAAGTTTCTGAATCAGACAAGACCCTTTTGGGATGGCCCACAGACACAACCTACACCTACAGGTAACTTTAGTAACAAGGGTGCTGAGGACATGAATATCTTACTTTTGGCATTCAGAATACTTTTCAAGAGGAGTAAAAGGCAAAGGTTATCAGAACATAGAAGATTACAATACAATTATTCTTAGACAGTGCAAATAGTTTGAGTTCACCAGAAGAGTCAAATCAATTCAATAGGCTAGGCTAAAGTCAACGGGCTAAAGTCTTGGATAGGACAAAGCTATTTTGATAAGTAAACATAAAAATCTCTGCTCAAGTTCTTAGGAGTAGTTTGTAAAAAGAAGAATCATATGTTGGGTCACAAGCTGATTAGGCCTGTGAGTTGCAAAAGTTTCAAGCACTTTGGCAGTGAGAGGTAAGTTCTCTCAGCCTTATTTTACAGTACCTTACAATGAAGAAAAAGATGCATCTGATGACTTCTGTTCCTGGCAGTTCCTGCAGAACTCTCTGGCCTGGGCCTCAGTCATGGGCACAAGAGAGAGGACGTCGGGGGACTCCTGCACTGCACTGGACTGTCAAAAGCTTGCAACTGGCAAACTTCAATTTCAGTGGCTGTTTCGCGTTTCAGCTACCGCACTGGTAACAACGCTTGTTCTGGCTTTCAAGGTGGACTGTCTTTGCTTCTGAGGTCCTGCACTCAGCTGAGGAGGGTCAGGCTTGGTCGGTCCGACATCGTGGGAGTCCGGAGGATCTTCCAAACGCTTTAGGCCAGCTTACAAGCAACGCACACAATCTGGTGTCCTTCTCCCTGGCTCTACAGTTTCCTGCAGCAACTTTGAGGAAATTCAACCAGCTCCGAGATGGGTGTCCAGGTGGCTTACTTGGGAGTTGATTGGTCCTACCAACACAAAGGGAGAAGTCGTCCTTTGCAGGGCTTCTCTGTCGATGCGAACTTGGCGATTCTGACCTGCAGTAGGGCTTCACCGGGCAAACCAACGGTCCAGGATTTGCAGCAGCCGTCCTCTTCAAGTTCTTCTTCGGTTCCTTCGTGCAGTGGTCGACTCTGACTTACAAGCTAAGAGACTCGCCTTTTATTCAGTTCTCTCCCATTCATTCCAGCCTAGCTGCCACTCACCCAGCAGGGTGGCTGTCCTTGCCGGACAGTCAGCCAGCCAATCATCACAAGGTGCATTTGGGTCTCCTGGGAGACTAAGCACAGGGAGTTTTGGGCACCTCCCAAGGCGTTCTTCACTACTGAAGCCCGCCAAAGGTGAATGAACAAAGAGACCAAACCTGGTTTGGCGCGCAGAGAAAAACTCGAGAAGGACCTTTGCAGAAAGAAATGGTGAAAAAAGAAGACCAGGACCTGTTTTAACAAAGGAGGCTCAGGCGCCACCTTGAAAAACATGGCTCCCACGATTTAACGTTACTGGAGCTACAAATAGTTTGCGGTCAGGAAAAATCATGGTAGTTCGTTGTAAAATGACTGCCACCAGCCATTCTGAGAGGAAATGGTAGCATTTGAATGGTACATGAGTATCTAGACATAGCGGATTCTAAGTAACCTCTCCAGCACTCTATTGTAAGATAGGGTGTGCTGGGTCTAGCAATTTAAAAGACTAGTACAGTTAATTTCACTTTACTTACTCTGGGAAACAGTAGTTTATCCCAGAGAAGGTATTTGAACCTTGGGAAAGCATGAAAGGCTTCCCTGTGCCACTGCACTGAGGGTGCTGTGTGACACAAATGAAAAGATGATGCCTATGGAGTTGGTTAGACTCCATAACCAAAGGAAACACAAGAGTAAAACACATATCAGGGGGGCGTGGCTTACCAGCCATGGAGTAGGACGTGTGGGCATGAGCTGCTCCCATGATCCGACACTGATCCTTGAGAAAATGCACGTAATACCGGCCAAAACTGTCACCACAATGGATGTGCGTGCGTGGGAACGTATACGCTACTAGACCCAAGAAGATTTCAGCTTGCTGGGCAATTATCGGCGAGATTGAGGAACCCGAGGAGCCTAGCTGAATGGATACATTGTATCCAAAATGGCGGCGAACAAAGGATGAGCGGCCGTAACTGCAGTACGGATAAAAGCGCACCGCGTATTGCTGCCCTGCCACTGAGAAGACGGGCCGATCCCCTGCTAGCGACCTGGAGAGAGAATTACACGCGAAGCGGACTATAAATGAGAGCGGAGACGAGGTAGCTTTCCTCGGCCACCAGCTGACTCGATGCGCGGCTCTTGCTGCCTGCAGGAAATGAAACAAAGCATCGGGGGCCTCCAATGGAAATGCGCGAGAAATGATGGACAAGATGGATGGACACAATGTAACAGCAGAGGACGTGAGGAGCACACTCAGACTCTCAGACCAGTAGCTGGCGTGTTATGCGAGGAAGCCGAATGCACGGTGAGGCTCCGCGGCTCAGCTGAACAAATAGAACAGCTGCTGTGACACTGAGCTGGAAGCGGATGCGGCGGGCTCAGAGGAGGACTGAAGGCCCTGCAACTAGCATTGTGGATGCTGGCATAACACGGGGAGACCAGCGAACGGCAGCTTAAACAGGAGGCCCGTGAAGGACTAGCACACAACTGGAAGGGAAAACCTTTGTTCTGGAAGCGTGGGGCTCCCCGCAGGCCATAACTGGTACTTTGCACAGAACGAACGTGCGCCGCACTACAGCGAGTGGGACTCATGGACCTAGAGCTCTTGGCCCCTGACGGAGCGCTAAATTGAGCATAATTAACAGGTCTGCGCGGAAGGGTGAAAGCGCAGTGATATGCCACATGGACTTTGGGATAGTGGCTCACAAGGTGTCTGATGCGAGGACCCCACCTACGATAAGACCGAGAAGGTGAGCCAGCGAGAATATATGCGAGGGGCCGGGGGGGCATGGTGCACAGAACTGTTATGCTGGTAGGTGCTGCCCGGAGGTACACTGTGGGATGTGACAGTGCCTAAACGCAGCCGGCACCACGGTATATGTTGGTGCGCGGGGAAGACGGCTGAAGATATACCCAGCGGTGCACGTTCCAGCGGGGCACATTGCGCAGAGAGCCCAAAAGTCGGGGGCCAGCGATTTAAGGAGTTGCCCCTGCGATCAACAAAAGGAGCCAATACGTGGGAGAACACAACCCACTCCAGGAATAGCCCGGCGAACGTAAGCCGGTGCGGAGGCTCTCCTGGTCAACTTTCTTGGCCCTGGGTGTGCGTCGGAACAGAAGTGCGGAGCAGACACGTCAGGGACTAAGCGCCCACAGGCAAGATGGCGGGAAGAGGGACCATAACCAAGAGTAAGAATAAACAGTCCACTATGGAAACATTTGCCAAGACGCAGTTGTCTCCAGCGACCACGGCACTCAAGGGAGCGTCAGGACCGATGGAGAGCGCCATAACGATCGAAAACCACCAGATTTTGGCGGCTATCACGGAACTAAAAGATTCATGGGGGTTAGCGATGGCTGACCTGCGCATTTCCCTGGAGGCCAAGATAGATGCAGTGGGCATTGATGTCACCTTGCTGAGGCAAGATGTCAGGGCGTTGGCAGAGAGAACGAGCTGCTTGGAAAGTGCGGTGAAGACCAACACGGACACCAGTAGCAGCAATGCAAAGGAGGTCCACGTGCTAAAGCAACAGGTAGCTAACCTGGAGAATCGGGCGGAGGAAGCAGGAGGCAGAGCAAGGAGAAACAACATTCGCGTCGTCGGACTCCCAGAGGGAGAGGAAGGCCAAGACCCCACAGACTACATCGAAAATTTACTCCTGCAAGAAATCGGGGCCGAAAAACTCTCGCAAGGCTTTACTGTGGAGTGGGCGCATAGGGCCCTCATGAGGAGGCCACAACCGGGGGCTCCCCCCCAGCCTATCATAGCGAAAATACTGAACTATAAGGATTGCGAGAAGATTTTGGAATACTTCCACAAGGGTGGAACCATCGAGAGCGTCGTGCACCGTCACGGCGTATCCAGATTACACAATGCTGGTCCAAAGGCAGCGGTACAGCTACGTGGCGATCAAAAGAAGGCTACGTGCGATGGGGATCAAATATATGCTGCTGTATCCCGCGAAGCTAAAAGTGATACATAAGAGCAAGATGTTTCTCTTCCACACGCCCGAAGAAGCGACGACCTGGCTAGACCTTCAGGGGTGCCCGGAACAGGAGGTGGATCAGGCGCAGAAGTAATACGATAAGTGGCTGGGATATTAGGCATGGCGGGGCATGATGTACATTGGGTATCCATTAGAATTATGAGCGAAGACTATGGCTGAGGGGTAGTAATGGGTACGGGTGGCACCTGAAGCAGATCCCATGGACTTGGGTGAACACAAGGACTTGAATATAGCAAAGAGGATAGACATATGTGGTAATTGTACAGTTAAGTGTGTTGAATTCTCAGCAAATAGGAGCGGCGGAACGCGAGCACCCTACCCCCCCCCCATATTAGTCTTAGTAGGCTAGCCAGTAGGGCGGCCTTACCCCGCGGAGCATTGAGTACAGGCGGAAGCCAGAAAAGTGCTAGATGCGGGCAAGCCTGAGATCCAGGGATGGAGCTGGGCAACAGTTGGGGAGTGGCCTGGGGGGGTTGGGAGGGAAAATGGGGGGTGGGAGGTGTGGGGAGTTGGGTGTGGTTGGGAGGGAGAAGGGGAAGGGAGGAGTGTCAGGGGTGTGTGTAGTTGAGGGGAGTTTGAACTGGGATACGAGCCTAAACAGACAAAAACGGGTACAAACAGTCGATTGCGTGGCAGAGGTGGGGGCGGAAAACATAACAAGCCATGGGGGACCTTAAAATGATTACGTGGAATGTTAGGGGTCTAAACAGTTATTTGAAGAGAAACAAGGTTATGCTATACTTGCGAAGACAAAAAATAGACATTGCGTTATTACAGGAGACCCATCTGACAAGTGAGAGACTGGGAATGATCAAAAAGAAATGGAAAGGAGTGGTGGTGGGCTCAACATACTCGGCTTATGCTAGAGGGGTCCTTATCTGGGTGGCCCCACATGTCCCCTTTCATGTGTTACAGGAAACTGCTGGAGCGGACGGGAGAATGGTAATACTCAGGGGCCTGGTAGAGAACAGAGAGATAAGTGTAATCAATACATATGCTCCCAATCAGAATACAGCGAGGTACTTCAGAACCCTGAGCGCTACCCTGGGAATGTGCATGGGAAGTGCGGTACTATGGGGTGGGGATTTTAACTGCGTACTAGACCCAAGGGTGGACAGATCAGACCAGAAGGTGGAAAGACCCGCCCCGGCGGCACGGGTGTTACAAGCGCTGCTCAATGATTTTGACGTGACTGACGTATGGAGAGCGAAGCACCCCCAAGAAAGACAGTACTCGCATTACTCGGCCCCACAACAGTTGTCCACCAGATTAGACTATGTCTTTGCTACGTCAGGCCTAACAACGGAAGTGGTGCGGGTGGAATATAAAGCGAGAGTCCTGTCGGACCACTCGCCCTTGATTGTTACCTGGCAGTACTGCCCTCCAAGAGCAAGGATCCCAACGTGGAGGCTCCGAGCGGAAGCGCTTACGGATCCTGTGTTCAAGGACGAGTTAAGGGAAGAGATCATAACCTACTTTGATGAGAACACGGGTAGTGTAGATTCAGCGTGCACATTGTGCGAGGCCTTTAAAGTAGTGTTGAGGGGCGTGGCCATAGCGAAGTCCCACAGGCTGCAAGGCGGTATCCTGGCTGATTTACGGGAGGCCGAGAGGGACTTGGAAAAAACACAAAGAAAGGAGGGCGATACTGGTCCGAATGCGGAGCGGATACTCCAACTTCAACAAACGTGTGGAGAGCACTGGGACAGGTTGTGTAAACTGAATTATAGGAAATACATAGAGAGGCAGCACGCGGGTGGTGACAAAACAGGACGGCTTTTAGCGTGGTTATACAAGAGCGAAACCCCTAGACCCACCATCAGGGCGATAACAAGGGAGGACAGTAGTGTAGTGGACACCCAGGAGGGAGTTAATCAGGAATTTGCCAAATATTACAGAGAACTATATGGGGATGTTGAAGAGGATAATCAAGAGAGGATAAAAGAAACACTCGAAGATATAGGCCTACCCAGGATAAGTGCTGAAGAGAGAGAAGAGCTGGATGCACCAATCACTTTAGAAGAATTAGAGGCGGTGGTGAGACAATTGCCTACTAGTAAAACCCCAGGGGCGGACGGGTTTCCGAGTGAGTTTTATAAAGCATACATGGTAGAGGTGCTCCCTCCCATGCTGAATATGCTAAATGAGGCATTTGAGGCGGGACAGCTGCCGGAGTCGCTAAGGGAAGCAATTATAATTCCGCTCCCTAAACCAAATAAGCCTGGGCACAGTTGCGGCTCCTACAGACCACTGTCAATGCTGAATCAAGACAGCAAGATATTAACAGCCGTGTTGGCGAGCAGACTGCGAAGAGTCATAGATAAACTCATACACCCGGACCAGACAGGCTATGTTCCAAACAGAAACATAACTCATAATCACAGACGACTCCACCGAGTCCTTGAATGGGCGGGGCGGAATGAAGGTGATATGGCAGTAGTGTCCTTGGATGCGGTAAAGGCTTTCGATTCTGTTAGGTGGCCATGGTTGCTGTCGACGTTAGAGGAATATGGGATGGGGCCAGGATATGTCAGATGGGCAAAGATGTTATACAGTGCGCCGCTCGCTAGAGTTAAGACGGTGCAGTTATTTCAGAGAGATGGCGGTTAAGCAGAGGTACTAGACAAGGATGCCCATGGTCCCCTATGTTATACATATTGGCACTGGAACCGTTGGCTATATACCTCAGACAGCAGTATGACACCATAGGCATTGAAGTGGGTGGGGAGCGACACTTAATCTCTTTATATGCAGATGATATGTTATTGTATCTGAAGCATCCCGAGGAGAACCTCCAGTATATTTTAGAGGTTATGGATCGGTACACAGAGCTGTCTGGAATAGCTGTGAACCCTCAGAAGTCCGTAACTTTCCCGTTGGGTAACTATAGGGGACTCCTTGCAGAGCAGTTGCCGGTATTGCAAGCCCCTTGGGCGGTTGACACCTTTCGATACCTTGGGATAGACGTGTATCATACGGTTGAACAAGAACATAAGCACAATACGGAGGTAGCTGTGGGAAAGATAGAGCACAGTATGCAATTTTGGGGAAAGCTGCCGCTAGCTATGATGGGGCGTAGTGCAATGCTTAAGATGGTGGTCCTGCCCAGACTCTTGCATTATTTTGGGAACATTCCATACCTCATACCTGGGAAGTTTTTTGCCAAACTGAATAGCATATGCAGGGACTTTTTGTGGCAGGGGACTAGATGCAGGATGGCATTGTGGAAACTGCAAAACTCTTATGAAAAAGGGGGGATACGGCTCCCCAACTATGAGGCCTACTACGTGGCGAGCCAACTGCAATATGTTGCTAAATGGCTCTCGGATGAAAGTACCCCCGAAACCGGATTGTTTAGAGCAGACTGTGTCCCATTTTATTTAAAGGAAGTGATCTGGTTGTCCGAAACGGATATGCAAGGGCGCCCCAATATGTTGATGCTAGGGTGGAGGATCTGGCGCCGCGCGTGCAGGATGATGGAAACCTCAGCTCCGCGCTCCCTGCAGATGCCGCTGGTGGCACTGGCCACTGGAGATGAGCAACTGCGGAAGAGGATCAGAAGCCACTGGGAGCCAGTGGGTTTGGTAACGATTGGAGATGTATGGCGGGAGGGATCCATCATAAGTTTCGAGGAGTTGGGCGAGGAAACAGGTTTACACGCAGGCCAATATATTACATATCATAGACTGGCACGCAAAATTAAAATGATTTGGCCCGAAACTGTCCTCGAAGCAGAGCCGGATGGTATTGTACACGCTATATATGACATAACAGAGGGAGGGCATGAGATCTCAAGGTTGTATGATATGCTGATGCTTAGGATAGGTAAAGAACCAATGCAACTTCGATTAGATTGGGAAACTGAGGTGGGAGCCCCAATGGAGGATAGGATGTGGGAGCGGGCTTTGTGGTATCATCCGAAGGTGTCGAGAAACGCTAGGTTGAAACAGATACAATTATATATTACGCATAGAGCGTACATGACACCCCTGAGGATATCAAGGTTTAAAAATGCAGGTAGACAAGCATGTCCCAGGTGTGATGAAGAACAGGCTGACATGACACATGTTTTGGTCCTGCCCTGTGGTTGGGCGCTTCTGGAGCGAGATAGCGGCGAGACTGGCAGATAAAGGAGTTGCACTGGTTGTAGAGTCAGCTTGGGCCTGCTTATTGGGGGGGTTCCCTAGATCGCAGAAACTGAAGCATGTGAACAAATTGAAAGACTTGGCATATGTGCTAGCTAAGAGAAGGATTGCCATGGGGTGGAAAGCCTGTCATAAACCGCAGGTGGAGATATGGTGGAAGGAATTGCAAAAGTGGGCGGAGGCAGAGACAATGGTATGGCAGGAGTTCAGTATAAGGGGAGGGGAAGAAGAGATGGGAACCCTGCGGGCTTGGAAATCACTGATAGCGGAATTGTTTGGAACGATGCCAGACCTGGCGGGTTCCAATGGAGAACGGACCCCACCGCGCAGCGTAAACACAGAGTGAACAGACTTGACGGGCTCGTAGCGGGGGGTGGGTTTTGGGGAGCAGAGGTCAAATTGTATAATGAACACATTCGAAACTGTATTACGCATCCTGTATTATATATTTGGTCTGTATTGTTTTGTTGGTTGAAATATAATAAAAAACGTTTAAAAAAAAAAAAAAGAGTAAAACATATCAAAATACATGAGAGAGTGGGAAAAAGGGTCACACTCTCTCCAGGTAAAAAAATCAAGTCCTCAAAATCCAGCAAAGATGCTGGGGGTCTCTAAGGTAAAGGGAATTAGCACATGTTTGAGAATTCTCCCTAACAATGCTATATTGTGCTTTGCAATTTAACAGCACAGCACCAAAACAACAGACACAATAAATGTAACAAAGCTTTCTTGATTTGCACCATGATGTGAAGTTTGTGTAATATATTTAGTGTCTCTGTAATGCAACAAAATCTGGAATGTACTAGCCCGGCTGAGGTATTGGTCTATTGAAATGACTTTCTTGTGCCGTTATACTAACATATAAAATGTAATTGAAGGTGCACTGGAGCAGAACTCCTTTCACTTAAAATGCTGAAACTTTCTTAGAGGCCAAACATTGAATGGGGATGAGGTAGTACCACCTGCCTTGTCTGTCCATTGCAACTCCTCTTCAGGTGTCCGCAGGTGAATGGACACAGAGTTTACCCTAAACCATTCTCTGTGCGAAAGACCCATAGATTCCTGACTGCCAGCGCAAGCATTAGGGCTTTCATTATTTTCATTTGAAATAGGCCATAGAGCCTGTGGTGCCCCCTGTGGTTCTGAGAAGAAAGGTTCATCGTTTTTCTTACGTGGTTGTTTGGTGTTTCAGCACACTTGTTGGCTGTCTTTCTTTTTTCTGCTGTGCAGAGGCAATGCCTGCCCAGGGATAATCTGCAGCTATTAACCCGCCATCCGCCCTGCCTTTCCATTGCTTTATCTAGGAGTTTGTCCGAGAATGAAGCCACAGGGCAAAGCTGAAGGCATGCATATATTCCTCCATAAAACACGGCTCTTTCAACGGCACCTGACCAAGGACTAAATCCAATGGACATACATTTCGACACACAGACCTTACAGTACAGCACAACTGGTAAAAGACAGCAGCCTAAATGTGGGCTACCCACACTATGTACAGCATGCGCTGCTCTCGAGCTAGGTCTGCGCTTTAAACAATTAACAAAAACAAAACTAAAAAGAAGATTCCCTAAAGAGGCACCTGTTTTCACAAACGAATGGCTGCGTCATGTCAAAAGTGCATTTGCTGGCAGTCTACTCCTCCAAGAACATTCAGTAATCAGACACATCTCATCCTGCTTTCCGCACGTTGGTGTCGGGCAGTAAACATGCTTGGAGATGAATGAAGTTCAAGGTAGCTCATATTAGGCCTCCTCAATGATAAAACAGGGAAATCCCCCATTGAAATTTGCATTGGGAGATATATTCCCCAATTATGATCGACTATGCACTGCACAGCTGCCTCCCCCAGCGGAAGCCAGTGTTGCACTGAATTCATCCTTCCCATTCCTTGCACTAAACAGACGAGGTGTGCCCTCCAAGGAACCAGTGTACCAAATAAAAATGCATGATCGTCTAAATATGTGATCGCTCTTTGCACACCGCCCTTTCCACACTGCCCTTTCCCATTTGAAATCCTTAAACTACATCGGATCAATGCATTTTTGTTCTAAACAAATGCAGGTGGGCTTTTCCCAGCTGTTGCCCAGGAGAGCCTCCCAAACCTTATTTTGGAATGGGCCCCCTGCTGACAGGGCTTAGTGAACCGGGGAATCCAGTGTTTCACTTCCGGCTCCCGGGACGTGACTAGGCACGCACGGCCCACGGCGAGCGCGTCCTAGGAACAGCCACAATTCCCTTTAAAGAGGAAGCTGCCGTCGGCTGTGCCCTAGCCCCGCCCCCACCGCCCGTGCCCGTCGCAGCCACTGGCTCCAGTTGCCCTTGGCTGACTCAGCGATACTCACACCAGGTTTTGCTTTCTGGCCTCGGAGATGATCACCTTTGCTCTGCATGCAGGGTGTGCCATGCATATTTACTCACCCATTCACACAATGGCGCGCATATCAGCAGGTGTGTGCACAAGCTGGTGCCCAGAGCCCTTTCTCCCCACCATTGAAACCGAGAGCCGTTAAGGACCACAGCACCGTTTCCTATTTGCCATGACCTTGGTAATGATTTCTAAGGTGTCACACGTCAGCAGAGGTGGTCTCCTGGTGACAAGCTTTGAAATGAAGGGTGGGGAAACGAAGGTGGGTCACTAGGGCCTTTATAATGTGTTTGGCAGAAAGCAGTTAAAAATGGTGTGACCAATTGATACTTCAGATTTCCCATGTACCTAAATATAGCCATGGTACCCATTACCCTCTGCTTCCTGTAAAACTCAAAGGAAAAGAGGATGTTTGTAGATATGTGCTGGGTCATGTATAGCTGCTCATCCTAGCCGTCAAGCAACAGAGCATCGTAAAACAAGGGGATAGTATTAGGGTTACAATAATATGGAAACAATTAAGATAAACTATGAAGGGTACACCTGGACAGAAATGAAGAGATGGGATCCAGCAGGTTACAGGCTAGGGGAAACAGGCTAGGGAGGGAAAGGCGGACGCAATCTTTAAGGATGTGTTGGTGGATCCACAGGTGTTTGTGATATTGCTGTGAGCCCTGCCTTCCTGCTCTGGAAAGGGGGGCCCAGCGAGGTACATTAGGTAGAGGAGATCAATGATACATAGATACACTGGTGGGGTTGTGTGGTACTGACCGTTTTGTGCGTGCCACCAGTCCTTTAATTCTCTTGCTTACTTTTCAGGGGCCTTTTCTCTATACACTACATCCCTCCCCAACTTGCATAACAATTTCCATACACTTGTGTACTGCGACAGTGTGCATACATTACATCAGTTCTGTGATGCTTGTCTAACTTTCAGTTTTTTGTTAGAAACCGTGTAGGGCAAACCCCCTCAGTCTTGTGGATGTCAGGGGGTCTCTCCCGCAGCTCATAGCGTGACTCGTTGCGCCTTGGTTGATATGGCGGTTGGCTCCTGTTGTGTTTGCTCACCATTGCTCGTCTCGTCGGGTGGGCTGGTGGTGGTCATATCTCTCATTTCCACCCACGCTGCCTGGGGGTCAGGTAGTGGTCCATCTGGCGCCTCCACCAAGGGGGGCACTTCCTTCCACATTGTTAGCAGCACCTTCCGGAAGTGGGAGACGTTTCTTGTCACAGTCTCTTGTCCTCGCTGGGTGGTCACCATCCCGTGCTACTTGTGAGGTGACTGTCCACGGGGTCGGTTCATGCTGGAGAGCCAGTTTGGTTTGGGGTGCCCGATTCCTGACTATCACTCGCTCTCTGGGGCTCAAGTCGCTGTTGACGGCCCGAAGGGCTTGACTTTCTCTGTCATTTCAGGCTTGTCTCGGACTCTCTATTAATTCTCTGTGTGGCTCTGGGGGTTGGGGGACAGGCAGTCCTACTTGAATTGGGAGTCTAAACACTAGTGCGGCTGGATAGACGTGGGTTGATGAATGAGGCGTCTGTCGGTACGTTCTTAGGAATCGTTATACCTCGGGAAGCCATGGCGTCTGTTGTTCCTTTGCAATGCGGATTACTTTGTTGAGCGATGCCATAAAGAATTCTGCATCTCCATTAGCTTGGGGCCAATGCGGTGGTGTTGGATGTTCAGATTGTCTAGGAAGTTGCAGAGCTCTCGCCCTTTGAATGGCGAGCCATTGTCGTTTTTTGACTTTGTTAAGTATGCCGTGTACTGTGCATATCTTTTCCAGGGCGTATCTGTGGATTGCACCTGCTCCACTTCTGGGTACCTGCTGAACTCGTTGACAAGTAGGTACGCCTCATTGGCTACCAAGCAGAAGTCTAAACTTATCGCGTCACACCTCTGTTGGCTGCGAGGAGGGCTTGCGATGGGCTCTGGAGAGATTTGTTTCTGCGTCGCTTGGCAGGCAGTAAACTTTGGATGTTGGGCAGCCACACTCTTGACCTGAGAAAAGCCTGTGTTTTGGTGATGCCCTTCATGTGCTAGGCCCAGTGCTCACTCTTCTAGTGCTAAAGGTAGGACAATCCGGTGTCCTTTTAATATGATCCCCTCAGGTGATATGGAGAGTTCATGTGTATCCCCAGTAGATGTTGCAGTAGTGCTTGGGCTGCTGGAGTTTGATTCATTGCAGCTGCAAGTAGGTTCCTCCACTCACCGGGCATTATTGATTCCTTGACTCACTGGCGGCAAGGATCTTGGTCTGCTTCCTCAATGATTTCTTCCAGTTTCCATTTTGGCCTGGCACGTGTAATTACATGACATACATGTTCGTCAGTTTTGTGCGCGCTGTCTTGTTCTTTTGATCTGGCTGGCCGGGGGTGTCAGGACAAGTAGTCTGCTGGGTTGTCGCTTCCTGAGCAGTACTCTACCTCAATGTCGAATTGTTGGAGTTGGAGCATCCAGCGTTCTAGACTTGCCGGTCGGTGTGGGGCTGACACCTTGAAGATGGATATCAGGGGTTTGTATTCTGTAAATATTGTCACGTGGTCCCCAGTAAGTGCTCGTGAAAGTGGTGGCAGCCCCACACGATGACAAGGGCTTGAGACTCGATGTGGGGGTAATTTTGTTCAGTGCTGGTCAGCGCTCGACTGGCGAACGCGTTGGGGTGCGTGTTCCCCTCTTGGTCAAATTGTGTTAGGACAGCTCCAAGTCCCACTGGGCTGGCGTCCACTAGGAGCTCTGTCTTGTATGTTGTGTTGAAGAATGCCATAGTGGTGTTTGTTAGAATGGACGATTTGATGCTCTGAAATGCATTTTCTTTTACGGGCCCCACGTCCAGTAAACTTCTTTTCTCGTCAGGTGTCTGAGTGGAGCCACAATGGTGTTTTGCTCTGGTATAAAGCGGCTGCAGTATGAGGCCATTCCCATGAAGCTCAGAATCTCTGTGTGAGGGATTCGACCATCCGCACGGGGATTGTGCGCTCGCCTGGGCGTTTTTTTGATGATTTTCTAGGAAATGGAATGATGCGATGATGGGAGATCAACCTCAGAAAATTTGTGGGGCTAATCCACACACATTTTATAATTCTCACAGCTCAACAAACACATAGTCCAGTGTACTCTGGAGGACAGAGCCTACAGGCACAATCCACCCTGTCACATTAATTTGACAGGTGCCAGCGAGGGGTGCATGAAAACATCCAGAGGAGAAGGGCAACACATTCCTTGTCCCATGGCCAGCCTAATTAAAGGATCCATGGAACCACCCTATTCAATTGTCTAAGTTCTGGGAGGTAGCGGCACATACTGATTAGAGTTAATTGAAGCAGGCCTGCGAATATGCCTGGTCACATAACTTAACAGTGGGCAGGAAAACTAACACCTCTTTGAAATGCAATGTGGCACATTGAAGCTAGCTCCCACCCCTCTGTATGAAGGACAGTGAATGGCATGCTTGTGTCCACCATTTATCGTAGGCAACTCCACCAGAGAGGACCCCTTTCAGAGGTACGAAGTATGTAATTGAGGGAGACAGAAGTCGGTTCTCACCACAAACTTCAAGGGAGACCTGCGCTTTGATCAAGAGCCACAGAGGGCTCAGTTGACCAGAGAGACACGTTGATCTACAACAGACAGGAAGATGGGTGGGATTTAGGAGTACATGTTGTCACCTCTTACCTATCACTGTATCAAAAGAAAGTATGTACCATCTGTGCAGGGAATTTTCTTTCTCAGAAAAATGGGTCCAGTTGGCTTTTTTTACTCCTCCTCTTAGGTGGAGGTAGAAATAGGCAGATTTTCAGTAGAAAACCTGCTTTAAATACTGCCGCCATATTCCCATGATATTTGATCAAACCCTGAATTGGGCCGACAGTATAGTAATTTTTACCATTTTACCATTACTACCCAACCATGAATGACCCCTCTAAGATTTTCATTTTCATCTCTTCTAGACCATTCTTATCTGACCAACAAAAGACACACATACAAATCAACATTTTCACATATTACATGGCCACAGTAGTGGCCATGTAGTTATGGTTAAGTTGCTGTTCCCATAGGAAGAGCACTTTTTGGGCGGCTTATAACTTGGCTCCCCCTGGACTAATACTTACCAAAGTTTGCAAAAAAGTATATGGACCACTCTGAATTTTTTTCCAAAGTTTGGTAAGGATTCATCCAGGGGGAGCAAAGTTAAAGGGGGTCCCAAAACCTCTTTTTTTCCCATAGACTGAATGGGGCAAAACCTTTGCGCACGGCTACAGCCAAACCTCTGGACGGATTGTCACCAATTTTGCGGCAGGGGCAGGGGCTTGTTCCCCAAAGCGTGCTTTTGTAATTTTTGTGAGAACTCATCCAGTAGTTTCCTTTAAAACGATCAAAAAGTAGCACTCTAAAAATTAGTGATATCTATGTTCGCTCCGTGGTCCCACTTCCCTGTTCGCTCAGTGGAGAAGATTTCTATTGGCTAATCTGTGGCGTGCTACACGTCAAGATGTTGTGCTTTCACCGATTGGTTCTGCCGCAGCGTGAACTGCGTAGCATACTTTCGATACGGCCGCCATGGTTATTTCGGTTTCTTTTGTACGCCAAAATCGTTATAAACAAACCCTTATGGAACACTGTGTCGAAAGGTAAGCGTTACTTATATGTGGCAGTACGCAGTAAAAAAGTGCTTTATTTTTGTTACCATTATCATACCGTACAGTGAAACTTGGTAGGCAATGTATGACAAGCTCTTACTGCGTGTATGTAAGAAGCAATAACCAAAAATACTGCGGTCAGACTGGCGTCCTATAATTTGGAATCTGAGGCAGCCACCTGCACTGCTTCATAAACACAGCGCTTCTGCACGCGTTTGGGAGTGACGGTTCTCATGAAGGACTGCTGATATGTTGCAAAATAAGCATGTATTTGCATTCTGAGTGAAGGTCATTTCATTTCTAATTTTCACTAGGCGCTCAAGTATGGTCGCACATGTACCAAAACTCATAAGGGTCAATTGTTTTTCGACCTTGACGTACAGGGAAGAGACAGAAAGAATGTAGGGAGTCATAGTTTGTAAATCATACCCTTTAGTAAGTTATGCTTCAGAAAGGTCTGTGAAGCACATGAAATATCAGTTCCCGAGGACGTCTTCCTGCAAACAACCTACTTTGTGACTGCGGAAGCCAAAATGGAGCTGGTGCATTTCATGTAAGCTTATTTTTTACGAATGCATTAGCACGTTTTTTGTGCCGTTGTATTTTCAGAGTGCACATTACCGCCGTCTGTACGATGTAACTACAATTTCCACTATTACCGACGACATTTATGTGGCATTGATATTTCATTACCTATTATGCAGACTGTACATTGTCGCTGTTAGTAGGGAGTCACTACATTTCCCCATTTCACATTAATTGATTATAGAAATGTTATGTGTTACACCTTTCATTTCCGCAAAGGCTTCATATTGATAGATTTTTTTTAAAATTTTCCCTTTAGCTACTTCCTTCCGTATTGTGAATGTCATAGATTGCAGCGACCACATGATGTTTTTTTCAATTGTCAAGTGTAGTTATTCGTCACCAGTTGTATGTAGGTCACCATTGAATGGGAGGACCACATCAGACCACTATGTCTGTACGCAGTTGTAGCAGTAAGAAGCAACATACCATCCTTTTTGGTGTCATAGTTCACAGCCTTTCACGTCGCCTTGTAAATCACTGTGAGAGGAATATGACTACTGTGTTAACAACGCATATTTTCTGTGTGGTTAAACACCAACGTCACTATTACCGCTAACATTTTAATTAACATACCATGCTTTCTGATGGACTACATCATCACAGCGATTGACGCCGTCTTGGCAATGAATGTGAGAGGAAACCCACTACTGTGTTGCCAATGCATACTGTCTGTGTGATAAAAACTGTGGCGCCAACGCATGGTGACTGTGTGGGAAAACATCAATGTGACCGTCAAAATTACCATTTTCATTGTGCAGCACAGACACAAACTTCTGCTTTCTTTGCAAATGAGAAAAGGGCGATGATTTAGCAATGTGGATTGTGAAATAAAAGTACCTTACTAATTTTTACATGTTAGTGTGTTTTTTAACCATTTATTCTTCCACTTCACAATGTGCCATGCTACGTTGCACGTTGCAGTATGTTGTTTAGTAGGTGCCGTATCTCGGTACGTAAGTCATTATGGAATCATTTCGGTGACTGTGTGGGAAAACATCAACGTGACCGTCAAAATTAACATTTTCATTGTGCTGCACAGACGCAAAGTTCTGCTTTATTTGCAAATGAGAAAAGGGCTATGATTTAGTAATGTGCATTGTGAAATAACAGTACCTTACTAATATTTACATGTTAGTGTGTTCTTTAACCATTTAATCTTCCCCTTCACAATGTGCCAAGCTATGTTGCAGGTTGTAGTATGTTTTTTGGTAAGTGCCGTATAACGGTACGTAAGTCATTATGGAATCATTTCTTTACGCTGCCAAGGTACGTTATCCAGAACGCGATTGCACACCACTTGGTTTGGCAACGCTTGGCCCATCTAATATGCTTTCGTGCCGTCAGGGTACTTTCTGTCACCTACATGCCCCAATTACCAAGAGTACTTCTGCATGAAGACGCTACGTTGTCAGATTAATTGGTATCTTTCTAAAAGTGGAAAAATGAGATCAGGTGCAGTGAAACTGTTTGTTCTACAGACACGTTTGAAAAGCAATGCTTCGTTATACCTTCCCACTAAACATTTCTTCACCCCTTTCAACTTGTGGCACTTACACAAAAATGTGTGCACAGGTCAGTGGTAATGGTCTTCCTTGCAATATTTCTGCCATTATTGCACTTGACTTCACAGAGTTTGTTGTGATTTTGTCCAGACAATAGAAGACTGCTCCTTTGCCTTCTGTACGCACATTTTTGCCAAACATATTTACTGTATGTTTCACACAATTATGTAAAGGTCATTGCGCACGAACAAACACCTTTGTGTTTTACATGTGGCAGTGTTTTAATACTTCACAAGTGTCGTCATGCACATAACAAATCAACGGTACCCCTTTCGTCTTTGAAGGGTAGGCTGTAGCTATGGGTACTGACCACAATGCCGGGGAGGTAAATTCTGCCTTTTGCTGGTTGGGACAAAAGATTGCATTGAAGTCGCCCTGTCCACCAGGCACTGCCTTTCTGTTAAAGGTGTTGCTGATAACCACACATTTTAGAACGAATACAAATGTTCTTTGACCACTATGGTCACATGTTTTCCTTTTCTAATTTCTGGCAGCTGTAATGGTAAGCACAAAAAGAGTTTCTATGGAACGCCCGCCTTCCCTTTCCATGGTGGCCATCTTGGAAAAGGATTTGTTTTCTTCAAACGGGAACGCCAGAGGCGTTCCGGTTGAAGATAAAAAAATCCTTTTTTTTGGTCCCATGGGTCAATGACATTTGTCATGTCATCTTTGATATCCTGGGTGTTAGTCGTAGCAGTGCACAGTGGTGGCGCGAGTTATGGTTGCTTAGCTGAAATAAAACAAAGGGGGTAAAGATGTGACAGCGGCAGTGATGGCATCAATGACATATGTGATGGCATCTTTCATGTCCGGGGTGATAGTGGTAGCAGTGGAGAGTGCTGATGGGAAAAATGGGTGCTTAGCCTACCATAACTGCCGAATTTCAGGGTTTTTTAGCTTTTACTTGTAATCATAACGTCCTTTTAACAAAGTTTTTGTACTGAATGGCACAGGTTTTTAATAGGGCAACTTAACCATGACGTCCCTTTAACAAAGTTTTTTTGTAGTGAATATATATATATATACAGTCACATGAACACAGACGCATTCTTCCACATATACTTTACCCAATTGCAAAAACACTCAACCGCATCACCAAAGTCATCCAAACTGAACATAAACACATGCACACAAACACCCTCCACCTTCCATGAAAACACAAATTAATATGCTAGGTCGATCTTACTTCTTCCCCACCACCAGATCCCAGATGGACACTCCTTGCCATTCCCTCTGGTTCGATGAACAAAAATATGCAGCCGAATTTCAAGAAAGTGCATCTTGGGAGCACAATAAACACCAAGTCCCCTCTCTGTCTTGTGCACTGCATGGCAAGGACAGACGCCATAGCCACATTTACCAAGAAGACCACGACCACAGTGTCTCGTCATGTCTGGTGGAGGCCGATTAGCAAATCAAGGTGCTCTATTCTCTACGTGTGGGCCAGGGCATTGGAAAGGGCCTGTTTTACAAGGACCTGGTGAATTGAGCAATATGTGCAAGTAAAGAGAGTGGTGGGGGCTAGGGAAGGGAATTTACTTACAGGATGGTGCAAGAAGAGAAAGGAAGTCTGAAAGTGAATTGTGTCAAAGACGCGGATGCGGCATCAATGATGTTGTGCAATGGAAGTACACCAGATGGTGATGGGCAAGGAAAATAGGGTAAATGACACAGAGGTATAAATCTGGAAAGGTAGGTCAGCAGATTTAATGCCTTTTCCTGAGATCTGTTCCTAACCGGCATGTCACAGTACCTGATTGTGGGGCAAGCTCATCCCCTTTCTTTCTTTTCTGGCAAAGTGATGTATACTGGCTTTATGGATCTATGTTTTAATTAAGACTTCTGTTATATTTTTCCATGTTGCTTTGTTATGTGACTTAGTGCTTTGAAAACTAGGTTTATTGAACAGTGTACTAGTTTAGCCCTTGAATAACAACTTTGCAGAAAGTGTTTTGTTGGTTCTTTTATTGAAGAACCGGAGAAAATGAAGTCTCCACTGCTGTCTAAGTTTTAAACTGCGGAACCAGGAAGCCCTGCCTACCATATTTAACACATTATGTTACACTGAACAAATCAATATTCATCACTGTGCCTGGTTTTCCTGAACTGTCTTTAGGGAAAGTCTCACACATATGGGTTTATAATCTATAATAATACTCCGTACATAAATATTAACTATTCATATAATGTGTACTGGAGGGCAGACAGTATGCCAAGTGAGGTTCTTGTGTTGGGGGTGGAGGGCTGATAAACAGGGTGCCAGGGAGGCTTTTGTGTTGTGCGGTTGGGAAGCAGGAAGCTAGTTATAGCTATTTTGCAGTGCCAGTGCGTGTTTGGCTCTCAGATTGAAGGGCGACTCCCTGGTTCTTCCTTACACCTTAGCAAGGTATTGCCATGAACTGCCCAGGTCCTCTCAGCATCACGTAGTACTGTTATCAAACACCCAAGTACACACAACATAGCCATGGTACACACACTGTTGCCAGGGATTGCCATGAGCTTCCTGGCTACTCACAACATTGTCAGTTGTCGAAATAATATGACTAAGTGTACTCAAGTCATTAGCCAGGCATTGCCACAAAGTGTCAATGTGCGTACACCATTGCCAGGTAATTCCTGGAAGTGTCCGGGCACTAACATTATGGCAAGGGAATGACATGAAGTGGCTCTGAAGCTGTGGCTGATAGGCTAAGCAAGAAGCACAGAGTCAGGCACACAACATCCGAGGTGCATAGTAGCTTCTTGTGCGGATGCTTAGTGTATTCACAAGGCGGCCTGAGAGGCTGTGCCCTCAAGTGGCAGACTAGGGTATTGAGATGGCCCTATATCTCATAGTTCCCCATGCCCCCCAGCCTTGACAGGAGTCAAGGCAACCAGGAAATGAACCGAAAAGCCTACCAAAGACATAGGCTAATACTGCAGACAGCTTTTTGTAGATGAGTATTTAATATTAGCACCTGGGTAGTGCATGTTAGCCAATCAAGGGGCTCGAAATCTGGGCCTTACTGTCTTGTAAGAGCACACATTCTGAGTTAACCCATTGGCTCGGTGCACTTGTTGGCTGACCACCGCTGCCTCCTTTGCCCTTTATGTCTCTTCCATTGCCGCCACACTGTATCTATTCCTCCAGAACATGCCGCCTTGCTCCCCCTCCTAAATATTCTTACCTGCTGTGATTAGCGCCCATCTCTTTCATCTCCCTCCATCCTACAGGCTGCCAATGGAACTTTAGCAAGGACTCTCATGATACCTGCACCATTTCATTGGCGGCCATCTTTGGTTGTATTTTTTCATCTTGACATGACAAACAGCTTGTTTGCTCCAAGCATGCCATTTTCATGCCATAAAAGACAATTCCCATAGAAGCCCAGACATTATACCGGGATGCAAATTTTTATAATACTCTCCTTCGTTTCTTTCTTTTCCCAGGCTTTAATGGTGACTTGGAAGGTGGATCTCCCTAAAAGCCCTCACTGTGCCTTCAGGTCTCTAACGCTACCTGCAGTCCTCACTGCCCTGGTAAAATGCAAGGTTAGGCATTATTTATTAAGCAGGGCACCAAATCCTTCTCACCCAGGAGCTATTGGACCACTGGCTTGAGAACGCTGGCTCGTCATAGGAAAGCATGGCACCTCACCAGTAACAATTTAAGTGACATGCATAACATTGTATTACCATGACAGGCAGGATGCATACAACATGACATGGATGATCTGACGGGTCGCCTGCTTGAGGTCTCAGAGTTATGTGTCCAGTGGAAGATGGACAGCTTCACTCTGAGCTTTCTTAGGCAATGCTCAGGAACTTAAAATGGCCTGCTGTGGAGAGTGGCGGCCAGGGACCCCAAGTTGAGGTCTCCTCTCTATTTTAGGACTGCTTGCTTCACGTCCTGTTCACAGAGGTGCTGGGGGTGGATCAACGCGTATTGCATATACTCTTTTTGGACAGGCCAGAGATTTTCCCACCAACCTTCCCTTCTTTAATATATGGTGGTCACTCGCACATGCGCAATTCATCTACACTTTGTTTATTGTCAAAAGAGTGGATTTACAGGGCGTCACTGCACATCAGAGGCAACAACCACAGCAACAACTATTTGGTACCAGTGATTCAATGCCCCGCAGCCACAGCAAAATGTGTATGGAGGGGTCTTGAGAGAAACGCAGTGGGGGGCCAAACTTGAGGTGGGTCGTTCAAGCCATTAGACACCTTTGAAGCTGGACAGGTACCCGGTTTGGCTGACCCTGAAGACATGTCTCTGGAAGTGTCCTCTGAATCAGAAGGGCTGAACCTGAAGTGAAGGAGCTCATCCGGAAGTAATTAAATTCTGCGCCGATTGTAAATTCCAGTGCAGATTATGGATTTAATTGTTCATTAAAAGTTTGTTATGTGGCATCAGTGTGTCACCACATTGATGCTGGATAACCAAATATGGCAGATAACAATGCTGGCCAGAGCAGAGAGCTATTTAACGGAGCAAAAGTGCTGGATTAAAAAAAGGCTTCTTGGCCTTATTTACCGGTGATCTACCCTCCGAGCATTCAGTTGTACAGCTGGAAAATGTGTTCTCTGGCAGTTTTTCAACCTTTATGACTCTATGACTGGCAATGGGGGGATGCCTGATAACAGAATACGCCGGGGTCATAACGTGGAAAATAACAAAGCTTTGACTGCACACATCGAATAAATAAACCTGTGACCTACTTAAACTCCCACATTTATGTTATTGGTGTTTATCATCTTATCAAGGAACGGCGCGTAATAACCCTGTGGCTTGCTGATAGCCACTTTGGCGTTTGCGTCTAATTCAGACGTGTGATAAGTATCTCCTATAGGGCAAATAACTCTGGTGGTGTCATTTCAAAGCCCTTTGTTCTTCTGCAGGCAGCTGTGCCAGTAGTTTACTGCAGTGAACCCTCTCTTACGTCTCTCTTGGGTGCTACTGCCTACACCTTTTTCCCTTCCCCTCATCACCCGACTCTCTCCTCACGCTGGTCACCCTGCGCTTGGAAAGGGCAGGGATGGGGCATGAAAATGAAAGAGATACCACAATATCCCCTTTCCATCCATGGAAGACAACTTAGACAATCTAGTCATTTTTGAGCCTATCAAGGTGTTTCTTTGTAGTCTCGTGGGGTGTTCGAGGTTAAGTTCCGTCGGGGTGGGCTGTCCGGGGTCAAGTTCCTTCGGGGTGAGCTGTCCGGGGTCAAGTTCCTCCGGGGTGGGTTGTTCGAGGTCAAGTTCCGTCAGGGTCTTGCGTTTCTCACCTACTCGGTCAGTTCAGTACTGCAGTCTGATCAAGCTTTGGTGGGACCATTGTTCGGTTCCTCCTCCAGAGGATGTTTCATCCATTGCATTCCTAGTGTGCAAGGTATTGTTTCTTCCTTGACTTGTTCTCCCTGGCTGTTGGACTCTTGTCTTTGATGTAGCACTTGTTATTCCAGTTTCCAAATCTTTTCCATCTGTTGTCGTCACATGTGTTTCTCTGGCTTTGGTCATTTGAACTATGAGATCACAATTGGACTGTGTGCGCCTGTTCTTGTGGGGTAGTTTTATTCTTATCCAGTCACCTGTTTTCAGGTTATGGGCCAGTCGTGATCTTCTAGCATATTGTGTGATTCCTTTTACTTTGTTTGTAGTTTCTTTACTCTCAGTGCTTCATTTGTGGAGTGCGGGCTTGCCAGGGCTCAGAGCCCGGCACCTATTTCTGATCCCTGGCACTTATTTCTGATCTCAGCTTGATTATGCTGTAGTATTTTGGCAACTGTATTATTTTAACTGCCAGTCAGTCCTAGTAATACAGCAATCAACACAGAGAGCACTGGCCAGGGTCTCTGCATCCTGGACTGGTTCATTTTATTCATGAACCTGATGACCCAGGTTGGCAGGGCATGGCTATTTGTCAATTTTCACGAATAACAATGAGTTGGAAGGAGACAATGCTGGGGACTGATGCTGGCCATGCCCATGCAGTGCTCCACTCAGCCTGCACGACGTTGCTGCAAGTTCTGTACTGTAATTACTGGCAGGTGGGCTGGGGGGAGGTGGACAACAACAGGCCATTCGCCAGCCAGCAGGGGCAAGGCCAGTGGAAAAGCCCATATCGAAGAGAAGGGCCTGTCTTGAGTGGCCACCTAGACAGGAAGATCTTACTGCCGTGTTTAACAGGCAAGTTCATCAGTTTAGTCATGATTTTTCCCACATTTGTCCATCAATTTACCATAGAACGAAAGCATGTTTGCTTGTGTATTCTGTGGCTAGATGGTTCACATGTTCTCCCAGCCACCAATAGGATCAGAGCATAATGTTAATGATGATGTATTTGATTTATTATATTACAAGACACAACTAATATGTTATGTAGATTGATATCTGTAAATCGCACAGTGCATCAATCACCCTGTGAGGAATTCGACCATCCACATGGTGGGTGTGCACTCGCCTGGGTTTTTATACACTTTAAAAAGAAATTGAATGATGGTAGATGAACCACTGGAAAATGTGTGGGGCTAATCCACACACATTTTCCTATGCTCAATGCACGACATACACATAGACCTTTGTACTCTGGGTGGACACAGCGTACAAACGCCTCCCCCGTCAAATTTAGTTGAAATATGACAGCCAAGAGTACATCAAGGCATCTCAGAAGGGGGAGGGCAAAACCTTCCTCCTACAATGGCCATCCTGATTAATTAACAAAGGCTCCATGGATCCGCCCTGTCCTTTTGTGTGAGCACTGCAGATGGTGGCAGCAATTAACATAATTGACATACAATAGAGTGTACTTTAAACGGGCCCACATGGGCCTGGCTGCAGAGTTTAATAAAGGAGACAGGAAACCCCAACAAACTTTGATATGCACTGTGTCAACCTGAAGCCAGTTCCCGCCTCTCAGCATCAATGACAGTAACCTGTCATGACTGGGACTTTGTATTTACAGTACGCAACCCACGCACAAGGACCCCATTCGGAAGCACGAGAATGTGGTTTGCAGGAGACAGAAACTCTGTTCTCACTGCAGCTTCAAGGAAGATCTGCCTCTTTAATCAGGAACCACAGAGAGCTCCATTAAATAGAGAGACCCTTTGATCCAGACAGGAAGAAGAGTGGGACTTAGTATTACATGTTTTCGCCCCTTTACATTTTCTTTTGCAAAGTACTCTGGTTATGGCCTCACGCATACAGGAAATTGTTGGTGGGGACCCAGGATTGGCTCTTTAAGGTATGCTTAGCCTATACCAATCGCTTTGGCCCATTTGGCTTTAAAAGAGGGTTGAGCCCCTCTTTTGGGCAGATCATCTGAAGACTTCACAAGGAGTAACAAGAAGAACTCAGCATTGGACCCTGGATGAAGGTACAGTCTGCCGTACAGCTTCCACCAGTGAAGAAAGACCAGGATTTCCAAAGAGGGAAGAAAGATCCCTCCCCTAAACATCTCCAAGGGAACAGAGGGAGATACTGAATACAGAGGACCCTCTGGCAGCTGCAGAACTAGAACCCAGCCAGCACACAACGTGCACTGCTAGGTTCTACAAGCAAGTTTCCTAGGTGGGAAGTGCCAGAGAGTCTCTGTACCAAACCAAGGACAAGGCAGTTGCCTGAAACACTCTCCTCAGCTTCGGGCCGGCTGCCTTAAAAGACAACACAAGCCCATTGAATAATCTAGGAGGAGTGCATCGACGAGCATCAACCAGCATCTGCCTTAAAGGACATTTTCGAGCCCCTTGAGCTGCAACCGACTGCACCACTGACTGTTGTCACGCCGCAGTCGTTAACATTGTCCGAGAAGCATCAACCAGTGCTTCAGACCGGTCAACCTGCACTGAGACAACGATTCCTGACCCTAAGCCGCCAGGTACGCCTGCCTGCAGCCGTCTTTCCAGCCTCGCTCGCCGAACTGCTTGCCGCCTGATACCCGCAGCTGTCTCCCATCTTGAACTCTGTCGCAGGAGCTGCAAAATGTCCTGAAACTGACTCAATCCTGTCAAGCACCAAGACCTTCTGCAAGCACAAGGTACATTGTGATTTTGTACCTCTGGTCCTTCTCCGAAGACCCTTGGTGACATTTTATGACCCATTGGTCCCTTTGTGTTGAAACCAAGTATTCTTGAACTATTGCAATTAATTACTTAATCAACTACCCTCCTGTCAGCATCCAGAGTGCATCTCTTTTCCTTCTTGAACCTGTATATCCTCTGCATTCCTTTACAGTGTGGGTTGTATTTTTTTAGTGTTCTAGAACTGTCTGTTGTGATAATAATAAAGTCTATATTTGTATACAACCTTGACTGGACACTCCCTTTTATCACTGGGTAATAATTGTATTTTCGCTGTGTTGCAACTAACCAGTGATCCATGACCTTGCGGAGATAGGCCTGCCGTTCCGTCCACGTCACCAAAATTGGACACAGAAGTTTGCAATTTGCTTGTTATTCCAATCTGTTCAGCTCCCTTCTGGTGTACTAGAGGTGAGGGGCTGATTGATGGTTTAGAAACCGATATTCATTCCTGGACCACTGGTGCCCCGGAAGTTGATTCGTCAAACACCCTAAATGAACCGATAGGAGTTGCAGCTTAAATCTAAAAAATGATGACACTGTATGTAGCAGCCATGGGTGGTGTCAACAGTAGGTGGGGCACTGTCCACCCTGTTGTGTCACAGGCGTGCTAGAACATTTTTGGGCCCTGGAACTTATTTTCCTACACATTAAGCACTTTTTACTCTCATCTGTATGTCTGTGGGTTGACCTTATGTGTTGCTTATTTCTGTTACGCATTGGGAGGAAGATGAGACCCTTACTGGCCTTTTTCCTATTAGGGAGAACAGTGAATCTCCTGTGTCCCTGTTGGCTGATACTCTGTAAAATGGCTTTGTGGACTTCCTCTGTTAATTCCAATGCACCTGATACTGCTGTTTGGAGCAAACGTTCTGTGTATCAGTTTGCTCTTTCAACTTGTCCATACGCTTGGCGGTTGTAGAGAACTGATCTGTGGTGCTTGAGGTCCGCTTGCTTCATGTATGTTTTCACATCCTGGGGAGGTAAATTTCACTCCATTGTCACTGGTTGTTCTGGTGTTATTCCCTTTCCTCTTGAACACTTTTGTTGAATATGTGGTTGCTAGGCCTTCTAGGAACTTGATTTAGATCTATTCACAGGAGTAATCTGCCAATAGGATGGGATACCTTTCTTCTGGTCGCATGTAATTAGGCCAATGTAGTCCAAGCCCACTTTGTGGCATGCCTGACTGTAATAGTGCAGCTTTTGTGATTAATCTATTTTCACTGTCACCACACATATGACACCTCTATATTTGTCTCCCCATGTCACGGTCCATTGGCATCAACGGGTATCGCTCTCCGACCTACCTTTTGGTCAGTGGCATTCCTGTGTGGCCTTCGTGAGCTAGTTCCTCTAGTCGTTATTGGAGATCTGTTGCACATAAAAATTGAATTTCTCATTAAGTACATTTCGGAAAACACTTTCCTGGAGCACTAGAGGTCCATTCCCAAGTTTCTCCCACTTTGCTATCCTCCTAGTGTGTACTAAGGTCCAAGGTGCCATCGTGTTGGGTGCTTTCTTCCCATTCTTCTAATGTGGTCGCTGTCTGCAGTCATCAGTGCATGTTACTGACGCCACAATTCATCATGGCTGAAGATACTTGCTGATCACTGACAAACAAGCCAGACATTCTGCTTGCCGATTCGGCCATCTGACGATGTGATCTGTGGTATGGCAGAACCCCTGCATTTTGTGCCAGTCTTTATAGGCATGGGAGTGTGGGTTCCGGGGCTTTTTGGCCTTAGAACGTTTGCTAAGGGATGGTGTCCTGTCCATGAGCTGAACTTTCTACCCCACAAGTTGGTTCAACAGTAGGCCACTGCCCCGGTGCATGCTAGAGTTCTCGCTCTAGCATCGAGTAGTGTGTTTCCGCTTCAGTGCGGGCTGCAGATTTGCACGCAACAATGTTCATGTTCTATTGTGCCTTTTGCATGAGTGCTACTCATAGCACATGCGTGCTGCTGTCTATGGTTGTGATAGCCTCTCGAGCAGCAGTGAATGGCCCGAGGCAGGTGGCATTTGCTATGTCCGATTTGATGTTGATGAAAGCTTGCTTGCACTGTTCTATCCAGATGTGGGGGTCTCATTTGTTTTGCAATGCTCTCAAATATTCTATTTTTGCAGAGAGGTTTCTAACGTATTTGGTGCAGTGCCCCACCATGCCCATGGGAGACTGGAGTTGGTCTTTGACTGTCGTTGGGTTTCAGTGCCTCCTGTATGCCAATGACTAGGCTCTTTTGCGGCTCCATGACTTTACTGTTTGATTTTCCCCACATCTGCCCCTGCATACTTTGGTGAAATGGTCAATTGTGATAATTCCACCATTTGTTTGCTTGTGTGTGTAAATCCCACAAGAATAGGACCCTCGCCTGAGGTTTCTCTCTCTGGCATTATTAGTCTCGTCCTTAAACTTCTTCTCACAAGATTTTCTCCTCATTTCTTTAAATATAGGGAAGTATATCCCGGAAGTTCCTTTGTATTCTTGTCTTCTTTGACGCGCTGCCCCCTCCACGATCTGTGGTAGTTTTGAACTGGCGAGGGCCAGCCAGTCTCTCGACATGGTGTCTCTGGTGGTTATGAATTGGCAGGGGCTAGCCAGTCTCTTGGCATGGGATCTGTGGTAATTATGAACAGGTAGGGGCTAGTAAGTCTCTCAGCATGGTGTCTGTGGTGCTTATGAATTGGCAGGGGCTAGCCAGTCTCTTGGCATGGGATCTGTGGTAGTTATGAACAGGCAGGGCCTAGCCAGTCTCTCAGCATGGTGTCTGTGGTGGTTATGAATTGGCAGGGGCCAGCCAGTCTCTCGACATGGTGTCTCTGGTGGTTATGAATTGGCAGGGGCTAGCCAGTCTCTTGGCATGGGATCTGTGGTAGTTATGAACAGGCAGGTGCTAGCCAGTCTCTCAGCATGCTGTCTGTGGTGCTTATGATTTGGCAGGGGCTAGTCAGTTCTTTCTATACTGTCATGATGTCATCACTGTCTTTTCTGGGGCTTGCTTACGGCCATAGAGTAATGCAGATATGTCGAAGAATGTTCATATTTAGGTCGAACTAGTTTGACCCCCCTCTTCTCTTACTTTTATTACATTTTCATATGATCTTATTTTTTTTTTCTGGTAATATCCAAAACTCTCGTTAACCTGCCATCCCCATAGTGTTTCTGACCAATGCTGCCTCATCAAGCCCCAGTGCCTAGAGGTGTACACTGAAGGGAGATTCCATGCTGTGTAAGGAAAGACCTCCAGACAACCAGAAAATAAAAAACACTCCTCTAAGGAAAAAGGCTTGGTGCACCTCTTTGCAAGGAAAACAAGGTTTATTTTGTATACAAAAAGGAAAAAGGTGACAGAAGGTCCTGTAGAATCAAACTGACACGGAGCACTCTGTTAGTTCAAAGCAAGTATGAGGTTTTTTAGGTATTCTGTTTGATGGGCATCTAGCAGTTCAAATGGGATCGCCATTCTCCTAGGGGCGCTAGTGGTGTAAATCTAGAATGGCCATTTTGGCAGCTCAAGACCTCTACCCCGGCTCCCATGACTCTTTCCTTCGGGACGGGCGCAGCCCTGCCCCTGCTCGGACATTCACATACCTTTCTGGTTTCGCAGGCCTCCAGCTCGATACAATTCAACTTTTATCTGTTCGGCCTGAAGGCCTCTATGTTTGGTTTCACTACTGGAGCTTATGAAGGGGAGATGATTCAAACTTTCTATCGTACTACGCTGCCACACTTCCAACAGTGATTGCAAAATACTAGGCCTCACCTCCGATATGGCAGTGCTTTGGTATTTCTCGCACCTGAGACCAGGGTCTATGTCATCATTAATATACACTATATTTTGACTGTTATACTACAATATCACTTGTGCCCTATACCTCGGCCTATCTACACTTCCATAGATATTACAAAACCACTATATCTATTATTCCCACCTTGGAAGTTCCACCCCCGTGCAGCCACGCACGTTCACATTTGCGTGCACTAACAGATTTTCCTGAGCCTAAATCATTTGGATGGACATGGGAGCTGAACGTGCATCCCAACAGCTGCTATTGTATTCTTGCAGTTTTTAGGGTGGGTATAAATACTGGCAGTGCTGCGACTTTGTGTGATATGGTGTACAATTCCTGTTTTCTTATTTTGTTTCTTGGTGATAATGGGTGCTTGCTTTGTGGTCATTGTTGTGGTCTGAGGGTCCTTCATTGGTCCCCCATTGTTGTCATTGTGGTAGCACAGCCCATCGATGTACAGAGGAGTCGATTTCAAGATTTCTATTATTTTTATTCAACCATTTTCCCAGGGTGTCTCTAGTGGTGCTCACACAGTGAGCCATTTCTCACTTCTCCTCAATCAATCCTCCCCCACCCCGCCTCTGTCCTTGCGCTGTTCATGCTGCACAGGGAAGAGGCATAGCATGAAATAGATACTACACAGGATTATTATGACCTTGAATGATGCGATGTGGGGACTCAGGTAAAATGTTTGTGGGTACTGTGGTCAAAGAAGGCACCTATGTGGAAGTTAGCCATCCCCTCTCCTCCAACATTTGGCTCCCATGCACAGAATACAGAGTATCGCAAATAATCTCAGAGTCTTCTTACCACCCCCCACTCACACTGCCCTGCACGCACTTATTGTCTGACCTGGGGAACATGGTGCATGTATTTCTGTCGTGTTTGAGGAGATCCTCAGAAGGAGCCACTCGTGGACTAAAACCAATAGCTGTCACACCTGAGAAATGCTACTTGATGTTAGGTGTGCCACTAGCACAGGGCAATCATACCAGAATTAAAGAAAAAGAGATGCTAAAATGAATCTGTAGGCCATCAAACATTTAAGGAAAACTTAAAGACTCATCTTTTAGTTGTGTGATAAAATCTTGGCCCTGTCTTTCGGCCTTTCTTGAACAAATCGCTAGTACACAAGAAAAGAAAAGAAACTCTTCTCGGGCGCTAAACCCACTTGCACACCTAGCAACTTTCTTTGTAATGGAGGCCAACATGATTTGAAAAGTCATTTTCAGTTTTGGAAACTTTAATACACTTGTCAAGCAGAAAGGCTATACTGTCTGCTAATGCCTCCTTACTTACCGAGACTCTTAAATCTTCGTTGTCATGGTCCAAAATATTTCAGCCTGAGACCCTCACTCTAGAGACAGGCATCTAACAATCTTCTGGGAAGGTTTGCTAGGCTAAAGGTGGAGGTAGGTCTGTGACGAGGAAGACATTCCCAGAATATTGAAGATTACTGGTAAATAATGAAGATATCATCGCCTGGGCAATCGTCCTCATCACAGTTCTATGCACATGAGTTGTGTTGAGTTGGAGAAAATCCACATCCCTTTTTATTAGGGGTGTGAGCCACAGGATACTGGATTAGCCAAGTCCCTATGATAAGCCTTCCAGGTGGTGGATGAAGTTGGATTCCCTGGACTCACCCTCACCTCAGAGACGTGGTATTCATTTAAACCATAAATATCTATTTTTATCTAAAATGATGATCCAGGACTGCAAGTCCTCAATATGCCCTAGGCTTGTAAAACTTTACCAGCAGAGGAAATTGCAAAGGCAAACTGTGGTAGTTGATGGAACACAGAAAGCAGACTGAAACTAATCTGAAAAACAATCGAGTACTTTCAGAGCGAAGATCAGGCCACTCACAATCATAAGAAACAGCCAACCCTTCTTGACGCAAGACCACCAAACACAGCACCACACCGCAGAGCCACCTCCACACGCATCTGCAGATTAAAAATGGTGCAGATCACCCAGCCCATGTTTTAAGGCTCCGAGAACAACCTCTACATCAATTGAGACCTGACTAGGGAAATAATAATGTGAGCCTATTTAAAATGAAACATCATGAGAGGCAAAGAAAATAAGGACACCTAAAATATGAACTGTGCAGCAGTAACTTAGTCAGAAACTTGATAGAAGTCATACCACAAGAGCTAGTGGTACATTGAAGAGCTAACATTGTATTGTATTTGGTTATTTATATAGCGCTCTTTCCCCACTTGTGTCGCCACAATGCGCTTTGGGGCAGGTTCTACTGATGAAACCAATGCCAGAAGGCCTGAGAGCTGGCCATTTCCATGAAGAATCCATGAAGAAGAACCCCTGAAAGGAGGGATAAAACATGTATTCATGAAGAGGGAGATACATCCTACTTAATATTAGAGCACTGTGACCAAACCAGAGGTCATGAAGAGACCTAAGACAATTGTGAATGAACCAGAGAATGGGGAGAGATCTAAGATAATTAGGACTAAACCAGTGGTTTTGCAGAGATCTAAGAGAATTGTGAATGAACCCGAGGTTGTGGTGAGACCTACCACTGAACATTGTGAGTGAACCCAACCACATGGGGAGACCGGAGGGAATATTGAGGAGACCTAAAGGTCAGGACAAAACCTAAGAGACCTGCATGAAAGCCCAAAGTTGTTGAGAGACTCTGGAGAAATCAGAACTGACAAAAAGACCTAAGAGACTGGTGGTGAGGAAGGGATTCTCTGAAACATCCCAAAAGTCTTGGGCTGAATTAAGAAACTGAAGCCGAGAACCCGGCATGGTGCAGGAACTGAGAAGAGGCCTGCTAAGAAAGGAGGCATTGTGCCGAGCTCTAAAAGAGAAATGTGTTACAACCCAAGGACGGAAAGCAAAGGGTTATATGACAAAAGGGAGGAGTCACATGAACCTGGGCCAAGAGGAGACGTATACTGAGCATAGTGAGAACCTGAAGTGCTACAGGGAAGCCAAAGAGCCCTGAAGAGAACACAACTGCGAGTACAACCCTGGAGAGAGTTATCCTTTGGATCATCGGATGTTTGTTTTTCTAGTATAGGGATGGACTTTGAAAGAACACCTTTGGTTTAGCTTATGGTTAGCAAAGAGGCTAAAGTACTTAAATAAATAGTTTTGAAATGTTTGTTGGCCATTACATTTGGACTTTTGGTTGTTAGCATTGGGTGTCCACCGGGGAACAGAGACTTATAAGAGTAGGGTTTAGACTGCTATGTTCACCTACACTATTATACAGAGTTATAGGGAGCATGCGAAGGACCCCACGTCATTATCCAATTCTTGATATTAGTTTATTAAGTGTTCCCGTATTCTTTCTAGAATTTCTCCCTAGTACATATAGGTGATTATCCATTCATTCCAAGACCTTATATTGCTAACCTGTATAAAAACATTTTAATAGGTCACCCATCTCACAGTGGTCTTTATTTCCCAGCATGACCACACAAGATAAACCAAGCGCCCACTCATCGAGCAAGAAAAACCAGAACAGAACAAACTATGCAGCCAGTCATTTCTGTGCAAGTTAAGTCAAAATTGTGAAATTACTGCCTCCCATGCAAGATCATGCTGCAACATGGGCCATCAGACAAGAACTTGAAAACAAAATGTGCTGTTGTTGATTGTATTAATATTCTTAATTATTTGAACTATATCACTTCCATTTTTTCATTCATTTTGTTCCATATTATCCTTAGTCTGAATATCATTGATTTTTTATGCAGTCTTTTGATCTGAAGTCCACAAATACATTTCTTGTTGGAACACTATTGTGATTACACAGGGTACCATTCAAAACTGTGTCACTGTGAAATAAGTAACAATTTCCTTATGCTTCTCAGGTGCTTGCAAAACACATGCTGACAAATTAATATTTTGGGCGCATAATGCATAAAATATTGAAGAGAATTGCAACCCTTTGTTATCCTTACTGCACGCTAGGTCGATACTTGGTGTAGTGGTGATCTACAGTTTGTCAATAAGACCAATTTGATGGCGTCTCCACCACCTTCTAGTGGGAAGACTGTATAGAAGCAACTCATTTGAATTGAAGAAAGAGCAGGAAACAGATTGCTCGGATCATGGAACATCGCTGAATTCTTTGGATAATAACAGGGCCTGCGGGTGCAGTACTGATGTGGACAATGGACATGTCGTGGGCATAAAATACCTGTGAAATGACAGTCTCTCCACCTAGAGTGGATTGTGGAGAAACGTTGAGGATCTTCCTGTGCACAGTGAAAAACAATTGGCAAACAATACATAATGCAATGATAGCCTAAACACAATGCTGGTTCCCATCATTAAAACATATGTAAACACAGGAACGGTGATTTAAAATCCCTTTTCAGGGTATTGTTTGTATGTTGTGCAAATTCCCTTCAGCTATGTCACAAGTAAGGTACACACCCCTATGTTCACAAATCATAAATGCACATAAACAGTAGCGGAAGGTGCTGGTCTACCTGGAAACCTCTGAGGTTGACCATGCCTCCTCCAGCAAGAAGACTCGTGACCTGCCCAGGGTCCGAGGCACAGGAAGTATGCAGGAATCTACCTTCCAGTCTAGTTCCCCCTGTACCACACCCTTGGGAGTTTGAGAAACCATTGCGTTCCTGGATAAGTACTCCCTCCCATGAGTTAATATCCCAAGGGATCCGCAAGGCTTTTGTGCTAGAGACCAATGTGCAGGAGAAACAATTGAACAATCCACACTCTGTACACCTCTAACTACCTGCAAGAAGGCAAAAGCTCCTAAAAAATGTTTTTACATTTTCGCTGGCCATCACATTTGGACTATTGATTGTTAGAATTGGGTGTCCCCCGGGGAACAGAGATTTGTAAAAGAAGGTTTTAGATTGCTATGTTCACCAACACTATTATACTGAGTTACAGGGAGCATGCGAAGGACCCCCACATCCACGGCGATTTGATCAAAGACCAATGGATGGAACAACAACAATTCAAGGCATTGACTATGGCTTGCAGGGGAACCCAGGCTTGACAAGGCCACAATGCTTGACAAGAGGGTAGAAGAAGCCATGGCCGGGAGCAACGCCATCAGCAAAGAGAAGACCACGCAATCCCATCTGTGTCATAAACCCTCCCATGCAGAGCAACATACGGGCAAAACAAGCAGAAGCACAAGCCTCCATGTAAACCTGGCCCACCCAGTTCCTCTCACACCACCGGCTACAAGAAGTGCCAAGCCGCGTGGACCACAAGTACTCCTCGTGTGGACGTCTCAAACATGTCTCAAGCGTGCCTGCGAGGCAAATGTAGACAGACGTCCATTAAATCTAACGTAGCAGCACCTGAGGGACTTGAAGACACCCTGATTGAAGAGAAAGACATTTCAGATCACTTCTCGGGCATGGTGCATGTTTTTACTAGCCGTGAACAAGAAGCACCCCCCAAGGCACATGTTACAGGTAGTCATAGCTGGAAAGACAACTTTCTTGATGACAGACTCAGGTTCCCTCTACATAGTGATACCAGCATTACTGTTCTATGACACACTTGCCTGATTCGGACTCAGGATACAAATATTATGAAATGCAGGATGAGCTACAAATGATGGTCCACTGTAGGTACAATTTTTGTAGCAGCAAAGGGTTCCCTGGTTTTCAGCTGGAAACCCCAAGCAGCCTTCCATCTCACACTACGTCCTGTAGAGTCTTAACAGGACCATAGGATATCGGGAGGACAGCTCAGGGGGCAATGTGCTCGCCTTGGAAGCAAGACAACACGGAGCAACACAGGTTCAATGCTGTCTGTGTCTGTGCTTAGAAACATCTGAGTATTAAGCGTGTTATAAATAACCTATCATATCATATCATAACAACTACTCATGCAAGGACAAAGTACAAATCAACCTCTTTCTGCCTGCCTGCCTGCTTGAAAGCCTGCAGGGTCTTCCCCCGACATCCAGATGAAGTTGGATAAACTTAAATATGAATGTCTTGCAGGTTAAAAAAAAAACTGAATTGGGGAGCTCAAACACTTCCAACATCAGATAGTGCTCAAGTCTGAGGCGCAACCTATCAAACCCCAGGCGCACAAACTTATTTTTTAGATGATACATTCTCACATCATAGAGCGGGTTCAGACAACTGAGAGGCTCGCACCAATTCTCTTAGCATGCAAAGGGACAGAGGGTGACAGTGGAATGCATGCAGACCTTTGCAGTCTCAACCACAGAATGAAGGCGGACAAACAGCCTCTCCCCAACCTATCCGAGGTGGGGAGCAGGATTGGTGGTGACATGATGTTCTCCCCTCTCGGCCACTGATCTAGCTACCACCAGGAGGAACTCACAAAAGAATCAAAAGAGCGGACTGCCATCATCACCCCCTTTGGAGTGCATCAATTTCAGAGGATCCCCTCCAGATCTGCATCCACCATAGCTATATATTTCAATGGATGTTCGACCAGCTTCTTAATGTAATCAAGGAATTTATCCCAAAGCATTAGACCCTCCCCTTCACCCATTCCATAGAGCTGACAGTGAGCTCTCCCTGCACAGCAACTTGATATACAGGGCTGGCCGGATAGTGCCTGCCCATGGTTTTAGAACAGAATTACTACCAGCTGCCCATCAGAAACTTCTAGGCATCACTTTTACGTCGTGGGTAGGGATTATAGATGGCCTTCCATTGATATGTAGAGCAATCTTATGCACCAACCTTTACTCCTGTAACTAAGTCAAATACTTGAAACACTGCTGCGATGCCTCCGGGCTGCCAGGCGCTTTACAAATATAAATAAATAAATAAAACTCTATGCCAGGCAGGGCCCCATCTGCTCTGGTGTTGATAACGTTCTAGTTACTCTATCGCCCAACCTCAAGCCAAATAACATCCTGCAAGTACCTTGGTGCATTGGCAAGGGACCTTAGTGCAGTAGCAATGGACCTTGGGGTTCTAGGTCAAAGTTTTGAATGCATAGGATCGAATGACCAAAGGGTCGAATCAAAAGGACCGAAAACCAAAGGGTCAATTTTTTTCTTTTTTTTTCTTTTTTGAGGGGGGGTCCCCCCCAAAGCCCCTTTTTTTGTGGTAAAAAACACTTTTTTTCCCAAACGGAAACCCAAAAAAATATGTATGAAAAAAAAAATGGGTCCCTTTTGTATTAGGTCAAATTGAGTGGACCCTTTGGCATTCGATCCTTTTGTATTCAGTACTTTAACTGGACACCGGACCTTGGTGCAGTGGCAAGAGACCTTGGTGCAATGGCAAGGGACCTGGTATTATCCTACAATGCACTCCCCCCATAGCACAGGTTTGCTGTTTGGTATTGTTATCATGGATCATGTTTCAAAATGTCGTCAAATTTGCAGGCCCTATGCAGGCATTCCTCAAGGCCTGTGACATGATACACTGCACCACCTCACTGTATCACACCACCCCCTCCCCCTCCCCGCGCACAGGGAAAGGCATTGTTGAGGGATTCAATAGGGTCCTCAACTCCACCATGCAGATCGCCATTCAGGGTGATCTGAATCGTATGGAGGCAGCATGACAAATGCTCTTCACCTACAGAACTAACCTGCATTCTAGTAGGGCAACATGTCCCTTTGAGGTAACGAGGGGAAGGAAAACTCCACTTCCGTCCCTGCTTCTCCAACATGCCCGTGACCCCAGACATTCGACAGGTACACACCAACTTGGTGATCAGTCAGGAACGCATGAAACAAGCGCACACTCAAACGTGATTAGGTCAAGATTAGATGGCAGGCCACATGCAGAAATGTCTTTTCAAAATGTAGCCCATGTAGCCCAAGTTACACAACTTTATCAAGGGGCCATCAGGACAGCCGATGGCAGAGTGTGCAATGCAGGGTGGGTAAATCATGCAACTCAGCCAGCCACGATGGTGGGCGGCCTGACCGTGCCTGCCTGTTCTAGCCTAAGTGGCCTAACACAGCACCCCACATTGCCACCGCAATCCACCTCTACCATGAAACTATCTTTTTCCACACTGACTGGCTGCAGGGGGGTTCCCACTGAGCCTATTAAACACACTTAATAATTGAAAAACTCTACGAATCAGCAACCCTGGGGAAGCCTGTCCTTAGCGGGGTTTCCTCAAGGGAATCATACTCTTCCTCAGTGGCTGACAGTGTCAAGGCCAGATCTCAACTGTCCAGAATCCCTGCCACATTCAGGTGATGTGATTAGTTTTCATTGCAATTCAGACATGTGTCTCCCCTGTCTCCTCCCTTCTTTCTGTTGCATTGTGTGGTCCATCATTGCAAAGGGGCAATGGTTGCAGCTGTATTTCCCTTCTCTGTGTTTTCTCCACCTTTCTCCGTTCCGCTTTTTTCTCCACTCCTACTCCGTGTTTTGGTTCACCTGTGGTTTCCTTCAGCTGTATTTTCGCCACCTTTTAAATTCTATCTTATCTCTACTTTCCTCCTTGATTCTCTTCAAGGATTGACACAGGGAAGGGCTGTTGGTTCTGCGCACCTCCTGTGCTGCCTGGAGGTCCATGTTCCAGAACCTGGCACTCAGACTCCGAGGAGGATTCTATGTTGGTCTGTTGGAGGGAATCTCAGGAGAAAGCAGCTGGGCGTACCTGTGCCTCGAGACACTACCTTGCACCAAGCGTTACACATTCTGCCAGTGCATATTATAAAGAGGTTACACAGTCAGCACATGCCCACAGAGCCTGTCAAATGGCCCAATTGGTGTTGGCAAATGAGAGTCATTTTACCAGCCCATCCATAACTATACAGCCAAATAAGAGATCTGTTTGCACCAACATTGATTATCATTCCAAGTGCACAGATCAGGGGACTGCAACACTGGCTCTCCAGGTGTTTTGGACTACGACACTCACGGTAACTCACAATTGATTATGCCAGCAAAACATCTGCAGAGCCAAAGGTCGCATGCCCCTGGCATAGATGGTAAATGCATGAAGTGCCCTACCTACCACTGGTTTTAGTGACTGACAGAAAGTGGTGCTTACTTTGCAGCAAATGGGTAATTTCTTGACACAAAGTGGAATTCACCATCACAGGACAGCATCATCCTCAAGCAAATGGACTGGTGAAGAGGGTGAAATATAACATTCAGTGGGAATTGTCAAGTGCTATGGAGGTAGAGGAACCCGTTAAGTGAATGGATGGTCTTGCAGATCTACTCATCACATTCTACTGCAGGTGTCATGCCATTTCCATTGCCAAGAGAAGGAAAGCTGTCGCTTAGAGCCAGAATGGCTAGTTCCCTTGGCTTAGAGACCGGATCAAGGGTTAGTCAGTATGAGCTTTGGCAAAGAGTTGAGGGCAATCAGGAAAAGGACCATTATGATGTGGTCAGTAGAGTGAAACGGGTTAGATTAGGTAGCTCACAAAGTTCAGAATCAGTCATGGTGTTAGGTGGTCGGGATAATGTGTATTAATCCTCTTGTATCCTGCCCTCTACAACTATCAGTACCCCTCCTTATCCCCCTCATCTACATTGGCACCATGAGGTGAGTGATAATGTATGTAGATGATGATGTATATAATGTAAATGTTCTACAAACCACCCAAAGAAATAATAAAATCATGCACAATTGTCAATTGTGCAGTTTTTGTGGTCAAAGCAGTAGGGCTGGGATGAAAACCTTCACGATAGCGTGCATGATGAAAGTTGAGAATGCAATCTTACCAGGGAACTGAGACACAGAGCAGTGGATTGGATTCAAGAGATGTTACTCAAAGAGAATGCTGGCACCCCACTCCGAGCAGAGGTTAGTGGTAGAAATAGTGAGAGAATGAGTCCTTGGATGTGGAGACTCCAAATAAGGAGCACGTTTATTGCAATAGTGCGCACATATTCATGTTGCCTAACAAATTCCGGGATTGAGTTGTACACAATGAATAGTGTTGCTACGGTGTAAATGCCTTGGAACACATTGCCAAGAGCTCTTATTTTTTATGCAGTATTATTTGATGGTTCTGTATATTTTTCATTGCAGTTAACAAAGCAACATGTGGGCTTGTACGAGTGTGTATATATGAGAGTATTAAAAAGTGTGTTTGAGCATGTGGGTATGACATTCTGAATATGGAGTTATGATTCATTCATTTGGTTACTCCTGACTCAACACAGTCCTTAATAAATGAGGGCAATTCACCTTCGAGAGAGAAAGCATCAGTCAAACCAAAGCAAACTAGTAAAGTTGCCCCTGTCCCTTATTGAGGGATAAAGGCCTAATTGCCTGAATAACATTGTAAGTTTGTCATCTAAGTAGAAGGTTATTTATCACAGAGTCAGGAGGCATAAAAGAACTGTCTTGAAACAAAAGGGCTTAATAGTGATTCTGATTAGCATACATGATCAGTTATTTTCTCACGCCCGTCTTCAGAGTCCTTACTCAGCGAAGATGTAGCAAACAGTATACAAGAAGATCTACACAGAAGAAGAAATACCTGTCATGTGATGAAGTGGTTTGCTTCCCAAGATGTGTTTTCCAGCATTTTGTCATAAATGATGAAGGCACAAGTGATGGGTATTCATAAAAATCATTGTATTTGCATCTATATGTAAACAAATATATGTCCATTGACCATTTTCATAAAACACGCATGAACTAATCCATCAGAGCAGACAGTGTGCAACACAGCACAACAGATAATTCAACAACAAATACTGTATCTAAACACACTCTATCCATAATCAGGGAAACAATGCACATTCTTGTGTGGCCTCAACTTGTTCCGCAGTAGTTTAAACTGTTACTTGAGCATCCCAAAGAGTTTTAGAAGTCCTTATAGACAGTGAGGACACCACAAGACCCCAACTCGTTTTAGTCATTAAGGTGGTTGTAGAACTTAATCCAGGGACGCAAACTTGGATTATCTCCCCACTACATTTCTAGCAGTGTAGGGCAGGAGCACTGTAGGATAGGTTCTAACTATTAATTGTAGTAGGTAGCAGGGAGCACATCAAGCCACTTGACTCCCATGTGAGCAGCTTCGGGATTCGTACCGAGAGATCCAAGCAAGAGAGGGGAGAATGTCTACATTGCTCATGGACCCTCATCAAGGTCTAGGCTCCGGTCCAGAAGGATGCAGAAGAGCATTGGCCAAATGTCCAAGTGTCACTTGCAAAGACCATAAGCAAATAAAAGCAATTCAACACGCAGATATAATGCACACCTGTCACAACACATTTAGGAGTACCTCGTTTGGAACGCTCTATTTAGAGTGGGAAATCTGCTCGCAGCTACAAGTCTATGTAGCCCAAATGTCCGTAACCAATGGGAAAAGGATATATCTTCAGCTGAATCCGGATGTCTCCACATTAGGTTTGCAATTAGCCAGAGAACAAAGCCACCCACTGAGCTGTCCTCTCCAAATTGTTCATGCGACCATTTTTGTTCTGAGACTTTGTTTTCTTTTTTCTGCCATTTATATGCCCACCTCCGAAGATTGTGGTTAATTCCAGCGTGCAGGTGGACTGCCGCAAGGATACCTGAAATGACCTACATGTCAACCCGAGTCTCATTGTTGAGGCACTGCATGATGGTTTGGTGCAATTCCTATGGCAGGCCTGGTGCAGCAGGACAAGGGTCTCACGGTGTAAGGGATAGGGGGATAAAGGAAGGGTAAGTGACGAGGGAAGTATTTGGTGGTGAGTATAATGTTTAGGTATGGGTTTCAGGTGTTTATAATGAAGTACTGCAATGAAATGTGTTAATGCTGCATAATTGTTATCCAGTCTAGTACAATATCTTTTAAGTAATGTAGTGAATGTAAGTTGGTTCATTCATTCATTCATTTTACTTGATTATTGTACTGTAATGTACATTTTAATAGTTGAATAGTTGAAATGGAGACTCAACGAGCCTCAGCCCTGAATGCTGCCTTGGTACTCATAGAATGACCATGAACTGAGTTGGTTAGTGAAATTGCCTGAGCATATGCCGCTAAGGTGGTTGATGAAATGTAACAGCTTACAATTGAAGAAGCGGGTTCTTAGCCTCAGGCTACAGAAGGAGGCAGTTATTTCCTTATAAATCATGAGAGCAGAAGCCATAAGAAGCCATAAGCAAAGAGTGCAGGGCTTGCTGATTCAGAGTAGAGGGAAAGGGTGCAGACAATTACCAAACAAAATCATGATTTTATATTGTAACCTGAGAAGATCTTGGGCAAGGACTTCAGGTAGGACAAGAAATGTTCCACATTCTCTCCCGGAGTGACCACTTTCCTTTCCTCTCATCTCTCTCTCTCAACCCCTCAGTCCAAGCTTACTCCCTCCATGCCTCTTTCCTTCTCCGTCATTCGACCCATGAAGTGTGTGTCAGTTGAGGCTTTCACTGCAGCTTTGCACCTCTGGCTGACTCACACCCTGACACAGCCATTTCCATGCTCCTCTCTGCTATCTCTGACACTCTCAATGTACTTGCCCCTGTAATGAGGATCCGCATGAAGCCTAAAATCAAGTGCAACTCCTGGTACGACTCAGACCTAGTCACCCTTAAACACAAGTGTAGGGTGGCTTAGAGGAAATTATTGGCATCTTGTACATCCTCTGAAACACTGGCCTGCTGCCTACTCCAGAGGTAAAACCGACCTCTGTCCTCACTAAGAAGAGGGCTCAGATCCCATTCCGCTTCTCTGCAGCATCTAACAACTCGGTTGAACTCCTTAAAATCTGGAAGGAGATGGCCAATCCCGCTGCAGTATCTACCTCTCCTGTACCTTCCCAGGTCCTCTGTAAGGCCCTGGCTTCTCACTTCATCTCTAAAACCCATGACATTGTTTCCACCCTCTTGGCTTCTCCTGCCATTCCCCCCACTCTCTCATCTTCCCCCGGATTCCAGGCAGCAACCCCTCTCCCTTCTCTGCTTTCCTCTCTTCTCCCCTGACGAGGTTTCAAGACACGTCTGATCTATGAAAACCTTGTCTAAACAGGTTCTTGCCTGTTCTCCAAAAACCATCAAGGACCACATTGACACCCTCGGCCCAGCAATGGCTGATTTCTGCAACCACTTTTTTGACTCCGGGACCTTCCCCTCGCCCCTGAAGCACTCTCTTGTGCACGCTCTTCTCAAGAAACCCTCAGCCAACTCCTCCCTTCCGGCTAACTATCGCCCAACCTCTATCACTCCTTTCCTGGGCAAACTCCTGCAAAAGCTGGCCATCTCCCAGCTTAATCTTCACACTGAATATGTTGGTTGTCTCCATGAGCATCATTCTGGCTTCAGAGCAGCCAGAAGCACAGAAACTGCTCTCCTGAACATCCACGAAGACCTGCTATCTAACCTTGATTCTAACCTTCCCTCTGTCCTCATCCTATTTGATCTATCTTCTGCCTTTGACACGGTCAACCATGCCATCCTGCTGAACCGGCTCTGTGATAACATGGGTATCACTGATCAGGCCCCGGCCTGGCTGACTTCTTTCCTCTCTGACAGACCCTCCCAGGTCCAGCTTGGGTCCTTCCTCTCCTCTATCTCTCTCTCCACCTATGGTGTTCCCCAGGGGTGTAACCATTCTCCCTGGTTGTTCAGCCAATACTTTGCACCTCTCATCCACCGCATTGCCGCTCTCTACTCCAATTTCCAGTGCTATGCGGATGATACCCAGCTCACCTTGAGGCTCCTCTCTTCCACCTCTACTCCCTTTCTCATCCCGGATTGTCTGACTGCAATCCAGGAGTGGTGCACCACCAATGATCTCTGCCTGAATGCAAGCAAGCCAGAGATCCTCCTCATAGGCGCACCTACACCCCTCTTTCCCGCCACTCTCTGGCCGGCCTCCCTTAACCCTCCTCCTGCTTCCACCTCCGAGGCTAAGAACCTCAGGGTTATCTTTGACTCCTTTCTCTCCTTGTCTCCTCATATTTCCGACGTCTCTAAGAAGTCGAACTGCCAACTGTACCTCCTTAGAGGTATTCTTCCTTTCCTCTCCTTCACTCAGAAGCTCACTGTATCTAGAGCTCTGGTTCTCTCTAGGCTTGTCTACGGTAACAGCCTCCTTATAATTCTGCCTGCCTTTACTCTTCATCCTCTGCAACTCATCCAGAACAGGACTGAGAGACTTGTCCTTGGCCTCAAACCCATGGATCTTATCTCTCCAGCACTGAGATCTCTCCATTGGATCCCATTGACTGCAAGGATCAAGTTCAAGACCCTCTGCATTGTCCACAAGGCCTACTGGAGCCTGGGACCAAAATATCTCCAGCTCTCTCTTCTGAACTATCTTCCTACTCGAGCACTTCGCTCCTCCACCTCCAGCTCCTTGAGGGTCAGTCGATTTTCCAAGCAACAAGTTGGGGGCAGATCTCTCTCTTCAGCTGGTGTCTCCCTGTGGAACAGCCTCCCTGCCTCTGAAACTTGAGCAGAACAATCTCCGGCTCCGGAAGCAGCTCAGGACTTTTCTTTTTTCTTCTGCCTTCTCTCTTTCTTGCTGATCTCCTGTCTGACACTGCACTGGTTACCTGGCTACCCTCTGAACCATGGGCCCAGGCTCCTGCCCTCTCAGTTGCGCACCTGCAGTGCCCCCCTGGCAACCCTGCACTTGGGGCTGCATCTGCAACCCTACAACTCCCCACGCTTGCACTTATCTATCACCTGTTTTTATCTACACTTAACCCTTCAATGCCACCTGCTGGCCACACTCCTTGTTTCAATGCTTAATCGTATGTCTTGCGCTTGCTCCTCCTCCTTGAAACACTTGTGTATCGCTGCAATATACATATGATTTCATATCATTCAATGGCATGGGTTTGTATGGCAATCAGCGCTAGATGGATGACTGTACAAAGGATACATTCTAGATCCACTTTTTCCAGGGAATCCTAGAAAGTACCTAAAGCAACCAGAGAGAGAGCGAAGGAAAGGTTCCAAACTGGGAGCAGAGGTTTCCATGGACCATGGTGGACACTGTAATTCACAACGTCTAATCACATGGTTGGCATAAACCTATATACCTTTTTGTTAGGATACTGTCCTGAATTACCCCCAATTAGAATTCAAGGTTAAAATGGCTATCTCTATTATGAAACCGTTTTAAATGAACTTTAAAATCTTCTACGTAATTTCCTGAGAAGGAGGAATATTCCCCTGCATAACACCAAGAAGAAAACAGCAGCGAATGGTGCTTTCAGTAGGCCGGGGAGCCAGGTGTACACACCTTTGTATCACATGAGTTACGTCTCTGGAGATAACCAGCGTAGCACAGCCTTCATCATTTGGAGGGTTTGAACAGCTGAAGGGGGCCCAAGATGCAGTTAAAATAGTCGGAGACCTCGTCAGAAGGCGAAAAGTGTGCCCCAAGGCTTGAGAGAGAGAGGAGTGAGGGAACCAGGGCATTTGTGTCCAGTAACTACCAGGTCCATCTTGATCCCTTAATTCTGAATGTTCATGAGGTAAATAATGGGGAAGGGAAAGGAAAGGGATAAGAGCAATGGACTCTACGGAGAAAGAGTGGAAAGTAATCACCCACCATACAGTGGACACTGAAGACAGGGTATTATACCATGGGACTAGGTAGGTGATCTTTGATGTGTATAGATTCAAACAATTGAGACACCAAAGGGTCACCAAGAGCTGAAATGCCCAGGGGGCAGGCAATATTCTAATGAGAAGGGGGCATTCTGCTCAGGGGTTCTGCTGTTAGATTCTCCTGGCCTGAGCCATATACCATTCGTAGCTCCTGGAGGCCTACATACAGAGCCAAGATCTTTGCACAGACTCCAGTGGCTCGGAACAGGCTGTAAGGGAGGACTTCGAATGGCTATCTTGGCTGATGGGCGGAGGTATATCTGGTGAGATTGTCAAAGGTGAATATGTAGATAAGCATCCTCTAGATCTGCAGTTGCTTTCTACCCACCAGGATGGATGGAGGCAATGACATGCTGGGGGGTTTCATTTGGAAATGACAGTAGGCCAAATATATCGGTTTAGTTTCTTTCGATTGAGGACTGGGCGACACCCCCCATCCCTCCAACCAAAGGATTTTTTTATTAAGAAGTGAATAGAGGGAAATAACCTCCCATCCACTGTGAGAAGAGACACTTTACCATGGCCACCTTTCGTAGAAGGTGTTGAATGCCCTTCTTCTCTACAGCTTTGCAAAGAGGGTTACAGATAATCCTTAGATTCCTAATGTAGCTTGTAGAAATTGATGGCGTAGTATTTGTCAAGTATCAAGGTTGAGGTGGGAAGCTTGTGCTGACTTTGGGGACTTGGGCGGACCAAAGGCAAATTAAATCACTAAGATTTGGGCAAAGAAGAGACTCCCTTTGGAATGCCTGGGAGCCTCTGTGCTCAACTTGCCGGGGCAGCTGGTTCTTTGGCACCAACCAAGCCTCAAAATGCAAAAAAACAACAGGAAAAACAGTTCCCTGTAATGTAGTGTGGTGACCTTATTGGCAGGTGAATCCTGAGATGCGGGCCATACATTCACACCATTCTTGCACTCGAGTTCATCTCGCGAACAACAGCATATGCTTGAGCTCCACTCCTGCAGGGCTCGTGTGTGGGGCAACTCCCTATTGGAACTTGACTGCAGACGGTGCAGTTCAGTGTTTCATGAAACATACTAAGAGAACTGAGAACCAGAGGGAAATGCTGTGACACACACAGTGACTCCCAAATGTAGACTCATAACACTGCAGTTGAAAGAGATAATTGCAAGAATGTCTACTTGGGATTACTGCGATCGATCAATGATTTTGTTTAGTTTTGGGTTTGGATATAATGTGATAGAGAATTTAATCCATAGACCTAGGGCCCTTTAAGACGTGCTAGCAATACTTTGAGATAGACAGGGATGCAGAATTTACTCAAACACCAATAATCAAACCGACTCAGGAAGTTTGCAAAACTTGGTCTGTTTTATGTTCAATTGTCTAAAACAGGGATTTACAACAGACATCAACAGACGTTCCCTCGGTTTCTCTCAGCGCATATAAAAAACAAAACTTTTATAGTCAAAACTCATCATAAGTGACATCATACTATGTGGAAAACTACAGTGACCTACTTGGGGAAGTGATAGGATCACAGGGAACATCTAAGTATACGTTCCATACTGACGGGGTAAGTGATTGGCTCTCTACTGTCAGGTGGGCAACTAAGCCCATCGAAAAGTGCAAGTCCTCTTCCATGTCATAGTAATATTGAAAACTTTATTGGTTATGCAAACTATAGGGCTCTTTGATACATGGCCCCCTACCATTGGTTTGTCACTTTTGTACCCTTCTGGAATATTCCACACGCTAGCAGCACACTGGCAACCACTCCAGGTGCAAGGAAGGTCAGCGTGATCATGCATCCCCTACCAATTAGCCCAACATATATCATCACTCTTGCAATCTGCCAGTCAATTAAGGCTTTGAACTCGGCCTTGTAGAAGCTCTCTGTGTCTGAGAAATAAAAGTGTATCTTCTTGGTTTCAGTGTAGCTCGACCCAATATCTATTTTGATCTGACCATGTGACTGGAGACCTCGTTTCTGAGCTCTTTTCTGCATTTAATTCTATTAACTTTTGACGCCTTCAGTGTTTTTCCATTCCACCGCAAATAGAAGTTTGTTTCTTTCCCATGTTCATGCAACTACTGGGTGGACAACCAGGCTCATGGTGGCCTCATATTCTTGGTGCTGGGCCAGCCACACCTTTCTTGTATTTCTCCATCTCCTTCAGTTATATTCCAACTGCGCCACACTGAAAAGCCCTTTCCAATCAGAGGGTTTCAAGCCTTGCTCAAAGAGCACTGTGAAATATCCAGGTTCTATACATTCCTGTGTATTATACATTGGTGCATCGCCGCAACTATTCACTACGTACCCAGCCTTAAAATGACTTTGTCTACTTGCGTTACTGCGTCTGTACAAGTGTAAACTGATTTGCATTTTCTTCAGCGTTACTGTAGCACGAGCATCTTCATCTCGAGCCCGAAATGTTGCTCATCTTTAACACCTCCTCTTCAGAACTTATAGAACGTCTACATTCTTTTGCTTTGTGCATCTTTTCTAGGTGTGTCATCTCTGCTCTGCATGATGCCACCAGTCTTCTCTTTCACTCGTTTTCATACTTCTTCCGGGACTTTGTCCAAAAGGCCATTACATCTTTGTGAATGCAGATATGGCTTTCTCAATGGATACCTTGTTTCCAGGATTTTCTCCAGTACAGGCATCCTCACTGGTACTGCGCATGTTGCAATTTCCAGCTCCCAACATATAGGCAGAATGGGGGCGGAGCTTTTGGTGGGGGTACTTGACTCCACCTCTACAGAATGTAGGCATCAGTCTCTTGAGCAGAAAGCAGTACACTGCACAGCTCAAAATAAGACAGTGCAGAGAAAAAAGAAGATTGTGGCTTGTGTTTTACCATTTATGTTTGTTTCTGGCAGAGAAAACTGCATTACCATGCATGCACCGGGCGTGCGTGAAATCACGAGATCAGCACCAACGCTAAGTGCTTTTATTGTACAACTAATAACGTATTTAGTTATTGAGTTCACAGCATGTAAGAAGCCCACAACGTTTTTGCTGTGGCACTAATTATGTCTAAGCAAATGTGTACTAGTTATGTTACGAATGGAGGCAAGCAGTGTGAAACCCATTATCAGTTCGCAGAGTGAATGTATAGCGTGCCTGTGAGTTGGACAACAACAAAGGAATGCAAGCCCCACCAATGACGCAAAAACAACAAAGGAGACGGGCATACTTGTCCCTATGTTATTCATCCATTATCACTCCTTAATCAGCTACCTGGTTTTTCCAAAAATCCCCCAACGATACCCTAACCCTCTTTCCCCAAAAAGGTTTCAGCATTCCATGTAAATTCTAGTGGGGACGTAACAACTTTGGAGGAACTAGTCAAATTTGTGCTACCTCTGTGCAAGTGAAAGAACTATTGGTCTTGGCAGCCTTGCAAACTACCTCCGGTACTGCGGTATCTGAAATATTCCCGGCATGCGTGTTTAAAGTGTAAAATCCAAACCTCGACAGGAAACTCCACCAGGGATGTCCTCTATTCATGCTTCTGGAGGCGCAGACATTAGCGGGAGAGTGCTGGCAGAGCACCCTCAAGGAGCCGATCTTATGTCCTGACCTCGATGAGAGATCCTGGTTATGGGCAATGCAAAAGGAAGGGAGGAGCTGTGACGAGATGGTTGGGAGCTAAAGCACAGGCCTCTTCCAAGGAAGGCACAAATGTCTCCTGTCTATGAAAGATTTCTCTAGGAACAAATCCAGCATTGATAGGACAAGGTTTTGATCCCAGGAAAAGCATCTTCATCAGAGTTGCTACCAAAGAGCTTCTGCCCGAAGCTTCATCCCGCATAATATCATAAATGATATTAGGCAGAAATTGAAATTGCTGTTGCATATTATACAACAAAGGTGTGATATCTGCACAGTCTTGGCAAACAGTATAGAGCGACTTCACATCTAGAAGGCGTGACTAAGTGAAATGTCCCATGTAAGCTCTGGCTCATACAATCTGACTGATTGTAGATTAGCACCTGGTACGGGGGAGGAGCAACCGATCAGGTTGCTTGGATCGTGGGGTGAACCCCACAATCCAAGCCCACGTTCCAAGCAACCTGACAGCTTCTTCCCCCAGCCCACACCGCCATCTTCCCACCACCCTCCCTTCCCATCTATTTTCCTGTCTTCCAACCCTCCCGGCCCACTTACATGCTTACTACAGCAGCGCCACCCTCTGCCCCCGCTTCACTCTGTCTCCCTGCTGGACTGCCATGGAAATGGAAGAGGGGATCCGCTTGGAGCCCCGTCTTCCAGCTCTCTGGTGGTAATCTTGTGTGAGTATTTACTTTCAAGGAATGGGATGCCACGAGACCCATTCACTGAAAGAAAATACATTGGTCTTAGCACCCTGGCTTAACGGATTGGCAACCCAGTGTGCTAATAGCAATAATCACCCATTTCGAGGGCTTGAACGGGTCCTAGCGGCACCGGGGACTCTCATTAAAGGCCCTCGCATCCAGCCAGTGGAACGGGTGATTATTGCTGAAGTACATTATCTTTAGTTCATTCTTCTTATCAACTAGGTCCACCAGTGTCACCTTAACGAGAGAATAGTTACTCTGCTCAATCAGCTCTCCAAATATTCGGAATCTGACCCTTCAGAAGGGACTTGAAGAGATAGGTAGGAATGAGTGGTTTATCATTGCCTTTCCAATCCTCCAACAAAATGCTGTCCAGGGAAAGGAACAGCACTGAAAGGAAAATCTCTATCTATACAACGTCAAGTTCTTCACAGGTGCAGACCCTGGGAAAGGAAACACAAAATGCCATCTCATACATTTAGGCACTAGCCTCGTCTCCTTCCTTAATACACTTGCCGGAGAAGGCTGCCACTTCATCTTCTTCCTCCATAAGCAACTGGGGGTCATGGAGCGACTGCCCTTCCTGGAGCCCTCTCTATGGGGCAATAGGCAGGGGTATTTACACACAAGGCCTCAGCTACCGATTCCTTGACCAGCTTCATGATCTGTACCTCAGGCGGATGCAAGATACTGGGAATTCTGGCTTTGCCTATTGTGGTCATACGTGGAGTCTGAAGGAGATCAATGTTTAATTTGCTCAGTGCATTTCCTTGTGTCCACGACTGCAGCAAACACAGTACAACCACACCTTGCGAACAGACCTTTCTTGAATACCCATAGCAGAACTATTAGAGAGTCTCATCGTGTAAACCTTTTGGGGAAATGGATGGTGCTGACTGTGACCCTGACCACCATTTCGCCACTTTAACCAATGGACATAGAAACCAGTATGTCTCAAGAATGTTAATATGTTTTGGTTCTCAGAAAATGATGATGGTCTGCAACAGCACAGCCCAACTGATGAAAGAGTGTCCGTCAAAGGGGTGGCTGTGCACATTTAGAGGGTCTGCAACAGTGCAACCTCCTGAAAACAGTGGGCTGGTGTGGGGTGCACTGGTTGCCCCTGTGCATGTGCTAAACGGGAGACGGGCGGTGCAGACGGATGCCGTTCCCCCTCTGAAATAGGGATTTTGCGGTCTTGGTGTGGGCAGGACAACAGTGCAGCAGCCTCCCCCACAAGTGTGTCAAAAACTGTTTGGACAGGGAGCAGTCAGTGTAGAGCAGAATGGCTCTTCCGGTGAGTGTTTGGGGAACTCCTTAGCAGGCAAAGCTGAGGCGTGTTGGGGGCCCCTCTTCAGCAATTGCCCGCCAGTGAAGGAGAGCAATCAGAAAGGTCCACAGAAAACACATACACTGAAGAGATTGGGGAATTGTAACCTTGGGTGAAAGAAAGATTATTTGAGGAAGTCTGTAAGAAAACTTTGGATAACACTATGAAGACATCTTGGGGGGGCTGGTTATGCTTTGGAGTTCTCACACTATTCTCCATGCAATTAGTGAAGTAGGAAGTTAGCTTTTAGTAGAGTTATGGTGGGAAGAGCTGAAACAAGAAAAGATGCTTCTGCGGCGTAGATAATGGTAGCACTCCGGCACTTCAGAAGCATGGATAGGGAAAGGAAGGAAGACACACATGAATATAATGGTGGAAGTAGAGGCGAGAAGGAGGGCAGCTTCAGGGGGAAGGCACGGCAACACTATTAGGCTGTTCTCCTCCCTGTAGAAGGGCAACTGATGTATCAAGAGGGAGAGAGGTCACAAGATGGTGAGTGTACAGGCGTGGATCAAGAGGAGGAGAGGCTATCAGAGAAAGGAGGGCCCAGAGAGCACAACAGAAAGAAGAGGGGCGTTGCCAGTGAAAAGGAATAGTGGATGGGAGAAGGTATTCAGGGTAGGCCCGGCCAGCATAGCATGCCCAGGAATTCAGTCTGGTTTGTCGCACAAAGGGCAGTAGAAGCACAGGTTTGGGGTACCCAGTTAGGTGGAGAGGAATTTACAAAGTGAGAGAATATGTAGACATTTCCAAGGAAAGAATCTCTTAGAGCGACAGGAGATAAACACATCCTAGGGCAGAAAGTAGGAGGTCATGGGTGGCCGGCCAAGGGCAAAGGGAAGTAGATTGCAGTTTCACGCATTGAGGCAGAGGATGGGAGTACTAGTTCAGCAGGAGAGGGAGGATTGGGGGAAGAGAGAGAAATGGAGGATGACGTTTTGGCGCTCGCAGAAGAGATAAAGAAGTAGGACTGGAAAGCTAGGGTTTACAGAATTGTGGCCGGATAGAATGAGTAAAGTTTGATGTTGACACACAAGAAGAGATTTGTTTCAGTGCCATGTGGGAAGCATTTGTGGTTTATGGAATGGTACAACTAAATGGCTAAAACTGCTGTGTGAGGCACATGCAATAACACTCAATGAGATAAACCTCACACGGAGATCAAATACTGTTAAATATATGAGTGTTGTTTTGATGCAACCAAATTGCTATGGGATTTATTGAGGCCATGCTTGGTATCCTGTTAGTTTGCAAGCACTGCAGGTAACTGAGATATTATTCATGTTTGCTGTGCTTCTTCACTTTCCGATGGAAACTTAATTTCAAATAAAGATTAAGAACACTAATAGATTAGATACATACACAGAGTGCTAGATGAGGGTGGATTTAATGTGGCAGAGGAACTGTAACCAGAGAATCTAAATGAAGGGTGGAGAGAAAGGGCTGTTCATTGGGTGCTGTCCAGTATGGCCCAAGAGAGGCACTCAAGAGACTATGAGGTTTGGGAGAGGGGAGACGAGTAGAATGAAAGAAGAGGGTATGCGAGAGGTGTGACTCATGAAAGAGGGTGCAGTATGAGCAGTATTAAAAGGAGTTGCGGTAAAGGGGCCCAGGGGATAAACTAAGGAAGAAGGGATTTTGGGAAAGTGAGGAGGGGTGAGGTTGGAATGGGGGGGATTGGATTTAGGATGGCTTAACGTGGGTGCTGGGAAAGGGAGAGAGATCTAGCATATGACACTGAAGGATGACAAGCTTTTGAGGGCGTGGGTACAAGCACCTCAATTTACAAAGGTATATATAATACGATCTCAGCCTAGGAATGCATGGGCGCAAGAAGGGAGAGTGTCTACAAACCTCTGTGGAGAGCGAGAAGAAGTGTGTCAGCTGGGGACTGCGCAAGCACTCGCAGGAAGTAGATGTGTGTGATCAGCACGTCACCACAATCGTTGAGATAGACAAGAGACCAAAAGTAGCCAATAAGGTTACAAGAAAAGCATTCCGATGTTTACCTTGGTTTGCACAATAGAGAATGAGATATGTCTCCATTCAGAGATGCCCAAGCAGAAATAATGGAGAGGCTATGGTCAGATAAAGGTGATCATGGCCAGCAGGAAAGAGGGAAAAAATGCTGATAGGACAGAAAGGAGATCAAGGTAGAAGAGGGAGCAAAGCGGGAAAAAAGGAAGGGGGCTTAAGGAACACAAAGAAAGAGAATTTGGCCATCTAACAGACAGGGGGTGTCTTGGGGGTCTTCACAGAAGTCTATTGAGAGATCCACTGGAGCAAGGCAAGCAGATTGAGGTGAAAACCAGAGAAGGAGAGAGTCATAGGAAGCAAGCAGATTACTTAGCGGTGGGGAGAGTAAAGATTGGCTGTCAGTGTGGAGGAGAATTAACACAAAGGGAAGAGAGGGAAAAGAGTTAAGGGAGGTGTTGGGAAAAACATGACAATACCTTTGGGGTCACACCTGATAGCCAGTACGAGACAGAGAGCATCGGGCCTCATTACGAGTTTGGCGGTGTAGTAAAGAAGCTGCAGTAAATCCATCCTTGCACTTGTTCTGTCAGTAACGCATTTATCAAGACTTTTGCCCCATATCCAAACTCCGAGATTAGTGGTGAAGTGGAGGAGTTACCTCACAGCTGGGTGTAAATACTTCACTCTGCTGCCAAAAACTGGAGGATTTCCAGCAGCAGAGTGAACGCTCACAGTAAATCCTGCAACGTCCCCATGGAGACCTATGGACAAGAAATATTGGCACTAATTTCACGGTTACCCCCACCCGTAATCTGGCAGTAATTCCACCAGACCAAGTGGCAGTAAAAGTAAAGACGTTTGTTGATAATTCCTCTAGAATTACCACCAAACTTGCAATGATGCCTACTGAAAGGGGAGTTTAATTACATATTTAAAATGTTACACAGGGCAGCAAGGTGGAAAGAAAGGTCAAAAGAAGATGAAAGGGAATGTGACCATAGGCCTAGCGCACTGGCAATGATAGGACATTGGACACACAAATGACTATTGTCTCGACATTGACATTGTCTTGGGAGGATAGCTCAGGGGCAACATGCTCGCCTTGGACACAAGACGACACAGAGCAGCACAGGTTCAATCCCTGAGTCCAGGATTAGAAACCTCTGGGTATTAAGCGTATTATGAATAACCTATCATATCGTATTGTGGAAAGTACCCAGAGAGGAGCGTGACATTATTCAGGTATGTGAAAGTCATCAGGAAAGCTCAAGTGAATTTGGGAAGGATTGCATAGAAATGTTACGATCAAGAATTTAGAGCAAGAATAGGAGAGGATGGATGAGTTGCTTATGGTAACTTGTACAGTGACCTTTGTCTACAGTGGAGGTCTCCAATGAGGCCAGCTCCACCAGCACACACAGATTATTGCAGTCCGCCTCTTCTGTAAACATCCTTTTTCCTGTCATCCCACCCAAGAAGGGGTGGGTGCATGGAATGACACATAGCAGCGATTTGAATATTGGGCTTTCAATAAAGGAATGGATGTCAGATGGTACTGTACATGTAAGCATACATGTTCAGAATATAATGGGGGTGGGGGACATCTGATCAAGCATGGAGGGAAGAGCTTGGAATGAAACGCAAGATAGAGGGAGTGGAGAGAGTCAGCAACGGGCTGACTGTGAGAAAGGGGGCCTTCGCTGGTTAAACTGGTTTTCGTGGAAAAGATGCTGGTTTTCTATCCGGACCGAGCAGGAGAACGTTTGCTAAGGAAGGATTTTCAGAGGGTTTTAGATTAGGCTACAACAGTTTTCAGGAAAGGAGACGGGCAGAGAACTTGAAATTGGCAAAAGAAAGAGTGAAGATGCTAAGGAGCAATCTTGAACAAGAAGACTGGAAGAATGTTCTGCCTTTTTAGAGAGTGGGCATTGCAGTATGCAATAATACATCTGCTGGCTGCTGCCCTGAAGAAGGAAGGCAGGGAGTTCTGCCTCAGACACCATCTGTCAAGCCCAGAAGGGAGCTAGGGGAATGACTGGATTGATCAGAAGGATTGTGCAGGGATTAACCAGGTGGTTGCACTGATAATGAAAGAAGGTGAGAATGCAAAGATGAGAAAAGGCAACATTGAATCAGCATTTTGTGTATTGCGGGATCATCCTGAGGAGGTGTCGCTGCTAAGGATGCAGTTTGAAGAGCTGGTCTATGTGGGCAGGGCAATGTCCATGGGGTGCTCTATACCTTGTGAATTATTTGAGCACTTCAAGTATTTTTTGATTTGATATGTAATGTTCAAGATAGCAAAAGAACGGATACTACATTATTTGGGAGATGTATTGTTTTGCTGGGCAGAAAGGTGAAGAGATCTGAGCCGCACTGTTACAGGAGTTTGGCAGAATAGGGAAGAGATCTGAGCCGCACTGTTACAGGAGTTTGGGCAGAATAGGGAAGAGATCTGAGCTGCACTGTTACAGGAGTTTGGGCAGAATAGGGAAGAGATCTGAGCCGCACTGTTACAGGAGTTTGGCAGAATAGGGAAGAGATCTGAGCCGCACTGTTACAGGAGTTTGGGCAGAATAGGGAACAGATCTGAGCCGCACTGTTACAGGAGTTTGGGCAGAATAGGGAAGAGATCTGAGCCGCACTGTTACAGGGGTTTGGGCAGAATAGGGAAGAGATCTGAGCCGCACTGTTACAGGAGTTTGGGCAGAATAGGGAAGAGTTCTGAGCCGCACTGTTACAGGAGTTTGGGCAGAATAGGGAAGAGATCTGAGCCGCACTGTTACAGGAGTTTGGCAGAGGGGTTGGATGTTCTGATTGGGATTGAAAAGACTCAAGGTCCTGCAGCATGCCTCACATCTCTAGGGTAGAAACAGATGCGGGAAGGATGTGTCTGAGATAGCCACAAGGCATAGTGCAGGCGTTATAGGTCATTTTGGCGGAGGGCAAGAATAGCAAGATGTAGTTGTGAAACGTAGAGGAGCTACCCGGGCACCTGAAATGTGTTAGCAAGCCGAGAGTCCCAGAGGGAAGATTTTGCCACTGTTAGAGCAATGTGAGACACTAGATGACCTCGCCAGAGAGGGTGGTCCTAGAGAGCAGTTTTTCTAGAACACCTTAATGGAGTTTCTGTTTGGCTGGCATGGCATCCTGGAGAGTGGTCCATACAAATATTTCAGACCTGGCAGAAGCATCAGGTTTTGGCTTATCCTGGTAGACAAAGTGGTGTTTCGAGAAGTGCCCAGACGCATGGCGATGTAAAGGGCTGCATATACCCTTCATGGAATGTTTATAGCTTGCAGCAGACCTAGCACTATGGGGGAAGGATCTGAAGGACAAGGAGGCGAATTTTAATCTCAACAGCATGGCAGTGGTAGAAGTAGTGAACCGTCAATTCGGCATGGGGCGAATAACAGGTGTCTGAGTTGTTGAGGGTCTTTGTGTTGGTGTGTTTGGCCGCAGCATTTTATTCAGAGCTGGACAGGTGCAAGGGGTGAACAGTGATATAGCAGGGGCACTATCTCATTCACAGAGGAAGAGATTCAGTGGATTGGAGACAATGCCGATGAATGTGTCGGTGGAAATGTGGTGGCTTCGCGAAAGTAGGCCTGACAGTTGACAGAGAAATCGATAGGGCAATCGAGATTGAGGAACTATTCTCTTCCTGACTTCATATCTGCAATTTCAGATTAGGTTTGTTCAGAGAGGGGAGGAAGTTACTGACGGGCCCATAGGTCAGTACTCACCCTCCTGAGCTTGTAAGACAAGATAGCTGCACCATGTGAGGACAGGGGGTGCAGGATTCACATACTCCAGCACAACTCAATAATGAGGACTCAGTAAATTGGCAAAGGGAAGTCCGTTTAATGGCAAGTACATCAAAGAGGGAAAACAAATGGAAATCAGCAGTGTTGCGATCACCTCTCTCACCCCGACTTCCCCGAACTTCAGTTGAACAGCCACTTTTATGCATAAAACTCGTCATCATTGACGTCTAACTTTACAAAAATCATCATGCAATATAATTGGTTAGGAAAGGTAACTTAAGTATAGGTGCTATATCTGTATACAGTAACAGAGCATGCGGATTGGATAACTCTTATCGGGTGGGCGTCTATGTCCAACCCTCTACATTACTCGTGATAGACGTCACTACAAGTACGATGTCTCATTGGTTCTACTGGCTATAGGACCCTAGATTACTTGGTCTATTGTGATTGGGCAGGTTGCACCCCTAGACATAAATCCCCGATTTAATTAGCAGCATGCAGAATGGAATCCCAGGTGCCTGGTGTCCCAAGTTTCACCCTGCCTCCCTTCCATCAATCAGTATCTTAGGGCTATGTGTCAATTAGTTGGCTGGGTATGGCCTTGAAACTGTAGTCTCTTATCAGGAGAAGTTATGGCATCCTCGGGTTCTGGATGACATCAGGCGGTGGTACTTCTTCGCGCCTGGCTGGTCACGTGTCTGTTCACTATGAATCTGCTTCAGTTTCCAGCTTTTATTGTATTTAAATCTGCTTTGGCTCTGCCACCTGCCTGGGCCCCTCATCTTGACCTTCAACGACGAGCTGGTATGCTCCGGAGCCTGATTCTTGCGAGTTGATGCTCTCCTCCCCTTCTCTGGTTGACCTCGATTTCCTAGGCATGAGCCGCTCTTTGTTGAGTTTCGATTCCGCACCTCCTCTTGCCTTTGGCTGGGTTTCAAAAACTTGGCCTGTCAGGCCTCTGGCCGCCTGGGTACATTTCTGCTTTTACAAAATGGAGTTGCGCTTGTATAATGTGCTTCTTGAGCTAGATATATAGTTGGCGCTTGCCGCTTCTATTATTCTACTAAGCATTGCAAGCAGTATCGGTTTCTTAGCATCTTGTGTTTCAAGCCTATTTACACATGTTTAACAGGACGGTTGCTTCCATCTTGTCTGGTAGCACTGTTTCCTTATGTTTTAACATTGTCTCTTCTCTGTGTCCATTACATTTATTTTCGTAGCTACTCGCACTGGCGTGCTTGTCTTCTATAGCCACTTTTGTTAATTTGCGAGTCTGTTCAGGCACTTATGTCACTTCTACTGGCCTTCCATTAAGGCTTTTGGGGTCTCTTCGTGGACCGCATGAAGGTACTCCTCATTTCGTATCAGCGGCTGGTATGGCTGTCTGATAGGGTACCGCGCTGCCCAGGGTTGTCTTGTTATGGGCACTTCAACAGGCACGGATCTCCTAATATATACTGGGCAGAGTCCCAGTGCGGCTCTCTGTTGGTTCATTTGCTCTTCATACATCACGCCCCTTGGCGGGTACCTTCCTGGCAGATCGAACTGAGGGGCAGGGGTGCAGGTCATGTCTGGAACCTCCTCTACACTCCCCCTTCTGGTCGGTTCATCGACCACTGCTTCTTCAATGTTCTTCTCCATTTCACTTGATTCTTCAGTGTTTTGTTCATCATCTTCAGGGTTGGTACATGATGGCGTGAACATATGCGTCTTTGGAGTCCACATTTTAATCACGCCTTTCAAACTCCCTGCTGTTTTGACATGTTCATCCTTGTTCCAGGTCATTAGCTGGCATTGTTCATTTGGACTGCAGTAAATCCATTTTCCTTCATACTTTCTTCGTTTCTTAGGGTATGCAAATTTGGTTCCTTCTGGTGCAAACTCACTGGCCTTCACAAAGTCCTTTATTTCTTCATCAGTTAGGTCTCTGGGCTTCCACCCTGGCTCTACATCGATCAGCCTGTCCAATAAGGCTGCGTGCTGCACTGGCGTGCCGTCTGCTCAGAGGTAGCCCCTCCTCTTCCAGCGCGCTAAGCCTGCATGCACTGTGGACGTCACATAGGCGGAGTCACTGTACACCATTACTTCCTGGTCAGCATGATTCTCAATGGCGAGTATCAGTGCCAATAGTTCGGCAGCCTGCGCTGAATAGTGAGATGGTATTCATGCACTAATGAGTACTCAAAACTCCCTGTTCGCCAGGTGTTTCACCACAGCCACGCCTGTATACCCTTGTCTGTCTTCTTGGTCTATTCTCGAAGACCCTTCAATGAAGACGATCTCTCCACTCGCCAGGGCATTTTCCTTTAGCCTGGGGATTTCATCATAGAATTCCTCATAGTTCGCACAGTCGTGCATGGGTTCTCCCTCTGTGACTGGCTCAGCTATGAACGTAGCAGGGTTTACAGTTTTACATCGCACTATTTTGATTTGATCGATGGATTAGAGATGATCACCTCATAGGCGGATGCTCTTTGAGACGTCAGTGTGCCCTTTGGCTTCTCTAGCATTGGCGAACAGGGAGTGCTCAACATACAGTGTCATGGAGCACCCCATCACAATGGATGATGCCTTCTCGATGGCGAACGAGGCAGCAGCTAGATTTTATTTGCATGGGAAGTGGCCCTTCATGACTGGGTCCAGATTCCTGCTGTAATACGCTAGGGGCTTACACCCCAGCGAGGTTCACTGCACGAGCACTGCCGTCATGAAATTACCATCGGTATGTGAGAACAGGTAGTATTCCTCTGCATAATTAGGAATCCCGAGAACTGGGGCCTTACAAATTGCCCCCTTGAGTTCTGTAAACCCCTTTTCCATTGCCTCAGTCCACTCGATATCTTCCCACGTCGCCTGAGCCTTTTTTAGGACCTGAAGCAAGGGCTTGGTGTATGAGCTGTAGTCAAAGACCCATGCTCTGACGTAATTGCACAGGCCTAAGAAGCTTTGCATTTGTTTTATCGTGCACGGCTTGGCCGTGTTCATGATAGCTTCAGCCCTCTCTGGGTTACCTTCTTACCCTCATGTGAAATCAGTTGCCCTATGTACAATACTTCTGGCTGACAGTACTGCAGCTTCCCCTTATCAACTGTGTATCCCTTCTCAGCCAGTATGGTTAGTAGCTGGACAGAGTCTTGCCTGCATTGCTCTTCAGTGGCGCTGCAGATCAGAATGTCATCTATATACTGCAACACAACACTGTCCAACGGAATATTGCTTAGGCCCATTTGCAGGACTCTGTTGAAAATAGATGGGGACTCGCAGTTCCCCTGTGGCAACCTCGTGCTTTTCAGGCGCATTTGTCTGAAAGTGAATAACGTCAGGTCTTGTGAGGCACGGTGCAACGGGATCAAGAAAAATGCATTCTTCAGATCGATCACCGTGAAATATTTTGCCTCAGTGGGTATGTTGCATAGGATTGTAGAGGGGTTTGGGACTAGAGGGAACTCGGCTTCAACAACATCGTTTAAGGCTCTTAAATCTTGGATTAAACGCCAAGACCCTCCTTTTGATTTCTTCACAGGGTAAATCACTGTGTTACACAGCGATTCTGATGTCACAAGGATGCCCTGCTCCATCATGGTGGAGATTTTCTTTGCGATCCCTTCATCTGCCTCTCTGGACAGGGGATACTGTCGCACTCGCGGTAAAATTGTTCCTGGCTTCAGTTTAATTTTTACTTCCCCTGCCCCCTTCAGGAGTCCTACATCGTAGGGTCCTGTTGTCCATACTGCGGCAGGCACTTGGGCCATGTCATCATCAAAGTATTCCGGACCTACTAGTGCCAACATCATTCTCTGTGGCACCTCTCATTTGATCATTTGGACCCAAAATATGAGACTCAGTTCCACCCTTGTCTCTTCTAGGTCAGGGTGTTCTTCGAACAGATCGTCATCGGTGACGTCAGTCACTTGGTACCATTCTTCAATGGCGACAATCGCACCCCATTGGCTGCCTTCATCATCACATCCTTCGACAAATACCACTTTCCCTCGTACTGCGGCAGATTGCACACTTAAAGGAAATACTTGTCCCTCCTCTTCGTGCATGGGTATTCTCGGTCTGAATAGAACCTCATCCGGGGTTCTCATAGGTCTGTCCGTGAGGCCTGGAAATCCCGCCATAAGCACCCGAATGCCATATGCGAAAACCTCTGGTTCTAGCGGGATAGCCCACATTGCTGCACGTCCAGAGTATGCTCTGATCATTTTGCACACGTTTGAATAATGCATTCCTGGAGTGGAGCACACTATACCATTCTCGGTAAACAAGATGGTCATATTTAGTTTAGTCATCAGGTCCCGACCCAGAATATTTACTGGAGTCTGACGTGAATATAATAGGGGTACATTCATTTTGCGCTCTCCCACTGAGACTGGGAGTGTGTCTGTAAAGGAAACTCTACTATGAGCTCCAGAGAAACTCTGAGTATATATAGCCTCGCCGGACAAGGAAAACTTGCCTTCTCGAATGCACGAGCGTGTTGCACCCGTATCAACTAAGAAGGAATATTCTTTCCCCCCTATGGTGACATTCACCCTTGGTTCCCTGTTAGGGTCTGGTGTCACTGATAGGATAGAACACATCAGAGTCCCCCGTGAGCTGTCCTATTTTATATATAAGTTTGGTCCACTGTATACTTGTTGATTTCCCCCAGTCCCAGGGTTAACTCCCCCTCCGGAGCCAGTGCCCTGTGACATTTGCAGTGGTGCCTGCTGGGGTTGTCCCTGCGGCAAGTTCCCCATGTTCGGTGGTTGAACAACTTGCTGTGCACCTTGCTGCACGCCTGATGCCTGCGGCTGCACTGTGTAATTTTGTGCACCGCCCGGTTGCGGGACGGCAGTTTGATTCATCATGCCTGCCCCCATCCCTTGGCCATTTTGCCATATGCCTTGGCTTATGCACATACGCGCTACGTGTCCCATCATTCCACACAGCCAACACACTGGCGGTGGTCAGGGCAACTGTCCATCCGGCGTAGCTTGATTGCCCATCTGTGCATTCTGGAAGCCCTCTTGAACATTCTGAAAACCTCCTTGGTTACCTCGAAACCCTCCCTGATTATTCTGCCATCCTCTTCCTCCAAATCCCCTTCCTCTTGGGTAGGACCCTGCGTTACCCTGATTATTCTGCGATGGGTTGGTCGCTTGTTGTGCGCTTGGCTCAGCTGGGCTGCTGAGCATGGCTCCCTCAAGAGCATATTTCGAGAGTTTCTTTTTGCACTAGCTTTGCCTCCTCTCCCTTACGCGTTGCCTCTTTTTTCCGATTCTTTTCTTGCAACAATCTACAGTAGTGTGCAATTGTCAACTGTATTTCAGCCCATGGTTTGGCTTCTACTCCTACCAATTTTTATAGCTGCTTCTGCACCGCTTTAGGCAACCCTTGGCATAATATGCGGTAGAATACAGGGATAGATTTCGTCCAAGACTCATGCGTTTCGAGCACCCACGCATCCTGAAAATGCTGGATATAAATCAATGGATCCCCGGAATCTTAAATTTTCCGAGTCATTATAGCTCCCATATCGGACGTGTCTGGGTATAGCGTTCAAAGCGCTTTCCACACTGCTGCTCTGCAGTTATTAAATGGCACTCCGTCATGGGAGGTATCAGTTAAGGTTACCCTAGGATAGCCTGCCCGTTTCCATACATCATCTGCTCTTTCACCAAGTATAGAAATTAGGAGGCCCTTAATGTCCCCTATAGCTAAGGTGACACCCCCCGTCATTTTCTCTAACTCGTGTATCCACTTTCCGGCTCCCGATGTCAGCATTGGAAGCTTATTTTTGAGATTCTCTCGGTCCATGTGTGGCCATGGAATATATTGTGGTCTTGCTCCCCCTTTTTCTAGCAACGGGAATTGAAATGCACAGTCCTCCTTCTCTTTCCCCATAGCTCTCTGGTCTATTGCCGGGGTGGCATTCCCACCTTGCCGTCTACCTGGCAATGCCCTTAGTCTGTCTGCATAGGCAGGTGCTGATGCCTCCCGCTGACCGTGGGGTGTTCCTTCATGACGGCCGGACTGCACGGCAGACTTCGGTGCCCTACTTGTGGACCTGCTAGTGTCTGACCATCGTACCCCTCGGTCCCCTGGGGGCCGTTTTTTCACACTGTCTCCCTTCTTCATATGCCACATCCTCTGTTTCCCCACCAGAGTCAGATTCTGAGTACTCCCAGTTTACACAACTCCTAGAGTCTTCTTCGTTTTGCCCAATCTCTAGCCTGTCTAGGGACACTCCCCTGCTCCCACTACTTCGGGTGACATCCTCAGTGTCATATAGCTGAGTGCTCTCTAAGCGCTCATCTTCCCTTCCCCCTTGGTAAACTAGTTCCAGTCCCATCTCGTCATAGATTTTATCAATCGTTTCCCCGATGCTTCTGGTGTCGACGTCATCTTCAATATTATTCCCGCTTGTACCCGGTACCGCATCGCTTGCAGGAAAGAATTCTTCTATGTCTTCCCATTCTACTGTAGGACTGGGTTTAATCACTTCCCGCTTCAAATATTCAAGATCCCGTGCCCTCTGTCTGTGCTTACATTCTATTTCCTCGTCTATTTCCTTTCCCTTTTTTGCTTCCTCCCTAGCCTTATCTACTTCCCTCATTCGTTCATTTCTATGTTCTTTTGCCCTTCTACTTTCCTGCTCTTCCCGCTTTTTTACTTTTCTTTCGTGCACTCTCCGCTCTTCCTCTAACTTTAGCATGTTCTGCCTGTACTTTCCATAGGCTGCGTATTGTGTGCGACTGAGCGGTATTCCTTGCTCTTTGCAACATAGTTGGTCTCGTCTTAGCCCATCTTTCTTTCTTGTCCTTTCATCCCTTAATTCCTTCTCCTTTCGTTATGCTTCATCAGTCCTTTCTCTCGACTGTACCTCATAGCTTCCCTTTCCATCTAATTTCAATAGTATCTGCCCTCCCATCCATTCGTCTTTTGCGAATGCTAACTCATCACTTCCTTTCCACTTCTTTCCCTCTCTCTCTTTCTCGAGAGATGCTCTAGTCTGTGCCTGATCCTTTTTTCCACCATCGCGTCTTTCCTTGTCCCTCGGGACTGCGGAGGCAATATTACTCTCCTGCTCCCTTTCCTTGATCTCGTCACTACTGCACGTAGGTGACTCATATGCGGGGATGCTATACCCCGTAGCTGCCTTGAGTTCTCTTAGCGGGTAAAGCCCTTCTGTTTTGCTCCCTTCGATGACTGGCTCAGGCGGGGCTGGTGGCACGGTAGGCGTCTCACCCCCCTCCGTACATACATTTAGTATCCAGTCTGTGGGTGGTTCTTCCACCTTTGTTTCTTCAAACATTTTCCATAACTCAAGGACAGCAAGACATTTCTCGAGCTTCTTGCCTGTATATGTGGCATGTAGGAAGGTGGTCATGTGCTGTAAAACAGCCTTAGAAAGCTACCCGTTCTGGGGCCAAGGTACAAACATCTTATTGGCGGTACCCTTAACCCACTCCTGGCTATATTTCTTCAGTTTTATTGCATGCTTGGACAGTTGCTTGCATAAATGCGCAAGTGGGGTAACTTCCTCCAGTCTTAATTTTGTCACCAGCAATATTTACACAGTTCTTTAATCTTTCCACTAGTATGAGCGAGCACCACATACGCAAGCTCCAATCCAATTTTTTCCCGCTAAATTTTGTACCAACAATTTACTCAAAACTCATCAATTCAAAGGCGATTCCCTCTTAGTTATGAAATCGCGTAAAGCCAAAATGCATTTCAATCAATCATCAATACAATAATTTCACATTTGACATACACAGGACATATATGACAGACGCTTGACAGACTAGACGGACGCCAGCTGGTCACACATATACCTGCCTTTTAATCAATACCCCACCATGGGATTTCAACGAACCCCTTTTGTGACATCTTTAATCGTCACCGTAGGCTAAATTGTCCCCCCACTGTGGGCTCTGGGTTCACGTTTCTTCTGATCACTCTTTAAAGCGCAGGAACAAGGCGAATCCTTATGTTTTTGCTGAGGTGCCCCCTGGTATTCTTTACGTTTTTGCTCAAGTGCCCCCCTGGTATTCCATACATTTTTTTTCTCAGGTACCCCCCTGGTATCCACCCTTTATTTCTTATGCTCGAGTCATTAATCCCCTATATAAATACAGTCTTCTCTACTTCTACCTACTTTATGTTTTCTCCTCCACCCTCCGTTACCTTTCCCTTATTTACTCTAATGCCTACGAGACATTTGCCAAAGTAACGAGTTCGTTGTTTCACTCACCGATCGCATCTTTTCCTCTCAGGGACTTCGGGATCACCGCCCCTTCCTCTTCCTGCTTTTAAGGTTTTCGTCCGATCCGCTGCCCGTGGGAATGAGAAGGGTTATGCTTGGAAAGGCGGGTTCCTTCAGACCAACTGCAGATTTTTGAAACTTTTACTCTATCATTGTCCACGGGGAGCTTCTCAGTCTACTCAGCTGGAATGGCGAAAGGACTCGTGATCTTACCGAGGGGCCCAGAGTTACTTTGTGCCGTCGGTCTATAGGTGTCTTATAACTATCAATCGATAATCAATACTCGATGGCCGAAACCATCTTCACGCTATCAAGTGTTCAGAGAGGGGAGGAAGTTAATGACGGGCCCATAGGTCAATACTCACCCTCCTGAGCTAGTAAGACAAGATAGCTGCACCATGTGAGGACAGGGGGGTGCAGGATTCACATACTCCAGCACAACTCAATAATGAGGACTCAGTAAGTTGGCAAAGGGAAGTCCGTTTAATGGCAAGTACATCAAACAGGGAAAACAAATGGAAATCAGCAGCGTTGCGATCACCTCTCTCACCCCGACTTCCCCGAACTTCAGTTGAACAGCAACTTTTATGCATAAAACTCATCATCACTGATGTCTAACTTTACAAAAATCATCATGCAATATAATTGGTTAGGAAAGGTAAATTAAGTATAGGTGCTATATCTGTATACAGTAACAGAGCATGTGGATTGGATAACTCTTATCGGGTGGGCGTCTATGTCCAACCCTCTACATTACTCGTGATAGACGTCACTACAAGTACGAAGTCTCATTGGTTCTACTGGCTATAGGACCCTAGATTACTTGGTCTATTGTGATTGGGCAGGTTACACCCCTAGACATAAATCCCCATTTTAATTAGCAGCATGCAGAATGGAAACCCAGGTGCCTGGTGTCCCAAGTTTCACCCTGCCTCCCTTCCATCAATCAGTATCTTAGGGCTATGTGTCAATGAGTTGGCTGGGTATGGCCTCAAAACTGTAGTCTCTTATCAGGAGAAGTTATGGCATCCTCGGGTTCTGGATGACATCAGGCGGTGGTACTTCTTCGCGCCTGGCTGGTCACGTGTCTGTTCACCATGAATCTGCTTCAGTTATCAGCTTTAATTGTATTTAATTCTGCTTCGGCTCTGCCACCTGCCTGGGCCTCTCTTATCTTGACCTTCACGGGCAAGCTGGTTTGCTCCGGAGCTTGATTCTTGTGAGTTGATGCTCTCCTCCCCTTCTCTGGCTGACCTCGATTTCCTAGGCATGAGCCGCTCTTTTTTGAGTTTCAATTCTGCTCCTTCTCTTGCCTTTGGCTGGTTTTCGAAAACTTGGCATGTCAGGCCTCTGGCCGCCTGGGTACATTTCTGCTTTTACAAAATGGAGTCGCACTTGTATAATGTGCTTCTTGAGGTAGATATATAATCGGCGCATGCCGCTTCTATTATTCTGCTAAGCATTGCAAGCAGTATCGGTTTCTTAGCATCTTGCGTTTCAAGCCTATTTACACACGTTTAACAGGACGGTTGCTTCCATCTTGTCTGGTAGCACCGTTTCCTTACGTTTTAACATTGTCTCTTCTCTGTGTCCATTGCATTTATTTTCGTAGCTACTCGCACTGGCGTGCTTGTCTTCGATAGCCACTTTTGTTCATTTGCAAGTCTGTTCAGGCACTTATGTCATTTCTACTGGTCTTCCATTAAGGCTTTTGGGGTCTCTTCGTGGACCGCATAAAGGTGCTCCTCATTTCGTATCAGCGGCTGGTATGGCTGTCTGATAGGGTACCGCGCTGCCCAGGGTTGTCTTGTTATGGGCACTTCAACAGGCACAGATTTCCTAATGTATACTGGGCAGAGTCCCAGTGCGGCCCTATGTTGGTTCATTTGCTCTTCATACGTTACGCCCCTTGGCGGATACCTTCCTGGCAGATCGAACTGAGGGGCAAGGGTGCAGATCATGGCTGGAACCTCCTCTACAGGTTCAGTCTACTTGCATCATTCCGTCAATGCTACGTAGAATGTGGATTATTACAGAAGAGACACAAATGATGGGAATAAGGAGAAATGAAAAAGGATAGAAGGACAGTGTGTGCTCTTCCCTAGGCAATATAAGTTTTAAGAATGTCTTCTACTCCACCTGACCTAATGGAAATTGCATTTGTATTTATTCCGATAGGGAGGGTGCACCAAGCAGCAATACAAACAAATAAAGTCACATCAACTACTATGTCATTACTGAACTCACTTTCACTGGGAGGGGATGCATGTAGGAGTGCCTGTTGATCTGGTCCACGCCTTATTTCTTATTCCATATTTTCCACCTTTTGCTCCCCGCTTTCATCCATACACAATCAATTCTTGGTTTTCTCAGTACTGACAGTTGCTTTTCAGCCCCTGATCATTCCCAGGGGATAGGTAGTGTACTCCTAAAAATATTACCTGGCAACCAAGCCTCCACACTTCAAGGGCATGCTGGAGCACATCCCGAGTCCATCACACAACCATGCTCTGACTTATTGTAGCACCACCATCCAAGTGCTACAAAATTCCATCCCTGGAAAAGGGTGGTTTCCACAAGTTGACTTGTTTTGCCCTTTCTGATCAGCGTTCCATCTGATCCACAGTCAACCACTGCACCTGGACCCCTTCTACAATCACATGCCACGCATCAACCACTCTGTATCTTTCGTGTTGTTAGACACCGCGTGTTTCGATCTTATTCTTACTACTCCTTCCCTCGCCTTTTCCCTCTCCCTTTCCTCCACCTCACTAGGGTCGGGTTGCCCAGGCTGTGCCCATAAAAAGCCCCTTTACAGACAAGCCTTGATGCTGTACGACAGTGGTGAATGGGCACAGTATAATATCTTAACAACATAACATATGAAAGGTTGGGCATATTAGCATGAACGTGCGGCATGGCGATGGAACGGGCTGGGCACCGCTCAGGAAAGGTATCCGCATAAATGAACAAAAGAAATCCCACAAATGGTATATTTGTTCGAATTTTGGCGAAAATGTCAAACTAATATATTATTTGTGCCATTATATCGAACAGGGAGAGCGGGGGTTGCTGGGGCGTCCCCCGCAACCTATTCGCTATACTGGCATCGGGGGATGCGTGGGTGTCCCCCGCACCTGATACAATAACGTTTTGTGGAAGAAAAAAATAAAAAAGGACTCTGCGGCACAGGTTCCCGTCCACGGAAGTGAAATGAACCAGCATTGTAGGGAGACAGGGAGTCGGCGGCACACAGCCAAGTGTGCCGCCAAAGGGTAAGTAAGGTGGTGGGTGGGTGCGGGTTACCAGAAATGTCATTTTTTTCTCCCTCAGACATTTCTGATTTGATCAAATCATGGACAACCCTCAGGAAATGAGAAAGAAGATATGGTTTGAGTCCTTCTGATCTGAGTGGAGAAAGGATGTACACAAATCACTATTGCAGGGAGGCTGTCTGGCATCTCGTTCTATGGGACATGGTTGTGAGGTCCTGAGCCTTTGGTTTGAGAAATGGGGAGGGGAATTTTGGAACGCTGACAGAGGGGGAGGGAGACAGCACAGAGCGTGATGGCCATTAACGAAGCAGAGCTTTGGAAGTTCTACACAGGGTGTAAAATTCATTTTTGGGAGTGTACAGTGTTTCCATTATTTCATACACAGTTGTTTTCGTGGAGTATTTAGAATTTCTGAAATGCTGCAACCAGAGTGATGAGTCAACGGGGCAAGACCTAGAGATAACGTGTTAGAGATATATTTGAGGAAAGCAACAAAAAAAGACAAAAAAAGAAAGGATAAATTGGTATGAATAGGAAAGTGAAAAGAAAGTGTGGCGGCGGAGGGCAGGGCAGGGGTGGAAGTGCCCAGTGTTGGAGAAAAGTAACAAAAGTTCCAGGGAAGGCAGGGAAGGGCATGTTTGAGCGAGAATGGGAATGAATGGCAAAAGGGCAAACTATAGGCCTGCTCCCAAAGTGCATCGAGAAGGTTGCAAGAGAAGAGGGGAGAGCAAGAAGGCGAGGGCGGGGTTAAACAAGTGAAGAGATGGCGCTCAAAGACATACACAGGCTCTGAAAAGGCAGAAGGTAGAAAAGAAGAAATGTAGAGGGTCATATCGAAAGCGGGGGATAAAAACACCAACTAGTAGTGCAGCCAGCAAGGTGTCAAGTGCCAGGTTTAAGGCGCAGACAAGTGGTGTCTGATACGTGCAGGTAAGGGGACTGTAGGGATACAGATACAGACCCAAGTGCAAGGGTTGCCAGGAGGCAGTGCGGGTGTGTGTCTGGGTGGGCAGGGAGCTGGGCCCGAAATCAGAGGGTAGCCAGGTGCACGGAGCCAAAGCAAATAGTTCAGCAGGGGAGAGGAAGTGTGAAGGCAGAAGCAAAGAGGAAGCTCTTGAGGTGGTTCCGGAACCGCAGATGGTTCTCCTCAAGTTTCAGAGTGGCAGGGAGGCTGTTCCAGAGGGAGGCCCCAGCGAGGAAAGAGATCTACCCCCAACTCGTTGCTTGGAGAAGCAGATGACCATGGGGGAGTTGGAGGAGCAAAGAGCTTGAGTGGGAAGGTATTTACGGAAGGAGAGTTGAAGGCATTTTGGACCCAGGCCCCAGAAAGCCCTGTGGACAATGCAGAGGGACTTGAATGTAACCCTTGCAGCCACTGGGAGCCAATTAAGAGATTTCAGGGCTGTAGAGATACGATCCAAGGGCTTGTGGCCAAGGACAAGTCTCTCAGTCCTGTTCTGGATGAGTTGGAAGCTTCTGGGGGAAGGAGAGGAAAGGAAGAATACCTCAGTTGTAAGTTTGACTTCTTAGAGATGTTGGAGATGTGAGGAGAGAAGGAGAGGAAAGGAAGAATACCTCAGTGGGTAGTTTGACTTCTTAGAGATGTCAGAGATGTGAGGCAAGAAGGAGAGTGTGGAGACAAAAATGACCTGTGGTTCTTAGCCTCACAGGTGGGAGCAGGAAGAGGGCCAAGGTAGGCCGGCCAGAGAGTGGCAGGAAAGAAGGGTGCAGTTGTGCCGATGAGGAGAATCTCCGTCTTACTGGCATTAAGGCAGAGATCATTGGCAGCACACCACTCCTGGATGGCAGACAAACAGTCAGAGATGAGGGAGGGAGAAGAAGTGGCGGAGGGAAGCCTAAAAAATGAGCTGAGTGTCATCTGCATAGCACTGAAAGTTGGAGCAGAAAGCGGCAATGCGGTGGGAAAGGGGTGGCAGGTATTGGTTGCACAGCCATGGAGAGAGGTTAGACCCCTGGGGAACACCACAAGTAGAGAGTGATTTGGAGGAAAGGAAGAACCCAAGTTGGACCTGGCAGGGTCGATCACAGAGGAAAGAGGTCAGCCAGGCCACGGCCTGATCGGTGATACCCAGGTTATCACAGAGACGGTTGAGCAGAGAAAGATCGAGTTGAATGAGCAAAGACAGGAAGTTAGAGTCAAGGTTGGAGAGTAGGCCTGCACAGATGTTTAGGAGAGCAGTTTCCGTGCTTCTGGCAGCTCTGAAGCCAGACTGATGGTCATGGAGACAACCAACAGAGTCAGTGTGAAGATTAAGCTGGGAGATGGCCAGCTTTTCCAAGAGTTTGCCCATGAAAGGAGTGATAGAGATAGGACGATAGTTAGCCGGGCAAGAGGGAACAGCTGTGGGTTTTTTGAGAAGAGGGTGCACAAGAGAGTGCTTCATAGGGGAGGGGAAGGCTCCAAAGGTGAAGGAATGGTTACAGAAGTTGGCCAGAGCAGGAGCAAAGGTGTCAATGTGATCCTTGATGGTTTTGGACGAACAGGGAAGAACCTGTTTTGACAAGACTTTCATAGATCAGACTTGTCTGGAAATCTTGTCAGGGGAGAACAGAGGGAAAGATGAGAAGGAGGGAGTAGAGGCGGCTGCAGGGGGACCAGAGGTGTAAGAGAGAGAAGGGGGAGGAGGAGGAGAGGACGAGACGGTGGATAGGATGTCCTGGGTTTTTGAGATGAAATGAGAGGCCAGATCCATGCAAACGACCTCAGAGGCGACAGGAGAGGTAGAGACTGCAGAAGGGTTGGCCAGCTCCTTGCAGATTTTAAAGTGTTCGGCCGAGTTGTTAGATACTGCAGAGACACAGGCTTGGATATGGGCTCTCTTCTTAGTGTGGACAAGGAGCCGGTATTGACTTTGAAGCAGGCAGCAGGCCAGTTTGTCTTAGATGGGATAATGAGGCTGTTGTAAAGTGGTGGACAGGCCTAGGAGGAAGCTTTAGGCGCAGCTGCTCCCAATGTTATGTGAAGTAAATTAGTAACATGCAGTGTCATGGTTACTGGTCAAATCTTTCAGGAAACATTAATTGGCAATATCCCAAGTGTAGTCATTTTGAGGGCTATAAAAGCAGAACAAATGTTAATAAGGAAACAGAGGCCAATTATCTCATTGGTGTGGAAAGCATTTTTGCTTAGAAGGGATTGGAAAGAAGTGAGGGAAGCAGAAGCAAGAGACAAAACTAAAAAATGAACAAAGAAACAACGTCCCATTTCTGTAATTAGCGAGGGATCAAAGTAATGGCACACAACGAGACAGAAAGGGAGGCATTTGTGATGTATAGAAAAGGCAGGATTCACGTATTCTCACATTACATTTCAGAATTGAAGATATTTCTATTAGAGCTTGTTGAGAGTCTGAATCCGATGGGTTGAATGGGAAGGCAGCAGGTGGTGTGGCAGATAAACTCCACCAGTGGAGGGTTTTCCCTGTGGACAATTTGGTTAAGGTTTAGAGAGTTGTTTACAATTAAGAACGGATTTGTAGAGAGGGTTGGAAAATGAAGGCAGGATGGTTAGGCCACTCTGGCTATTGATTGGCTAACCCGGGCATTGCAGCGGGGAGGAGACTCATGTAGGGAGGGAGTAAATGGGAAATTTGGAGAGAACAGGTGGAATGAAAGGAGGGCAGCCAGGTTGAAATGTATGGTTTGTAAAAATTTTAAAAAAGAAAGAAAACTCAGCACTTTAGGGAATGTGGGGCGGGAGAGACGTGGGCATTTTAGCACACTAAAGAGCACTAGTCCTGTAAGAGTGGCAAGCAAGATTGGCATTGTTTGTGCGCTTTGCCGTGTCACATTAAAGCAACCTTTTTAATTTAATCAATCTTGCCCATGTTGTCCAAAGCACATGGTTATGATGCTAACAGCCAGAGGCTCTGTGTTGAGCTACTCATTTCAACTGCCTTTGCCTGGGCTATAAATACATTCTCAAGTTGCAAGCAAATTCTCTGATAAATAAATTGGATTTAGACAAGTGTGCACCGATCCGATCTTTATTTACACAATAGTACATTAGAAGCAAGCAAACAGAAAGTCACAGAGTCCATTTAGAAAGTCAAACAAAGCATAAAGCAAGCAAGTAGTGAAAGAACCTCAACACATCAGAGAAGGCCTTTGGAGTGTATCTGTGAGCCCCACAGGTGCTATGGTAACGGAAACCACAATGCGGGCTGGGTACAGGTCGCTAGAGTCGTGAAATAGGGCTGCCACAGAAGCAAGTCCTCCTAGAAGCTCAAGGGTCACTTCGCAGGTTACATCACAACGCTGGCTCTCTTCTCAGCCAACTTAACACCGAGGTTGTGTGCAGTGCCCAAGTCTCTTCTGTGTGCCCACATTTCCTTTCATAATTATCTGAGCTTAGAGGGCAACCGGAAACCCCTGGTTTGATGGGAAACGTTGTCCTTGTTCTATGTCCTCATTGAGCTTGTCTGTGCTCGGGGTACCTGAATCTCGACACAGGTGCCTGCAGTGTGCAGGGGCTCTACTGTGACAGCCGCACATTGTGAAGCATTGCCAAATCATTCTCCTGAAACCTCGTTCTCAGGAAAATGAGACTGGAAACTGGTTTAAAAAAGACCCTGACAATATAGTCAGCTAGAGTTACAAGGAGGCGGACCCCCACATCCACCTTCAGCACGTATCCACCCCATACCCTTTCTTTTTGTTTTCGGTGGGAAACACGCATACAATCCCCTCGGGCCTGCCCCGTACTCCCGTGCTCCTGTCTCAACGCAATAACCCATCAACTCCGCACAAGACTTTCCACGCATTTGTTAACATTGATGTACAGAGTAAGTAATTCAATTACAAATATTGTACATCCTTTCAAACCAACCTCCTAGCAAAGAAATTCACAACCCTTAACATTTGAACGTATTGGTAGAGATGGTAATTTAATGTTCAAAACTCGAAACTGGCACATTTGCTACCAGATGTCGCTAGAACCTTTTAAGATATATTTGTCAAGAATGAATATGCCTGAGAGGAAATGGCGGGAAAGGGAGAGAGAGAGAAAGAGAGAAAGGGAGAGAGAGAGAGAGAGAGAGAGAGAGAGAGAGAGAATAATAGTCCTCTTCACAAAAACATCTGTTTCCTTTTCTGCAGTATTTCCCCAGACAGGTATGCAGTAATGTAATGTGTTAGGCAGGGACGTCATTTCATCAAAATGCCAGGGGTAGCGGAAGTGACATCACATGACCCTTGACCCCCTGATGACATCACAGGAAGTGATGTCATTTGACCCCTCCCCAAAGTGATATTGTGGGAAGCGATGGAACACAACCTTTCACCCGTTGACAAACCAGGAAGTGGCATCGCAAAGCATTGTACACTAGGAAAAATATGGTTACAATATCACTATATCACTGTGATGTACATTTCATTCCTGAATGGATCGCCATACGTATCGTTAAGATCAGTGCGTATAGGCCCATATTACCAAATTACTGTGATTGCAAGCAGAGGTCCATGACCAAATGATAATGATGTGTTATTATATAGCACTTACGCTTAAGAGCTTTACATAGAAGACATATAAACCCACTATCACCCAACCTGTGTTGGTACACATTTATCGACCAAAGAAGGATGAAAGGCTGAGTTGAGGCGTTTGAGAACAGACTAAATCAGTGACTGAAGTGTGCCTGAAGTAAACCTTTAATGAGGCTAGCAATTATTGTATAGAATTCCAGAAAGACACATTTTTTGCCATTCCTATTCTTTCTTATTTAGGTTCAGTGCTGAAAGTGTTAGACTTGTGGCCTCATTTTCTTATTTTTCTTCTTTTTTAAGGGGCCTGAACAAGAAAGCCAGCCACTCCAGAATTAAAGAGCCACGTGATGCTGGCCACAGCCCAGGAGATTGCATTGCAAAAAAAAAAAGAAGAAAAAAAAAACTTTTTTTTTTTAATGGGGTTACATGGAAAACCACAGAGGTCGCAAGGGAGACCTCAGAGGTCGCAAGGGAGACCTCAGGGGTCGCACTTGCGACCTCTGGCGACCCCCAAATGACGTCCCTGGGTCCCTGGTGTTAGGGTGTGTGTGTGTGTGTATAGCACATCATCTGCCGATATTGCTACATTTTGGCAACAGTTTCTGCAAGAGAAGGGGAGGAGGTAGAGTCCGCGGAGGATATTTCTGTGGATGGATGGTTAGCAGGTATCTTTATCAGCCACAAGGCTGCCTGGGGCCTGGGACCTCTTTACATCCAGCTTTCCCTCCCTAAATACCCCTCGACCAGAGTCCTTCAGTCCTCTGGCTGCAGCTCTCTGCAGGTCAAACGGTTCTCCAAGCAGAGAGTGGGGATAGATCCCTTTCCTCGGCGGGCTCCTCCCTCTGGAATAGCCTTCCTTCCCCCCCTGACTTGAGCAGAGCCAGATCTTCTAAATTTCCGGAAACTTATCAAGACTTTCCTTTTCTCGTCTTCCTTCCCTCTCCCTCTCCCGTGCTAACTCTCCCTCTGCTGCTATGACTGAGGACCGGTTTGTTCATAGTCATACAGGGGCCAGACCATCCCTCACCAGTCCCCCCTGCATCCTTTGCCAGTACTTGCCCTCTAGCTCCTTTTCCCAGACTAGCCCAACATGTCCAACCTGCCCACCTCACTCATCCTCCCTTTCCCTTTTTCTCCCCTTGCAGTTGCCTTCTTGGCCCTCCCAGCACTTCCCTGCCCCCATCACTGGGGGCCCCCCACTCCTGCTCTTCTCCCTATACCCCTTCACCCCCTGCAGCTACCACCTTCTCAGGCACTTGCACAGTAAAATTGTCAGAAAGCCAATATAACCGTCTTTTGTTTTTTGCTGGTATTCCCTTGTTCTCCCTCACTCCATCTTGTCTTGTGGTGCCGGAAACATGTGTGTATAGGTGCAATGCAAATATCCAGTAAATACAAATAAATAAATATTAAAAGGTTAGTGGGTGTCAGATTGAAGGGAGGGCAGTCCAATTGATTGGGTCACCCTTGTGTATGACATTTCTGGTTGGGGTTTTGTAGCACAAGGTAGGAAAACGGCAGATGAGTGGGTTACTGAGAGCGGGGTGGTTGACAGAGCCAATGTCTCTAACTGCCCTCTCCCTTATAACCCTTTAAAAAGCAGTGGCAAATCCAGCCCCAGGCTTATTTGTAACGATGAGTGATGTCTGCTAATAATTTTGAAGAAGCTGTACCAAAACCGAATCGTCTTATTTCTTTATGATTTAAGCTTCTGTTCATTTTAAACTCATTTATCAATGATCCCATGGAGTAAACCTGGCATGAGTTCTGTTGCTGAAGTGTCCACGTTGAGGGGTGCTATCTTGGGCACGTGGTTAAATAATAAGCAGTACCGAAAATGCAGAAACAGACCTATCAATAACAAAACACAAACCAATGGTGTTAGCAACCCTGGAGGAAAAATAGACTTCTGTAATGCTTATGCACGAAAACAATATGGTACCGGTGCGCGGCCATCTTGGACATTCACTTCCCATCATTATAATAACGCCTATGTTTTTCATAGGCTTTACGAGCTCAGCAGAGTAGACAGACAGCTTGGTAGCGGAGTCAAAGCAAGGTCACATAAATATGGTTTCCGAATGGACTTACTGTGAAGAATAGCTATAGTATTATCTGTTGAAGGACAAACTGAAAGAGGGAGTCGGAGCGCAATACAGGTGCAGTGATAAGGGGTCCTGGGAATGAATGCAAGGAGAGGATAGCTGGCTTTTTTCCACTTCTGGCTGTTTTTTTCCACTCTTGCCCACTTTTACTTTTGATCTGCTCTTCGGCCGAGGGCAGTCATAACTGAAAGAGGCGGGGAAAAGCACCCATAAAGAGAAGATGCTTGTAAACTGAAAAGTCAGTCAGCACGTGGATCCCCAGGTGATGTAGTCTCGCTGGTTGGGAGGATGCTCCGCTCCAGATCCCGTTATTGCTTGTGATCTCTTTGCCTACCTGCTCTGGGACTAAACAGTGTTGTGGTGGCCAAGATGAATGTGTCTTCTGCAGCAGCATTGACGGCAAAGATGTTTCTTTTTTATGTTCTTGTATAACAAATTGTATGTGTATTGGGTGTTTCTATACTTATATATATATATATAGACCTATATACTTGTGTATGTAAAACAAATGGCTTATAACAAGCCTTTTATAATTACCATTCTTGGCTGTTATGTGTCATATTTTTTGCCTGTCTGAGTCCAACTGTTTATTGTGCAAGAAGGTCTGGGGACTGGTAAATCAGAGGTGTTCCCCTTTATGGGCAGGTGAAAGCACAATATTTTGGCACTGCAAGCAGGATTCTTGTGCTGATTTTGATGCCAAGGAACTTTACTAAGCTAAATTTTAAAAAGTGTTTTGGATTCAAAATGACAAAAAATAATGTTTTTAGAAATAAAAAAAGTTTGTGTGTGTATATATGTGAAAGGATTGTTCATAGGGAAAGTGAAACATCCATTTGAAATCATGAGTTCCCTATTTGGGAAAAAGGGAAGTTATGCAGGTGGAAACTGTCCCGAGGTGACTATTCCGGGATGGACTAAGAGCGCATATGATAAAGTTGCAAACACGTGGGCATGTGGTGCAGGGTGGAGTGAGACCTGGGATATTAGCATAGGAAAGGCAGGACCAGGGGAAGTAATAAAATGCCTTTTACAAGTGCCGGTGGAAAAAGGGACCGAGTGCTCAGCTCGGGGAAGAAGGGGTTTGACTGTCTTGCATGCTTTTAGAAAAATGCATCAGCCGAATACAGAGCTGCAAGCGGAAGTGGATAGATTAGAAAAGGAGGTGGTGAGTGAAAAACAGATTGCAGTGATGCAGCAACTTCAAATGAAATGGTATCATGATAAAGCAGAGAAATATCAGGCAGTTGCTGAGCGGGCGGCGGTTAGAGTTGCCCATTATAAATATCGGAAAAGACGAAGGAGGGTCAATTCTCGTAAGGTAGCAACAGTGATTTCCTCCGCAGAGGTGGATTGGGACCTAGATCAGTGGGATGGAGATGTATTTGACAGTACTAGTATTGAAAGTGGTTCAAAGCCAGAGGTGGTATCCAAGCCGGAACCTGGCCGTGAAGAGGTAACGGCCAAACCTGTAATGCATAGAAGGATGGGTCATCATCCCATGAATCCTGGAGGAGGAGTGATGGATATGACCGCACTCGAAGATTAATTGCAACAAGAGATTGGGGAGATTATTAATAGATTAAAATAGAGGGCCGGCAAATCTTTGTTAGCCTGGATGGTTAAACTATTAGGCGGAGGGGCAGCAGGTCTCCTGGTAGATGCTACAGATTCTGCTAGGTTCTTACCCCTGACACAGGAAGTCCCTATACAAGAGACCTTACATGCAGGCCCTCCCCTTGATGCCAACGGAGATGAGGGGCAAATGTCTCTATTGCAATTAGCAGCCCAGGGGTGTAACCACAAATATCCGATTACATCAGATTGGCCGACTGAAGAGCAAAAATGATACACATTGAAAGAGGCCATTCACAGGTTACAGGAACATGCTATGAAAGAAGCCATTCATGTAGAAACTCCCGAACATATGGGGTTTGTAAACTTATCTGTATCTGCCCGTAATAATCTTATTCGAACGGCCCCTCCAGCATATAAAAATGTTATGATGACTCTGTTAGTGGGAATGACAGGCAAAGTAACGGATCAGGTGGTGGATGCTATTAGGCAATTGGCAGACCCAGGCGAATGGGAAAAACCTGAGGAACGGACCAAGGAGCGAGAGAGGGAGGGACTTAGTGAAAGGCGCACTCCTGGCAAATGGTTTGATAGCAGAGACACTTGCGTATCCAGAAAAGATATTTTTCTAGCCCTTTTGAAAGATGGAGTACTGCAGGGAGAAATCGATGGGATTGAAACGCGAGAAATGTACAAATTGTATAAAAAAAGGGGATTGGATGGGAAAAAATGTTACAAACAAGTAAAACGGGAGGAAGTACGTAAACCAAAAAGGGAGGAGGATCCGTTTGGACCACCCTCAGATAAGGGAGATGAGGAGAGTACTGCTGAATCCACCACTTCTCAACCAACTTACGCAGACGTAAGGAAGATGGTGAGAGCAATGGTGGAAAGAGAATCCACATACCTGCTCTCCAAGTATGAATAGGATGGGGGTCAAACTCCGGTAAAAACAGCCCATGTTAAGGTGGACAGGCAACCTCATGTAAAAGTGAAATTATTTGGGCTATGGCTATGCAGCATGCCATGCAGTGGTGCCTGGCGTGAGCTCTGTGTTAGGGCTCCCGATCACAATGCTTCTAATGATTTTTGAGGGAAAGTTCCTCCTTAATATGCGGTCTGAAAGTGCCCTGACCTGAAAAAACAGGGTGGAGGAGCGAATCCTTCGTTCAACAAGCTGTTTCCTGAGAGCCAGCGTGGCCGTGGCTCTTGGCCTCCGAAGGAACACGCAAAATGGTGGGCGGTCTGCTGGACCCTTGGTGGCGGTGAGGTGTGTGCCTGGGGCCACGTGGACCTGTGCAGCGGTGATCGGTGTGGCCTCCGCCGCTTATGGTTGAAGCTGCGTGCGGGCCTGTGGGCAAAGGAAACAGTCCTGTGGTGATCATCCGCCGGAGCAAATTTCGCAGTGCAGAGACGCGCCTGCCTCGGTGGCGCATGCACTGAGTTGCGTTCTCGGCGGCAAGGAGGGGGGCGGGCGGCCGAAGGACAACAACAACAACGATGCTGCTGGGATACCCCCCTCCCCTCTGCTTAACTATGATCCAGGAAACTGGTGGATCTGTTGCTGCCTCTCTGAATGAGCACTGAAGTTAAACTAAGATACTGTTTTTGTACCGCGCATACCGCTCATTCCATCTGATACGAATATGCCTTTCAAATTCAAAAGAATACATTTTCCTATATGTTTGGGCCTTTCAATGACCATTAATAAGTCACAGGGTAAGACAAATGACAGATTCTTCCTATACCTTCCGAAACCTGTAGTCAGTCACAGGCAACTATATGTTGCTCCCTCAAGAGTTCGATAATTCTGCTCATTAAGTGTTGTAGGTGAGAAAAATGATATTGTTAATTGTGTTTACAATGAAATATATGAGTGAACAAATAAATAAAAGTGTGTTGATATTTTATTAATAACCTTTGAGAAAGATATGCTAGAACAGCATATGATAACAGCGGCCATAAGTAGTGTAAATTGAATCTTCTGGAAACACAGGTTTGTATATGTTAACTTTCTTTTAAAAAAATAATCTTCTTCCGTGAACTATTTGACCGTAAACTAAATTTGGAACACCAATGTATGAACAGAATGAATGTGTTACTTTTTAATGTCATTATATATTTGTGGGGGCCTTTTCCTGTGCTGTGCAAAACATAGCTCCTGTTCAATGTTGTCCAGGATCCTTATACACATTTTCATTTAGGACCTAGTGCCGGGGTCCTTCCAGGAGTTCATATTAGTACCTTATTTACTTTTGAGTTCATCACAGTTTAGAGACCGAAACAAATTTGCACAGAATCATTGAATACTTTCGATGTGAGACCCATCAGCTGCTTTTTCTTAGTTGATCTTCGTAGCCAAAGAAAGGAGAAAGATGTTAGTGCTTTTTGAGACCCCTAATTTTACTGACTATAGAAAGACCTACAAGGCAAACATTAAGTCTAATACCCAGATGTACATGCAGAAGAGACCCAAAAGGTTCAGGCAAGGAATTGTTTACAGCCATCAACATGGTCCACCTGAATAAGTGAAGTGGCAAAGTACCACCAGTCAAGAAGCAAAACATGTTATCACTTGATTAACAATCTGTCATTGCCACACCAAAGATACCACAGCATGTCAATAGGCTAACATACTGCACACCAAAAAGATTCAGGAAAGGGAATGTTTCTAATCACCAACATTCTCCACCTGGACAAATGAACGGGCAAAGTCTCAGACATCAATCAGTACATACCCTACCACTTTGCTACTGTCATATCATATACGACTGAAGATACCCTAGGAAGCAATTCTACAAACCAACCTCCCTAGTCTCTTTATGAGAGAATCTGAGCAGGAGAAACTGATAAGAGCATCCTGGTCACTAGTTCCTTCCACTAGAGAGTCCATCTAATGGAATCTGGTCATTCCATGGCCAAAGACCACATTACGATCCATGACGCATCTATCTTAGACCTCCATCAATGCTGGCCTGAATAACATACGCTGTGCACCGTTATACCCCTTTAAGACCCAGTATGTCCAGAAAGATCAAAGTTGAAGTATATTGGGCCCTAGAGAGACTGTGTTAAGGGCCAATTTCCTGATCTCATATATTAAACCTCTTATTCCAGGACTACCAATCTTGAATCAAGACACAACTGCAGGAGGAGTCGAAGGTAAAGAGTAACTCAAAAGCAGAACTAACATGCTCAGCAATTGGTCCTCTTTTGTGCATGTTCTCTTAACACCTATTCATGCCCCATCAAAACTCCTAGAAGTTATCCATTATCCGAGTTGTCTTTTACAGGAAACAACTGTAAATGTGGATTTCTTTAAATAGATCAGAAACAGGGGCTTAATCACATAGTCTCTATCAGAACATGTCATCCTGTTGGGTGAATTGATTTACAAAGATGTCTTCAAGATGATTGGGTAAATTGAAGGGCTAAGGTTTGCCCAAAGAGTCAAAGCTTACACTCATGGTGCTGACCACAATGGAGACTTCTTTTTTACTGTCACTCTGAATACCTCAAAGATACAGGTTTCCCCTTTTCAACATTAGACCACTTTTTTTTAAAACGTTCTTTATTCATCGATTCACGGCTCAAGACATTCAACAATGCATTGCCGTAATGATGTACAATAACATACGTATGGTATAGTCAAACTATCAACAAATAAGCAGCAAGGTTCCCTGATGTTGTGTAATTTACGAGGCAGGGCTTATTAATAGGTCACAAGTTGCTGCAGTGGTTTATACTTCAGTTAAGCTTGGATACCAAACCATTGCCTACGGTGCAGATAATGGCTCCCCAGATTCCGACCCCGGGCGTTGCGCCTGCAGGAAGGACACAACGGGGCCCCAAATTTTCTTGGTCCTGGCTTGCCGGCCGCACAGAATACCATATTCTTTAACGGTGTCACTAAGTCAAACCAAATCCAAGAGCCAAGTGTATTCCAGGGGAGGTCAAGCCATTCCATCTCATCAAGATACAGCTCCTTGCAATTATCATACATGTTGCCAGCAGCTTCCAATTTTGTTTTGGAAACCCAGGAAGCCATCCAAATTTACAGCACAGTAATTCACAGGTTATTACACTCACAGGCATGTTGGAGACTGCTTTCCCCACCCTTTCCCAGAAATCCTGCAGTTTAGGGCACATCTACAACATATGAATAATGTCAGCTGAGTCAGCGTTACATCTCGGGCAGCTGCTCGCTCTGGTGCGATTAAACATATGCAGGCAGCCGGGGCTGGGTATGCTCTGTGTGGGGTTTTAAAATTGAATCAATTGTAAATGTGTATTGAATGCACCACTGCGCGAGCGTTCACAGAGCATTGCCCATTTATCTGTGAAGGGGGCCCCAGCATCCTCCTCCCAACAGCGTCTACACTTCAGGGCCTCCTGGGGGGAGTCGTGTTGGATTGATCTGTACAATGCGGAGACCACCCACCTCGTGGCAAGGGAAGCCCAATAGGTATTTCAGCAATGAGAGTGTAGGTGGCATATTAGGGAATGGCAGTAACCACTCTCTAAAGGCCGCCCGGATTCTGAAGTACTGCAATCTGCGTTGAAACCCCACTCCCATATTTGCGAAGAATTGCTCCTTTGATACAAATGTTCCCCCAGGGCATCGATCAGACACGTGTTCAATCCCCACTCCCCTCCACTCCGGTACCATGGCTTCATCACAAGTTGGTGGCAGTCACTCACTATTCCATAGCTGAAGGCCCAGGTCCAAGCGGATATTGACCCGCAGTCGCTTCAGGACCCTGCTCCATTTGTGTGCTGTGCATTTGTCTGCCACATGAGGGTAATACGGGGCATCCGGCATCCAGTAGTATGCAAAGTATAGCTGTGTCGCAAGGAAATATAACTCCACATCCGGTGCACCAACACCACCGCTCTCCCAAACGAGAACCAGAGTGTCCCAACTAACTCGAGGGGCCTGTGGGTAGCATGCCACCTTAACCAGCTGGGCCTTCAACTCAGTGAAGTAGCTGACTCGCGGCCACACAGAGATGTTTTGAAGAATGTAGAGCAGTTTGGGGACCACTACCATTTTGGTGATCGCTATCCGACCCAGCAGCGAGAGGGGGAGTCTACACCACTCCTTAAACCTAGACCTCAAGACGTTCAAATACCTTATGTGGTTGTCCTCCAGTAATGTCCGGGCATCACTACTTACCTGCACCCCCAAATACATAACTGACTTTTGTTCCCATCTATAAGCTTCAGTCTCAGGGGGCTTAACAGTGGCCTTGTTCTGTGGAAATACGATTGACTTTGACCAGTTTATTCTAAGGCCAGAGGTCTGACCGAACTCTACAATCTCCTGCAAGAGGGGTTGCAAGTTGCTTTCGGGATCCTTAGAGTATAGGATTGCGTCGTCTGCATACAGCGACACCAATTTCCTTGCTCCGCCCAATGCTAGACCCCTTGCCAGGTGGAATTTGCATAGCCGGGCCGCCAGTAGTGCAATCGCGATTGCAAAAAGCAGTGGCAACAGCGGAGAGCCTTGCCTGGTTCCATGACCCAAGTCAAAGGACCCGGATTGCTTACCGCCCAGCCCTGTTCCAGTGTTCGCTCCAGCGTATAGCAGGTGCACTGCCATTAGGTAGTACGCCAGGATTACCACCTGTCGTAGTACCTCAAATAGGTAGCTCCACAAATGATTTCTCCATGTCGAGTAGCGCTGCTATTGACTGCACTTTGGGATCGATCTGAGCCAGGATTGCGAAGAGCCTGCGCAGGTTCAATAAGGTCAATCTTGGGATGAAGCCTGAGTGGTCCGTGTGAACTATGGTTGAGACGTACGGGAGCAATCGGTCTTCCAATACCTTATCAAAAATGTTGGTATCTAGGTTCAGCAAGGAGATGGGGCGATAGGAGGAGCTGTCCAAGGGGTCCTTCTCAGGCTTAAGGATCAGAGTGATCACAGCCTCATGCATAGTTGGGGAAGCTGACCCACCTTCATCCCTTCCTTCCGCACCGACAACAGGTGTTGAACTACCTGTGGCCCAAACTCCTTGTAGAATTCAGCCATTATTCCATCTGTGCTGGCCCAGTTAGAGCTGCCGCCCAGTTAACCCCCTACCGCCTCATTATGAGTTCCACTCGTGGGACCCTCTAAGGATGTCTGGTTTTACCAGGCGTCCTTAGCGGGTCCTGCGAGCGGTCCAGCATGCTAACAACGGGCCCTTTTTTAACAGGCCCATTGTTAGCATGCTCCCCATTCCCATTGAGCCCTATGGGGGCTCGAATGGAAATGGGGATGGGTTCCTGGAATGGGGAAATACCGGGCCCTCCAAGGTCGGAAGGGCCTGGTATTTCCCCATTCCAGGAACCCAGACCCGGTACCCGGAATGGGGGTAGCCATGTCGCAAATAGCGGCATGGCTACCTCTAAGGTCGTAATGACCTCCTATGTCTGATAAAGCCTAAAGTTTGAATCTCCAGAAGGGTCAGGAGACACCTTGTCCAGTGACCAGAGGACAGGCGAGTGGTCAGATAGTGTGCTATGGAGAAGGATACATTTGATTGTTCTGTGTACAAGAGACAGGCTCGCTAGGATATAATCTGTGCGCGAGAAGGTATTGTGGACTGTTGAGTGGAACGAATATTCCCTGCCCTCCGGCTGGAGTAACCTCCATACATCCCCTAACTCCAGCTCCGCCCTGCACCTCTGCACCGTTTCCGCTGCTCGAGTCCACGAGTGAGTGTTCCCACCTGATCTCTCACTGGGTCTATGGTGATATTGAAATCTCCTGCCCACACAACGTTGGTGTGCAAGTACTTGTGGCACATGGAAAGCAATGACTCAAAGAAAGAGGGGCCATAGATGTTGACGAACATCACCATTGTGGGCCCCCATCAACCCGAGACAATCATGAACCTTCCCACTGTGTCAATCACTGTTTCTGTGGGACGAAATCAAAGTAACTTATGTATAAATATCATGACTCCAGCCGAGTATGTGGAGTAAGAAGTGTTGTATTTGCATTCCCCCCAGAACCTGGCAAACCCTTCATTTCCCTTCCGACTAAGTGAGTTTCTTGCAAGAGGGCCACCTTGCCTCTGTGTCTTTCACAATATTGAATCACCTTGCAGATCTTACGCTGGTTGTTAAGCCTGTGTACGTTCCAGCGTATAATCCTGCTGCTAGCCATAATCCCAAAGTTGTTTTGGATAGACCAACCCTGCCTTCGTGTACTTGCGTACCTCACCACCACCAGAACCTTGACATAAGAGGCGTGAATTGTTTTAAAACAATAACCCCCACCTTTCCCCCAACCTTCCCCACGCCCCAAACCACCAATCTCCCTCATAACACCCAATATATCCTCCCCGTCTACACTGCCCACCCCCAACTAGTAGTGAATTATCCCACCCTCCCGCTCCTCCCCAACATACAAGCCACCATGGGCTACAGTCCATGGGGTTCCGGACTCCACCGCATAGGGGTCCGCCCACTGCATATGTCCTGAGGAGGAGGCCCATACAGTAACAACTTTACTCTGCAGCTGGCCTGACTCGTTACATGGGTCAGCATATCTATAACCCATCAAGAAAAAACGTTGTATGCCAATATTAGCTTTGCAGGGCACACAGCGGTCACAGTCAACTGGGGACTATCTTCCTCTTCACTCACTAGTATACAATCTTAAGCTGGTGTCATCACATGGTCACTTAGCTCTGATTCAAGAAACCCCCTCACTCCTTGAACAACATCTCTAGGAAGTCCTGCATTGCTCCAGGATCTGTAAAGAAGTGTGCTTGGCCTCCATGCTGCACACGCAGTTTGGACGGATATAACATAGCATATTGAAATCCGCGGTCATTGAGCACGCTTTTTGGCACCAAGAAAGATAGGGGAGCCTTCTGGACTGACAGGGTGAAATCCAGGTAAAAGGACATCCAGGCAGTTTCATAGTTCAAGTCTCCAAGCTCACAGGCTCTGTGAAGGATTGTGTCCCAGTGCCTTAGCTCCGTAGGCGAGCTATTATTCGGCGGGGGCTCAGGCCCGGCCTATGGGTCACCTGCAACACACAATATGCCCTTTCAATCAGAAATTGTGATGACAATGGTGGTGTCTGCAGCACTTCCTGTATAAACTTTTCCATGAAGACCTTCATGTTTTGCTGTGGGATGGACTCCAGGATCCCCACCCCTTAATATGATTCCTCCGGTACCTCTCCCCAAAATCTTAAATGTTCTCCTTAATTGCAGTGACTTCCTTCTGAAGTAAGTGAATTGCCTGTGTTACCTCGTCACTGGTATCCTCCAGGGCCCCCACCCTGTGCTCTGCCTCGAATATTCACCCACTTTTCTTCTCAATGCGTTCCTGCATGCGGTCGTCCTTGTATGCCATTCCGTCAAGTTTAATATTGATAGAGGTGAAACCGGACCGCATCTCCGCCAGAACCAAACTGAGCTCTGATGCTGGTGTGCCCCCAGTAGACATCGAGTGGGCCTCCTCCTGGCCAGGTAGACCTAGCCTGTCCGGGGGGTCATGGGGCACGAGCATCTTCTCTCCCCGACACTTAGTCCCTCCTTCTGGGAGAAGGGCAAGCGAGATTGCTGCTTATTACCCGTAGTCATACAGCTCCACCCTCACTGCCCCATCGTACAATTCCCCAGGAGGCCCTGCACTCCCTCTAGCAAGCGAGATGTACTCAGCCACTATGTCTTTCAGGGCCCAAGGTAGCTGCGGGGGTCCAGGCACCCGCCTCGCAAGTTCAATGTTGTTTGGCGTACAGTCTCTCTTTGCCCCTAATGTTATCACGGGATGCAAGGTCAGTCCATGAGAGTGGGGACCCATACGGGGGGGGCAATCCATCAAAATGTGGGGAGGAGTGATGCAAACAGCACACTGTGGTGAAAGGATCGCGCAGGCCATGCACCCCAGGGGAGACACCCCTCACCCTGGGCGCGGCCCCCATGATTCACAGCATAGGCTCAGGATCTATGCTACATGCAGTAGGGGCCCAGAGACTGTGTGCTGGTTCTGGTGTCTAGGAGTAGCACCGGAGAGGGGGGCAGGGGTTTCTTACCAGGAGACGAGTTCTGTAGCCTGGCTCCCCGCTGTCAATTGCTTGTAGAAGATGCGGGCACTGGGACGGCAAAGAGGACTCCTGAGTGCGCCTGTAACGGCGTGTAACGCTCACCTGATTCTCGCAGAGGCGCCGGTCTTGACTGGGCGACTACCGTATCTTCAAAGGTGATGTGTAGCACCCGGTTGGCTCTTTGGGCTGGACCTCTGTGCACTGTATGCCTGACTCGACGAGTAAGATGTCTTAGGTAAGTGAATGTCGAGCTCTCCATCTGCCTCGGGGCAGGGTGCTGTAACCAGTTTCTTCACTGGATAGGTAGCGCAGGCCTCTTGACTTCAGAGGGCTGCTGTCCGTCGTTTACTGCACGAACGGTAAGTTTCGAGTAATTCTAATGTCTTTAAAGTCTTTAGTAATGATGTCTCTTGTTTTGCAGGGTTCCGGCGATGGCGGATGACGGGCTGAAGTGAGTTGAAGATGGAGCCCGTGTGATGAATAGAAGCGCCTGGAAGCACGTAAGTAAGCGCTTGTTGCCTGCTTCACGATGCGCTCTAACTGTCTTTTTATTTTGCAAGTACAAGTTCGGAGCGGCTGCAGGGTGCCGGAATACCCACTGGGTTAGATGTGGAAAGGAGTAATGGCACGTGAGTATTAAAGTTCCCCAATGTCTTTAAACGCACCTTGTTTTGTCTTTCAGATGCGGGATGCAGCGCCGAAGGCCTCCGGAGCGTGCGAAGAGTTGGTAAGCTTTTGTCTTTCAGATGCCGGAATGCAGTGTGAAGACCTCCGGAGCGCACGAAGAGTAGGTAAGCCTTTGTCTTTCAGATGCCGGAATGCAGCGCGAGGCGTTGGTGACAGCCGATGGACCAGGTAAGTGAAGAGCTGTCACTGAAGACCGTAATGCTAACCTGTTCTTTCTTGTCTTTATAGGTGTTGCTGAAGACTGGATTCAGGATGGTAAGCCTTTTTCCTTAGGCCCAGGATCAGATGCAGAAGACACGATGAGCGTTCTGCTGCAGAGGATGCAGAATAACGCAAAGCAAGATTCATCCATCGGGTGTGGTTTAAATAGCCTCCTGTAGTGCTTAGGTGTCTCCTTCCACAGCCACGCCTAGGTAAGAAAAGAGTTCCTGCTTTCCAGAAGAGTTCCAGTGTTCTGAATCTAGGGAGTGGCTCCTGCCCCACCCAACAGGAAAAGTAGTTCCAAACAGAAGAGGATCAGAGGCTCAACTGGCAGGCAAGTAAGCAGCATGGTCTGCTGCAGGTAAGTCCACCCAAGCATTATGAGCCCGGCGCTTCCAGCGCTGGGACTGGGCATATTTATGAGCCTGGTGCCACTGGCGCCAGGACTGGGTCCAAAAGGTCCCAATTGGGACTGGTTGGCACTCGGAACCTGGGTTATGGATCTGCTTCCAAGGGAGTTGGGAAAACCCTGACCTTTTGGAAGCAGAGATCATGACAGTACCCCCCCTCAAGGACCCTCCCAAACCGGGCTTCTCCGGGGGTTTTGGCTTGTCAGGAAATGTTCGGTGAAATCTTTTGATTAGGCGAGGAGCGTGGACATATTCAGCAGGTTCCCAGGATCTCTCTTGGGGGCCGTAGCCTTTCCAGTCAATTAGGTAAAATAGTTTAGATTTGGAGATCTTGGAGTCCAGAATGCTTTTGACTTCAAACTCGAGTTCTCCATCAACTAGGATAGGTTTTGGAGATTTAGTTAGTCGGGTTTGAGGTTGCACGGGTTTTAATAGAGAGACGTGGAAGACCGGATGTATCTTCATGTGCGGGGGCAAGTCCAACTTGACCGCTACTGGGTTTACTATGGTAGTGATGGAATAGGGACCAAGGTATCTTGGGTTGAATGTGCGTGGCCCTTTTAGAGGTAGATATTTGGTGGATAACCAGACTTGATCCCCTACTTGATATTGAGGGGCTTCCTTCCGATGTTGATCTGCTCCTTTCTTGTATTGTTCTTTAGCCCTTTGAAGGTGAGAAACAGCTTCCTTAAAGGCTTGGGTGATTGTAGAATGCAGGTAGTCTACTGCTGGTGTTTCAAGATCTTGGAGGGGATCCAACTCCGAGGTTCGAGGGTGACTGCCGTACAAAAGAAAAAACGGGGTTTTCCCAGTTCCCGAATGGACAGAGTTATTGTAGGCATATTCGGCTATCCAAAGGATGTCTTTCCAAGTTTTTTCAGTTTGTTGCAGCATGCAGCGTAAATACTGTTCCAGAGTTTGATTGGTCCTCTCGGTTTGTCCGTCGGTCTGAGGGTGGTGACTGGTCGATAGTCTCACATCAATTTGAGCCGACCGACAGCAACTTCGCCAAAAATGAGAAATAAATTGACTATCTCGATCCGAAATTAGAACCGAAGGAAAACCGTGCAGTCGGACGATGTTTTCGAGAAATTCTCGGCCCAGAGTTGCTGCTGTTGGCAAGCCTTTGAGCGGAATGAAATGCGCCATCTTGGAGAATAAGTCCACGATTACTAGAATCGTATTGTATCCGGAGCATGGAGGTAGATCGGTGATGAAGTCCATAGAAAGCGTATGCCAAGGGCGAGGTGGGATGTCAATAGGGCGTAAGAGGCCTGCTGGTCTTTCCTTTTGACTCTTGTTTTGGGCGCATATTCCACAGGACATTATAAAGTCTCTGATATCTTTTTTCCAAGACGGCCACCAGAAGTAGCGCTTGATCTTTTCTGAGGTCTTGGCCATACCGGGATGACCTTCCATTAAAGAATCGTGATAACAAGAGATTACTTTTTTCTGTAAATCTGTGCTGGGTAGGTATAATCGTTCTTGGAAATACAATAAGTTGTACTTTACTGCAAAGTCCTTTCCCTGCAGATGCCAATTCTGTATGTCTGCTGGAGTTACAAGTTGCCTGGCTTTATCCTTAACTTCCTCTATGGATTCTGTGGCGATTACACCCAGAATTCTTTGTTCGGGAATGATTGGTACAGGTGTAGGGTTGATCAAGTGTTCTTCCACTCCCATCCGAGAAAGGGCATCAGCTTTACCGTTCTTTGTACCAGGTCGATAGGTAATTATGAAGTCAAACTCGGCAAAGAATAATGCCCAACGGAGTTGTCTAGAGGATTGGGCTTTTGCGGTTTTCAAATATTGCAGGTTTCGGTGATCCGTAATTACAGTAACGGTGTGTCGGGCCCCCAGCAGATAATGCCGCCAAGCCTTAAAGGCAGACTTGATAGCCAGAAGTTCCTTGTCAGTAATCGTGTAATTGATTTCAGGAGGCGAGAATTTGCGGGACCAAAATGCCACGGGATGCAACTGATTGGTTACCGGGTCCTTTTGTGATAGAACTGCCCCCATGGCAAGGCTTGAAGCATCAGTTTCCACGATGTAGGGGAGTTCGGGGCGAGGGTGTTTTAAGATTGGTGCAGAGATAAATTTAGTCTTCAAATCCTGGAAAGCTTGTTCCGCCTCGGTAGACCATTCAAAACGTTTGTTTTTCTTTAACAGGGCAGTGATGGGCTGGACTATTCGAGAGAATTCGGGGATAAACCTGCGGTAAAAGTTAGCGAAGCCTAACATGCTTTGCACACCTTTTACGGAGGATGGTGATGGCCATTTGAGAACTGCATCGACCTTCTTTGAATCCATACGCACTCCGCCAGGTGATAATATGAATCCCAAGAATTCAACTTCAGTCACGTTGAAAACACATTTTTCCAACTTAGCGAAAAGTTTGTGTTGACGCAATCTTTCGAGGACCATTTTCACGTGTTTCCGATGTTCAGATTCCGATGAAGAATAAACGAGGATGTCGTCAATGTAAACAACAACACACACATCTATGAGCTCTCTGAGGACATCGTTCATAAAATATTGAAAGGCGGCCGGGGCATTGCAAAGTCCGAAGGGCATGACCTGATATTCAAATAGCCCATACTTGGTGCGGAAGGCCGTCTTCCATTCATCGCCCTCTTTTACACGTACCAAGTGGTAAGCTCCTCTAGGATCCAGCTTTGTATATATGCATGCTTTTCTGACTTGGTCCAGGAGTTCAGGGATCAAAGGTAACGGATATCTATTCTTAACGGTGATCTGGTTCAGGGAGCGATAATCTATACAAGTTCTAAGGTCTCCTTCCTTTTTTGGAACGAAGAACAAAGCTGAAGAAGCAGGGGACTTGGAAGGACGAATAAACCCATTTGCCAGGTATTGATCCAGGTATTGTCGAAGGTGAAGGTTCTCAGGCTCGGTGAGGGCATAAATTCTACTACAAGGAGGAGTAGATCCAGGTATCAGGTCTATCTGGCAGTCATAAGACCTATGAGGAGGTAGAGAGTTAGCCTGATCCTTCCGGAAAACATCTTGGTATTCTAGGTATTCGGGAGGTAACTGGGGAGTCTCTGAAGAAATTGCTGCCAGTGCAACACCAGGTGGAGGGTGACAAGTAGAGACACATTCTGGAAACTGGACCGTCCTTGCTCGCCAATCGATCAGAGGATTGTGTTTCTCTAACCAAGGTATTCCTAGAATAATCTGAAACTGAGGGGCCTTGATCACATCGAACATGATCTTCTCATGGTGTCCATCTTGACTTACTAGCGACACCTCTTGAGTGGTATGCGTTACTGGCCCGGAGGCTATCTCCGTACCATCCACCGTAGTAATGACGTCCTTTACAGCCTTGGGACAAAGAGTTAGATTCATCCTCAAAACCATTTCATGATCCACATAATTGCCGATGGCACCGCTGTCGACGTAAGCTTCAATTGCATGTAATCGATCCCGATTATCAGGGCTAATGAGGACCATAGGTATCACGAAATGCGAGGTCACGGAACTGGTTTTCACGCTCGGCAAGAGGACCTCTATTCTTGTCGGGCGAGGTCGTTTCCCTGCTCAGAGTTTGTAACTTTGGTAACTGCAGCTCCTACTGCCTTCTTGGCAGGTTTCACCGGACAGTCTCGAAGAAAGTGCCCTGAGTTTCCGCAATAGAGGCATAATTGCAACTGTTTTCTCCTTTCCCGCTCCTTTTGTGTTAGAGGACCTTTCAGACCCCCTATTTGCATGGGTTCCCCGGAGTCTACTCCTTTGGAAGGAGTTGGCGGTTTGGAAAATACTCGAGCATCAAACTTGGAACGATCGGCCTTCCTGTTCTGCAGTCTGTGATCTATTTGAACGACCAAGTCTATATAATCCGAACAGTCTTGTGGGGGATTCACTACTTGGGCTAGAACGTCTTTGAGCTCTCCACGTAGACCTCTATAAAACAGCGTAATCCTTTTGTCCTCAGGCCATTGAGTTTCCACTATTAGTCTATTGAAAGATGCAATATAAGCCAAAAGGTCTTGATTACCCTGTCGCAACGAAAGAAGCTCATTGTCCAAGGCCTGCCCCTGTGAATGTCTTGCGAACAGTTTTTCCATACTAAGCTGAAAGGCTTGAAAATCATGGAGAACCGGATCATCTTGATTAACTAGAGGGATCGACCAGTCTGCCGCATTGCCACTAAGGTACGAAAGTACAAAAGCTACTTTAGCTTGATCAGTTGGAAAGGCTGCTGGCCGGCATAAAAAATGCAACCGGCACTGATTGATAAATACTGCAAACCTCTTTGGGTCACCAGAAAATCGTTCGGGCGGAGCCAGAGGTACATTCCCAGGTAGGTTGATGTGCACTGGATTCATAAAGGATGTTTATGGAAGATTTGCCCCTGATGCGGGTAACGGGGTCTGTCCGGCTTGTGACTGTAGCAATTGTCTAGCAAGATCGTCTGTTCTCTCCTTGGAAATAATTAGTTCCCTTCTTAGAGCATTCGTTTCCTGACGAGCTGCATGCACTTCTGCCCTTAGTTCCCCAAGTAACCGGGCTAGGTGGTCGGTATCCGAGGTTTCCATAGCGCCTGGGCGAGAGTTTTGCGGTAGGCTTTGCCTTCTGTAACGCTCACCTGATTCTCGCAGAGGCGCCGGTCTTGACTGGGCGACTACCGTATCTTCAAAGGTGATGTGTAGCACCCGGTTGGCTCTTTGGGCTGGACCTCTGTGCACTGTATGCCTGACTCGACGAGTAAGATGTCTTAGGTAAGTGAATGTCGAGCTCTCCATCTGCCTCGGGGCAGGGTGCTGTAACCAGTTTCTTCACTGGATAGGTAGCGCAGGCCTCTTGACTTCAGAGGGCTGCTGTCCGTCGTTTACTGCACGAACGGTAAGTTTCGAGTAATTCTAATGTCTTTAAAGTCTTTAGTAATGATGTCTCTTGTTTTGCAGGGTTCCGGCGATGGTGGATGACGGGTTGAAGTGAGTTGAAGATGGAGCCCGTGTGATGAATAGAAGCGCCAGGAAGCACGTAAGTAAGCGCTTGTTGCCTGCTTCACGATGAGCTCTAACTGTCTTTTTATTTTGCAGGTACAAGTTCGGAGCGGCTGCAGGGTGCCGGAATACCCACTGGGTTAGATGTGGAAAGGAGTAATGGCACGTGAGTATTAAAGTTCCCCAATGTCTTTAAACGCACCTTGTTTTGTCTTTCAGATGCGGGATGCAGCGCCGAAGGCCTCCGGAGCGTGCGAAGAGTTGGTAAGCTTTTGTCTTTCAGATGCCGGAATGCAGTGTGAAGACCTCCGGAGCGCACGAAGAGTAGGTAAGCCTTTGTCTTTCAGATGCCGGAATGCAGCGCGAGGCGTTGGTGACAGCCGATGGACCAGGTAAGTGAAGAGCTGTCACTGAAGACCGAAATGCTAACCTGTTCTTTCTTGTCTTTATAGGTGTTGCTGAAGACTGGATTCAGGATGGTAAGCCTTTTTCCTTAGGCCCAGGATCAGATGCAGAAGACACGATGAGCGTTCTGCTGCAGAGGATGCAGAATAACGCAAAGCAAGATTCATCCATCGGGTGTGGTTTAAATAGCCTCCTGTAGTGCTTAGGTGTCTCCTTCCACAGCCACGCCTAGGTAAGAAAAGAGTTCCTGCTTTCCAGAAGAGTTCCAGTGTTCTGAATCTAGGGAGTGGCTCCTGCCCCACCCAACAGGAAAAGTAGTTCCAAACAGAAGAGGATCAGAGGCTCAACTGGCAGGCAAGTAAGCAGCATGGTCTGCTGCAGCTAAGTCCACCCAAGCATTATGAGCCCGGCGCTTCCAGCGCTGGGACTGGGCATATTTATGAGCCTGGTGCCACTGGCGCCAGGACTGGGTCCAAAAGGTCCCAATTGGGACTGGTTGGCACTCGGAACCTGGGTTATGGATCTGCTTCCAAGGGAGTTGGGAAAACCCTGACCTTTTGGAAGCAGAGATCATGACACGGCGTCAGCTGAGGTGCAGGCCCGGACATGCACCAGTGTGGTTGGAGTCGTCGCAGGACCTTCCCGCTTTGTGTGTGACTTCACTAGCTTGAAGGCTGTGGTCATGGATGTAGTTGCGTGCACAGCCGCTGGAGCTTCACTGGGTCATGTGAGGGAGAGAGGGTCCTCCCCAAACCGAGGCGGCCATGGCCACCAGCCTCCATGCTGAGGTTATTGCAAGGTTTGGCGGGCTGCGTTGCCGTGCTGCCAGACAGCATGGTTGTCACGGGGATCACTGTTGCAATCGATGTTGCTGGTTTGGTGCCGGGTGCAGAGGGCCTTATCAGGGAGTCGGCCAGCCTGTGCAAGGTGGATGCAGACTCGGGCGATGTATGATTCCGGCATGCTGGTGGCGTGGGGGGCTGGAGGCACCCTCACACCAGACGGTGGATACAGCCGCCGGTGGCATTGATCACTGGCGCAGCTGGTGTCAGGCTTCACTTCTGGTGGGGCCCCGCCTTTCCTCCGACGCTCCTCGCCTCAGCCGCCGCAGGGGTTACAAGCTTCAGCGGGTTGAGGCCATTCAGTTGCTCCCCACAGAATGGTCTCTTACACGGAGTCCGTTGCCTTCCTACTTGCTCCTTCGCCCCCGGGCTGGGGGGACCCAGCCTGCAAGGTCAGACCTCACTGTGGAGCCAGGTTGCACCAGGTCACTTCGGGCACTGGCGGAGGTGGTGTTATCCACCAGCTGCATCGTGCCAGCAGGGCCATGCGGCATCAGTTCCCCTTCCACACCAGCTCGGGATACCCCAATAGGGCAAGCCCACGCAGCATCCTCGTCATCGTTAGGGCACACGCTGGCCGCCTCAGGAGGCCAAACTCAGGCAGCCGATGGACGGCATGCTTATGATTGTGCCCCCACCATGAGATTTGCTTGTTTCCCTGATGGGTGCAGTGCAGGCCTCCCCCTTTGGACGATCGTGCACATAGCTGAAAGAGAAGCGACCATCTTGACTGCGAGCTCTCTAGCGCACCCCAACATTGGACCACTTCTTAATCATAACAGTACCAGCCTCCCATGCTGCCTGGCTACATCCGATCCAGTTCCACCAGTGCACACAAGACCACCTCACTACCATCACCAAGCACTTATTCTGAGAGTCCCAAGACATTTTGTATATAATCAATGCCAGCGACTTAAACCTTGATCCAACATTTTCAGTAAAGAAATCTGAACAGGCTAACAAGTTAGTCCCGAAACGGTCTCATTTGCATCTGGCAACCATATAAAGCACCAGGCGGAACCTTTCACACTATGTCACATTATGTTGGAGGGCTAAACTAGATGTGGACCCCTTGATCTCTGTGTATGAAGATGCAGCACCTCACTGATAACAGCCAGCATGACTGAAACACATGTCTCAGATTGTTGTTGATAAACGTGCTTAGTTAGGGAACAGTTGGCTGACATGTCAGTGCTGACCTATCCTTATGGTCGGGACCAAACTGATATGAAAATGTATATTTATACTTTTGTAAGACACAGTCAGACCCGGAGATGCCTATAGGGTAATGATATGATATGATAAGTCATTTATAACGTGCCTGTACACAAGTGTTTCTAGACACGACAAGATAAGGGAGGGAAGACAGAGGGAGGACAAGATAAACGATCTTACAAGGCCTTGTGTCATTCAGATCGTGCAAGTGCGTGAACGAGAATTGAAGAGTGAAGGCGAAAGTGGGGGGTGCAAGGGAGAGGGGGGGGGAAACAGGGGAGCAATGCCCTGAGTAAGTGCAGCCAGGACAGTGCAGCTCTGGGTAGTGCAAGGAGAACAAGGGACTGTAGGGTTACAGCTCCTAAGTGCATTGTAGGCCCGGAGGCAGTGCAAGATTGACTGATCAAGAAAGAGCCTGGTACCGAGTGAGACCCTGAGGGTAGCCAATCAACTATTCGGTACAGCTGACAGGTAGATCAGGGTGGTCAACAGGGAGGGAGAGAGAGAACACAGAGGAGAAGAGGAACGTTTTTAGCTGCTTCCGGAAATTCAGGTGGTTCGGCTCAAGTTTGAGAGGGTCAGGGCGGCCATTCCAGAGGGAGGCACTGCAGAGGAGAGAGATCTACCCCCCTCTCTATGCCTGGAGAAGCATCTAACCCTTAGAGAGTTGGAAGTAGCTGAGCGAAGGGCTCGAGAAGGAAGGTATTTTGGAAGAGAGCGTTGGATGTAGTGTGTGCCCCGGCCCCAGAAAGCCTTACGGACAATGCAAAGGGTCTTGAACTTGATCCTTGCAACCACCTGGAGCTAGTAGAGAAATTTCAGGGTTGGAGGGACACAGTCCCTGGGATTGAGGCCAAGGATAAATCTTGCAGTCCTGATCTGGATTAGTTGCAGAGGGCGGAGTGTAGAGGATGGCAGATTGAGAAAGAGGCTGTTTCAGTAGTACAGAGAGAACCAGGGCTCTGGTGACAGTGAGCTTCTGGGGGAAAGTGAGAAAGGGAAGAGTCCCTTTGAGGGGGTCCTGCTGGTAGTGGGACCTCTCGGCAACATTACAATAGGGCAATGCCTGAAGTGCAGGCCCACAACATGCTAGTGTGAAACACTTTTTTTGTTTGGTCAAAATGGGCCTGTTTTTGGGCCAATGTGGGCCAGTTTAATGGGTTACTTTTTAATGCAGCTAGTAGTTCTACGCAGTGCTACTGAACAAATATTCTTTAAAATGCACAAAATTTGTCGGTTTGCAGTGAAAATTAGATGCCTTGGAAAGATACGTAAATAAAAACGAGCTCTGCATCAATAAGAAAAAATGTGAAGTCCTGATTCTACGTAACCTGGCATCTCATAAAAGAGGACCAACACAATATGTTTGGCATTTAGAAAAAACCTCTCTCCGTACTTCTCCATATATAAAGTACCTGGGATCCCTGATAAGTGCCACCATAAACGACAATCCCTGGGTCGAGGCTACCATTAGAAAGTGTCAGTAGCTAGCTTGCCAACCTGCGATCATAAACAGAAAATTCAGAAAATTTTCCAGAAAACCTATGATGAGCTTTTATAGACAAAAGGCCATACCGGCTCTTATTTATGGTACTGAAAACATGTTCGGTTGCCTACATGAGTTGTGGAATACACTTGAAAATAACTTCTGGACCAGAGCGCTGCATCTCCCTAAAGGATATCCGACAAGCAACATAAGATTTGAATTGGGCTTGACATCTATACAAGCGACAGTATGCTGGAATGCATTAACTCTATATAGAATGACCCAGCTTTCAAACCCAGCTCTACAATTTAAAATCTTACACAAGCCGGACAGAGATCCGGATTACACAATTCTCGCCAAATGGAATCAGTTATGCACAGAAATCCTTGATGCAAATAATATCAAAATCACAACCTTTCTAGAAAATCCAAATAAGGCGAATTCAAAACTATGGAGTTCGGATTGGCACCAAACTTGTGTTGATAGAACAAGCTCTTGCCTTTTAAAAGATGCACCACCTGAAGCAAGAGAGCTGGATAAACTACAACCTTACTTGTTACAATCTCCTGATCAGAATTCGAGATTATTATACTTACACTTTTGCCTCAATCTCTTCCTGACCAGGGATTGTACAAGTACTTGGGCATCTAAGGAAACCTTTGACCTGACTTGTCGTTTTTGTGAGCACCCCATAGAGACTCTAAAACACTTGACCTTGTTCTGTCCAAAGTTTCGCTCTTTACGAACAAAGTTGTTCGGACCTCTCTTCGAGGCCCGTCGAACTTATTCAGCTAATGACTGGTGGAAATCCATGTTTGATGGCTCTGATCGCAAAGTCATGTTTGGTCTAGTACTGTTTTTGAAGGATTTGAAAATTCTTTTGGCCGAATCGAACCCCACACCCATGAGGAATTCATGAGAAATGTTCCAATGACAAGTGTTGTGGGTTTGCATGGAGCGATGTATATCGAAATGTTTTCTTTACCTTCTTTTTAAAGGTTTTCTTTTGTAAACCATATAAAAATAAAAAAATAAAAATAAAAAATAACAAAGTTAAAGTTCTGAATGTTCTCGGTGTCCCCTTGCCGCCCACGGCTTTTGCAAGGCACCGGACATACACTTCAGATTTGTACTGCACGGAGTACTTCCTCCTCGGGCCACTGAATCTTGCAAGCGAGGAATCTCAAGTGTCCCTAAGGGGCTCAGTGCCCATTGTCCGAGTTTGGCTCGAGTGTGTCCATCGGGAAACCTGCCCACAGTTGAAGCCACAGCGTTACTCTCCTCTCCGGCTAGGAATGCCCTGAACTCAGCCTGTAACAGAAATGGAACAATTAATACAAAATACAGGAACAATACGCAAACATTCATTTTAACCACCTACACCTCGAAATCCGCTGAAATCAAAATAAACAATTGTACATATTTTATCATATATACATTTTGTACAATAAATAACACATCCAAGAGTATTTACCAGCTTACACCTAGAAATCTACTGAAACAAATTCAAACATCTTTACACATTTCCTCCAATTACCTGCTCTAAGGCTACCCTAGTCAGCATTCCTCTCGAGGTCTTAACCGCTATGAGCTGGTCAAGAAGGGTGAGGAAGGGGGAGTGTTCAGGTGGCGGGGTCTTGAAAGAGACTGTGCTCCAGTCCTCCCCCACCTTATATGCGGTCCCCAGGGAGTGCTGGAAGCACCTGCCCTGGAGACACCCCCCCTCCCATCCTCCTGGAAGAGGGGTGGGAAGATCCTGTAGTGGACACCACTTGAGCCCCCGTTTTTTTCTTTTTTTTTTTTTCCCCTGCAACACCCGCTCACTATACCACATACTTTTTTACTTACCTGCAATGCTACCACCAAAGGTTAGAACTTTTGGTGTTCGTACCTTTGGTGGTAGTATTTTTCGGTCGTGTTGTACGGCCTTTTTTTTCGGTCCGATCGTACAATACCGAACTCAATATTCACTCTGAAGCACACCTCCACCAACCTTCAGAGCAAGCTCAAAACTGCCAAGCAGGAGGCTGACTACAAGTTAATGGCCTGAACAACGCCCTTGTCGCACCAGAAACACACCCTGATGTTGCCCAATTGCCTGGGCCACAGTGTGAGTGCGAGGCAATGGGAAATAGCTCTAACACCATTGTATTATTAGTCCTACCCTTCTTGTGCCACTGCCCTGGCCATTTCTGGGCGCACCACTCCTGACCCAGTATGACCCCAAAATCTTCACTTCCTGAAGCATCAGAGTATAACTGTAGTTCATTATTGGTCTGCCATGGACCTCTGCAGAACAGTACCCCATTGGAATCGCTACATGCACAAATCCTCCTTCAAACCTGCCCCCAGGCGGATATGGTGGTGGGCCAGTGTCACCCCTGCTGTTGCCCTGGCTAACTTGCGGGCGAACACCCTCTCCGCTGGGATGACTTGTCCGCAAAAATTCAACTTCCCCAACAGTTGCTGCACCCCTTCCAGTGTGGTCCTGTCTTTTTCTAAAACAGCCTCTATTTCCTCGATCAGTTCAGACACCTTCTCTTGGGGCAACGTGCAAGACCCCTTTATGGTGTCTATCTCAATCCATAGGAAAGTCAACACCTCCTTAGGTCTCTGTGTCTTCTCTGGGGCCAGTGGGACACCCATCCTGGCCATCAAATTTTGAAATGAAGACAGTGCGAGCATACAATCCTCTGATCCCTCTTGTCCCATTAACATGAAGTCGTCCAGATAATGGATCCTGTCCCCCCTTTGTTCTGCCCTGTGGGCCACCCACTCGAGAAATGTGCTAAAGGCCTCTAAATATGCACAAGAAACTGAGCAACCCATTGGCATGCATTTGTCCACATAGAAATGGCCCTCCCAATGAAACCCTAACAGGTGAAAACTATCCGGATGGACTGGCAGAAGTCTAAATGCGGGCTCAATGTCTACTTTGGCGAAGAGGGCCCGTCGCCCCGTTGCAGCGACCATCAGCATGGCCTGATCAAACGAGGCATAGTGCACTGAGCACAGGTCCAGGTCCAGCCAGTCATTAACTGAATCCCCTTTTGGGTAGGACAGATGGTGGATTAACCTAAACTTGCCCTTCTCTTTCTTAGGCACAATACCAAGGGGGGAGACAATACAGTTTGGAAGCCGGGGGTGGGGAAAGGGCCCGCTACCCTACCTAGCTCCAATACCTTACCAATTTTTTGTGTCACCACCTGAGGTTGGCGGAGTGCAGACAAGAGGTTCCTCGCCATCCGCCCTATCAAGGGACCTTCATTGGGGATCCTAAACCCCTCAGAGAAACCTTCCCACAGTTATTTCCTATCCCCCAACCTAGGGTACTCCTGCAGGAATTCCAGGAGCACCTCTCTGTCCACCGGGGATGGACCCTTCACCAACCTCCTGTTACTGGCCCCCTTTATGCGTCCTCCAGCCCTAGGTGCACCTTCGGTCTTAAAGCAGAACGTGATCGGGTTGCTGCCTCCACACCTAAAACATTGATGGGAGAATTTGCATCTGGGCCCCCAAGTGCAAGACCCTTTATTGAATGATCTACATGGTTTACCAGCCATGGAGCCCTTGTCTGCCCGATCCCCCCCTTTCTGTCCTGGGGGTGGTGACTGAAAGGGCCGCCACTTGTTCCTTTTATTCTGTTCCTTCTTACCATACCATGGCTTCTTCGCTCCCCTGTATACCTCGTCATTTGGCCTGCTGGTCCTCTCCTTACCTCCTATGAAAGCAACCCATGGGGTGTCGGGAACAGCACACACTTGCGACTTGACAATTTGCTGGTGAGGGAGCAGCCCTTGCCCCTCATCCAACATCTTTTCTGCCCAGTCCTTCCCTCTTTTGTGCATCTGTTTTTGGAACCGTGCAAACAATCTGGCCCCCTCATCGAATTCATCACCAGAAGTGTCCAAAACAATGTAAATCCCAGAAAACATGTGTGGTGACCCTAACTGAGACATGTCCAGTAACCTGCAGTTGGGCGAAAACAATCAGTTAATTACTGTGTATTTTGATCTCCCCCTTTCTGTCCCCTGTCAAGGTTCTGCCTTGTCTCTAAGTCTGCAATAATAACAGCCCTCTTGTGTCAGTTAATTAGTTAATCAAAAGGCTCCTGTGGTTTGCTATGTACCCATGACCACCTTTCCTGGTTCGTTTCAAATGGAGTGCAATTTTTTCAACAATGGACCACCTTACCGATGAGTAGGCTCTCTTTACTGTACCTTGCTCCCTAAAGCACTCTTTCCAGGTGGCCTAAACCTGTTTATGGTACAAAACAACAAATTGTATTACTTCCACATGTCTCAAAACACACACACTTTTCTCCATGGTGTGTATCCCCGCTCCCTTACAACCCACATTCCCCCAACTTGTTCTCAGCAACTGAATGCGGCCAAACCGAAAAACCACCTTTGCTCTGAGTACTCCTGTTTACAAGCATGCCCGTGTTCCCGAAAAAAGGCACGTTTTTTGTTTCGCTGGCAATCCCCCCTGCGTAACCCCATTACTGTTATGCATGCAGTGAACACCTTGTTGCTCTGCGTCGTCTTGATTCCAAGAACCGCGCAACCTTACAACCCCATTATTCAAATAGGTTTTCTGCCTGCGAGCCAGAGACCTCCAAACCCTTTAAGCTTCCTCATTACGTACACAATAGAAGCAAACATTTTTTTTAAAACAGCCAGTCGTAAACTGGCTTCTGTCCGGAGCATGTCGTGGGGCCCCAGCACACAAGAGGCATCCGTTCCTCGATATTATTATCGTTAGGGCGCTGACGGGCAGAAAGGGGGTGAGGGGTTACTGCATCCTGACCCCCATCGTTAGTATGGCGGGGTAAAAACACAAGCAATTAATTTTAATCGTGCAATCGGTAGCAAATCTCGTTGCCCTTTCAACATCATTCCCTAAAACATATTTCAAAACGCGCCATGGCGCACCGCAACATGATCGTAGTGCATCCTGCGGAAAAAAAGCTCCTTGTAAAGTGGCGCCATGATCAGTACATGGACCAAGCCAATGAAATAAACCCAGTCGCTATGGCATGATGAACTGCCTCGTGCAGCGCGGCAGCCATTGCCCGCGAAATTCCCCACCAGGGTCTGTACCTTGGGCGCACCCATTGTTCATGTTCCTCAACACCAAAATTGTAACAAATTGCCTTTAATTCTGCCCGTGTTAATCTACGTTGAGGTGGCGCCTACCTTTCAACTGTGCCTTTCAACATTGGTAATCAACAGAAGCAAATGCATGAATCGTAACGCTTGCAATTTCCCTTTCAACACCTGGTGATACATAGTGCACCGCGCGAAGACAGTAGTACTTGTAGAGCAAAATGGGGCTAAATTGGCAATGGCGATCCTAACGGACCTCGCATCTAACACTAGAGGTACTAAACCCTTTGATAATACGATGTACACAGCACTACAATGGTGAACAGCGAAGGTCCTTCCAAGAGGACACGTATTGTATATACACGCCAATTTAGTAACCGAAATTGCGGTCAGAGCTGCCTGAAGAAGGCAAAACAGCGAACACATTGAGCAAAAATTAAAATTTAGAACTTGTTCATTTGAGGAACGAACCCCCAATTTTACACATACCAAACATACGCATTACCAGCTTGTGCCACAGAGACATTCTTACTTGAGTGATGTCCCAGCAGCAATGCAGCTGGCCCCGGACCGTGTATCAAAACAGCATCACACCGCCAACCCACTAACGTTGGTGGCGTTCATAACCACTGCATTTGTCCATTTGCCTTTTCTGCCAATTATTCTTTTGCGCATGCACCACCCCGCTGCGCTTTGTTACTTTCCACACAATCAATTGGCATGACACAGTATTTCAAATGGCAAACTTGGCCGCAGTTTTATTTCCATGACAACAGAATTATTGTACACATTTGTGAACTTTAGTCTGCAAGTGTGGCGCTTGCTTGCCGGATTTCCCTTGCTTCCCCCTATACTTTGTATAGTAGGCCCCCAACTCCCCCGACCCATTGTACCTGAGCCTATCCTGCCCGTGCAGGTGTCTGTGGGTGGGGAGAGCGCCGTTTGTTTTGGGGGAAGCTGAGCCTTATTCGTTACCACCAGATGCCCCTGCCGTGTAGGCCCCCAAGAGGCACTGGTCCGGAAGAGCGAAGACCCATTCCGTTTCCTTCTGGCTCGTCCGGAGTCTATCATTTGTGCTTGGTTGCCCAAACACCGCCAACACTGTCCCACATAGTCCTGACCGTCCTGCGACAGCGACGTCCAGGTGTCACCCTCCTTCCCTGCCCTTTCGTGGGTGGGTGGGTGGAAAACAAAATCCGTCTGACACGGCGAGTCGGCAGGGCCCCACTGCAGGAGCGAGGTGTCTCTGCAGACCGGCCCTGCCGCTTATAAGGCGCTCGCCCCGCCCACTTCCATTTTTAGCCCTTCGCGGCCTTTTAGGTTGTTTTGTTACGCCCCCTGACCTCCCTTTCCCAGGGGGAGGGTCACAGGTTGTAGGCGACATGACCCTGCAGCGGTTAAAATGCTGCCTCTTCCATTTTGCTTTTGGTTCTTTGCGTCGTCAGCGACATAACCACTGCATTTGTCCATTTGCCTTTTCTGCCAATTATTCTTTTGCATGACACAGTATTTCAAATGGCAAACTTGGCCGCGGTTTTATTTCCATGACAACAGAATTATTGTACACATTTGTGAACTTCAGTCTGCAAGTGTGGCGCTTGCTTGCCGGATTTCCCTTGCTTCCCCTTATACTTTGTATAGTAGGCCCCCAACTCCCCCGACCCATTGTACCTGAGCCTATCCTGCCCGTGCAGGTGTCCGTGGGTGGGGAGAGCGCCGTTTGTTTGGGGGGAAGCTGAGCCTTATTCGTTACCACTAGATGCCCCCGCCTGGTGGTTTAGGCGCTGGTCCGGAAGAGCGAAGACCCATTTCGTTTCCTCCTGGCTCATCCAGAGTCTATCATTTGTGCTTGGTTGCCCAAACACTGCCACGCCACTAAGTGGGTTCTCGCCCGCTGTGGCTCCCCTCCTTCCTGTCTCCTTCTCATAACTCCAGCAATTTGGTACAAATGTTCCAGAAAAAGAGATCCATTCCTTTTGTGGACAGGTGCACCCCATCTTTTAGGAAGTACTCGGGCGTCTTCCCGTCAATCAAGCCATGCCTGACTTGATGGAAACCTCTGCACCTGCAGAATTTTGCAATGGCCCCATTCAGCTTCCTCCTCGATTTCTCTACTGCTGAATGGCTCTCTGCCCCTCTCCATTGTGCCCGGGGAATCACTTCAGACCATATAATTTCAGTTTTGCCCAACTGTGCAGAGATTTCCTGCAATGAGCTCGTAATGTCTTGCAACAGGACACCCCTCCCCAGGCTGGTCAGGTCGTTCCCTCCCAAGTGTATCACCAACACCTCTGGCTTCTGCTGCCTACTCAGCAACTTCCGCAATTGCCCCTTCAGCTGAGCCCATTTCATCCCTGGCACCCCGTGCCACTCAATCCTGAACTCGCCAGCCGTCAGCGCCTCCTGCTGCTGAGTCCAGCTTGCCTTGGCCCTTGAGATGAACGAGTGCCCCACTACCCACACGGTGCGTTTCCTCCTTCCTTGTGCCGCTGGGGAATGACAAATGGAGGGAACGGCATGGTTAACTTACATTTTATCTGGCCTGATATATCGTTTGTGACACCCCGAAGACCATCTCCCCAACTTCTTGATGTCCTCCGCCCCTAAGCCCCCGACTGCCGCGGAGGTGGCGGCCCCTATTCGGAATGAATGTGTCCCAAACCGGCCTCCCGTCAACCCCATCCTTGCCAAACTCTGCGCCATCACTTTTTTAAACTGAAAGTGGCTTAATGCGGACCCGTCTCTGTGCAAGAGCCACGGCGCCTCTGCCTCAGATGGCAGCCGCTGCTGGAGAAAGTTGGCCACTGCTGCCACTGGGCATACCCTGCTTGTCTGAATGGCCTGCAGTGTTAATGCCGCCCCCTTTCCCTTTTGATCTGTTTTTGACCTTCTCACATAGATGAAAACCTGAGTGCTGTTCACCTGGACGTCCCTTAAGCGTAAAAACCCGCTCCCCTTGCCGTCCTTGTTCTCCGGCACCAACTCGCTGACCCTGAGTGCCCCAAAGAATGCCACCATAAAGGCGGCCGTGAACAGTACCCTTTCGGCCTCATCGTTACATACTGCGCCCAGACATTTAATTAACCCGTGCAATTTAAAAATATCAATTGGCCGCCTCTCATCTGGTTTTGTTATAGTTTGCTTTGCCCAGCCTCTCATGGCTAGCATGATGTAGTGTTCCTTGGTGGGGTCCTTCTCCCCCTTCATCTTTGCGTAACGCGCTATGGCCGCCAAGTGGTAACCTACCCATGCTCGGGTCTTCCCCGTCTTCCAGCACCAGCCCACAAATGCCCGTCCCGGGTTCTCACCCCGGTCGCCTGTTAGCACCTCTTCTTGGAATTGCGTAAAACAGTCCCAACATGCCCTGTACCTCTTAGCTGTACCAGGCGCCAGTGCTGTCTCCACCAAAGAGCTCAGATCACCCCAATCATCCCCCACCATTGTTCCTTGAACGGGGCCATTTCTTTCCTTGCTTCGGGGCAGCTTTCCCAGAACCGGTCCCACTGTAAACGAGACAGAGAATCAGCGGCCGTATTTTTTACCCCTGGAATGTGCCGTGCCCTGACTTCAATGTTCAGACTTAACAGACTTTTGGTAAGTTCCCTGAGTAGCCGCAAAACCCTCAGATTGCTGGATGACCCTGTGTTAATAATCTGGACCACCGTCAAATTATCTGACCATAAGGCCACTTTTGTATTCTGCAGCTGCTTCCCCCATAACTTAAAAGCGACTACTATGGGGAATAGTTCCAATAGTGTAATGTCCTTAGTGACCACTTCCTTGTGCCATTCCAGTGGCCATGCCATGCCACACCACCTGTCCCCCAGGATCGCACCAAAACCCAGGGACCCTGAGGAATCGGTAAACAGTTTGAGCCTCTGACTGCTAGCCCAATCCGCCCTCCAGAGCGCCACCCCTTTGGATTCCGCTAGGATGATATCCCACATCCTGAGATCCTCCTTTACCTCTGTTCCCAACCGGACGTGCTGAGAGGCGTGTTGTAAGCCCATTGTCTTTAGTTCCACACTTCTGGCAAACGCCCTGCCCGCTGGTATTACTCTCCCTGCAAAATTAAGGTTACCTGCCAATGACTGTAGCTCCCGCAAGGTCGCCTTGCTTTTCCCCAATAGGTCTCGTATCAAGACCTGTAACTTCTGTACCTTGTCCTGCGGGAGCCTACACTCCCCTTTCACCGAATCAATCTCAATCCCCAGAAATGTCAATGTCGTAGTTGGACCCATGGTCTTCCCGGTGCCAAAGGCACCCCCAACTGTTCCATTCGCCCCTGAAATTCCTCCATCAGGGCCTGCACTCCTCTGTCCCCTTTCTCCCAATGAAGAGGAAATCATCCAAGTAATGCAAGATTCCCCCCTCCTTCTTCTTCAGCCTCACTGTAAATTCCAAGAAGGAGCTGAATGCTTCGAAATATGCGCAACCCATTGGCAAGCACCTGTCGTGGTAGTAGTTGTTACCCACTTTGAAACCCAGCAAGTGGTAACTGTCTTTGTGGATTGGTAACAGTCGGAACGCTGACTCTATGTCTGCTTTCCCTAACAGAGCCCCTTCCCCTGCTTCTTTCACCATTTGTACCGCATCCTCCAGGGAGGCGTACTGTACCCTGCACCACTCCTCAGGAATTCCATCATTCACAGACTGCCCCTCGGGGAAGGATAGGTGGTGGATCAGGTGGAACTGGCCCTCTTCCTTCTTCGGTACCAACCCTAGTGGGGACACCACCAGATTGCTCATGGGTGGTGCCGGGAATGGGCCTGCCACTCTCCCTAGTTTCACCTCCTTCTCCACCTTCCTTTCTACCACCTCGGGTTTTTCCAATGCCGACCGCAAGTTGGCCGCCTCCTTCCCCCCCTGGCTACCCGCCCCCGGGATCCGAAAGCCCCGCCTGAACCCTTACCACAACAATTTAGCATCCGCCTTGTTGTGATATATATTCAGAAAGCGAGCCATGGCAAGGAGGCTAACTGGTGTGGGTAATGTCCCTTTAATCACACGTTTGTCATCCATACTTTCCCCCACATTACATTGTTTTACCGGCATATCAATCAACATTTGCTTTTTCTTTAGGTTTGCTACTGTCCCTGAGCTTGGCCTCGCCTGGGGTGGCTTTGCGGGGACCAGTCTGCCACCCCTTTGATGCTTGTATCTGCATGCCTTCCCATAAGAACAGTACCCCTCTGCAAACCTCCTGCAGTTCTCTTGCTCCCCCTGGTGGGCTGCTGCCCGGTACACCCAGGAGGAGGGCCCACGAAAGGACCCCCTCCCCCGCTGTGTGTACCCCCTCTGCCCCTCCCTGCCCGGGACCTCTCCCCTTGCAGCTTGTCCTCTGGCTCCCTGCAGGGTACCACCTTGTCCATGTATCCCCCAACATCCATTTCGTCCCATGACATTGCTGGCCATATCTGCATTTTTAGTCTGAAACCCCGGTCATATTCCAGCCACCCCTCGCCGCCATATTTCTGATACAAGTCATGCACATATTGCTCATAGGCTATCAGTGCTAGCGCATCATGAGGATACCTTTCCAACATCACTGACATGTACATCCTATATGCCTTGAGCCAATTGTTAATGGAGTGCTGCACCTTGGTGCTCTCTCTGTCCCTTTTTTCCTTCTCCTTCTTGGACAGCTCTTTCAGCCCTCCCCCCATGGGTACAATCCCTAATAAGTCGAAGATGTCAATAAATTCCTTCCTCCCCAACCTCTCCTTGACCGCCCATGGAATATGCCATTCTAAAGAATTCACTGTCGCCCGCATTGGTGCGAACCCTGGCATTGGTCTCCCATACTGGGTTGTCTGGCCCCACACTCCCCCTGCTTCCATGCTGGTCGGGCCTGTTGTCGGAAGCTGCGCTGCGCTCTGCACCACAGACAAGACCACCCCGGGCCCCAGCCCCCATCCCCTCTGGCCCGCTTGCGCACCTGTTGGGTCCATAGCTATAGGCGGTTGGGCCATACCCGTGGTGACAGGAGCCCTCAGCCCTTGACTCCACCATTCCTGTCCCCCTGGCGTCCCTGCTGTGCCCGCCATCTGCGCCTGCTGACCGCCCCCAGCAGGTGGGCCCACGCTAGGCAGCCCGACAGATAGGAATCCCCCGGGTGGGATCCCGCTCCTCTGTGGCAGCTGACTTATTCCCCCTACTTGAGACCAGCCCTGACGCCCTGGGCTGTCCCGGGTTGAGTCGCTGCTCCCACACTATTCACCATCCCTTCCATCATACTAGCATTAGCAATAACATTTGGCACTTGCCCATTTTTCCCCCATGCTTGCATGCATTCCATCACCATACCTTTCACCATCTCCAGGGATGTGGTTCCTCCCCCAGCGACCTCCACCGTTCTGGTCACAGGAGTGCTGGGTGGGCTCACTTGGTTCCCTGGAGCCTCAGCAGGTGTAGAAGCCGTTAAGGCCGCATTCCTCCTGCGCCCTCCCCTTCTGATGAGGCCTCTTGGTGCTGTTGGCCTGTTCCCGACTCGCTTTGGCCTTTGCCGTCAGTGTCCTCTTTCTTTTTGTTGGCTGCACCTCCGCCTCCTTGTCCTCCTCTATGCCGTGGATTTCCACTTCCAACACCGTTGGTTCATTGTTGCTATCCTGAAACAAAAGCGGTGCGCTTTCAACTATCTGGCTGTGTCCTCCCCTCTCCTGGCCTGGCTGGGCCACCATTGTTGTCATCCAGTACGGGCCGTGGGTAGCCGCTGCCACCCTGGCCATTTCCAGAAAGGCCGCCAGATCCATTGCCTTGCGGGCCCTGCTGGGCCCTGCCGGGCCAACTGCCCACCTCCCTCCTGGGTGATGTGAGGCTCAGAGCGAGCGTTCCTGCCATTTCCTGGTCTCTGTTGCCTCGTATGCCGCGGACGTTCTGTGTCCTCTTGTACCGGCTGCCTACGCCTCAGGCAGGCCGTAGCCCGCGTAGTACTCCGCGAGCTGCGTTGACGGCTGTGTGCGCAGGTGGTGCCAGGAGCAGACCCAGCCTGCCCGCAGCCGCTTGGCCGGCGGTGTCCTCCGGCGGTTGCGCGTCCCAGCCTGCGTGCCCTGGCCTGCAGGGAACAGCTGCTTCTGCCCGCCGCTGCACGGCAGCGACCTCTGAGTCCTTAAGCGGGGCCCCAGCTCACCCGAGCGTGCCGGTGTCAGCTACTGTCTGCTCACCTCCGCTTCCCTGTTTCTGCTCCTCTGCACTGGACCGCAGCTGCTGCCAGTCCCGCTGTTCCTGCACTCGCCGGAGCTCCTTTCGGCGGCTTCTTCCTTTTCCCGGCTTCTCCTTCTCCTCTCTGCTGGGCCTGGCTCATCGCCGCTCGAGAGGCTTCACGCCGTGTGGTGGATGTGAAGTACTCCTGGACAATACTTCGTCCCGCCCCCGCTGGTTTCTCCTCGAAACCTTCACGAAATCTTCCACAGCCTGACGATCCTCCACGAAATCCAAACGAAATCCTTCTGACACGGCGAGTCGGCAGGGCCCCACTGCAGGAGCGAGGTGTCTCTGCAGACCGACCCTGCCGCTTATAAGGCGCTCGCCCCGCCCACTTCCTTTGTTAGCCCTTTGCGGGCTTTTGGGTTGTTTTGGCGCCCTGGTGCCGTTCCGCCCCCTGACCTCCCTTTCCCAGGGGGAGGGTCACAGGTTGTAGGTGACATGACCCTGCAGCGGTTACAATGCTGCCTCCTCCATTTTGCTTTTGGTTCATTGCGTCGTCAGCGACATAATTAGGGAGGTGCATTTCAAAACAATATCTACAATGGCTGGTCGGCGGTGATCCCCCCCCAACCATCCGGCTCAGGGATGTGTGTTTGCCCCCTAGCAGTGTACAATTCAACAAACAATAGCAATGCATTCCGCGCGGGGCGGCGGCTGTCCTCGGGTGGATATCTGGCTGTAATCACCATCGAGTTAGCGAGAGACTCAACAATCCAACCCCTGCAACACTATCTCTCACACATGAACAATCTCCCCTTACTAATGACATACGCCAGTTCTACCGATGGGCCTTGTGGCACTGCGGGACCGTGAGAAAAAAATGCACCTGTATTTCTCCCAGCCCCAATGACCCAATGCCCCGGGGTTCTGAAAGGACGCGGCCTGTCCCCCTCGATCAGCAAGCCAAAGAGGCACAGCACAAGGCTGCAAACTTACCTATGCTATAGCATTTCCAAGCCGATGATCCGACGAAAGGCTTCCACTCAAGTGACGATGGACTCCTGGCAGCTGTAAAAATGTTCAGGCGGGGGGGAATGGAAAGAGACCAGGCTCCATTCCTGCCCTGCCTTATATGCGGTCCCCAGGGCGTGCCGAAAGCACAAGCCCTGGGGATGCCCCCCCGCCTCCTGGAGGAGGGGTGGGGAAATCCTGTAGAGGGAGGGGGCAGCCAGAGGGGCATCCCGCTATGTGGGATGCCCCTCTAGCGCCCTCTGCAGAGGCTTGGACATCCCCTAATACTTAACAGGCCTCAGGAAACATAGGAAACATGAGATGTGTCTGGTGAACATGCCATGTGCCTTTCCATAAAGACTTGCTTAGAGAGACTGTCCCTGAACATTCTGGAAGTGGTTACTACAACCTTCTGCCATGCTGTTTCCTAGGGCCTTAAAACATGTGACAGTAGTTAAGAAGCCCATGACATTTCCCAAAGTAGTGGCCCTCTGTTGTCTTGTCTGCCACTTCTCTGGTAAGGTGATGGACTGAAAGGTTGCTCCTCAACTCTTGGTCCTGGTAGAAACTCACTCAATCCTCAATAATTAAGAATCAGGATTTATACCATTGTGAGGCCAAAAACCCAAAATGGCACCTATCACGGAAGGCCTTCTCACATCCTTAGATAAATATCAACCCAATCTCTAGATCCTACTATGCTATACCTGATGGTGGTTTGTAACACAGCCCATCATAGCAACATGTTTGGGGGTGACCAGAAGGACCCTAGAGTAAATTGAAATTCCTTTGCTGTCAGTATGAACAGATCAAAATTGTCACTGCCTCTTGATCGGTCAAGCACATCATGTGGGATGTTTCCTAAAGTTTGTTGCTCTCTTCCCTTATCCCACAGCTATTTAGTGCACATACAAGACGATTAACAACAGTAATTATGCATCATCAGCTACTGTGCCAATTGTACGATCATACACAAATCCACCTTTGATTATGTGGACCAGAGGCGTAGCCAGGATTGTCAGTGACATTAACATCTGTAAATGATTTATGATATGGCATTTGTAACGCGCCTATACACAAGTGTTTCAAGGCGCGACGAGGCGAGGGGGAACAGGGGGAGACAGACAACGATCCTACTAGGCCAGGTGTCATTCAGATCGCGCAAGTGCAAGGGTAGAGGGGAAAGGGAAAAGTGCAAGGGGAAGGGGAGAGGGGAAAGTGCAGTACATGGTTAGTAGAAAACAAGATAAATAATAGGGCCAGCTGGTGGCAAGTGCAAGGTAAGTGCCGGGAGGAGGGGCTGTAGGATACAGAGACAGTCCCGTAGTGCAGGTAGGAGTGCAGGGAAGAGTGGCTGGGCCAAGGAAGTTGCAGATTCAGTGCAGGTTTGCTGATTTTAGCAGGGGAGAGAGGGAGAGAAAGCAGAGGCAAAGAGGAAGGTTTTGAGGTGCTTCCGGAACCGGAGATGGTTCTCCTCAAGTTTCAGGGAGGCAGGAAGGCTGTTCCAGAGAGAGGCCCCTGCTGCGGAGAGAGATCTACCCCCAACTCGTTGCTTGGAGAAGCGGCTGACCCTGAGGGAGTTGGAGGTGGATGAGCGAAGAGCTCGAGATGGAAGATATTTAGGAAGAGAGAGTTGAAGGTATTTTGGCCCAAGGCCCCAGAAGGCCTTGTGGACAATGCAGAGGGTTTTGAACTTAATCCTCGCAGCCACTGGGAGCCAGTGTAGCGATTTCAGTCCTGGAGAGATACGGTCCCTGGGCTTGAGGCCAAGGACAAGTCTCTCAGTCCTGTTCTGGATGAGTTGCAAAGGGCGGAGAGTAGAGGCAGGAAGATTTAGATAGAGGCTGTTGCAGTAGTCCAGCTTCGAGAGAACGAGGGCTCTAGAGACAGTGAGCTTCTTGGGGAAGGATAGGAAAGGAAGGATACCTCTGAGGAGTTGTAGCTGGTAGTGTGACTTCTTAGAGACGTCAGATATGTGAGGAGAGAAAGAGAGTGTGGAGTCGAAGATGACCCCGAGGTTTTTTGCCTTGCAGGTAGAAGCAGGGAGGGGGCCAAGGGAGGCCGGCCAGAGAGCTGCAGGGAAAGAGGGAGTGGGTGTGCCGATGAGTAGAATCTCAGTCTTACTGGCATTAAAGCAGAGTCGTTGGTGGCACACCATTCATGGATAGCAGAAAGACAGTCAGAGATGAGGGAAGGGGAAGAGGAGGCCGAGGGTTGCCAGAAAATGAGCTGGGTATCATCCGCGTAGCACTGAAAGTTGGGACTGAGAGCGGCGATGCGGTGAGCAAGAAGTGCCAGATACTGGTTGAACAGCCAGAGGGAGAGGTTAGATCCCTGGGGGACACCACAGGTAGAGAAAAAGATGTCAGAGAGGAAGGACCCCAGTTGGACCTGGGAGGGTCGATTGGAGAGGAAGGAGGTCAGCCACGCCAGAGCCTGACCAGTGATACCCAGGTTATCACGGAGACGGTTGAGCAGGATGGTGTGGTTGACAGTGTCAAAGGCAGAAGAGAGATCGAGCAAAATGAGAACACAAGGGGTGTTAGAGTCAAGGTTTGAGAGCAGGTCCTCACGGATGTTCAGGAGAGCAGTTTCCATGCTCCGGGCAGCTCTGAAGCCGGACAGAAGGTCATGAAGACCACCAACAGATTCAGTATGGAGATTAAGCTGGGAGATGGCCAGTTTCTCCAGGAGCTTGCCCAGGAAGGGAGTGATAGAGATTGGGCGATAGTTAGCTGGGCAGGAGGGGTCGGAAGAGGGTTTCTTAAGAAGGGGGTGCACAAGGGAGTGCTTGAGGGGGGATGGGAAGACTCCAGAGGCGAAGGAGTGATTGCAGAAGTCAGCCAGGGCAGGAGCCAAGGAGTCGATGTGGTCCTTGATAGTTTTGGAGGAACAGGGGTGGACCTGTTTTGACTAGACTTTCATAGATCGAACTTGTCTCGAAACCTCGTCAGCAGAAAAAAGGGGAAAGGCAGAGAAGGAGGGAGGAGGGGTGGCTGCAGAAGGGCCAGAGGAAGAACAGGGAATAGAGGGGGGGAGGTGATAGGAGGAGAGTGAGGACAGGATGTCCTGAGCTTTTTAAATGAAGTGAGAGGCCAGTGTCATGCAGAGGGCCTGGGAGGGGACAGGAGAGGTAGAGACTGCAGCAGGGTTGGCCAGCTCCTTGAAGATTTTAAACAGTTCAGCCGAATTGTTAGATGCCGCAGAGATACGGGCTTGGACAAGGGCTCTCTTCTTGGTGAGAACGGAGAGCCGGTATTGCCTTTGGAGCAGGCGGCAGGCCAGTTTGTCAGAGGATGAACATGAAGCACGCCATTTCCTCTCTGCCACCCTGCACTTGCGTTTAAGGGTGACGAGATCCGAGTCATACCAGGAGTTACATTTGGCTTTAGGCTTCAGGCGGATTCTCATGACAGGGGCAAAGATATCAAGAGTATCAGTTATAGCAGAGTGGAGAGTGGAGAGGGCTGTGTCAGGGTGGGAGTCAGCCGAAAGGGGAGGGGGGGGCGAGAAGATAGTAGCAAAAGCCTCAACTGACACGCGCTTCATGGGTCGGATGACCGCGAAGGTGAGTGGCAGTGATGAGGGTGGCTTTGCCTGTGGGGTAGGGCAGGTGAGGTGGGAGGATAGGAGAAAGTGATCACTCCAGGAGAGAAGAGTGGAGAGAGGGACAGAGAGGGGAAGGTCATAAGAGATCAGAGCATCAAGAGTGTGCCCTGCAGAATGGGTCGGCCCAGATGGGAGAATAGAGAGTGAGAGAGAGTCGCAGAGGTCGCGAAAGAGTCCAGAGGGAGGACAGGAGGCATCAAGGTGGATGTTGAAGTCTCCAAGAAAGAGGAGTTGAGTGGTTGAGGACAGGAGTGAGGAGGAGAGGTCAGGCCACTCAGAGAGGAAGGAGGAAATTTGACCAGGTGGCCGATAGATAGTAGCCACGGTAAGGGAATGGCTAGGAGAGAGAGAGAGTCGGCAGACAAGGCTTTCAAAGGAGGAGTAGGTCTGCGTAGGAGTGACAGTGGCAGGAATCCACTCAGGGAAGATAAGGGCCACACCCCCCCAGCACGGTTGGGCCTAGGCAAGGAGAGGATCTTGTAACCGTCAGGTAGGAGTGTGTCAAAGCTGGTGACAGAGCTGGCCGTGAACCATGTCTCAGTGAGACCGAGGATGTCAAGGTCCAGTTCCTCAAGAAGGCGAAAGATATCAGAAGAATGTTTGACGGCAGAGCGAGAGTTGAGAGTGGCAATGTGGAGAAGGTTGCCATCCTTGATGGAGTTCCGGGGAGGGGTACAGATCAGAGGTATGCCCCTTGGAGGTGAAGAAGGAGCCCGAGAGAGGGCAGGGTGAGAGGGTGGAGGCAAGGTAGCCGAGGACAGAGAAGAGGGTACAGCAGGAGAGGAAAGGAAGTTGATGAGGCGCGGGAAGCGTCTATCAAAGAGGTGGAGGTTGGCCTGAGGGCCTTGGACCAAGACGGTCCCATTAGCGTAGACATTAATGATGGCCTTAGAGGAGCGGAAGGGGGCCAAGAGGACATCCCAGCGGGTGCCACCATTAATGGGAGAAGAGGAGAAGGGAGAGAGCACAGAGACCATATGAAGGGTCCATAGGTCAGGGGAAGGCACGAAAAAGAGGATGTCAGTAAATGTTTCCTTGGAGGAGGCACTAGTGTAGGTGTCAGCGATAGGGAGGCCTGGGTTGGAGACCAAGATATCCTTTTTAAACTTTTCCCTACCAGATTTAGTGAGAAGAGCAGGATGGTCAACGAAGAAGCATTTAGAGAAGATAGGCGAGATAGAGAGCACCATGGAATAAGGAGGGAGTGGGGGGGGAGACAGACGAGAGCAAGCGGACGGGAATGAGCGGCAAGCCCTAGTTTACCACATTTCAGAGCAGCAGTAACACTGTAAATACGTATTAGGTACCCAGTGTAGAGGCCACCTAAGTTTGAGAGTCCTGCGAGGGGAGAAAAAAGCCCTAGTTTACCACAATTTCAGAGCAACAGTAACACAGTAAATGCGTATTAGGTACCCAGTGTAGAGGCCACCTAAGTTTGAGAGTCCTGCGAGGGGAGAAAAAAGCCCTAGTTTACCACAATTAACGGAACACAGTGAAGTGTAGAAACCATGTGAATGAATTGAAAAGGTGTAGGTTGGTGGCTGGGCGAGCAGGTGGAGCACTTCTGCTGAGTGGGAATTAACAGAATTTTGGTGGGCCTTGCCCACTCAGGCCCTACCCTGTCTACGCCTCTGATGTGGACCTCACAAAAACCAGAACAAAACATCTGAGTACTTTAGGCATATTCTCTTCTAGTGGATGAATTAATTGTCTGTCCCCACATAGGTCCCAAACTGCATAATCAGTCATGAGTTTTAATTCAAGAATTGGGTGCAAAGTCAAAAATTGCGATAAGTGGTTTGACACAGACCTCACTTTTACCATTAGGTTTCAACATTCAGACAGAAGACCTTCTTCCAACTGAGGAAGTTTCCGCCATTCTTACCGCGTACTGTAACATTACATATCAGCACCAAAAAAGTGTTTCCCAAATTAAAGGGGATTCAGAACATCTCGTCTCAACCTGGAGACATCGGACCACATTACCCGGGCCTAAAGAAACTCAACTTTCTCTTAGTTTCACTTTCTCAGAGTACAAGAAATCATCAAGTTCCAATACCTTGCAGGAAGTGGCTGGGATACATACAAAACAAGACCCTGCACACTGCCAGAGCCAGGATCTCAGACTTGGCTGTGCCACACTGGAAAGAGGAAGAAGCACACATGCCAAACTATCTAATTGCTATGTTGTCACCTCTGAAAATCTTTGCTACTCAATCTTATTACTGGACCAAACATGCGCTTATATGAAAATGCAGTCAAGATGATCCTGTTCACGGAGGCCTTCTCCTTATGTCCCCCCTCCCAGTGCTGAGAACACCGCTTAAACACTCCACGGTGAGGTGTGCCCCAGGACCTGCTCAGAGAATCTTACTGATCAGAAATGATGAGGCTTGATCTCTAGCCAGCAAATTTGCTAACCTGCAAACTATCCCACTGATAAACGTCTTCACCTATATGATCCAGCTCGCAGCTGATTCTCAGTCTTGGTGCTTTGCAGTGGCTGCAAGGTGGCATGCAGGCACAGCACTATTGCTTTCATGAGCACATTTTGCAGTGGCTTTCAGCAGAATCTAAAAATTGAAAATCAACAGGCGTTACCCACTATGTTTGCACAGTACGAAAAGAGTGGAGATATACCTCACATTAAGTGGTATCGACATAACTCGGATAAAAAAAGGTAAAGCAGTGGACGGACAGTTTGAAAATGTCTTAAAATAGAGTGCAAACATTCTGTAACTTTCTAAAATACATGTATTGAGTTCAACTCACAGTTCTATATTCACGGTATTACTCATGGTATGGCCAGGCAGAGGTAGCATGATGTCTTTTGCAACTGTATTCCAGCGTTTAGCATTGCAGATGTGCCTTAGAAGGAGAGAGTATAGTAAAAACATAAGGATTAGGTGCAGAAATGGCAGCAGAGCGGCAGTGCTGGCGGGACTGTGGCTTGCTTGCTGGGACCTTGGGCCGGGATGGTGCGACTGCTCACCTCTCCACCAGTTTGCCTTCGTTTGTGCTGCCCCTAGATAAGGCCTTACGTGCAAGGGGTGTGTGGGCAAACACAAAGGACCACATCCCAGGGAACACACACCACTTCCTGAGTTGGCCATGTTTACCAAGCAACGATAGTTTTTTTGAATAGGGCTAGGCAGAGCTTGGCCGAGCTTTAAAAGGAAAAGGGCGTAACCAGCCACGTAACAGGGTCAGGCCAATATTTAGAGGTTCTCCAAAGCTCGTTACTCATTTCATTCTTCCAGTTTCAACTCGTTGGAGCAAGGGACGCAAAAGGTAAGAGGCATGAAGTGTATATTGTCGGACTAGGGTGGGATTGTGTTGAAAGACGCTGGGCCTGGTCCCAGTGCCTATCAGTCATAAGAACCTTTGTTGGGTTGCGGTCTTGCGTTTTTGGGTCTGGTCCTTCTCCTCCGCATTCCTGTACTTCCTGCTATAAACCACATTAACATTGGCAGCCAGCAGGGGCGTTGCTAGGGGGGGCTAAGGGGGCTATAGCCCCTGATCTTTTGGTTGTAGCCCCGGATAGAATCTCAGGAGCTACAGCCAAAAGCCTAGCTAGCCCCCAGTCCCAACAGTTCTGACATCAGCTTAGCCCCGGGTCTTTTCCAGACCTAGCAACTCCCCTGGCCAAATGGATGGATGGTTATGGATTAATACATTGATATGGTAGAGATGTAAAGCTACATAGACGCAGATAGAGCGAGGGAGGGGGGAGACTGTCACAGAAAGAGCAGTCTGAGAGAGAGAGAGAGAGAGAGAGAGAGAGAGAGAGAGAGAGAGAGAGGCGCTTTAAGCTAGGTATAGTCAAGACGGACAGACATTCCGAAAGTTCAGCGGTGGCTCCGAGGCCATCGCACTGTTTTTTTCCTAATGATCTGAATGTAGGAAGCCCCCTCCCTCTGCCCCCCCCCCCACACCTCCACCCCCTCAGCCCGGTCCCCCTGGGGAGAGTGCTCTAATAATGTATTTGATCGACTCCCGGCCCGCGTACAAGCGATTATTGTCTTGTAGGGAGTCAAAAGTATTGATCCGGGGAGAAATATGAGCGCGGAAAATGGAGCCTGTGTGTCAGTTACAATAACCGCAGACTCTGGGGAGGCCGGCACCGACACAAGCAGTCTCCTTTAATTACCGCTTCACCGTGATCCGTCTGTTGACAGGCAGGGGCGTTGCTAGGGGGGGCTAAGGGGGCTATAGCCCCCGATCTTTTGGTTGTAGCCCCGGATAGAATCTCAGGAGCTACAGCCAAAAGCCTAGCTAGCCCCCAGTCCCGACAGTCCTGACATCAGCTTAGCCCCGGGTCTTTTCCAGACCTAGCAGCTCCCCTGGCAGCCAGGGAGGAGTTGTCTGACCTACGCTGAGCACAGTGTACTTGTTATGTTGGGTACTTTAGGTACTTCTGCCCTTGCATCTCTGACTGCGTAACTGGCACCACCTGCCCACCGTTATATTGGCTGCCAGGACACCTCTGAGGTATCTATCATGCTGACTTGTCCTACCCCAAATGCTTTCCTTTCAAAACATGAAAACTCGATTAACTGGACCAACAACTTGTGTTGAGTTGTTCAATGTTTTATTGAGGTCATGACCAAACACAATCCGCGTTAAATGAGGTGCCCTGATTGGAACACACATAAGTCCCTGTACGTCAGGTAATCCCTCCGATCTGAACAAAGCTTTCCCAAGACCCGGGCATAAGGCTGGTCCCGGGACAACGCTTCAGTCTTACCGAAAGGCACATATCGAATTGCCAAAGGCACCGTTGTTATTCCACCAACAACATGTCCTTCCCTGAAAGCTGCTTCCATGAGGTGTTCCGAGTAACTCTTGGCAGCATTGCCAACTCTGGCTGCTCTGCAGTTAGATTTATGATTATTTGCCTAAAATGTAGCCACCTCCTGTCTCACGAAGTAACGTTGGATCTTGCGTCTCTCTCAGGGCACAGTGGAGGGGCGCTGTTCTGCTAACCCCGTCAAGCCATTCTGTAAGTGTTTAACACGGTTACCCTACGTTTACTACTGAACTTCCACGTGCAATGAACACAAGGTTGTATGGCCATAAGGAAAGAAGCTGCTATTTCAAGTTCCGCGCGTTACTGCGCCCGTTTTTGGAAGCAGGGGCAAACTGTTGTTCTTTCAAAGTGGGCGCAGCCCGACGGTTCTGCGCGCGAAGGAGTGACGGGCATTGATTGACTTGACTCTGCCTGCTGGACGACCGTTCCCCTGCTGCCCTAGTTCTCTGAAAGAAAGCTGACGTCCTCAAACGGACAGTCACAAACAGTGCAAACAAACACCTGTGACCGTGAAACATCTCTGGGTGCCAAACTCACTGCATTTGGACTCGGAATCTATTTTCTGCTTTTATGGACAAATAGCTGAATCTGCACGTGGGCACTCCACGGTGAAGCTGTATTTGCCGAACAGCTTCTCCCTTCTTCTGCCATGATTACTGTAAACACATGTCTTCTAAAGGGACTTTACAGGGCGGTGTATCGTGGGTCGTTTATGGATTCTAGACCATCATAACTGAAAAACGAACCCAGGGAATCGTTTGACAAAGTTCGACCCAGGAAATGACGTTGGAAAACGCAGGAAGTGATGGAATGACAGCAATGTGTATTTATTATGACTATGCGACCTAATACACTTAAGTCTGCAGGCTGCAGGGCAGCTCTCCCTGGCCCCAGGGGAAACCTCTGAAAGGAAACGAGCATGTGGAAAAGTGTTGCTGGCAAGGTGACTACTGTGGGGTCCTCTCTAAGGGGAAGCAAACCAGTCCTTATTGTGTAACAAAGAAAGGGCTAGGGCCCAACATGCAACAGACTTGGCTCTTTCTATCCGCTGCCACCCAGCGTGCCACCATATCCAATGCTACATTGAACACCTTTTTCGGCAGTGAGGGGAGGATCGTGTTAATTTATTTATGTAATGTTATGTTGTGAGGTGCCAGCTGCGAAAAAAATTTGCTTTGTGGCCCCCCAAGGGAAAAGAGCGAGAAAGGTGACAGGAAGGAGCGGAAAAGATTTTGGGCTTCAAATCCTTGTAACATTAAGAAGTGCCAAAAGGTCAAGAAGAGGGGAGGAGGGATGCACAAAACAACTAAGAAGCGCAACCGTGTCACAAGTGTTTTAGCATTGAGATGCCTCTTAGGCCATAAGCGCTTTATCAACATCCACAGATCGATAGACAACATAACAATAAGCACAGGTAAGTTCAAGCGATATGACAGTCCAGATAATGGAGGTAGGACAAACTTCATTGTCGTCACAGAGACATCATGACCACGGGGCTAGCATCTTCATCAATGGTCAAAGGCAAGCTTAAAAAGGATTGACCGCAGCAGTCTCCGGGACAAGAACCGGTTGTGGAGTGTGCTCGGATTGATGGGAGGTAGTTCCGAAATAGGGGAATTCTGCATTGTTCCAAAGCCAACCACCATCTCACCCTTTCTGAACATGCCCAGTCGAATGGGGGAAGTTGGCAGAAAATGAAGACCCTTAGAAGGCAGTAGCTGATTTTTTCTGGTGAATTTAGCCCATTTCGACTCTGCAGAAGGCTGGATGGATGATGCACAAGGTTTTAGGGTTATCCTCCTCCCAGCGGGTACCCCAGACGTGAGGCCAGGTGTGGTATTATCTCTGGCGTTCTAGCTCAGGATCAGCACAGCAGAGTGGTTCAACATTACACGCAACTTTCAAGCCTTTTGGCCAGGAAGACCCAAGCACAGATGCACTGGCTTTCACAGGTTCTGATGTGATCCCACATGAGCCTTTAAAAGGATGGTGGATGATTTGGAAGCCCGTCTACTGCTAAAGGGACTGATTTCTGGTCTGCCCGGAAATCCCGCCAAACATAAAGCACTTCCAGAAGTTCCGTGGATTATACCAAAGTCAGTCCCAGGAATCAACCTATTTTCTGACCGTGGCCATATATGTTTGCCATGTAGGTGGTTGTCTGTCTCCACCTACCTGTATTTTCCTTTCCCCTTCTCCTCTCGCCAGTCCTCAATTTTCAGTATTGTACAAAAGCAGGTTATCCAGTAAACTGAGCTTTTTTCAGAAAGTGGGGGTCACCTCACTGCCCCTGTTGACCTAACAAGGCTATCGCAGCTCAGAGTAGGTGTTTTAAAGGGGTGAGATATATGCTGTTTATTCCCAGAGGAGCCCAGTGACCGCCTAAGAGGGGCCCAGTCTCCACAACACCCGAGGACTCGAGTCAAGTTTGTTGACAGGGCTCAAGGACCCTTTGGGCAGCAGCCATAGGGCTCCATTCTTATCAGGGAACCTACATATTGAGGGCCACCCACATGGAAGTGTCCGCAGGGTCATTCCCCTTTCCGTAGAATAGAACTGGTCTTTAGAGTCTCCGGGCCCTCCAGCTCAGACCTTTGGGCGCATTGATGCTTATTTTGTAGTATTGTTGGCTTGCAGTAACAAAGGCCCCCCGCCCCCTGCTCCACATTCTCTGTGCTGTGAGGAGGCCTTACTGTGTCATACAGTGCTACACAAGTGAAATGCATGTACATGTGCAGCTCCCTGTCCAGGAAGCCTGAGCTGAACAGTGACTGCACCCTCAGACTCTCATGCACTATAGGATCAGAATATTACACTATCCCCTTTCACTGATCCCATCCTGCGGTGTGTGGCAATGCAAGTCTGGCCCTCTGTGGGATGCCCCACACACCTGTCTTTGCTTCTCCCGGGTCTCCACCTAGGTCACCCTGCACAGCGTGCACTCTGTCACTGCTGACAGCTGGATGGGCAAGCCCAGACTTACCTCTCATGGGCCTTTCCGGTTACGGCAACATATACAAACATGCCTCTTGTCTCAGGAGCGCATGTCAAGCTCATCACACAACTACCCACTCATTTATGTTCTTCCCTGTAAGTAGCAGAAACTGCCCACAGGGGGCGTATGCTCATTTGCAGATCACAGATTTCCCTATTTCTGATCAGCGCTATGCTTTGATCATTCCAACGGATACTACGGGCATGCAAACTATCACAATCTCCCCCATTCTGTTTCTTACCGGTACACATCTTTCATGTGTGATTGACCCTTTCTCCCTTTGCCCCCTTCCCTCCTCTGCTGCACTTTTCCATTCTCTCAAAGACCAAGGTCTAGATACACTGGGCAGAGCCGGGCACACGAGGACACTCTCCAGACACGCATTAGTGCTGTTAGACCACTGTAGCAGTGAATGGTGCAGTATAAAACACTCTTAACATAACGCATACGTTACTTACAGGAATTGTAATCAGTATCTTGTTATGCTAGGATTTTTTGTCTCATTCCGATTACAAAGGAATAGATGGCGCTTGCTAATTAACTTCAAACTCTTACAACCTAATGAAGTAATGTCAATGTCTTAAGAAACCAAGAAGGGATACCAGATGCTAATAAAATAAGAACGTTTTGCAAACTGTGATTGAACTAAAGGAAAGTCTTTTCACTCTTATTAGCCCAAGGAAAGTGACATCGAAACTATATTGACCCCTCGGAAACAGGGACGTCATTTCACCAGAATGCCAAGGGTAGCGGAAGTGACGTCACACAACCCTTGCCCTCTGATGACATCACAGGAAGTGATGTGATTTCACCCCACCCCAAAGTGACATCACGGGCAGCGATGGAACACAACCTTTCACCCCTTGACAAAACAGGAAGTGGCATCACCTAGCATTGTTCCTAAGTACAGTATGAAACATATAGTTACAATATCACTGTAATGTGATATGCATTTCATACAAGAATGGATCACCATATGTATTGTTAATATCAGTGTGTATAGGTCCATATTACCAAAGTACTGTGAATGCAAGCAGACCTCCAAGGTCAAATGAGAATGATGTGTTATTGTATAGCACTTATGCTTAAACGCTTTATATGGAACACATATACATACAATATCACCCAACCTGAGTTGGTACTCATTTATCAACCTCAGAAGGATGAAAGGCTGAGTTTGCCTTGCCGGGATTCAAACCTGCAACCTGCAGATCACCGACGTACCGGCTATAGCTATCTTATCGGCTAAAGTAAAATGAGCAATTGCATGACTGAGTGTTCTCAAAGTCTGAAAGCAAATTATACTCTGTAGTGCTTACCCTTAAACTGGTAACTGAGATTTAACAGCCCAGTTCATCTGCACGTTTGGTGCAAAGTTGGCCACATGTCAAGCCTGTGTGGATCTACTCTACAGGCTTCAGAGGTTGGAAAAATACATACCACTGGGAGGTTTCATAACTGTGTATTACAGCGTAGCGCAGGGAAAGCAGTGCACTCACACCTCATCCCGTACTCTGGGCCCTCGTTCCCTCATACATGCAAACAAACACCCTGAACAGCATGCCATGAAGATCATCAACAAAGCATTAACTGTGGCACAATGAAATCAAGGGCCACTTTATGTGCTATGGTCAAAAATTTCCACACTATACACAAGTTTTTTTTTCGTCACAAGGATTTTGCCAAGTGAACGAGGACACTGAGATGGAAGTTCTTGTGATGATCGTACCAGAGACAACGGCAGATAAAAACATGCTATAACAGCAAATTGCGAAAAGCAAAATACATAGTCCGAAATGGATGTTCATTCTACTCTAAATGCGTTTTGGAAGTTGTTGTCTGCATTGTGAATTTGAGGTGTTTAAGAACCGACTAAATCGTTGACTCACCCCCTGAAGTGTACCTGAAAAAACCCTTTAATGCGTCAGTCTAGCAACTATTGTATAGAATTCCAGAAAGACAAATTATTTGTTATTCCTATTCTTTCTTATTTAGGGTCACTACTACACTTGTGGAACACCCTGTCTTTTTTAAGAGGCCTGAACAAGAAAGCCAGCCACTCTAGAAACAAAGAGCCACATGGCGCAGGCCGGCGCAGGCCACAGCCCGCTGGCTTCAATTAAAAAAAAATCTCTTTTTTTTAGGGGTAGCAAGGGAGACCCCAGAGTTAGCAAGGGAGACCTCGAGGGTCGTGGGCGCAACCCCTGGCAAACCCCAAATGACGTCCCGGCTAGGAAAGTGATCTCACAATTCGATGAACCTAACATCGTGATATGACACACTTTTATTAACATATGTGGAGGGACGCCCCTTTCCCATTCCCTCAAGCAACTCATGATTAAAATGCAAAAATGGTATCGCTGCATTTTTCCAGAAATGACTACAAACTGGTCAGTGGGGAGCGGCATGGCACAACTTCAAGAAGCAGAGTCTTAATAATGATGGATATGTTTGATTGATACACTATTTATTTCCGGCTTATCATATGCTGATGTAGCTGTCTCCAATGTTCCCCCTAATTATTTTTCCCCAAGTGCGGAAAAGATTAGCCTTCGTGCGCACCTTATTTTCCATGTGCGCAACTGAATAATGATGTAGGCCACTTTGTGAGAATGCATAGTTAGTGAGATCCCATCTCCAAAGTGGTTGGAATGAAATGTCCCCTTCCCAACCACCGAAATTCTTTACAGATCAGTGTAAAAGTAGCATCTTGCAACTCTTTTTCCAGACACATAGGTTATAACATACCAAAAGTACTCCTGTGCATAGAGAAAAACGTGTATGCACAAAAAGGTTTTGTATGGTCCGGATAAACAATAGGTTTCGTGAACCCATTTGTCAACACTGCTCAGAGACAATTCAGAAAGTGCTTAAAGCCATTGGGAAAAAACATTATTACAAAAAACAAGTATCGCTAATCACTGATGTGGTTGCCAAAAAATTGAGACATTATGCAATTTTTGCAAAAATAATAATTGCAACTGGAAGAAATGTGTCAGAAAACATGCCAATAGGAGTTCATGTGACACTTTTATGGTGTAACTCAAGGGCCAGGAGAAAATGCCTCTCATAATATATGTAAGGATGATAATTGCATCAGAATACCTGCACCACAGAATATGATGATCAGAATTCATGGGTCTCTGCTTACTATCCCCATCATGTTTTTCTGTGAGTTGTGACAGCATTATTATTTTCAAAACTAGCCTTACAGCTAGGAGACATATACTATTTTACTCCCTAAAAAAGGGCAAGGTGCCCAACAAAAATGGAAAAACATGAACATATAGGAATCCACCCCCTGCTTCTACACAAAAAGTTCAACTGATCTCTTTTTGAATCGGTGATCAGCAAAGCAGTGTCTTTGGTAGGAACTCGAATATCACTGCCCAATCTCAAGAGGAATTTCAGGGGGAAATAGCATTTGAATAAGCATGAAATATCCCTACTGGCACCGCCAATTACTTTCTTACTCCCTGAAAAATCTTTTGAATTCAAGTACGGAGTAAAATCGTTTCAGAGCCCTGATTGTAACCCTGAAATCGAAAGTGAAATTACAGGGCATATAATACAGCCTTTAGTTCTGCACACCTTTGATCACCACAGCCTAGACAAAAAATCAACAATAGCGTTACTGATGTTTCTTCTGGTACCCTGTTGTAGAAATCACGTATATTTGCCCTTTAAGTCAATAGCAGCATTTCTCACAGTTACAACATATAGAGCACCTTCTTCTTTAACTAGGGACCCATCTTTTCAAATTCACTGTTATCAGTTGAACAAGATGCATGGGGATGCTAGGAGCAATAAATGCAAACCCATTAATATATTGAAAAGTCCTCAGCAGCTGAGCATAGAAATAAATAGAAGGTACTGTTGTCTAGGCTATTACTATAGTTTCCTATGCTTTAGCAAACACACATTTCCTTCATTGTACTGCCAAAACATTTGATTTGTTGTTTGAAAGTTGCTGATTCGTTGTTCACCCCGAAGGGCTATTCTCCTATTCCCTTCCACCCATTCCCCTCCCGGGCTTCTGTGCTATCCTCCAATATTAGTTGACAGGGTTCTGTAAAAAGTGAGGGATTGTAGAAGTAAAACTAACTCCGATATTTGCATACCCACAAATCTTTGCGATCAAATCCAATTTAAAGCCTTATGATGATGATATGTGCAGTTTAAGAAAATGTCATAAATCTGCATGTGCACAATTACTATAAAGTGCATACAAGATTGTTTGCAACATGCCTCACCTTTCAATTGTTGAGTAGGTTTCGACAAGTGCTCAGTGACCATTCTTGTATATCAGCAAGTTAACATAACTTGTTAAGGTCTATCCCCCATGGAACTCTGAACATTTTGAAAGGTTGAAGATTGTGTGAAAAGCATTCTAGTTATCTGAATAGTGTTTCCCTAATTATATATATATGCTTAAGCCAAGGCAGAGTCCATACTAATTATCCCTTTCAGGCCAAGTAAATGATATTGCAATGTTGCTCTCCACTCATATGGTAATGTTAGCAATGCTAAAGTAGGAGACACTGAACATGCCATTTGCCTACTCAAAATACTTAGAGGGCAAATTAATATTTGAGTTTTATAATGTGGTAACTTGCAACGGGGGTCTTCAAAGTGCTTGTGTGACACATGTACAAAGAATAGGAAGCATGGGATGAGGTTAAATATCCTAGTAGCCTGCTTACTTACAGCCTGTACCCGATATTTGAGCTGGCACTCGGGTTAGATAATGTGGGTAATGCTTTTGCTAAGGCACCATGAGTAACAGAAACTCTTGCGCTTGAACGTCATTCATATTATAACATAAACCAACGCTTATATCTTAGTCTGGTAACCTTCTGCTGAGCTAAGGTAGGCAGAGTCATGGTTGCCTGGTAATATCTGCATGTGGGATGGGGCGGAGTCCAAGTCATACGGTATAAGTGTGGCAGAGTCAAGAATAGGATCCTGGGTGGGGAGGAATGATAATGTAGTTAATGTGTGCAGGCATATCTAAGTTACTTCTTCTGTTCATGGAGGCACTTTTTCATATTTATTTTTATTTTTAACCTTGTGTGGGTGTATTCTATTTTTAGAGTTTTTAGGTCAAGCTTGCATAACAGGGCAATGTAATTAGGTTAGGCCAGAATATCAAGAATAGTTAGTATAATTTAGCTTGAGTTTGAGAGAAAGCAAATATTAGGTACCTGCTGTGGCTTGTGCCTTATTAAATCTTATTTGATCAGGTGGGAATTGTCTGTGTGCGCTGCTAAAATTCTTCTGAGCGGCACCCAGAAGGAAGCTGGGCAAGCGCACATGCGCACAGCTTAGAGGGAACATTGGCTGTCTCTCCCTCTCTTTCTCTTTCTGTCTCTTTCTGTGCTGCCCCTCTCTCACTCTATGTGTCTCTCTGTCTCACTCTATGTCCCTGTTTCTTTTTATGTGGGTGAGAGTCGCCTACTTAGGTGCATATTTGCTAAAAACACTCCAGACGTTGCTGACAGCTGTGCCACCAGTGGAAAAAACTGGTATCCTGAGGAAAGGGGTTGCTATGTTTGTTGCAAAAGCATATATTAACAAGGAATTATGTCACTGTACGAACATTGCAAACTGCAGATTTTTAACATCTTGCAATATTGATTTCGAAGGTTCACGTTCAGCATTTATTTTATTCATAATCAGAATGTTACACTAGTCTCACTGAGAAAGGCATACTATCCAAACCTAAAATACCGACATACATCGTTTTCTGATAGAAGGTTATCATTCCAGGATGGACAGTCTGGTACACTTGGATTGTATTATTTCAAAATTCCCCTATGAAAAACGGGAAGGGAACAAAGAGCACCAGTGAAGGTTTCAGCCTGTTTTGCATAAACATTCTCCAGGCAGAATGTTAGCAGTGTCACCACGGAAAGATGGCTCTGCATATGCTCAGTTTCCAATGCAGAGACATCCTAAGAGATCTATATAAGTGCATATAGGATGAAGGGGGGACTATATGATAATATGGAATACCCAGTCATCCTTTATTTAATCATAGCAACATCAATATGAGGTCCACAGTTCTTGATGGATGAAATGAGACCACAGCAGTGTTTGCCTACATCTTCTCCACTTATTAAAGAATAATCAGACGATATTTTTGTAGACAAACAGGGAATGAGTGATCTACCAAAAATCGTGAAATCAATCAACTCTCACAAGGTCTTGCATCTTTGGAGGATGTTGACATGGTTGGCCCAGGGTTCTCTTTTGAATGACCTTCTCCAGGAGTTAACGTCTTCACAGACAACATGTGTGCTTGTCAAACAAGTGTCACCTGGTGGTGAGACGCTAGAATTTGAATGATTCCCAAACTCAGTGTGTTTTTTAGGTGGAGGTGTTTGTTGCACCACACTGGTTGGCATGGAGATGGCACACATCAACTCTGAGAGATGCTTGTGAGGTGATGGGTCACCTCGTGTCATAGAGCCCAGCACTGCTGGGATCACGTCTTCTTTTGTATCCCCGGGTAATCAGGTCTATTTCAATTTGTCAACAGCCTCAGTAGGATCAGAAATGGAAATGGACAAGAGATCACTCTGAATGCCCCCCATGATGTAAAGCTGCATTGATGTCCTAGGTCTGATCATAATGGGCAGAGGTTGTTCCCAACGTTAATACTCACAGCGATCTCGCCTTACTACTAAGTCGAGGAAGTGATGTCACGCCTGTAAAGCAATAGGAGGTTCATTTGTATCCTTACTATATCGCAGAGGAGGTGAGACACAATTGGTGATTAAAGCAAGTGCATCGCAGTTTTAGAGACATGTAGTGATGTCACGCTTCCTACAGCGTAGGGGTTTGCACCGTCAATAACACAAGGAGTGGCCACCACACTAATTGTGTGGAGGACGGGAGGATAATGCTCCTACTAATCCAAGGAAGGCCTGCAAAAGTAACGTCGCATATGGGGCCCCTATGGAAGTAGAATGACACCCCTTTCATAGGAAGGAAGTGGTGTTAGACCCATTCCCCTGAGTAAAGTGAAGGCATGCACACACTAACCCAATGAAGACATGTCACACTCTTAACACGAGGAACTTAGGTCCAACTCGCTCAGTAAAAGGAAGTGATGTGCTATTGCAGCTGGAGCTTTGCACGGACAGCAGAATGCCCCATTAACACTTCTCATATCTAATTGCACTAATACAACATCTGAAACACAAGACAACAGAGTACAGTGCCCTGCTGTGGGTTTGTGCTTTATAGGAACCATGGCAGCGCCCAGTATACAAATATGCCATGGCATGGACCAGGAACGTATTTTCCCACCAGGCTCGTTCTTGTTTCCATCGCTATCGCCATGGGCACGGTGCCACACCAAACACTGCTATCTTGCCCACATGCTGGAAATACAAATGCACACGCCCTCTGCTTTTGTGACTGTCACAGAGGGCTGTGAGTGATTGCAAGGAGAGTATGATAAGACTTCTGCTTACTCTACTCACCCAAAGCACCTTAATTCAGAGCTACAGCCTCAAGGTGGGGCAGGTTTCGCCTCAATCTCAGCTCAGGCAATGCCTTTACATCCTCTCAGGCGGAGCCCTCTATTCCACCTTCTGATGGCGACCCAAACACAGCTCTCCTACTGTACCTCGATCGTGGCATGCAGCACTCTCCACTATTCAAGTATTGATTCTCATCTACAGCTCTGCCTAGCCACCTCATCCTTGACCGAAGCACACCTTACTGCCCCAGTTCAGAGCTCTCAATTTAAAAATAGTATTACGGGGCAGACTTGGTCTGGTCAGATCACGGTTGCGTTGGTGGGGTAAGTCCCCATTCGTTTTGGAGTCCATGGGACTCAATGGGGCATATTCGGTGCAATTAGTGCGGTGGTAATTGTGCCACAGTAATTGCGATGAAAATGACTGGAAAGTCAGTGCATTCACCTCCAGCTCAGAACTGCAGGCGAACACTTGCGTTTCCCCCAAACTCTGGATTGGCCGGAGCAGTAATGTGGCAGTACTAGCATTATGGCTGTATTGGTACTGTGCAACCAACTCCTGATGAGTGGCGGAGGTATGTGTCTGGTTCTTTAGTGCTGGAGGGTAGGTATGCAGTGTTAGAGAGTTTTTAGGAGGGTAAGTCAGCGGTTGTCTGAATTTTTTTCCTCTGGGCTGGGTTGATCAGTTGGGTTAATATTATTCTATGGTATTTAGGGTTGGCTGCTTTATTTCTCTGGGTGATTCAGTTTTGAACTTCCTAATTGTGTTGTGTGGTAGTTTTCCTTGGCTGGTGTTCACTCTTTAGCTTGGTGAGTTAAAGAGTGATGCTTTTAACAGTTTGCTGAATTTTAAGTGATCTTCTGTTGTTCGTATTTCCTCAGGGGGCAAATTCCAAGGTCTGACCGCTATGCAGAAGAATGATGATCCCCGAATATGTGCTTTGTGTATTGTTTCGGTTCAAGGTGAATGTCGTTGCTGGACCTTAGTGTTTGTGTTGGTTTGTAGATGGAGATTGTTCCTGGTATGAATTCTGCTCCCTGGCCATGGATTGCTCTGTGTGGTATGCAGGGGGTTTTGAAGAAGATTACTTTTTTGGCTGGTAGCCAATGTAGTGTTCTTGGTGCTGGTGTAATTTGCTCTCTCTTAGTGAGTCTGAGGAGCAGTCTTGCTGCTGCGGTTTGTATTCATTGTAGTTTTCTGATATAGTATTCTGGCGTTCTGAGATAGATGGTGTTGGCGTAGTCTATTTTTGACATGACGAGAGAGATGACGGTAAGTGTTCTGTGTGGGAATGGGAAGAAGTAGAGTATACTCTTGATTGTGTTTAGTGGAAGAAGCATTTCTCAAGTACTGTGTTGGCTTGTGGTTCCAGTGTTAGTTCATTGTCCATTAATATTCTGAGATTTTGTTACCACTTTGGATGGTTCTGGTGGGTTTCCCAGTCTGGTAGGCCATGGAATGTCGTGATTGTTTGATGGGTTGTCGGGTGTGATCATGATGTTTGTTTTCTCCGGATTGAGTTTAATGCTGTTGGTCCCCATCCATTGGTTTATTTGCATGTGAACAAATAAGTAGATAGGGAACATCTGAGCATGAGTAGATAGCGAAATAACTTAAGTTTGGAAGCATCCAAAAAGTTTGAAAAAGATAGGTTGTATGGACAATTTGGCTGAATACGTCCAGCACTAAAAAATCACAGCCCAAAATACCAAACATGAGGAGCCCTGTGGTGATGAACGCTAAAGAGCCTTTTTTTGTAATGGAGCATACAAATGAATTGTGTGGTCAAGGGCGTCCTATAGTCACCTATGGCAGTGAGATCCATCATCTGCTGGCCGACCAAGATTTTACCAAACTGGAAAAAGCTCCTTTCCTTGCAAGCCACAGTCCCTGTGATTGCAATACGTTAGGACTAGTCTCCTTGAATGCAAGGATATTATGGAATGAACTCTTGCTGTGTAGAAAGCTGGAATTCCTGCCTGCCGCTTCCTTGTTTGCTGCCTTTTCAAAAGAGACACAAGACCCTACAGATTGCCATATTTCAAACTGTAGAGGGTTATTGGACTCATATGGTTTAAATTGTGAGAGGGAAATAGCAAACCAGGCGGTGTTTAAGAATTAAATGTTGTGGAGTTGATTGGTGAGGGTGTCTTAAAATACAAAAAACTCCCGGACCTGAGACTGGTGCACAAGAGGGTTGACATCGGCACCTCTTACCTCGTGTAATTTCCATTTAGGACATTTTGTAGCGCTCTTTTGTGATTTAGGCTCTATGCGCTACTAACAAAAGAACATTGATTGTTATGGAGGGGTTTGTTGATAATATCTGTCGGGTTTTGTTACACCGAAGTTGAAACGCTGAAACATTTATTCCTAGAATGCCCTCATTTACTACAAAAACAAAGGACTCGCTTTGCATCTATCATCGGAAAATTGGGTATTAGATCTGACGAAATTCTTTGGCTATATTTGCAGAACCTTTCTACCTGGAACATTTGAAATAGCTTATATCAGTTTCTACTGAGATTTGAACTGAACCTGATTCCATAAACATCTGATGCTAGCTAATAAAAGGAAGCCGTGCACTTCGAGTGGATTGGGTGGGAGCGAAGGGGTGTTTTCATCTGTACATTTAAATTAGCTGATATTTAAAATGCATGTGTATGTACCTATCTGTAATGAGGAGTCACTCTCTTTCTTTGTTTTCTTCTCCTTCCCTTCTTGCCTCTTCTTTTCTATCTTGTTTCTTTGTTGTTCCTCCAAAGGATGACAGACGAAATGTTTCTTGTATTAATGAATTGTGAACAATATGATACTTTTAAGAATCGTATTGTTGTTAGATTGTATGCAAGGTTTTAAATCTGTAAGCTTTATGCACAATAAAGAAATAAAAATTAAAAAAAATGGTCACCTCATTGCATATTTATGGCTGTGGGTTCATGAACTGCTGTTATGTTCTGTGACCTAGGGTGTCCTAGCCTGCAAAATGAGAATGAGACTAACGCATGATCTCAGAAATCGAATTATTTTATTACACATGTCACCCTCTCCACTGACATCCAACTCTGCTTGAAACCACAATTGGAGAGGTCTGTTGTTCCTTCTGACTCCCGAACAATTCACATCTGAGACTCCCAGATTTGAAAGAATGCGGGTGATATCGTAGCTCCTGTACAAGTGAAGTCTCATTACACAATTTAAGGAGACGCATTTCATTGTTGTGGTTTATTGATTAAATGGACTCTAGTAGTAAATAATAGTATCATAAAATACTGGAAAGAGACTCTGATGAAGGTGGCATTTTGAAGTGCTAACATCTGTTCATGAGTCAAACTCATGTGGAACTGGACTTCATAAAGTCCACCATTCCATAGATGAAGCAGCATAAACATGCTCAGAAGACAGCGAGGGAATTAGATGTCGCAGAAGGGAACTACATAGTGGAAAAAGAATTAAGGAGAAGGAAAGGAAGCATGGGATGACCCGCCGGTCGTAAAGCAGCACAATAAAAAAAAAAATGAAAGGGGGGAATGTAAGCTATCATATTTATACCAACAGAAAGTCCAACATCGACTTTTATTCTCATAAAAGTTCAACTCACAAATAGATTTCAGCCCTTGAACATGGAACCTTAGAGAGACACTGGACTAAGGCAAATTGTGTGAAAACAAGATTCAAACAGAATGCTCTCCTCCGAAAATTCCATTATATTTTGATATTTCAACCATACTTTACGCCACAAAAATTGCCTGTTCTCATTAATGATTGTTCAACTAATTGTCTGGAGTGGTTTTGAAGTAGATACTGCCTCAAAGCTGAGTGGGCCCAACACCAGACAGACACAGAGATAAGTACACATCCATGTTTATTGATTGTATTAACAAATCTGATCACACTTTAAATTCCCTTGCTCAATCCCAGGGACTTTCCCTCCAAGGCTGTCTCTGAACTTCAACATGGTGTGTTCTGTTTTGGGCACATAACACAGTACCAAAGTTCAGGATGGCTCCTGTTTGTGAGCAGCAGTTCCCTGGTATACATCACTCCTTTTTTTAAACCCTAACCCGGAGTGAGTAAAATAAGGAAAATCAAATTCAACAACAGGCTGCTCAAAATTCTTAATCCAGGGGGTTCCGTCCCTAGTGAATATTATTTCCTTTCAATCACTCACAGTATTGGGGTCTTCCTATTCCCTGACTTCTACCTTTGCTTTTCTTTCTGTAGACTCAGGTCATCTGCTTCTAAATCCAAACTCTGGGGAGCCCCCTTATGTAGGTCTTGGGGCCTCCTCTGTGTCTGCATGCTAGTTCGGGGTCTAGGCAGAAGCTCTGACTGGGTAGCACCAGGAAGATGCCCACCGTTTCCACCAGGGAGCTGGCCATCTGAGCTTCTGAAACAGTTGGACTAGGGCAGAGAAGTATAATGACATGCCCCAGAACTGTCACCCAGATGTTGGCCGGATAAACGTTTCTGTAGGTCAGATCAGGTCACCCTCTCTCCCTCTCTGGGTTGGGCTCCTGACTATGATCCCTGTTATGCTGCCCTTAAATGCTTTCTCAGTGAGCCATAATGATCTGTTATAGGGAACCACTCCTACACCTCTGTCCTCCGGACCACTGTGTTGCTCCTTCATCTCTACCTTTGCCTCCACAATGCCTCATTACATGCTTGTACCACCACTCTTCCTTAACTCTTTCAGGAATGTAGCATACCCGTTCCTTCCACTAAACTCCTTCAGCCTAAATATCCATCTTCATACCCCAACTGTGCGTCTTACTTCTCAAGGTTCTCCACAACCTTTCTTCTGGTGCTTTCTCCAAACCCCTTTTCAATAGGCCTCCCGTTCCATCCTGATGTTTCCTCTAACTGCCTCCTTTTACATTTCTCCTCTCTCCTCTCTCCGCCTAGAATCTTCTCCAACCATCTACTCAATGTGCTCCACCTCTCTCTAGTTTCTCCTATGGGCACCTGTTCTGTATGCTCATCATTCACTCTGTCCTTTACTCTTCTTTCTTTCACCTTTCTCCTTCTGCTGTTTCTCTTTACTCCCTACTTCCTGTTGTCAACCTCACTCCTCAACCTCCTTCTGGTCACCTCTCAACAGATTCTCCTTCCTACTCCACCGCCAACTCTTACTAATGTTTTATCTCCTTCCCGGTTAAAACAAACTGGTAGAATCCCAGAAAAATTGGTATCTATATATGACACCAACCCTTCATACTGTTTAGGTACAACATGATTTGTATATATAACAAGAAAGGAACAACCTATTAGCAAACAGTGTCTGTGACCTCTCTGTAAAGAACATCACATTAAGTCCTGAAAAAATGGCCTGCAAAATGTGAAAAACGAATATAAAAATATATACATCTTTTTTATCAAATACCTCACTCAAAATAAGAAAGATAAAACATCCAGTATGATTTATATGTGTATATGAAACACAGGCAAACTAACCGTCGCACTCACATCACCCTTTTTAGCCATGATTTGGTGTTTGTGATTTTAATTCTGATGCGACAACATGACCTAGGAGGTTTTTTTATTTTTTTTGATACATGTGTAGTAATGATATTCAGTGCAGTGGGTAATGATTGACATGTATACGTAAAGCACTAAGCACTTTATTTACTTCCGAATGAGGATTATTATGATGATGCTGCTAATGCAAGTTGCACTTTACCAACAGTCTGTTGGACTCCCTTGCTGCTAATAGCACAAGCACATTTGGCCTCATTACGACTCAGGCGGTAAGGGTTTTACGGCGGCATAAACAGCGCCGACCCTTACCGCCTGAGTACGAGGTCCCTTAGCGCCATGGCGGACTTAACACCTGCTTTTAGCAGGTGTTAAAATCCATGGCGCTAAGGGACCATGGAGTTAATTACGCCACCGTAATTTACGGTGGCGTAATTAACGCCTTCCCCACTCCCATTATGCCCTATGGGGCAAAAATGGGAATGGGGAAGGGTAAATGGGGATTGGGGACTTACCGCCCCGCCAAGGTCGGAATGGGGCGGTAAGTCCGCCAACCACCATGGCGTAAACGTAGTTTACGCCATGGTGGTAAAGTCACGGCCCAGGCGGTAACTTACCGCCAGGGTCGTAATGAGGCCATTATCAACAATTAGGTTGAATATTGCAGATTTGCACAGTCAGTCATAATAGGTATTTAGGGAAGCAATTCCAATACCTGTCAACCACAGCACATCATGGTCAGGTGCACTAAGCACTTAATCTCTAACATTATATTATGTTGTTAGTACTAATAGTGATTACTGACATACACTACATGCTGTAAGAGCAACAGTGCACTCCATAGAGTGCAGTACTTAGCTTTGCATTAATGAGCATATGCGTAAGATCAGGAAAGTGACACTATACGGACAAAGGGTTATTTGTTACTTTTTAGTTTCCCTCTGTCAATTGACATTGAGCACCATTGTTCATAACCAGTGAAAACTTACCGGTTAGCAGTTACGCTTGTTTTGGAATTTTTCCATGACAGCGATTACTGCATGAACTTTCAAAGTAGCAACACATAGTATAGCGTGCATTTATTTGCCTTCTGCTTTCCGGTTCCTAAATAGAACAAACTGTGCTGTGCACACAATCTAATATTGATCTCCGCATATAGTTCACAAATGGTTATGTTGCAAATGTTACAATGTCTGTTTTTGCAATGCTCGATAACAAATATGACAGTTTGTATTTTAAAGGTAACGAACTATGCAAATTACACCATTCAAACATAGCGGCCCTTTAACTATAAGACTGTGTTTGTCAAAGCGACTCTCTATATTGAAACCATAGAGATGATGTTAGTTTATAAGTCTCTTTTCTGTGTTTCTTACCCTCAACGTGAACAAGCGGTTTGTTGCCGAGAAACGTGTCGTTGTTTTTCGTGTTGCTATCTCTGTCCTGGACATTATATTAATTAAAGATACTTTTTGGGCCTGTAACACCCTGGCTTCCTGTTTCTATGTTTGGAGAAGACTATTAGCCTCAAACTTCTTCCTGGAGTGCCATCCACTTTCTTTGTACTTTTGTGCAGAGACCTTTCTAAATATATATATATGTATATATATATATTATATCTGCGGTAGCGGCCAGGTAGTTATGGTTAATTTGGTAAAACCATAGGAAGAGCACTTTTTGGGCGGCTTATAACTTCTCCCCCCTTGGACGAATCCTCACCAAACCTTGCAAAATAAGTATTTTGCCCACCCTGAATTTAGTTTGCAAAATGTGGTGTGGGGTTTGGTCCAGGGGTTTGGTCCAGGGCGGGCAAAGCTATAGGGGGGGTCCTAAAATTTCTTTTTTTCCCATAGACTGAATGGAGAAAAAATGTCACGCCTACAGCCCAAACCGCTGGATGGATGTTCACCAAATTTGGGGCAGGAGTGGCAGCTTGGTCCTGAAAGCGTACTTTTGTAAATTTGGTTAATATCCATCCAGTACTTTTTTTAAAACGTCCAAGAAGTGGGTCTAAAAAAATTTGTCATATCTATGTCCTCTCCGTGGACAAACTGACCTGTTCGCTCCACAGACAGGACACCGATTGGCTTAGAGAGCAACGTGGTGTCTGCGGGCATCGGACGCGCCTGCTGATTGACTGGTGAAAAGTGTGAAGAGCATCAGAATTTTGGGAACGCCTGCGACCTTGGATTTGCAGACTTCACCGGTGTCCACGGACATCGAGGTAAAAACATATTAAAAAACACAACATTGCACTTGTCAAACAGGTGAGGGGTGATGAGGATGGGATGGGAAATGGCTGCAAGAAGCAAAAAAACAGGTGTTTTCTGCCACGAAAGTCCGCAAACATTTCGGATGTTCGCGAACAGTCCTGGGAAGTTCGGGGACACTTCAGATGTTTGGGGGCAGTTTCTGGATGGCATATAGCTTTGGCACCATTCAATGAAACCGCATGAAATTTTGCAAGTATATTCCCGTCCTGATTCCGAATGTGTTTGCAAAGTTTGGTGGGATTCTGTCAAGGGGGGGGCAAAGTAAGAGGTGGGTCTCAAAATAACGTAAAGGCTTATAAATGAGGTCCCATTTGACGAATGTACACTTAATTTGGCAAACTGATGATAGAACTAGATATTAATGGTTTTCTGAAGTTTGGTGGGATTTTGTGAAGGGGGGCAAAATTAGAGGGGCGTTCCAATATAATGTACAGGTTTATAAATGAGGTGCAATTTGACAAATCTACACTTATTTTGGCAAACTGATAATAGATCTAGATATAAATGTTTTTGCAAAGTTTGGTGGGATTTTGTCAAGAGGGGGCAAAATTAGAGGGGGGTCACAAAATATTGTAAAGGCTTATAAATGTGGTGCCATTTGACAAATCTACACAAAGGTTTGCAAAAAGATTATAGATCTAGTTATAAATGTTTTCTTAAAGTCTGAAATGATTTTGTTTTTTGACAAGTGTCATAATGTAGGTACAAAAAATAGGGATATATCTTTGGTGACTGAGGTGTAGCCTGTGGCCATGGGCAGTGCCAGATTGTCCGGGTCATGGAATAAGGTCATGACCTGGACAATCAGGCTAATGGCCATAACCACGGGGGACAACACATGGGGTTAAAGTGGCCAAGTCCAACTGGGACTGGTTTTGTGGTAAAGTTATTCGAAATTGGGATAGGTTTGAAAGGGAAGAAAAATGTGCTTGTGGTAATATGGTCATAGGGTCCTCTTTTCGCCTTCTGCAGGCTTCCATGGAAAGTGAAGAGGGGCCCTGTACGGAACCCTGCCTTCCCTTCCCATGGTGGCCATCTTGGAAAAGGATTTTCCTTCTTACACCGGGACACCTCCGACATCCCGGTGTAGGAAGAAAAATCCTTTTTTCAGCACCCCGGGATCCCACTTTGGGAACCTAGGGTGCTAATGGCCTTCATCCCCCATTACAGGGGCTGGAATGGGGGGATAATGGTCCGGAGACCTCGTTATCCACCCTCGCTTCACTTGGGCTGATAACTTGGGCTGCCAGGCCGGTATCCACTGTTCCATCCCTGGAACAGGGGTTAAACACCACAATATTGCCATTAGGATAACACAAAATGCAAATGGAAATGTTGGAAAATCTTATTGAGTCTATGGGCTCATTACGACCTGTGCGGAATGCGTTTAACGGTGCCGGTAATGGTGCCGGCGCCGTTAAACGCATTCCGCACTATTACGAGTTTCCCTTGCGGGACCCGATGTGGACGTCTGGTTTTACCAGACGTCCAGAGCCGGTCCCGCGAGGGGACCAGGGAGCTAACAGGCTGGTAGTAATCAGCTTATTGTTAGCTTCCGCACCCATTCCCATTGAGCAGTATGGGGGCTCAAATGGGAATGGGGAAGGTCCGGGCCCGGGTTCCCTGAATGAGGAATTACCGGGCCCTCCAAACTCGGAATGGCCCGGTAATTCCCCATTCAGGGAACGCGGACACGGTTTTGGAGGCAGCCATGCCCTTATTAATTAAGTAGATGGAGTCTATACATTTTTTTTTTATTCTACTTTTTAACTGTGAAAAGTGGTTCCTAAAAGAACATTCTTTAATTGTTTTTGGATGCATTTCTTTTTATTTTGGCAGGAGATCTGAGAACGAAAGGTGGGGAGGGAAATGAGGGGAGAGGCACCAAACACTAATATGGAGGGGCAGGTGGACAGGGGAAAATGTTGCAGGTCTGTTATTTCTAAGATAGGGGACAGTGATTCTCATGCTCCTTGTTTACTGCAGTGGTGGTGTCTCTTGGGGAGGAGGGAAGGCATTAGCTGATTCCATTTTAAGATAAATAGCAGTTTTTGCTAAAAGTATGTACTGTGTACTAGATTGTTAATGGATGAGTAGGAATAGGTGTTAGAGCTGTGCAAGGGAAATTTTGAAGTTGAAAGTTCCTAGATCAGTAGGAAATGCAGTTCCAAACTGTCTGCAAATCACGGATCTTATCGTGAAGTGCGGACGGGTTCTCGGACATCTCATCATGCCGCGCGCCAGCATATGGTCATGTGGCACTGTCCGGAAGGTCCGCAATGAAGTCAGATGTTCGTAGACGTTATGGTTAAGTTGCACTAATAAAAACCTATGAAATTCATTGAAAAAACCTTGTTAAGGGGACATTATGGTTAAGTTGAACTAATAAAAACCTATTGAATTCAATGAAAAAACGTTGTTAAAGGGACGTTATGGTTAAGTTGCGCTACTAAAAACCTATCAAATTCAGTGAAAAAACTTTGTTAAAGGGACGTTATGGTTACAAGTAAAACCGAAAACCCCTGAAATTCGCCAGTTACGGTAAGCTAAGCTACCATAACTCGCGCCACCACCTTGCACTGCTAAGAATAACACCCATGACATCAAAGATGACATCATGAATATGATTGATGACATCACTGATGACATCACTGATGACATCACATGTCTAGCCCTTTCTGTTTTTATTCACTGACATATCTAGGCCAGGTGAGTTTATTCACTGACAGTCAAAAACGTACAATTCAAAAGGTATTACATTTGTAGACGTTGCTATTCTCACATGTTCTTACAGTACTTTCCTTAGAATTCAATCGCATTCAATCCTTAGAATTCAATCGCGATTTTGCTAGCGCGGGCAGGGTACGTGTATTCCGAGGGGTGTGTGTGGATTTTTACATGTGTTTTTTCTAGCGCGGCCGGGGTACGTGTATTCCAAGGGGTGCGTGTGGATTTTTACATGTGATTTGGCAGTGTGTGCCCTACCGGGTGTGCCTCCCCACCCCATGCCCCGCAGGTAGCCCATCACCCCTGGGCATGCCCCGCATGCAGCCCATCAATCCTGGGCATGACCCGCAGGCAGCCCATCACCCCTGGGCATGCCCCGCAGGCAGCCCATCACACCTGGAAGCCCCAACTCATGTCCCCCCACCCGCCCCCAGTGACGGGCACCTGCCAGCAGGCCCGACTCATGTCCCCCCTCCAACCCCCACTGACAGGCACCTGCCAGCAGGCCCCGACTCATGTAACCCCCACCCACCCCCAGTGACGGGCACCTGCCAGCAGGCCCCGACACATGGCCCACCAAACAACATGTCCTAACAAAACAGACCCATGGCCCTAATGCCAACCCAAATCCCCCTTGGCCCCCAGTACAAGCATGCAACCAATCACTGCACCCACTCCCAAATTACCCATGCCATGAGAGTCTTAAAAGAAACACCATGCCCATGCAAAAATGCACAACAGAGCCACACAGTGGCAACACATGACAGAGGCAATGTTCATTGAGACATGCACAAGACCAATGATAGTACACAACACCAATCATGAAGTTAGAATAAATGTATTAAGAACATAATGAAATAACATAAGAAAATCAAACTTGCAAATTAATAAATAATGAAAGCTATTGCCAAAAAAAATGGAAAATTGAAAATCCAATGATGAACATGAAAAAAGAAAAGTGGTCCATCGCCAAAGTCAATATGATGTGAATGACCCAACAAAAAAAAAAAAACATTGATCCAAAGGGTCCATGATTCCAAAACAAAAGGAAACCCACAAAAAAGTCCTATGAATAAAATCTATAAACATAAGGTGGAGCAAAGTCCATTAACTCTAAATAATAAGAAATAACAAAGGAAACCTAACCCTAAAGAACTATGTACAAAGGCGGCGGGCAAGTCCAACGGCTCACTTGTTGATGTTCCGGGCCAGGGCATCATCGAACTCCACATCGATGTTCCAGAGGCGGGCCTGTCCCCTGGCCTCGAGGTCTTGCAGGGATGCATCCATGGCCTTCTCCAACTCCCTGCGAGTTGCCTTGAGGCACTCAGCCGACCTTAATGCCCGGCGCATGGAGTTCTCGGCCGTGACCATAGTGAGCCATGCCCTCTCCGCCCGCCGCCTCACCTCATCTATTTGCCAGCCCAACCTTTGCCTCATGGAAGACACTCCCAGTCCGGGGTCCACCTGTCCCTCGGACGATGCCTGCCCCCGGGGTGTTGATGGCCTCGAGCCATGATGCCTCCCATGCTGAGCCTGCTGCTGCCTCCAACGCAACTGCCTCTGCCACCACGATGGCCTCCGGGATGATGGAATCCACCGACGCCGTCGTGCACGTGCCCTGCCCGATGATGCTGGCACATCCTCCATCTGCTGGGGTCCAGTTGGTGGGGTGCCCACCCCTGCTGGACCTCCAACTCCCGACTGTGACAGGGATGGGATCTCTACCAGGCTGGCCCCGTTGGTTGGGGCAGATCCACAGGGGGCCCTGATGGCATCTGGTCCGGAAGACAGCACGGAGAACGACTGGCGTATAGTGTGCACAGAGGAGGAGATGGCCGCAAGACTGGCCAACACATGGAGGAATCCCGCGACCATGGTCCCTCCCAACTGGGCCACGTTGGCACACAGCTCTTTGTGATGACGTGCGTGGTCCCCCCAGGAAGCACGCACGTCATCACGAATGTCACGTGTGCGCAACGTGACACCAATCAGGATGGACTCAATCCGGTCATGGGTCCCCTCGTCCGCAGGTAGAGGAGTGCCAGATGATGTGGACCTCCCCCTACCTGCGGATTGGCCTGGGACGGGGCATCCCTGCTGGTGCATGGTGATGCAGTCACAGTGTCAGCAACAGAGACATACACAGGCACCTCACCGCGACCTGTGCTGCCTTCTGCTCCTGCCCTGGACTGCACCACTTGCATCAGTGGTACCACCCCCACCAGGCTCCATGTTTGGCTCTGTAGCGGCCTCCTCCTCATCTATACACACCAGCAACCTGGATGGCTCTGCACCATCTTCTGCCATTGCAAGCCCCTGTGGGGGCTCATCCACCCCTTCCGCTGTGGCCGTAGTGGCAGCCGCAGCACCAGTCCCCTCACTCCCGGATGATGGAATTTCCTGCGAGGGTGACTGGGCCTTGCGTCACCGGCCGGTGGAGGCGTCCCTGCCGCTTTCCTCCACAGCGCCGTCTCTGCCCTCTTCTTCACTCGCCGCTGTGTAAAGGGAGACATTGAACACAAGCATCAGGGTACCGAACTATAGTCCCCTAGACAGAAAGCAATAGCACATGAGTGGCACTGACAAACGTCACTTCCATCATGTCCCTCCACAACACATGGGTCAGTGCCGACAACACACATGCAGGAACTGGCATGGCACATGCAACATACATTGGCATCCATGTCCAAGGCACCGTAGATTCATCCAATGGTGGGCTGATACATGCATCATGGGACATTCTGGTCACATGCACACACATCACCAGAGGGTCATGCATCTGGCCCTGTATACCCCCAGACACAGTGGATACAAGGATGACTAGGCTGTATCAGTGAATCAACACATCATCACGGACATGTGTCATGCATCCATGGCTCACACACTACTCAGACACACGGACATGTACATCATGCATGTCCATGACAGCAGCACCCATCTCTCACACCCCAAAAATGTCAAAGTACAGACACAGGCATGCATACATGTGTGCGTTCTGCATGCAGCTCCGCATGATGCATTGTAACACGTACACCATCCATGTGGCTCACGTCTGACTGGACTCACATGCAGCACCATCATGTCCCTGCACACACACATCCAAACATGACCCATGTCGCACATGCAGCCAAGTAGCTAACTACCAGCACACTGCAACATGCCCTTTTTTAACCTGAATGCATGGCCACTTACCGATCGACCCATGACGGGCCTGCATTCTGAGGTTCTGGTTGTGGGTGAATGCGCTCCAGGACCTTCATCTGCTGGGTGGTAAGCTGGACGTGTTTGATGTCGCGGGATGCCACCCCCTCCGCGTTGATGGCAACCACCATGTCCTTCCAGATCCTCTTCCGTCCTTCCTTGTCGGCGTGCAATGGTGTGAAGAACTTGCTCCACCAGGATACCAACTTCCTTTTCACTGAAGCTGGTAGCCCTCTGCCTCTCTGCTGGGGGTTACCACTGGTGCCGGAAGGTGTTGTGTCGGACATGGCAACCCCCGAGGCAGGTATGAGTGGGCAACTGGGTCCTGGGGCTGAGCTCTGGAGTGACGGAACATCAGTTGGGAGTCTTCTGTTAAAGCAGCGGTGGTCACAGCAACTGAACCCCTGCAGATGGCAGATGTGCAGGCACCAAATGGTAGGGCACAGTGGCAGCAGGCAGGCAGCAGCAGATGGCTTGTAGGAGGCTGCTCAGGGCTCTGGGGGCAATAATTCGGCCTTCTGGGCAGGAGCGTGGTCTTCCGTGTGTTGTCACGTGGCCAGCTTGATACGGTCTGATTTTGCATGTAAAAAAAAGCACGTTTGCGTGAATTCCGAGGAAAGGCCCTTAGTGCGTAATCGCATAGGTGACGTAACGTGCGCACGGGCGTTTCCCTTGGCACGGGTTGAACGACCCACGTGGGTTTCCATCACTCTGTACGTGCTTTTCGTGGAAAGCGGCGTGTGTGTTTTCCAGATGTTGGGGTTCACACGTGATTAGTTCACAGCGGCTACAGTGCGTACTTCTTCTTTTGGCTTGGGTGTTGGCTACGCATTCTTCTTCTACACGCAAGGCAGACGGTGAGTGGTACACACTATTTTTCCTACTGCGGGTGTCCCTGTTAGTCGCGTACCCCTTTTTTTCGGGCATACTGGCCTGCGTGCTGATCACATGCGCATTTTTTGTGTTCCTGGCTGCACAGAGTACTGTGGGCTACAGGGGTCGCGTATCTCTTTTTCTTGCTTTTTTGGGATGCCTGAGCTTTGCGTGACACGTCATTTCTCCTAATGGGCCACAGAATGGGACATTCATCATAGCTGTATATACGTGCTTTGTTGTCTGTGTGCCCTTTTATACTGCGCAGGGATGCTTCCGCCTGCCTTTGGGTGGCGGACGTGTTTAGGCCGGTGCGTGTCTTTTGGCGTGTGCATGTTTCCCCTATTCGATTCCATGAATACGTGTAGTTCACGTGCGTGTGGGTGTTCCGTGTATTTCACAGCAGTACTTTCCCAGTTACGCCCTTATTTTCACGTGTTGTTCCCCATTCCGCATGTTCCACCCCCTTTTTGGTGTGTGCGCTAACATTGTGCGCTTTCGCTGTGAGCGTCGTGCACAGCGTTCGCAATGTGCAAGTGACGTGTGCGCCGGTGTGCGCCATGCGTGGATTTGGTGCACATCCCGGGAAATACACGCTCAGGGCCTTCCATGAATCGCATGCGTGCGATTCGCACACGTGCGCCGGTTTTATCACGCTTGCGCCAATAATTTCGGCGCACATTTATTCCATGAATTACCCCCTTAATGTTTTGTGTGTAGTAGTGCAAGTATGTAGTAAGTGATGCATTATTACCTACTTAGTATATGTTTCACAGTATGCAAAAGTGTGATACAGAAGCATTCACCGTTTTACTATCCAACATGGAAAAATTAGAAATATCACATCTCTATGGTGTATGCTGCAGCCAATGCCTATGTTTCTGTATGACAAGGTCCCTGTTCTAGAAACAACACTGCAATGGAATGTTCTTTGGAGCAATACATTACATAATCAAGTATGTAGTTAATCAGACTTCTCCAGATGACCCCTGACACTTTTTTGCCAACATTACATTCACAACCCCTTGTAGGGACTTCCTATGAAAATTAAATGCACATGTGATGTCATCAGTGATGTCATCAATCATATTTGTGATTTCATCTTTGATGTCATGGGTGTTATTCTTAGCAGTGCACGGTGGTGGCGCAAGTTATGGTTGCTTAGCTTACCTTAACTGGCAAATTTCAGTTGTTTTTCGGTTTTACTTGTAACCATAACGTCCCTTTAACAACGTTTTTTCACTGAATTTGATAGGTTTTTAGTAGCGCAACTTAACCATAACGTCCCTTTAACAATGTTTTTTCATTGAATATATATATATTACACGGCCCGCGGTAGCAGCCGTGTAGTTATGTTTCAGTTGCTAAACTCATAGTAAGAGCACTTTTTCAGCGGCTTATAACTTTGCTCCCCCTGAACGAATCCTCACCAAACTTTGCAAACAAAGTATATGGTCAGCTGGGGGTGTCCCACATTTTTTTTTGAATGAGGAAAAATTTTGTGCACGGCTACGGGCCAAACAGCTGGACGGATTTTCACCAATTTTGCGGCAGGAGCGGGGCCTTCGGTCAGAAAGCGTGCTTTTGTGTGTTTGGTGGAAATCCGACCAGTACTTTTGTTGAAACTGAAATGCACATCCCAAAAAATTAGTGATATCTAAATGTCATTGGCTCGCGGTACGGCGTGCTGTCAGAGAAGTTTGGACGTGGCCGATGGTTGGCTGCAGGGAAGCATGCTGTGCGTCAACATTTTCTGGGAAAGCCGCCATGGTGTATCGGAAGGGTCTGGAAAATGTACCGTACACAATGTGTTGGTGGCAATAAGGGAGGGAACGGCTGTGGTGTTTGCAGATTGGTTGCACTAGGGCCAGTGTTGCGAACAGAATGTGATTAGGTTGGCAGTGACACAGTACTTTGTGAATGGAAGTGGGTATGCCCATAGTATGTGAATGAAAGTGCACAGGGGTACAGGAGAGAGTGTTTTGTTTGTACATTATGTTAACTGTTGCAATTTGTTGCTGCATAGCTCCATGGCGGTGCACAGGTTGGGTAGGAGTGCTGGTGGCAGTGGTGTGTATGTGGACTGTCTTAGTTGGTGACATGGTGACATGGTGACATGCATGGTGGCATTACGTTGCTGTGGGTGTGTTCAAGGGCTAGACTATTGGTTGCATGGCCGAATGCCGTAGGCCATGCACTCAAGAGCCTAGGACTTGAGGACACCCACGGCAGTAATGCATGTTTGACTGTGCATCAATTAGAGGGTGGTGACATGTAAGGAATGGTTGTGGAGCACATTTAAGACATCATAGGCCAGTGTTGCAAACAGAATGTGGGTAGGTTGGCAGTGGCACAATACTTTGTGAATGGAAGTGGGTACGCCCATAGTATGTGATTGAAAGTGCACAGGGGTGCAGGAGAGTGTTTTGTTTGTGCATTATGGTAACTGTTGCAATGTGTTGCTGCATAGCTCCATGGCGGTGCGCTGTGGTGGGAGATGCTGCAGTGAAAAGTCACGCAGTGTGGGCACTGGGTGCAGTGTTTGCAAACTGTCAGTATAGTAGACAGAATGGTTGATGGGCAGCTTGTATGTGCTTGGATAATGTTCTGTGTGCACAATGCTTGCAGTATGGGCAATGTTGTAAACATTTTGTGGTTAAGTTGGCAGTGACACAATACTTTCTGAGCGGAAATGGGTAAGACAATAGTATGTGAATGAAAGGGCGTAGGGGTGCCGGAGACAGTGTAATGTTTATACCTTATGATAACTGTTGCATGTAAACGCCTTACATGTTCAAGAGCCTAGGCCATGAGGACACCCACGGCAGTAATGCATTTTTGACTGAACATCAGTTAGAGGTTGGTGACATGGAAGGAATGGTCGTGGAGCACATTTCAGCCGCCATATGCCAGTGTTGCAAACAGAATGTGGGTAGGTTGGCAGTGGCACAATACTTTGTGAATGGAAGTGGGTACACCCATAGTATGTGATTGAAAGTGCACAGGGGTGCAGGAGAGAGTGTTTTGTTTGTACATTATGGTAACCTGTGCAATTTGTTGCTGCATAGCTCCATGGTGGTGCACTGTGGTGGGCAATGCTGCAGTGAAAAGTCATGCAGTGTGGGCACTGGGTGCAGTGTTTGCATACTGTCAGTATGGTAGATGGTATGGTTGAAGGGCAGCTTGTATGTGTTTGGATAGGGTGCTGTGTGCACAATGCTTGCAGTATGGGCAATGTTGTAAACATTTTGTGGTTAAGTTGGCAGTGACACAAAACTTTCTTAGTGGAAGTGGGTAAGACAATAGTATGTGAATGAAAGGGCATAGGGGTGCCGGAGACAGTGTAATGTTTATACATTATGGTAACTGTTGAATGAAATGCTGTGCATGTCCATTGCGGTGTGGAGGTTGGTTAGGAGTGCTGGTGCCAGTGGTGCGTATGTGCATAGTGGTAGTTGGTGACATGGTGACATGCATGGTTGCATTACGGTGCGGGGAATGTGTGCAAGGAGCACACCCACTGGAGCAATGCAGGTTTGACTGTGCATCATGCAGAGGGTGGTGATCTTTGGAGAATGGGTGTGGAGCACATTGTCGATGTGCTACAGCACCACAAGTGAGTTGCAAAGCGTGTATTGTGCGTTCCATGGTTGTGGTGATAGTTGCAACATGCTACAGTATTTGATGTGTGGTAGGAGATGGTGCAGTGAGAACTTGTCTAGTGTGGCCACACGGTGCAGTGTATATGTAATGTGGTGTATATGTAATGTGAGTATGGAAGAGGGTATGGTTGGAGTGCAGCTTATATGTGGGTGGTTACTCTGCTGTGTGCAGATTTATTGAAGTAGGCCCAATGTTGTGAAGCTGTTGTGCATAGGTTGCCGGTAACACAATACTTTGTGAATGGCAGTGCGTAGGGGTGGTGCAGGCTGTGGTATGTTTGTGGATTCTGCTAAGTGTGACACGTTTTCGTGAATGGGTGTTTTATGGTGTGGGGGAGTTGGGTAGAAGTGCTGCTACATATTTTACATTTGTGCATAATGTTAGGTGCCCACATGGTCGCCTGCTTGGATGTATACTGTTGTGGTAGGTGTGGAAAGGGCTGCCCTGTTGTGTGCATGGCCAACCGTGTGCTGGGTGCATCTTTGGATCTTTGTGGATGCTGCAATTGTGCATTCTTTAGTAGACGTGTCTGGTGGAGGGGCTTTGCAATCAAACGGAACGTGTACTGAGATTGGTTAACGGTATATATGGATAAATGACAGTGTGCAATGCAGAGGTTTTGTAAGTGATTGCTGCATGGGTGTTTGAAAATTTGACAGCACCCAATGAAAAAAAAAGGGATTGCTGCAAAAATGACCGTGCAAAGGGAAGAAGTATTGTGTGTGCTTTACTGGGCCGTGGCCCTCACTGTATATAGGAAAGCGCACATGCCACATCCTGCCATTACGAGCAGGGTGGAAAGGGAAATGGAAATGTGGGAAATAGGCAATTAGGAGTTTAGGGTGTGGTTCACAGGATGTGATGGTACTATTTCGTCCCAATACTGTGTGGTGAGGGTGGTCGAGATGGAGAGACACACAGTAATTATCGTCGGTGATACCTTTGTGCGCCATCTGGTGATGGTGATGTGTGCAAAGAGGAACTGCTGGTAATTTCAGGTTGGAAGGTGAAAGGGGCCCCTGAGGGACCCTCGGATGTGGAAACAAGGCACAGTCACCACACTCGAATAGATACGCCAGACACAAGGTTCCGTTCCCAAAATCTAGGGTTTATTGCAATACAAAGAAGTCCCAGTTGGCCAAATGGTCCCACGCCCTGCGACGTGTGTCTAACAGACCTCGGGGGATGCAAGAGAGAGTGAAACGTACATCAGTTACATATATACAAACCGAGCACCTTACAATCAGCAATGACACAGTATGACACATTTGATGCCGCCCCCAATTCATTTCCTTTGAATTCGAGGAAATGATTGACCAGTATGACAAATATGACACCTTAGACCACCATATTTAGTAACGGTTTGTAATCTTCAATTTTACAGACACCATTCTTTATTTGCGAGAACACAGTTTCTGTTTTTCCTGGGCAAGCTGCGCGTAGGAGACTGGCACATACTCCTCACTAGCTCTTAGTTTCGATTCTCGCTCTAGAGGTCAGCCTGCTCTCCGGGGCCTCACTGGGCTCAGAAAGGGGGGCCGTAAAGAAGATCATAATTCAACTCTTTAAATGCTAGTTTTGTACATTGCTATTCTTTCATGAGACTCGCTGGCATTCGTGTACTGATTAAATGCCTTGCTCCCTGTCTTCAAGGATATGTGAGGGAGGGAATCGGGCATTTCTGTCTTGCTCTCCAGTGTAATGTTTCAACATGTTTCTTAGTCTTGGACCATTGAAGCGAAATAATATCTACAGCAAAGCAGTTTTACATGAGGCAAAGTGGCAACGTTAGGGAGAGCACAGAGAGAAAACAAAATGGCGATTCTGGTCATCTTAAAATGGACTCACTCTAGTTCAACTAGCTGAACTAATAGCTACGTAATAACTAATGAATATATATTCTTAACACTGTAAATGAGGCGGTTGGTCTTCGGCCAAACAATTATCATTCATTTCCGGACCCTCAAGGGGTGTTTGGTTTTCCTGGACTGACCAACCCTCCTCTTGGCCGTAAGCCAAACGTCTCATCCATACATTGCATCCTCCTCCGACCAAGTATTTGGATTAGATTCGGAATCTGATTCAAATTCGGACTCATGTACACTTGTTGTCTCCTAGTTATTATTATCAATATCAATTGCCATGAATTCTTTAATGGTTTCAGATTCGTTACTATGGCGAGTGCTTGATTTAGTAATGTTTTTTCGTTTCATCATTTGTACACACTCTTCGCTGATTTCAGTACATACCATGGGGAGACAATGTATGCAACAACAACATGTCACGAATATTCCTAGGATTGCTACTAGGATTGCAAATAGCTTCCATTCCCAGGATCGCAACACTTCCCAGAACCCGGAGCTTATGTTCAATTCCCAGCCACCTTCAGGGGGGTGGAGATCAGAGTTTAACACATGCAATTTACTTATCGCCTCAAAAATCATGGGGGAGGAGTCACTTACAAATACGCAACACGCTGATCCCACGATTTTGCAAACACTGCCGCGATCAACTAAGATTACATCAAGTGGATGCTTTCTGGGCCTGTCAGGGTGACTTCAGTTTCGGTGGGGTGGTACGCCTTTGCAGATATGTGGCGTCCATCACGAACGTTGACTTTGTCGTGGTGCACTATGGAAGTTTACATTTGGGTTACATGACCTGTGGACGATTAATCCGTCACCTGAAGCGGATGCTGACCGCAGTGATGCATATTTTTCCTAGTGCCAAAGTCGTTTTCTCATTCATAACACCAAGAGGAGTATGGGTCTATGACGGTGTAATTTGTCACCAGCCAGAGGTCGGAAGGTGTGCTATAAACAGAATTATGCGTGAATTTATGCAGACTGCTGGCATGTTCTCCAACCACTATGAGATCATGAGGTCGCAAAATATGCAGTGGTTCCATAGAAATGGCATTTATTTGAGCGCCATTGGCAATTACGTTTTCTTTTATACTGTGCAAAAAGCAATGACCAGAATGTGGTAAAAATGTGAGGAGAGGCAAACAAAAACGCATGTAAAGACAAAATACAAAAAAAGTTGCTTGCACGCCTGTAAACAAACAGAAAAAAAACTTTATACATCTACGATGGATGACCGAAAACCCAACCCAGTTTGATATTGTGTACCCCGCCACCCCCTGACCCCCCACCTCACGATCACGGAAAGGTAGTGGATTTTGTGGTACTTTCAGGATTACACGTGCGACATTCTGGATGGCTGTGTGGATGTATGTGGATGGAGAAATTGTGCATACTTTCATTGAACTTTGTAGTGTACATGCTTTGGTATGGCACAACATTTGTACTGTAAATGTGTAACGGTACATTTCAAGTGTTGTACAGGAGTGACAGTGTTGAATGATGGTGGCTTTGATGCGATTGGTGGATTCGTGTGTGCCTATTTACGCGTAACCCAATGAGGTAGAGCTCCAGCTTTACAGGTGTGAGGCTCTCGTGCTACTTTGGGAGGCACACGTGCCAAAATCTGTCCTTTACACCACCTTGCCCAATTGACATGGCAGTGTGGGGACTAGCCAATCAGGTAGTGTGGGTGTGGTTAACAGGAAGGGGAGGTGAAACCGTTGTACATTATACTCTGCGTACCGAGGGTGGCTGACATGGTGAAACGTATTGTGCTGACTGTAGGTGATCTCTTTGTCATAGATTTGCACAACTATGCCCTGCAAAGACACTTTGACAGCAATTTTGGTTTGGAAGGAGTGGACGCATTGTGGAATGCTTTGTATGAGTGCAATTACGCTGATATGTATGCACTTTGCAAAGACCTCGACACTTTTGCAGCAGTAGATGTTATCGTCATACACTACAGCGGCATGCATATGGGTTACCTGGCTTGCTTAGATTTGTTCCCTAGACTGAGAAGATTGCTGGATGTCGTGAGGACACTTTTTCTCACTGCCAAGGTGCTTTTCTCATCCATAATACCATGAAGAGTATGGGCCACTGCTCATGCATGTTGTTCCGAGCCAGACGCAGGAATGTGTCTCATCAACAGAAGCATGTATACTTTTTTGTCCGCTGGTGGAATGTTCTTCTGCAACAATGACCTCATTAGTTAGTCACCCATTGGCAATGCAGTTTTGTTTGCCTGTCTACAGGATGCGGTGAAGAGTTTACTGTACTAATGTGAGCACGAGAAAGCACAAAAGCTAATAAAAACTGAAAAAAGTGTGTCTGTAGAAGCAACAAAAAAAACAGGCTCTTTTAAGAGCCACTCCTTACCACAAACTCCCCCTACCCTGGTTGCAAGTTATTCCCCCACACCCGCACGGAGCACCAAAGCCACATCCGGGGATTTTTCGGGTGGCGGCCACGGAAATGGAACTGTGGGGATTGTCCAATCAGATACTTAGGGTGTGCGGCAATAGGAAGAGGGACTCCTGCTTCATTCGGACTCGGCCCTCGACATACTTGGGGACCCGCACGTGCCAAATTTGGCACTTCTCATCATGCTGGCCTATGGAAATGGGACTGTAGCGATTGTCCTATCAGGTGGTGCTTAGGGTGTGCGTCACAGAAAAGCGTGCCAATAGAAAGAAGGACTCCTCCTGCTTTACTGGGTGCTGCCCTTGCGGTACTTGGAGAAGGCACGTGCCACATTCTGTGCTTCTCACCATGCTGGCCAATGGAAATGGGACTATGACCTTTGGCCAATTAGGTGCTGACGGTGTACATCACAGTAAAGAGCACCAATAGGGAGAAAGAGTCTTCCTGCTTCACTGGGGCGCGGCCCTCGCGGTCATTGTGGTAAGGCATGTGGCACATTTTGCGTTTCTCACCATGGTGGCCAATGGAAATGGGAATATGGACTTTGGCCAATCAGGTGCTCAGGGTGTACGTCACAGGAAAGGGCAGCAATGATTTGTTCCATTACTTTGTGTAGTGCGGCTGGTAAACATGGCAGGACGTACAGTTTTCCTCATGGGTGATGCCTTTGTGGAGGATCTGGTCGTGTATGCCATCCAAGAAGGCTTTTTTGCAATTTCGGTTTGGAGGGAGTGGAGACTTTGTGGCGCAGTGTAGAAGCGTGCTGTTTCGGCAGAGTGCTTGTAGAATGTCAACGCATGGCCACTTCTGGACCTGTACATGTTGTGGTCATGCACTTTGGAGCCTTCTTTTTGGGTTCCATGCCTTGTTCCTGTGTGTACCGTCAACTGAAGAAGATGATGAAAGCAGTGTAGCACATTTTTCCTTTTGCCGAGGTGCTTTTCTCATGTATACGCCCAAGAATAGTGTGGAACTATTCCATTGATTCCTGTCGCCAGCCAGAGGTTGGAAGGGGTCTCACCAACAGAAGCATGTGTGACTTATTGAGTGCTGCTGGGATGTTCTCCTGTGAGAATGACAACATTTGTTCTCGCTATACACACCTTTTCAAAGGAAATGGCATGTCTTTGTCGACCAGTGGCAATGACATTTTCTTTCAAAATCTACAGGCTGCAGTGAAGACTCTATTGTAAAAATGTGAGCTGACGTTGAGAACACAAACTTACTTATAAAAACCACAAAAAAGGTGTTTGTATGGAAGCACCTTTATAAAAAAAAAAAAAAAACAAACAAAGGCTCTTTTAAGAGCTGCCACACCTAACGACATCCCCTACCCTGGTTGAAAGTCTCTCCCCCACTCTCGCTCCCGCCCAGCACGAAAAGTCAGCAAATATCGCGATACTTGCAGTGCGGCACATGTTAGATACGCCCCTTTTGCAGCTGACACCCATAGAAATGGGCCTGTTGAGCCTACGGAATTGGTCAATACGTTTTCTGGGTGTGGTGTGTACGCACAGAGTGTGGTAGACAGTGTATTTGTCAACAGACATGCAGAGTGTGCGGTTATGGCTGTGTGTTTCACAAGCCACATCATGCAGGTTTTAGGGGACTTCGAAATACAGTAACTGAAAGTGAATGGAAAACACTGTGCAGTGGGTGCTCATTTTGGAATCTATCATGTGGATGTGTGGTGCTATGGAGTACCTATAATGAAGTGACTGATTTTGGTTTGTCTGTGTGACACTTTGGTGACACGCAATCATGCTAATATTATTGTTGTTGATTGTGGAGGGAAAATTGCACAGCATGTTATACGAGTTTCAGTGCCCTTTGCGATAAAATAGGCACTTGCCCAGGTCATGCGTTTGTTTCCGATCTCTTTGATAACTTTCTATAGTATTATGCAGACATCGATATGGTTGTGTCATTTTCTAGTTGGTTCGCAAATGGCAAAAGCACGGTACATTGTGAAGAAGTGTATTTGTGTCTTTGTACGACATGTGAAAATGGCGTCCTTCACATATGGGATTATGACGTTTCACAGCACAAACACTTTTCCCCAGCTATAACGTTCATCTTACTATGCATGAATCCTGATTTCTGCACACCACATCCAAATTGCCTTGGTGCCCTTCTTGAAAGTAGTGAAACATTTTTTGTAGTAATTGCGGGCTGACAGTGTTCAAAACATTCTGTAACACCTAAAGAAGCCTTTTTATACAGTGACTCCCTTTCCAACCGATTGAACTACAGTGTTTTGCACAGTGCCACGCTTCCCGACATGCATCCGTTCATTGGCAATTCCATTGTTCATCTCGAAAAGGTGCTTTCTTTATTTCCCTTTTTTCCTTTCCCAGTTCATTTCCATTTCTTATGGTCTACTGACACACCCCACAGAAGGAACAGCAGGAAAGGACCGGTCCAGAAGGGGAAGGACCTGCATGGATACCATAGGGGACGTGTCCAGAGATGTAATTATTGGGTGGCACTCATCTACATAGGTGCCAGTCATTGTCATGCTCCCGGAAGGACTCTTTCCATGCACTTCCAAGTACCTTCCCCCTGTAGAGAAGCGTGTTGCAGTACATGCACAACACAATACCCTTTGCTGGTTAAGGGTCTGTAGCGCACCATACGGTCTGCAAGGATGTTTTAGAGCTCTGCTGCCCTACAGGATTCCACCATTTGTTGCCCGCAGCAGATGTGGCAAATGCTCTATATCCATCTATCCTATGTTAGTGTTGGAAGGGTGGTACACTGCCCACTGGTCCCTTGTGCTTTCATTTTAGTTGTCGTCACATGCAATACAAACACTTCATGCTATGTCATTACTCTTAGGGGTAGCATTCATGGAGATGCATACATTCTGGAATACAAGAATGTTTGCAACAACCTGAAACAGAGCTTCATTAAGTGGAGGAAAAAGGCATTTATTTTGTGTGACCCATGCAGGTACAGTACTTTTCTAAGCACCACTAACATTGTTTGCGCTCTGCATAGTGCACTGTTTGCTTACTTGCCTTTACATGCACTTGTATGTGTGTGAGCAAGCTGCACCAACTTGCCATTTTGAAGACTGATAACAAACTATCCCACCTGCAGTTACATGTATTCTTCAACTGTATGACCCACAGGCAACCTCTTAACACTTTCCGTTACACTGCTCAGTGCAGGCACAATGTGTCTGTTTCACGGGTCATGAAAAGGCAAGCAGCATATCAATCAAATTAATGCAAAAGTTCCACGCCCACATTACACTGCAGGTTGCTGTTCCTTGTTTACCAGTGGGCGTCATACAATGAGGCGTGCTTTAGCCACGCATTGGTAGGTTTGCAGAGCCACCCATGTAGTGGGCAGGATTACTTGAAATGTGGTAGCCTACTGTATGACTCAGTAGGGCTGTTGACAGGGGCGGTGTTAATAGCACACAGTGGATGATCTATGTATTGGTATAGGTGTGGAACGGATACACGTGCGCTTCCACAACTACTCAAAAGTGAATTAGAAGATGCGGACAAGCAGACACTAATGGAGTCCTACGGATACTTGCAGTGTGCTTGCACATACGCCGACCAGGTGCAGTCTCCCTAGGAAACATCTGTATTGTTCATCTGTAGTCATCTAAGTCAGAACTGTGCGGCACAGAGTCACCATGCAATGGTAATACAAAAAGAGAAACTACTGAAACACTCACCAACATTTACCATGTACATCTGTAATTGCTAAAATACGCCAACACTATTCGGAAGGGGTAGCACAAATGGATACATACACCACACAATTTGGCCTTTCCACATGTTTTTCATGAGGACAGTCAAGGAATCAGTAACAAACCGTTGTTAACGGGACATTATGGTTCCGTTGCAGTACCAAACAGAAAACACTATGCTAAAGCAACGTTCTGGTTACAGCACCCTACTAAAAACCTATGAAATTCACTAACAAAAACATTGTTACAGGGATGTTATGGTTAAGTTGCACTAGCAAAAACCTATGAAATTCAGTGGAAAAAGTTGTTACAGGGACGTTATGGTTCAGGTAAAACCCCCCGAAATTCGCCAGTTATGGTAAACTAAGCAACCATAACTCGCGTCACCAGTTTGCACTGCAAGGACTTACACCCATGACATCAAAGATGCCATCACAAATCTCATTGATGACATCACTGATGACATCACATATGTGGCTTCCTCTTTTTTGTTGACTGACATAAGTAGGCCAGGTGCTCCACCTCATCTTCCTCAACCAATACTGTAACCACACAGCCTACTTCTGTGGGACACAAAATCCCACAAGCTACATTGCAAGTGATAAAAGAGGCTGTTGATATATAGCTTTCGAAGACAACAGTACACTGTTTTATACCGCAACACACCACTCTGCAGGGGGGAACAATTTCAAAGTGCTTTTGAAGCTGTAATCAAGGAGAATGAGAAACACTGCCCCCTACCTTAGATGTAACACACACGCAACATCTTCACCTGTTCACTTGCCCCTCCATATTTGTGGTTGATGCCTCTTCCCTCATTTCCCTCCGCACCTGACTTTCTGAACTCTACTGCAAAACAGAAAAACACCAAAAAAAGGTTCCATCTTTCACATTTAAAAAATAGAACTAAAATAAATAATCTTATAGACTCCATCTACCTTACATTTTTCAGTAAAGTAGTTAGACTCAATAGATTCTACAACATGTCCATTGGCATATTGTGTTATGCTAATGGAAATAATAGACAATTGTATACTAGAGAAAAATATAAATGGACAGAAACAATTTTCTGTCCCAAATACTTTTCTCTAGCATACAATAAAGACCATAATTGATGGACCTTTATAACTATCGGCGGTCTCCACAGTCCCCTTTCCAGGCCATGGATCATTAAAAGACCCGGATGGCTGGTGCACACCATCCCACAGGGCAGCCCGTCTATTCTTTTTGATTTAATATTTGTAACACTCCCTCAATGCCTGCTTTCAAACTGTCACACATCCATCCACCAATCTCTTCCAAAAACTGTACATATAACCATATGTTCATATTAAACTTCCACACACCAACTGCCACTTAACAATCTTCTGCAAATCGTTTGCATCTGCATTTCCCTTACTTATACAAAAAGATTTTACACAGCACTTCTATAAATGCACATATGCATTGTGCAGTGAGAGAAGTGCATAAAAGAAGGGGCAGTACGAATGGGCAAGTTCTCATGAGAACCCAGGAGGGAAATGCAAAGGGATGCCAAGGTGGGACGCCACTGGCTAACTACTGGAGAAGAGGGCTCCAAAGGGTGGGAAGCATCTTAACATCCCTTTAACAACTTTTGTTCTGTCAATTTAATAGGTTTTATAAGTGAAAATGTTTTATGGTGTTACATCACTGTATATAAGTGATTAATAATTCCTCTTTTCATATATATGCAAGAATTTTAAACCTCCTTTAAGAAACATATTTTTTGCAACACATACTTATGTTTGTCGTTATCAGCAGCGCATGCAGGGGATACAAATCATCATTCATTTGCCTATGGCATAAGGTTCAACCATGACCCCAGCTCAACCAAATCACCCCTATTATTCATGCTCCTACCCTGCATCCTAAATCAGTGTCCACTATACCCTAATAATGTACCCATTTGTCCAGAGCTCATGGCTTCCAGACATGGACAGTCTCCAAATCCATAGGGCATGGGCTTCGGCCATGCTGCATTCCCCCATAAGCAAATCAGAATACACATTCGTGTTTGCTGAACGCCAGGCCCACTACCCAGACACCAAATGTATATCACTAGTTTTTCTACTTATATTCTTACACTTTGAAAAAATAAAACACAAGACATATTTCCAAAAATATGCTTTCAGGTCCTTGCTAATGCTTGTCGTGCATGTTTGTTGTAATCTAGTCCACCACTTCAAGCTGTAAACACAAGCAGAATGTATTTTCCCATTCAAACCTACGGCTTCAGCCAAGCCGCATGCCCCAATAAGCAAATTACAGTACACATTTCTCCTTGCTGATGGCCAGGCCCATTGCCCAGACACCAATGTTATATCACTGTGCTGTGTATTTACATTGTCATACTTTCCCAACAAAAAAAAAACACGGGGCATATTTGCAAAACCATGCTTTGAAGTTCATGCTGACCCTCCTTGTGCATATTTGATGCAATCCCTTTCAGCACTTCAACCTGTACCCACGAGCAGATCTTTTTTTCCCATTCAAACCTATACCAATTTTGAAAGAATGTTCCACATAGCCGGTCCCTCATGGCCATGCCCACTGTAACCCCATTGTTTGTCCCTCGTTGTCATGGCCAGGAGCCAGATAGTCCAGGTCATGGCCTTAGATCATGACCTGGACAATCTGGCCACCGCCCATGGCCAGAGGCTACACCTCAGTTTCTGATGGTACATCACATTTTTTTGTACCTACATTATAACACTTTTAAAAAAATAAAGCAAAGACACATTTGCAAAACCATATTTTCAGGTCCTTGCCAATGCTCCTTACACAAGTTTGCTGCAAATCCACTGTGTTTTATTTTTTAAAATGTATCAAAATGTATGCATATAAAATAGTCTTATAACTTGACAAAATCTATTCAGACTTTGGCCAGACATTCAAGGTTTGGTCTATAATCTTTCTGAAAACCTTTGTCCACATTCATAAAACGGCAATAAAGTTATAAGCCATCTAAAAATGTTGAGACCCCCCCTAATTTTGCTCCCTCTTTACAAAATCCCACCAAACTTTACAAAAACATTCATATCTAGGTCTAAAATCTTTTTGCAAACCTTTGTGCAGATTTGTCAAATTGCACTACATTTATAAGCCTTCAAAATATTTTGGAACACCCCTCTAATTTTGTTCCCTCTTGCCAAAACCGCACCACACTGCAGAACTATTCAGTCAGGTCTAGAATGAAATTCAAAAATGTCATGCAGTTTCATTGAGTGGCGCCAAAGTTATAAGCTATGCAAAAACTGCTTTTCACCAACCCTGTGATGCGGAAATAGACATATATGTCCCTGAACATCTCAGATGTTCTCGAACATCAGAGGACTGCGCCGGACATCTGGACTGTTTGCGGACGTCAGAGTTGAACAAACACCTGGTTTTGGGTCTTTTTAGGGCCATATCCCATCCTATCCTCATCACCCCTCACCTCTCAAGAGATTGTTTCATTAGTTTTGACAAGTACAATGTTGTGTTTTTTAATATGTTTTTATCGCAATGTTTGCAGATATTGGCTGCTGTCCGCTTATCCAACATGGCGGGTGTTTCCAAAAATCTGACAAACCTCTCGCTTTTCACCATCTAATCAGCAGGTGGGTCACGCTGCCATTCGGGCCAATCGGGGCCTGTCTGTGAACCAAACAGGGAAGTGAGTCTGGGGACCAAACCCATATACCACAAATTTATTTTTACTTACTTTTGGTAAAATACTTGATGGATTTACACCAAAGTTTGAAAAGCACGCTTTCTGGACCAATCCGCTGCTCCTGCTGCAAATTTTGTGAAAATCTGTCGAGCGATTTGGGCTATAGGCATGAGCAAACAATTTGGGACCGCCCTATGACTTTGTCCCCCCTTGCATGAAACCGCACCAAACTTTGCAGAATCAATCTGACGGGACATATACCTTTTTGCAAAGTTTTGTGTGGATCATCCCCACACTGCCACTGAGCCCAATATCATATAGCAAGTGAAGGTTCCCTAGACACATGGCCACCCCACCATCTATCTCAACGGGCAGCCATGGACTTTGTCACAACACATTCGTCCATATGTTTGCCTCTTGCTCTAAACTCCAGGAATTTTGGAACTCATTATTGGACAAAATCAGGGTTATTATTGGGACATAGACAAACCATACACTGGAAACTGAAATTCAGGACATTCATAGGATACATTTAAGACTGTATGGTATAATTAAGGCAAAGTTGTTCAAATGAAGAAGCTGTAAACATGAAAAGGCAACAAAGTATGATGAATCGTGGAAGCTTTATGGTAAATATGGGCAAAATATTAATTCCAATCTGTAGCTATAGCAGAAGATATTGTGCAGGTAAGTATTTGCATCTCACGAGATTGCCTTTAGTTTGGTTACATGCATATTATGTTGTTAAGTGATTTATTTTGTCTGTCTCCCTTTCTCAATGTCTGTGTCTATGCCTATACAAATGTAAAAAACAAAAGAAGGAAATGCGCAAAATGTGGGCTGATCAAAAGCGTAGTCATCCCCCTATCTGGATAAAATTCAATTTGTTGCAATGTATATGACAATTTTATAGACCGCTCCAGTGGTGATTGGTGCAGTAAGCAAGCTAATAAGATAACACAGTTTAGAACACATTCTAGAAGGTGAGACCCTGATTGCAGAATCTTGAAAGGATCTTGGCCTCCTTCTGATGACATTCTCTAGAAAGCCCTCCCCCTCTGCATTTTCTCCCCTCTGTTTCTGGGTAAAACTGCAGTCTTGCCTATTTGCTTCTCTCCAGACTTTCTTTGGGAATTTCCCCCTTTCCTCGTATACATTGAAGACGTCTTCTCTGCTGCCTTTCTCTGTGGGTCCCTTGCCCTGCTCCACCTTTATTTTGAGAGCCTTCCTTTTCCGTATTCCCTTGGGGATGTTAGCATCTTCTTCTGCCTTTATTTAGAGAGGCACTCCTGGCCTGTAATTCTTTGTGGAACTCCTCCCTGCTGCCTTTTTCTGTGGAACCCTTCTGCTCCCAGGCTTTCATTTTGGCAAAACTACTGTTCCCTATTCTCTTATGAAGCTTAACCTCCTCTTCTGTCATTATTTATGGATCTCCCATAATTCTTTGGAGATGCTCACCTCTCCTGATTCTCTCGGTGGAAGCCCTCTTCTCCTGCCATTCTCTTGAGAGCTCTCATTTGCTCTTTCACTTTGGGGGTCCTAGTCTTTTGCCTTTTTGTTCAGAACCCTCCTTCTCTGCCTTCCTCTCTGGAGCTCTTTTCACCTGATGCTCTTTAGGGAAATATTTCTCTCCTACCTTTCCCTCAGGAGCTCTCCATGTAAAGCCTTTTGCCTGTTTCCTGAGAGTCGTCTTGGGTATACACGCCTGCATTCACAATCCTTTATCTTTTTCTTATAGCTGAGAAATGGCTTATCAGGAGACCATCATCTCCCAGCCACAAATCACTGTGACCAGCTACTCGGTGTCCAACCAGACCAACTGGAGCTCTGAACTATGTGACTGCTGTGGAGACATGGAAGTGTGTAAGTCATAAATGTCGACCTTGTAATCACCTGCCTTTGTCACTTTTCTTGCCAAACTGTCAGCATCTTAATGGAGAGGAAGGTTTTGTTCCATCGGGGTGACACCTGATCTCCAACTACAAGAGGTTTGCAGGGAATCATATGGCTTAGAGTGCAGTTATTAACCCTGGGAGTGATCACGTTCCCAGATATCTCTTTGGTTTGGTGCACATCTCATGTGTTGTTTTCTTTGCTCCTTTCCTGTTACCTCCCTCTGTGTTCCTTGTCCACTTCTGGTTTCCCCCTTGTACTCCACTCATCCACTACAGTTTACACCCACCCCCTTTTCTTCCACACCTGTGTTGTTTCACCTTGTCTATTCCTGACCTGCCAGCAGTTCTGTTGGCTTAGGTTTGCCAGAGGTCTTGAGGCTTAGAGTGCAGTTATTAACCCTGGGAGTGATCACGTTCCCAGATATCTCTTTGGTTTGGTGCACATCTCATGTGTTGTTTTATTTGCTCCTTTCCTGTTACCTCCCTCTGTGTTCCTTGTCCACTTCTGGTTTCCCCCTTGTACTCCACTCATCCACTACAGTTTACACCCACCCCCTTTTCTTCCACACCTGTGTTGTTTCATCGTGTCTATTCCTGACCTGCCAGCAGTTCTGTTGGCTTAGGTTTGCCAGAGGTCTTGAGGTTACTACGAGCACACCCATTCAGCTCCCAGGTGCAAACAACCCTCCCCAGTACACAAACAGAGAACTCAGCCAAGGGCAAGTTAGAACTGTTGCTTATTACCCAAACTGACAGGGATCATACAGGAAATTCGAAAATACCCAGAATCACCACTCCCAAGCCTGTGTTGGGCCAATTTGTTGCATTCCTGCGTCACAGCATGGGCCCTACCCCAACCATTCTACGGGTCCTTCTGTTTGGGTGATTGGGATGATATCACTTATGGATTGCACCTATAGATATTGTGTTATTGGTCCCCACATGTCAGTTGGCGGGCCTGCCTCTTCCCTAAGAAACTATCTATTGTTGCAAGGTCGCAGGATTATCATTGGCCCTTGCCCTCTGCCATCCACCCCCGGATTTATGTCCCCTGATTGGCTGGAACTGGTCTCCCCAGGCCTGGAACCCTGCTCTGTTCTCAGCGCGTTGTACACTTCTTCAAGGTGATTAGAATAACTATGTGTTCCCAATGTAACTGTTAGCATTACCACTTTTGCCTATGAGGGTGCCCTCAGCATTGCAACGTTGTTAAAGATACAATATTTCACTTCTTTTCTGTGTTGCTGGGAAATGGTCATGTTCCCACCATGGGTGAATGATCAATATTTAGTTTGGCCGGATCACGTGGTTGGGGACCATAAAACCGAGCTCTTGGGTCTGCAATTTATGAAAATTAATCCTGTTTTTCTGCTGATGGCTCCTTGTTGTTTTAGGTTTGAAATGTGCTGCTCGTCTCTGACCTTGGCTGTGAGCCCTGGCCTGCTGTTCTGTGCAGCCTGGTTCTGCTTTCCCTAGTCTCTCGTCCTGTGGATTGTGGTCTCAAGTAATCCACATTATAATTACACTATGATTTCTACAGATCTATACCGTTCTATGTTTACCATAGGTTATTCGTATTTGGTCCTTCCAGGCTCCTTACTAGATCCTGTAGTTCCATAGGGTTAATTGTAATAAGCATCTGCAAGCTTGCTCTGCATATCTTTGTTGCATTGTGATTAGCGTTTCTGCATTTGGCTAATGAGAAAAATAAAAAGCTTATGACAGTATGTATATGTAACTGTCCTCTATCTACAGAACTGTGTACGCATGTTCTTTGTGTGTGCGCATGTATGTACGTGTAACTTCGTGCATGGCTGCAAGTGTACTTCGTGGCTAACCTTGCCATGTTGTGGTTTCTCAGCATTAGACAACGTCATCCATCGAGGCATTTGGGTCAACGACCAATGCTGAAGCACCCACATCCGTAAACACATTAACTGGATAAGGATTGAATGGCTGTCTAATGGAGTATCTGTATGCTTACGTGGATTTCACTGGCCCTCTTGGGGGCTGTCTGAATAGTGAGTGGCTTTGTGCATTTTTACCTCTTTGAGCCGTCATGTTCATGGGGTGAGGAGGGGCATTCCAGGGTCCCTCTCTTCAGTCCCCCCTCTGGTTGACTTGTCGACCAAACCACCATACTTCGTCACTCTTGCTTTTGGTAGCCCTATCTTCATTACTCCTCCAAGATGTCCATAGTAATTTGCATGGTCATTGACGCTCCAGGTCATGTAACTGCAGACCCCTTCTGGGTTGCACCATAACCATTTCACCCAGTATCTGTTGTTGTCAAAGCGATTGTCAATTGTTATCATCTCTGTCGGGAACAGTGGACACTCCCTTATTTTTGCTCTCAGGTTATTTCTTTCTTTCACTATCTTGTCCTTTTTGTTCATCGATGTTTATATCTGCTAACACTTTCATCCCTATTGTCTTCTCAGTAGTTTTGCAACATTGTGTAATGCATATCTTGATCACACATAGTCCCACTATTGCTAGTAGTAGTGTCCTTGGAAGTACTATTAGTCCATTCGCTAACCATGTTGGCATCCATGGCCATATGTATGACAACCAGCTCTGATCTTTTCCTATTACTTTGGCTTCCTCCTCCATTCTGATGTGCATTTTCGATAACTGTGTCACTGCTTCTGTCAGTGTTCCATTCTCTCTGTCATTTGCAGGCAAAAATGTGCAACAGGAACTCTCGATCTTGGCACAAACTCCTCCTTCAATTGCTTCTAGAAGGTCTAGAACATATCTGTTTTGTAGTAACACCAACCTTACTGCTCGGAACTCTTCTTTTATCCGGTTGAAGCCATTTTCTGAAGAGTTTATTGTCTGCATAAACCCCCATCTTGTTATCTGCAACCATTTTGCATTTGTATATGTCTGTACAGTTGGATCTACTGATGCGACAAGCATCTCTGCCCTACTGAACAAACTGTGCTCAGGTGCTACATCATCTAGTGATGCTTCTGAATATGATGAAAAATAGTTGTCCCTTCTGACTCTACTCACTTCTACTGACCATTTTAATCTTCCCTTTTGCTACAATTCTACTAATGTCATCTTTCTCTTGTTAGTATCTATCTTGGGGAAGTCGTCTATCATGATTTCCTTCTGTGGTACCACCAGTGCTGACATATTGATGTGTACCAACGAGTAAACTCCTCCTCAGTTGGGTGGCAGATTCTCATATGCCTTGGATCCGCATGTTCAATAGTGATCCATTAACACTGCTGGCCCAATCTTCATTGCTGGATGCTTTTCGGTGTTCATGAACTCTGTGTTTTCTCCAACCTTTAGTGTACCATCATTCTGGTAACATAATGCTGGTTTCTTCAGTGGTATGATGGGCATTGGGCAAGCTTCATTGTCCACCCAGCTCAGTAACTTGATGCTCACATCCCATTCTTTCAGGCACTTGTCATTCTCTTCTTGTACTGTGTTTACCAGTGCTTGTACTAGGGTGTGTGCCTTGCTACCTACTACTTCCTCCTTCCATCCTTCTGCTGTGTATACTCGGCTATACACAAGCATTTGTGGTCTTTCCCAACATCCTGGTTCTCCTCCTATTTCCTTGACCCCCTCTTCGGACAGGGCATTTCCTTCAATGTTATTGTTTTGTCTCTCCTTTCCTTCGGCCATCAGTCATGTGTTGCATGGCCTGGTCTACTTGCCAGTAATTGTTCATCATGTGAAGAGTCTTTATATAACTGTCTTCATAGGGAAATGTTGCTTTGGACATTCATCTCAATGTTGCTGTTTTCATCTTGAATCTTCCTCGGTTTGTAACCATGGATAGGTACATAAGGTACTGTTCTCTGTCTGCTGGTATTTCAGTTGCTATAAACATTCTGGATGCACTCATGACATACGGGTTTAGTGAGCAGAGATAGCAGCTTTTCCCCAGTGGTTTCTTTACGTACTTTGGTCATGTGCTTGTACTACATGTTGTAAGATACTTGAGCTGTATCAGTCAGATATAGGTCCACCCCTCCCATGTCGGTATCAGCACTGGGCTTACTTCTCCTTATCAGGCTTACACCGCTCCCCTGTCCATCTCACATGGTTGTTCCACCTGCTAAAGTTGGGGAAATGTTGGTAGAGGATCCAGCAGTAGCACTATCAACAAGGGATATTCGGCAAAAAATGAAAGCAAAAACACCACTTGGAAATAAGAAACAAGACAACATAAGCACTTTTTTAATAACCATCTCCATTACCTGTGCTGCTTGGATCCTGGTGCAACTTGAAGATATCAGTTGCCAGCCTGAAATGTGTAAACCAAGTGTTATTGGATTAGTATTGTAGTAATTCAAGCCCTGCGGACCATGTAGTCTGCTATGGCAAAAATTAATAGTTGTTCCCACACAGCTTTAATTCTAGGGTCTTGGAGTACTGCAAGTACAGATAGGTTTCCTCTTTCTCGTTGTGGCTAAACTTGGGCGAGATATGCTATGAAGACACAGAAATCCATGTTAGGATCATGTCTCTGTGTTCTATTTGATCTTCTAACAAATTGAATGAATTGGCCTTGGAAGGTTTCAGGATGGCGTTCAGTGGGAAGCATGGAAGAAATGCAATAAAAGCAATCCCACTTTCACGATGAATGTGTGCAGAAAGAAAAATAACAAACAGACAGTGTACCCTCACTCTGGATGTGTAGTAAGTCCTTACCCTAAATCTCCTACCCGTGAGTGAGTAACTATTGGGTATCCTCTGCTCGGCAGTGCTGGTTCCAGATTCATGTTTTGCTCTTCTGGTTGTAGATCGTTGGCCCTGACGATGTCGGTGCTAGGAGAGGCCACTTCTTTGTAGGGCTTGATGTCACTGAGGTGATTCCAAGTATTCTTCCTGACCAATTTGATAGCTTGCTCAGTTACCAATTCAACCACATGCAGCCCTGTAAACTGCGGGGCATCACATTTTCTCGCTCTTGTCTCCGGCTTCAGGCCTCTCCTTTAGTTTTTGCTTCTGGCGAGAATTAAAAGAGGCATTAGCAATCAAGGAAGTTGTATACTAGTACATTTCCTGAGCCAATACATCAGACACACTCTCAGTATCTTTGATTACCCTAGTGGAGCCAGGGTAAATCGCATGAGCTGTCCTGTCACCCCGTCATGCAGGGTTAAATTGTGGTCAGACCAGAGCTTACTGCACAGTGCGAACAAGGCTAAGGGGAGGCAATGGAGCCAGCTTTTGTTCAGTGTCTTTTTAGTTTTAGCTATGGCCTCCTTGAGCAAGCAGTTGAGACACTTACACACCCAGTTTGCTTGTGGGAGGTAGGCACAGGTGAATTTGTGTTGGACTCCTAACAAGGTTGTGATGTGCCGGAACATCTCTTTGGTGAAGTGAGGCCCGTTGTCAGATCGCAGGACCTCACACAAGCCCCATCAAGGGAATAACTCCCGGACCAGGAATTTTTCTGCTCTAAAACCATCGGGATCGGAAAAAGGACCAGCCCTGATCCAACAGAAAAAGGGACACACAACCACTACCATGTAGTGGTACCCCTGGCAAACTTGGATCATGTCAACATAGTGGATGTGTAGGTGTTGGAATGGACCCACTGGGTGAGGTTTGGCTCCTCTCACTACCCTCGATGTATGACCTGCAGCATATTGTTTACACGCTAGACAATTAGTCATGAATTCAGCCATGTGTTCTGCCAAGTTAGGACAGAACTCTGTTTCTCCAATGTGAGCAGCAAGCACCTCCTTCCCTGTATGGGTTGGATAGTGTAATTGTGTCAGTGCAGTGTGCAATAATGCAAATGGCATTACCACCGTCCCTGTACTGTTTTGCCACTCTAGATCGTCTGTTGGAGACACTGTACATCCCCTCCTTATCCACAGCTCTTTTTCTTCCCTAGGTGCAGCTCCCTGCAGCTCCATAATCTCTGTCACTGATAATGTGTTATACCCTTCTTTTGCATAATCGCACGCGTGGGATGAAGCCTCCATTTCTAAATTGTCCCCAAAACAGGCGGTGGGTTTTGCTTCCGCCACTGCTGCTTCGTTACCACTGGAGATGGTATCCTCCCCTTTTGTGTGTGCTTGCCACTTCACTATTGCTATTCACTATCAGTCCGCCCAATAGGAGTGTGTGCTGTACCAGTGACCCATCAGCATGCCTGAAGCCCCTCCTCATCCAATGTGACAGCCCAGAATGCACTGTGGATGTCAGGTAGGCTGAATCGGAATAAATAATCACTTCCTTCTCCCTGCTTTGCCCCAATGCCAATATTAACACCACTAATTCTGCTGCTTGTGCTGAGTAATGTGATGGCAGGCATGTACTGGTCACTACCTCGCTTGCCCCTACCTCGCTTGTCCCATCCGCTCTCAACCACACAACTGCTGTCCCAGTATATCTTTCCCCAGTCATTTGGTCAATTGTTGAAGACCCATCAATGTAAAGGACGTCTCCCCCCTCAAGTGCATCCTCCTGTACCTTGCGAGTGTCACTGAATTCTTCTATGTTTGCTGTGCAGTCGTGTCCATAGGTGCCCTCCCGTTAGACATCGGCGATAAAGGTCACCAGGTTGACAAGTCAGCATCTCACCATGTTGAGAGCTGGGTTTGATAGTAACACCTCATACCCCGAAGCTCTTTGTGTTGTCAGTGTGCTATTCAGTCTTTCCAGTATTGCAAAGAGAGCATGCCCCATGTAAAAAGTGGTGCTGCATCCCATGATAATACACGCTGGTTTTCCACTGCGAAAGCGGCTGCAGCCAATACCTGTTTGCATGGATAGCTGTAACGCTCACCTGACTCCCACGGAGGCGCTGGCCTGGTTCGCGCTGCTGTGACCTCTTCTAAGGTGATGCGCAGGGTTCAGAAGACGGACTGGAGCGGGCCCCCAAATCTGGCTTGTCTGGCTCGCAGAAGTATCCTTCTGTAGGTGGAAATAGGGGATTAACTGTCTGCGGGGTAATGCAATCGGCCTCCCACTTTCTCCTCTCACCCTCCTCGAAACCCTTCTGTGATTCCCCATAGCGTCTCACCTTAGGGTCTGGAAGAACAAGCTCTCCATCCTGCTTCTGATGCAGGGGCGCGTTGGTATCCAGTTACTTCACTGGATTTTCGGATTGGTGAGAACCAAACTTGCTTGGCTTCCAGGTAAGTTTTTTGATAAGAGGTTCCCCTTGTGTCCATGCATTAATGTACTAATGCTAGTGTCTTTTTCCCCATAGGGGCCGGGGTACGGAATGCCGGGGAACAGGCACCGACCCGAGATGAGAGGTGAAATCCTTGTAGAAATCAGGTAAGTCTTTAATGAGCGTTTTTTTGGTAATGTCTTTTCATTCGCTCATTAACGCTGATGTCCTTTTTTCCCCTTAGGGGCCGGGGTCCGGAAATGCCAGGATGCGGCGCGGACCCGAAATGAAGAGGGAATGAATCAACACGTAAGTCTTAACATGGAGATTTAGCTTTCCTTATTCCCTTCTGTCTCTCACCTTTTGTTCTTGCCTTTTTCTCCCTAGGCGCTGGGTCGTGACTGCGAATCCGGATGATCGCTGCTGAACATGGAGGCGCCCTGTAAAGGTGAGTGGAATGCGGCGCTGCAGCGATCGACGCGATGAGCTTTTAAATAAAAGTCTTCCTTTTCAGGATTGTCGGCGAGATGTCTCCGGGATGCGGATTTAGCAGGTAAGGACTTTTCCTTCTTCTGTTCTCTTCTTCTCTTCCTTTGCAGGTGATCCAGGATGCTGGCAGGCATGGCAGAAGTCAGGATGCAGGAGCAGACACAGTGAGCGTCCAGCTGCTAGATGCAGGACAACACGAAGCACGTGTGGCTGTTCGGGTGGGGTTTAAATAGCCTTGGAAGAAGTTCCAGGTATGTATCCTTCCTCCAATCAGGTATGTATCCTTCCCCGACCACGCTCGGATGGTAAATTAGTCCCACAGGTAAAGTAGTTCCTTTCGGGCCTCAAGGAGGCCGGGATCCTGCAGCATGGTCTGCATCAGGTAAGTGCACCCAAGCACTCCCATAATGAGCCTGGCGCCTATGGCGCCAGGACTGATGTCTTTTATGAGCCTGGCGCCATAGGTGCCAGGACACTGTCCAAAGGGCCCCTACATGGGGTTGCTGGGTCTTTCCTTGGGGACTGGATGTCCGCTTTCGGGGATGCAGGGCTTGAACCGGCTCCCCGGGAGCGGGCATCATGACAATAGCATCCTCTCATGACTGGGTCTAATTTCCCACTGTAAAAGGCTAAAGGCTTGTGCCCCATGCTTGTCTTTTGTGTCAGTACTTCTGTCATAACCACTCCGTCAGAGTGTGAGAATATGAAACATTCTTTTTGATAATCTGGGATCCATAATGCTGGAGCTGTGCATATTGCTTCCTTCTCCCCTCATTGTGCTTCTTTCAGTGTGCTCAATAGGGGCCTGGTGTAGGTGCTATAGTCGAATACTCGTGACCTGCAGTAATTCCATAGTCCTAGGAACTCCTGCATTTGTCTTACAGTTGTGGGTTTTGCTGTCCTGGATATTGCTTCTGCCGTTTCTGGTGTCACTCTTCCACTATTTTGGGATATCATCTGTCCAATGGATAAGACTTCTGTCTGTCAATATAGTAATTTGACCTTGGTCACCTTGTACCCCTTTTCTGCTAGTACTGTCAACGTGTGTACTGAGTCATTTCTACACAGTTCCTCTGTTTTGCTATGAATTAATATGTCATCTATATACTGTATAGCTGTGCTCTCTGTCTGTACATTGCCTAGGTCCATTTGAAGCACCCTGTTGAATATGGAAGGTGATACACAGTACCCTTGAGGAAGTCTTGTATGTTACCACTTCTTATTTCTATATAGAAACAAAGTTAAGTCCTGCAAATCTGGGTGTAGTGGTATAGAGAAGAATGCATTCTTCAAATCTATGACTGTGAAGTAGGCAGCTTCCGTAGGGATGCTACAGAAAATTGTCACTGGGTTCGGAGCTAATGGAAATTATGTTTCTACAATGTGGTTAAGAGGGTGCAAGTCCTGTATAAAATGCCATGACCGCCCTGTTGCCTTTTTGACAGTGTACACAGTCGTGATACATAGTGATTCTGATGGCACTAGGATGCCCTGCTTCACTAGTGCTGCAATGGTCTCATAGATAGCTTTGTCTGCCTCTCCTGACAGTAGGTACTGCTTAACTTGTAGTAAAATTGCTCCTGGCTTCATCTTTATCTTCACTGCACCTATCCCTTTCAGAAGCCCCACATCAAAGGACTTGTGGTCCATACAATGCTGGGGTCCTTTGCCAAATCTTCCTCGAGAAAGGTCGCCGGTGCTTTCAGCACCATTGCCATTCTCTATGGTACATCTCTGTAATGTATCCTCACCCAATATGTGATGCTCATTTCGTACACCATCTCGTGGTCTGATCTGTTGTCTTTGAATAGTTATTTGTCTGTAACTGTAGTCAACCTGTGTCCTTCTGGCACAGCAGTCACTGCTCGCCATGGTCGCCCTGCGTCATCTGTCCCGTGCACTGCTATCAAGTCATCCCCCACTATCCCTGACTCTAATTCTAGTGGCACTATTGTCCCTTCCTTCTCAACTAATGTTATTTCTGGCCTGAAGAAGTACTCATTTGGAAGGCACCACATTTTCCCATGAATCCTTGGGAGCCATGCTATTATTATTTTGGTCCCATACTGAAACATTTCCTCGTCTACTGCCACCCCCCTCTGTACCCTCTGTCCACAATATGCTTGAATGATCTGCCTCACATTTAGGTGTATCCCTGGTGTGGAACACACTGTCCCCTGCTCAGTGAATGAGATGGTCATGTTAAGTCTGCTCATGATGTCTCTCTCCAGCATGTTTATGGGTGTCTGTCGAAAAAATAAAGCAGGGGCAAAGATAGGTCATGCTCCTCTTTAGTAAGTGCAATATCTTTTGTGAAAGAAACCACTTCCGTCACCCCAGAGAATCCTTGAGCATTCATGGCATCGCCTGACATACTATATTTCGCCTCCCTGATGCAGGATTTAGTCGCCCCTTTGTCTACAAGAAAGGAAAACTTTTGTCACCAGCGTCACCCCTATACGTGGTTCCTCTGCAGGGTTGGGTGTGATCTATAGGATGGAACACATTAATTCCATCTGTGGCTGTCCCATTCAGGGTATAATGACATTGGGCCTCATTACACGGTAGGCGGTAACCATGGCGCTATTAGCGCCATGGTTGGCGCTGGTATTTTACCATGTCCGCCTTGGTGGATGTCGGAATTACCGCCCTACTCCAAGGTGAGCGGGGGCGGTAATTCCCCATTCACCAAGGCCCTTCCCCATTCCCATTTTGCCCCCATAGGGCATAATGGGAATGGGGAAGGCGCTAATTACGGTACCACAAATTGCAGTACCGTAATTAGCACCAAGGTCCCTTTGCGGCACCCTACTTTAACGGCTGGTAAAACCAGCCGTTAAAGTCGGGTCTCGCAAAGGGAACTCGTAGTAAGGTGGTAAGGGTTAACGGTCACCGGTAGCATTATCGGTGACCGTTAACTCTTACCGCCTTCTGTGTAATGAGGCCCATTCTGTTTCCCAAGAATGGGTTCCCCCACTACATTGACCCCTGAGTTTCCTAATGGGAGTCGTTATGACACTGTACCGTCGTTTGGTTGTGTGCTGCTCTGCATCTGTGGTATTTTCTGTGCCGTGTATGCATGTTGTGTGTTACCTTACATCTGTGGTATCTGTGGTGCTTGTGAATACTGCTGCATAGGCGCTTGCATTTGTGGTGCCTGTTTTATGGGTTGGTGCATCTGTGGGTATGCGTTTGGTGTCTGTCCTTGATGTTGTGTCTGGTCCTGGGACTAGAACTAATTATGTTCCTCTTGATATGCTGGCTGGTATTGCATTGCCCCATTTTGTTGTGCCCCTCCCCTGCTCCTGCATACCCTCGAGATATGCCCTATCAGTCCACACACCCAACACTCGGGTGGTTCTCTCACTTGCCTCTGATACCCCCAGAAAGCCCTACTGGGCCCTGATGTGTTAACTGCCCATATCTCCACCCCCCTCCGCATCCCCAGGAAACACCTCTTGGTTCTGCTGCATCTGATGCCCATATCTGCATCCCCTTGGTGGCCCCCCTCTTCCTTTGAATCAATGATGTGCACCTCCCCACCCCAGGAATCCCCCTCCCCCAGGCGGTGGCACATACTGTGTCTGTGGTGCCCCTTGTCCTCCTGTGCTTGTTAATTCTGCCTCTTCCATGGCGTATTTAAATAGCTTCTTATGTATTAACTTCACCTCCTGCTGCTTTCTTTCCTCATGCTTTTTCCTTGTGTTCTATTGCATGAACCTACAGTATTTGTATTTCTGAACAGGGCTTTGCTTCCATCCCCACCAACCTCTTTAGTTGCCTTTGAACCTGTTCTGGTAACCCCTGGAATAGTATATGATAGAATAATGCCACTGTTTATTCCCATAGTTCTCGTGTTTCAAGACGCCAACGCTCTTGAATAGTCTGAATGTAGTGTAAGGGGTCTTCGTCTTCCACCATTTTGCGTGCCATAATCACACTAATGTCTGACATGTCTGGGTACTGTGTCTGTAGAGCTTGCCATACGGCTGGTCGGCAGTTAGCAAATGCTGCACCATTGTGTGCCATGTCCTGGTTAGTAAATCCTGGCTATCCCGCCCTTTTCCATATGTCATCAGCGGCTTCCCCGAGGATATCCACTAGTACTCCTTTTACATCTCCCACTGCTAATTTCTGTCCTGCTGTCATCCTTTTGATTTTGTATATCCATTTCCCCACACCCGCGGTTAATGAGGGTAGCCTACACCTCAAGTTTTCCTCGTCTATATGCTTCCATGATATTTATTGAGGTTGCTTCCCTCCCATTTAAAGTAAGGGCAACTGTGTAAACCCGATCTCCCCATTCGCTCCTTGTGTCAGCCTTAGTGTCAGTAAATGTCCTTGCCGGTTCTCCATTCCTTCATCCTGGAAGGTCTCTAAGCATCTGCACGTATGGGATTAAGTCGTCCATACTGCGTGATGTGTCCCCGGACTGCCGTGATCTCTCATCTTTGTCATCCCTGGATTTCCCTGTGTCACTTTCTATTTCCCATGTCACACTTCTATCAGTGCTGCTTCCTGTCGACTGCCCCCTGGCTCATATCTTTCCCTTGTCTTCGCTTCCCCCTAAGTCCTCATCTGATTCGGTGCCCCCATGTCACTGACAATGTCGTCCTCGAAGCTTAGACTCCCTGAGGTCATGTCTTCGCCTAGCTTCCCCTCAAAGTCAATTAAATTCCCTCTGTGCCACCTCACGGGGGACCCCACTTCTGTCCTGTCTGATGTTGTAGCAGTCGTGTCATGTGTGGTGCTGCGCTCTTGCTCTGTTTGCCTAGCTCCTCCCATCTTGTCATCTCCCGTGCCCATTCCCCACTTTATCCTTACGTCTCTCACTGCACGCTCCTCCTCCTCGCGTTTGCGCTCTCTTACGAGTTGCTCTACTTCCCACTTTCTCCTTTCCTTTCTTACTAAAACTTGCATTACTTTCTCGTCTTCCTCCCTTTGCCTCTCTATTTCCTCTAGCTCCCTCTTCCTCCTCATCTCTCACTGCTCCCACTCCTTCTCTTCTTCCCTGTGATTTTCTCTTCACGCCCTTTTGCGTTCTTCATTTTCTTCCCTCTTTTGCCTTTCTACTTCACTTCCTCCGTCATCTCTGCCCACTCTCACGCTTTGCTGCTCCCTTTATGACCCACTATTTTTTTACTCGTCCCTGCTGATTCTCCCATTGTCTCCATATCCAATTTCAGAGGTATCTGACCTCCTACCGACTTGTTCAATGCTATACACTTTAGCCCCTCCTTGGTGCTTGTCTGGGTCTACCTGTGTGCTCCTTTCCTACCATCTGTCTGTCTGACCCCTTTCTGCCCCTTCTCCTTAGTATATGGTGGAGGTTGAAATATTGGATTTGTATACCCCTCTGCTGCCTTTAGCTCCCATATAGGGTATAACCCCTGTGCTTCTGCTATGCCCCCTTCTTTTTCATGCTCAGGAGGAAGTGGGGGAGTAGGGCCTGAAAGCACTCTGCCCAGTATCTCCTGCTGGCTCAGCATCCACTGACACCTCGCTATTACCCCTCATCCTCCTGAAACATCTTCCAGAGTTCGAATATCTCCATATGATTGGTCAACTTCTTCCCCTAAGAAGTGTTTTGTATGGGCATCTGTAATGGATGCTGGATATGTTTGGAGAAACTTCTGCATTGTGGCCATGGCTTAGTCAATTTACCTTCTGTGTCTTTCGTCCATTCCACACTATATATTTACAAATCTTGTCCTTATATCGCGGAAGGGCCTTACACAGGTGCTATGGAGGAGTATCCCCCCACACTTCCCTTGATACATTGCTTTATACTTACTTGACCTCAAATCGATGCTTTTGATATTTCCTTTACTATACAAGCACAAAAGAATACTTTCAATTCAGTTTTCTTAATTTTACAAATAGCAGTTCTCGTCAAGTCCTCCCGAGCCTCTCTGGTTCCCAATCAACCTGTCAGGAGTGCTCCGTGCACTGCCCTTCTACAACCTTCTTACTTCTCAGGCACACCCACCAATCTTGCGCATGTGCCTTCTGCGCACCGCCACCGAGCACTCTATTCCATCAATTCTAAACTCTCAGCACCAACTTCTGTACCTCCTCATGCTTTCCTAGTCCTATGCACAGACCTGATGGGTGACGTCACCACTTCACTAAACAAGAGAGTGCTAGAGATCACTTACAACACTCAGAATGCTAATGTCCCATTAAACAAACATTCACACAACCCCAACATGAACCCACATTTGTCTTCCTGTCTCCTAACAGGAGATACCAATATTTCTCGTGCTCAATCGGTACCTACACCGTAGCCTTGTAGGTAAAACGTCTCCGCGAGACTTAACCAGAGGAACACCTTACGCAATCTAGCTTAGCTCCCTTTGCTAAGGCTTTACACAGGGATACCGTCATCCATGACCCGAGATAAAATGCCCAATTCACAGGGAATCCAATATTAACATAACTTCTATCATCCGTACCCTTAAGTCAATAGTCTAGGTTATTCACCAGAACCCTTTACCTCAAGACCAAATGTTCCCTAACCACAAAATGACATCTACCTCAGCTCCTTTCCCTACTGTGCTTCACAATACTCAACACTACTAAACAATACTTGAAAAACTTCAGAAGATACTCAACAATACTCGTTATCATCCCACACCAAACATTAATTTACCACCCCCATTAGTTGTCGTGTGACTGAGTCAATACTTACACTCCATGATTCGCTGACGCTGTTCGGCTATCGGCTCCCCCAAAGCTGCCACGCCACCCTTCTGGTCTGCTGGACTCACTCCTCATGGACCGCGGGCAGGATATTTTCAAGCTGGCTCCTGACAGCCTTTGCACAGGGGTGCACTTCCCCATAGGGCTTGTTTTCTGCAAGGTGCCCCGCAGCCCTCCAGGCGGTGCGGCAAAAGAGGCAGCTTATGCCGAGCGGGCGTAATCAACCATCCTCTGCTACTAACTTGTTGGCTTAGGTATGCCAGAGGTCTGGGGGTTACTACAAGCGTACCCGTTCAACTTCAAGGACACAACAATCCTCCCCAGTAGACAAATCGAGGACTCAAGGGCAAGTGAGAACTGTCGTTTGTTACTCAAACCGACAGGGATCATACAGGACATTCAATCATTTCCAGAATCACTGCTCCCAAGCCCATGTCGGGCCTTTTTGTTGCATTCCTGTGTCACAACATGGGCCCTTCCCCGAAAAACCTACAGGTCCTTCTAGTTCGGTGATTGGGGAGATATCACTTATGTATTGCACCTATAGATATCGTGTTATTGGTCCCGACATGTCAGGTGGCTGGCCTGCCCCTTCCCCAAGAAACTATCTATTACATTGTTGCAGGTTAGCAGGATTACCATAGGCCCTTGCCCTCTGCCATCCACCCCTGGATTTCTGTTCCCTGATTGTCTAGAACTGGTCTCCCCAGTCCTGGGACTCAGCTCTGTTCTCAGAGCTCTGTGCACCTCCTCAAGGTGATGAGAATGACTATGTGTTCCCAATGTAACTTTTGCCTGTGAGAGTGTCCTCAGTGATGCAACGTTGTTAAAGATTCCATGTTTCATTTCATGTCTGTGTTGCTGAGAAACGATCATCTTCCCACCGTGGGTGAATGACCATTGTCTAGTTCGGCTGCATCACGTGGTTGGGGACCACGAAATTGAGCTCTCGTGTCTGCAATTTATGAAAACGAATCCTGTTTTTCTGCAGATGGTTCCTTGTCACTTTAGGTCTGGAATCTGCTGCTCGTCTCTGACCTTGGCTGCAAGCCCTGGTCTGCTGTATTGTGCATCCTGGTTCTGCTTTCCCTCATCTCTCGTCCTGTGGCTTGTGGCCTCATGTAATCCACATTATAATTACACTATGATTTCTACAGATCTATACCGTGCTATGTTTCCCATAGGTTAGTCGTATTTGGTCCTTCCATGCGCCTTACTTGGACCTGTAGTTCCATAGGGTTAATTGCAATAAGCATCTGTAAACTTGCTCTGCATCTCTTCGTTGCATTGCGATTAGCGTTTCTGCACTTGGCTAATAAGAAAAATAAAAAAGCTTTTGACAGTATGTATATGTATCTGTCCTCTATTTACAGAACTGTGTAAGCATGTTCTTTATGCGTGCATGTATGTTAGTGTAACTTTGTGCATGGCTGAGAGTGTACTTCGTGACTAACGTTGATATGTTGTGGTGTCACTAGTGACGTCAGCACCATGGTTTCTCTGCATTAGTTAACGTCATCAATTGAGGCAGTTGGGTCAGTGACCAATGTTGGAGTGCTTGTATTAAAAAACACATTCAATGGATATGGTTTGAATGGCTATCTAAAGGTGTATATTTCTCCATACATGGATGCCAATGGCCTCCTGGAGGCTGTCCGAATAGTGACTGGCTTTGTGCATTTTTAACACTTTGGGCCATCATGTTCATGGGGGCGAAGAGGGGCATTCCCGGGACAGTCTTCAGTTCCACTCACCTACCCACAGATGCTCCCAATTGAGGGCTTCCACCCCGTTAACAGTTAACAGCCAGTATACACCACGCCCACGGGTTACACAGCTACATTAATTAAGTGACCTCACTGGATAGGAGGCCAGTAAGATGCTCTCTCAGGTCAGACCATCTTCCTAGGAGCATAGGGTGTCCTTTTAGCTACATGTCCTTTGGACATAGAGGTGTGCAAATGATCAAACTGTGTGCACTCTTCCGTTGTTCCCGAAGCCCCTACCCCATGAGTTACTGAGTTGTCTGATGTTGTATTGCACATTATGGGGAGTGGCACGGATCCCTGACAAGCTATTCCATTTCCATTGCAAACCTGTTCTATTCCATATGTGTGTGCCAGAGGTCAGAATCATGTCTTCAGGGGCACACTAGTGTACCTTCATAGCCACCCTTTTCACGACTGGGTGACTCTTGACCTATGCTACTGCGTTTTCTGGGTATGTAGAACCAGACATGTATGCTCCAAATGTCAAAGACGAATATTCTAAGCATGTCTGAGCCCTAAGTAACAATGACCTGTGCCCTCCACTCAAACTATGTGTTTCCTGGTTTGGTGGCAGCCAAGAAGCAGAAGGGGCTTGCTTCCTGAACTCGGGAGGCATGCTTTTCCATCCCCTTCTTACAGAGATGCCCGAACATCTTGTCAGTTGATGAAAGCCATTAAAGGTTGACCCAACAATGAATCCCCTGGAGTACTAAAATCATGCATATGTGATGCTCTTAAAAATCTGCAGAAAGACTCTGTAAATTAATCAGAATTATGAACTTAATTTCTTTCTAACAACAGTGACATTGGAATAGTGTATTCTAAATACAATTATACTCAACCATTAGTACATTTCATTATGTTTTTTACTAGCAATCCAAACATGAAAAATACCTGATTTATGTCTACCATATATATATACATATATATATGGTTTTATGCGTGAACAGGCAACGGGAGCGTTGCGAAACGCGTCGTAGGTTGCACTGCCTTTAATAAAGCTGGATATGGCATAAGAACTTTGGCGATTGATGGATTGATTTATTTTTTGGAGATTCATGCTGACGTCCTGACCGCTTTGAGTGCCGTCCCTGTATGGAAAAGCGCATCTACTTTTCCTTTTTTTCAAAATATATATATATATATATATATATATATATATATATATATACATATTCAGTGAAAAAGCATTAGTCAAGGGAGAGTTAAGGTGATGCAATTTAACGCAACAAAACCCCTGAAATTCGGCACTCCAATCTCAAGCAAGTCCACCTTAACTATGCACCCTCTGTTGTGTAGTATAGGACCACAATGATGACATCCTTCATGATATGACTAGTGACATCACCAAATACACCATACATGGCATCACTGATGACATCACTGATGGTGTCACTAATGACATCATGCATGACATCATTGATATCACTCATTTGATTAGTTACATTTTCAAATATGAGAACTCTGTTTTGTCACTTACCATATATGGACATTCTTCATATTTACACAGGACATTGTATTCTGCCCTTGATTATTTACTTTTAGTGTACGGTGCACAATTGTAAGAACATACAGACGTTATTACAACCAATGTTATATAGGCATTGTTGTACTTTGGAAGCTTAATTTCTTCTCTATAAATGTAATTAAGTAGTATAAATAACAGAATTGTTTGTATATTAACCAAACTGCAATGTGTTCATGCAATGTTATTACAATAAGGACAATTGTAAATTTAAATGTGTATATTTACTATTTTCATAACACTTACTATTAAACATGTTTCTACTTCTATCTATTCTTATTTGTTTATTATTACATATACTTGTAATATTATGTTTAAAATACATGAAATAGATTTACCCAAATCAGGTACTTTACCTGCAATGAAGTATTCTAATTGCTTACTAATACATAACATTCAAACCATTTGTATAACGTAACATATTTTTATTTTGCATTTTATAAATTGATAAGTACTACAAATGCATGCTCCATAAGCAAACATATGATACTTGTGCTTCCGAGTATTGCTCCATGTCATGATGTTATTATTGGTAAGTGTAATAACATAAAATACGTATCAAAAGAGGTGAACTAAATTATTCTAACTTACATAATCAGTAATGTCATAATGTAATTATTGATCTCATCAGTGATGTCATCTGTAATGTCATGTTTGATGTAATTAGTGATATCACCAGTGATGTCATCATTGTGGTCATGCGCTGCGCAACAGGGGGCACATAGTTAAGGTGGACTTGCTTGAAATGGTAGTGCTGAATTGCAGTGGGGTTTGTTGCGTTAATACTGATCATCTGAACTCTCTCTTAACTAATGTTTTTCACTCAATTTCAAGGGTTTTGTTCTACTACAGTTTTTTTCAGGGCCCACTAGCCATGGGCATCCGCTGTGGCCACTGTATACATTGCATCAATAGGTTTTTTCGGAGCCCCAAGCATGGCTTTCAGCCGTGCCCATTGTACATGTTGCACTAGTAGGTTTCTTTGGGGCACACTAGCCATGCTTCAGTCATGGCCAGTGGTAAAGACCGGTTGCACCACTAGGTTTCTCTGGAACCCACTAGTCATGGCCTTCAGCATGGCCACTGTGTATGTTGCACCACTAGGTTTCTTTGGAGCTCATGGCTGTGGCCACGTAAATGTTGCACCAGTACCTTTCTTTGGGGCCCACAAGCCATGGCTTTCGGCCGTGGCTACTGTACATTTTGTGCCCACTAGCCAAGGGCTTTGGCCATGGCAACTGTACATGATGCACCAATATGTTACTTTGGGGACCACTAGCCATGGCCTTCGGCAGTGGCCACTGTACATGTTGCACCAATTTGTTTCTTTGGGGCACAAAGACCCACTCCCCCCTGCCTAGTAGATGTGCTCACTTTAGGGGTAAATATTTCTCTTGCAATCTCTATTCCTGGAAAATGTCCCCGGAAATCAATTCCAATTATGCTGATTCCCATCGTAGTTTAAAGTATTCTAGCAATATTCCCCCTGTATTCGCCCAATAATGCTAAAAAACAGAAAACGCATCCAGGCGCTTAACATGTGCCCCTCTCTTCATTTGTTGGTACCCACACTTCTTCCAATTACTTTGGTCTCTCCCTGACCTTCTCCCATTACCCCCTATCACTCTTCGGTTCGTATGACACAGTTTCTTTTCCAAACACGTCTTGCCACAGTAATCTTGCGAGATTCCCCCGGTTTTCTTCTGATAAGCCAAATACTCCTAAATGGCTCCCCAGACCTCCCCTAACTTCAAACAGTGCCCTCTTTTTCCCTCCCCACCTCTACCCTGATGTGGTTGCACCTGTTTACCTCCTCCACATAGATTTCTGAGGTCTTTTCTTTTTGGCTTCCCCTGGATTCATCACAGGAATTGCTTGCATTGAGCAAAACAAACAATGGCGGCTTTCCATTTCTGAGGTATGTAAACGTTTTTGGGAGCAGGGAGAACCCCCTTCTCCGTCGAATATTATAAAAACTACTGAATGGATTTACCTCAAACCAGTCAAGGACATTAAGTCAACGATTTGTGACCTAGTTGTTTCTTATTGTGTCCATATTGCAATTTTTCTCTATGAGAATACGAATAGGAGTAGGCCGAAAACAGCTGTTTTTTTTGTTTTCTTAATCTCTTTTTCATTTTTTAACTAATCTTTCCCAAAATGTCCAGTTTGGGGGGTCCATTGCAAACCTTTTTTTGGAAAATGTCCTCCAAATCCAAATCCATAAAGCGAGTTAAAAGTTATTGGCAATAGAATGTTGGGAATGTACATATGCACGCACTCACACACACATGAATATTGATCTCCGTGGCACCACGTAGAAGTATGTTCCTCCCTTTAAAACACTTTAAAACATGCTAACCCCATAAGTGCCAAGGGCGAGGTACCTCGTCCTTGGGATTACCTCTCTGTTGGAAAGGACGAGCTACCTCGTCCTTGGCGTTTAAGGGGTTAATGAAACAGAAAACGTTAGAAGGCATTGAATGGCGAAATACCAAAATCACCAAAAAAAGGCCTTGGCACTGGGGGGGAAACCCATGCCAGTTAATAGCAGTGGCGAAATATCATGACGTCAATGGATCAGTTTCCTGAAGATTGTCTCATAAAGGATCTCATCACTTAGCCCTGCCTTTCCTCCACACAAAAATTATGCATACAATTAACATGGTATTGTTTTCTATACTGCACACCCTATCAGTAAGCATAGCCTGCCCTCCTAGAGGAATTGACCAACCTGCAAATCTGACACTGTACAGGAAACTGAAAGGCTTAATGATATTTGAAACATCTCCTTGTGAAAGTTCTTTGGAGAATAGGCAGCAGATAAAGAACTATAAAGTATCTTTCCAGAGAACAGGTGAAAATAAATGCTAGTTGCATGCTTGGCTATAAAAACATATTCACACAACACAACCCCCTCAATCTTCTAAAACTGATCAGTTCATACTGTGATGGATAAAGAAACATCATGTCATGTATGGACTGTTTCATCGCTCACTGTTACGTTTCCTCTGGGCCCCCCCATTCAATGAAATCAGACAGAGGCGTTGCTTGGGGGGCGGTGGGGATGAGAGGGCTTTAACCCCAGGTAGAAGTTCAGGGGCTACAACCAAAAGGCTAGCCCCAAGTCCTGACAGAGGTGCAGAGTACAGGAGAAAGAATGTGGGGGTGAGCCGCCTCCAGGCCAGAGAGAAAACACAGTATTTTATTTATTTATTTATGACATTTGTTAAACGCCCAAACCCAGGGGTATCACGGTGTTAGTTACAACATATTATTCAGTTATATTTACAGTAGAGTTTAACATGACCATATATAATTGGTATCAATGAAATTTGTCAAACAGCCATATTCTCCAACCCAGGCCTCCCTATCGCTGACACCTACACCAGTGCCTCCTCCAAGGAAACTCTCACCGACATCCTCTTTTTCATGCCTTCGCCTGACCTATGGACCCTTCATATGGTCTCTGTGCTCTCTCCTTTCTCCTCTTCTCCCATTAATGGTGCACCCGTTGGGATGTCCTCTTGGCCCCCTTCCACTCCTCTAAGGCCATCATTAATGTCTACGCTAATGGGACCGTCTTGGTCCAAGGCCCTCAGGCCAACCTTCACCTCTTTGATAGACGCTTCCAACGCCTCATCAACTTCTCTTGCTCACCTGCTGTCCCCCCTCCTCTGTCCTCGGCATCCTTGCCTCCACCCGCCCTCCCTGCCCCCTCTAGTGCGCCTTCTTCACCTCCGCAAGGCGTACCTCTGATCTGTACCCCTCCCCGGAAGTCCTTCAAGGTTGGCAACCTTCTCCACATTGCCACTCTTAACTCTCGCTCTGCCATCAAACATTCCTCTGATATCTGTCGCCTTCTTGAGGAACTGGACCTGGATGTCCTCGGTCTCATTGAGACCTGGTTCACGGCCAGCTCTGTCACCAGCTTTGACACACTCCTACCTGACAGTTACAAGATCCTCTCCGTGCCCAGGCCCAACCGCGCTGGGGGGGTGTGGCCCTTATCTTCCCCGAGTGGATTCCTGCCACTGTCACTCCTACGCAGACCTACTCCTCTTTTGAATGCCTTGTCTGCCGACTCTCTCTCTCTCCTAGCCATTCCCTTACTGTGGTTACTATCTATCAGCCACCTGGTCAAATTTCCTCCTTCCTCTCCGAATGGGCGGACCTCTCCTCCTCACTCCTGTCCTCAACCACTCAACTCCTCTTTCTTGGAGACTTCAACATCCACCTGGATGCCTCCTGTCCCCCCTGTGGACTCTTTCGCGACCTCTGCGACTCTCTCTCACTCTCTATTCTCCCGTCTGGGCCGACTCATTCAGCAGGGCACACCCTTGATGCTCTGATCTCTTCTGACCTTCCCCTCTCCGTCCCTCTCTCCACTCCTCTCTCCTGGAGTGATCATTTTCTCCTATCTCCCACCTCACCTTCCCTACCCCACAGGCAAAGCCACCCTCATCACTGCCACCCTCCTTCTCGGTCATCCGACCCATGAAGCGTGTGTCAGTTGAGGCTTTCGCTGCCACCTTCTCACCCCCTATGCCCCTTCAGCTGACTCCCACCCTGACACAGCCCTCTCCACGCTCCACTCTGCTATATCTGATACTCTTCATATCCCTGCCCCTGTCATGAGAATCCGCCTGAAGCCCAAAGCCAAATGTAACTCCTGGTATGACTCCGATCTCGTCACCCTAAAACGTAAGTGCAGGGTGGCAGAGAGGAAATGGCGTGCTTCATGTTAATCCTCTGACAAACTGGCCTGCCGCCTGCTCCAAAGGCAATACCGGCTCTCTGTTCTCACCAAGAAGAGAGCCCTTACCCAAGCCCGCATCTCTGCGGCATCTAACAATTCGGCCGAACTCTTTAAAATCTGCAAGGAGCTGGCCAACCCTGCTGCAGTCTCTACCTCTCCTGTCCCCTCCCAGGCCCTCTGCACGGCACTGGCCTCTCACTTCATCTCTAAAACCCAGGACATCCTGTCCTCAATCTCCTCCTATCACCTCCCTCCTTCTATTCCCTGCTCTTCCTCTGGCCCTTCTGCAGCCACCCCCATCCCTCCTTCTCTACCTTTCCCCTTTTCTCCGCTGATGAAGTTTCCAGACAAGTCCGATCTATTAAAGTCTCGTCAAAACAGGTTCACCCCTGTTCCTCCAAAACTATCAAGGACCGCATCGACTCCCTGGCTCCTGCCCTGGCTGACTTTTGCAACCACTCCTTTGCCTCTGGAGTCTTCCCATCCCCCCTTAAGCACTCCCTTGTGCACCCTCTTCTTAAGAAATCCTTTTCCGACCACTCCTGCCCGGCTAACTATCGCCCAATCTCCATCACTCCCTTCCTGGGCAAGCTCCTGGAGAAACTGGCCATCTCCCAGCTTAATCTCCATGCTGAATCTGTTGGTAGTCTTCACGACCATCAGTCTGGCTTCAGAGCACTTTTCGTCAGCCAAGATTGGCTGATGAAAGGTGCCACAGCAGCCATAGTTTAACCGGCTGCGTTCGTATTTATCCACGGCTTAAGCAAGGCAGCCAAACGGCCCAGTGGAGATTATTTTGGTCCACGGCCATATACTTCGCTGAATTCCACCACTGGCTTTTCTTTTCCAGTGCGTCACAATCGTGATGAACCACACGGTTGATACAAGCGGTTTCAAACATACGGCTTCTCGCATGAATAAATTCACCCTTTAACTGGGCCGCAAGAGACAAACAAGAAAAAAGTTCTCTTCTCTTTTAAAAAAACAGGCATACATCACGTGAAGCGCCACTTCTGGGAGCATTCACGACGGGATTCACTCCATCTTACCAGTTCGCCAGCCCCTGAAAGTTTCAGAGGAGATCTAAGGCTCTCTTGCTACACACACCCTCCACCTTTGGCTTTCTACTAAGAGACAACGCAGAATTGGCGATTGCCCTCCTGTCCTGAAGAAGGTTGAATATTAAGTCACGATGCGAGGGGACTGCTTCATCCTCGTTAAGAGAACTCAACCGAAACATGTTGACAATGGTTTTCTAAAACCCCCTGAATACCAGCAGAGGGGCACATTGTGAAACAATTGAGTGCTTAATTTAAGAACTGTCTGACCTACGACTGTGATTTAAACAGAACATCACTTTTTTCTAAATTTTTTGTAAATATGATGATTGTATGAATGAGTTGTGAATGATTGGTTTGTGAAGGGATGTATTACAGTTGGTTTGTGGAGCTGATCAATGAATATAAACATTGTAAATATACTTTTCATACGACATATGCATTTGTATAATAAACAGAAAGCTATTATGATATGAATAATAGCTATTTGTCGTCTCTGGTCTAGCTGGCCCAATCTCTTTATTATATTATAGAATAGCCTGGAGGGCCATAGACGTTAATCAGGCTCCCTTTTCTTACTCCTGGCTTCAGAGCTGCCAGAAGCACGGAAACTGCTCTCCTGAACATCCGTGAGGACCTGCTCTCGAACCTTGATTCCAACACTCCGTGTGTTCTCATTTTGCTCGATCTCTCTTCTACCTTTGATACTGTCAACCATGCCATCCTGCTCAACCGTCTCCGTGAAAACCTGGGTATCACTGGTCAGGCTCTGGCGTGGCTGACCTCTTTCCTCTCCAATTGACCCTCCCAGGTCCAACTGGGGTCCTTCCTCTCTGACATCTCTTTCTCTACCTGTGGTGTCCCCCAGGGATCTAACCTCTCTCCCTGGCTTTTCAACCAGTATCTGGCACTACTTGCCGACTGCATCGCCGCTCTCTGCCCCAACTTTCAGTGCTATGCGGATGATACCCAGCTCATTTTCAGGCTATCCTCGGCCTCCTCCTCTCCTTCCCTCATCTCTGACTGTCTGTCTGCTATCCAGGAATGGTGTGCCGCCAATGACCTCTGCCTTAATGCCAGTAAGACTGAGATTCTACTCATCGGCACACCCACTCCCTCCTTCCGTGCAGCTCTCTGGCCGGCCTCTCTTGGCCCTCTTCCTGCTCCTACCTGCAAGGCAAAACACCTCGGGGTCATCTTCGACTCCACACTCTCCTTCTCTCCTCACATATCTGATGTCTCTAAGAAGTCACACTACCAGCTGCACCTCCTCAGAGGTATTCTTCCTTTACTCTCCTTCCCCCAGAAGCTCACTGTCTCCCGAGCCCTGGTTCTCTCGAAGCTGGACTACTGTAACAGCCTCTATCTAAATCTGCCTGCCTCTACTCTCCGCCCTCTGCAACTTATCCAGAACAGGACTGCGAGACTTGTCCTTGGCCTCAAGCCCAGGGACCGTATCTCTTCAGGACTGAAATCTCTACACTGGCTCCCAGTGGCTGCGAGGATTAAGTTCAAAACCCTCTGCATTGTTCACAAGGCCTTCTGGGGCCTGGGGCCTAAATACCTTCAACTCTCTCTTCCTAAATATCTTCCTTCTCGAGCTCTTCGCTCATCCGTCTCCAACTCCCTCAGGGTCAGCCGCTTCTCCAAGCAACGAGTTGGGGGTAGATCTCTCTACTCGGCAGGGGCCTCCCTCTGGAACAGCCTTCCTGCCTCCCTGAAACGTAAGGAGAACCGTATCCGGTTCCGGAAGCACCTCGAAACCTTCCTCTTTGCTCTGCTTTCTCTCCCCCTCTCCCCTGCTAAATTCTTGACTGAAACTGCACTGAATCTGCCACTGGACCACTCTCACTGATCTCGGTCCTTGGCCCAGCCACTCTCCACTTGCACTGCCTCCCTGGCAACCACTGCACTGCGGGACTGTCTCTGTATCCGTACAGCCCCCCTTCCCAGCACGTGTCTGCACTTACCTTGCACTTGCCACCAGCTGGCCCTATTATTTATTTGTTACTCTACTTCCCTGTACTGCACTTTCCCCCCTCCCTTTCCCCTTGCATTTTTCCCTTCCCTCCACTAATGCATTTGCGCAATCTGAATGACACCTGGTCTAGTAGGATCGCTGTCTGTCTTCCCTTTGTTCCCCCCTCCCTGCCTCGTCGCGCCTTGAAACACTTGTGTATAGGCGTGTTACAAATGCCATATCATATCATATCATATTTTCATACATTTTTTGAATCTGACGTAAGATAGGTTCATTTCTAAGGTGTGCATGTAGAGTGTTCCAGAGAGAGGGAGCTGCAACTGTGAAGCTGGAGCCTCCCGCTCTTTCGCTCTTGTAACGAGGAATGTCAAGCAAGGGGATGGCACTAGATCTTAAAGTCAGTTGGGTTGAATTTAGGGTGATACTGTCATTGACATAATCCGGTGCATCCTTGTAAATGCACTTTTGAGCCAGAGTGAGTGCCTTAAGGAGGATCCTTGCTTTTATTAGGAGCCAATGCACTTCCCATTTGGTCACAGAGATATGATCATTTCTTTTTAAGCCCAGAGCGGCTCTTAATACTTTATTTTGTAGAAGTTGTAGTTTGTATAGGTTAGTAGCTGATGTACTCAGGAAGAGCACTTTGCAATAGTCCAATTTGGAGAAGATCAGGGCTTGGGCTAAAGTTAAGAAGTTGTGTGCTGACAAGAATTGTCTACTTAACGAGATGAGTTTAGAGGTGTAGGCCGTAGAGGAGGATAAGGCATTGATGTGCCTGGCCGTTGAAAGATCAGCCTTGAGATAAACTCCTCATGTTTTTACGTGTTTCAGTACTTGAATGGAAGTGCCATCAATGAGTATAGAAGAGCAGTTGCTATGAAGGCATTTCAAATGGGCAGGGGTGCCCACAATGAGGATCTCCGTTGTCTCATCATTGAGGCAAAGGCTGTGAGCAGCCATCCAGTTTTAGATAGTGGTATACACTGAGTTGATTGTGATAGTGTCCTGCTTGTAGTTTCGCGTGATAGGGATGAGAATTCGGGTGTCATCAGCAAAGTTTGTATAAGTGATGCCCAAGGACTCCAAGACAGCAAAGATAGGTCTAGTATAGTAATAATAATTTAGGATTTATATAGCACTACGAACCCTCAGGTATCCGAGCACTGCTTATTATTACCCGCGGTGTGTGGTGCTCATTTATCGACCACAGAAGGATGAAAGGCTGAGTTTGGCCCAGCCGTGATTCGAATCTGCATCAGCAGGCTCTGCACAGATGTCAAAGCGAGCGCTCTACTCGCCGTGCTATTATAGAATGTTGGTGAGAGGCATGAACCTTGGAGGACCAAAGTGGTACAGGGATGTGATCTGCTGCCTCTTCACCAATGAAGAATCTGGTGGTACGCTCAGATAGGAATGATTTGATCCAGAGTGTGGGTTTCTAGGGAGAAGTGGAAGTTTAGGCTAAGGGACTGGCAGAGTTTTTCATGGGGCCTCATTACACGGAAGGCGGTAAGGGTTAACGGTCACCGGTAAGGGTACCGGTGACCGTTAACCCTTACCGCCTTACTACGAGGTCCCTTTGCGGGACCCGACCTTAACTGCTGGTGTAGACAAGCTGTTAAAGTTGGGACCCGCAAAGGGACCTTGGTGCTAATTACGGTACCGCAATTTGCGGTACCGTAATTAGCTCCTTCCCCATTCCCATTATGCCCTATGGGGCAAAAATGGGAATGGGGAAGGGCCATGGAGAAAGGGGGAATTACCGCCCCACCAACCTTGGAATGGGGTGGTAATTCCCCTTTCCTCCATGGTGGTACCGGTATGGTACCAGTGGCAACCATGGTGCTAATAGCACCATGGTTTACCACCTACCGTGTAATGAGGCCCATGGTCAACTAAATCAAAAGTGGCTGATAGGTCGAGGAGGAGGAGGATACTTAGGTTACCAGTGTCATGATACTGTCCATTTGGACTTTGAGGTCCAGTAAGGCAGTTTTGGTGCTATGCTTCGGGGGGAAGCCTGATTGCCTGGAACCGAGTAGATGGGTGCTCGCCAAGAAGTGTTGGATTTGGGTTTATGCTAACCGGTCTATTATCTTAAGAAGAAAGGGGATGGGGTTGATGGCTTGGTAGTTGGTGGGAATGGTAGGGTCGAGGGTGGGTTTTTTGAGTAGGGGGGTTATCCATGCTGCTTTGTTGTTGGTGGGAACTGAATTAGAGGCAAATTAAGTGTTAATAAAGTCAGTAATAATAGGGGCTAACGCGGATGCGCAGAGTTCACTAGCGAGGCAGGGCAGGTGTCTCCCGTGCGGTTTGATGGCTTTAGGGCTAAAATGGTGGACAGGGCTTGTTCTTGAGTGATTTTGTTAAAATTGAACTAGGGAAAACTGTGAGGAGAGTTACGACTGACGAGATCAGATGTCTTTGGTGACGTGGGTTTTGGTAGCAAGGGTCTCCTTTTTGGCTTTGATTTTTATCCTTGAGGAGTAGAATGTTGAGTGACAGGGCATTTTGAATGGTCGTGCACCAGGTTGTGTCTGCTTGCTTGAGACGGCAGTGGGGATGGGTGATTCCAATTCTCTCAGTACAGAGAATAGCTCCTTGGCGTTGGAACCTGTCATTTAGATGCTCAAATTGTAGGAGTTGGATGTGTGGACCACTACTGCTGATTTGTACGTTTCGGTAGATAATGCTGTATCAGAGGAAATAGAAGCATTCTTGATCTGGAGATGTTCTAGGGGTCTTCGCTTACGATGAAGGTGGTCAGCTGCTTGTCAAACCACATGTTGACAGGTTTATGCCTTTTGGGCCTTTTAAGGACCAGATTAACATGAATATAAAGGTGGTTTGGAGGCAAGCGTGATAGAGGTCAGCTATGTCGTTGGGGTTAGTATTGGTGAGGTTGAGGTTCAAGAGTGAGGCATTGAGTGAGGGTTTGAGGATATCAGATGTAAGCTTATGGGTATTTCTGATCCTAAAGGGAATAGAGGAGTGTGTTGGGATGGTTTGGAGGTTGGTAGTATCAGGAGTGAAGATAATCAGAAAGTGGTCTGACCAATGTACTTCAGTGATGGACTCAATGTTGATGGTGGAATTGACTGTAAGGAGCCGGTCAAGAATGCTACCTTTGTTGTGCGTAGGTGAGTTGAGGATTTGGGAGAAATGCATGTCTTGAAGGGCTGATGCTAGTTCAGTAGCTTTAGTGTCAGCTGGGTCATTAAAACCAAGATTTATATCACCTAGGATAATACATTTCGTTGATGGCTTCATTAATGGTGTGATGAGCAGGGGAATGTCAAGGTTGGGTCGATTGGCATTATTGGGTTGTCAATAAATCAACAATATGTTGTAGGTGGTTTTGGGTAGTGACCTCTGTGTTTTTAATACTGCTCTATTTGCTTCATCCTGTATTTCTGGTCTTCCTTCTCATTCTGCATTTGCTGCTCTTTCTACTGATGATGCAGCTTCTATTATTTCTCTCTCTCTCTCTCTCTCCTCATCTCGTGATTCTCTTTATCCTGCCTCTTCTTTCTCACCCTCTTGGAAGCCTTCACAAGCCTGGCATTCTTCTCAACTTTGCTCAATGCAGCGAGCCCTCTGCCGCCTTGAGCGGTACTGGTGTAAAACTCTATCTGATTCCGATCGTTTGTCCTTTTCTTCTTATCATGCACTACCTGATGATGCTCTTCTCCTGGCTAAACACTCATTCTTTTCTGATCTCTTGCATGCTCAATCTGCGCATCCAAGGCATCTGTTTCAATCACTTTCTCGTCTACTTTCTCCTCCCTCTCCAAACTATTCACTCAATTCTACCACCACTGCTTCTGACTTTGCCTCCTATTTGTCTTCTAAAGTGGCTAGTCTTCGTACAGCCATTGTACCGTCCTCTTTCTCTTGGTCCTGTCTCCCTCCATCTTCTTCTACTCCAGTTATTTAATCCTTTTCTCTGATTAACAATGTGGATACTTCTTCCTTTTTAGCCCGTGCTCATCCCACATGTTCCCACTTTAATCCTATTCCTTCATCGCTGATACTTAAAGTCTATCCTTCTCTATTTTTTCCCCTTACCAGTCTTTTCAATATTTATGTTCTTACCTCGACCTTCCCTTCTTCCTGTAAGCATGCCTCCATTCTTCCCATTTTGAAGAAACATTCTTTAGTTCCTTCTCTCCCCTCAAATTTCCGACCAGTTTCTCTTCTTCCCTATCTTTCTAAACTCTTGCATGTCTTATCTTCTCTCAGGTCTCCACTTTCATAACAGAATACTCTATTCTTCCTTGTTTCCAGTCTCGCTTCTGTCCTCTACATTCAACCAAAACTGCTGTTCTCTTTGTATGTGACCCACTGCTTTCTGCTCACTACTCCAAACACTCATATCTCCTTATTCTATTGTATCTCCCAGCTGTGTTTGACACAGTGGATAAAACTTTACTTTCATCTTCCCTCTTCTCTTTCGTTTCTCTGGTTCTGTTTTATGTTGGTTTCGTTCCGATCTATTCAACCGTATGCACTCGGTATACTGGGCTGGGCCTTCTTCTGATACTTTACCGCTTCTTCACTCTGTTCTTCAAGACTCGGTCTTAGGCCCTTTTCTTTTCTCTCTTTACACTTCTCTTTTTGCTATTATGTCATCTTTTGGGATATCTCACCACTTCTATGAGGATGATACTCAACTTGTTCTGTCCTTTTCACCTTCCAGCCATGTCAATCTTACTTCCTGTCTCTTAGCTATTAAAGCCAGGATGTCAGACCATTTTCTTGTTTTAAATACAACCAAAACCGAAGTTCTCTTCTTCCGTGCTAATACCATGCCCCCTCCTTCTTTTGTCTCTTTTCCTCCTTCTCTACTACCTATTTCTAGCACTGCTCAAAACTATGGTCTCTATGTTGATACTGATTACATTTTTCTCATCACATTTCCACCATCTCCCACTCCTGTTCCTATCATCTTTTAAAAATTCATACATATCTGCTCTTTCTTAAGTTTAATGCTACTAAACCCTTGATCTCTTCACTTATTTTCTCACGTCTATTCGATTGATCTACTACACTCTTCCAGTTTCTCGCTTAACTTCTCTAAAGCCTGTTTCCAATGCTTCCATTCACCTTTTATAGTCACTCTCTCCTAGTGACTCTATTTCACTGTCCCTATCTTTTCTTGGCTATCTTTCTTTCCATTTTCGCTTCAAATTTTATTTTCTCGTTATTGTTTTTAAATCTCTCTATGTACCTGTACCTTCTTATCTTTTGCCTCTTGTTTCTTTTTATCTTCTCTCTCGTTCACTTTGTTCTCAGTCCCTATTTTTACTATCAGTTTCTCACCCCATGTGCTCAGTCATGATTTCTTCCTTTTTCTTTGCTTGCTACCCTCCACTGGAATGCTGTTCCCCTCTCTCTTCATTCTATTACTTCTTACTCTATATTTTGCACTAATCTGAAGAGCCATCTCCTCCGCTCTTGATGTAGATTTTGTAAATGTTGTATAGTCTGCAAACATCATTTTATTGCACTGCAAGTGTGTTCTGCACAGTGCTTTCAAGTAAAACGCTATATAAATGTCAAATGAATAAAATAAATTAATACATTTCAATTGCTGAACAATGTATGCATACGAATGCAGCAAGTTCTAACAATGAAACATTGTACACAGGCCAACCCTACGATTCTCGGGGACCTCAGTGGCAAACGATGTGTGCGCCCCCCTTATTTGCTTAAATAGTGACATCAGTGATGTCACAGAATGAGTCTTTAGTATGCAAAGGTGTCATGGGAAGTTAAATAAAAACATGTTGCCATGCGTAATGTATTAGAGAAATGCACTGTGAAGTCCAGTGTATGAATTGTCACTATTAATATTTACCTACGTGGCAATACCAAGAGTACGGCTATTTTTGAAGTCGCAGACAGTGTGAGCCAAACACCCTATAGAGCCTTCTAATTTTAGCAGATAATAGCGTGATTAAAGGGGTTTTCCCAGGAGCACTCACTTTAATTAATTGGCAAAGACGGGATTTGAGAGCAGTATGAAAGTCAGGAACTTTAACACATCTCTTTCCAGATGTAGTCGGAAGAAATACGGTTTGCAAATGTCCTTTGGAAACCTTCGTTTGAAAAGACTATCTGACTGTGGAATGCATTGCAAAAATATGGTGATTGTGTTTTGCTAACTGAAACGAACTGCTGTTTTTGCAGAAGTTTCACATTTGTTTTTATTTTTTATTGTGAGTATATTTGGTCATATTGTCCATATTAGCAATATGCTTTTATTTTAGAAGCTACAGATAAAGGTTATTTTGACAAAATAAATAACCTCCAAGCAGATAATAACTACTTTTATCAAGTACTGCTCACTGGAACATGAGAAGTGAACATTATTAATGTACCCCCACAACACTGCCTTGATTAGAGGTGGTGAGCAGGACAAAGCTGTTTGCTGTGTGTGGGAATAATGGGGAATCCTATAGTAGAATACTGTAAAGGCAACTCAGCAGGTTAGGTGACTGTTGTGAGATGTTATGTTTATACCTTCCTGTAAACCATTTGGCTTTGTACCTATTTGTGCTTTAAAATGTGTTGTTTTGACTTGGGGGATGAGAATGGCTCCTTCGCTTCATTCAGTGTGGGAACCTTTGCCCCCATGGTGAACCCATGCCAGTATCTGTGTACAGTTCACAGTTGTTTCAAAGAATCATATTTGTTTTGTATTTGTATCTTTGAATTAAAATGTATTAACAATTGGCTAATCTATGTTGGAATTGGAAATGCATCTTTCATTTTTACTACAGTATGGTCTGTCCATACTGCATTTCTACTGAATAAAATTCACACGGTAATGGAATAAATCCACAAATGTCATTGTTTAAAAAGCTATTTTGGAATTGGAAATTCTTTTCATTTTTTAGCTATGCTATGTTATATTGGGTATTTGCTTGCCGCTGACCGCAGCTTATTACAGGTGCAGTATTCGGTAGCCCTTGAGATCACTAAGAAACATTTTCTGGTTCTTTTGGAACAATTGTGCTGAAATATGTGTGATTTGACAGGGTTTTTAAAAAAATATCTCGCGGGGAGAACTCCCACTGGTCAAGTTCAGGCTGCGCTTGCTCGCTGCATTGCATAATTAAATTTATTATGTCCGACCACTTTTTAAGCCCTCTAGCCCTGTCAATTTGTCAGCCCAACAACCAGCAACAAACAACTGTGTGGCTAATGTGGCAAATAGGTAGCTCTCCAGCTGCTGCTTAAATACAATTTCTCAATCCACAGAAAGTAATTGGCTGTCCTGTCCAAAGGGTTTTCTTGGTCTTCTATATCCTCATAAAGTGTTACCGAGCACTATTGGATGAATATTCACACTTTGGAGTGGCAGTATAGCTACATGTTAGCAGTACTTCCAAATGAGTATGAGCAGTATAGTATGCAATATTAAGGCTCGACAGCACAACGCAGCACGTGTGTTCATGTGATATAGTTATGTGACGTCCAAACTTGCCAGCCAACGGCTCTAGCACTGGATCTTTTACAAACCTAGCAAAACCCCTGGATTGGGGCTAAGCCGGCTGCCATAGGTGGAAGAGAACGTTGTGAGTGTGACAGGAGAAAGGTGAGTCTAGTGGCCCTGCTTCAGTCAGCTCAGTGACATTATCCTTTCACAGTGTTCAGCCAAGGTCCTGTTATCATGCGCCCGGACATTACCTGTGCCTCGATCAGTGAAGCTCCATGGCTCTCCGGTGCTCCGCTCCGAGCCTCCTTCATGGAAGGGGTCGTGATGCTTATGACGTAGCAGCTATTTTCCAGTCAGCCTGATATTTTTTAGTGCAATGAAGGTGCTACAGCGAGGGAAGGGACCTTGCTTTTCTTACAGGAGTTCGCTCCTCAGTGGGCGGTGCGCTATTTCAATATTTTCTTCTACTCATCCAGGGATGTTGGCCCCTCCCACACTGCTGTCACGTGCTGTTATAGAAGGAAGCCCAATCATAGTGCCCCAGCTCACTCTTCCTCTAGTTCTACGCTGGGCACTGTTTGATATCTTCGAAGGTGACCTACTAGACTGGCCCCAGGAAGTGACAAGAGTCAGATCTTCCTTGGCATTTGACTACTGGGCAAAAACCAAATATGTAAACAAGAGACGTAAGCAGTAAGGCTTACTTAAATCTTTTCTCTGTGGTCCCAAAGCTAGGTTTTCTTTATTCTGGGCAAACCCCTGCTGGGGTTGAGGGGGCACGGTTTCAACAATAAGATGACTCAAAACTACATTTCCTAGATTCCATTTCATGTCAACTCATTCCAAAAGTGATTGGTTCTTTCAAGGATGAAGAGGGTGGTGTATATGATTTTAGAATTAGGCGAAAGTAAAGAAGCTGACATGCAGCAAATTAATTTGTAAGGAATTTTGACATGTACATTGCTTTAATCTTTGCTCCAAGTTCCTGTTGTTATTGCTCATACTGACTAAACCTTTTAAATGCAACCAATTGAGTAGATACATACTGCAACTACACTCTGCCTTCATTCTTACAGCTAGGTCCTTTCATGGGTTGCGTTGGTTGAAGTATGCAAATATATTCTGGAAGACACTTTAGAGTACCATGTACAACTGAACAAAAGCCGAAACACAAAAATAAAAGATCAGCCACAAAGATCCTTGCACTTCGCCTGCATTGACTGACCACTTCCTGGGTCAGTTCTCACTTTGCCACTTCCTGGGTCAGTTCTCCTTGCGAATGCCCCCCGTACACGTGAGGGTTACATCTAATTTTCACATGCAAGGTTGTGTATTTCTCTTACAGGACAGTGGGGGGAAGAGGGACAACAATATGGCGCTATGACCGATGACAGGCAATCGCTGCCAGCATGTTTGTCAATGGTACATGTTCACCGTGACATACGCAACATTTTTTACACAACTTAAGTTTAAGCATCCTTCCTTTCCTCTTGTTTGAACGTGAGAGAAATAGCCTGGGTGTACAGTCCTAGGCAACCACCCTCAGGGATGGCAGGCACTACCCGATATTCGTGTGGTTCGAGTTCCCATAAACCTTCGAGGTTTCCCCCTCGAGAAATTCAAGGATCACACAGGGCTCAGCAGGAAGCACACCAGTAGAGAGGGCAGGCAGTTGTCATCCCACACAGGAATCCCACCCTGGTGGGGGCTGGCAGGAGGAGCAGGGCAGCGCGGCCATGCTGTACATGTCCTCTAGTCCCAGCACCCTGGCGCTGGGAATAGAAACGGCGTTTCTACATGTCTTGGGGCGCTGTGCGAGGCAGGGAAACCACCAGGTGGCATGGGGAGAGGACAGGGCTGCTTCGGGGTGACGGTGTGGCTGGTTGACGCTCACCCCCCACCCCCAAAAGTGCCCCTTGCATATTCAGGTGTGACCAAACATTTGAATCAACGGCCCACACATATAAGCTGGTCACTTTTTCTGGGGTTCGATTTCGTGTGTAACCAACACACTGTGCATCACATGTATACAGGCCATTCATTTTGTAATGTCATGCACACAACTCAAGCGCCTTAAATGTTCATCTCCTTTCAGAAATGGTAGGGAGTCCTGGCCCCCGCTTTACATGGCTGCTTCTTGAAACCCCTTATTGTGTGCACATCAGAGACGCACTCCAGGAAAGTGATGTTTTGGGTATGTGAAAGAGTGACACACATACACACCCACTCTCATACTGACTAGTCGAAGTTTCTTGATTGTTCACTCACGAAACCACTGGCAACTCGGCACACATTTTATGCACTCTTTTCTTCACGTGGCAATTCAGTGAGTGCCCAGTTGAGCCATTGAATAATAAGGGAGCCTCTTTCTCAGGACAAAGATGCCATCTACTCCAAGGCACAGTGGCTTTCTCTGAATGCGGCAGAACAATGTACTTCAGAAATAGATTCTCTAGTCACTCAAAATGTGAGAATAATACTCACATTAAGACCTCACGCCATATTAGGAGATTGTTATAAAACTCCCATATAACATACAACACAACGTAGCATGTTACTAGCACATCCAATCCTGAATCTATTAGGCAACCATTGGCCCATCCCCCCCCACACTTTCCCCAGCCTCTCTAGAATTGTCACACTCTTTGCTACTTGTTATCTGCTGTAGGTACCACAGACAAAATAGTACACACCGTGAGCAGTAAAACAACAGTAACATTGAAAAGTAGCTCCCACACTTGGCCAATACGTAAGCATCCTGAAACAAATGCAGTCCCAGGCAATGTTAGAAACATAGGGCCTGATTCACAAACGTGTGCGCGCGACCAAATCCGGAGATCCGCATGAATGTCTGGATCTGCGGCTGCTGCCCGATCAGTGCCGGATTAAACCCAGTGGCGGCCACTAGCCAGTCAATATATCACGGCCCACCCATGCCAATGATCTCCTAATATGTTTTACATTTTCTGCACCGCTTCATTTTGATCCGTTGTCACGGGGGCCCTAAAAGGAGAGGGGACCATAGGCTGGTGCCTTCCTGGCCTAATGGGTAATCCGGCCCTGTGCCCGTTTCAAAAAGCACACAAGCGGAGCAAACCTGGAGATGCCTGGAGCACCAATGGGATGCCCTTGAGCACATGTCTGTGAATCGCAATAGTGAAATGTAATGTAAAGTGATGTGGTCCAGCGTAGCACATTGTCTGCCATTCCTCTTCTTGGGTAGTTGAGAGGCATGAGGTGTTGGTAAGTGCAGGCCAGAAGGTTCTATGTTCTATGTTCCTGTCTGATTCTCGGTGAGTCGTGGGGAGGACACTTGAGGTGGGTGTGGCCATCAGTGAGTCGCTGTGTAAGTATCCCGTTGGATTTGCTAAGGATGGGGTGTTGCCTGATAGGCTTGCCGGGAGGCTGTTTCTCACAAGCTGGTGGGTGAGGTGCAGAGTTCAGATGGTGCTAATGTGTGCAGGGGATGGGGGCACTTGCAAGTGTTCACCAGCAACTTGTCAGTGTCTAGATGATGTGTGCAGGGTGAGGCGGTACCTAGAATGCGGAGCAAATTAGTGAGCTGGAGATATGCAGCAGCCAAGGAGAAATCTATCAGATGCAGCCGTCAGTGAAATACAACAATTATGAAGCAGTGCTGAAGATGCAACAATCAAGAATCAATGTATGAAATACAGCAACAAAGGGGGAAAAGGGAGAAGCAGCAGTCAATATAGGCAATATATGAGATGCAAAAAATCAATTCACTCTATACGATGCAAAAATCAAAGCGCAGTAGATGAAATTCAATAATGCAGGGACAATATATGGCTGCAACAATCTATGTGCAATAATCAAGGAGCAAAATATGCAAAGCAATATTCAAGGAGCAGTAACTGAGCTGCAACAACCAATAAAGAAAAGCATGAGCTGCAATCATCACGTCGCAATGTATGAGCTGCAACAATGACACTATGGAACACAATAATCAAGAAATAATATGTGAGATGCAATATTCAAGGAGCAGTAACGTGGATGCAACAATCAAGAAGCAATATATCAGCAGTAACACCCAAGGAGACGTGTGTGATGCAGCAATTAAAGAATGGAGGAGCAGTATGGGAGATGCAGCAATCACTCCATTGGCACTGGAGTGAGCCACAAGGTGTCTGTGGGCCTCTAAGATTTGCACCTGATAACTTGTAACAGGTCCATGAAGCTTGCTGGAGCATCTCTGGCATGTACCTGAGCAAATCTCGGTAAATCGCATTTACAAATCAGAACCCCAAAAATGCACCCAATGTCTCCAGAATGTCCCCAGTTTTACAGTTTTTGGGCCAGATTCTCAAAGAATGGAAACATTGGTATTCTAACAATAACGTTGGGAAGTCCACATTTTTCAAAATGCGTAGGTCACTTTAATCTCAATGGTAAGCAGCGAACAGACACACTGGCATCACCCGTAGCTTCTGCCTATGAGTGGCTGACCAGGCATGACTGCACTGCAGGAGTTAATGACTTTGCAGGAGGCATGGCTCCCACGTGACCAAGGGGACCAACAAGAGCCGAGGAGAAATGAGCAGTCTGGAAGAGGGGCGGGGTGGCAGAGTTTGGACACTCGGACGGTTGCAGGGTGGGATTACATTTAAGAAGTCTCCACTTGGTAAAATAATTGATGGAAAACTAGCTTCCTTGAAGGCCTCATACCTCTTATCACCCCTAGCACATTGATGCCACCACAAAGTGTGGCTGACAAGCCAACTGGCACAGGGTCAAGTGGTAGAAAAAGCTGGAAGCCAGAAAGCCCCTGGCAACAAATTAGCAAGTGGAGAATAGGGTAACATTTGCACAGAAGCATCTTAAAAATGTTTTTAATTTTGGTTTGAAGTTTTTTAAAGTAATGCTGAGATGGTTTCAAGGTGCAGGGGGCGGAGGAAAAATTTACATCAGACCATAGAACAAAAGAAGAAAAGAAACCACAGTTCAGAAAAAAGAAGAAGCGGGGTGGGAGTCAAGGAGTGACTAAAGGCAGTTGCCAGCGGTCAGGCTCTAGGCTTGTGGCGGAATCTGTTCAAGGACAGTTTAGTTATGATATGATATGATGTGGCATTTATAACGCGCCTGTACACAAGTGTTTCTAGGCGCGACAAGACAAGGAGGGGAAACAAAGGGAGGACAAAATAACGATCTGACTAGGCCTTGTGTCATTCAGATTGCACAAGTGCGGGGAAGTCGGAACGGGAGAAGTGGCAGAGGGTTTGGGGGGGGAGTGCAGTTAACTCACAAGTGCAGCCAGCGAGCGTCTCATAAGTGCACAGAGAAGGGAATGTAGGGTTGCAGATACAGACCACAAGTGTTGGGGGAGCCGGGAAGCAGTGCTAGGTGTAAATGGACATGTAGGCACCAGGGCCCAAGTTCTGAGGGTGGCCAGGTGACCAGTGCGTGCACCAGATGGGTCATCAGCATGGGAGAAGAAGAGAGAAAGCGGAATCAAAGAGGAAGGTCTTGAGTTGCTTCTGGAACCAGAGGTGGTTCTGCTCAATTTTGAGAGAGGCAGGGAGGCTGTTCCAGAGGGAGATGATAAGTGAGACAAACATAGCATTTTTTGCAGACATTTGGAGGATTGAGCAACTACAGAGAGGCTGATGCAAGATTCCTGGAAGGAACATGTTATTTTTATTCTGGACAGGAGGACGGTCAGACCTCTCTTGGTTGGAGTTTTATGGCGGACATGTCGGGTCTTGACCATGATTCTCTAGTCAACCAGAAACCATTTAAAAGTTTGCAAGGCTGAAGAAATGGGGTTCCAAGCTTTGAGGGAGAAAATTAGCTTGACCTCGCCTGTTTGGTGATAACAATCAAATATGGTCCTTGTTAAGGTCAAAGTAAAAGGAATGCAGAAATGAAGTTTGTAGAGACCTGGGGCTTAGGCAACATCCATTTTTAGAGAAAGCGTTAGGTAGGAGGAGAATTTACTCAACATGTGCATTTGCTAGTGTGTTTTTAGCGCTGTGGGATTGATATCAGGGATGAAAGCAAGGTTGTTGTCAACCAAGATGGCCTGCTTTCTGTCAGCAAGAGAAGGAAAACTGGGAAGCGACCCGAAGTAGCAGGCCATTTAAAGGAAAGGGAGGGGGACCAAAACATATCATTTCACTTTAGACCAAGCAAGGGTTGTGTTTTTCGATGGTCCAGTTTTGCACTCTTTACATAAAGGTAAGAACAAGGTCTCAATCAGAGTCATTAGATGCAGTTTCCAGAAGGATTTGCAAGTCATCAGCACAGTTTTGAACGTATTGATCAGATTACCAGGAGGGCTGGCATAAAGATTAAACAGCTAAAAGGAGATGATAGTACTTTGGGGAACAGCTCAAAACAGTTCAGTGGTTGGGGAGAGGAAGGCAGCAATGGCTACACATTCCTGAAGGTAGTTGGTGACCCAGTTGAGGGCTGGTCCTTTCTAGGCCAATAGTCGAGTGAGGTCTGTCAAAAAGAACAGCATGGCCCATAGTGTCAAACACTCCGGAAAAGTCCAGAAGGATGAGAGCGACAGGGGTGTTCCTGACTAAAACTTCAAGGACTTTGTGACTCAGGAATAGGAGTCTCGTATCCCTTGAATCTGGGAGATTGGAATCTAGATTGATAGTCATGTACTGGTGTGATTTTCTCTAGGATTCTAATCCGCAATAGTATGTCGGTGATGGAGCAAAAGTTGTTCTAATTAGTGGGGTCTGCCATGACATATTTATGAAGAAGGGCGGCAGCTGAAGATTTCAGTGGGGCAGAAATGATGGCACTTTAGAGCAAAGCATCACCCAAGTCAGTGATGGGCTCAGCAAGGAGGTGCTCTACCCTCTTCATCAAGGATGCTGAGCAGGTCTGGCATTGCACAATGGAGGCCTCGAGGAGCTTGAAGGCAATGTCGGGAACAATTCCATTAGTTACAGGCAAGAAGGTAAAGAAATTGGTGGCAGCAGTCTGTTAGGAAAAGGGTGGGCAGCGATGACTGCAGTTCTTGCCTAAAAGGCCAATACACAAGAGATACTCAAGGTATTGCCGCCAGATCTGCACCCGTTTTAGCCTGTGTTAATAAGGTAGGAAGTAGTGGGTCAAAACCAGATATACTCACAGGCCTCACCTTGTTTTCTTCAATGCAAATCTTTGTAAACCAGGCCTTCACTGTTTGAACCAGCAAAATACACATGGAAACTTATGAAAACTTGCATTAGAATCATGAGCACAAACGGATGCACGTCACCCAAAAATATAAAGTCAAATAAAAATGAAATTATGTTTGTACCTGCAAAACCATGCAACACAGAGCAAGGTACCAACATTATAATCGTAATGGTGCATATTTTTCTATAATTGTTTTCCATACGTTTGTCATGTCAAATCATACTACTTTATTAATAAAATGAACCGTTTTTCTGAAGGTGCTCTATTGGAAATAATACAGTGCATTTGTGGACATAATGTCAGTAATTCTTTTGTTATTTAAAGTTTCCATTTAAATAGTTGACATATTTAAGATCATTTTCCTTGCAAATAATCACCTAAAATACACATATTTATAGCATTACTCCATATATGATCATTACAAGGACCTTATTCAAATGTCCATGTGAAAAAAATGAAGCACAGAGGATTTATTTAGCCCCTTAACAAAGTAGGGTGAAAGGAAGGACAGTATTAAAACCAGCGGCTAAGGCAGTTTTTTGTACTGGTGCCGGCGCAGAGGAAGGAATGAGGATTGGCTGCTGATGGGGCATGAGGAATTCAAACAATTCAAGGCCAGTCGCGGATGATGAACATTTTCAGTGGAGCAGCTGAACATCTCCCCCAAATTAGTGCAAGCAATCAAGCATAGCAAAGGAGTTACAAGTAATGTAGGAAGGTGAGGGTTCTCACCTGAGAATTTCATTAGATTATGGGTTGAAATTGTGAATTCTACAGCACAATTTTGTGGAAAAAGGGGTAAAGCATCATACAATTTACAAATGATCTTCTAGGGTAGCATATGATGAAAATCATCAAAAGATGCCAGGTCAGTGGAGAGCATAAAACCATGTTACCACATTTTAATGATGCATGTGTCCACAGCATGTGCCAGCATTGCCATTGTACATCACTTTCATGAAGCTGCACCCAAAATGAATATATCATCATTGCCATTGTATGTAGTGCTCATCATGCTGCCTCCACGATATATGCCAGCATTCCCACTGTAAATAAATTTGAAGATGCTTTGATGATGAGTAGGCATAGTTCATGTCAGCATTGTCACCGTAAATCATTTTCATAAAGGTAGACCCACAATGAATGCCAGCATTCACATCCATACTGTACCTCACATTGATGTTGTGCATACAGTGCATTCCAGTATTGCGAATGAAAATCAATTTAATTGAGCTGCGCCCATAATAAAAACAAACTTTGCCAATGTAAATTATTATCATAAAGCTGCACTCACAATATATGTCAGCATTGCCACATCACTTTAATGATGCTGTGCATTCATTATATTCTAGCATTCACACTGTAAATCCCCTTGATCTCATACCCTCAATACATTCCAGCATTGCCAATGTAAACCACATTCACAAAGCTGCACATCAATATTAGCCAGCATTGTCATTTTAAATCATTATCATGATGCCATACTCCCAATACATGCCAGCATTCTCATGTCAGTTTTAAGATGATACACCCAAAATGTATGCCAGCATTGCTACTTGATACACATTTTATGAAGTTACACCCAAAATACATACCAACACTGCCACTGTAAAACTCGTTGATGATATCACATACACAAAATATGCTAGCATTGTACCGGTAAAATAAGTTTATGATGCCCCCACCAAACACCCACATGTGCACATGCATTTGCACACACATGCAGTTAGTAACACTCAAACATAAACACATATGCAGTTAGTCACACTGATGCACAATCACACAAATATATTCTGACAACACACACACAGGCTCACATGCATGAATACACATTTGAACCTTTACAACACACACACACACACACACACACACACACACACACACACACACACACACACACACACACACACACACACACACACACATTGATGTCCATGCATTCAGACTCTTTCACATACAAAATAAAACACAGACACTGTATTACATTCAAACATGCATACATACAAACACTTTTTTTAACTTACCTAATAATATGTTAAAGGTTGAATTGCCACAGACTTAAGATCTGTAGTCTCCAATTCTAATGCAAGGGGCGTCAATCATATGTAAAGCTTTGCCATGGTGTTGCAGCCCACAGATCATAAATATGTGCCAATTCAAACATTCAAATATCTTGTCTAAATGCCAAGCCCTTGGATTAAAGATTTGTTTTTAACTTACCTAAACATGCTGTTATATGCTGCTGTGGTCCTTTGTCTAGATGACACAGCCAATGGACTCCGCCTCAGGCAGTGCTTGTAAGAAAGGAATGAAAACAGGGGCCCAAAACCACATAACCCTCTGAAACGGTATTGCCAATAAAGAGAAAACACAGAGTGGATTGTGGTATGCCAAATGCAAGTTAACCCAGCTTTATTTGCAATGTAAAGCTTGGGGGGAAAAAAAGATCAACAATCAAGTTCTCACTCAAGATTTTCTCCAACATTTCAACAGGAAACAACAGTTTATATAATCATTCCGATGTCATAGTTATGAAAACCTATTGCTCCTAGTCAATGGTTCCCTCTACTAAGCTACATATATAATTCTATATGTCCAACAATAATGATTGGATAACTCTTTATATAACATCCCGCCCATAAAACATACCATACAATGTGCTACATCATCATGCTTGAATATTTTTGGTGGGCTCTAAATTACTTCTGCAGTGAAAAAGACATGTGCATATCGGTTAACATGCAGTCACACTCTCTGTGAACTGGCGGCATGATGACATGTTTTATGTAGATGGGAGGAGAGGACTAGTGTATCGCCTTTGTTCTTAATTCAATAAAACAGCCCATGTTATCTCCCCCATGATGTCTCTGAGTTTCAAGGACCAATTTCCAGCAATTGTGGACCTCCTTATTCTACCAACAGTAACCGCCATTCTGTTCTTGACACATTTATGAATACTGTTATTATGAATAATGCTGCTTTCACCGTTTGCTCAGTAATTATTTGTCTTCCTTGGAGGCAGCTACCATCTAGTCACCACAGCATTTTCCTGAATTAAATGTATTTGTTCAAATAGCGTGCTTACGTGGGGCCTCTCTTAAAACTGTAGGGCATAATTCTCTGCTGTGTTGGTGCAGTTTAAAATAGCAACTGCTTGTCACATTTTTCTTCTGCAGGACACATTTATTTTGCTATCTACCTATTTGCTGGTGCATGCCTGTCACATGATTACCCTTCCGGTGGGTAGCAGCAACCTTATCTGCCTACATTGGTCCTGCCCAACTTGTGTAGTGAGTCCCTATCTTGTGTACACTCCTTCCTGTCACCTAATCTATTCTATTTTAAAACACACTAATTGTGCAAGCTAATGCCTCATCTGCCCCCTACTTGTGTGGTGGAAAAACAACTATTCTTTGTGTCCGCTGCATTTCCAGGACAATTTAAAGTGCCGTTTCAAATGTGTCCTTTTTTATCTTATAATTTGGTTTCTTCTGAAGAAGGCAGGGGGGCAGAGCCTGAACATGCTCTCTAGTCAATAATTGCCCCACTACAGGAACGTATGGCATGAGTGGGCAGGGAACAAAGTGTGGTTGCTAAGCAACCTGAAGGCACCAGCGTGCAGCGTAGCACAGGCCCTGTATGTCACTGTTGCCACGCCCTCTACTCAAACATATATTTTGTGTTAAGTACTTTGAGCCACCGCCAGACCAGTGGTTGCCAGGGTAGGTGCTCCAGGCATGGCGGAGGGATCCATGGGACACTTTACACTCTTGCATAAAGCAACATAATTAAAACAAAACCAAAAACAATACACCAAACAAACAACAGTAGATAACTAGATAAATAAGGTGGAAATTATAATCAAGTAAATTGTAGTTTCTTTTGCTAGTATGTATTAGTGGAGGACATACCAAAATCCATCTAGCCAAAACGTAACATAGCACAAGACACAGAATAAGGATCTCAATTAAAATATTTCTCATGGAGTCAACACTCAGAGTAATGATCTGAGCTTCCAATATCTAATATGTTCATCAAAGCAAGTGCCAATAATGATGCAAACAATGCAATTTGCCTTCAGATGTTTCCTTCATCATTCGTTCACATCAAGGTCCATGACAAATTCTGCACGTATTTTCATTTTATTTTCCATTACCCGTACATTCAATAAATGTGCTCTTTATTGAAAAGTGATTTTGCCCACATCAGTACCATCTATCCATGACATTATTTGTGACATGTTCTTGTTCTATTGGCTACACAATTTGAACATCTAACTGACCAATTAGAGATGGTGGGCTAGCAATGATTTTTAAATCTCCAATGTAAATAAAGCTTCACCTTCGTCCAACATGTCAAACAGCTGATCTCATGCTGGCTCCTGCTACCCTTTCAGATAACTCTTGATCCAGTAGTTTAATTCGTATTGCCCAATTAAACAACACAATGATTTTATTAGCAATCTTTTAGACATTGTTGCTGATTTATTAATGAAATATTCAAATCTTATAATCACAAGTGAACTTAATGTCTTTTTGGATGGTACTGACATTTCTAAAAGTGTTGAATTAAGGTTATGTAACATGGCCCAACATCCTTACTCAAGGAAGCCATCCAGATTCATGATATTTGGCTGAAGCAATTATTTGCTTACGAACGCGATCTAAAAGTCGGCCCATTTATCATTTCCCCTTTTTCTTCCCTTGACAAGAAGAAATGAAGACAACGATCAAGTTCAAAGACATCTAAAGTTTTACATAGATCGGGTAAAAAAAAGTGTATCCAAGATAGACACTGAACCAGCCAGGATTCTAGAGAAACTAAACTGTAAGGTCACATCAGCTGGTGATCAGATTGCCCCTCTAAAACTAGTTCCACTTGTCCAAAAAGCCAATCATGCTAAGTGGTTCACTGAATCATTGGATAAAGACTGTCAAGAGGTTTGGCTTGCTGAGTATAAATTAGGTCTAACAGTGAGGTGTCTTATTGGCAGTTTCTGAAGCAATATACAATATATATTTTTAGAGCCAATAAGCATTTTTATTCTGCTCATATTTCAGTAACTAGAACCCATGCAAAGATATGTATGTAATAGTAAACCAATTCTGTAGTCTTACTCCAGCCCGGAATTAGCTGAATCATTACTATCGTTCTATGATGCTAAGATTTCAATATTGCATTCAGGCGTGGTTGAATATCCGATAACATTCCATTGTTGGGATTGTCCACTGCACCATTCTTCTCAGTCAATAACCCACTGGTTCAATGTTCACAATTGACCAAACCGGAGATTATTAAGATTATCATGACCAAGAAAAAAACATTGCTTCACCCCCAAATAACTTTGACGAACTGGGTTGCTTGACAAACCAATTTCTACTAAGTCCTGTCCATTAAAAAACTCTTCTTTAACCTGTGGCCTTATACCTAATAGTCTAGAAAAAAGATTTGATTAAAATTGCTTAGAAAACCTTTGCCAGAACCCTCATCTCCAGTATATAACAATCCAATTTCACAGCTACTTTACCTAGGCAAAATCTAAGAGAGAGTAGCAGCCTCATAACTGGAGGCGTACTCGGAATCACATTGCCAGCAGCTTCGCTCTGAAGATGGCAGGATCACTGTGACTGGGCTAGCCCATTGGACAATGCTAGACATGTGGGTGAAAGCAGGATGACTGGTCTGCTGATACTGGTGCTTCTATCAGCTGTATTTAGAATGGGGGCCATTATCTGCTTCTTGATCATGCCAGGGCATATGTGAACTGGTTCTCGTTTGAACTGCCATCTTTGAATTGGCCCGAGAACAAGCAATTGCCCTTTTAAATGTATGTTAAGTCTATTGTGCCTTGCCTAGAACCCTTCAGATGCCTTTTCGATATGTATGCGGATGACATTCAGATAGATCCTGAATGTTGAATGGGGATTCAGCTGTGGCCTCCAAAAGTGTTCAGACATGTAAGGTATCTATCGATTAATGGATTTGCTTTAATGGCCCCGAATTGAATGATGCATAGTTTGAGGTGTATAGGTGGATGTTTCAAAAATAAATAGAAGCCCTTTTGCCACGTTAGAGCATTGCCATTTTGCACATTCCTCTTTCCATGTTTCCAACAGGGGAGAGCAGGCTGGGTGTTGGGGGAATGAGCGCAGAGAGTGTCACAGACAGAGGCGCACCCCTCTGTAAATTCGTAATGAATGTTCAGGTCCGGTACTGTCATCCCCGACCAATCATCTTTCCTACATGATGCCGGTGTAGCACTTCCAAGGTGTGATTCAGTGCATGTGCAGTGCTGTGGGCATGAATACTCATGTGTGTGGGTCAGAGCACCTGCAGAATGCTGGAGGCCTCCACACTAGCAGGTGTCCTGTGCGCACACTAGTAGAGAAAACACTGTGAATGGTGTATTGCGTGAACATTCAATGGTAAGAGTGAACTGAATTCCTGAAAGTGGGCTTACTAGGATTAGGATTTTAATGAGTGGTAGCTGGAATCTTACTACAGTCCCTTTTTCCTAAAGAAAATTGCTCCAACGTGTTTAAAAAGAGGAACAAAAAACCAATTCACCGCTTATGGAAATCATTTCAGGAATGAATATATTTGTGGGCTTAATTTGCCAATTTCATTTTCCATTTAATTGCCCATTATATCTAACATCCCTGTGCAGAGTACACCCGCAAATAATCAATCTAAAAATAACATAACATTGAGCAGAAGATCATTTAACGTGTTATGCCTCCATCCCTCTGGCCTACGCCATCGGAGTGTCCTGTGATCTTTGCAGGACTCTGACGCTGCTCCTTTATTCACTTTTCAGGTCTCTGTGGGACTTTCTGCCCCTGCATCCTAGCCTGCAGGGTAGCTGAAGACTTTGGAGAATGCTGCTGCCTTGCCTACTTGCCTGGGACCCTGGTCGCCTTACGTACCGGGATCCGCGAGCGCTACCACATTGAGGTAAGAGAACCTGGCCTTTACAAAGGGGCAGTGGAGAACTCCGGATGTGGAGGGGGCTGCACAATCCCTTTACTTTAGGTACAGGAAAATTACCATGCACGCCCCCCCCCATTCGCAGGGTCCCGCAAACACGGGGCGAAACTGCAATTGATGTATGCTATTGTGAGGATGCACACTGTGGATGCAGATCTAAAGTTATGACGCAAAGTGGCCATAGTTATCAAGTGTAACTGCGCACTCACATAGCGCGCACAACACTGCACATGTGGGTCATTTAAGGCAATCGTAGGTGAGCTATGGCATCAGATCATAACATGATGAACAACATCCTGATATCTTCCGGCTAGCAACAGTATGTTCAGCACATATTTGAGGGCTAATGTGGGCTGGTGTATGCAGGTGGTTCAATGAGGAATGCTGCAACTGTCCAAGAGGGTTATCTGTAGCACGACAGCTACAACTGGAAGCCTTCTAGGAACATCTCAGCAGTTGTCACAAGGCTTGGGTCCATGTGCTTCACCCGAACCCACAATCTGTAGCACACTCATATTTGGGAGTATCACAATTCCTGCACAACAATGGCGCCTATAGTGCTTCTGGGTGCTCAGGGGTTCAGACGTGGTAGGATGGTTTCCACTATCCACTCCACAGCAGAGCTGGGTGTGATGATTTCAACTTTTCAGTCTTTGGAAGAGACCAAGTACAGCACTCGTTCATTCACCCAGGTAGGATAAGGCCACAGTGAAGAAAGGGGGGAGATTGAAGCACATCAACAGACAGTGGGAGGCGCTCACAGGACTTGGGGGAACTTGAAGATATGACTCCTCTGCACAGATTGTACCTTGTTTACTGCAAGTAAAGGGTTGGGCAACGTTTATAGACAGTGTGAGGAGTGTGGGGTCATGTACTATGCTCTCTGTAGCTTAAAGTGACTGTGTAAGGGGCTTGCAGCACACAGAGTGAGAGGGAAAGTCCACCGTGAAGTTCCCTCAGAACTTTTTAAAAAAATTTTAGGCCTGCATTTTGATAACATGTGCATAATTCCCTTGCACCAACCTAACATATTTATAGTGTAATTAGTAATGTGCAGTCACAAGCTCCTCATGGAAAAGCCAACGCCAGAGATATAATTTGCTCCAATCAAGGCAACTGTTTACCGTGGCCATAGTCTTGTGATAGAAATAATTGGGACTTATCCGGACACGATTTCTTAAACATGACCCCACAGACCATTTATCTCACATACCCCTGTCCCAAATTAAAGTACTGCTGTTACAAAGTAACCATACTGATTTTTACAGTGACCCACACCTGCCTGCCAATACCTCTCTTCTTGAAAGATAAGACAGTGAACCTTCGAAGCCAAGAGTTTTAGTTGTCAGCTGTGCGCCAGCTCCAGCGTCGAGCATCAGTCACCGTTTTCATATGGCTGTCGATTCCCAGCAGGGTATCAGCCTCGTGTTGCAGTTGTTTACCCCCTACTCTACTATGATTCAAGATGATCAAAGAACCAGCTAGATATCCGGCTTCATTATAGTGGCTGTGCACACTGAGGTAACCTGTGCAGAAAACATGAGTGCGCGCGCGTGCGTGCGTGCGTGCGTGCGTGCGTGCGTGTGTGTGTGTGTGTGTGTGTGTGCATTCTGATTAAGTGTCTGCAGATTCTGATGCGCAGTAATGTTTAGCCTCTGTGTGAGAACCCTGCAGAGTTTACATGCAACCGGACATCAGATCATTCCAATGGCCATGGCACGGTTTCATTTCCTTGATTGTGCATGGATTTCCAGAAGATTGTTGATGGGCACCCAGCATTGGTTCATTTAGGTAGGCTTAACCTGCACCAATCAATGGGGCTCATTTGCCTTTAAAAGAGGGCTGAGCCCCTCACTTTGCAGATCATCTGACGACTTTGAAAGGAGTAAGAAGAAGAAATCATTTGGACCCTGGCTGAAGGTGCAGTCTGCCTTACAGCTTCCACCAGTGAAGGAAGACCAGGATTTCCAAGAGGGAAGCAAGTTCCCTCCCCTGATCATCTCCCAGTGAACAGAGGGAGATACCAGACTCAGAGGACCCGTCCAGCAGCTCCAGAACTGGTAGCCATCCAGCACAGAGCATTCCCTGCTAGGTTCTGCCAGCAAGTCTCCTAGGTTGAAAGTGCCAGAGAGTCTCTGAACAAAGGACGAGGACGTTGCCTGCAAACACTCCCCTCAGCTTTGGGCCGTCCACCTTAAAGGATGACACAAGTCCTGCGAAGAAGCTAGCAGGAGTGCCACAACAAGCATGAATCAGTGTCCATCTTTTACGGACATTTTGTCACGCTGCAATCACTAAAGCCGTCCGAGAAGCCTCGACCAGTGTTCCAGATCTGCCAACCAGCACAGAGACAATGATTCTTGACCCTGAGATGCTGTGTAGGCCAGCCTGCAGCCGTTTGTCCTGCCTCGCTTGCCGAACTACCTGCTACCTGATACCCATAGCTCTTTCCCTTCTTGAACTCTGTCACAGGATCTGCAAAGTGTCCTGGAACCGATTTGACGCTGTCGAGCATCAAGATCATCTCAAGCACCAGGTACATTAAGGGTGGGTTGTAGTTTGTAGTGTGCTAGAACTGTCTGTTGTAATAATAATAAAGTAGATATGTTTCAAAGAAGGTAGCAGGCGCTCTTCTCCAGAAAGAACCTGGCATGATAACCTGCTCTGAGATGAGAGTTTGCAGCACACGCTTTTTGCTCACTGTATCTTTCACAGATGGGAAATATCCATTTGCATATCAGTCTTTGTCCCGCCCACGTGGGCAGTCCAGCACCGAAATGCTATGGCAATTCCTCTCTGAACAAGAGTACCAAAAGCAACCCCATGCACGTGTTTCAGCCTTGTTGGACCTCATCAGTGAGGTGAAGCTTTGTCTCTCTGAACAGGGAGTCCACGTCTAGTTGGCCCCAGGTAACTCAGGGTGACCAACCCCAAGTTCCTTGCAAACATTTCAAAGGAGGTAGCAGGCGCTCCTCTCCAGAGAGAACATGGCATGATAACCTGTTCTGAGATGAGAGTTTGCAGCACACGCTTTTTGCTCACTGTACCTTTCACAGATGGGAAATATCCATTTGTATATCAGTCTTTGTCCCGCCCACATGGGCAGTCCAGCACCGAAATGCTATGGCAATTCCTCTCTGAACAAGAGTACCAAAAGCAACCCCATACACGTGTTTTAGCCTTGTTGGGCCTCAACAGTGAGGTGAAGCTTTGTCTCTCTGAGCACAGTGAGCAGGGAGCCCATGTCTGGTTGCCCCCAGGTAACTCAGGGTGACCAACCCCAGGTTCTTTGCAAACATTTCAAAGAAGGTAGCAGGCGCTCCTCTCCAGAAAGAACCTGGCATGATAACCTGTTCTGTAGATATGTGTATACAACCTTGATTGGACAGTCCCTTTTATCATTGAATAATAATTGTATTTTTGCTGTGTTGCAACTAACCAGCGACCCACGACCTTGAAGAGATAATCCTGCCGTTCCATCTATGTTACCAAAATTGGACAAGGAGGTTCATAATTTACTTGTGTTCCAACCTGTTTGGATCCCTTCTGGTGTACTAGAGGTGTGGGGCTGATTGATGGCTTAGAGACCGAGATTCATCCCTGGACAACTGGTGCCCTGGAAGCTGATTCGTCACAGAAAGAGAGAGAGACATAAAGAGAGAGAAGGAGGGAGAAAGAGATAGTGAGAGAGAGAGAGAGTGTGAGAGAGAGAGAGATAGAGAGAGAGAGAGAGAGAGAGAGAGAGAGAGAGAGAGAGAGAGAGAGAGAGAGAGAGAGAGAGAGACCGCTTGATAGTGGCAAAGTGTGAAAGTAAGTGAAAAGAGAGCTTTCTGGGGGGTGGGGGGAATGTACCGACATCCAGTGAAAATCCCATTAAGGAAAATGTTGCCAGTGGGTGACATTTCCCCAAATGTACACCCTGACTAAAATCAAACACTTTTCCCAAGTACTCTAGGATTAGAGTTTATAATTCTAAATGACACCCTTGCTAGAATATTTGGGGAAAATATTTTAGGGGTCAGGACCTCTGTCATACCACAATATTTCCACGAGGATTATTTCTTGACTATCGCCCTTTCAACTGTAAAATTGCTCTAAATGAGCTAATTGAATCTGAAAATACTATATTTTTCTTATCTTTTATTTACATTGATTACAGTTAAATGCATGTGAGTACAATGTAGGAGAGATTAGGCACTAGTGGGGAGCAATTACTTGTCTCTGGCAGTGGAGCCCCCAGAATTGTTTCATAGGGGTGGACTGATGAGGCCATAGGTAATCATGGGGTGGCACACAGGGTGCCACACAAGGCCGGATCCAGCCTCAACATTTTGGCTGGGATGGATGGCAGTTTTGAAAACTGCTAGTAAGACGGGACATTAAACCTATTGCGCTAGTGATTTCCCTCCAAACCCACCCTCTCCCCAAGCCCATTTTAATGGGTTAATATAGTGCATTTTTCAGTACACTTTCTGTGATGAATTAGGTAAAAACCTACGCAGTTTATAATCGGTTTTGTAGGGTAAGACATAAAAAGTATGTTATATGCCAAGCCACCAACAATGCACAGGAGCATTTTAATTTTGTCTGCTATGTGCCAGTTCTCTGCAAGTGCAAAAAAGCATTTTCATATTGATTGTGGTCACACATGTCCATTCTGGTGCACTTATATATGCCACTATTCTCACATAGGAAAATACTCATGTTTGCTTTGTCCATAATGCCAGTAACCGTACTATGACAAAGCATGTTTATGCTAGCTCTCCCAGTACATGCCAGTATCTCCATGTAAGAACATACTCCTGTTGGCTTTACCTTAATGCCAGTGAAAAAAAGCCATGCCACAGTAAGAAAATATATCCTTTCTGGCTACACAAATCCCCCACCCCCCATATAAGAACACTGATGTTGTATTTTCTCCCTAATGGCAGTAAACATGTCATGCCACAGTAGATAAACAGCCTTGCAGGCAGCATGAATGCCCCCACCCCAATGTAAGAACACTTATGTTGCCGTTGGCCTTAACACCAGTAATAAACTGCAATGGCACAGAAAGAAGACATGGTCTTGCTGGCTAGCTGGTAAGATAGCTCCGCGGGCTGAGCGCATGCTGTTGTAATCTGAGTATGATTTGCAGGTTCAAATCACAGCAAGGCCAACTCAGCCTTTCATACATACTTCAAAGTGACCTCCCTGATTCCTACCCTCCCCTATGGACCTTGTACTATTATGTTGCTTTTGCACCTTGTTACCCCTCTCTTACTATGTACTGTACTGTTTTCCCTGCTCACCAAGTTGTATCACTGCTGTGATACTTACGGTTTGGGCAATGTCAATAAATGCAATAAATAAAGCTTATTAAATGAGTGCAAACTTCGGCTGGGTGATATATTTCATGTAAATATGTTCTCTGAACATCGCTTTGGTGAAAGTACTATATAAATAGCATATTATTACACAAATCCCCCCCATATAAGTACAATTATATTGCACGCATCATGTTATATTCCCCATGTAAGAATATGTGTGTTGCCTTTGACCTTAAACACCAGTAAAATAAGGACCCAAGTCAAAATAAGGAAACATGCGCTCCCCATGTAAGAACACTCATCATGTTGCCTTTGACCTTAATGCGAGTACAACATTCTATGCCACAGTAAGACCCAGCCAGGTCATCCCCACTGTAGTATTCTCCACCATCCCACCCCCACTCAAACCCCACCATCACATAAAAACACTCACGTTGGTTTTCCTTTGCCCAAAAACGGCAGTAAAACATGCCATGCTCTTGTCAAAAAATGTCCATGCTCCAATGCCCCTCCTGAGATGCACAGAGATATGAAGACATTCAGACACGTGCACCCACACAGTTGATCTGTCATTCACACGAGCACCCAGAACATTTAGACTGTGCGCTCATTAACACGCGCAGTCACACCATCCACACTGCATTCATTCACAGGTGTTCACTTGCAGACAAGGTCTTGCATACAAACATACAACCACCTACACACTCCCTTGCATGCATGCACACATACATTCATCCATACATACATACATACAATCCCCACATGCACACAAATATACTTTTTTTTGTTCATGGTAATTATTGAAATCATGGGCCATGTAAAAGCTGAGCCAGCAGTTAAGCCTTTAGGTGCACCATGGGGGGGAGGGAGTCCTACTGATGGGCTGGCAGGGTTTTGTCCTCAGCCTCTACCCTTCACTTCAATGCCTGTTTTCTCACCTCAGAGAGCAGTGTATTTGTTTAAGTAAATACACCGCTTTCCAAGGTGAGAAATGTGACAGGTTCATGCCGGCTGGTCCCGGGCTGGGCATAACAGCAGGGATGACTGCTGTGTCAAAGGGGGGCTGAGGGGGCTTTAGCCCTCCCAAGCCCAGGGGCATGGGAGCTCCCAAATAATCCATGCTATGGTGATATTAACTGGCCATTGATAGTAGCAGGTGCAAACGGTGTGAGTGCCTGGGCATCTAATAGCAGTGCCTTGCAATGCCTAATATGTCTACACAAGCCAACATTGTTGACTTTGCTAATACTTGTTTTTAACAGGACTTCAGCACTGGACACGCATAGTGTTTATAAATTGGGTGCCAGACCTGGTTAAGGCATTTCTATTACATAAGTAGCATGTTTACAGCACAAATTAAGTCATTAACACTCAGAAGACAGCACTTGAAGGGTCTGCCAATGTTTTTCAAAGCAAAGTTTGATGGCAAAGCCTGAAAAAAGAGAGCTCAAAGAATTCCCATGACGGGGGTGCTTTGGCGGGGGTTGGGGAGAGAGGGAGGGTACTTGGTTGGAGGGACCATAGGGATTAGCATAGCCATGGGCAGTCAATGGGTGGGTAAATAACCAAACAACACATTAAAGCTTTGTTTCCCTCCTCATATGCCATCTCTCCCCATCTGTACTCCTAATGCAATAGTTTCAGCTTTTAGATGGCTCTGCCACATAATAGCCCAAACTAAAAAGGGGCATTTAAAACAGAGGCCTTGTAGGGCGTACTCCAACTCATTGTAGGGTTAGGGTGTGCCTTAGAGTGGCCTAATCTGCCTTTTTTTAGCCAAGTAAATATCAGATTTGGCAAAGAGGTCAACAGACAACACAGCCAGTCAGAGAGAAAAAGGCAAGTCTAGGAAATATGGCAGTAGTGGTACTGCAGGGCATGCTCGGGTGTGAAGAAATGCAATACGTTAGAAACGTGTCACGGATGTGGGGCAGTGCAACATAGGAGCAAAAGAAAACATGCTAGTTAGAGGACAGAGTGCATCATCTTTATTTAGTTTTGTCAGAATGGGTTGGGGATACAGACCTATGAGGGAAAAGGGTTTTTCCACAACAAAATAGGATATTGTTCTCTGAGAACACTAAAAACAGAGTCAGAGTGGGATTTATTATTTATTGAGTGTCACGATTTCTAACCTAATAGGGATACTGGACACCCTTAGAGGCTTCTATTCCAGTACACATTTGCTAGCTTATAGCCCACCGGTCCTCGAACATGCTTATGTGGCAACCCCTGGAGAGACACATTTTGCTGACCATCCTAGCAATGTCAACACTGATCTTTCGCAGGATTCCCAGATTCCTGAGTGGTCTTGCCGCACCACCCCCTGGTGCCACACACATACCATCCTCCGCTGGCTCTGAAGTGTTTGCCAGGAACCACTCGATCCCTCAGTCAGCGACACAGCCCAAGTCTCCTTTTCAGAGTCTGGAACACAGCCTGGAAGCACGAGCCAAAGCAGAAATGCGCGTGTTCAGGCTGTGCTTCTGGGTCCACTGAGCATGCGCCAATCGATCAATGGGGTGCAGAGCCACCATGGCTCTCTGATCTGACTCCAGTCCATCCCCGGCTGCGGCAAAAAAGAAAGATTTTTTTTTGCACTGAACTGCTTTTTTGCTTTTTTGCTGGGGTGGCCGATGGGGGGGGAGCAGCATTTTTATAAGGGCGCCCCTCGCTTCCAGGGGATACTTGAGTTTGGATTACAGGCGTGTACCCGAGTGCAAAGTGAAAAGATGAATATGTGTGCAGAGATCCCCTAAAAGAGATTAGAGGCGCAGGGAGTGTTGACTTATTATTATTATTGAGTGTTTTTATATCACAGTTAATGCCAGACTCCTCCAGCTTCTAAGCGCTGCACCGGGGATCAAGCCCATGTTGCACACCATCATTTTGTTCCTAAAGTGAGAGTGTTTTTACTTGGGTATAGCGATGAAACAATGCTCATTTAAATCTCCTTAGGTAGACTGTATTTCACTTGATAGTACTCACGCACAGTGACAGAATCTGCATGGCAATGAGTGAGATTAATTGTGGAGCAAGGAATGACACCCAATGAGTGACACATTAGTGACTCTTGATATCTTTGCCTTGTCGCAGGTCAATATTTATGTGACATGTGAAGAAATCTTCAAATAAATAAAAGAGTGCAACGCTGAGCAGAATCCAATTTGTTTTCTGTTTACACGTCTGGGTCTCCCTCATTACCTCTGCTGGGTGGTCTTGGAAGTGTGATGTTCCATGCTGCGGGTTTTAAGGTTCTGACAGATTTGCCAGTTCAAAGTGTGTTATCCTCTTTAGTGCTTAATTTGTGGTGGTATTTGCCAGGGCTCGGCCCTGCCACTTATTTGTGAGGCCCGGCACTTATTTTCTCAGACTCAGTCTGATTATGATGTAGTGTTAAGTCAACTCTATTATTTTTAATCTCATTATGTAATTGTGACACAACAAGCAACAACACTGTGAACAGAGCCCCTTCCGGGGCTGGCTCAATGTTATTCATGAACCTGATGACCCAGGTGGGCGGGACAGTGCTAGTTATCTATTTCCATGAATAACAATGAGTGGGAGAGTGACAATGCTGGATGCATGTGCTGGCCATGCCCCCACACCACTCCAGCCATCCTGCAAAACATTGATGTAGCTCAGCTACTGTGATAACCTGTAACAATACTACAGTGGTGTGCGTTGACAACATGAGGACAGTCACTAGCCAGCATCAGCCACAAAGGGGCAAAACCAGGATGAAGGCCGCTGCCTAAGAGATTGTCTGTCATGAGTGCCAACCTACACAAAACGATTTTGCTCCAGCGTTTGGCAGGCAAGTTCATCAGTTCAGGAATGATTTTTCCTGCATTTGTCAATCAACGTACCCTAGTTGGAAATCACGGTTGCTCTTTTTTTGTTATGAGATGGTCAACATGTTCCACTTTTCACCTACAGAATCCAAGCAAAATCTTAACAATGATAAAGTGTTTAAAGAAGCACATTTGCCTTAAGTTAGAATGCAATGTTAGTTTATTGCTGATTGGTATCTGAAAATTGCACATCTGCTATATCTGAAAATTGCACATCTGCTATATCTGAAAATTGCACATCTGCTATGCGTAGTCCTTCTATCACCCACAACAGGCAGTGGGAGTTGCAGCTTTTGCCCTAAATATACTGACACTGTGGAGCGCAGCTGTGGGGGGTGGCAATAGTGGGCTGGGAGTTGCCCGCCCTGATGTGTCCCAGGTGTGGTAGAAAATGTCTGGGCCCTGGTACTTATTATTTGGCAAATTAAGCACTGCCCCCTACTAACTGCATGTGCTTCTCTTTCCAGGGCTCCATCTGCTGTGACTGGATGGCCATGGTATGCGTGCCGCTCTGTGGCCTCTGTCAGATGGCCCGCGAGCTGAAGAACCGGCGTTGATTTTGAAAGATCGCAACCTCTTGTACAGCCCGTGCAGCAAAGAAGTGGACTTGATTGCACAGTTTCTGCTCTTTTCCGTGTCTTTTTCTTCTCTCAGCTTCGATTCACAGTCAGGGAAGGGGGCATCAGCGTAGGCGAGGGGATATGTCAATTTCCTGAACTTTTGAATGCATAGGGTCAATGTCTGCTGCCTACACCAATCACGAGAGGTGAATATCATTGCTTCTTCTAGAGCAAGTTATAGAATGTGTCCGAAGGCTTGGAGTGGGCCCCTACTGAATTGTCTTGGTTTCTCTGAAATAGGTGTGGGGAGGTATACGCTTTGTAGATCTATCATTAAAGAGCAAGAGACCACCGTTCTGCATGGAGTATTTCTCTCGCTCTATCTCTCTCTGCGTGTATTACCTTTATTGTAAAATCCCTCGGCTTGAGTGATATGTCAACAGGTTGTCATAATGTGCACCTTTTCAAATTGCACCTAATATTCTTTCCTAGGAATCACGTGACTACAAATAATTGCTGGGATGCCGCAGATATGCCCCATGGGTGTAGGACATGGGGGGCCAGGGGGCACAAATCCCCCCCACAATTTTAAGTGGGGGGGATGTAATGTCATTTATCCCCCCCAGAATATGTGTTTGATGTGTCGTGCAGGGATCTGTTTTTAAAGTGGGGTGAGGGGCTGCTTACTATGGAAACTGCCCTCTCCCCCCTGGCCCCCAAAGCGTGGGGGCAATACCCTGGGGGCAGATGGGTGATCATCTGCCCCCAGGGAAGGGGGGGAAACAAAAAAAAAAACGTAGTTTTGGGTGGTGCGGGTGGGACCATTAGTCACCAGGGATTTTTGCAAGGGGGGTGGCGCTCACCCCACCCTAACTGGATGGGGGCACCTTTCTCCCCCTAGGAAGGGGTACATGAGATGCTCTCCATCCATTTGGGGTGGGGGGGGCACTGCAAATATTGGCAGAGCCACCCCTCCCAAGCCTGGGGCAGTATGTTCTGACCCCCTTGGGGGCAGATGGTCACACATATGTGCCCATCTACCCCTAGAGAAGGGCAAAGCAAAAATATATATATTATAACTTGTTTTGGTTGGGGGCAGGGGGCCCACTAGACCACCAGGATTTTTGGTGTTTGAAAGGGGGGTGGCCCGTTTCCCCCACCCTAAGTGGATGGGGCACCATACGTAGCCTTCCCTGGGGGCATATTTCTGCCCCTAGGAAGGGGTACATGAGATGCCCATCCATTTAGAGTGGGGCGGGGGGGCACTGCAAATATTGGCAGAGCCACCCCCCAAGCCTGGGCAGTACATTTTGCCCCCCCTCCCATGGGGCAGATGGCTACACACATGTGCCCATCTGCCCCTAGTAAAGGGGCAAAACAAAAATAAAACAAATTATAACTTGTTTTGGGTGGGTGTGGGGGTCACTAAAGCACCATAGATGTTTTTAGTGGAAAGGGGGGTGCCCACGGGTTTCTTCTTTTCGGAAATGCATGGGGTTCTCTGTTTTCCTTGGTGGCTTCGACACCCTAGGCCCAAATCTGTAGGTTGTCCACATGAGAAAAATCTGCTTTGCCGAAAGGCTTGGGGTTATCAGTGGGTTAGCCTTTTCCCTTTGCGCAGTGGTAGGTGCATCCACACATGTGAGGTAAGGTTTTCGTTGGGACACCTGTGGGAAAGCGGGAAGATAGGACATCTGTTGTTGGCGGCATGTTTCGGTGGGTGGGCAGAGGGAAATGTCTCTGAAATTCGGTGGAAAAACCACAATTTTCAGACATTTCACTCTGGCCACCCACTGAAACACGCTGCCAACAACACATGTCCTACCATCCTGCATTCCCACAGGTGTCCCGACAAAAACGGTACCTCACATGTGTGGGTGCACCTACCTGGGTTCAAAGGAAAAAGGCTAACCCACTGGTAACCCCAAGCCTTTCGGCAGAGCAGATTTTGCTCATGTGGACAAGATACAGATTTGGGCCTAGGGTGTCGAAGCCACCAAGGAAAACAGGGAACCCCATGCATTTCTGAAAAGAAGACACCCGTGGAAATCCACAGAGGTCTGACTTGATTGAATCGCCCCAGAATGTATTACCCACAATCCCAGACAAAGTGAAAATTGTGTTTTTTCCACAAAATTTCAGACTTTGTCAGGGATTGTGGGTCATAAATTATGGGGCGATTTGCGGAAGTCAGACCTCTATGGATTCCCACGGGTGTCTTCTTTTCGGAAATGCCTGGGGTTCCCTGTTTTCCATCGTGGCTTCGACACCCTAGGCCCAAATCTGTAGGTTGTCCACATGAGCAAAATTCCTGAAAATCTGCTGTACGAAAAGACTTGCGGTTACCAGTGTTTTCGGCTTTTCCCTTTGCACCCAGGCAGGTGCACCCACACATGTGAGGTACCGTTTTCATCGGGAAACCTGTGGGAACGCGGCAAGGTAGGCCATGTGTTATTGGCTGCGTGTTTCGGTGAGTGACCAGAGTGAAATGTGCGGACATTGTGTTTTTTTTCTGTCATTTTCCCAATTTCCCCCCAAACTATGGAATCTTTCCCTACATAGTTGTTACCTGACCTGTGCAAATCACCCCTTCCTGACCTTGGAATATTGTCTACTTTTCAGAAATGTATGCCTTTCGGGCTTCCCATTCAGCTTTCCTGCCCTTTTCTTCCATTCCGTCGATGCATGCCCTTTTGGACAAGCATATCAAAATATGTTATTTTGGTTTCCACTCAATCTGTTCTTGAAAGCCTCAAAAATGGCAAATCCAGCACAGCAAACCATTTGTTCCTAGCTCTTACAAGGAAAACACCACAGGCTTCTTTGTACAACATTTTATTGCCATTTTCGGAAAAAACCCGCAAATGGGCAACTTTGGCCGAGATATCTCATGTAACAAAGAAGTTACAAGGGATTGAATGGCGACATAACAAAATCACCAAAAAAGGCCTTGGCACTGGGGTGAAATACCCATGGCAGTTAAGGGGTTAAGACAGTAAAGCCCCAGAGGAGATATCATTTGTAAGGTAGCTCAGTTGTTAATTCTCCAAATGCAGATTGTGCACAGGAATATGTAACACCTGTGTTCAGCACCTGGCTTAATCTTCCAGTGGAATAATAGGCAGAGTGAATGCATTCAACTTCCGATGCAGCACAACATTTTCCAGGTCAATTGGTTCAGAAAAAGTGGTGGAAAACACTATTTCTGACGCTTTTACTAATTGGCCAGATTTTCGTGCATTTTCTGGGTGGAGTTCAGGAGCTGAGTGGACACACCAGGACCCCCTGTATTTCACGCTCCACCAGACAAATGCGGCCTTACTGCCAGCATGGATTCTCATGCTGGAAATAAGGAAAAGGATTCCTCTGGGATCTGCTTGGAAATGAAACCTGGTAAAAGCGGGCGGAGTCCAGAGGAAGCCATTGTCAATTCCGCCAGCAATCGCTAATTGTGTAAGGTATTTACACTCTTCCAAAGTGGAAAAGCAATGTGATTTCACCTGCCTTTTACGTTAAAATCTTCCACTTTGTGGCGGAAAAGTAAAAATGTGCGTCAATGGAAGTGGTCCACTCCATGCAGTTGACTTTGCTCCTTGATGCTTGGAGGTTTTGTGTGATGCTACACATGTAATAAATAAATAAATACATTTAACATGACCACAGATAAATGGCAATTCGTGATCAGAATGAGTGAGCATGACATGTCGCTGGTAAGAGGGTGTCCTGTGCTTCTTGAGTGCGTTGGCAAATGCCCTTAATTGCCATCTCGCGTTAAGCAGGTGCTGAAACCCATCAGTGTAGATTGCGCAATAATTAGTCGACAGAGGTATTTCAAATGGCAAATTTCGCTCTTTGGGTGACATTGTCAAAGTGGGAGAATGTTGCCCAGGATGTGCCACTTTCTCTGCACAGTGAATTGTGCCCACCCCGAGGAAGAAGTGTGAAAAACTCACAAGGGCACTGTGCCCTTCTCTTTCTGTGTGTCTCTTCCCCACAGGGAGACAGATGCCGACTCAGACATGGGTAAGTCTCAGGTGGCAAGCCTGTACCCTAGTTGATGTGGCAAAGGATTCCAGACTTCTGAGGCTGATAACATTAGTAGCATTGAGTTACATGTCACCTGACAGGTATGTGTGATAAAGTTGCAAAGCAGAGCTGTTAGTGGGCTAAAGCAGGAGGCAATGTCTGCCCACCCTAAAGGGTACGTACAACCAAAAGTAATAGGCCCCTCCCTCCATCATGGCTTTAGGGGCCAGGCTCCAAAACAGGGCAAGAATGCCCTCCAATCATCCATGCCCAAGAGTAGGGTACCCCTTGTGCTCCAGGGACCCTGTTGAGCAACCTCTGTGCTTTCCAGGTGATACTAATGTTATTTAAAGTCAGAAGTCTAAAAGGTAATCGCTTATTTACAGCTGGAAATTAGCTCCTGGCGTGATCAAAATGGCTTAACCAAGTGTGACATCATCCCCTTCCTTTATAAGCAATATGTGTGCTCTCGCGTTTCTTCGTCCACTGAATTAATGTTAGAAACAAAGGCAAGTGTTCTGTCTCTTTGGTAGGCATTAGAAAGGCAGTTGCCAGCCTCTGGCATAATATGCCATGTTCTTCCAATATTGGCTAGCTGTTTCCCTCTTATGGCCAGGTAGAAACATCATGGCAGTGACTGGCAAATGCCTTTCCCCTGCCGACAGAAAAGCGGAAATAAGAGGCCAATTCAAGACACGGAACAAATAGAAGGTAAGACCGACTGCAGTTGCCTTTGCTGTGTTAGGGAGAATATGTTGAGTGTTCAAGCAAGGAGGTATGTATTAAGCAAGCAAGCAGTGAGACAAGGGAGAGGCAAAACAAGGCCAGAGGGGCTCTTTGAATAATGTAACAGGGCAGAGGACCCATGCTCTGCCGTCTTAGTAACATAAGAGAATCAAATAGATCAGGCTTTGCAGCAAATGTTAAATGAGAAAGGAACAGAGTCCAGCTATGCATTCAGAACAACAAAGGCAAAGAAAGGCTAGGCTCTGAAGCCAGCATGAGATGGAATAAGAGGGACCAGACTCATCGTGAGAGGCTGGCCTGGCACTCGCAGGGGCGGTAGAGGTGCAGCCCACATAGCGGGCTGCCCCTTTGGCCACTCCCTGGGTCCACATACACCCCACCTACTAGGCATCCCCCGGATTAAACACCTCCGTACGCGGACCTGGGGTGTGCTTATAAGTGGGTGGGCTTGCGATCGCTCATCCTCCTTGTTTGCTGTACCCCCCCCAGAGGACAGTCAAAGCAGCAACATCACACACCTGGTCCCTCTACTCCCCTAACAGGGCTTACTCAGAGGTACAAACAAGATTTCCTTTCTTTGAAACCCTCATCTTTCCAATCCAAGAGACTCACATGTCTCCTTGCCCCACACAAAAAAAGTAGCATCTTGCAGTTGGTAGAAAAGGCTTCAACTCCTTTATTTGGCAGGAGTCCACTTACAGGTGATCTGCCTCTTAACGAGCTGGCGTCCTAGCTGTGGCCCACTGGAAGTAATTGTTATTTCCTCTCTCTTACCATGAGCTCATAGATGAGAAATCCAGAAATGCAACATACAAAGACATGTTCTTTGCTGCTGCATCCTTTAATTTTCTTCTTTTTTCTTTTCTTCTTTTCTCTTGTTTTGTACAGTGATATTTGTAATTTAATACGTACTGCTATTTTAAGTAACATTTTGTGAAAAGTCAAGTTCTTTGACTAACATACAATAAATAAATAAATAAAGCAAAGTCCTCAAGATGTCCCCTGTCCCCCCCAGATTTTATGTGTCTCCTACGGCCCTGCCTCTTCAAACACAATAAAGGTGTGAATGTGTGATATAGTTACTGGAGCGAGCGTGGTCGAGGATATTGAGAAGCCGGGTCACTGGTAGTGTTCTCTCCCCCGGAGAAGCAGAGTCCTAAACTAGTCTCTCAAAGACATGATCACTCTCCTGCACACTCAACTTTCCTCCACCCGCCACACAATGCATGATATCAGAAGCCACTGAGACAAGTGGACATCCTATCTCAGTTGGTCTTGCACAATTTGCGTGACGGAAAAGGGGGCATGCGATGGGCAATTTAGGACGCAGAGATTGAAATCAGGGATAGCCTCTGCCAAGCACCAGAAAAGTATAAAATCTGCCTTCTCCTCCCTATTACTCTAACCCTTATGGAGGTTCAAAAGGACTACCAGCAGAAGGATTCCCACAATGTTCTCATCTCCTTTATGCCAACACTGCATTGGTCATTTGGATGGGTCAACTGCCTTTGAGTGGGTGGCAGTTTATGCATTCAAGGATCTGGCTTAGGTGACGCTGGGCTACTCTTGACAGATGCCATCAGTGGCGTGACACGTGGTGGCTTTTGGTAGGTGAAGCATTCGATGGGCACAGAACTTAGGGTTCTTTCATAAGATTGCCTCTGCTCCATTAACCAGATGGCTCCAAAGCAGCCCGCTTTATTAAACCATAGCCATGCAGCATAACTACTCATAACTCCGCACCCCTGCTGGCGACCAAGGACAGGACAAACCACGGTCAATAATGTCCAATACGATGATCTGATCCCCCTCACCCCGGCCTTACCGAGAGACCCTATCATCTTATCACACCTATTGAACATTTTTCTGCGATTGCTGTTATAATCTATGTATTGCTTATTTGTAAAACCAAATAAAGTGTTGTTATGAAAAAAAAAAAAAAGATTGCCTCTGGTGACCAGAGTGCTTATGGGTGGTACGGAAGGAGGGGATGGAACGGTGTGGCTAGCGGGCTCAATAAAACCATGTCTGTGGCCATTTTGTGATTGGTGGTGGGTGTGCCACCTATACTGGGCGTGCTGAGTCTGGCGTACAGAGCAAACCTAACACTGGTGTGCAAAATATACAAGGTGAACTACAAGGTGGCAAGTGCCCTCCACTCTGGTGAACCTGGTTGTCCCACTCTGCTCCTGACCTGGACAATGTTCCCTGAAGGCCAACGGTGGGAACATCGCTACATAATAAATGGCAAAGGTGCACAGTCCTATCTGTTTTTGACATGAAATGCCAATTTGAAATGCCATGCTTATTATCTCTGTTGGCATACAACGAGGCTCTGGCTAAGGAAAGAATAAAGAGTTGTGTAGTGCTAGGACTGTGAGGGCCATGCAACTTTCCCTGAGGATTAGAGATCCACTTCCATAATTGCGTCCTTACTTTTATGTATCGTTTATAGATCGATGCTCTCCAAATGCTGCTTTGTATCAGCGCAAGATTTGGTCCAGATTTCCCTTGAAACAGGAACCTAAAAATGTTGCTTCCTCAGATGCTCATTCCAGGGAAATCAAAAGTCACCGATAAGCACTTCCCCTGTGTGAGAAAATGAAAGCAGCACACGCCACATGTCACCCACCCCCAGAGATCTTTCACGGGGAGGGCACCCCCTGAGCACCCGTGCTTTGCGGGGTTGGCAGCCCTCAGAGGTTAAGGCTGGGAGAGCTCTGCTACTATTTGGCTTTTTTTCGATTGTGCATTTCAAGCACAAAGAAAACCACAGGGTGGGACAAGGTCTCGCACTGTAGGCTGTCAAATATCTTCTGAACACATTGCTTTGTTATCAGCAAAGCTTTTCAAATGGGAAAGGATTAGTGTTAGATGGCTGCACACACACAACAGTTAGTGGGTAATTGGGATTAAATGTTTTTGTGACATGTCTCTTAAGAAGTGTTAATGTTGGGTGATTACCAATAACAGGGGTGCATAAAATGATGTTTCATGCTGTGTGAAGGAATGACCATAAGCAGGTGATAGTATTTTATTTTGTGGATTTTAAGTCTTGAGTACAGTTCTAAAACCCAATGGGGATTAATTTAGGAATATATATTTTGCCTTTTGTAGACGTCCATTTCGCATTGACAACAATTACAACAATGACAATTTATATATTGTAATATATCAATTATGTTGCAATGCAACTTCAAACTCCAATTACTAAGGGCCGTCAACAATGCCCAAGAGAACTGCGGAGCCCTCAAAACATTCTGTCTCCTATCAGTCTAAAAGGTAGGAATGTAGCACCCCAAAATAATACACAGACATACATTTTTTAATCATTTATTTATTTTGGATTTGTAAAGCGCGCTGCAGCCCTCGGGCATCGAGGCGCGGTTTCAAGAAGATGTCTTAGTTACATGTACAGGAGGCCTTGCTCATGGTTACAGTGAGCAAGAGCCTAATGGAATACAGTGATACATGATACATAGGCGATTGAGATTACCCACTTTAAGACTTTGGGCCGCATTATGGGTTTGGCGGTAGCCATGCAGCTATTGGTGGCATGGCTCCCTCCAAAACCGGGTTCGGGTTCCCTAAATGGGGCCATTCCGAGTTTGGAGGGCCCAGTAATTCCTCCCTCAGGGAACCTGTGCCCGGACCTTCCTCATTCCCATTCGAGCCCCCTTAGGGCTCAATGGGAATAGGAGAGGGAGCAAACAACGGGCCGATTACGACCGGCCCGTTGTTAGCTCCCTGGACCCCTCGCGGGACCCGGTAACGAGGCGTCCTTAACGAGTCCCGCGAGGGGACCTTGTAATCAGGCAGAATGGGAATAACGGGTCCGCACCCGTTAACCCATTCCACCTGACTCGTAATGAGGCCCTTAGACTAGAAGGGTAACAGAACATAAAGGTTAGTATACACGATCAGGCACAGAGTGTATTGGGATCAGATCTATACAAACAGAAGTGTTTTAATTGCTTTCCTAAATGCTGTGTGTGAGTTGATGCATCTGGGGGGGAGGGGTAACGAGTTCCAACTGGTAGCTGCAATGACCGGGAAACTCGAACCACCTGCTCGCGCTCTGGAGTGCTTGGGGATGGTGATATACTTCACCAAGCATAGGAGGACATCTCCCGCATGCGCTGCACCAAGGCTCAGCAACAGCTTACCCGCCATACTCAGGCAAAATGGACATCAACATTCACGCACATCTGAGAGTTATAATAATAGCTTGAACAATCAGTAGTTTGAGGACAATAGACACTTACCTGCCAGATAATCATGTCAGCAGCATTCCTGCCTTACCACTTATCTATTTCTGGGACGACTGGAGCAGCTGCTCCGCTTAGTGCCTGCCTGTAAGTTTCCTGTTTAATAACAGGAATTACATTCCATGAATACTTTGAAACCTCCAACCAAACAAGGCCCCAGCAACGTGTAGAAATACAACATGCACATCTAAATGCAGGTCTTTGGGCAGTTCTTATAGCATAACAGACTGAAATTGCCATAGATTGCATCACAGTTTATACTTTTACCGTCAGACCCCTTACAGACACTCGCTGCAGCCTTTCATTCTTTCCTCGTCTTCACTGGCACAGGTTCTATGCAGTCTGGCACCTCAGTGAGCGAAAGGGAATGAGAGAGAAAGAGTGAGCAAAGAAAAAGTGAGAGACTAATAGAGATTGAGAGAGGCGAAGAGGGACACAGTGGAAAAAGAAGAAAAGATAGATGAAGGGATGCATGGGAAGAAAGAAAGAGATAAAGCGAAAGAAAAAGACTGTGACTGACAGAGACTGTGACTCGGAGGTCTGTGTCTGTGACTAAGACATGGCTGTGAATTGGACGAGAGTAGATTTAGGCATGAAAGACTAGGACAAGGAAGGAAGTTTAGGACAAGGAACTAGAATGAGAGCTTGGGAAAACGAATAAGAGCGAGGACAAGGAACAAAAATGAGGGACTAGTATGAGGGACTAGGACAATGAAGAGCTTGAGTATGAAGGGACACATACATTATCAATAACAAGACATGTGTTATGATGTTCATTACCTAGGGACACTGTTGTATGGGAAGCTATGCCATGGAATGTTTATTGGTTCAGGTTCTGGTGAGGTCACAGAACCTCTATGTGTTTATGTTGTTCTTAAAGTTCTACAGTTTGACAGTTGAAGCTACTTGTTGGAGTAGAGGGGTCCTCTGTTGTTGTGGGGGGTCTTTCTCTCCTGTTATCCTAATAAATACTTATCGTGAAGACTTACCTGTGTCCAGAGCGTCTTCGCAACAATGGCGATGAGGATGGGATGACAGGAGACCTCCTGCAACTAATCTGCCTGCACTTCGCTCCGCTGCCCAAAAGCCTAGTAGCGACCGCTGAGGGAGAGAGACCCCATCGTGCGCTGCTTCGTGCTCTGGGCCGCTCCACTTATCCTAGCGTTGCAGCAGCCGCCGAGACTAGCAAACGGATGCCCTGGCATCCAGAGTGTGCCGCCCTCTAGAGTCTGCTGTCTTATAGCAAGTAAGTGCCTGCGCTGCCCGTTAGCCCCCCGTCGAGCGACGAGTCCGTTTTTTGCTCATTTCGCCTCTCCCAAGAGGCCTCGCCAATCCAGCAGCTATAACCCGCATAGCCTCTCCAGTACTGTTTGTCGCAGCTGCTCGGAGACGTGATTGCCGCGATCGGACTTGCGTTCCCTGTAGGGGGTGGCACGCAGCCTAGAGACGCCGCAGAGCACGTCACCGTACATCGGAGTGGAGGTGTACAGCACGAAAGAAAAGTGAGCAGCCAAGACCGAGCGGAGCTCGTTACCGTACATTCGGTAGGAGGTACGCAGCTTGAGAGACTATTGAGTGGCCAAGATAGGGCAGAGCACACTACCGTACAGTCGGTAGGAGGTGCGCAACACAGACGAAAATCATTCATCATGTTGATCGCGTTGTTGTTTGGATTGATCTGCAATTTACTGGGAATTTCGAGTTTGCAAGTTTCTAGCTAAAGACATAAAGGGGGCAGCATGTCAAGCAGTTGAAGTCCAAGTGTTCACCAGGTCACCGTGTTCATAGCAAGTGGCATCCGGAGTGTATTTATCTTATTGAAGGAGGCCAGAGGATCAGCAGATCACACAGCTTTGCATTATGGCAGGTTTGCCGGGTATCGCAGGACTACCAATTTTTATGCCAGTTCCTGGTCCAGCAAAGATCATGTGGGCTCAATGGTGCAAGGGGTTTTTACACTACATGAAGGCAGCCGGTGGAACTTCTTATTCCAGTGAAAGGAAATTGCCGTTATTGCTGCATTTTCTAGGATATGAGGGCCAAAGAATATACAAAACACTTCCTCAACCTCTTGGAGATGGCGGTGGGGATGACATGAACAAATTTGATTTAGCTTTGATGAAGTTGGGTAAGCATTTCAATCCCAAGACCAGCACAATATTGGAGTGCTATAATTTCCGCATGCGTGTACAGGCGTCTGGAGAATCGGTGGAAGAGTATGTGACAGCGCTGAGACATCTCGCCTTGTCCTGCAAATTTCAAGAAGCATTTGATGAACACATACGCAATCAATTCATGACACATTGTAGGGCCAACAAAATTCGTGAAGAACTATGGATAAGGGATGAGCCAAATTTAGACGAAGTATTGGCCATTGCAAGGCGAGTGGAACACTCCTTAGCATGTGTGGCCAAATTATCCAGAAACGAATTGGGAGAGTCAAAGGAGAGCAAGTCTGAAGTTTTAAATGTGACCGACGGGAAGAGCAAAAGGAAGTCCAAAAATCGCCAGTCAAATCGTGTGGCTGTGGAGGAGAAGAGAAATCAAGATCTACCGCAGAAGGCAGAAAAAAAGGATAAGAGACTTTGTTTCCGATGCGTGAGCAACACACACTTTGCATCTTCTGTTGTGCGCCTGGTTCGCAGGGCCACATGTGCGAGGTGTAAAAGGAAGGGTCATTACGCAAACTGTTGCAAGAACTTTCAATTCGGACAATTTGCTCAAAAGAAGGTTCTTTATGTGAATGAAGAAGAAGATGGAAGGTCGTCCGAGGAGGAAATAACACTTCCAATGCAGAATGTTGTTGTCAATACTGTTAATGTTGTCATGGAGGGTGAAAGTACAGATGATTGTGAGCATCCGTATGCACTGGTGAAAGTGAATGGTCATGAGGTATCCATGATGGCGGATTCTGTGTCTAAAATTACTTTGGTGTCTAGAAGTGTATTTGAGAAGGACATGGATGGTAAGGTGTCCGGCCTGTCAAAACCTGATATAAATCCAGGTGGATACAATCAGGATAAAATTGAACTGTTGGGGTATATGCGTGGAGCGAGTTCGAATTTAAGGGCCGGAAATGCGATGGCAAAGTATTCATAACCAAAAAGGGTCAATCCTTACTGGGATGCAGGGAGCAGAAAAGCCTTGCCATCAGATTAGATCCTAACAAAGAAGAACAAATATCAGGTGTCAGAACCACATGCAGGTTTGTGCAAATATGTGGTAGGACACAGAGGAGTATTTGATGGAAGTATGGGGAAGGTGAAAGGTTTTATACACCAAATCATATTGAAAAGGAATAGCGTGCCTGTTGCTGCAAAACTTAGGCCAGTATCTTTGTCTTTAAGGGAAGGGGTCAAGAAAGAGTTGATGAAACTATTACAGTTGGGTGTCATTGAGAAGGCAGGCGGAGTTGAATGGGTATCCCCAGTGGTGGTTGTCAAAAAGAGTTCTGGGGATCTAAGACTATGCATAGACATGCGTGAGCTCAACAAATGTGTAATGGTTGATAGGCACCCATTGCCGAATATGTGTGTGATGTTGACCATGGTTGGGCGAGGAAAGTTTTTTTTTAAAATTGGATATGTCGTCTGCTTATGACCAGATTGAATTGGAGGAATGGTGCAGAAAATGTACTGCCTTCATCACCCATGAGGGTGTGTTTCAATTCAGAAGGATGCCTTTTGGGTTGGCATCGGCCTCATCGGTATTTCAAAAAGTCATGGACCGGTTACTCAAGTGTGTGAAGGGGGCATTTTGCTTCCAAGACGATGTGTTTATTTGTGGGGAAACCCTTGAAGAACATGACAAAAGTCTGTATGAGGTGTTGAACATTTTTGAAGAAAGGGGGATCACCTTGAAGCAAGAAAAGTGTACATTTGCTGTTTCCAAGGTAGATTACCTAGGCCACGAGGTATCATATGAAGGGGTAAAACCTAAAGAGAGTATTGTGAATTCCATAAAAGAAATTGAAAGGCCAACCAATAACAGTGAACTACGTTCATTCTTAGGTATGACGTAATTTTATCAAAAATTTGTAATGAACTATGCATCCAAGGTGTTGGAAATGAGGAAGATTCTAAGGAAAGGGATAGAGTTCATATGGAATCAATAGTGTGATATGGAATTTACAAGGATCAAGCAAGAGATTGATATGGCTCATCCATTAGGATGTTTTGACACCAAGAAACAATCTATTATTACTGTTGATGCCAGCGAAGGTGGGCTGGGAGCAGTGCTCTCGCAGAGACAAGATGATGGGTCGGAAGAGGTGATAGCGCATGCGTCACGTGGTCTGAAAGGTGCAGAGTTGAGATATTCTGTTCTCGAAGAGGAAGCTTTGGCATGCTATTGGGCTGTTGAGCGGTTTAGAAATTTTGTGTGGGGTATGCAATTTGTTTTCTACGGACGGATCACAAGCCTTTGAAAGTTATTTTTGAATGTAAGGGTTTAGACAAGGTTTCGCGCAGAGTAGCCAGGTGGGTTACCAGGATGCAGGTGCACAATTTCACAATGGAGGTTATACCTGGGAAGGAGAACATGCTTGCCAACAATCTTTCAAGGGTAAGGGTTGCATCCCAGGAAGGGTTAGATGAGGAGTTGGAAATGGAAATGGTGTTTGTGAACACAGAGGGAATTGTGTCCAGACAAGAGTGGTTGGTGGAGGTAGGGAGGGACGTGATAATTAATAAGGTGATCACATATGTAACGGCTTCTGTTTGGCCTAACAAATCTGAATTGGACAAGGGTGAGAGGCCTTATTGGGATATGGGAAGGGGGTTGAGGCTAGAAAACAACCTCTGATTGATGTTGGTGTTCCAACAAAAATTTGGAGTGACATACCAATGGACATCCTGGGTTCGGTTGATCTAGGATATGGCCGAGGAAGGTATGTGGTTCTGGTGGTTGATTTATTCTCCAGGTGGGTAGATTTCAAGGTTGTGCGTGAAATATCGGGAGAAAATATGGTGAAGGTTTTACAAGAAATGTTTGCGAGTGAGGGTCTACCTGAAAGTGTCCTTACTGACAATGGAACTCAGTTCACCGGTGGGTTGTTTCCTGCATATTTAAGAAGGTGTGGAGTAAGCCATAAGAGGGCAGCTCTTTATCATCCTGAAACAAACGGGATAGTTGAAAGACTAAATAGATGTGTGATGGAAAGCGTACGCTTGGGAGAGCAGTGTGGCTTCGATAAATTAGTGACCATTCAAAACAGAATGTGGGCGTTGCGCACGGCACCTCACGCGACCACTGGCTTGTGTCCATTCGAACTTATGAGGGGCCGAAAGCCTTTCTCGATGGCGTGTCCTCCATGGTTAGGGAGGAGCAGGGAATCGGATGTGGTTATTGATGAAGTGAGAAATGCACTTAAGAAGAAGAAGAGTGAATGGTTCATGCGAGAAAACAAAAGAAGAGGAAGAAAGGAATTGCATGTGGAGCGAGGTGATTGGGTAAGAATAAAGAAGGGTGTGGTGAAAAGAAAAGGAGAGTCATTATACTCAGATCCAGTCAGAGTAGTTGCTGTTATGAAGGGTGCGGTGCGTGTGGAAGGCGGTCAGGTTTGGAACAAAAGTAGAGTGGCTACTGTGAAAAGAGGTCAAGTGTGAGGATCAGTGGTGGTGTGTATGAATATTTGGAAAAAAAGAGAGGTGTGTTAAGATGTTCATTACCCAGGGACACTGTTGTATGGGAAGCTATGCCATGGAATGTTTATTGGTTCAGGTTCTGGTGAGGTCACAGAACCTGTATGTGTTTATGTTGTTCTTAAAGTTCTACAGTTTGTCAGTTGAAGCTACTTGTTGGAGTAGAGGGGTCCTCTGTTGTTTTATGGGGTCTTTCTCTCCTGTTATCCTAATAAATACTTATCGTGAAGACTTACCTGTGTCCAGAGCGTCTTCGCAACAACATGTTACCCTCAGAACTCAGAAACATTAATACAGCCACTTAACAAATATGGGCTGTATGTGATATGATTAATAACATGTACACATTAATTGCTAAAATGTCATCTTTTTAATTCATTTACTTATTCATTGAAGTATCAAAAAAGCATTAAAAAACACATATACACCACATAAAAGTATACAATGTTAAAAGTAGTGTTTCCACCACACAGAATCAAGATTACAGATGCTTGATACACTCCGCAGTAGCAACTTCACTCTTGCTTCCTACTACGGAAAAAAGCCCAACTTATATAAGTTTCTGTCCAGAATTCTGGATCTTGTTCGCTGCAAGACGGGCGTGGATACGAACAACCAGAGTGAGGAGTAACGCTGCCAGAGAAACATATGCAGTTATAGGAACTGGAACCATAGAGGAAAGAATAGAGAAGACTACAGAAAGCACAAGACAAATTTCTGCCCCTGAAGAATGTCCAGTTATTGAGAACACCAAGGACAGAAACTTATATAAAGTAGGAATGGGATGAGGGACTAGGATGAGTGACAAGCATTAGGACTAGGATGAGGGACTAGGTTAAGAGACTAAGATTGGGGTTAGAATGAGAGGCTAAAATGAGTCTCTCATTCTAGTACTCAGTGCAAGTAATTCTCTGGACAAGAAGTAGGACAAGGAGCTAGTACGAATGATGAGGATTCGAATGAGCGGAAAGGATTAGGGTAAGGGATTAGTATGACAGACTAGGATAGGAACTAGGATGGGGGCTATGATTAGTGTGAGAGAGTAGGATGCAAGACTAGGATTGAGACAAGGAAAGCCTGCGGCGGGTAAGGGCGAGTAAGGGTGCAGTGTTGGCACCCAGGGTGGGCAAGCAGAGGACTTCCATCGACACCGGATTGTATAGTAAACCTTGTGAGCTAAGCAAAAGGGGAAGAGCAGGAGCTGTGTGGCTTTGTGGAAGAGGAGCTGTCTGATTCGTGGAAACGTTGGGAAATTACCCAGGAATTGCACCCTCGAAAAGTAGTGCAGTGAAGTAAGGAGAAAACGGTGTGACAGTCTGCTAAATTATTGATGCTTTTATTTTCAAGCCCGCCCAGGGACCGGTGGCAGGGGGAGTTGGAGTATGGATGACCCTCAAGCAGTCAGGTGTTCTCTAGGGTGGCCAACTGTCCTGTAATCTGAGGGATTGTCCCACAATTGGGGCCTGCGTCCGGCAGTTTGCTGAGTGGCTCTGCGGGACGCAGGTTGTCCCGACTTGCTCTGTTCGAGCACAGTTTGTGCTCGAACAGAGCAAGTTAGGAGTCAAAATTAGGCATGCTGGGGGCTGGTGTTGGCTGCTGCAGGGCGCTGTCTCAGAGACTAGCTGCCACTTGCCAGCCACTGTTATTCCCATACACGGGAAATGTAAGATATGTATTTTATTTTTCTTCCGGCTTCGAGGCTGACACTTGAAGTTTCAAAGACACACCGAAGCCTGTTTATCCATTTGCCCACTATCTGTTCCAGTTGGCTGTTGCATGATATGTTATGTCCAATGTTCCACAATTGGGCAAGGCAATATATGAGGACCAGGAGAGCCTTCAGAACAAATGTATCTTTTTGGATCTGACATACCAAAGGTTGCCTATCAGTAATCAGAGATGACATAGTATTCTGCCAGAGGGGTGTTATAGCAAACTCATGGTAGGGTATATACAGGTGTTTCTCCAGTCATAGGCACTAGTGGAGGGTTTATTGAGTATTGATCGCAGGGTGTATCCTTCAAGTAAATCGATGATCGCACTGCGTGCACAAGAATTTCTTCATCATCCGGGGTGAGAGACATTACTCGTACCACGGTGACTAACCCATCCAATAAAGTGTCCCAGACAAAGGAAACTGAACCGTTTGTGCAGCCGATTAGGTATCTAGGCGACACAGAGGACATAGATTGACTGGGGAAGGAGGACAGTTGTAAGGAGGATGGGGAAGGGAGTGTTACCCTATTGTCCTGGAATATTGCGGGCCTCAACAGATTGACTAGCAGTGCGTATAGGTGTGCCTTTAGGAGGGATTTTAAAGTAACAGTGTTTCAGGAGACGTGGGCATTGGAACCTGTTTTCTTTTATGGATACCAATCATTCCATGTCCCTGCTACAAAAGGGCGAAGGGGCAGACATAGGGGCAGTCTGACAATTTGGGTAGATGTTTCCATGGGGTGGAGAGTGGTTTCCCAGCAGACGGGTTCCGTGGATCTACAATGTCAATCCATACTGACCAAGGGTGATGAAAGAAAAGACCTATTTAATATCTATAAAAGCCCATCCGCACAGATGGGTATCGCAACACTGTCTAGGTTTAGGGACCTTTTAACACCTGCCAAAATGGGGCAAAGCCCGAATATTGTGACATTGGTTGCAGAAGACTTTACTCTGCAGATTGAGCCGGTGGGAGTATTGGGAGGTATATGGGAGGACGAAGGAATGGCCTGGGATATCTTGGACTTGATTGTAGCCACCTCTGCTAGAACACACCGATATGCCGCGGATTCAGCCTGTACCTTTTTTCGATTTGAATTTAAGAGCCTGTAATGGACGTTTCCCTAAAGATCAGCCTGCCAAAGTGACATTTAAGGGTCATAACGGGTCATCGCTTATAGATCATATTCTTATTTCTTGTGATGCATGCGCAAGGGTGGAATATTTCAAAATGTAGATAAAAGCCGAAAGTGACCACTATTCTTTGACAGCCTGAATTAACATCCAAGGGCAAAGGTATACTATACACTGTGTCCCAGTACATGCCCAAATTGTGACAATAGGTGGGCATAGACGGAAATCAATTAAATCGGCCAATGTGCTTGACCATGGTGTTAAACCAGCAATGCATTCTTCAATCCTGCCTAACATAGAAACCATTTGTGACTCAGAGAGTAATGATTCAGCAATACTGAATGACTATGAAGGGTTATCTCTGCCCCCAAGAGAGCAATTAAGAAGAAAACTGTAAAAATTGTTGGTTTGATAGAAAGTGCTGTGTGGCCAAAAAGAAAATCATGGCATGCATAGACTCTAAGGTGGGGGTGGACAAATGTAAGTTGAGTGTGGCATGTTCTGAATACAGGAAAATTGAATGTACTAAAAAGAATGAATACATGCAATCAAAGTGGAGATCTCTGTTTGAAGCCCTCCAGAGTAAAAATAATGTATTATACTGGCAATTGGCAACTGTTGGGACGGACATGAGTCTATCCAACCCCCTTGGCACTTTAGAGTGAGTCGAATCCCATAAGCGGCTGTGAGATGTTCTATGCGGAAAGGGCCACACTAAAAGACCCGGCACAAAAAACAATATCGTGAAAACTATAGAGTTTTAGGTTTAGGGCGCGCATAAAGAGACGCCATTTTGTAGTTAGGGTAGACACTCTCAGCCCTACATGCCGCACTTTAAAACATAGGCTCGGTGGAAAAGCCTGTACAGGCCCAGAATACTGAGACGAGATGTGCCAGCGCTGCTAATTCCCACAGACACTTTCCCTTGTTCCTTAACTGTTGCAATTACTTCGTATCAATGAAAGGAATGCGCCTTGCAAGGCTATGAGACAGCACCAGGCTCCTTGCGGCACCCATTCATCACAGCCAGGTCAACAGCGGGCCTCTAACCCCTACTCAGCCCACCAAGAGTAATGGCACCCACCACTGACCCAGTCCAAGACCCTCTGCATTCCACAATAGTGAGTGACCCCAGCTCACCAACGATACAAGCAATGGGCATAAAAGATCTGAACATGCATGACCGTTTCACCTCTTACGTTAAAAACACCCGTTGTAGTGCGAGGTACAGGGAGGGATAAATTATAGATCAAAAAGAGGGTGGAAGCCTTAGGTGTGAGTGGTGCGATATACACAGAGCACAGAATGTGTGGGTGAGCATGATTGTATTTCTTCCCTTCCCACTGTTGTCCGTCCTGAGCCCCGCAGGTGCATGCCATAATGATGTAGCTGTAGCACTAGCTTACAATTGTAGCCTTGTGATAGCAACATGCAAAGAACCTGACCTTCACTCCCTGAAAAGATGAGCCCAGCTGACCCATGTGAAACCAGACAGACAGCAGAGACGGGAACCAATCATAGCCTGGAATCCCCTATGTATACTATCTCACCAACCAGCGGTGTGGGTTTAGACCCTATGGATGACGTCCTTAGTGATGCTGTGGACTCTTATAACTTGCTGATGATGATGATTCAGACAGAACGTTCTCAAGCAGCAGAGTCCTCTGCTGACCCCTTTACATGTTGTACAATTAAACTGTGTTATCCTTGCATGCAATCTCTTGGCCTTTTTCCCTAGAGGGTTGTTTCTTTCTGGCATGAGTGTAACAGGGACTGGCCTTCATAACAGATAGAGATCTGAAGGGCAACCTAACACTCAACTGCTCTGCAGGTGCAGACGAGTGGCAACACCATTTTGAAGGTTTGTACGGGGGTCAGGAGGACATTGTTTTATTCTCTCCTACCCTGCAGGGGGTGATCAAATGTGTACAGATTTTCTGAGCATAACCGTAGGTGATGTAGAGCAGGCCATTAGTTCTCAGAAAGGTGGTAAAGCCTCACGGCCTGACCTCATCCCGGCTGACCTGTTTAAAGATGAGGTGGCTATTTTGGCACCTGCATTGTGCAGGGTATTTAATGCAATCCTCAGGCAGGATGCAATACCAGAGTCTTGGTGTCAAGCCACATTAATCCCTCTGTATAAGAAGGGAGGGAGCTACCAGCCAACTACTGCCCGATCTCCCTCCTTGATAGCGCAGGCAAACTCTTTGGGAAAATTATTTAAATGCAGCTACAAGACTGGTTAGCTAGAAATAATGCCATAAGCAAACATCAGGCGAGTTTCAGAAGGAATAGAGGTACCAAAGAGTACTGCTCTTTACTTCATCTTCTGATCCTCTGTGCTGAAACAAATGAAATGATATGCTGCATCCCACCACCTCAGGACTGCGTTTGATTCGGCCTCCAGGGATACCCTGTGGCATGTGTTATCTATTCGTAAGGTTCCAGCACATTTGATTCAGAAAATTAGGTCACTCTATTCTGGAAATAGCGCCTCAGTTCGCCCTAGTTTGGGTGGGGTTACCACTACTGACTTTCAAGTAACAAAGGGAGTGAGACAGGGCTGTGCTCTGGCACCACTTTTGTATAACCTGTATATAAAGTAAGTAATCAATGCTTTGCTTGAGGGATGCCAGGACTACCCAAAAATTAGTTTGGAAAGGTACCCAGCGCTATTCAATGCATATGACACAGTTTTGCTACCTACAACACTGCGAGGTTTGACAAACTCTCTGAAATCTTTGTGTCCAAATGCAAAGAACTGCAACTGAATATTGGAAAATCGAAAGTAATGTGGTTTAAGCCACAATTTGCAAGAACAAGGCCAATGGTATTAAAGGTGGATGGAATTCAGCTTGATCAAGTTGAAAACATTGGGCCTCATTACACGGACGGTGGTAAGGGTTAACAGTCACCGTTAATGGTACCGGTGACCGTTAACCCTTACCACCTTACTACGAGGTCCCTTTGCGGGTTGGAGAATTTAACGCCTGCTTTTTGCAGGCGTTAAAAACCAACCCGCAAAGGGACCAGGGAGCTAATTACGGTACCGCAATTTGCGGTGCCGTAATTAGAACCTTCCCCATTCCCATTATGCCCTATGGGGCAAAAATGGGAATGGGGAAAGGCAATGGGGGAAGGGGGAATTACCGCCCACCAACCTTGGAATAGGGCGGTAATTCCCCTTTCCACCAAGGCGGTGCCGGTATTTTACCGGCATGGACCAAGGTGCTAATAGCACCTTGGCCCACCGCCATCCGTGTAATGAGGCCCATTGACTACCTGGGGGTACTGTTCCAAAATCTGAAGGTTGGGTTGCGCAACTGAAACGCTCGGTTGCTAGCTTAGAAAAGCTTGGTGGGTCAATGCATGCTTTCCATGCTAGTCACGGCCGAAGAGCTGTATCTCCGGCTTTATATTGATGTGAAAGCAGGCTATTCCTGCAGCTTTATATGGACTCAAACTATGGGGGTATGCAAATCTGGTAAAATTGACAACAACTGAGCAAAAATCTATGAGAAAACAGTGGTTTGCTATCTAAGAGTACCCTGTCTGCTTATGTACATTTGAAATTGGATGTAACCCCTTTGGGTGCTTTGGCGTCACTTCGTCCAGTTCTTTTCTGGATAAGATTATGGATCCAGGCATTAGTGGAAAAATATAGAGATGCCTTAAATCATTTGATGTCCCTGGATGGGGGGATATGGATCAAATGGCTTTGTCATGTCAAAATAAAACTCTATATAACCTAGGGGAGGTGATTTATGGGAAAATCCCCGTAATCAACCAATAGGTCTGAGGAAAAGAATAAGGAATGGTGCTGCCCTAAGAGCACAGGACCAGCTGGAGGCTGGTGCAATGTCATTAAAACAAGGTCCAGAATACTAGGTAGCAAACCCTACCTAGATTTGATTAGAAAAGTCCTTATCGAGTAAGATTAGGTTCACTCCCTGTGGCTGTATTTATGCAATCATGCAAAGACTCAGTCTCGCATCAATGTTGTATGTTTGGAGAGGCAAGAGAGACAATATTGCATTTCATGTTGATTTGTGCCAAAACGAAGAACTTGCATTGTATGTGCTTAAAACCAATACTGAATGAGGAGGGGATGAGCGACACTGTAACAGCTATGACGTTTTTGAGGCAGAGTCCACAAACACATTAGTGTTTGCCAGAGCTCGATAAACGCATAGGTCCTGGTTGTTGTGAAGGACGTTGCTGAACTCTGTTGTTAATTGTAATGAGACTTGTTAAAATAATTTCTGGAGGCTGCGAGCAGTGCTCTTCTCCGTAATTTTATTTTATGTGATCCGTTGTATTTTAAGTATAATAATTTATGGAATTGTTGCGATTGTTTTTATATGTATAGACTTGAAGTTTATATATTGAATAAACGTGTTTTGACTGACTGATTAGGACACGAGACTAGATTGTGAGACTAGGGTAAGGGTATAGGACTAGGGGGAGGGACACGGCCTAGGATGAAGTACTAAGAAGAGAGACTGGACCAAGGGACTAGCACAGGAAGACTAGTTTGAGCACTAGGATGAAAGGCAAGGATTCAGAATAGGGCAGAAAGTAGGATTAGGAGTAGGTAAAGAGACAAGGATTGGAACTAGGACAAGGTGAAGGACAGAGATGAGACACTAAGATTAGGACTAGGGTGAGGATCTAGGATTAGCATGTTGGACTAGGACACGAGAGTAGAATTAGGACATACATCAGTCTGCATGGAGGGGGCACAAGCTCAACAGAGAATGTCCTCACCTTCAACACCCGCTTTCATGAAGCGCTGTAAAAGGAGGCCTTTACCAGGGAGAAAGCTCTGCAGTTTGCCTTTGTTTAATCATGCTAATGCTGGTAAATGCTAGTAGAGGAACGCATGGTGAGTGGCAGGACTGGAGAGCACTCCTACACCCTAAATCCTGATTGGCACCTATTTAATAAAGCCTCCGTCACTGGTTGATTTGGTAGACAACACAGAAAATAACAATATGTGATTAAATCAATGCATACCACAAGTATTGCCAATGACCATGGCAACACTGTATTCTGCATTTCAACACGCCTCCCTTCTCTCTTCTCTCTGTAGCAATAGTTTGACCACAAGGTTGCACTAAAGTACCACCATATGCACAAAAACAAATAACATGGTAGTAAAAACGACATAAATAGAGAAACATTGAGAGATGAAGTGCATGAGGAAAAGGAAAAGATAAAAAAGGAACTGTAATAGCCCCTAAGTTTGTAGAAGCACGTATAATAACACACAACATTGATTATAAACCAATAATACAACAAACATCAATAAAAACAACAATACATTAATTAATATTAATATGTGTGAAGTAGAAAGGCACGTAGCATCTAAACAAAGCTTATTAACATATTGATATAATGAGAAAATTAAATATGGGGAGGGGTAAAATGGTTCTTACCTAACATCACAGAATGCAAAATGTTAGTAAGTAATAGGGAATGGGCAGGTGAGTAGGGCTGAATGATTTTACAAATAATGTTATGTTATATTGGGATTTGTGTCATTTTCATGGTCTCTAAGCACTCAGAGAGCTAGAAGAAAGGGAGTGGGTTTGGTAAGAGTCCGCGAGAAGTAAAGGCAAGATTGCAGTGCTTTGTGTTGTGGTACCCTGAACACTTTGTGCATGTAAGCTTTCTACGTGTGACGTGAAGGCGGCATCAGAGGATTTGTGTCCAGAGAGGCAACGTCGTGCCTATAGTATAGGTTTGTGTTGGCCAGGGGCTGGGTATGCCAGTTGCAGTTAGAGGTATATGCTTGTGATGTTTGGCGTCTGGGGAGAGGGTTGCAAAGTCATGTGCAAGTGGCTGGTTTACGTTGGTGTGTGGTTAGTAAGTTTGAGATAAACTGAGGGTTACTAAAAAAATGGGGAGTGTTCTTTTGGTTTAGGTAGCTACTTGAAATATTGGTATTTCTGCCGGTTGCTTTATGGTGAGAGGTAATTGGCTTTAGTGGTGGATGCATCAAGATGTCTTGTACACCAGTTTAGATATTGTGGGAGACAGAGAAGGGATTTTACTAGGGCTTGTGCAGTGCCATGATGTGATGTCTTCCAGTCGTTTTAGTTTCCTGAGTGCAGTGTGACGTGTTCTAGGCAGAAGGTTGGGGTCCAGTAAGGTGTTCCCTTAGGTTGTGTCTGCGAATGAAAGTTGAACTGTTGATAAGTGCTGCTTTCACTGCTTGATTAAGCCTTGAGGGGCCATGTTTTAAGCCTTTTCCTGAATTTCATGTGGTCCTTTGAGTTGTGGATTTCCCCAGTGTTTGGCCACCATAGTGGAAAAGGTGGTGCCTGTGTGTCTTTCTCAGAAAGTCTTCTGGTTTCTAAAAATATGTTGTTTTACGATCTTAGATCTCTGGTTGGTTGCTACAGCGAGATTTCATTTTGGAGGTATTCTGCCCCTTCTTGTTCAATGCAGAGAGTCTTAAACCTGATCTTTTGTTGATTGGCAGACAGAGGAGGGCTCTGAGAGGCAGTGTTGTGTGTTCCGACCTGTCTAATAATAATCTAACAATGGCCCCCAAACAATTCATCTTTTCCTTTTTGCCCCATGCCAATCCAATATATGTGGAAGCCTCTCCTAGTGAAATATATCCAAGCCTATTACAAGGGAATGGAGAGGTGATTTCCTTATTTTCCTTTGGCAGCAATTGATTTCGGGCACTTGAGATTCAAAGATTGAGCAATTATTTCAGATTCTAAAGAGCGTTCCATTAAAATAGCTCAAACATTAAAGACAACCATTTTGTCTGTGTTTCCTGGGCCAGGAATGATATTCCTGATTAATTTCCGAACCTAAACTTACAATTGCTTTATGTAAGGGCAATCAAATATAATATTAGAGAAAGGTCCAATCTGAGAGCTGCAGTGGCAACATAACAGGGAGGAAAACCTATGTATTTCTTAGTTTATTTTGAGGTACAGGGTGGGAAAAAGGTAACATAAAATGTACAGGTGGAAGTAGGAGATTGTTATATTTGATCACAATGCCAGGGAGCACATTCCTAGACAGACAAAACAGAAAAGCAGACACCATAAAAACTGGGTAGACAAAGAATGGGGACGAGGGGCATAACATTGGTAAAATGCTAGACAGTGTGCAATTGGTTTTGTTGGGTAACACAAAAAGTAAATCCAGCAAGTCACTAACAGTGCACAAAAACATTTCCCAATACATCTTCATGCCTTTGCCTACAATATAGGCCAGGACCAGTATAAAAAATATTTTCATGCTTGCTGTGCTCATACAATTCCATGCTGGTATGCCAGTATTCTCATATAATAACCTACTCGTCTTTTCTTTGCACGTAACGCCAGTAATGATACTATAAGAAAACATGCCCACACTTGCTCTGCCAATATATGCCAGTGCCACTACCTAAAAACATACTCCTGTTGGCATTGCCAATAAAAACACCATAAAACAATAAGAACACATGTCCAAACTAGGTCTAATGTAGGCCAGTCTAGACACTCACTGGTCGATTCATGGAATTAATGTGCGCCGATAATTCCTGCGCAGAGGTGCCAAAACGTGCGATTCGCAGTAAAAGTGCGAAAATCGCAGTGCAACTGCGAAAATCGCAGGGAAACTAGCGCACATCGTTTCATGGAAGTCCGTGCGCGAGAAAAACATTGGATGTGCGCTGAAAAAGTGCGCGGCGCACGTCGGCGCACAGGTCATCCAACGGCGTGTGCCACGGCCACTGCGAAATCGCACATAGCGCGGCGCACATCACAAAAGTAGGCGGAACATGGGGCGTAACACTCGGAATGGGGAACAACGCGTGAAAATAAGGGCGTCATGGGGGAAGTACAGGAGGGACACGCTCGCCTACAACCCATATTCATGGAATCGAATAGCGCAAACCAGCGCACGGTGAAAGACGCGCACAGGGCCAAACAAGTACGCCACAAGAAAGCAGGCGGTAGCGTCCCTGCGCCTGAAATAAATGTGCGCCAAAATGTGTGCTAACAAAAAGCATCCATATACAGCTATGATGAATGGTCCATATAGTGGCCCTCTAGGACAAATGAGGTGCAAAGGGGTACCGACAAACACGGACACCCGCTGTGTGAAAAATAGCGTGTGCGTGTATTACGGGGTTCGCGGGAAGTTCCACACGCGATTGGCCTGGGCACGTGTATTCCGGGGTGCGCGGGAAATTTCACACGCGAATTTGCAGGGTACGTGTATTACGGGGTTCGCAGGAAGTTCCACGCGCAATTGCCCTGGGTCCGTTTATTTCGGGGTGCGCAGGAAGTTTCAGACGCGAATTAGCAGGATACGTGTATTTCGGTGTGCGGGGGAAGTTTCACACGCAATTTCAGCAGGGTACGGGTACTCCGGGTGCGCGGCAAATTCCACATGCGAATCCAGCAGCCTACATGTATTTCTGGGGTGCCGGGGAGTCCCACAAGTGAATTGGCCATGTGGGTCCTCCCAACTGTTCCCTCTACAATCTCCACGGCCCCTGCAGGCGGACCACACCACAGGGGACTACCCTGCACCCCTGCACATGTCCCGCAGGCAGCCCATCCACCATGGCCATGCCCCCCAGCCAACCCACATGTCACCTTGCACTACTGCCCACAAACGCATGTTTCACAGCACCCCCACCCCCCTGCATCCAGGGGCACCCTCCACCAGGCCCCCACTCCTTCCTACCACCCCCCACACCCCCAGCAGTGCGATTCGCCTGTGTACGTGTATATCAGGGTTGCGCGTGTAGTCTGACACGCGATATCAGTAGGGTACGTGTATTACGGGGTTTGCGGGAAGTTCCACACACGATTTCAGCAGGGTACGTGTATTTCGAGGTGCGCGGGAAGTTTCACACGCGAATTTGCAGGGTACGTGTGTTTCGGTGTGCGCGTGAAGTTCCATACGCAATTTCAGCAGGGTACGTGTACTCCGGGTGCGCGGCAAATTCCACACGCGAATCCAGCAGCCTACGTGTATTTCTGGGGTGCCGGGGAGTCCCACACGTTAATTGGCCGTGTGGGTCCTCCCAGCTGTTCCCTCTACACCCTCCACGGCCCCTGCAGGCGGCCCACACCACAGGGGACTACCCTGCACCCCTGGACATGTCCCGCAGGCAGCCCATCCACCATGGCCATGCCCCCCAGCCAACCCACATGTCACCTTGCACTACTGCCCACCAACGCATGTCTCCCAGCACCCCCACCCCCCTGCATCCAGGGGCACCCTCCACCAGGCCACCACTCATGTCTCTCTGCACCCCCACCCCCCACCAGGCAGGGGCACCCTCCACCAGGCCCCCACTCATGTCTCCCAGCACCCACACACCCCAGCATCCAGGGGCACCCTCCACCAGGCCCCCACTCATGCCTGCCTGCACCCCCACCCCCCACCAGTCAGGGGCACCCTCCACCAGGCCCCCACCTATGTCCAACTCATGTCCCCCTGCACCCCCACCCCCCTGCATCCAGGGGCACCCTCCACCAGGCCACCACTCATGTCTCCCAGCACCCCCACCCCCCTGCATCCAGGGGCACCCTCCACCAGGCCCCCACTCATGTCTCCCTGCACCCCCACCCCCCAGCACTGTGGGGCACCCTCCACCAGGCCCCCACTAATGTCTCCCAGCACCCCCACCCCCCTGAATCCAGGGGCACCCTCCACCAGGCCCCCACTCATGTCCCCCTGCACCCGCACCCCCCAGCACTGTGGGGCACCCTCCACCAGGCCCCCACTCATGTCTGCCTACACCCCCACACCCCACCAGTCAGGGGCACCCTCCACCAGGCCCCCACTCATGTCTCCCAGCACCCCCACCCCCCTGCATCCAGGGGCACCCTCCACCAGCCCGCCACTCATGTCTCCTAGCATCCCCACCCCCCCTGCATCCAGGGGCACCCTCCACCAGGCCCCCACTCATGTCTCCCAGCACCCCCACCCCCTGCATCCAGGGGCACCCTCCACCAGGCCCCCACTCATGTCCCCCTGCACCCCCACACCCCAGCACTGTGGGGCACCCTCCACCAGGCCCCCACTCATGTCTCCCTGCACCCCCATCCCCCACCAGTCAGGGGCACCCTCCACCAGGCCCCCACTCATGTCCAACTCATGTCTCCCTGCACCCCCACCCACCAGCATCCAGGGGCATCCTCCACCAGGCCCCCACTCATGTCTCCCTGCACCCCCACCCCCTGCATCCAGGGGCACCCTCCACCAGGCCCCCACTCATGTCGCCCTGCACCCCCACCCCCCACCAGTCAGGGGCACCCTCCACCAGGCCCCCACTCATGTCTCCCAGCACCCCCACCCCCAGCATCCAGGGGCACCATCCACCAGGCCCCCACTCATGCCTCCCTGCACCCCCACCCCCCACCAGTCAGGGACACCCTCCACCAGGCCCCCACTCATGTCCAACTCATGTCTCCCTTCACCCCCACCCCCCTGCATCCAGGGGCACCCTCCACCAGGCCCCCACTTATGTCCCCCTGCACCCCCGCCCCCCTGCATCCAGGGGCACCCTCCACCAGGCCCCCACTCATGTCTCCCAGCACCCCCACCCCCCACCAGTCAGGGGCACCCTCCACCAGGCCCCCACTCGTGTCTCCCAGCACCCCCACCCCCCTGCATCCAGGGGCACCCTCCACCAGGCCCCCACTCATGTCTCCCTGCACCCCACCCCCCAGCACTGTGGGGCACCCTCCACCAGGCCCCCACTCATGTCTCCCAACACCCCCACCCCCCGCATCCAGGATCACCCTCCACCAGGCCCCCACTCATGTCTCCCAGCACCCCCACCCCCTGCATCCAGGGGCACCCTCCACCAGGCCCCCACTCCTTCCTACTACCCCTCCCACCCCCCACCAGTGCGATTCGCCTGTGTACGTGTATATCAGGGTTGCTCGTGTAGTCTGACACGCGATATCAGCAGGGTACGTGTATTAGGGGTTCGTGGGAAGTGCCACACGCGATTTCAGCAGGGTACGTGTATTTCGGGGTGCGCGGGAAGTTTCACACGTGAATTTGCTGGGTACGTGTATTTCGGTGTGCGTGTGAAGTTCCACACGCAATTTCAGCAGGGTACGTGTACTCCGGGTGCGCGGCAAATTCCACACGCGAATCCAGCAGCCTACGTGTATTTCTGGGGTGCCGGGGAGTCCCACACGTGAATTGGCCGTGTGGGTCCTCCCAGCTGTTCCCTCTACACCCTCCACGGCCCCTGCAGGCAGCCCACACCACAGGGGACTACCCTGCACCCCTGCACATGTCCCGCAGGCAGCCCATCCACCATGGCCATGCCCCCCAGCCAACCCATATGTCACCTTGCACTACTGCCCACCAACGCATGTCTCCCAGCACCCCCACCCCCCTGCATCCAGGGGCACCCTCCACCAGGCCCCCACTCATGTCTCCCAGCACCCCCACCCCCCTGCATCCAGGGGCACCCTCCACCAGGCCCCCACTCATGTCTCCCTGTACCCCTGTTAGGGAGAATTCTCTGTTTAGGCTGAATTCCCTAACCTAGTGAGTCCCCCAGCAGCTTTGCTGGATTTCTGGAGTTTGTTTTTTTCCATCCTGCCAAGAGTGAGACTCTTTTCTCCCACTCTTGGACATGTATGTGGGTAATTCCTTTGAAATGTCAATGTGTTCGATGGGCTATGGGGTCTTTTTACTCCATAGGGTCTCATATGTTTTTCTATGTGTGTTACACCGCACCCTACGTGCCGTAACACGGGGGCGTCCTAGCGGATCCCCCACCATAGACTCCATACCCGGGGACTGACTACTGTCTCCCCGGGCATGTAAAGTCACCATTGGCTTTACTAGACAATAAATTTACTAACAGAACTAGTACAAACCATCTTATTGTGGACGTACTAGTAGGGGTAATTCGATTACTCCTGGATCTGTTACTCGAGGGGGCACTGTCCCGTCCCCCCTCGTCGAGTTTTGGCTGGTGGCAGTGGAAACTACTTGTTATGTTCGTCCCCGAACATAACCCTATGGGACTCGTCCCATTGTTGGAGATTGATACTTTTTCTCATTAATCTCTAACGTACCACCGATCTACTTATCTTAAATAGGTTTATCGGGTGGTATTTTCTGCCAGAACTCAGTTTGTAAAATGGCGTCTGTGTTCGTCTCTGTGACTCCTAAACCAAAGGTCGAGGCCTTTGTTCCACTTTTGGCGGGCTCTGTACAGAGACCCTCCAAAGTGGTGCCATTCTGTCTGGGTTACCACAGGGGTGCGGGAGGGGGTTTAGGCACCCTGGGCCGAGTTGCCTTGCCAACTCCAGTCGCACTCTGGAGTGATTGGCCCAGGTGGTGAGCCTTCCCGCTCACCACTTAGCATGTGATTGACAGCTAGGCTGAATGAATGGGGGTTTTCTGCATAAAAGAAGGGCTTTTGGGACTGGATCTTCAGAAGTCGCCACAGGACCTAAGAATCCGACGAGGGTAACGCTGAGCCGACCTGCACGCCGACACCTCCGGTGGAGCCTTGCAGAACCGACTCACCACTTCCCGACGACAGAGGAGATCTCCCTGCCGGAGAGTCTCTTCCCCTGACTGGTGGGAACAACCAGTCCCCTTTGCTTTTTATTCGCCTCAGGACGCAGTGGTTGAATTGCCCGTGCAGAGCACCTCGGCAACCGGATAGCCACTACCCCTGAACCGCGACCAAAAGGTGGTGCCTTGTGACGGAGCACTCCGCGGCTGGTCTCTTCCCTGGTGGTGCACCGGACTTCATTTTCTTCGACGACAAGATCATCTCTACTCTTGGAAAAGACCCGACGTGCATCCACCACCAGGAACAACTGCCCCCGCCGGAGCTGCCCTCCACAACAAGGTACCGTGTCCGCCTGGCTTCCCTTACGATCGGTTCGAGTGAGGTGTCTTAATCCTCTCCGTTCCGTTGGGTCGCCTCCAAGCTTTTCTCATTCTTTGTTCTGAACTGGTTCAATCCACCGATAACAATTTGCGATACAGACTTGAATGCATCTCCACTAGAGACTTTTTGGGACATCGCGCCTTGCCTCTCTCCGAGTGGGCCTGGCCTCTGAACTTTACGATCTATTGTGATTCTTGCCTTCCTGCCTTGCATTTTATTCGCTAGGATCGAACTGTGTTGATTTCATAACCTGCCTATCTTTTTCTCTCCCGTCCTAACTAATATTCGAGTGTCATCTGGGTTGATGTATACACCTCTGTCTGAAAATAAGTGGTACCAGTAGAACCTAGAGTTGTCGATATTGCTAGGGGGATTGATCGTCTACTTCGTAGAGTAATTGTGTTTGATTTGTTTGCCGTGATTTGCCTTAGTGTTTTTCATAGACGTTTTGTTATAAATAAATACCTTAATATCTTTACACTAAGCCTCGTTGCATGTTTGTTTGTCTTGCTGTGAAGAATTGCCCTATTTTGTATACTCCACATACTGCTCAACTTTTCTTGAGAGAAGTCTGACTGCTCAGCCACAGTTACCACGTGAATCTGAGTGGTGCAGACTGCTACCAAGTGGGTTCACCGCCAACGCCTGTAGTCCTAAATCTTTTGCAGTGGTCCCAGAGGGAACTGCACAGGTTTCCGCCTAACACTGGTGTACAGCAGTGAGATTTGTATCGAGTATACAGTTTAGAGTGCTTTTCGACACTGTAGGATAACTAACCACAAAACTTTGCACAAAAAGCAACTTTCAAAAAACATGTCTACGATGGAAACTTAAAGTCAAGAGTCTTTGTCAAGTGAAAATACTGAGAGTCTGCGAGCTCTCTGTAGGCAAGAGAATCTTCCTGTAAGAGGCAAGAAGTTAGAACTAATCGAGAGATTGCTGGCGAACCAAAGTCTGGGTACTGGTTCAGAGGAACCAATCTCTCCAGCAACTGTAGAAAACAGTAATGGTGTTGATCTGAATCGTGATTCTGATGATAGCGATGAAGAGGCTGACGAGGACGGAGAGGCTAACGAAACTGTCTCCCCTGCTCCTCTACCTGCCTTACCAGCTGTGCCTACGGGGCCCATACCAGGTCCCACAAGTAACCCTGCTTATTTTGAACTTGAAAAAATGAAGCTCGAACTAGAATATAAACGGTTCTTGGCTCAATCTGAACAAAACCAAGAGCTCGAGTTCAGATGGATGAATGCCCAGGCTGAGCAGAAGCAAGCTGAGTTAAGACTCAGAGAAATAGAACTTAATCACGAGTTAGAGATGAACAAGTTGTCTATGTTAAATGCTTCTCTCTCCTCTGGTTCCTCTAGGAGCTCCAGTCCCAAAAGACCCCGGATGCCGAAGGAATTAGTGGGTATGTATGAACCGAGATTGGATGTGTTGGATTGGTTGAAACTGTTTGAATACAATCATGGGCTCCAGGACATCACAGGGAATGCTTTGCTCACCTGGTTGTTCTCTAGGCTCCCTCCTGTTGCGACTGATGTGGTAATGGAGTTGGGGGAGGCGGATAAGACGGATTACGAAAGTGTGAAACTAGCTTTAATAGCTAGATTTGGGAAGACCCCTTCCCAGTATCTTAAGAGGTTTAGAAAAAAAAGCATGATGGTACCCCTTGGGCTACCTGGGTGAGCGAAGGGTTGAAAAACTTAGAGGGATGGATTAAGGGTTACAAAGTGAACACTTATGAGGGTATGAGAAATCTTTTTATGTTGGAGTCTATTTATGATGCCTGTTCTCCTGAGCTCAGACAGCACTTGGCTGATTCGAAGGAATTGGATTCCAGGGAGCTAGCTAAGGCTGCTGACTTGTGGGTTGCCAACAGGGCTACTCATAAGGATTCTGGGGCAACTCAGAAAAAGGATGAGGGAAAACAGCCTAAAAAAGACTCAAAAGAGAGTTCGAATAACTCCCATTCCAAAGAGGGCCCCAAACAAAACCAGAAGGGTAAGCCACCGGGAAAACCACAGCAGAATAGTGTGTCTTCTGGTGCCAAACCGGAAGGAGGTCAGAACAAGCCATCATTCCAGAAAGCATTCGGTAAATGCTTTGTTTGTGGCTCGACTGATCACGTGAAAGGAGATCCCAGATGCAAGGGTAAACCTTCAGGGGTCCAGCTTGTCTCCTTAGCCTTCGCTCCAGAGGAGGAAGTCCAAATGGCAAGTGGAAACTTTCTACTGCTAGCTGACAAACCCATTGGAGTCTCAGCCAGCGTTTCTTTACTATCTCTGGGGTTGTGGGAACAACAGAATTTAGATGTCTATAGTTCTATCCCCGATAATACTAAAGAGTATTATAAGGACAGTGTCCAGGTGAATGGTCAGGAGACTCCTGCCATTAGGGACACTGGGGCCAGCATAACTGTGGTGGGTAAATCGTTTTTTCAGGCTGAGGATGTTGCTAAGGCACCCAAACGCCTCACCAAGTTAGCTGGAGGGCTTGTGCAGATGCTTCCCCAATTACCAGTTCTCATCCAGTGTAACGACATGACTGTGAAGATACCTGTCAGCATACAGAGTGAGGTACCAGGACGCGTACTGTTGGGTAACGATTTGAAAACTCTCAGAGTTGTATCGCATACTCCCAGACCTCCAAGTAAACGGTTACAGGAGCTAACCAGACCCGCAAGAGAGAGGACCATGCGCGGAACTCTCCAGGAGATGATGAAGAAAGATATCACTCCTGCTCCACTGGAATTGTCGGCCGCTGTCTCCAAGAAATCAGAAGCGAAAGGGAAACCTAAGACTTTTATCCCGAAACCAGCAGCCAGCATTCCAGTGCAGCCAACACGGACTTCCCCGCGGTTGTCCAAAGTTACACCCGTAACTCCACCTCCAGCCGAGGCTGAGAGGGAGGTACAACCCTGTGTGGTAGAATTTGACTCTGAGGAAGAGCTAATGGAAGGCCAGGAACTCATTGGAGATCTGGATCCTGTTGACCATCCTGAGCTGCAGTCTTTACTGGCAGAAGGTGGACCCAACAGGGCAGACTTCAGTAAGGGACAGAGAGAATGTCCAACTCTGGAAGGTCTTCACCACCAGGCAGAAGCTCAGGCTGAAGGGCAAGAGCCTGGGAAATATAGGTTGCACTGGGAAGATGGCCTCTTCTACAGTGAACCGACCGAGTCTGCACCTGGAGACTACAAACGACTTGTAGTACCCCAAGGGAACAGACCACAGTTCTTGCAGTTAGCCCACGAGATTCCTTTGGCTGGTCACTTGAGTTTCAAGAAGACTAAGGAAAGGCTCTCGCTCTACTTCTATTGGCCAAAGATGGGGGCCGAAGTAGAAAAACACTGCAGGAGCTGCCACCCCTGCCAGATCTCTGGTAAGGTTGGCTCCAAGAATGTGGCACCGTTAGTGCCTCTCCCAGTTGTGGGAGTCCCATTTGAGAGAGAAGGGATTGACATCGTTGGTCCCCTTGATCCTCCAACCTCCTCAGGCAACAGGTTTATACTTGTTGTAGTAGACCATGCTACTAGGTATCCTGAGGCAATTCCTATGAGGACTGTTACAGCTCCGGCTGTGGCTAAGGCCCTCCTTGGTATTTTTACTAGGGTCGGGTTTCCTACGGAAGTAATCTCTGACAGGGGGTCAAACTTTATGTCCCACTACATGGAAGCCATGTGGAAAACCTGTGGAGTTACTTACAAGTTCTCAACAGCTTACCACCCACAAACCAATGGGTTGGTAGAACGGTTCAACCGAACCATGAAGAGCATGATAGGTGCTTTAAAGGAACCCCTTAAGCGTAAGTGGGACCTTCTACTGCCATGCCTTCTCTTTGCTTATAGAGAAGTCCCTCAGGAGGGAGTAGTTTACTCTTCCTTCGAACTACTCTATGGTCATCCCATTAGAGGTCCATTGGCCCTGATTAATGAGGGGTTGGAGAGTGCTCCTTCCCCCAAGCCAGTCAGAGTGACTGACTACGTGATAGGTCTCCGGAGGAGAATGTCGCACATGATGACGGAAGCAAGCGATAACTTGAAAGCTGGACAAGCATTGGTCAAGCACTGGCACGATCAAAAGGCTAACATGGTTGAGTTTGCTCAAGACCAGCTCGTTCTCGTTATGATCCCAACAAGGCAGAGGGCCTTGCAAGATAAGTGGATGGGACCCTTCCGAGTAGTGGGTAAACTCGGAGAGGTTAACTATCTGGTGGCCTTGGGCAATCCCAAGGAGGCTCCGACAGTCTTTCACACCAACCGACTTAAAGCGTATGTCTCGCGACCTGATGTAGGAGCGTTGCTTCTAGCGTCATCCGAGGAAGAAGAAGAGAGTGAAGTTCTTCCGGATATCCTCAGAGGCTTACCTTTAGAAGAAAAAATTGAAGGAGTGAATCTCTCCTCCAATCTGACACCCGAGCAACAAGAAGAGTGCAAATCTATGTTGAATCAGTTTGCCTCCCTGTTCTCGCTTTCGCCAGGCTTGACCCCTTGGGGCCAGCACGACATACTCACTGGTGACTGTCTGCCAGTCAAAAGCAGAGGATACCGCATGTCAGAAAACGTACGAACCCACATCAAAGGTGAGGTCAGCAAGATGCTCGATCTCGGGGTAATAGAGCCCTCTACTAGTCCATGGTCTAGCCCAGTTGTGTTAGTACCAAAGGCCGGATCTAAAGAGCTTAGATTCTGCGTGGATTATAGAGCTCTTAATGCAGTCACCAAGACTGATGCCCACCCTTTGCTAAGAACAGATGAGTTGGTGGATAAACCTGGCGCCACCAAGTTCCTCAGCACATTTGAATTGACGTCAGGCTATTGGCAAATAGCCCTGACAGACCATGCCAAGGAGAAAACTGCATTTTCTACCCCCGTTGGCTTATACCAGTTTAAGGTAATGCCTTTCGGACTGAAGAATGCACCTGCTACGTTTCAACGGATGGTAAACCAGGTTCTAAATGGGATGGAGGACTTCTGCATGGCATACTTGGATGACATCGCAGTGTTCAGCAATTCCTGGGAAGGACATGTAACCCACCTGAGAGATGTTTTGCAGGCTCTTGGGCGAGCCAATCTGACCATAAAGGCAAGCAAATGCCAAATTGGACAGAGATAGGGTAGTCTATCTTGGGCATGAGGTAAGCGGTGGAGAAATAAGGCCTTTGCTCAGTGAGATTGAAGTGGTGCAAAATTGGACAACAACAACTACTCATACCCAGGTGAGAGCCTTCCTAGGCCTCACTGGGTATTACAGGAATTTCATAGAGAACTATGGGACCATAGCTTCTCCACTGAATGTCATCTCCTCGCCCAAATTTCCTAAAAAGGTTAAATGGAACGAGGAGTGCAATCAGGCTTTTGAAAACCTGAAAAAGGCTCTTTGCCAAGCCCCAGTACTCAGAGCACCTGATTACCGCCAACACTTCATTGTGCAGACAGATGCTTCAAATGTAGGAATAGGTGCCGTACTCAGTCAACTGGATGGGAAAGGTAGGGAGCACCCCGTTTGCTTCATCAGCCGCAAGCTGAAGGATCCTGAAACAAGGTGGGCAACAGTCGAAAGAGAGTGCTTTGCTATCATGTGGGCTCTGAAGAAGTTTAGGCCGTACTTGTATGGTTGTACTTTCGTCATTCAGACTGACCACCAACCCTTGAGATGGTTAATGCAAATGAAAGGGGAAAACCCAAAACTACTGAGATGGTCGATCTGCCTGCAAGGGTTTGATTTCACCATTGAGCACAGGTCAGGGTGTCACCACCAAAATGCTGATGGTCTCTCTAGGATGTATGTCATCGACTAGAGGTATGAGATTCATCCAGGAGTGGATTAAATCCTCCTGTCCCTTAGTCTGGGGGGGCGAGTGTTAGGGAGAATTCTCTGTTTAGGCTGAATTTCCTAACCTAGTGAGTCCCCCAGCAGCTTTGCTGGATTTCTGGAGTTTGTTTTTTTCCATCCTGCCAAGAGTGAGACTCTTTTCTCCCACTCTTGGACATGTATGTGGGTAATTCCTTTGAAATGTCAATGTGTTCGATGGGCTATGGAGTCTTTTTACTCCATAGGGTCTCATATGTTTTTCTATGTGTGTTACACCGCACCCTACGTGCCGTAACACGGGGGCGTGCTAGCGGATCCCCCACCATAGACTCCATACCCGGGGACTGACTACTGTCTCCCCGGGCATGTAAAGTCACCATTGGCTTTACTAGACCTAAATTTACTAACAGAACTAGTACAAACCATCTTATTGTGGATGTACTAGTAGGGGTAATTCGATTACTCCTGGATCTGTTACTCGAGGGGGCACTGTCCCGTCCCCCCTCGTCGAGTTTTGGCTGGTGGCAGTGGAAACTACTTGTTATGTTCGTCCCCGAACATAACCCTATGGGACTCGTCCCATTGTTGGAGATTGATACTTTTTCTCATTAATCTCTAACGTACCACCGATCTACTTATCTTAAATAGGTTTATCGGGTGGTATTTTCTGCCAGAACTCGGTTTGTAAAATGGCGTCTGTGTTCGTCTCTGTGACTCCTAAACCAAAGGTCGAGCCCTTTGTTCCACTTTTGGCGGGCTCTGTACAGAGACCCTCCAAAGTGGTGCCATTCTGTCTGGGTTACCACAGTGGTGTGGGAGGGGCTTTAGGCACCCTGGACCGAGTTGCCTTGCCAACTCCGGTCGCACTCTGGAGTGATTGGCCCAGGTGGTGAGCCTTCCCGCTCACCACTTAGCATGTGATTGACAGCTAGGCTGAATGAATGGGGGTTTTCTGCATAAAAGCAGGGCTTTTGGGACTGGATCTTCAGAAGTCGCCACAGGACCTAAGAATCCAACGAGGGTAACGCTGAGCCGACCTGCACGACGACACCTCCGGTGGAGCCCTGCAGAACCGACTCACCACTTCCCGACGACAGAGGAGATCTCCCTGCCGGAGAGTCTCTTCCCCTGACTGGTGGGAACAACCAGTCCCCTTTGCTTTTTATTCGCCTCAGGACGCAGTGGTCGAATTGCCCGTGCAGAGCACCTCGGCAACCGGATAGCCACTACCCCTGAACCGCGACCAAAAGGTGGTGCCTTGTGACGGAGCACTCCGCGGCTGGTCTCTTCCCTGGTAGTGCACCGGACTTCATTTTCTTCGACGACGAGATCATCTCTACTCTTGGCAAAGACCCGACGTGCATCCACCACCAGGAACAACTGCCCCCGCCGGAGCTGCCCTCCACAACAAGGTACCGTGTCCGCCTGGCTTCCCTTTCGATCGGTTCGAGTGAGGTGTCTTAATCCTCTCTGTTCCGTTGGGTCGCCTCCAAGCTTTTCTCATTCTTTGTTCTGAACTGGTTCAATCCACCGATAACAATTTGCGATACAGACTTGAATGCATCTCCACTAGAGACTTTTTGGGACATCGCGCCATGCCTCTCTCCGAGTGGGCCTGGCCTCTGAACTTTACGATCTATTGTGATTCTTGCCTTCCTGCCTTGCATTTTATCCGCTAGGATCGAACTGTGTTGATTTCATAACCTGCCTATCTTTTTCTCTCCCGTCCTAACTAATATTCGAGTGTCATCTGGGTTGAGGTATACACCTCTGTCTGAAAATAAGTGGTACCAGTAGAACCTAGAGTTGTCGATATTGCTAGGGGGATTGATCGTCTACTTCGTAGAGTAATTGTGTTTGATTTGTTTGCCGTGATTTGCCTTAGTGTTTTTCATAGACGTTTTGTTATAAATAAATACCTTAATATCTTTACACTAAGCCTCGTTGCGTGTTTGCTTGTCTTGCTGTGAAGAATTGCCCTATTTTGTATACTCCACATACTGCTCAACTTTTCTTGAGAGAAGTCTCACTGCTCAGCCACAGCTACCACGTGAATCTGTGTGGTGCAGACTGCTACCAAGTGGGTTCACCGCCAACGCCTGTAGTCCTAAATCTTTTGCAGTGGTCCCAGAGGGAACTGCACAGGTTTCCGCCTAACAACCCCCACCCACCAGCACTGTGGGGCACCCTCCACCAGGCCCCCACTCATGACTCCCGGGACCCCCACCCCCTGCATCCAGGGGCACCCTCCACCAGGCCCCCACTCATGTCCCCCTGCACCCCCACCCCCCAGCACTGTGGGGCACCCTCCACCAGGCCCCCACTCATGTCTCCCTGCACCCCCACCCCCCACCAGTCAGGGGCTGCCCTCCACCAGGCCCCCACTCATGTCCAACTCATGTCTCCTTGCACCCCCACCCCCCAGCATCCAGGGGCACCCTCCACCAGGCCCCCACTCATGTCTCCCTGCACCCCCACCCCCCTGCATCCAGGACCACCCTCCACCAGGCCCCCACTCATGTCCCCCTGCACCCCCACCCCCCAGCACTGTGGGGCACCCTCCACCAGGCCCCCACTCATGTCTCCCTGCACCCCCACCCCCCACCAGTCAGGGGCACCCTCCACCAGGCCCCCACTCATGTCTCCCAGCACCCCCACCCCCCAGCATCCAGGGGCACCCTCCACCAGGCCCCCACTCATGCCTCCCTGCACCCCCACCCCCCACCAGTCAGGGGAACCCTCCACCAGGCCCCCACTCATGTCCAACTCATGTCTCCCTGCACCCCCACCCTCCTGCATCCAGGGCACCCTCCACCAGGCCCCCACTCATGTCTCCCAGCACCCCCACACCCCTGCATCCAGCGGCACCCTCCGCCAGGCCCCCACTCATGTCTCCCTGCACCCCCACCCCCCAGCACTGTGGGGCACCCTCCACCAGGCCCCCACTCATGTCTCCCAGCACCCCCACCCCCCTGCATCCAGGGGCACCCTCCACCAGGCCCCCACTCATGTCCCCCTGCACCCCCACCCCCCAGCACTGTGGGGCACCATCCACCAGGCCCCCACACATGTCTCCCTGCACCCCCACCCCCCACCAGTCAGGGGCACCCTCCACCAGGCCCCCACTCATGTCTCCCAGCACCCCCACACCCCTGCATCCAGGGGCACCCTCCACCAGGCCCCCACTCATGTCTCCCAGCACCCCCACCCCCCTGCATCCAGGGGCACCCTCCACCAGGCCGCCACTCATGTCTCCCAGCACCCCCACCCCCCTGCATCCAGGGGCACCCTCCACCAGGCCCCCACTCATGTCTCCCAGCACCCCCACCACCTGCATCCAGGGGCACCCTCCACCAGGCCCCCACTCATTTCCCCCTGCACCCCCACACCCCAGCACTGTGGGGCACCCTCCACCAGGCACCCACTCATGTCTCCCTGCACCCCCACCCCCCAGCATCCAGGGGCACCCTCCACCAGGCCCCCACTCATGTCTCCCTGCACCCCCACCCCCCTGCATCCAGGGGCATCCTCCACCAGGCCCCCACTCATGTCTCCCTGCACCCCCACCCCCCACGAGTCAGGGGCACCCTCCACCAGGCCCCCACTCATGTCTCCCAGCACCCCACCCCCAGCATCCAGGGGCACCATCCACCAGGCCCCCACTCATGCCTCCCTGCACCCCCATCCCCCACCAGTCAGGGGCACCCTCCACCAGGCCCCCACTCATGTCCAACTCATGTCTCCCTGCACCCCCACCCCCCTGCATCCAGGGGCACCCTCCACCAGGCCCCCACTCATGTCCCCCTGCACCCCCACCCCCCTGCATCCAGGGGCACCCTCCATCAGACCCCCACTCATGTCTCCCAGCACCCCCACCCCCTGCATCCAGGGACACCCTCCACCAGGCCCCCACTCATGTCTCCCAGCACCCCCACCCCCATGCATCCAGGGGCACCCTCCACCAGGCCCCCACTCATGTCTCCCAGCACCCCCACCCCCCTGCATCCAGGGGCACCCTCCACCAGGCCCCCACTCATGTCTCCCTGCACCCCCACCCCCTGCATCCAGGGGCACCCTCCACCAGGCCCCCACTCATGTCTCCAAGCACCCCCACCCCCCTGCATCCAGGGGCACCCTCCACCAGGCCCCCACACATGTCTCCCAGCACCCCCACGCCCCTGCATCCAGGGGCACCCTCCACCAGGCCCCCACTCCTTCCTACCACCCCCCCACCCCCCAGCAGTGAGATTCGCCTGTGTATGTGTATATCAGGGTTGCGCGTGTAGTCTGGCACGCGATATCAGCAGGGTACGTGTATTACGGGGTTCGCGGGACGTTCCACACGCGATTTCAGCAGGGTACGTGTATTTCGGGGTGCGCGGGAAGTTTCACATGCGAATTTGCAGGGTACGTGTATTTCGGTGTGTGCGCGTGAAGTTACACACGTGACTGTGCCTGTGAGAGTGGGGTACGTGTATTCCAGGGGTGGGTGGGATTATTTACTCGCGACTGGGCCTGGGAGAGCGTGTTACGTGTATTCCTGGGGTGGGCGGGAAGATTTACACGCTCGCCTACAATGCGCCAAAAAATAAAAGGACCAATCCTGAAACACGTACGCCAGCATGAAGCAGGCGCACGTCCCACGCAGCATAAAAGAGTGCGCAAACAACAAACAAGCTCCGACGCCAGGAGGAATATACCGTTCCTAGCAGCAGTGGCCGTGGGATACCGCAGGAGGAGGAGAAGGATAGTCAGGGCCAGAATCGTCACACCCAGAACCAGCCTATTTGGTATGCCAGATGACCATGTGTATGGGAGGTACAGGTTTCCACCACACATAATACTTGACCTGGTCAGTGAGTGGGAGGATGACCTCACATCACCCACCCTGTGCTCCCAAGCACTCAGCCCCCTGGAGAAGGTCCTCAATGTACTGCACTTCTTGGCTACCGGATCATTTCAGCGGACAAGTGCCATAGTGGGGGGGGGGGTGTCACAGGCCACGCAGTCACAGTGCCTACACCAGGTGTTGTCCATCATCACTGCACGCCCATCAGTCCGCAGGAACATATACCTGCCCAGAACACCTACAGAAAGGCAGGCTGTCAGCCAGGATTTCTACAGGATGGCACAATTCCCCAAAGTGCTAGGTGCCACTGATTGCACCCATGTGGCTCTACGTCCCCCCAGGGCATCTGAGCACATCTATAGAAACCGCAAGCACTGGCATTCCATCAACGTCAAGGTAGTATGTGATGGAAAGGGAATCATCACCTCAGTATATGCCAACTATCCAGGGTCCACCCACGACAGCTTCATTGACAGGATGTCAACACTAAACCGGGACATGGAAGCTGGGCGGCATGGCGATGCATGGCTGCTTGGTGAGTAGAGATGCCACAGCACACGCATGCATGACAGATACAGAGTAATGCCAATACCCCACTAATGATCCCCATCACCACCTCCCCAGGGGACAGTGCCTACCCTCTGAGCACACACATGATGACGCCAATTCGGAACCCCATCACGCCTCTCGAGGTAAGATACAACACAGCCCATATTGCAACACGGGGCATAGTGGAGCGCACATTCGGAGTGCTCAAGTCACGCTTTCGCTCCCTTGACCGTTCTGGCGGGCAGCTGTTATACGCTCCGCCAGTAGTGTGCAGGATCATAGTGGCAGCATGTGTTCTGCACAATGTTGAAACACGCCGGGGCCTGGCTGTGGACATGGTGGTGCCCCCACATCCCCAACCACATGCACGCCTGCTGCGCATGGGAGGGGAAAGGGCATGGGGTGAGGCAGCCCGTACGCAGCTGGTGGCTAATTACTTCACATAGAAAACACACCCCTGTGGAGTGCACACAGCCCTGGCACATACCATCTGACAATCAATGATGACTCAATCTGACAATTATGATGAAAAAAGGGACAGTCAACTGCCAGAATCATAGCAGCCTGAGATTGTTCATCTGGAAGTGTCACGATGTGTGCATCCCTACATACACAAACACCACCAATGCAGTGTCATCAAAAGACACACTTCCATGCAGCAAAAATGAATACCCACTTGCAAAATACAACATGAGAACAGTGCCATGTCACCCAACCCCTCCCCGGCACGGCCACACAACACACCATGGCATGTCATGCAATGTGAGAGCAAACAAATTAATCCCCACAATATGCCCCAAGTGTCACCAACTACAGTGTCCCTAATGGAAACTGGCCACACATGAAATGCTCACAGTAATGCAGGACCAACAACACACATTACCATATACTTACCAAGAATACAAATCACCTACACAACCTCCAACCTACCATAAACTTGACAGTACGGACTTAAAAAATTGGTAGCCTCACTACCTGATAATGGCAGCACTTCAAACACTTCCAAGTATACAGTGTTAGCGCCACGCAAGAGTGTAGGTGCACTGCTTACAACATGGACTCCAGTCCCAAAGTAGACCGCCTTGTGAAGACATGAGAAATGGACCTGCAAATTAGGAGGATGAGATGGATGCAGAGGCACATATCAATGCACCATGCAGTGTACAATACAACAACAATATGCACTAGGAATGTATACACAGTATTGACTACAGACTGCCCACACATCAAATGGGAGTCCAACATCACCGTGTAAGTCAATGTCACTTGGGCACACCCTTTGCAAGCCCATGGAAACGGGAAGCAGGAGGGGTGTGTGTCACACAAACCCAAGCATCTGACCCAAATTCAGGACAAGCCTGCAAGTGTCCAGCCACAATACAGCGTATGCCCACGGGAGCCACACAAGGCAACACACTGTCAAAAAATTCAAAAAAGAAAATGGCCATTAATGGGCCCGGGGGTGGGGGGGGAGGTGGGGGAGGCCACCCAGGAGGTCTGAGGACAGGGTTCACACCAAAACCCACATGTGTGGATCTTGCGAAAAAAAAACATCTCCATGGGCTCATGGCCTGCACGGCTACCCTATTGTGGGAGAATCGCTGCTGTCGCTCTCCTCACCCTCTGCAGCTGCATCAGGAGGTGGTGGCACTATGGGAGGCAGCCCACGCAAAGCCCTAGTCTGGTCCTCCATGGCAGCAAGCATGCGGGTGTGGAAGGTCTGGTTCTGGAGGATAATTGTGCGGAGGTCCCCATGCAACAACTCACGGGATGCCCAGACCTCCACCCTAGTTGCCTGCATCTCAGCTGAGAGCGTACGTGTGAGCCGCTCCAGCTGCTGTTCTGTCCTCGTGCTCAACCAGAGTTGCCCTGAGCTGGCGGAGTTCCACCCTCAGGGCTTCCCTGTGGCCCTGGGACTCAATGGAAATGGCTTCCCTCAGAGTCTCCAGTGCCGCCCGCCTGTCCCTGTTGGACGCCAACATGTCCTCCCTGTGTGACTGGCTAATGGAGACTGTTGCCTGCTCTAGTTGTTCAATTAGCCTTTCTTGGGGGACAATGGAAGTGGCCACCCTATCCATGGCCTGAGCCATCATCTCAGTTGATGCTGCCTGTTGGTTTGCCATACCGTATATGGATTGCTCCCATGCGGTATTGCCAGGTGGCGTACGGCCACCGCGTCAGCGGGCACCACACCTGTCTGGGGTAAGGCGAACTGTGCCTTGCTGTGCCGGCACTGCCTGAGGCTGCAGGACTGCATTCCCCCTCTATCTGCTGGCCCAGGAACAGGATCAGATGTAGCGGAGTGTGACCCTGCATCCGTAACCACCAAAGGCTGACCTACCAACACTGACATCCCCATTGAGGGTTCTACCCTTGATGCAGGTGGGTTGGACAGTACAGAATACCTCCCAGAGACACTTACCTGCGACGGCACATAGGTCTCATCATCCGAATCGACACCTGAATAGAGCTCGGGGGAGGTGCACTCAGAGACACCCCTTGAGATGACGGCCTGCAGCAAGTGTGGGTTCTCACCCACCACAACACCACGTCCCTCACTGGTGCCCGGTCGGGCGTGAGACCCCTCCTGGGTCTGCACCGTCTCCACAACCCCAGCAGTATCAAGTGCGTCATCCCCTGCAAAGACATGAAAGAAAAGAAATGGGAACAGGCATTAGCAACATGGAACACAATTAGGGCTGAGAAGCAACAGAAACAGTACTTTATTGACACATGTCCCACATGACTATAACCCTCCCATGCATGCACTGTCACTGCGTATGAAGGGGAGGCAAATGGCACACATTGATGACACCAAGATGGAAGACCAACACATTTGCTGCATGCTGCCTAGCAGTGCCATCACACATTGGCCTGTGATTGGCATGTCCAATACACATACATGACACATGCCATCACACAGATGGCATGTACCCTAGCCATGTCACACATGTGACAATAGGACTGAGAAATGCCTAGTGAAAGTGGTGGAATGCAGACAATCAGCCTGAATGAACACAGAATAACATGCAACTATGTTGTGGCAAGATGACAATTCAAGGGCAACTGGCGTGAGGTTGGGCTGAATGTCTACTGTTGCCAGAAGGGATACTGCAACACCCAAATCCTGGTGCGCAGAATGTTTTGGATGAAGCACATGGGTGACCCAAACCACTCAGGCACACACCCCCTCACCTGGCACTCAATCAGAAGCACTCACACAGACACCATGCACATGGATGACACACACATGCATGTGCACTCACCGGACAATGCCTCGTAATCTGGCAGGTCTCCCACGCCTTGGATCTGTTCCTCCGTGACGTAGGTCCCAGCAACATACTCATGTGGAGTGAGTTCTATATCCTCTGCCGGAGACACACCTCCAGTCACTAGAGTTGCGGCATGACTTGAGGCCAGTTTTTCTTTGCCCTGCGCTTAAGGTCATTCCAGCGCTTGTAGCAATCATTAGCTCAGGAATCCAAGGGCACTTATGAGCTCTGCAATGGTCTGCCAGTGTGCCTGACGTTGTGCAGGTGTGGTCTTGCATCCTGCAGTAATCACCATTTCGCTGTCATGTGCGGACACATACTCCACAAGTGCATCAAGTTCGACCCGATTGAAGCAGGGCTTCCTTGGTGGGCCGGACTGTGTAGCCGTGTCTGGGGCATCAGCCTGTACTGGACGAGCACTCTTCCTCTTCCGCTTGGAAGGTGGTGGTGATACTGAGTGTCCTACGCCGCTCTGGACACTAGGGGCAGGAGCCCCGGTGGACTGTGGACTAGGAGTGTGGGAATGAACACTCACCATGGGAGTTGGTGCAGGCATTAGCTGAAGTGTGATGTGGTCAGGGGGAACGTCAGCAGGATGGACTAGGACTGACACTGTCCTGGCTGGGACACTCAGAGCTGGGGTGGATGGAGCCGCAGCTGCCCCTGCAGCCTCCCCACCCTGCCTACTCGGGGCAGCAGATGACATAGCTGCCCCTGATCCACGTGGGGTGGTGACACCAAAATGCACCGCCATACATGGCCTAGACCTGCTGACCTGGAAGTCAGCCATGGAGTCACCCAGTGCCAGGTCTGGTGCCACAATGGGCTGGACAACAAGGGCTGAGCAGGGATGGTGTCAGCCACGTTACCCTCAACCGGGGTGGGGGGGCATGGGTGTCCCTGACTGGTCACCCACACATGGGGGGCTAGGGGCACCCTGCAAGTCCTGGCCACGTCCCCTACCGTATCCACCACGGCCACCTCTTGTGGCTCGCCCACCTTTGCCACCCTTACCGCGTGCTCGCCTCCCAACCATGGCACTGATGTTGTTGTGCGTATGGGAGTTGCAGTAAACTATTGTCCTGGGCAATTGGGGATCAAAGGGGTAGGGTACTAGATGGAATTCGTACCCTAGTGCTCTAGCAAGGCTGTATGTGACCCCTGGGGGAAGATGGCGGGTCATGCAATGCACAGGCACCCCGAAAAAGGGAGATAATGTGCATGCAACCCCTCCTAGACCATGTGCGTGGAAAAAAAACCCTGCACTACGCTGTGGCACCCAGAAACACAAGAATGAACATATGCGTGTCACACGCAGCCTAGACTGACCTCTGAAGGGGTAGGCAACACACGGGGCAAGCACAGATGTCAAATACGTGCACAACTCACCGTCTGCCAGGAAAAATCGCGTGTAAAATACGCGCGTGTGCGCGTTGGCAACACCCCCGCCAAAAGAAGATTTGTACGCTGTCTGAGGAGACAGGACAACAGGAGAAGTGAACGCTGTTTGAGGAAACAGGCCCAGGAAAAAGACAAGAAGAGAAAAAGCTGTCAGAGGTAACAGGGAGTACGAACTTGGAACGCCATGAAGTAAATCGCGTGTGAACCGAAAAGAAGTACAGATTTCACCCACTCGCTCTCCACGAAAAGCACGTACAAGGAAATGGCGTTCTACACCTACCTTTTAAACATGCCCACACATCCAGCGTCACTTCCGCGTGTACGCGCTAAGGCCCCATCCTCCAATTACACGCGCTGACACTCTGACGTGCAGTCATTGGACGTGTAACATGCACCCGTGTACAGGGAAACGCCCGCGCACACACGTCACAGACGCGCATACGGCTGTTGGCCTTTGGGCCAATGAATTCGCGTACGTGTGCTGAAGCGCTTACGCACTAAGGCCCTTTCCTCAAATTACACGCAGACGTGCTAGATTTTCATGTGCCAAATCACTCCGTATCAAGCTGGCCACGCGTAAGCACACGGAAGACCACGCTCCTGCCCAGAAGGCCGAATTACTGCCCCCCAGAGCCCTGAGCGCGCTCCCACCTGCCATCTGCTGCTGCCTGATTGTCTGCTGCCCACGTGCCCTGCCATTTGCTGCCTGCACATCAGCCAGGGGTGCTGTTGCTGTGACCATCCCTGCTGGAACCGAAGACTCCCGACTGGGATTCCATCGCTCCACAGCCCAGCCCCAGGACCCAGTTGCCCACCCACTCCTGCCTCTGGGGTTGTCATGTCGGGCACTGCAACATCTGGCACCACTGACAACCCCCGGCCAGAGAGGCAGAGGGGCACCAGTTTCACTGCCACCGAAGTTGGTGTCCTGGTGGAGCAAGTCCTGGGGCAGTATGATGCCGTCTTCGGAAGTTTGCGCGCCGACAAGGAAGGACGGACTCGGATCTGGACGGACATTGTGACTGCCATCAACGCGGAGGGGGTGGCAGTCCGCGACTTCCAACATGTCAAGAAGCGCTGGGAGGACTTCAGGTCCAGGACCCTCAACAAGGCCCGGCGCCTCTTGAAGGCAGCGGATGCTAAGGGGCGCCAGGGCCACTTGTCGGACGATCAGATGAGGGTCCTGGAACGCATATCCCCAGCGCTCCACGTCTAGGTCCTTGAGAGGCAGACCAGTCTGGAGTCGAGCGGTAAGAGTACATGCACCATGATTGTAAACTGTGCGTGTGGTGATGTGCCAGTAGTGTGCAGGTTGCACATCTGTTTGTATGGGGCCGAGTATGGGTGGGGGTGTACAGGGCCGTGAGGCTAACACATGCGAGGGCTGTCATGTGTGAGACATGGATGGTGCTTGTGTGTGTAGGCTTGCATGCCAAATGCAGTTGTGTGGGCACACATGTTTGGATGAATGTGTATGTAAGTAGGCATGTTCATGATGTCACACATGGATGTTGTTTTCAGTTGCATGTATCAGCACTGTGTACATGTGCATGTGTGTGTATTTGACAAGGGTGCAACAGTGATGCAACATGGATGCATGTGACAGCGGGATGTGGAAGCCTGATTGGCAGATGTGACATGGATGCCCATCTGAACACTGCGACAGTTGGCAGAGGTGTACACATGCATGCAAGTGTGGTGGTGTGTGTGCATGTGTAGTGCACTCCCTGCGTTGCATGTGATGTCTGGCTCACCTTTGCCTGCTCATGCTGTTGTATGTGTATGGATGGTGCTGGCAGTTGCGATATGGCTGGGGTATGGCTCATGTGTGCAAGTTGAAATGACATGTGTGTTGGTGATTGTGATGCCATGTCTGAGGTTTGCCAATGCCACTCATGTACAACTGTTATGTGTGTATGTGTCCATTGTACAGTGCCCTGATGCCTGTGTTTTATTTCTCCCTGTCTGCAGCGTCAACTGATGAAGGGGGCGGACGGAGAAGGTGCTGTGGAGCACAGCTGCGGGGATCGCACCGCCAGCCGGAGACGCAAGGCCCGGCTCCCCTCCCAGGTTGTGATCTCGTCAGGGAGTGAGGAGTCCGGTGCCGCGTCCCAGGCCGCAGCTGCCGGGGGGAGGTCCAAGAGGCAGAGGTCGGAGTTGGACTCCTTGGCAGCAGAAGGGGCAGCTGAGACCCCAAAGGGCCCAATGGGGGAAGATGGCACGGAGTCATCCAGGTTGGTGGGGGGTTTGGTGGAGGAGGAGGCCGTGCAAGCAACAGAGACGGGGTCTGGAGGTGGGGATTCCACTGGTGCTAGTGGTGCAGTGCAGGACCAGGGACAGGAGGCAGCACAGGCAGCCGCGGAGGTGCCTGTGTGCAATCCTGTCCCTGATCCTGTCACTCCATCATCTTGCACCAGCAGGGATGCCTACGTCCAGACCCGTTTTCAGGAAGGGGATGAGCTCACAACAACTGGCCTTCCTCTGCCTGCAGACGTGGCTATCCGGGTCCGGGTTGAGCCTGTCCTGACTGGTGTGGCGTTGCGTCAACGGGCCATGCAAGGTGACCTGCAGTCTTTTCATGAGGAGACTGCACGTCATCTCGAATGGCTCGTTGACCGCGTCGGCCTACTGGGACAGGTCACCCAGGCCGGATTCCTCCGTTTGATGGGGCTTGCTCAGACCCCCTCCTCAACTGAGCCCCCTATGCGCCAGTCGTCCTCCGTGCCATCTTCCCACCCATTAGTCACCTGGGTGCCCTGTGGAGCTGCCTCTGACGGTGCGGCCAGGCTGGTGGAGGAGGCATCCCTGCCACAGTCGGGAGTCAGACGTCCAGCAGGGGTGGCCACATCAATGACTGCACCCCAGCCAGTGGAGGATGTGCAGGCAGCAGGAGGCAGGGCACGGGCAGAGGCACAGCAGCAGCAGCAACGAGATGGGAGCCATGATGGCTCGGGGCCTTCGACATCGGAGGGGCAGGTATCGGCCGGAGGGCAGGAGGACCCAGGACGGGAAGTGTCTTCCATGTGGCAACGGTTGGGCCACGCCATAGATGCGGAGCGGAAGCAGGCGGAAGAGGCACGGCTCACGATGGTCAGGGCGGAGAACTCCATGCGGAGGGCCCTGAGGCGGGCCTAATACCTCGAGGCAATCCACAGGGAGCAGGGAGTTGGAGGTGAACATGTCGACGGCCCTGCGGACCCTCGGGGCCCTGGAGGAGGACCACCTCCGGGACATTGAGCAGGAGTTCGATGATGCCCTGGCCCGGAACATCCCGAAGTGAGCCGTCGGACTAGCCCACTGCCCTTGTAAATAGTTCTGTAGTTAGTGTTAGGTTTCCTTTGGTTTTGCATTTTTTTTGGACCTTTTGGACAATGGGCCACATTTTTGTATATAGTTTTTTTTATTAGGTAGTGTTATTAGATAGGTTTCATTTCTTCTGTTGGGATCATGGACCCTGGATTGTTTATCTGTATATAGTTGACTGTTGGATTTTCATTTTTTTTATGATTTACCCATGGAGCAATGGTTTTCGATTTTAATTTTCCATTGGATTTACTTTTGTGGACTGTGACTTTGGACACCTTTCCTTTGGATTATGATTTGTGGTTTTGCATTATTTCACGGACATGCTGTTTTTTTTTTTTAATTCCCATTTTTGTTTGTTTATTTTTGATTCAATTTATGTTGCTTTTATTACATATTTTTTCTTCAAACTTCAATGTGTAGTATCATCTCATTGGTTTCATGCATATCATGATATGGGTTTTGACATTCACTGACACCCATTGTGTGTATGTGAGGGACATGTGTTCATTTCCAAACTTGCAATTGGGGTTCTATCATGTTATTTCCATTTCTAAGTGGGTGGATGCAATACTCGGGTGGGTGTTTGGCATTTGGAGGCTGACCATAGGGGCCAGGGATCTAGATTGTGATGACATGTTGGCTGGGGGACATGTGTGGGGGCCTGGTGGAGGGTGCCCCTGGATGCAGGGGGGTGGGGGTGCAGGGGGACATGAGTGGGGGCCTGGTGGAGGGTGCCCCACAGTGCTGGGGGGTGGGGGTGCTGGGAGACATGAGTGGGGACCTGGTGGAGGGTACCCCTGGATGCAGGGGTGTGGGGGTGCAGGGGGACATGAGTGGGGGCCTGGTGGAGGGTGCCCCACAGTGCTGGGGGGTGGGGGTGCAGGGGGACATGAGTGGGGGCCTGGTGGAGGGTGCCCCACATTGCTGGGGGGTGGGGGTGCAGGGAGACATGAGTGGGGGGCTGGTGGAGGGTGCCCCTGGATGCAGGGGTGTGGGGGTGCAGGGGGACATGAGTGGTGGCCTGGTGGAGGGTGCCCCACAGTGCTGGGGGGTGGGGGTGCAGGGAGACATGTGTGGGGGCCTGGTGGAGGGTGCCCCTGGATGCTGGGGGGTGGGGGTGCTGGGAGACATGAGTGTGGGCCTGGTGGAGGGTGCCCCACAGTGCTGGGGGGTGGGGGTGCAGGGGGACATGAGTTGGACATGTGTGGGGGCCTGCTGGCAGGTGCCCCACAGTGCTGGGGGGTGGGGGTGCTGGGAGACATGCGTTGGTGGGCAGTAGTGCAAGGTGACATGTGGGTTGGCTGGGGGGCATGGGCATGGTGGATGGGCTGCCTGCAGGACATGTGCAGGGTAGTCCCCTGTGGTGTGGGCCGCCTGCAGGGGCCGTGGAGGGTGTCGGTTGAACAGCTGGGAGGACCCACATGGCGGATTCATGTGTAGGACTGGCCGGCACCCCCGGAATCCACATAGGCTGCTGGATTTGCGTGTGGAATTTCACTTGCACCTTGGAATACACGTACCCTGCTGAAATCGCGTGTGGAAATTCCTGCGCACCTTGGAATAAATGTACCCTGCTAAAATTGCGTGTGGAACTTCCCGCGCACCTTGGAATACACGTACCCTGCTGAAATCGCATGTGGAACTTCCTGCGCACCCCGAAATACACATACCCAGGGCAATCGCGTATGGAACTTCCCGCGAACCCCGTAATACACGTACCCTGCTGATATCAGGTGTCAGACTACACGCGCAACCCTGATATACACGTACACAGGCGAATCGCACTGCTGGGGGGGTGGGGGGGTGGTAGGAAGGAGTGGGGGCCTGGTGGAGGGTGCCCCTGGATGCTGGGGTGTGGGGGTGCTGGGAGACATGAGTGGGGGCCTAGTGGAGGGTGCCCCTGGATGCAGGGGGGTGGGGGTGCTGGGAGACATGAGTGGGGGCCTGGTGGAGGGTGCCCCTGGATGCAGGGGGGTAGGGGTGCAGGGGGACATGAGTGGTGGCCTGGTGGAGGGTGCCCCTGGATGCAGGGGGTGGGGGTGCAGGGAGACATGAGTTGGACATGAGTGGGGGCCTGGTGGAGGGTGCCCTTGACTAGTGGGGGGTGGGGGTGCAGGGAGGCATGAGTGTGGGCCTGGTGGAGGGTGCCCCACAGTGCTGGGGGGCGGGGGTGCTGGGAGACATGAGCTGGACATGTGTGGGGGCCTGCTGGCAGGTGCCCCACAGTGCTGGGGGGGTGAGGGTGCTGGGAGACATGCATTGTTGATCAGTAGTGCAAGGTGACATGTGGCTTAGCTGGGGGGCATGGCCATGGTGGATGGGCTGCCTGCGGGACATGGGCAGGGGTGCAGGGTGATCCCCTGTTGTGTGGGCTGGCTGCAGGGGCCGTGGAGGGTATAGAGGGAACACCTGGGAGGACCCACACGGCCAATTTACGTGTAGTGCTCCCCGCGCACCGCTGAAATACACGTGCCCTGATGGAATCGCGTGTGATACTTCCCGCGCACCCCTGAGATACACGTACCCTGATGGAATCGCGTGTGATACTTCCCGCGCACCCCTGAGATACACGTACCCTGCTGATTTTGCGTGTGATACTTCCCGCGCACCCCTGGAATACACATACCCTGATGGAATCGCGTGTGATACTTCCCGCGCACCCCTGAAATACATGTAGCCTGCTGATTTTGCGTGTGATACTTCCCGCGCACCCCTGGAATACACGTGCCCTGATGGAATCGCGTGTGATAGTTCCCGCGCACCCCTGGAATACACGTGCCCTGATGGAATCGCGTGTGATACTTCCCGCGCACCCCTGAAATACACGTACCCTGCTGATTTTGCGTATGATACTTCCCGCGCACCCCTGGAATACACGTGCCCTGATGGAATCGCATGTGATAGTTCCCGCGCACCCCTGGAATACACGTGCCCTGATGGAATCGCGTGTGATAGTTCCCGCGCACCCCTGGAATACACGTACCCTGATGGAATCGCGTGTGATACTTCCCGCGCACTCCTGAAATACACGTACCCTGCTGATTTTGCATGTGATACTTCCCACGCACCCCAGGAATACACGTGCCCTGATGGAATCGCGTGTGTTACTTCACGCGCACCCCTGATGTACACGTACCCAGGACAATCGCGTGTGATACTTCCCGCGAACCACTGAAATACACGTTCCCCGCTTGGCGTTTGCTGTTTGGCAGCCCTGTGAACTGGTCCAGGGTTAGCACAACCCTTTGCGATGAATTGGGAATTTTGAAGGGTTTTCCTTGCGCGAGGGTGTTCTTGGGGGCGTAACTGGCGCTGCTGCAGGGTCGCTGCGCCATTCTGCGCCACGGCTGGTTTTGGAGGCTGGACTCCATGAATACGCTGTGCGATGAAATGGATTTTATCGCACGCGGCTGGCACAGTGTATCGCACGGGGACACTGTGCGCCAGCCGCGTGCGCCACTTTTGTGCAAAATTCTATGAATTACTCTGTCAGAATGCTTCCTTTATAATACATGCTTAGTAAAGAAATGTAGTGGCACAGTAAGGAATAGATGAATAATGGATTAATTTAGTGCATTATACAGCACACTTTTCGGGGAAAAATTGGTAAAAAGCCAAACAGTTTGCAATTGTTTTGGTGGGTGAAATAATCCAATAGATGCAAGTCACCAACAGTGCACAGGAACATTTCCCAATGCATATTCATGCCTTTCCCCACAGTATATACTAGTATACAAAACATGTTCACGCTTGCTGTGCCCATGAATTTCCATGCTGGCTGCATCAATACATGCCGGTACCCCCATGTAAGAACATATTCCTGTTGGAATTACCATTTAAACTTGCATGCCACAATAAGGAAATATGTCCAAACTGGGTCCAATGCAGGCCAGTCTGGACACATAAATACACTTATGCTTGCTTTATCATAGATGCTCAGTAAACAAATGTAATGGCACAGTAAAAAATTGAAAGGCTGGCTGCAACAAAATCCCAGTCTAGCCATGTAAAAACACATATCATTCTTGCTTGCTTTATCACAGATGCCAGGTACACAATGTCAAGCCACAGTATGAAATGGCTAGGCTGGCTGCACCAAAATGTCAGTCTAGCAACATAGCACACATCAAGTTGCCTTTGCCCCAAAATGCCAGTAAAACAAGTAATGTAAATTTAGCAAATTCCAACATTTCTATGCTCCCCACCCCCCTATTAACTCATATACACCGATAATCACATTCATACCCATTCATTCACCAGTCACTCACCCATACACTTTATCTCACATTCACTCACACATGCACCCACAAAATTCACAGTGCATTCTCCAAATATGCACCCGCAATCACATTCATAATATTCACCCACCAGTCACCTACCCATAAACCTTCTCTCACACTGATTCACACTGCATTCTCCACACTTCCACCCACACAGAACATTCAAAGTCACATGCATACCCATTCACTCACCTATAACTCAACCACACACCTTTCACATTCACTCACACTGCATTCTACGCAGACACCCACCCATAGCATTCAAACACGCACATACTCGCATTCATATCCATTCACTCACCCATACACTGTCTCTCACATTCACTCACACTGTATTCTACACAGTGAGAGAGGTCACCAATGAGATGCAGATACAAAGAGATACTTTTCTCAATTTCAGTGATTTTATTAACAGAAAAACGGGTAAGGATGAAGTCCTAACTTTCCCTATCCTAAAGGAACTGTCCCTTCCTATGAAATTAAAACTAAAATAGGATGACCCTGTGTCTAAACTCAATCGAACCCTCACAGTAACATGTACAAGCAACCAGTGCAAGGTAAATGTTTTAATAGAAAAGTGCAACAACTCAAATATGTTACTCCAACAAAAACACTTCTTGTATCCAGTATTAACTCCCTTCCCCAACATTACTTCAGGTAAGTTATTCACAATGTTCTTGAATCACAACCAGTCTCTTAAAGGCATTACAAATGTCTTGTTCACCTAATACTTTTCTCAGGATGACAAAACAAATGTTGTTTTCAAAATTCTAGTTCAGATAAAGCAAGGATAAGTCTTGACTACTGTTCAGAATGGCAAATCAAAGGTCTTTTTTAGAATAGTAATTCAATTATGGTACAATGCATGTCTTTTCAAAGCTCACAAAATGTTCAATTAAAACAAATACTTAATGCAACCAAGTCTCTTTTTAAACCACTAACTTAAAATAAGTATCCTGGTACACTCTCCTGCCAGGAAACATCTCAACTTCAACTGCAAGAAACTCTTGATATCCTGGTGTACTATCCTGTCAGGAATATCCCCCTTTTGGTTCACTTAGATCCTGCCAGGTATCTCCTTCCAAAAAGGTTTCACTACCTGATACCCTTATCAGGTTTCTCTGCAACATTCACTCTCCTCTTAAATATTGTTACAGTTGTACCTCTGCAGTGGCACAACCCTTTTTGACTTCAGTTAGTACTTGCAACAATCTCCCTCACACTGTCATCCCTTATATGAGGGTTTGTCCAGACTCCTTCTGTCAACCTTTAATGTACAGTCTCTTGGCTCTTGGCAATGTGTGCTCCAGGTTTCCCCCAACTGACTTCTCATGTCAGGAGAATCACACACATTTTGTCTCTTTATTTCTCTTAGATTCTCTTTTGGCTCTTGGCAATGTTGGTTCCAGGTTTCTCCCAACTGACCTCTTATGTCAGGAGAATCACACCATATTTTGCCCCGTTGTTGTTTAAAATGTCTTTTAGCTTAGACAATGGTGTTCACCATTTTCACATTGTTCGTTCAATTACTTCACTACCAGGCTGACTCACCAGTTCATCATGAAGCGTCTGAGAAGGGTTTATGTGGAGCCAGCATCCCTGTCTGGTCAGAGTCTCACTGCACCCCTGGCTTCCACTGCCAAGACCCACACAGCCTTGCAGGACCGGGTCTCTTCCAGTTCTGCTGCGCTTCACCTGCTCTCTCTTACCCAGAGTTCTCTGATCCGGAGCGACACCAAACTGCTTCTCCTGGGCATCTCTCTCTCTCCCTATGGTCCTCCATAGGTCCTCCATTGCCACCTGTTATGCTTCCCGGTCTGCATATTTACAGCCTTCCTTCCCCCTCTCTCTTTCTTCGGTCCTGACATTCTCCTGATTGTCTCCCTTTGCACTCTGTGGTCTTCCTTCTCTCTCTCGCTCTCTTCGGTCCTGTTGTCCTCCTGGCCGTCTCCCTTTCCACAGCTGATTGGGTGATTTAAATGTCCTGCATAATTGACTGTACTGACAACATTTAGACTGCATGTTGTTTTCAAAGTCACATTTCCTCCACATGGACTCCTTGTGCCTCCTCCTCGTCATAGTACTTAGAGATTTCTGGCACTTGGAGTTCCCATAAGTTTCAAATGAGTTTGGATCTCATTGATGAATAGGTGTGTTTGAAATACAATCATCAAAATTATCAAATGTTTTATATACTCTGTGTTCATTATGCACATATGGAGATTGAATAGGGTTCTGTTTAAAAGTAGTTTTCAGAGTTCTACAATCAGATGGTTTTGTGTAGTGGGTGCACACCATCAAGAGCTCTGGAATGAAGGGAGTTTCTTCACCCCTCACAAAGAGAATTATACCACTTTTTGGAATCACCACTGCCCCCTGACAATCATCTCTTCCAATGTGATCCACCTTCGAATACCACCTCCAGGGTAACGATCAGGTAGCAGCTACCTTCCCCTGTTTCCCTGGCCACATGGGAGGAGACTTTAGGCTGGGGATCAGTGATGACTCTGCAGGAATCGTCAAAACAGACACCCACCCTTAACATTCACACACTGTCACACTCACCTGTGTCGCTGCAGGAGCGATGGACGAGCCTCCCTTGACCCCGAGTCTTCACTTCCCGTTTCACCCGGAGGAATACCTATCAAATACAAGGTGTACACTCAGACCTGAATTCACCCGATTCCCCTGGGCCCTTCTCTTCTCTTTACTGTGTACTGTGATGTCCCCCTATGGGCTTACCTTGATCTCTAGTAGGGTGTGCACTCCATCCTGCATTTGCAGGGGCGTGATTCACTCATGTGATTGGTGCGAATGTCTGTAGGCTGAGTCCAGATGCCAAACGCTGTTTTATGCCTTCACAGCAAGGCTGAGCGTTCAAGGTGCCAGTTTCTTCACTGGCTAGAAAGTCCTTCCCACAAGTGAACATTGCGCGGCGAATGTTGAGTGTCCAAGATTGTCCGTATTGTCTTTGTTTGCCGGTATTTTTGTGCGTGTAGAAGCTAGCTGCTGGTAGGTTTGCACAGCGCTTTCAATTCGAGAGTGCCTGGTAGTGTCTCTCCCTTTCCCTTGCAGGAGCAATTATGTGGTCTTAGCGCCTTGAGTCCGGGTTCAGCGCTACTGGAGACTTGGTGGTTAGGTAAGTTTGCACGGAGGCTTTTGGTAAGTATGCACCGCGTAGAGAGAGAGAGCGCAGTGAAATAAGTGTCTGCGTTATTGGAGCGATTGCAATTAATAATGTATCTTCTTTCTTACAGGGGTTTGTGCGCTTGTGCAACTAACCTGGATTCCAGCGTCGCAGGAAGATTCAGTGAGTATGCGCAGCGTTACTGATGTGCGCATGTTACCGCTGTTCTTCTTTGTTCTTACAGGTGCCGTTGTAGAAGTCCCCTCTTGACTGGAGATAGCTGCGGCGTGGAGTAAGAACCAGGTAAACTGAAGCTGAATGATCCAGAGCTGGTAAGCAGAAGTAGGATGATCCGGAGCAGGTAAGCAGAAGCAGGATGATCCGCAGCAGGTAAGCAGAAACAGGATGATCCGGAGCAGGTGAGCAGATGCTGGCTGATCCAGAGCACGGCAAGTGTGTTGCTGATACAGCTCACAGTAAGCAACAGGAAGCACTGGAAGAATCTTGGGTGTGGCTTATATAGCCAGCCACACCCAAACACTAGAGAGCTCATGAGTTATCATGCACTTCCTGTTTGGGAACGGAACAGGATTTGGTAACCAGGAAGTTACTGCAAACACTAGGAAGGAATGAAAGGACTGATTTGTGATGGGTTCTTTGTGTGCCTATGCCAGGTCTGCCAAGCCTCCACCCAGCTTGCCCCAACTACCTGCCTAATACCCATGACAGTCTTCCCCCTCAATACACCTCCCAATGGTGTGTATGAGGGCTTGGGTTTCTCAGGATGGTCCCGGTGGAATTTCCGCACAAAACGGGGGCATGCACGTGCGTGCTGGGTTCCCATGATCTTTGCTGGGGTCTGTACCCCTTCCAGTCAATCAAATAATACAGGGTCTTTTGTACTTGTTTGGAATCTAATATGTTCTTCACTTCATATTCTGGTGCTTCTTCACCCACTTGATAATCTGGGGGTTTTCGTCGATGGCGATCAGTGTTTCTTGTCTGTGGTTCTTTGTCTTGCTGTAGGTTCCTGCTGGCTTCTCTGGCTGCTTTCATGATGCTGGCATGTAGATTCTTTACTGCAGGCATTTCAATCTTTTCTGGCAGATCGTAGACCGACGTTCTGGGGTTTTGACCATATATAGTAAAGAAGGGTGTTGCTTGGGTTGATGAATGTGTTGAGTTGTTGTAGGCATACTCTGCCATCCATAGAATTTCTGTCCAGCTTTGGCTTGTTTGGTGTAATAGACAGCGCAAATACTGTTCCATGGTCTGGTTCGTGCGCTCGGTTTGGCCGTCCATTTGAGGGTGGTGACTAGAAGACAGACAGACTTCTACTCTTGCCAGGGCACAACATTTTTTCCAAAAATGAGATACAAATTGGCTGCCTCTGTCAGAAACTATTATGGTAGGGAATCCATGTAACTTGACGATTTGGTCTAGAAAAACCTGCGCTAGGGTCTGAGCTGAGGGGAATACCCTTTAGAGCTATGAAATGGGCCATTTTGGAGAAGAGGTCCACTACTACGAGGATGGTATTATAACCTGAGTTAGGAGGTAGATCAGTGACGAAGTCCATTGATACTGTGTGCCAGGGCGCTGGCGGAATGGTGATTGGCTGAAGGAGGCCGGCTGGTTTTTGCCTGGATGTTTTGTATTGTGCACACACCTGACAGGTGCCTATGTAGGTGGCAATATCTTCTCGCCAAGTTGGCCACCAATAAGATTTGCTTACTTTCTTCATGGTTTTGGCTATACCCGGATGGGCTTCTAACAGCGAGTCATGGTAGTCTGATATGATTGCTTGTTGCAGATCCTTAGTTGGAACGTAGAGGCATTTTTGGTAGTATGGTAGTTTGTCTTGAATGGTAAACTGATCTCCCTTCGTGTCCCAAGCCAGTAGGTCTTCTTCAGACATATTTCCTTTTATTGTTTCCTGCAGAGTACTTAATGGAGATGGGCCGATGTAGAGGCCGAGAATTTTATGGCTGGGTATGATCTCCACCGGGTTAGGGGCATTGTAGACTTCCTCTCCTGTTCCAATGCGGGATAATGCATACGCTTTCCCGTTCTTAACTCTGGGGCGATAGGTGATTACAAAGTCGTATTCCATTAAGGATAGGGCCCAACGGAGCTACCTAGAAGACTGAGCTTTTGCTGAGCCTAAGTATTTCAAGTTCCAATTATCTGTTATTATTGTGATGGTGTGTTTTGCTCCTATTAAGTAATGTCACCATTCAACAGTGTGCTTTTGATTGCTAGGAGTTCTTTCTCAGAAATTGCATAGTTTAATTCTGCTGGGGAAAATTTCCTTGACCAAAAGGCAATGGGGTGAAGGCATCCGGTTTCAGGATTTTGTTGTGGCAATACTGCCCCCACTTTTCTATTGTCCATCTTGATCCCCTGTGGTGTCAGTACATATCCCAGAAACTCCACCTCGGTGACGTGAAAGGTGCATTTTTCTAGCTTTGTGTACAGTTGGTTTTCACGCAGTTTGCAGAGTACAGCTCGCACGTGGGTTACATGCTTTTGGGGAGTGGTGGAGTAGATCAGAATGTCATCGATGTAGACGACTGCGCAGAAATCGAGGAGTTCCCGTAAAACATTGTTCATAAAATTGAAGGATTAGGGATTCATTTGAGTATAATGTGGTATAGATTAAACGATGTAGATCTCCCACAAGGGTTACGGGATTTGAACGCCTTAGCGTTGTCCAGAGATACTCCGGAGAAAGTATATGAGCATGTTGAGAAGATTTTTGTGTATAGGAAGGAGTTGGAAGGGCTACAGAATGAGGAAGCAGATGCTGATAGTTTAGGTATTATGTTCTTACAGAGATGGTTTTCTCCTCGCCGTGAATTAAAAGGTGAGGAAGCGCGATAAGATGGATTTCGGATATGTCGATAACTCCAGATGAAGTATATGACACATATAGCCAGTATACGTTAGAAATGCAAAAGAAAGTGATACAGGTTATGGTAGAATACCTGCAGAATGACTGTGTAAAAAGAAAGATTTGTTGTCCCGCAGAATTGTTGAGTGTTTATAAGCGAGCCTTTTCGATTGATACTTCTTCGACTGACTTAGCGCTTGATTTGGCTCTGTTGCTTAGTAAGCGTTCGGAGCTACCTACTTCTCAGTTGCCTATGACATTTTTCCCAAAAGTTGAGATTGCAGCCAATGCTGAACGAGGAATACTCGCGGGGGAAATTCCTGCACATTACGTATCACAGTTTGTTCACGTCCCATTTTCAAGACAGGAAGTGAACACCATAAAGCAATCTATTCCCGATGTAAGAAAGAATCCGACCGGGTTCTATAAAGAAATGGAGTCGGTCTTACAATCATCGGTATTCACCTTAAGTGATATTGATTTATTATTTCCCGTACTCCTGCCAGTTGATTTGTGGAAACAGATTAGGACTGTAGATGATGTACCTAGGTTAGGAGATACATGGGATAACATGGTTAGGCTCGACAGAGAAAGACCAGCTGGCGAGCGACCGCCTCAAGTGATATTAACTTTGTCTGATAGGATTATTGTAAAATTAAAAACTATAGTTCCCGAAAAAAGAATCATTTGGGACAAGCTTACGGCCTGTGTCCAAGGAAAGTCTGAGGGTGCTACTGATTTCTTCAATCGGTTTGAACAGGTATTTTCAGATTTCAGTGGACAAGACTAAGGCACAAAGTCAGGGAAAAGGCTGTTTGTCGACAAATTTGTACGTGGATTGCTGCCTGACATCCAGTTACAGATTATGTCTTCCGAAAGCGCTTGGCAGGCAAAGTCTCAATCAGAAGTACTGCACATGGCTCAGTGCTCTAAAAATCGTGTGAATAATGAAAAGGAAAAACTTGAAAAAAAAAGGGTGACCTGAAAACAAAAGTCCTATTACAACAGATTGTTAGAAACCCTAGAGGGGGTAATCAATTTAGAGGTCAGTACGTTCCACAGGGGAGTACGCCCCTGGCTCCGGTAACCATTAACCAGTGGGCCTATTGTCGTCAGGAAGGTCACTGGCGCGCACAATGTCCGACCTTGCAGCAAAGGTCATTTGGGAACATGGCTAGACGATCCAGAGGTCGCCCAGGTGCAGGGGGCCCTGGCAGAGGTTAGTTTGCACCAAAATCACAGCAACCTCCTTCGCAGGTTAAGCAAGTTTCGAATGTGGATAATAGAAACATTTTTGATCACCCTTCTGCCGCGTACCTCTCTGAAGAGCTTCCTTTTGATGATATTCTGTTTCGCTAGGATTGCCCGAAGCAGGATTTGGAACCAACGCCTATTCCCGTTCATCAGAAAGGCCCCTACGTTGAGATGGCGGTGGGAAATAGGAAGCATCTATTCTTAGTAGATACGGGAGCACAGAAATGTTCCATTGACCATTCGCCGGTTCCAAATATTTCCCTGTCAGGGCAGTCCAACGTTTCCGTAGGGTTTTCAGGCACACCTGTAGTTTGTCCAGTCTCTTTGCCGGTACCGATAACACTGGGTCCCTTCACGGAGCAGTGTGCATTTCTACTTACCACAAACTGTGGGGAGAATTTGCTGGGGTTAAATTAGTTGAAGGAATTGCATGCAGTAATACATTGTTCTCCGGATGGAGTTCGGTTAACAATTTCACCTCAGCAAGCACTCGCCTCTCAGTTTTTGACTCGACCTTTACCGCCAGAATTCAGTAATATTCCGGAATGCTTATGGGCAATTGATGATAATGATGTGGACATTCTTCAAATTGAACCTGTTAGAATTATTCTGAAACATGGAGTTAAATTGCCTCGTATCCCACAATATAAGATCTCATTTGAAGGCAAACAGGCTTTGAAATGTATAGTCTCTGATTTTGTACATCGTGGAGTAATTGAGGAAATTACGGGTAGTTTGTGTAACAGCCCGATTTTGCCAGTATACAAGAAAGGTGATAATGCGATTCCCTTTCGGTTTATAATTGATTTACGTGCTATTAACAAAATTGTGGCTCCTCAATTCCCTATTGTACCTGATATTACACCGATATTAACCATGATTCCGGCTTCTGCCACTTACTTTAGCGTTGTTGACCTCAAAAACACGTTTTTCAGTATTCCCATACACAAGGATAGTAGGTATTTGTTAGCGTTTACCCTAGGTGGATGCTCATTCACATTCACTCGTGCACCACAAGGGTACACTGAGAGTCCAAGTATTTATAGTAGGGCATTAAAAGAGCAGCTCGATACTCTCGAGTTGCCTACTACTTGCAATTTACTACAGTATGTAGATGATCTCCTCTTGGCTGCTGATTCTGAGAGTGCCTGTAAAGAAGGCACCATGTTGTTGCTTTGTCATCTAGCAAAACATGGCCACAAAGCTTCACTCAAAGAATTCCAATATTGTTGTCAGGAGGTCGCCTATTTAGGCTATCTCCTGTCAAAGGAGGGAAGACGGTTGACACCTGAATGAATAAAAAATATTTCTGGCATGTCTGTCCCAAATAAGCAGAAGGAATTTAGGGCCTTGATAGGTATGGCTTCTTACTGTAGATTGTGGATCCCTAACTTTTCGTTAATGATTAAACCAATGCTGGCTTAGACAAAGAAGGGCATTTCTTTGCCATTGCCATGGACTTTGGAACACCAGACAGCATATGACTTGCTCAAAACCGCGCTGTGTTCGGCGCTGGTTTTAGGAACTCCAAATTATGAAAGGCTTTTGTGTTGTATGTGCATGAACGTGATGGATGTGCTTTGGCTGTGTTAACACAGGAACATGGAGGGAAGAATAGGCCGTGCGACTTTTTCTCATCCGCCCTTAATCCTGTTGCATGCGCTTTGCCGAGATGTTTGAGAGCTGTTGCTGCTGCGTCTGTAAAACAGAGTGAGGGAATGGTCCTGGGTCATGCGTTAACCCTAATGGTACCTCACTCTGTAGATATTTTATTGAATAGAACTCAAACGCAACACCTCACTTCCACACGATTGACAAGATATGAATTGATCTTGTTTGCTCCCCACATTCAAATTCAGAGGTGTTGTGTATTAAATCCGGCTGAACTTTTACCTGTCCCACAAGATACTGTTGATGGTGACGAAACATCACACGATTGCCTTTATGCGACAGAACGGTTTGGCTGTCCATTTGAGGGTGGTGACTAGAAGACAGACAGACTTCTACTCTTGCCAGGGCACAACATTTTTTCCAAAAATGAGATACAAATTGGCTGCCTCTGTCAGAAACGATTATGGTAGGGAATCCATGTAACTTGACGATTTGGTCTAGAAAAACCTGCGCTAGGGTCTGAGCTGAGGGGAATACCCTTTAGAGCTATGAAATGGGCCATTTTGGAGAAGAGGTCCACTACTACGAGGATGGTATTATAACCTGAGTTAGGAGGTAGATCAGTGACGAAGTCCATTGATACTGTGTGCCAGGGCGCTGGCGGAATGGTGATTGGCTGAAGGAGGCCGGCTGGTTTTTGCCTGGATGTTTTGTATTGTGCACACACCTGACAGGTGCCTATGTAGGTGGCAATATCTTCTCGCCAAGTTGGCCACCAATAAGATTTGCTTACTTTCTTCATGGTTTTGGCTATACCCGGATGGGCTTCTAACAGCGAGTCATGGTAGTCTGATATGATTGCTTGTTGCAGATCCTTAGTTGGAACGTAGAGGCATTTTTGGTAGTATGGTAGTTTGTCTTGAATGGTAAACTGATCTCCCTTCGTGTCCCAAGCCAGTAGGTCTTCTTCAGACATATTTCCTTTTATTGTTTCCTGCAGAGTACTTAATGGAGATGGGCCGATGTAGAGGCCGAGAATTTTATGGCTGGGTATGATCTCCACCGGGTTAGGGGCATTGCAGACTTCCTCTCCTGTTCCAATGCGGGATAATGCATACGCTTTCCCGTTCTTAACTCCGGGGCGATAGGTGATTACAAAGTCGTATTCCATTAAGGATAGGGCCCAACGGAGCTACCTAGAAGACTGAGCTTTTGCTGAGCCTAAGTATTTCAAGTTCCAATTATCTGTTATTATTGTGATGGTGTGTTTTGCTCCTATTAAGTAATGTCACCATTCAACAGTGTGCTTTTGATTGCTAGGAGTTCTTTCTCAGAAATTGCATAGTTTAATTCTGCTGGGGAAAATTTCCTTGACCAAAAGGCAATGGGGTGAAGGCATCCGGTTTCAGGATTTTGTTGTGGCAATACTGCCCCCACTTTTCTATTGTCCATCTTGATCCCCTGTGGTGTCAGTACATATCCCAGAAACTCCACCTCGCTGACGTGAAAGGTGCATTTTTCTAGCTTTGTGTACAGTTGGTTTTCACGCAGTTTGCAGAGTACAGCTCGCACGTGGGTTACATGCTTTTGGGGAGTGGTGGAGTAGATCAGAATGTCATCGATGTAGACGACTGCGCAGAAATCGAGGAGTTCCCGTAAAACATTGTTCATAAAATTGAAGGATTAGGGATTCATTTGAGTATAATGTGGTATAGATTAAACGATGTAGATCTCCTACAAGGGTTACGGGATTTGAACGCCTTAGCGTTGTCCAGAGATACTCTGGAGAAAGTATATGAGCATGTTGAGAAGATTTTTGTGTATAGGAAGGAGTTGGAAGGGCTACAGAATGAGGAAGCAGATGCTGATAGTTTAGGTATTATGTTCTTACAGAGATGGTTTTCTCCTCGCCGTGAATTAAAAGGTGAGGAAGCGCGATAAGATGGATTTCGGATATGTCGATAACTCCAGATGAAGTATATGACACATATAGCCAGTATACGTTAGAAATGCAAAAGAAAGTGATACAGGTTATGGTAGAATACCTGCAGAATGAGTGTGTAAAAAGAAAGATTTGTTGTCCCGCAGAATTGTTGAGTGTTTATAAGAGAGCCTTTTCGATTGATACTTCTTCGACTGCCTTAGCGCTTGATTTGGCTCTGTTGCTTAGTAAGCGTTCGGAGCTACCTACTTCTCAGTTGCCTATGACATTTTTCCCAAAAGTTGAGATTGCGGCCAATGCTGCACGAGGAATACTCGCGGGGGAAATTCCTGCACATTACGTATCACAGTTTGTTCACGTCCCATTTTCAAGACAGGAAGTGAACACCATAAAGCAATCTATTCCCGATGTAAGAAAGAATCCGACCGGGTTCTATAAAGAAATGGAGTCGGTCTTACAATCATCGGCATTCACCTTAAGTGATATTGATTTATTATTTCCCGTACTCCTGCCAGTTGATTTGTGGAAACAGATTAGGACTGTAGATGATGTACCTAGGTTAGGAGATACATGGGATAACATGGTTAGGCTCGACAGAGAAAGACCAGCTGGCGAGCGACCGCCTCAAGTGATATTAACTTTGTCTGATAGGATTATTGTAAAATTAAAAACTATAGTTCCCGAAAAAAGAATCATTTGGGACAAGCTTACGGCCTGTGTCCAAGGAAAGTCTGAGGGTGCTACTGATTTCTTCAATCGGTTTGAACAGGTATTTTCAGATTTCAGTGGACAAGACTAAGGCACAAAGTCAGGGAAAAGGCTGTTTGTCGACAAATTTGTACGTGGATTGCTGCCTGACATCCAGTTACAGATTATGTCTTCCGAAAGCGCTTGGCAGGCAAAGTCTCAATCAGAAGTACTGCACATGGCTCAGTGCTCTAAAAATCGTGTGAGTAATGAAAAGGAAAAACTTGAAAAAAAAAGGGTGACCTGAAAACAAAAGTCCTATTACAACAGATTGTTAGAAACCCTAGAGGGGGTAATCAATTTAGAGGTCAGTACGTTCCACGGGGGAGTACGCCCCTGGCTCCGGTAACCATTAACCAGTGGGCCTATTGTCGTCAGGAAGGTCACTGGCGCGCACAATGTCCGACCTTGCAGCAAAGGTCATTTGGGAACATGGGTAGACGATCCAGAGGTCGCCCAGGTGCAGGGGGCCCTGGCAGAGGTCAGTTTGCACCGAAATCACAGCAACCTCCTTCGCAGGTTAAGCAAGTTTCGAATGTGGATAATAGAAACATTTTTGATCACCCTTCTGCCGCGTACCTCTCTGAAGAGCTTCCTTTTGATGATATTCTGTTTCGCTAGGATTGCCCGAAGCAGGATTTGGAACCAACGCTTATTCCCGTTCATCAGAAAGGCCCCTACGTTGAGATGGCGGTGGGAATTAGGAAGCATCTATTCTTAGTAGATACGGGAGCACAGAAATGTTCCATTGACCATTCGCCGGTTCCAAATATTTCCCTGTCAGGGCAGTCCAACGTTTCCGTAGGGTTTTCAGGCACACCTGTAGTTTGTCCAGTCTCTTTGCCGATACCGATAACACTGGGTCCCTTCACGGAGCAGTGTCCATTTCTACTTACCACAAACTGTGGGGAGAATTTGCTGGGGTTAAATTAGTTGAAGGAATTGCATGCAGTAATACATTGTTCTGCGGATGGAGTTCGGTTAACAATTTCACCTCAGCAATCACTCGCCTCTCAGTTTTTGACTCGACCTTTACCGCCAGAATTCAGTAATATTCCGGAATGCTTATGGGCAATTGATGATAATGATGTGAACATTCTTCAAATTGAACCTGTTAGAATTATTCTGAAACATGGAGTTAAATTGCCTCGTATCCCACAATATAAGATCTCAGTTGAAGGCGAACAGGCTTTGAAATGTATAGTCTCTGATTTTGTACATCGTGGAGTAATTGAGGAAATTACGGGTAGTTTGTGTAACAGCCCGATTTTGCCAGTATACAAGAAAGGTGATAATGCGATTCCCTTTCGGTTTATAATTGATTTACGTGCTATTAACAAAATTGTGGCTCCTCAATTCCCTATTGTACCTGATATTACACCGATATTAACCATGATTCCGGCTTCTGCCACTTACTTTAGCGTTGTTGACCTCAAAAACACGTTTTTCAGTATTCCCATACACAAGGATAGTAGGTATTTGTTCGCGTTTACCCTAGGTGGATGCTCATTCACATTCACTCGTGCACCACAAGGGTACACTGAGAGTCCAAGTATTTATAGTAGGGCATTAAAAGAGCAGCTCGATACTCTCGAGTTGCCTACTACTTGCAATTTACTACAGTATGTAGATGATCTCCTCTTGGCTGCTGATTCTGAGAGTGCCTGTAAAGAAGGCACCATGTTGTTGCTTTGTCATCTAGCAAAACATGGCCACAAAGCTTCACTCAAAAAATTCCAATATTGTTGTCAGGAGGTCGCCTATTTAGGCTATCTCCTGTCAAAGGAGGGAAGACGGTTGACACCTGAATGAATACAAAATATTTCTGGCATGTCTGTCCCAAATAAGCAGAAGGAAGTTAGAGCCTTGATAGGTATGGCTTCTTACTGTAGATTGTGGATCCCTAACTTTTCGTTAATGATTAAACCAATGCTGGCTTAGAAAAAAAAGAAGGGCATTTCTTTGCCATTGCCATGGACTTTGGAAGACCAGACAGCATATGACTTGCTCAAAACCGCGCTGTGTTCGGCGCTGGTTTTAGGAACTCCAAATTATGAAAGGCTTTTGTGTTGTATGTGCATGAACGTGATGGATGTGCTTTGGCTGTGTTAACGCAGGAACATGGAGGGAAGAATAGGCCGTGCGGCTTTTTCTCATCCGCCCTTAATCCTGTTGCATGCGCTTTGCCGAGATGTTTGAGAGCTGTTGCTGCTGCGTCTGTAAAACAGAGTGAGGGAATGGTCCTGGGTCATGCGTTAACCCTAATGGTACCTCACTCTGTAGATATTTTATTGAATAGAACTCAAACGCAACACCTCACTTCCACACGATTGACAAGATATGAATTGATCTTGTTTGCTCCCCACATTCAAATTCAGAGGTGTTGTGTATTAAATCCGGCTGAACTTTTACCTGTCCCGCAAGATACTGTTGATGGTGACGAAACGTCACACGATTGCCTTTATGCGACAGAACAAGAGACTAAAGGTAGAATCGATCTGAAAGACACGCCTTTGAATAGCCCACAAGGAGAGCTATTTTGTGATGGGCTCTTGTTTTAAACTTCCGAATGGTGCATCCACGGCTGCTTATGCCATCACTACTTTAAGCACGATTGTGGAAACCAAAAGAATTATGCATAATTCTGCGCAGGCCGCAGAAATTATAGTGTTAACTCGAGTTTGTGAAATTTCTAAGGGCTTACAGTAAATATATATATCGACAGTCAGTATGCCTTTGGGGTGGTTCACAACTTCGGTAGACTTTGGAAAGAACGAGGTTTCTTGACCTCACATGGCACGAAAATCCAGCATGGCACTTTAATAGTGCGATTACTTTCAGCACTCGCACTCCCTGTTCAGTTAGCTATTATAAAATGTGCAGCACATCAAAAGGTTACAGATGATATAGGAAAAGGGAATGTTTTCGCTGATCAGATAGCTAAACAAACTGCCACTGATTTTAGTTCAAAAATGTATGCTGTAAGAGAAACTGTAAATATTTGCACTTTTGGTGAAAGTTTCAATTCTGTAAAAGACATTCAAGCAGATGCTACTATAGAGGAAACCAAGAAATGGGTTGAGGGTGCAGGAAGATTGGATGATGATGGGTGTTGGGTGGACAATGTTGAAGGAAAATGGTTACTCCCTGACGCCTACATTACAATGATGGTTATTATGGCTCATGGTCCGACACATGTCTGCGCGCGTAAATTGACTAAAATGCTACACAGTGTATGGGCCAATGATAAGATTTTCAAAATTGCGGAGCGCTTTGCAAAGGGTGCATGGCGTGCTTGCAGCACAATGTAGGAAAAGGTACCTCGACTCCTAGAGGAAGTTTCGCTCCACCTTCTGTTCCGTTTGAGGTTATTCACTTTGATTTTATTGAAATGGAACGTTGCAACAATCTTAAATATGTGTTGGTTGTCATTTGTGCCTTTAGTAAGTGGGTTGAGGCCTTCCCTGTTAGAGATGCAACGGCCATAACCACGGCAAAAACTCTGTTCAAAGAGTTTTTTCCTAGGATCGGGCTGCCGAGAGTCATCTGGTCGGATAATGGGCCACACTTTATCGCTACTGCAATCCTACAAATATGCAAAGGATTACAGATTGATAAACGGTTCCATTCGGCCAGACATGCCCAAAGTGCCAGATTAGTGGAAAGGCATAACAGCATTATAAAGAACAAGCTCGCTAAAACGTGTGCTGGCACCAAGTTAAAATGGCCGGACGCCTTACTGATCGTGTTGCTGTCAATGAGAACAACCCCTCAAACTAAGACTGGGCTCTCTCCCTTTGAGGTGGTGATGGGGAGGCCTGCTAATATTTGGGGTATGCCAAAAAGTAGCTCGTTGCGGATATAGAGAATGTGCTTCTTTCAGATTACTGTAACCAGTTGACTAAAAATCTGTTTTCAATTTATCACTAGGTGCGAGAGGCATTACCTGTACGTTACGAGGGTCCTGGTCACAGTCTACGACATGAAAGTTTTTGAGAGGTCATCTTGCCTTGCACCTCGGTGGAAGGATCCCTACCAGGTCCTGCTAGTCACCCAGACTGCTGTGCGGGTAGCGGGTCGTAAGAACTGGATCCACGCGACGCACACCAAACGGATCTGGCAGCCCGTGCCATATGATACAGAAGACACAGAATCCCTTTCCACTGCTGTAACCAACATGCCCGAAACAGCAACAACCGACATGAGAGTATCGGAGATCGTTCCAGAGTTCGCAGGGCCAGACAAAATGGCCATCTTGTCTCTGCTTTCTCCAACAGTGGTACTTCCGGATCAATCATTTTCTGATCCCATTTCCGTTCACTCGCCACCTCCAGTGGGAAGTGACAACATTTTGTAATCCGATCCTTCGGCACCAGAAATAGTGAAATATAATTTACGTCCAAGGAAATAAATGTACAGCACGGTTTGACTGTGCGATTGTGGAAATCATTTGAGGGCTTGCTTTTTGGCCCGACTGTACGAAAGGATTCTGTTGGCTAAGGGTTGTGGGAAAGACATTAAGAAGACGCGTGACTGGAGTCGCCAGCAAACGAACAATTGGTGTTTTTTCAATTGAAGACTACGATGCCTGCACCCGCTACCGCTCGTATCGAACTTTTAGACAAATATGTGACTAGCAGAGACAATGATCAAGCATGTAAAGGGACCCCCAAAGTGTATTGTTGCCTTATTGTAATAATAACTGGGTTTTTAGTAACTATTGGTTTAGGGTTATGGTATCTGGAGGAAGCATATCTGCTAGAGGACTTTTTACCTGTTGAAAATGTATCTGTTTTCCCCACTCCTTCAGTGCAATTTCATACCTTATCGCCTAGAGATTCTTCGCATAGATGGAACTATCAGAATAATACCCTTTTGTTAATAATGAGTGCCACTCATGCAATTTTAAATAGGAACAATTGCTGGATTTGCTCACATCTACCGCAACATGGGGATAAGGGGCTAGGTTGGTATATTCATCCTTTACCTTTGACAACTGCTTGTTATGCTTCTCTTAGAGCACTATTCTTTGGCCGATGGAATGACAGCATCTCAGGGAACTTTGATGGTACAAATTTGAATAGTTTTGAAAAACATGTTTTGATGCTCCTGGGATGCTCTCTTTTTGCAAATAGGAATAAGCCAAACGTTGCTTCTGTTAGGCCCTCTGATAGATTGTCTCGTCCTTTTCAGTCTTTGATCTCTTTCAAAATGGCTCCTATAGGCAATAAGGATGCCACGCCTCCATCTTATTCTGTAAACCATAGCCCCGATTCAGTATCCTTCTGCATACAGAGGAATGGAACACGGTCAATAGGTAATTTTAGGAAATGCGCCAACGTTGCGAATTTGACTAGTGAGAACAGACCTCTATACGTAGGTGAACCAGTCTATTTTGTTTGCGGTAATGTGGCATTTCCATGGTTGCCGAGGGATTGGCAAGGAACCTGATATTTAGGAATTCTATTACCCGGGGTATTTATTGCCAGTACTGCAGACATTTTGAAGACTCGTCCACGACGAGACGTGAAAGGGGATACTCCCGCGCAAACTCTAGGAGACATCATGAAATCCTTTGTGCCATTTTTTGGCCAAATTACGAATTCAGAAGATATCATGGGACTAGCGAGAGTATTGGAGAGAACCATCAACCGGACCACTGACATAATCTATAATATGACGTTAGAACAGAAAGCGATAAGATTAGTAGCTCTTCAGAACCGGATGGCATTAGATGTCATTCTGGCTGAGCATGGAGGAGTATGTAAATTAGTGGGGTCCGCTTGCTGCGTTTAGGTCCAGACTCCTCTCCAACGATCTTTAGGGCTATCCAAAATCTACATGCTCTTAGTTCAGAAGTGCATGTTCCTGAGGGAAACTGGGAACTTAGTGCATGGTTTTGGGACCTCCTACTGTTGTGGGGATGGAAGTTGTTTTTCAGCCCTGCTGATTATCTTGGGAAGTTTTCTGTTCCTTTGTTGTTATATACAGTGTCTCCCTGGTATATGTTCAGTATTAGGGGGGTGTTGCGCGCAAGCAACAAGTGTATTAGGGCATAAAATATACGCCCCAGATAAGGTTTCCAAGGAGTATGTGTTGAAAGAAACTCTAGTGTCTGATCCAATGGCAATAGATATGTCTGACAATGATTTGGGGTGTATAGATGTTGAAATGTGGAGTTAGTCGCAAAGTGATTGAAGGTAGATTAGCGCTTGGCGTAGCCCAAAAGGAGGGTTTGTTAGAACTGATATAATATTGTTTCGTCCTCATTGTATATGTTGGCCTATGCCCAGTCGCTTTGCGAGGAAATCCGTATTGCAAGGTTGTGACCTTAAGTGAATCAAGCCTCCATTTTAGGTTAAAGCCGCCATTTTAGTTTATCGTACAAAGTCACCCTGTGGCCTAAAATGGCCGTCTTGTGTTCTCTTGTTCTTGCTTTAACCTTTTCAACATCTGTAGGAGAGTTAATGTCCAACCTGCCTTCAGGCTACATGTTAGGGTCATGTAGACCTTGTCCTTTGTTGACCTCGGGATCAGGGGATTACTTGAATCGTGATGTTAACTTACAAGTACACAAGAACAATAACGCTATCTAAACACGATATGTGAAACATCTGTATGATCTGTATTAAAGCAATATGTAAAGAGTGTAAATTTAAACCTAGAGAATAATAGTGTTTGTTAGCAAATGTATTAAAAGTGTAAACCGCATGCACGAGATATGTAAATTAGGAATGAACCTGGCGCAACCCTAGCCCAGTACATGATTAACTTGTAAGAGGCTGGACATCGTTGTAACGAAACTGTATAAATACGCTGATGTCCAGCTAGCAAATCCTGTTCACCGCTCAAATTGAGCCCTGCTGGTGGTCTCTGTGATGTACTGACGGCCAAATAGCTATTTGTGTACTTTGTTTTGTAAACTGTACAGAATTACAATAAAGATTCTGGGAATCTTTACAAGCCTGTGTCGGTGTATTTCTCTTTGCATGGTGTAAAAGCCTTAATATTGTATTTTCTGATTCCACAGCGTAGGCGACAATGTGTCTGCGGTGTGTGTCTTCTCCGCTTGTTTCCGCCAAAATGGCAACCAGTCCCACCAGGATGGTGTCCACTGTTATCTCTGTGTGCAATGTGGGGTCAAAGTATGCAAGACGATGTGCCTCGGTTAGGGCCATTTTGATGTTGTCAAATGCTGTCTGACAGTCTTTCGACCACTCAAATGGAGTGTTTTTCTGTATCAATCTTCTTAGGGGTTCGGTGAGGGAAGTGTAATGTGGGATGTTTCATGTGCAGTAACCGGCCATGGCGAGAAATATCCGCACATGCGCTACTTGAGCTGTTTCCTGTAGGTTGGTGATGGTACTGACTTTGTCTGGGTCAGGTGTCATGCCATCATCCAAGAAGATGTGGCCAAAAAATGTTTGTTTTCTCTTACCGAACTTGCACTTCTCCAGGTTGAGCGTCAGGCCGGCTTTGTGTAGTGCCTCGCATGTCTCCATCAACACCGTGTCATGGTCTTCCTTCGATGTGCCAAACGCAAGGATATCGTCATTGTAATTTAGTGCGCCTTTGATTGGGCAGATGACCTGTTTTATGGCACTTGAAAAATGTCTGCGGCCGATTAGATGCCGAAATGTAGTCGCTGATTTCGGAAGAGTCCTTCATTCGTGGTGAATGTAGCGATGATTCTTGAGTGTGGATGGAGATCCAGCTCATGGTACCCTTGTCTAAGATCAAGCTTTGAGAATGTGGTTAGTTTGTTTAATAGCACAATCATGTCCTTGAAGCACAGACCTGGTGCCACTCCTGCTGTATGGTGGTATTTGCCATTCTCATGTCAACACATAGTCTCAAACGTCCTCCCTCTTTTGGTACAATGACTAGTGGGGATACGCAAGGAGTGGGACCCATGGCTGATTCTATGATACCTTTGCAGAGGATCTGGTCAAGTTCTTTCAATACTGCATCTTGGAGGTGGAATGCTATCTTTCTGGGTGCTGAGGGACCCGTCTGACACTTTCATCGATGTGTAATATTACATGTGCAACCTTGAGCTTCCCTAGGCCTCTGCACAAGTCTGGGAATCTGGCCAAGATCATATCTATTGTGATGTAATTTTGTTCTTTTGGGCTGGTGTTGATTGTGCACACTCATTCTCCATTGTTCCCAGCAAACGTGGTTGACTCAGTCACCACACCCTCCTGGAATTGGATGTCGATGAGCCCAAGGCAGCACACTGTGGCCTTTCGTGGGGCTCTGTATGACATGGATGTTAGTGTCCAATGTTAGTCCATTGTTTATCAGGCATTTCCTAAACTGTCCGATTGTGTGAAATGGTAGTGCTGCTGCCCATTGAAAGTTCCTTGAGTTGGCTTTAGAGAGTTCGGGGGCTCTCATGCATTTGCAGGAACTCCTTTTCCCCCATTATGTTGACTGTTGCACCTGAGTCAATGAGAAAACAGAATTGTTTGTTGTCCAGATTTAATGCTATCCTGGGCGCTTCTCTTGCTTCATGGTCATCCTGAATGAGGTTGACCTATTCATCCTGGTAACTTTGGTCATATTCATCCCCTGCTTGCTGGTGCTGGTCTAACTACATTTGGTACATGTTTGGTGGTTCGTCATATTCATCTCTGAATCGGGAGTACTGGTCATACTGGTTATAGCCCTGTTCGATGTTTTGTGGGGAAAGTCTTCTCCATTACTCTGATGTATAGCCACTGCCTTGGAAGTAAGGTATGTGTGGTCGGATTTGGTAGCCTGGTGGCTGCAATGGACGGCTGTAGGTCCTGCTTGGAGGCTGAGTGTTCAGTCGGGGGGTGGGGAATGGTCTGCCTTCTCTGCAACCGACTAAAAATGCCCTTCCCCGCCACAGTTGGAGCACTTCTGTGATAATGCTGGACAGGTCCCCGATTGCGGGAAGCTCATGCCACAAAGTTAGCATTGTCTCTGCGTCCTGAACCCCACCTGGTTAGCTATTCTGTTGGGTGTCGTCCCCTGATCTGTGGGTCGTTGAGGTACCAGTTGGATGGCAGCAATGGTCTCTCCTTTCTCATGTTTGGTGTTCTTTTTTTTTCAGTGGAGGCTGCTTATGCATCAAGATGTGGGCCATATCAGTGACGTCATCAATGGAGACAGGTTTCTTTAGTAGTTGTTTTCTGAGGGCTAGTGATAGGCATCCTTCAATTATGCGTAGTCTGATTGGCTCATCGGTGGAAAATAGATGGAATTGGCAGTGGGTGCTCTTTAGTCTGAGGCAAGTGATGAACTCATTGATGGTCTCCTCTGGTTTTTGGGCGCATTGATTGAAGATGTATCTTTCATAGTGTATGTTGGGTTCAATTAGAAGTTTTCTTTTAAGGGCCGTGATCAATGTTCAGAAGTTTGTCTTGTCTTCTGGTGGAATGGTCTTGAAAATGGTCTTGATTTCGCTGCCCACCAAGTTAATGAACATGACGGTGAGATTCAGAGATTTCTCTTCTCCTGCCACTTTCACAAAGTGATTGAAGTCCTCCACCCACTCGACCCACCCTTTATCGGATTGGGGCGTCAGGGTGAACGGGAGCGGCTTGTGTAGTAGTGTCGCCTTGGATGTGGGGGCAGGAGCAGTGGGCAGTCGTGCTTCTGGGTTGCTCATGATGGCGGGGTGATGCGTGGTTCCCCTTCATGTGAACGGAGCCCACTTGCACATGTCACTGGTGTGGTCGAGCCTGGTGGTGCACCGTCCTCTGATTTGGGTTGTTGCTCCCTGGTATTTTAGGGTGTTGCACCTTGTGTGGCAGACCCCTCTGCCTGGGCAGAAGAGCAGATATGTGGCACTGCGCCTGGTGGGTCGTGCCCTTGTTCCTGTTTTTGCTGTGTTTTTGGTTCCCTCCTGTTCAAACCCCCTTTTTCTTTTGTCTTTTTTCTGGTGGCAAGTGGGGCCTGGGATGGGGCTGCTGTGAAGTTCTTGTGGGCAGTATAGGGGTAATGGTCGCTGCTCAGTGATTTTGCAATGTCCGCTCACTTACTGTCTGCCGTAGTGAGTAGGTTGATGGCGGTCCTTGCTGCACGTGCATTGTGCTGTCTTGAATCAGCAGCTCGAGCTGCTGTGCCGTTGTCAGGAGAGGACCGCTGGAGGAAATGCCACACGGCCAGTGGTGGATGGCCACTTAGGATGAGGGCTGTGTGGGATCGCCGGGCACTGCATGACTACAGGATGTGCATCTTGGTGGGGGACGGTGGCAAACTGCCACGAAAGGCGGGCGCTTGGCGGGATTGCTCTGTACTCCTGGGGTGCTGCACAGGAGGCAGGATTGCTGGGAGAATGATGTACGCAGTGGGAGGGGGGGAGTTGTGTGCAGGGAGAGATCCTCATCGGTAGTTGTTGTGAAGGCACTTGCACCTAAAAGAAGGACGCATCACCAGCTGGATAAACGCTCCTCCACTTTATTCAACTATCAACTTCTAACTGTCGCCTCCTCCTTGACTTCTCCCTTTCTTCCCTCACTCCCGCTTCAAGCCAGTGTCCCTGCCTGTGCCTTAAAGGCACAGAGACCTTATACCGTTCCTCTTCTCTTTAACTCCTTCCCCAGCTCCTGTATCCTCCTCTACACTTTCTCTTTTCTTTGATCCTCCGTGTCTCACCTTCTGGTTCTAGTGCAAGCCCTTTTTAACTCAGCACCTATTCCGCTGCGCTCACACTGAGACCACCCCTCGCCCCCACTGACTGCGGCACTTTCTCTGTTTGTTGTCACCCCTCTTCCATACCCTATATCCTTATCACCCACGTCTGACTCCCAATCTTAATCTCATTCACTTCTTCACTTGACATGTGTGATTCTGGGGCAAATACCATACCCCCACAACCCAATCGCTGCCCCTTTGCTTTGTTAATACAATCATTCTCTGCTGGTCTCCTTAAGCTTCCTTTGCACTGCCATATATGTCGCTTTCCGTAATTCTGAGAACGCCTGTGTTGTAACCTGGTGGGCAGATGTAGTCCAAGAACAGACCAGCTGTGAGCCACTTACATATGAAGACCAGCTAAGCTTTATTTTCAGCTATGTACACAGAGACAGGCCTCCCACTGGCTGCCCAGCTCAGGCCCCAGCTGACACTTTCAGAACTCTCTCCAGCAAACACACATCAACATTCTCTTGCGCCGTCAATCACTGCAAGCACCATTTTCTCAGCATGCATGAATGACCAGCAGGACAGAACTCCATTTAACATCACAACAGCCTGCATCCCAGCCGCAGTCAATTTCTTAATGGCCGCTTCCCTTTGGCAACCTGCCATCCTGCGTCTTTCTCCTTCCCGATCCCTGGCATGACTGCTCGTCTTTAATTAATTTAAGTTAAGTGATTCCCCTTCTGCAGCTAAAAGCAAGCAATGGCGGCCGCCTCGCCTCTCCATCCCACAACATCCTCCTACCACCGCCCAAGTCACCTGCAGTCCAACCAAAACCACCATCTTGATACTATTTCATGGAATTATTAATGAAGAATTTATGATCTCAACATTTATATTGGAGCAATATCTATGACTGGCTACAGTTGAGCTCATTTAAATGCTGCTTAATCTGCCTCATTCAGGAGGGGTCTTGTAGGTGCCAGGCTGGGCCAGTGGATGAGTGGCAATTATGAGGTCGAAGGGGGTAATATTGTATGTATACAGAACCCCCTCAAATAAATCTAATAACATAATTCCCCAGGTGCAGGCGCAGAAATTCAATGTTGCATAAGTTAATTTTTCTAGCCTGCAAATACAATTATAAAAAACTAATGTACACTGTGTAGCATATGATATCTCTTTCTCTCTCCCTCTTCTCTCCCTCTTCTCTCTCTCTCTCTCTCTCTCTCTCTCTCCCACCAGGCCCCCTCTCTCTGTACTCTTTCTGTCTCTTTATGTGCCTGTCTCTTTCTATGCGTGTGAGAATCACATTTTCCTGAGCCACCAAGCTTGCAAAAGCAGCTATTTAATAAATAATAAGGGAAATTGTTTAATTGCACTAACATTTTAAATGAGCTCTGTTAGAGAGAATTCTCATTTCTGTTTTCATTCCCTTCAACCTTTAATTTTAACCCTGGAGTGAGTGAGAGGTTTTTATCACTCTCATGTATTTTGACCTGATTTGGATTATATGTTTCCTCTGTTTTTTGGAGTCTGACAAACTCCATAGGTATCTACTTTTTGTATGGTGACACACAGCACCTTCAGTGCAGTGTCACTGAGGAATCATTTAGATTTCTCATCAGGTTTAAATACCTTTTCTTATGTGAACTACTGTTCCCAAGAATAGTAAAGTGACATTGGCCCTCACTATAACGCTGGAGGTAGCCGTGCCCTTATTAAGGGCACGGCTGTCGCCGGAGTTGTTTTTTTTCTGGCACCCGTGAATGGGCAGTAACCGGGTCAATCCGAGTGTGGCGGACTCAGTAATTGCCCATTCGCTGGTGCCGTATTGGCCGGCCTCTCGATCCCCATTCTGCCGCATAGGGCAGAATGGGGGTCGGGAGCATGGTTGCTGCGGCACTGTTTATAACGGTGCTGGTGAAATCATGAGTTCTGCTCGCGGGTGCCGGTATGCATGCCTGGTCAGACCAGGTGTGCAGTCCGGAAACGGCGTGCAGAACTCGTAGTGTGGTGGAGAGATAACAACGGTGCTGGTAGCACTACCGGGGCCAATGTTGTCTTTCCGCCACACTCATAATGAGGCCCATTGACTTTACCTACCTTTTCTGTTTGTGGGTCCAGCACACACCATCTTATGTGGAGCGCTGTGGGGTTACCAAGTAGCACCTTGTCCTACATTCTCTTGTGACATTTTTCATGTTAACCTAACTACTTTAAATGGCTGGTGGCAGTGGTTTAATGTTCCTACCATTGTGCTTTCCTATCGCAGACTGAATCCTCAGCTGCAATATAGCACCCATGGGTGACCATTTTGTCAAAATGACCCAGTCTTTTTTTTATAGCCATTTTCTGTTTGTGAGGTCTTGGGTTTTACTCTGTGTGTCGAGGCCACATTGAGCCCTTTTTTCATTTTGCCTTTGGTGGGCTTCAGCCGTGAAGCCTGCCTCTGGCACCAGTGTGTCTGGAAAGGCAGGATGTAAGGGAGGTTCCCGAAACTCCCTAGTCCTTTGTCTCTAGGACAGCCAGCCTGCTGTGTGATTGACAGTCTAGGCTGTGCATGAATGGGAAAAACCTGCTTAAAAGGACGTCCTCCCTCTTGTTCCCATGACGGAGGCTCCGCAACCCAGGTTCTGCACAGCTGCAACAGAACAGAATCCAACTGGATCATTCTTCTTCAAACCAGATGTACTGTTTAGACTTGGGGTACTTAACTCAGTGTCTTTTTGAGCTGTGCTTTTCTCAGTTGAGACTTGCAGTGGCTTACCTTAAAGTTGATTCCAACTCTGCTTTTCACAGGCTTAACAGCTTGTGACCCTACAAGTGATTTCTACAAAAACTCTCTAACTTTGTGCAAGACTTTTTTTTTATCTAAGAAGTGCTTCAGCTCCATAGACTATGCTCCAATGGACTTTGGCTGTCCTGGCTTCCTGCAGACTCTTCTAGTCCATTGACTTTGATATTTCTGTCCCTCATAGGTGGCAACTTGCTTTAGAATGTTATTGCTGGGAAAGGCTTGTCTAGACTTCATTGGAAGATTTAAGTATACTCACATGACCTAAGAACCTGTTTAACCTTTTTCCTTCCTCTAACCTTTCCTTTCTGCAACCTCAGGATCTGCAATGTATAACTAGTGATATGTAAATGCCATTACTGTCCTTGTGAGTGAAGTCACCTTCGGATGTAGGAAGTGTGTAACATGCATATCCAAAGGATATCCACCTACTTGTGCTGATTCTGGAAAAGTAGTTTAAAGTATACTTGATTGTTACATATCTTGCCCTTTTTAAAGAACGCTTATTAAAAAAATTATATTAAATAAAAAATAACTATTTATAACTGAAACCTTGAGTGCAAGTGTGACTTGGCTACATGTATTTGCGAATTTCATTGCTACAGCTCTACAGCTCACATTTAACCCTCTTGAGATAGGACTGGCTGCTCAGTCACACTACCAACATTTGTAGTACAGACCTATACCAAAAGGTGGGTTACCTAATGACAAGCAGATAAGTGTTGTGCAGTCGCACACAGTGTTAGTGCATCAATTCTTACCTAACAAGCTCTGCTTAACATTGTACAATGTTGGGGCGTGGCTAAGCAGCCGATGTAGTGAGACGTGCCGCTGAGGAGCTCCGGAACGATCCTGACAAGATCCGACAAATCTAGCATAAATTGGTTCCAGAAGACCGCCAAAGTCTCTCCACAGAGACCGGAACACCTGCTGCCCACCCGGCGAAGCCCCTGGAGAAAATCGGGCAGTGGAAAGGAAGATAGACCGCAGGAGAGGAATCGTCCCGTGAAATCAAAATGGCGGACGCGTGAGCTGTGGGAGGACCCCGGCCGCGTAATATAGAGTGAGCCGGAGAATCTACACGATCGGCTTGAAGGACAACGGCCGCGCATAACGCAGAAACCAGTGCAGGGAAGACCCGAGGACGCAGACGGGGACTGCAGCACACAGCCTTCAGAGAGCCTGAGTCAACCCCACGACATGGAGACCAGCACGACTGGTGGAAGTGGGGAGGCTCAAAGGCGTAGACGGGGACCGCAGTACACAACCTACGGAGACCAGCGCCGCCGGAGGAAGAAGGACGGCAAAACAGAGGAGACCCAAGGACACAGACGGGGATCGAAGCGTACATTCTCTGAACGGCCAACCCCACCCGCGAAACCCAGCGAGGGGGTCAGAGGCACACGGAGCCGCACCACAGAGAAGGCGGGCACTGGAGGTGAGGCTAGAGTAGAGAGAACCCCTGTATATAAATACTGAAGCTGAACCCAGTGCACACGCAGCCGGCGAACACCGACATAGGGGCGAACCTACCCCCTGATACGGTGAGGTGATTCCTGGAGCGCTCATACGCACCACAGGCAACACGAAGATCCTTGTTTCCAGTCATATACCTAAAAGGACACACGCAGCAGTCACGGGAAAGGCCCGAGCCCAAGGAGACATCCGAAAGCAAAAAGCACCAGGGGCAACAAGGGCGTCAAGGATACGAAGGCCCAATATATATACCTGCCGGAAAAGTGTAACAACCCTATCACAAGGTGGAAGGTGCCTGAGAAACATACGCCCAAGAGACCTGCAAACAGCGAGGAGTAGGGAGAGCAGGGCAGAGGAAGAAACAAAGGCCACGACACGTGGGGCACAGCCAAGACTGGTATTGGCAACACAGGCCGAGGACGGTACCCCCCGTGATGCCAAACAAGAAAACAGAAGGGAAAACCAAGCAAGTAAGCATGGAAACCTTTACTAAGGCATCCGGACACAAACAGTCGGCGTCAGCGGACAAGGCAGCAGCCGCAGATGACACCTCACACCAAGTGGAAGCCGCTAACGAAGGCCCGATACTGGAGGCAATTATTGCCTCCATGAAAGCATCCCTCGAAAACAAGATGGACACAGCAATAGGGGCTCTGAAAGCATCTCTAGAAAATAAACTGGATACATTAATGGTAGATGTGGGCCTCCTCCGCCAGGACGCAAGGAACTTAACAGAGAGAGTGACGGCGACGGAACAGCAGATGCAGCAAAATACGGCAGGGGTTGCTGTAACGCAGACACAGATGTCAGAGGTCTTACAGAGAATCAAGGTTCTGGAAAGAAGAGCGGAAGATGCAGAGGGGAGAGCGCGGAGGAACAACATCCGCATAATTGAAATTCCGGAAGGTGAGGAAGGAAAAGACCCCACCGAGTACGTGGAAAACATGCTCCTCCAAGAGGTCGGAGCAGGTGTACCATCCCAGGGCTTTGTCGTAGAAAGGGCACACAGAGCCCTGACCGGAAGACCCCAGCCGGGTACCCCCCGAGGGCGATGATTGCTAGGATCATGAACTACAAGGACAGGGAGAAAATACTAGCGTTCTCAAGGAGTTGGGGGGGAATCACTAGAAACTCTTGCAAGATCACAAATGTATCCGGACTATACGGCCATTGTTCAGAGGCATCGGGCACAGTTCGGCCCAACAAAAGAACGCCTCAGGGTCGCGGGGTGAAATACATGCTCCTGTTCCCCGCTAAACTCAAGGTGATACACCAAGGCAAAACATGTTTTTTCGACTCCACCGAAGAGGCCCACACTTGGATGGACTCACAAGGCATCCCTCAGCTGAGGCAGAGAAATGCTAGCAATGTTGGAAATAGACCCCGATGAGGAGTAACAAAGGCAACCTGGAACAAAGAAAATAAGCATTACATAAGTAAAAAGAAGCTAGAAGAAAGCATAGAGGAGCAATTAGCCCCACATTAGCTGTGTTGGCTGAGAGAAGCGGCGCCCCCGGGAAGAATTAACTACTAGTTTGGATGTCAGTTCTAAGGCATCACACTGCGGCGAGTCTGCCCCTCTCAAAGGAGCATGACGAGAGAAGCGGCGGAGCCCAAGCAGGGAGAGGGTGGCTGAGCGTTAGTTTTCCAGTTTTTGTTAAGGTTAAGGACATTGAATGGAGTGAATGGGCGGCACATGGCATGAACTACGGAAGGACTACCGCAAAGGACATTAAAATAATACAGACAATAAGCGACCGGAGTAACATGGGGCAGGAATCCTGCGACAGCAGCAGTGGCTGCATCAAGAGGCAAGGATCCAGGACCAGAACATCGAGGGAGATAGGTACGAGGAGATCAGAGGGCAGGGTGCAAGGACACGCAGTGGGATAATGAAGCCAGGCAAACAGAGAAGATCATGGGACCAGACGAATTGACAATAGCTACCTGGAATGTGAGAGGACTCAATGCGTATGTTAAGAGACTTAGGGTTTATGCCTGGCTAAACCGGATGAAAATCAAGATAGCGTTGTTACAGGAGACATACCTCACAAGAGACAGACAGGCCAAGGTGGATAAGAAATGGGGAGGACAGATATACAGAGCCACATACTCAAATTACGCACTAATATGGATTGCCCCGGGGGTCCCGTTCCAGCTACTCAAGCAGGAGACCGACACAGAAGGACGGCTGGTATTAGTGCATGGCATGCTAGAAAACAAAGAGGTGTGCCTGGTCAACACCTACGCACGGAATAATGATGCAACAGACTTCTTCAAAAAGCTAGCGCTCAAGGTAGCGCAATATAGGGAGGCAACGTTCATCTGGGCCGGCGACTTCAACTGCACCTTGAATCCCCTGCTCGACAGGTCTGATAATAAACACAAGAAGCCGGCACCCCCAGCCAAAGAACTGCATAAGACCCTGGCGCAGCTAGCGGATGTATGGAGGCAGGTATATGGAGAGGGGAGGGGTTATACACACTACAGCGCACCACATGGAACATTCACACGTATATACTATATATTCACGGGGAGGGAATCACTACAAGATATCACGGGAATCACCATCAAAGCACGCACACTTTCTGATCATGCCCCAACAGTGGTGACATGGGCACACACCAATAGGAAAGCCCCTATTCCAACATGGTGACTTCGAGCAGAGGCCCTGAGAGAGGGTGAGTTTGAGGAACACCTCCAGGAGGTGATCGATGATTATTTCGAGCAGAACAAGGTCAGTGTTGAGAGTGGCGCCGTATTAAGGGACGCATTTAAGGTAGTAATAAGGGGAGCGGCAATAGGCAAAACGGGAGGATTGACGGGAGCGGCCATGAGGGAGTTGCATGAACTCGAGAGGGAGATCGAATTAAGAGAACAACGAGCGGGGATAGAGGGGGAGGAACCGGGAGAGCTGATAGAGCTGCGGACTAAATGTATGTTGCTCTGGGAAAAACTAGGGAGACTAAACTATGGGAGGTACCTACAGCGGTTACACGCGGAAGGGGATAAACCTAGTAGGCTCCTGGCCTGGCTCACCAGACAGGAGAGTAAAAAAGATCCCATAACTGTGCTAGAAGACCACACTGGGACAGAGATCAGGGACCAAGAGCACATTAACGCTCTATTTGCATGTTTCTGTGAGCAACTGTGTGCCCCGAATCCGGAAATAGACCCGGAGGACATAGCAGATGCACTGGTAGAAATAGGGTTGCCGAGGCTAGCGGAAGAACAGGTCCAGCTATTGGTCGCACCCCTCACGGTGGAAGAAATAGAGACTGTGATCACAGAACTTCCCACCGGCAAAACCCCGGGCCCGGATGGGCTCCCGGGAGAGTTCTACAAGACGTACAAGAGCGCCATTGCCCCAAAACTACTAGAGACATTCCAAGACGCATATGAGAGCATGCGTTTCCTGACAAGCCTGTCGGAATCAATAATCGTCCCAATCCTTAAACCAGGGAAGTCCCCCAGGAAATGCACCTCCTATAGGCCGATATCCCTTATCAATCAGGGCGCTAAAATACTAAAGGCAGTCCTAGCCAACCGCTTAAAACAGGTAATACCCACGCTGATTCACCCGGACCAAACGGGCTACGTTCCGGGAAGGAACACGTCCTGGAACCTCCGCAGACTTCACCACGTGATAGATGAGACAAATCGACTACAAGACGAGAGCATAATAGTGTCTCTGGACACTGTCAAAGCTTTCGACTCTGTGCGCTGGGAATGGCTGGTGAGTGTACTCGCCCCTTTTGGTATTGGGGAGGGGTACTTCCGATGGATCAGATTACTATATAAGGAACCCAGAACAAGGGTGAAAACTGGGCAATTCATTTCCAAGGAGTGGAAGATACATAGAGGAACGAAGCAGGGGTGCCCGCTATCGCCAATGTTATATATCCTGGCCTTAGAGCCAGGATATATCATATCATAAGATGGACATCATATCATAAAATGGACAGTTTGGCACACTCCTATCGTAGCCTTTCGAAATACCCCCTATGAGAAAGGGGAAGGGGACAAAGAACATCAGTGAAGCATCCATCTTGCTTTAAAACCAAAGAGCATTTTGGGAACATAAGAAAGACCACAGATATTATATTTGACAAATATGTCCGTGTTAAAAGGGAAGTATGTTTGAATCACTAAGCACATTTGCATACTGGGCTTGGTGCTAGTTTCATTGTTGACAACACTCACCCTAACATTTAAATATAATGTTGAACCATGCATACTGATATGGACCACCTGAGGTTTTGGGTGTGAGTATAGAATGGCTGTGACATAATTCACTCCATTGCGGTACAAGGACGCCATGTTGCCAGACATTTAGCCAGGTCTAGCATTAAGGATGCCTGTGCACATGCTCAGTTCCCAATGCAGAGACATCCTAAGAGAATTATATATAGGATCCTGGTCTGCAACGCAGTGCTTAAGAGGCCATGTCCAGGGGTAGCCCAGTGGTTTAGCAGCCACAAGATTTTATTGGGTGTTTCAAGGCTTTTAATACGAAATCCCCATCCATTCTCTACTGAAGCCTTGGCTGTGCCTGGTGCTCTAGTGGTCCTGATGGACCTAAACCCATCTCCCTCTACAATACTTCATTACAATAAACCCGGGTAGGACTTTCAGGATTGCCGAGTGGGTTGGAACTTGACTAATTCTAGCCTTCCTGCTGACCACCTCACACCCCGTTCCTCTGATGCCTCGTCCAATACACTGCTGGGCTGCCACTGATGATGGACTAATCCTCGAGCTTGCTTTCTGTTCCCACTCTTTGGATGCTGTTGCCGCACTGTATCTCAGTCTGTGCACTGCCACTATCTGCACCCCCCACTCTGCCATTCCTCCTTCTGTTTCTCAATGTCACGCCGCATCGCTCAGAATGTCCTGCCTCTGCCGCTGAAGCAAACGTCCACCATCTTCGGAGCCCACTCTATGGGCAACGCATTTTAGAGAATGTTCGTGTTGGACAACATTTGAAGTGATGAAAGGTTCCATTTACTAAAATGACAGGTTGTGTTCTATGCCAGTGTCAAGAACGCGCATGCACACACGCACCCATGAAAAGGGATTTACACACATCCACACATGGGGTTTCCCCCCCAATGCAGACAGATGAAAGGGCTAAACGCCCACACTTACATTTGGGACATGCCATGAAGCATATTGTGGCTTCATTCTTCTAATGAACTTAAATAACCAACGTACAAATTAAGATTTGTAGTCACGCGTGATTGTCTCTATTTACAGTGCTCAGTATCACATTCTCATCTCGAGCACCATTTAGCCAGCTGCTTTGTACACTTCCCATGCTCTGAATGCCCATGGACGCTGGGCAACTTCCCAGTGCGTAATCCCTCCTAGGCTAGCATAGTGGGTGATGTTAGCATACGGCCAATGGCGCACAGCATCCCACGTCACTGTATTATCTTGTTTTGTAAAGAACATATTAAAAGTTCATTCTAACACATTGGGCCTCATTCCGGGTTTGGAGCTAACCATGGAGTAATTAGCTCCATGGTTGCCTCTGAAACCGTCGCAAATCCGGCCTGGTGAATGGAGTAATTACCGGTCCATTCCAGGGTTGGAGGGACCGGTAATTCCCCATTCACCTTTTGCCCTTCCCCATTCCCATTTCTGCCCCATAGGGCTCAATGCGAATGGGGAAGGAGGTAATTACGGCACTGTAAATTACGGTACCGTAATTACCTCCGAGGTACCTTGGCGGGTCCCGTACTTAACACCTGCTAAAAGCAGGAGGTAAGGAAGGACCTGCAAAGGGAACTCGGAATACAGAGGTAAGGGATTACCGGCATCGGCACCCTTACTGGTGCCGGTAATTCCTTACCTCCAACCTCGTAATGACCCCATTGTCTCTGTAGCCCTCAAGCATCTCCTTTGTGCTAGACATCCTTCTTGGATTTGCAATGCTCGTCATATGCTCTCAACATTCCAAGTCTCCTGCTCTTGTATCTTCAAGACTCACACCCATTTTCTTTTGAAGGAATCATTTCAGCCCTAGGAGTTCTCAGATTTTCTATAAGCTCTCTGTTGTCATATTCTGAGTTGAGATTTCGTTTTGCTTTTTTCCCATTGATCCTTAATTGTTAAGTATGATTACCGTGCTCTCGTCTTTGTAAATTGATACGCTTTCTAGCTTACACTTCTTCCACCCCTGGTTTGCACATATTGTACTCTCACCTTATGTGTATATTGTGCGTATTGAAACAAGACCCACGCGTTTTGGGAAGTAATTTCACTTGTATCCAGTCACCTTATTGTAGGTAATGTTCTTTGACTGCTTGCTTATCTTGTATTTTCCTCACTTCTATGCCTGCTTTTCTTACATAAGGTTCTGGTCGCTTTGTGCTTGTCCATCCCAAGCAGGAGGCAGTTGCCTATAGGAACACCTTTTCCACATCATATAAATGGGACACATGCTGTTACACTGTTTAAGAGTGATTTTGTGAGAAGTCACTCCTTTCTGGACTTCTTCCTCACAATCAAATGTACTTCAGTATGCTGCCTGTATTATGACATGTATGCATTTGTTCACTCTCTCGACCTGTCAATTTCCTTGTGAGTGATACAAGTCAGTCCTTTTGTATTTGGTATGTTTTAATTTCGTCTCAAGTAAATTGAACTCCATTGGATCTTACTATATATTGAGGATCTCATTCTCTCGTGAATATTACTTAGAAATACTTTATGGTTGGCTATGTGGTTATCTCGCTCATGAATTTCACTCCCATCCATTTAGAAATTTAGTCTATTAAAATGGTCCCCTATTTTTGCCCTTCCAGCGTATAGTCCATCAGCCCTTATACATGTTCTCCTATGTGGACATACCTTTCACTTTGCTGTGTAGCATTCACCAATAGTGCTGATCAGGTTGTTAGTCTTCTATCACCTTCTTTGCACACTGTGTAAGATATATGTGTCCATTTGCGGTTACCGGTATTGTTCTCTTGTTCTCTGTGTGGTCTTTGTGGGCCCTGTATGGCCTTCATGCTGTGTTTGAGTCAAACATCTTCTGATTTCTGAATGGGGTATCATTGTGTCTTTCTCATGACTATTCCCTTCTTGAGGAATGTTTCTGAGGATATTGTCCTGTAATTCTATAGTTCACTTGGTAGCAATATTTCTCAGCCACCCATTCTTGGTGCGTTCTAACACTTTCTGGAGAGTGGCATCCCTGTTAAGTTCTCTGTGCCGCGCTTCTATAGTGACTTTTAGTTCTGTGTGATTGTTTGTGTCCATCTTTCTTTAAGGAAGTATGTTTTTTGCTCTCAACCACTGGCCGTCTGCAAGGAGATTTTGCAATCCAGGGATGTGTTCTATTTTTAAATTTAAATTGTACTGTGCAAGTTTAGAGCCTCTTGTAAGTTTAGAGACTATCTGGCTAATCGTGGGGTTTGATTCCCTGTGTCTCTCAGGTGTAGGATGTTTACTAATGGCGCTTGATCCGCCCAGAGTTTACATTGTCTTTCCCATAGGTATGTCCCAAAGTTGCTCACCGGCACTTTGTGTGCTAGCATTTCTCGTTCTATTACAGAGTAGTGCTGATCCATTCCCGTCAAGGCTTCAGTAGCGAATGCAACGGTTTATCGTTTTTGACTATCTGCCTGCATTATTGCTGCTCCTATTTTTTTTTCTTCTTTTGAGTATTTAATCAAAAATTTGATTTTTACAACATTGTTTCTTTTCTCTTTCTTTTGACCGAATTTGGGCATCTTAATCATTTGATTCTGTAGGTTAGAATTTCTGGTCGCTTTGCAAGGAGAGTCTTAGTTTTCATTTTGTTTCGCAGTGAGTTTTTCTGTTAAAGTGTCAAGGATTTTGTATGTCGCTAGTTGTCACGATGTGCGGTCACCACTTATCATCCTTTTCCACCATGTATCTTCATCAGTTACTGTGGAGTGTTGGCAGATATATTTCATATAGGGGCGGTGGATATTTGTCAAGCTTGGGCAGGACAGTATAAGGTAGCGAATGGTCTCTTTCTCGTTTCCACAGAATCTGCAGGTGCTAGTCAGCGATTGCTTCCTTATGTGGCGGATTTCGTTGGTGTCCACAAGATTCAGTCTTTCTCTGATTATAAGATTGCGTGCCGCTCGGCTGGGGAATCTTTTGATGTAGTTCTGTAGATCGTCACGTTTTTTCCATCGCGGTGGTAAGTGAGAGACAAGCTTGTATTCTGAGGCTGCATCTAATGTGCGAATCCAGTCCATGTCTTTAGTTTTTTTTATTATTCTTGTAGGATTGTTAATCAGATCTTCTTCTGTACATTCGATGATTTTCAGTAGAGCTTGGTCTTCGTTTTTCCATTGACTTAGCATGATGCAGCTTCCCTCTAGAATTTCTTTGGACACCAGGCCGTGGAGAAAGGAACCGTTTGGTAGAATGCATTTCCTATATAGCATCAGAGTGTTGCAGTCTACAGTGCCTTGAAGAGAAAGCAGACTGAGTTCTCGCCGGATCAGTGTGATTGGCGTTGAGTCCGGAAGGGCAAGGGTCGTCCTCCAGAAATAGGCTTCCAATTTGGGCCAAAGAGTCTTGGGTAAGCACGGCAACGCTTCTGATCCATATGTAACCATGGGGACCACTTTTTGCTTGTAGAAGTTCAGTAGCGGGATGGTGGAGAATTTACCAAATTTTCTGTCTATTGCTTTGCCTTTTGTTGCCAGGCTTCGGATCTTATCGAACAGGGATTCTTGCATAGACGTTTCTTTTTCTGAATTGTCCAGAGTTACGCCAAGATATTTGAAGCTGTTTACTCTTTCAATTTTCGTTTTTTCCAGGAACCAGTTGTATGTGTCCCACGCTCTGGTTTTGCGCTCCATCACCATGATTTTGGTTTTGTCGGTGTTGATTTCCAAATTGTTCTCGTTACAAAATAGTTGTAGATTGTAGATTGGCGCTGGAGGCCTATGGGCGTTAAATCCAGCAAAATAAGGTCATCCACGTAGAGCAGTTTACTGATGGGTGTTTGTGCTATTTTTGGTGGGAAGGATCTGATTGAGGTTTCGGAATGTTGATAATCTCCCATGTAAGCGATAAAGAGGGCCGGGGCCAAAGGGCAGCCCTGTTTGACTCCCCTATGCGTGTTGATCTGAGTGGATAAATTGCCTTGCTGATTTAGTCGTACTTTAATGTTGGTATCCGTGTGGAGTGCCTTAATCGGATTTAGAATGTCGCTTGGGCAGCCCCAGAAAGATAGTTTCTGCCAGAGTCTGTTGCGATCGACTCTATCAAAGGCTTTGGAGAAGTCTATGAAGGCTGAGTACACTTTTGGGTGGCCTTCTTTTATTTTGTTTTTCAAGATGGTTAGGAGGAAGATGTTGATCGTGGTTCCCAGTGTTTTTTTGAATCCGGCTTGGAAGTTGTCATTGCACGGAGCTTCTGTGGCCCAAGATTGGAATTTTTTTAGGAGAAGGGACCCAAAAACTTTCCCTATAGGGTCTAGTAGCGTGATAGGGCGGTAGTTTGTAGGGTCTTGCTTGTCGCCTTTCTTATAAATCGGGACCACTATTGCGGACAGCCATGTAGGAGGTATCGATTGTTCAGCCACGCATCGTGTGAACACGGATCTTATGAATTTGGCCCATTCGATTGGATGTGATTTCAGGTCAAAGTTGGTGATACCGTCAGGTCCCGGAGCTCTGGATTTATTCAATTTTTTAATGATGTTACAAATGTTATCTAAATCGTCCAGCTTTGTCCAGATGTTAGTTTGGTTTAGGCGATTCAGGTCAGTCGACAATGGTTTCGGATGCTCGTATTTGGATAGAGTGTTTGGCAGCTCGAAGAGTGATCTAAAGTGGGTGGCCAAGTTGCTTCATCGATTGAATTGGTAATTTCTGGTCCGGTAAACGAAGATGCTTTATTGAGTAGAGACCAGAATTCTTTCGCGTTATTGGTGCAGATGGCTTTTAGCATGGTTTCGGCATCTTGTTGATGCAATGTCCATCTGTGTCTTCTCACCCAAGATTTATATTCTCTCGTTAGTTCTTTGATGGTTAGTTCTCTTTTGGACGGGGGAAGTGTTGCTGCTGATCTTTTTGCTTTTCTGTAGGCATGGCGTCTGAGAACCAAGAGTTTGTCGTATGTATGGATGGGTGTTTGAGTGGTTTTGCTTGGGTTGGTTCGCTGTGTCATGTATGAGATAAGCAGGGGAGCATAATCCATGGTTTCGTGTTCAGGTGTATCGTTAGTTTTTGAGTAACGATTTGTCAAGTCTCTTATGCTTTGAGCTGTGAGACGCAGTCTATTTTTTTGATTGTTTTGTTCAAGTCCATTCTCCATTTTATCTCGGGTGATGAGTGGTGGTTTCCATGTGGTTACCAGGATGTTGTGGTCACTGGATGACGTTAGCTGGACATCGAAAGAAGTTGCTAAGGATAGCACGGGTTCAGATACAAAAGTATAGTCAATGGTGGATGCCGAGTTGTTGTTTGTCCATGTTGGATGATGGGTGTTGCTTTTATACACTGTATCCAAATTGTGAAGGTGTCTAGAATTCATCAGTTTGGTCCAAGCTTCGCCTCGTCGTTCACTCTGTGTGTTGGCTTTAGTGGAGGTTTGTTTGCATTGGGCGTTTAGGTCGCCACATATTATAATGTGGTATGTGTTGTAGGTGGTGCGTACCTCGTCCACAGTGGATTCAATTAAGGCCAAAAAGTTTTTTTCATCAATTGCCGCGGGACTCCAGTAGACGTTTAGTATTGCCACCGGGATCGTCTGGTGGAGTGCTTCCGCGTTAGGAGGGAGTTCCCATGTTAGCAGTAATGCCTGCAGTGAATAGTTTGAGACGATAATGTCTGTTATTGCCAGGCCACTGTTGATTCGGCATGCAGTTATGAAGCCTGAGTATGGTCGGCAAAGTGATCGTTTTGACGCTAGTGCCAAACAAAGGTCAAAGCCGTTGAGTGATGGAGTTTTGGTCAACCAGGTTTCCTGGAGGCACCACAGATCTGCTGATCCTAGGTTGACGTCGCTAGGTGAGGTGAGGTTTTTGAATCCTCTGGTGTTCCATGATTGTAGTTTCAAGTCACTGGGGAGTCTTTCTTGAGTAGTTGTTGATTCTTGTAGGCTGGTTCTGCCCATGAGTTGCTATTTCGATCGATGCGTTGCCAGTGCTTTTGGGAGCCAAGCCCAGAAGCTAGATGAAGTCGAATTTTTGGTTTTTGGTGTAGAGGGCAAGTTTTGTGGTAAGTGGATGGTTTTGGTAAGATTCTTGTGTTGGTCATGTCGTTCCTTTCGGAAGGCTATTTTCGCTTTTTGGTTGTCTTTAGTAGCAGGGTCTGATATGGATGGAGTTCGGGCAGTTTGAGGTGGAGGTTGAGACTGAGTTGGTGGTAGCTTATCTGAGTTTTGTTGAGCGGTCGTAGTGGTGTTTCGGTATGAAGGTCTCCATTCATGTGCGCTACCATTTATGTTATGTTTGGGTCTTGGATCATAGGCGTTTTCGCTGTTACGTGATTTCTTTGCTGAGGGTATTATGGAGTTTGGGTTCTCGAAGTTGCTTTGTTGTTGAGAGAGATGATATCCCAAACTGCAGAAGTCCCTTTCTCGGTCTAGCAGTTTGTTTTTGATTCTTCTCGAGATGATGTGAAGGTAGCATGTAGCTCTTTCGTGATAGAGACTTGGTTCAACAATTCTTAGATCGTCTGACGTTATTTGGGACAATTTTGGAACAAGGTGTATCAGCGTCAGGACTCCTCTTCTGTTTAGTGTGACTTCGTCTCTGTTGTCTTTCGTTTCTTCAACTTTCAGAATCCACTTCTCCTTCTGATGTTCGGAGTGGTTGGAATTATATTGTGTGTTTGTTTTGGAGTTTTGTTGTTGAGTCGAATAGACAGTATTTTGTTTTTGACTATTGCTTCGTTCTCGATTTCTTCGCAATGATTTGGGCGAATATTTTGGGGCAGACGATCGGTCGGGTTCGTTTAGATTTTTTGGCTGGGTGTTGTTATCTTTTTCAGCACGTGTTTTTTCTTTTTTTTGATCGACCTTCGTGCTGACGAATCTTAGGTGCGTATTTGTTTTGTTTGAATCTGTTCTTTGTTTGATTTCTGCCGACCGTTCTATCTTTTGCTCCTATTCCATATTCACTGGCTTAGACTGCGATTTTCGTTTCGTAGACTATATTGGAAGTCTTACAATTAGGAGCTTTTGATATTTATCCTTTGATTTGTTTGAATGTTTCTTCCCATTGGACAGCCCATTTTTATGTTTCTCCTTTCCTCAGGAGTTTCCTTAAACATTTTGTTTGAATTGAAAAACAACTTACAAACTTGGCATGATAATGGTCAATTCCCACGAATGAGCTTAACTGGTCAGTGTTCTTGGGTTTAGGTGCTTGTTCTATTTCTTTACACCAAGCTTTCTTAAGATATGATGCCTTCAGCCAAGATGGTGTGCCGAAGAAGTCCAACTTTATTTTCTCAAAAGCACATTTGTTTCGGTGGAACCTAAGTATTCTTAGCTTGGCCAAACCTCCCTTTAGTGTTTCATTGGTCTCTTCTTCGGTGGTTCTGTGGAGAAGTATATCGTCTGGAAAGTTATTCACTTTCTCTATTCCATGAAATACTTGTTCATGATTCTTTATTTATTTATTGGGCATTGGTAAGGTGCTTGTACATCAGGAAAATTGTGTTCAAAGCTCCCACAGGACAAGGGGAAGGGAACAGGGGAAAACACCATACAATATGCAAAATACAGAAACAGAGCAAGGCCTTGTGACCATTTTGATCATGCAAGTGCACAGAAGAGGGGGAAGGGAATACGTGCTAGAGTGTTTACAGAAAGATGAAGTGGCAGGTAGACAGTTTCATGGCAACAGGTTAGTGCAAGAGCAGGTTGCAAGAGGGCAACAGGTAAGTGCCAGGCATTGACCACTAGATGGGGGAGGGGGTCACCAGTTCCTACAATAAGTGCAGTCCTGCAAGGCCAAGTGGTGCCCGAAGGCAAGTGCACAGGGAGGGTGGATGCTACTGGTGATTGGAAATAAGGCCAGGACCCCGAAGGACACATAAGGGCCAAGGCCACCAATCACAGCTATTGTGGGGATTAGCACGGGAGGGAGAGAGGGAAAGAAGAGGAAAGTCTTCAGGTGTTTGAGGAACATGAGGAGATCCAGCTGAAGACAGAGAGAAAGGGTGAGGCTGTTCCAAAGAAGGGAGCCAGACAAGGAAAGAGAAGTGCTTGACAAGCAGAGAGTTGGAGCCAGAGGATTGGCAGGATCTGGAAGGAGAATATTTGGTGAGAGGAAGGTGCAGATAGCATGGTCCCTAGCACCAGACTGCTTTATGGATGATGCAGAGGGATTTAAATGTGACCCTTGCAGCAACCGGGAGTCAGTGGAGAGATTTTAGGGCTGAAGAGATAAGGTCCCTGGGTTTAAGGCCAAGGATAAGTCTTGCAGCCCAATTCTGGATTAGATGGAGCGGAGCAGATAGAAGAGGAGGGTAGATTAAGGAAGAGGCTGTTCCAGTAGTCCAGCCTGGAGAGTAACAGAGCCCTTGACAAATTGAGCTTCTGAGGGAAAGTTAGGAAAGGTAGGATGCACTGATGCTGCTGAAACACATGCAAGTGGTATTCTGATATATTTATATATTCCAAATGGTACCAACCAATTGATGGGTGGAAGGTTTTGAATTAATCTAAACCATGGCATTGCTGAGGGCAACATTCCACAACACTGTTTTTTAGCACATCTGTGCCATTGCAAAAGAGGTCAAGCCATATGCAAATCAGTCAGCTACTGCCACCAATGGGAGTAGCCCTTCCCAAACTGCTAGGGCGGGTCCTCTCTGCACAGAAACACAAGCAACAGCAGACATGTTTCGGCCTTGTTGGGCCTCCTCAGTGTGGTGCAGTTTGGTTCCCTATCACTCAGCAGCAAGGGACCCGTGTCTGGGCATGCCCTCTCTCACACAGGGAGACAAACTGAAACCAAACAAGTGATGGGTGGAAGGTTTTGAATTTATCCGAACCACTGACCTTGCTGTGGGCAACTTTCCACACCACTGTTTTTTAGCCCATCTGAGCCATTGTAAAAGGGGTCCATCCATATGCAAATCAGGAAGGTACAGCCACCAATGAGAGCAGCCCTGTCCGAATTGCTAGTCCAGGTCCCCTCTGCACAGAAACACAAGCAACCACAGACATGTGTCCAAATGGTGTCTTGAACACAATGTGATATTTTGATTCAGGGTGCAGCTGTAGCTTATGGTATGCGCTTGTGATATTGTGTTTCAAAAACACGCTTGCTTCTTTTAGTGATAACATAATTTCTGTAATGTTTGGTAATGGAAAATGATCACATACTACTTTGTGATTGAGGGCCATTAGATGTATGCATATCCTTAATCTGCTAGTGGTAGTCCTCCTTTTTATTAATGCTGGACATAACTATGGTGCTGCATCAACAGTTCTGATGATGTTTTCTTACCGTAGATTGTCAATTAGTTGTTGTGGATCTTCCCAATCCATGCACGAACTGTTCTGACCTTTTGCTTAAACTGTATAGCTCCTTCTTTCATTCTGATTTCAGGTATTTAACCCTTCATTGTTCCTGCTGAAGGTTTAACCCTTTAAGCGCCAAGAACGAGAATGCTCTTCCTTTTTGCATAGACGTGCATAATAGCCTGGCACTTAGACATCTGCATGTCTCTCCAGCATGCCTTCTATTGTTTTTATTTTTAGTGCCATGACCTTCTCTTCTGTGTTTGTATACATTTCGATATTAAGCTTTGATTGGTGAGGTCATCCTAACAGTGAATCTTCTTTGTCTGTGACATGTATTTTGCCTTTGACATTTATGCATTTAAATTGAATATCTGCCTGTATGTATGTGTCCCTTGAGTCATATTTCTTTGGCAGCACACTCTCCTGGGTTGATTTTAGTTTTTCTTCATCTCATTTCCACATCTCACAGTAGATTTTTGAAATGATCTTCTGACATCAACGTGAACTCTGATCCTGAGCCTTCCATTATTCATACTGGCTGCCCATTTACCAGCAGTGCCCACTATGGGTTCCTTTTCTTCTTTCCCTTTATTTGTTTCTGTACATTCAGTTCTCTCTCTGGCATAGATTCTTCTATTTCTGAGTTGTTACTGCTGCTCATTTTCATTTGTCTTACTGTCGTGCTTTGATATACTCTTGGATCGGAAAATGTCCTATATTCTAGCATTTGGTGCATTTTCTTCCTAAAAACAGGAAATTATTTGCTGTTGGTTACATGTATGCACATTCTGCACCTGAAGCTCTCTACCCTCATTCTTCTGTGACTTCTCATACGACTTACTTCTCTTGTCTCCCTCCCCCATTCACCTTCTGATTTCATGTATTTTGCCTGTTTTTCTTTCCATGCCATATTTTTATTCTTTTCACATATGCAGTATACTTTATTCTACAGTGTGTGCTACTGCCAGCGCTTACTGCAGTGAAGCATCCTTACCTTGTAGCATTTGCTCTTTCATCATGATGCTTTGACAACCTACTACAAAAGTGTCTGACAACGTGGTGTTTCCCCAAACTAACTTTTATTTATTTATTATTATTATTGTATTGGTTATGTGTAAGGCACATATACACCAAATGTTGTTTCAATTCGCCACAAGACAAAAACGTGGGGGGACAGGCGAGAAAGAACAATAACGGTCCTTCTAGGCCTTGTGAAATTCGGATCGTGCAAGTGCAGTAACAAGAAATGCAAAGGTTCTCCTCCCTTCTGGGGGAGGGAAGAGCCAGTCTGCGCGAGTGTGAAGTGCTAGGGTTAGAAGGCAAGTGCAGTGACAGAGTAAGAGGGTTGACAACAGGGGCTGGGCGAGTGCTAAGGGGAGGCCAGGAGGGCAAGTGCCACGAAATTGCATGGGGTGCAGGTGGTGAGGGTCCACATGCTAAGTGCGAGCAGGAGGGTGAACTGGAAGAGGGGCTGGTAGCCTGTAGAACTCAGAGGGAACCAGGCAGCCAGTCACTGCAGCTGAATGGGTTGTTAGCAGGGGAGGAGGAGCGGGAAGGAAGAAGAGTAAAGGAGAGTCTTGAGGAGCTTCTGAAACTTAAGGAGATCCGACTCAAGCCAGACTCAAGCCAGAGATGGGCCGGGAGACCATTCCACAGGGAGGCTCCAGCAGAGTAGCAAGATCTACCCCCACTCTCTGCTTAGCAAAGGGTCTGACATGCAGAGAGTTGGAGCTAGAACATGGTGCAGACTGTCTTGAATTTGATCCTAGCACCAACCGAGAGCCAGTGGAGAGATGTTAGGGCTGGAGAGATGTGGCCCCTGGACCTGAGGTCAAGGATAAGTCTTGCAGTCATATTCTGGATTATTTGAAGGGGGCGAAGGGAGGATAAAGGAAGATTGAGGTTGTTCCAGTAGTCAAGCCTAGAGAGTACCGGAGCTCTGGAGACATTGAGCTTCTGGGAGGGGGGGAGGTGAGAAAAGGAAGAATGTCCCTGAGGAGGTGCAGCTAATAGTGGGACATCTTGGCAGGTCTGCAACGTGGGGACCTTGCTCACCAGTTCTCTTAGCACTGTGAGACTGACTGTCTTCTGTGGGTTCATTTGGTCCTTGTTTTTTTCCATAATAATGTGATCTGTGCCTTAATTTGAGTTCAAATATTTTAGTCTTTCAACACTTCCTCAAATTGATAACCTGTGTTAGAGCTATCTGGCTCTTTCCCTTCAGGTAAAATTAGAAATATGCACTGCCCTTTATTCCCAACACATGTAGCAACATTGCCACTGTGTGCTTGATATTATATTCCTGTAACCCTTTTGCCTCAATGTCACTTCAAAACTTTGCAACTATTTCTCCCACAGTATTGATGTAGGGCCTATTTCTGCTATGAAGACAGTCAGTACCTTTACTTGCTGCACCATGTAATTTTGATCTTTCATCATCCCTCTTTATGTGTCTATTCTTTTCTTGTGTTCTTTCCTAATTGCTTTTGTCCAATCTTTTCCTTTTGGGCTTCGCTTCTGACTCTTCATGAACCTCTGTTTGTGTATTTCTTTACATTCTATCCCTCTTCGCCATTTGTGCTGTTGATCCTTCTAATGCACTTATAAACTTCATACAAATGATGATTTACATTCATATGGGATTCATTCTCATTTCAAAGCTCAGCATTGCATTCTCATTTTGCGTAGCATTGAACCAACTGCTTCAAGATATGAATGTACGCTCATGCTTGGCATCTCCCTCTTGCGTTCTCCCTCCTAGCGTGACAGGCATGTGCGATGCCACCATCCAGAATTGCCAAATGGAGTCCCATGTCACTAGTACAAAGCAGCAAGTTGATGACTGGGAGGTTATCAATTAATCTTAACCATTGACCATTGTTGTGGGCAATCCTTCAGACCATTCTTTAATAGCCTGCCATGCTTTTACAGAAGGGGTAAGACCATAAGCCCCACGTCACAACATGTATGCAGAAAGAGGAAAATATTTGTATTCATGTCCCCCAGCTTACACGGAAGAAGCCCAACCCACCCCCCCCCAAAAAGAATACATTAAACATTAGAAAATTGAGCAGACTAGGGCATTTTATGCAAGCAGCAAAACCCCTCTACTTTCTTCTTCCTGTTCATTTGATTGGAGTGCTTCCATCGATTTCTGATGGTGTTTGCCACCTAGTAAATTAAAGACGACACCACTGTTCTGTACTAGTTGCATAATTTAACAACATTGTGGTCTAAACTTGCAATCACGCAGTGATACTTCTAAAAAAACACAAAATGTATCGATATATGACAAAACAATCTAGACCTACAACCAGTTCAACAAGCAAGCTGCGCAGCAGGCACTTTTACCCCCTACAAATAGGCAACTACTCTCCACAAAAGAAAATAGGGAGTACAAATATTCCCAACAGAAAATAGGAAACTGACTAGTAGGAGAATCGCAGATGCGTCTACTACAAAGCTCCTGCAATGTTCATATCAGTGGCATCAGTAGAGCAATTGATCACCTGGGGGGTGGGACGCACTACTCTATTTTGCGAGGTTTAAAGATGTTATGTTAGGTACTTTAGATTTCAGGAGCTGCAGGTAAGTATCCCTGGCTAAGGGGATATTAAAACAAAACGTGTGTAATGATTCCTCATAATGAATCAAGGAAATACCTGGTCATACACTTTCTCAATATTATATATGCTCTTGATGTTTATTTTATATAAGAAAATAACAATTTCAATGCGCAAAAAAGTATATTTGCATTTTAAGCTAACTATATCCTGTCTGGCAAAGACCTGTATGTATTAACTTACTTTTTTTTTTAAGACAGTGCTGCAATTCCCTTCCTACAAATGTAAGTTGCTGCATAATTACAGTATTGCTACTATAAAACACTGCATTGGCTCCATACTTTTCAGTAAAGCTTAAGTTGGTGTATCTAAATGTCATTGTAAACTAAATTTAATTTTGTCGGGGGAAAGTGCATCATATTGATTATTGAACACTTTTGAAAATGTACATGATCACACAGCCAAATGCTTTTGATGGCAAACCAAGTCCTCAAACCTGCTGTACAACTAGTGCTCAACCCATGAGCAGATCCCAAACTCCTTGACAGTTTATCTCATCACACACTTGCTTTAGACCAGTTGTCCTGAAAGTGAGATGGCCACAAAACTACAATATTCATCTAGTTTGGCAACTTTTCTGCCTGTTACACCATCCACTCTGCTCAGTTGCTTACTTTATTCCTCTCACCTAGTGAATACAGAAATGTAACTAGAAGTGTACACAAAGTAGTGATAAACAGTTCAATCCAGTCTGTACATCTACAGTTCTACTGCAATACCATACAATGTAATTCGCCTCCAGAGCTAGCTTTTCTTTATGATTGCATTATACATTAGCAGTGAGAGAGCTGGTTACCAGGGAGAGAGCTGGCCAGTCAGGCTGGCAACGCAGGCAGAATCTGCAAGTAGCTGCCCACATTGCTACGCCTGTGCCCAGCATTCACTCTGTCCTTGGAGGCGGTGCCTCAGGCCAAGTCTCCACTGGAATACTCGACCCCCCGTCTACTCACCTGCCCACCACCTTGCTCACATTTAGGTCCTGGAAATATTACTTTCCAATTGAAGACATTTGGGTAATTTTGTTTAAAAGGGAAGCATGAATTGTGCAAAGCCTAGTTCCCTTAAAAATAAAAAATGTATCAGAACCCCAGATGGCAGCTCAAAGTGCTAATAGCTATAAATATCGCTTTCATAAATATGCAGGACTGGAATGCTGTGTTTGTGCTTACCTGACTCGGGCTTGAGGACAAGTAGCACCGCTACTCTACTCTCGCCTCCCCCTGAGTGGTAATTAGTGCTATATTGAAAACAGTTCATATCCATGACAGGCAAGGGCCATCTTGTCCAACTGAAGATGACAACCTGCCTGCCACAAAACCATACAACGTACTTGTTTTAGGTTATGACTTTCCTTGAATGTTTTGGTTTTATGAAATTTCCAAAAACAGCAGATTTTGGGTCAAGCATACAACATAAAGGACATTGCTCTGTGCAACACCAACTGCACCCAGCTGCACAGAGCCTTGCACTGAAAACATTTTTCAAACATTTTTCAAAGCCTTTTTATCATATCTATTTCCATTTGTGCACCTAACCTTTTACATACACTCCTCTCACTAATGTCTTACTTCAAAAATGCTGTTTTGTTGCTAATGGTATGTCTTGGGTCCAAATAATGTTTGGTGATTTATCCAATATTAGTACAAAATTGCTAATCAAGAAAACTTTAATTGGCAAATTCTGCTAATCAATTTTTGAAAACTAATGTATGCCCTGTGTAATGTCCCCTCCCATCGCCTATGTTATTGCCTTGGACCCTATCATTTCCAACACTAGCTTCAGGTTTGATCTTTGAATAAGACCACCATTGATAGCAAAACCTGGCAAGGAGGCCCAGCTGTCTCTCGCTAGACTCAGACCACCAAACAGAGATTTTAAAAAATGAATCATTTATCCCTAAAGTTCATCATTGTGCAACTCCGCCCACTCTAGGCTCCGCCTCCATGACCCACCCACTTGGGGCCATCTGTCATTTTTGCCCACGGGGCCCTTTGCCCTAAATCTGCCACTGGTGATGGGCATTGATGTTATGCCCATTAGATGACCCGCATTTATTCAATAAAAGTAATACTTGCTGACGTGTGATCACGGGAAAATATTAGAGTGGCAATTGTATCCCTATAAGTAAAACCATGTAATAACTTAAATTAGACTCAGGAAGAACTATGGTGATATGACTGACTGTGCTACTTTAAGAGCAAGAAACACTACATTGCCGATATTTACATTATTGGGCTCAATGAGCTAATGCTTTTAGATCTGGTACCAGTCCTGTAAATGACCAGCAACCGTTTGTTACTGAAATAATCAACTGCATTTCTGTGGCATACTTGCCAACCGTACCGATTTAGGTAGTAGGCTGCTGCTTTTTATGCAGTCCTACCGTCTACGGATTTTGTTTAAAAATCTTACAGATTTATGGCTCCCCTGAACCTGCTGCCTGACTTGAGGCAAAGCCTGCAGCCCAGCAAGAGCAGCATCCATTCATGTGTGATGGGGAGGTAAACCGGTTAATGGCCCATGCATACGACTGATGCAGACAGTATTTGCAGCCTATCTCTGGTCTGTTGTGAGACAGGGACATGCACTCTGCCCTGCGCACAAGATCCAGGCAAGTGTCAGAGTGTCAGCATGGGAGACACAGTGGCAAATGGCAAAAAAAAAATAGTGGAGCTCTTTTTTTTTTTAAAGAAAATGATGTTGCTGCCTGGTTGTGGTGTGGCTAGATCAGGCAGAATTGTATTTCTGAAGTTTGTGTTGGCTTTTCATAAAGGCCTAAACCGTAAATCAGTGTATTTGATTTCCAGGTCTGCCTTGCTCTAGACAAAGCATCGTCCAGCAGCAAGAGAGCTCTCAAGGTGTGTCCTACCTTGTTTACAGCATGTAATGTCATGTTGCTGTACGGGAAGGGACCGTAGAAATTGATAAATACCAGCTGTTAGGCTTTGATTGACACAAGCCTGCAGCTTCTGTTATGAACCATGTGAAAACAATTTCCATTTCTGCCAAAAACATAAACCACTTAACAGGCAGAACTCATGAACTATAAAATAAAACTGAAACTGAATTGAAAAATAAATGTACATCATTTTTTTTAGAATAGGCAAAAATCAAAGACATTGGTGATGAACTTCAGAATGCATATACTACGTGGCATCTCAGTGGTAATGACCAAACACAACACCATACCAGAAGCTGCAATCGTTCATACACTTCATTCATTACTGATTGTGGCGAATACTGCAGCCCTCTATCAAAGCACTGTTTAAGACAATGCCATAAAGACATTGTTTTTGTTGCCAATCTATGATGTATACAGTAGAGGTGCGTGGGACATCTGGTGAAGGCCCTTCAAGGGATGGACACTTTACGAAATACAGGGCTGACTGAAAATGTATCAGAGATCGTGGGGTCCATTTTAACATTTCAGGGAGCCTATTGCCTACATCTGGAATAAACAGTCTGAGGCACCCCTGGGGTGCTTAAATTATGATGGTGACACAGGAATACATTGAGGGGGTTAATGGCTGCAGATTATCATGGGATAGTAACTAGCGAGAACCTCAAATAATACAAATCTACTGAAAAGCATTTACCCCCCTGCACCTCTCCTTCCACCCACAACTCCACCTCCACTATATGCCATACCCCAGTTTACCACATATAGATTTGTGGTAAAAGAAAGTGGTAACATGTTCAGCAAGAAAATGTCTGAAAAATGCCATTCATGTGAAAGTGAGGAATAGCAGTCAGGCGACCAATGGTTGGGGTATAAAAAGTCAATGTATTACATTTGAAAAGGAATCTACTGTGTTGGCGATAATTCACATTACTTTTTCTGTGGTTTCATCGCTATCCTAATTCAAATTTTTGAAACTTAAAGAATCCAGATTTTTGGTCACAGAAATTTGGCATGTATGCACCCACCTTTTTGTTTGTGTGGACTCCCTCCCCCGGGCCTTCATGTGCAACACTAAGCATTCTCCCTCCAGCTCTCGCAGGCGAGCTCGAGCGCTTCAAACCAATCAAAAATATCTTTCCCCCGCCTCATAAGCATGTACTAAATCTTTGAGGATGATGTGCTGTCGGGGCTCATCCGGGGCACTCTGGTTTGAACCACTACTGCTGGTCTTGCTAGAGGCAGACCTGTTGGCCTCTTTCTGCTCTTCAAGTGCCAACTTGTGCAGCTCTATGGTGACCTTGCCCCGCTGTTTCTTTTCCTATAGTGCTAATCACCTCTCCTAAGCAGGAGCTTCCTAGCTGCTACCTCATTTACAGCTAGAACAATTACTGGGCCACTTAAAGACTGTGCTGAGGCATGGGGCCTGCGGGATGCCGCACTAGCCCCTGTCCTCACTGACACTCTTGAGTGTAGAGAAACCACACTTGCCCAAGCTTGGAGGTTAGTCAGCAACTCAGGTCAATTAACCTTAGTGCTGTGGGGAAGTCCCTTGTCATGACATAAGATGCGCAGGACATCCTTGGTCATGCCTTTTACAATCTCCATGTGAAGCTCCATGACTACTATTATTACCTAGCAGTGATAAAAAACGTTGCCTGCAACAGTACTTTTATTGTTGGGTGACTAAGCTGTGTGGAAGGCTCCAACCGAACCGACTGCTTGCCACCAATGTGACTAATCAACTTCTGGGGCACCAGTGTTCCACTGATCAATATCGGACCCTAAACCATCAATCCACCCCACATCTCTAGTACACCAGATGGGATCAGAACATATTGGAATACAAGTAAATTATAAGACCTCCTTATCCAATTTTGGTAACTTGGATGGAACGGCAGGCTTACCTTCACAAGGTCGTGGATCGTTGGTTAGTTGCAACACACGAAAATACAATTATTACCCAATGATAAAAGGGGCTGTCCAGTGAAGGGTGTACACAAATATCTACTTTATTATTACTACAAGAGACAGTTCAAGCACACTACAATTACAATCCACACTGTAAAGGAACACAGATGACAGACAGTTTCACGAAGGAAAGGGATGCACTCTGGATACTGACAGGAGGGTAGCTGGTAAAGTAATCAGTCTTACAGTTCAAGGTTATTTGGTTTCAACACCAAAGGGGCAAAGGGTTGTAACTGTCTCTAGGAGCCTTCAGAGAAGGACCAGGGGGGCAGAACCACAATGTACCTGGTGCTGAAGAAATTCTTGCTGCTCAACAGCGTCAAGGCAGTTCCAGGGTACTTCCCAGCCTGAGAGACAGAGTTAGTGGCAGGCGATAGCTGCGGGTATTAGGCAGCAGGCAGTTTGGCGAGGGAGGCTGGACGGACATCTGCAGGCTGTTCGGCGCAGCGTCTCACGGCCAAGAATTGTTGTCTCTCTGCTGGTTGGAGGATATGGAATGCTGGTTGAGGCATCTTGGACGGCTCTGGTGACTGCGGCGTGACAACAGTCAGTGGTGCAGCTGGATGCGGTTCGTGGGCTCGACTGTCTCAAAATTGTCCTTAAGAAGATGGACGCTTGTGTGGCACTCCTACTTCTTCGCAGGGCTTATGTCCTTTGAAGGCGGACGGGCCAAAGTTCAGGAGGGGGTTAGCAGGCAACGTCCTGGTCCTTTGTCCAGAGACTCTCTGGCACTTCCCAACTAGGAAGCTTGCTGTCAGAACCTAGCAGGGCATGCTGTGTGCTGGCTGGGTACCGGTTCTGCTGGATGGTTCCCCTGAGTCCGGTATCTCCCTCGGTTCAATGGGAGATGTTTAGGGGAGAGATCTTGCTTCCCTCTCAAAACTAATGGCCTTCCTTCACTGGTAGAAGATGTAAGGTAGACTGCACCTTCAGCTCGGTTCCAAATGACTCCTTCTTGTTACTCCTTGCGAAGTCTTCAGATGATCTGATCAGTGAGGGGTTCAGGCCCCTTTTAAAGCCAAACGGGCCCCAGTGATAGGTGCAGGCTAAGCCTTAATGAACCAATCCTGGGTCCCCACCAACAATTTTCAGTGATGCTTCAGGCCAGAATCAGAGCGCTTGCCAACAAACAGGGGAAGGATGACAACATATACTTCTAAGTCCCACCCATCTTCCTGTCTGCTGTACTTCAAAGTGTCTCCCTAATTAACTGAGCCCTATACAGCGCTTAGTAACAACATGGGACTCCTATGAAGTAGGGGGTTGCAGGCAGACTTTCATCTCCTACAGTTCACATACTTCCCTGCTCTGAAAGGAGTGGTTCCAGACAGGACATTCACTTCCCTTTCATATCAAGGAGGGGTGTTAGTACCAAGTTGACACATTGCATTACAAAGAGGTGTTGGTCTCCATTGTCACTTCCTGCACCCAGCCCTCCCTGAGGCTGGCTAATTAACATTCTTCAGTATTCGCCGCCACCAGCCAAGTGTAACAATGGAGATGCTAATCCATGGGGCCTTGAAATGCTAATCAGGCTGCCCACAGTCAGAGTCACAGTTTGATGCACCCACAGCTGTCAGGTGTCAGCTACACATGACAGGGGAGGGTGGCACTGGTAAGCTGTGTCCTCCCCGAGTACATGACTATTTCTCTGCTGTGCGGTGTGCGTGGAAAATATGTGCAGGAATGGCCCCACAAGTTTTCCGGAGGTTCATCTCCCATCATTCATTCTTTAAAAAAAATTATCAAAAAGCCCACGCAAGCCCACTCTCCCTGTGCGGATGGTCAAATTCCTCACATGCCCCCCCAGCCTCAACATGTGAAACATCTCCCTACTGAGGGTCTGGTTCATCATCAAGGCGAAAGTACCAGCTGAGGCCATCTGCATTTCCATGCTGGGAGTATGGCTTGTGCTGGATGTCCATATCTAGTCCCTATAGGGATACGGCACACTGCAAAAGCTTAGGGTTCTCACCTTGCATGGCCATTAACCATCGCTGAGTCCTATGGTCTGTCTGGATCGTAAAGTGAGACCCAAAGATGTAGGGTTTTGGCTTTTTTACGGCCCACATGACCGCATATGCCTCTTTTTCTATGACAGCCCAGCTCCTTCCCAATTTTGTCAACCACCTGCTAATGTAGGCCACTGGTTGCTCTACTGCTTCAAAGTTCAGCTGCGCTAACATTGCCCCAATCCCAGAATCACAGGCACCTGCCTGGATAATGAATTCCTGACCATAGTCTGCCACTTTCAGAACTGGGACCCTGCACAATCCATCCTTTAAATCCTGAAAGGAGGTTTGACAGTTGGGGGTCAAAGTTACCTTTTTTGGCATCTTTTTGGATGTTTCATCATTCAGGGGCATGGCAATGGTCCCATACCCTCTGATGAATAACCAGTAGTACCCGGTGAGACCTAGAAAGGATCTCACCTGTGTCTGTGTGGTGGAGATGTCCCAATCCTTCACAGCCTGTACCTTCGCTTCAAGGGGGTGTTTCTTACCTCCATCGACCAGGTGGCCTAGGTAATTCACGGTACCCTGAGCTATCTGGCACTTCATGGCCTTGACAGTCAGACCTGCATTCTGCAGCGCTTGAAGCAGTTTTTTCAGCTGGGATACATGATCCTCCCAGGTGTGGCTGAACGCAGCAATGTCATCTAGATAGATGATGCTGAATTTTTCCAGTCCGGACAAAACCTGGTTAACCATCCTCTGAAGAGTGGCAGGGGCATTATTCAATCTGAAGGGCATCAAAGTGAACTGATAATGTCCTTGCGGGGTTGAGGATGTCGACCTCTCTTTCGCTCCATCTGTCAAGCCGATCTGCCAATACCCCGCTCTGAGGTCAAAAGTACTCATGTACTTGGCAGGGCCGAGCTTATCAATGAGCTCATCTGCCCGGAAATGGGGTGAGCATCTGTCTTCGTGACAGAATTGAGCCTCCTGTAGTCCACACAAAAGCGAACTTCAGTTTTCCCACCACTGGTCTTTTTAGGGACCAGTCCCATTGGGCTAGCGAAGGGGGAGATGACTCTATTACTCTAGGGGACAACATCCTGACCTTATCAGACATCCGGTGAATTCTCCTCTTCACCGGCTTACTGTCTCCAGTTTACACATCATGGGTGCACCAATCAGCGTGACCGGGAGTCAGCGAAAACATACCTGCAAACTGTCACAGTAAATGGCGACGGTCTGTCAGTTGCTGTTCTGACAGGTCCGTTGCAAGGTTGGCACCTTCAACTAACCCGTCTGTGGCTTCAGTGTGCAGGAGGCCTGGGAGGGGATCAGTCTCCTCCTCAGTCTCTCCATGAGTTAATAACGCCATGGCCAAGTCATCCCGGCTATAATGGAGTTTTAGCCAGTGTCCAGTCAAAGTTTTGAATACATTGTTTTGAAATGCAATAGTTTCGAAACAAAAGGATCGAAAAAAAATTCGAATGCCTTTTTTTAAATGACTTTTTTTTGGCTTTCGTATAGGAAAAAATACTGTTTTTTGCCCAAAGAACAGGGTTTGGGGCGGGACCCCCCAAAAAACACAAAAAAAAGTGCATTCGAATTTTTTTTCTCGCCCCTTTTGTTTCGAAACTATTGCATTTCGAAACAATGTATTCGACCCTTTCACTTTAAACCATTTTAGCCAGTTGACATGAAAGACCCGACACTTCTGTTTAGGTCCTTTCACATCAATGAGGTAATTCACCTCACTGACCTTTTCCAGAACACAGTACAGCCCAGTCCACTTGTCCTGAAGGGCACTAGGTTGTACAGGCTCCTTAATCCACACCCACTGGCCTGGAGAATAGACTGTCACTGTCGCCTTTTGGTCGTGCCAGTGCTTCAACAGCTCCTGACTGGCCTTTAGATTCTTGGTTGACTGTTCCATGTACTTCACCATTATAGACCACAGGTCGAATACTTAGTCCACCACATCTCGTGACAGGGATGAGAGTTTGCTTTCCCATCCCTCCTTCACTAGACTGAGTGGACCTCAGACAGGATGTCCAAACAGAAGCTCAAAGGGGCTAACCCCTACTGCGTTCTGTGGTACCTCCCTGTAGGCAAACAGAAGGCATGGCAGGAGAATATCCCACTTTCTCCTCAGGTGCTCTTCCTAGCCATCTATCATTCCTTTACGGGTCTTGTTGAACTGCTCAACAAGCCCATTGGTTTGTGGATAAATGAATTAGAGACTGATAGGTGACTCCACACTCTTCCCACATAGCCTTCATATGTGCTGTTATGAATTTTGATCCCCTGTCAGAAATGACTTCCTTGGGTAATCCAACACGGGAGAAAATCCCAATCCGAGCCTTCGCAACCACAGGGGCTTTGATGCTCCTCAGAGGGACAGCCTCAGGGTACCTTGTGGTGTGGTCCTCTACCACCAAGATATATCCGTTCCCTGAGCTGGCTTGAGGATCCAAAGGCCCCACAATATTCATGCCTATTCTCTCGAAAGGCCACCCAACCACAGGTAGTGGAATTAAGGGGGCCTTTGTGGCACCACCTGACTTGCCAGAAGCTTGGCAAGGTGGGCAGGACCGGACAAATTCCTCAACATTTACGCCAAACTGCGGCCAGTAAAAGTGCACATACAACCGGTCTGATGTCTTAGTCACTCCCAAGTGACCCGCTAAAGGAATTAGGTGAGCCAAATCCAAAAGGAACCTTCTGTGGCATTGGCAAACCACCAACCTGCTGGTGTCCTTGCCCTCGGAATCTTTTGGCTTACTGTACAGCAGTCCCTCCTCACAGTACACTTTGAACAGTCCAGGGGCCTCGCCCTTAGCCTGCTCCTCTGCCTGCTTCCGCAGACCGCCAGAGTGGGACACTCTTTCTGGGCTGTGTAGAAGTCAGTCTGATCTGGGCCCCCAGCTGATGCATACTCATTCAACTTGGGCAGCCCCTTCAGATCTGCGCCCACTTGGTCCTCCACCTCAGGTTCCTGCACTGTGCCAGGCAACTCTGATGTCACGGGGTACCCTGCTACCAAAGTAGGGTCTTCCGTGAATACTAGCCCCTCTGCTGAAGCAGTAGGTGACTCAGCAGTCTGTGGAACTGGACTAAGGGCTACTGGTCTCGCCGGTCCTTCCAACAAGATCTCTGGAAGCACTCCAGGTACTAAGGCTTTCAGAGCGTTCAATCTGGCATTCTCTTTAGCCCTCGATTGTGTAGCCACTGCGACTATTTCGGGATGAGGAAGATCATTACCCCACAGAAATGGGACAGGGATGGAGTCTTTCACCGCTACACGGCGATGGGTCATTACACTTTGCCAGGTGAACTCTACTATTGCCAATGGGCACTTACTATTACCATAAAATCCACTTACGCACAACTCTGGCACATCAGTATACTGGCCTGGCTGTACCCACTGCCAGGAGACAGGTGATGCTAGCTGTGGTGTCACTGACCTCAGGAGTTTTGTGTCCATTGATGTACACGTGCTCTAGGTAGAGTTGAGTATTACTGGGAACTGGGGACTCTTCTGGAGATCCAGTACCGTGCCCACTCACTGTAACCAATCCACTTTCAGCCACCCCCTGGCCTACTGGGAAATCCTCCTCTGAGAGGCCCACACTAACGATGGCCTCTTCCATGAGTTCAACATTCACTATGGCTTGCTTCGGTAAGCCCTTGCAAGCAGGATCCCCTTTCGGAACGCAGGTGTCCCAGTGTCAGGGGTGCCTGCGCTCTTCTTTTCACTTTGCACAGCTGAACTAGAGTTTGGATGTTTCCCTTCACTCTTTTTGGGACCTGACTTTAAATAGGATTGGGTTGGACCTTTGTCCTTCCCATCCTGGTTTACTTTTTTGTGCGCTGATTTCTCTTCCGGTTTGGGTGTGCTCGCCTGAGTTTTTTTCTGGTCTAGAGTACTCACAAACCTGTCGGCAGCCTTTGCAAGCTCCATAGGATCTGTGTTACTCTTGTCCACTAGATGCTGGCCTAGGTCAACCTCACAATCTTTCAGCACATGCTCACATGCAATCAAATTGTACATTCCTTTAAATGTGTCAACTTTGTTCCCAGTCACCCACCCACTCTGATATTTCAACGACAAGTGTGTGAACGCTTCAAAATGTCTGCCCACTTTTCTTTCCGAGCTCTCTGAAGCTCTTTAGATACTGTTCTAGTGCTTTACAGAACTTTCTGAGGAAGGCTGTCGTCATGCTCTCATAAACAGGCATTTACTCAGGAGTTAATTGAAGAATTGCATCAGTCCCTGGTGTTGGTAAGCGACTCATTAGGGCTGCACCCTACAGTACCTCATCCCCCTCCTATAGCTGGAATGCCAGCTCGAGCGCTACAAACAAATCAAAAATATGTCGAGGAGAACCCAGGTTCAATGAGGGTTAAAGACACCTCAGCGACCTGGGGAAACAAAGGGACAGTAACTTCCTCTGGTGATTCCTTGCACGAGGAGTCACCAGAAGAAGTTACAGTGACTGACAGAAGTGCCAGCCAGCCACAGTTACGCTGTGGCTGGCTGACACTTCTGTCAGCTTGCCTGACCTAGTGGCGGGCGCATCTCACGTCATGGCTGCAGCCACAACGGGATAATGCATCCCGCCAATGTTGTGGTGGGACCGGGGGCCCCAGTACGGCCCCGGCTCAACCCCACTTTTAGGAGACTGCCGGGGCCTGGCCCCGGCCCACTTAAAGCACTGATGTTACCTCTTTTCTCAAAGGATTCACCTCTGCCGTTGGCATGCATGGAGGTTTATCACTCATATAAGCCCATGCCGGTCCCCCGCCGGCTTGCTTGTCCAGCACCGTCATACCACTTGCGGACACCTATACACTTGACCATGTAAATTGCACATCCCAGAGTCAGATCGCTGCACTCAATAGTCTCTCTTGATTGTTTTTACAGCTGCAATGCACCACAATTTAATCCCGACAGGTGGATCAACCAATATTCGTGGTGCTGCCACCACATAATAATAATAAAAAATGATGTTTCTCAATCATAACATTAACTTGGGCAGTATAGTGCCTTTCTACCCACAGACCTTCTACATTCCCAACAGTTGATGGCAAACAGCCTGTCCGTCCAATACCAATGTATTGATCAGTAAAGCAGCTTTCTTTTCAGGTTTACTCCATCCCTGGCTGCTAAATTAGTTTCAAAATTGCTGATCACAATCCAGCACTTTACAGAAGGATTGGCGGCAGGTGCAAGCAAAGACGACAGTGTGGGGGGCGAGGGGTCGGGGGTTGGCCTGTTCTTAATTTACCATGCTCACAATGTTCCTTAGGTTTTGCCAATAATAATTCCCTTTTGTGGTCACAGGGCGCCCTCGTGTGCTCAATATCAGAAATAAACTCTCTCACTTCTGTGCTTAGTCCTTCCTTTTTTTTAGCCTGTTAGCTCATTCCCATCTTCACAACACCCCTGTCTGGCAATTCTCTACATTGCAGAGCCAAGCCGGTGCTCCTGGGCTCACTATCAGACATACCAACATTTGCCCACAGCTGGGAGGGAGAGTTTTGTAACAGAAATCTGAAGAATTGAATGTTCCCATTTGATGGAATTGGGGTTACAAATATTTTTGGAGGGAGAAAGTTAAAAATTGTGGGATTTTTCTTGAAAAAAATCGGGACTCTCCCACCGAAATCAGGAGGGATGGCATGTATGCACTATTGGCCGAGCAAAGGATCTTGTCTTTTTTGCGCCGCACACCTTTCCCACAGGCAGAGGCGGACTTAACGGTCGCCAGGCAAACAAATGGCGAGCGGGCCCCTGTGCTAGGCCACGCCCCTTCCACACAGCACAGGGCCCTTTCTGCTGTGACGTCAGTCCAGCTCCTAACAAGCTGGGAGAGCAACTTCGCCTTGGGAAAGGGCGTGGGCCCCTTCACCCTGCCCCCTTTTCTCCTTCTCAGCCCCCCTCCCATGCCCTCACCCTTTCGGATGCTGCAGCATCCAGCAATCCACTTCCCTCTCTGCTCCGTCCCCGTGCCCCCAGCGGGCCAAAGTCCGAGCCTGGGGGCCCGCTAGCCGTCAGCCCTCTGCAGGCGCTCATATGCATGTGTGGACCAGATGTGTGCCAGCATGCTTTACCAGCTTGAGGAGAAGACTGTGGTCCAGGCCAGGGGTGGGCAAAGTATTCACAAAAGAAGCCGAATCGCCAACATTCGCCTAATGTTACACTTTGGCGGACCTGCAAATTGTTCTCGGTGTTAGCCGCTTTGGGTCAAATTGACCTTTGACACGGTTTTGCCTGACACAAAAACACATGAAACGATACATTTCCCTTGAGGAAAATGCATGACATTGCTGATTTCACCCACCATGCAAAATGAAGAACATTCATTCTGCGGCTTGCAATGTGAGCATTTCTGCCAGCCCTGCTGTTGGAATGTCACGCTGCAATATTCGTATTTGGTTTCTGTAAGGACCAGCATGGATACAAGTTGCTTCAGAGGGCAACAGAGGTGGGGGAGGGAGAGAGAAAAGGATAAGTGGAGGGGTTGAATGTTGGAAAAGGACATGAACATTAACGGCGCTCTTTGAGCGGCATGTTTCGGCCTATTTATTTATGTATGTATGAATGCATGTACGAGCACTTTAATGGGTTCATTACAGGTGGTTTTGGAATGCCACCCATTCACCCTTCCACCCCCTTTCCTCACCCATAGTGTTGGGCGAGGCGAGTTCCCTGGTCCTTAGGAGGGGAATGGGGAGGTGAAAGGAAGGGGGGGTGGTAGGGGTGGGCTGCTAGCACCTATGGGTGCTCTGGTTTGCTGCCGTTAGGTGCAATGAGCGGCGAGCCAGGTAGAGTATTCCCGCCAGGGGGCATCAGGTTTTGCCTGCAGAGAGCCAGCACCTCCGCACGGCTCCCAGTGAGGGAGAGATGGGCGAGCAGATGTATGGGCCAGCCCGTGAGTGGGTGAATGAACACGTGGAGGAGCAGAGAGGTTGTAAACAGACTGATGAGAATATTGTAAAGGGCTCTGTAATTCCATACTCTACAGTACACCAACTGCTATACAGATCCGAGGTTTCTCCAACCCGTGCAGCAAAAGCTTAACACCATCATTCTGCCGTTTTGCAATGCATGGCTGCAGCAACGCCCGCACAAACAGAATGACATCACTTTTCTGCTAAAAGGACGCGTATGTTCTCAAGGTTTAGAATATTTACCATTGATAGCAAAGCCTGCTGAGGAGGCCCAGCTGTTTCCAGTTAGTCACACCCCTAGGTAACTGTAATAAAAACAACTTAATAAAAAATAGCTTTTGTCCCAAAAGTTTGCCCTTGTGACTACAATGAACCCCGCCCACCCAAAGCTCCGCCTCCATGATCCCCCCACGTAGGGCCCTGTACCAGGTGCTGCCACGGGGCCCTTTGCTTTAAATCTGCCACTGCCCACAGGGTGTTGTCACCGTCCTTATCACCAAGATGATGTGGACCACAATGAAGACAGAGACACGAGGTAAATGGAACAGTCTTCTTTATTAAGAGTCCGTGCAAGCAACAACCGTGACCACCGCCAATGCTTTCCTTATTGTCGCCGCCCTCCTTTCAACCGTTCCCTCCCATTGTGTCCTCTGGTGGGTGGTACGGTCACGTGCCACGCGCCATGGAATTAGAACTCTTATAAAGTTGTTGCCCATTTGGCCCCTGCAACAAAGGGGGCAAAGTGAAAAAACACTACTGTTGTTGTGCTCCTGGGCCCTATTTAGCACTTACAGTCCTCCTGAAAGAAAAGTTCAGCTGCATGAGGTCTGTCCAAGAACTCCAGGATTGGGTTCAGAGAGGAAAAACACACACAAATATACCTCTATGCAGTGCTGGTCATTGAGCCAGCTCTCGGCGGATCTGAGATCCGGCACCAGATAAGGAGCCGGATCTCGGGATCCGGCCAGAGTCAGCCGCCCATGCCCATGAACCGCGCTGGAAACGTTAAAAAAAAAAAAAAACACACGCGACGGCAGCTTTGACTTTTACAGCGGCTTTTGCACTGGTGTGTAATGCACAATGCTCGCTACATGTACAACCCATTCCTTTCAGTTGTGCATGTAGCGAGCACCAGTGCCAAAGCCAGCGGTAAAAGGCAATGCTGCCGTCGCTGGCTTTTTTAATTTTTTTATTTCTTTTTACCGTATTCCAGCATTGCTGGATGTCCACTACGAGCCCCGCCCCCTTTAGACCACGCCCCCTCGGGCAGCGCCCCCCCAAAACTCATCCCCCACCACATTTTTTCCATTTCCACCACTGCCTCTATGTCCTCACCCCTGGTATTCGCACTAGGGGGAGAACAATTAAATCAGCCCTAAAGCAGCCTGTATGGAGGTTAGTAGATAGGTGCTACAACTAAATCGAATACAGTGTGGACGGAAGTAGTCCGAGACAGGGTCGGCAGAAGTTGTTTAAGGGCTCATATTAGGCCATTTCAAAATGATGACTGAGGGCCCCCATGCCTAAAGCTAGGAAAAACAGTCTGAGACAAGGTGGGGGGCTTAGAATATAATGGGGCTTACATGAATACACAAGGGGGAGGTGACAGTTACAGATTATCATGGGACAGGCTGCCAGTGGGGAGCTGAAAAACCAAGTGCCCAATTCATGGAAAAGTGTGCAAAAATCCCTCAAAGCCCACGCACCGAACAAGTCACTGCGTGAGCCAGCACGCAGATGTTTTTCTGCACGCTTTGCATATTCATGGAATTGTTTGCGCAAAGTAACTGTAAATGCAAGTTGCGGTCGGAACGCCCCCGACAGACTCCCACGCAAACCAAAAATAGCCAGAAACACCCACCTTTGCATGCTCCCCGGGTGCGTATACGTGCACCCTCAGAACAGCGCGTGGGGTCCTCCGAAAACAGGGCTGCAACTCGGGGACGCTGTGCGGCGTCCCCCATACCTGTTACCGCCACCCTGACAACTTGCATACAATTCATTGTAACTTGGGCAAAACTCGGAAAATCTGTGTGCAAACCCCTGTAAACCATACTCTGCTACACTGTTTATCAGCACCCCTAATTTAGGTAGGAACCCCGGCTGCGTGTGCGCACCCCTAAATCCGACACCAAATCTTACCTCTGTGCAGTGACTCCTATGCGCAAGTGTCTGTATGCCTGCCTTCGGGTGGCGGATAATGTGAGGGCTTTGCATGGCCATTTCCCTGCTGGGAGGTTGCACTGTCAGATTCCTGAATACATATTGTTCTGCGCAATAGTGGGCGAGCGATGGACTGCCTGCGGGCCGTCCCTCGTAATGCCTACTTTTTTGCATCTTCTTCTCCATTTTCGGTGTTCTGCCCCCCTTCCCCACCCTCTGCGCACGCCACGCCCATGCTCTGCATAGTGTCTTGCGCAAGGCACTCGCCCGCTCGCAAGGGTGTGCCGGGTCACAGCGAAATCCACGCAAGTACAAGGAAAATTCTGAGTATTCAATTCATGGATCGATGAACGGGATTATGCACGCCGGTAGGCGCACACGTTCCCTATTTTCGGCACAAATAATTCCATGGATCGGGCCCTAAATGTTCACTGAAAAGCTATGAATTGGTATTTGTCAGAAAGGTGCTAATGTAGCTGTGGTAGTTGATGCTATGACACCAAACATTCAATATTTCAGACACTAGCGATTCTTCATCACTGAATGACTTATTTTACACATCAGTAAAACTTTTCATTAGCGCTAGCATCGTGCGTTGCTTGGGAGGGAGAGGCTCCGTAGCTTCCGCTCTCATTCCCTTCACACACGCTTATGCCTCTCTCAATGCTCTTCATGTGCGTCACATGTCCTCGCTGAACATGGAGGTAGATGGAGGACTGCACACATGTTTACTCATAAACGCTGAGGAGGCACACATTTGTAATGTCTCATGACAATTCCTCTGGACTCTGATTTCTTCGGCGATTTTTGGAAAAGGTTGTAAGGACTGACAATTTCCTCTCCTCTGGCCATGCATTGATTGTGAATTGCCTTAATTTCTCCACATCTGGATCCTCACTCTCTTGCTGCAGCCAGTATTCTTCACGGAAGATGTCTTGTCTTAAGTCCTGCACTGATGCCACTAAATATTTGTCATGAAGGAAACCTGCCTCTTGTGACACCTCCACATGTAGGTGAGACATGCAGTCCACTTGCTTTTTTTCAATCTTAGGATATGCACTACTTCTACTCTATATTCCTGTAGCTTGGTAGACGCTCTAGCGACACAGTGGTGTCCCTCTTGGGTGCAAAATGTTAACAAGTGGCTTGTGATCTTTTAACAGGTAAAACCATCTTCCCAACAGGTATCTTCGAAAATGCTGGTAAAGGCCAGGATTTCCGTCTCAATTATGGAATAATTGCGTCCTGATTTGATTGGAGACTTTAAGGCATATGACCTTTCTTTTTTGACCAACCACACTCACGTTCAGCCAACACACCACTCGCTTCACAGCGAATCACAGCGTACTGCTCTATCAGTTGCTTTGTCCGTGACACACAAACCATGACTCAGCCTTCGGGGGGCGTGGCCTGGAGCTTATGGCGTGCAGAAGCTGAATTGCCGAGCTCTGGCCGTGGCGCTGCTTCTTGATCCTGTTGCCGACCTGATTTGCACCCTCGGGGACGAAAAAGTGACTGCGAGGATAGAGGAAGCGGTCCCCGACAAGATAGAGCTGATCCCCAGTGAAAATGGACTTACAAGACGTGAGGGGCTGCACTCAAACTGGTCCCCCCCTGCCCGCTTTCAACTGCTTCCAAGATGGCGGATCGCCGATGAATACAGCCTCTCCTGAGGAGGCGAAGCCATCCGCCGCGGCTCCCGTGGGCGCACCTCCCGGAGCTTGCGGGGAATACTCTGGGTCCCGGTCTTCCGTGCGGGAGCCCAAGAGTGCCGGCGTGACATGCCTACGCCGCCCCTCGCCGTGCTGTGGACTGCTGCGGGGTGCCTGCCATGATCGAGATTGGGGGCTGCGCTGATCGTGTGCCGCCTGTGCCTGGAACGGAGGGAGCGGCTCGGGGGGCCCAGATCCGGCCATCCGGGACTCCTTCTCATCGCTGCCCAGAGGCCCGCAATGAGCTCGGAGACGCCAAGCACACTCGCCCGGACACCCGGAGGCTCGGGCCTGCGCCCAGAAGAGGAGCGGCAAGGAGACATCGTGAAACACTGGGGAGGTGGCGGGCTCCGGACCAACCAACCTCGTTGAAGTGGGGGTGGACAGTCAAGGTGAGGAGTTGGTGGGAATTACCCATTGCACCCACCACATGTGCCGGGGGTAACATAATAACCCTCAGTAGCAGCGAGTGCCCCTCCCCCAGGAACTGTCCACCAGGCCTTCGATCAGATATAAATGGACAACACGTCATTTGGTCTCAGACCTTTGAGGATCACGCACACGCAATAAGGTCCGGGGCACAGGACAATTAACACCCAACCACTTTGTGCTGAGGGCCACAAACTTGCCCCCTGGCCCCAACATACAAAAGACGTTGCAAAATAGGCCTGGCACACCTGCCCGGTCCTGAATCTATCCGGATTGCTCCATAATTTACACACCTTGCCCCTGCAGCGAGTTGAACAACGCACGACTTGAACATGGCTGCCAGGAACAAAGGGAAACCAGCCACCATGGACTCGTATGTTTCCACTAAATCAAAAACCCCTACACATACTCGCCCTCCCACCCCAGAACCGGCACAGGCAAGAGAGGGAGAAACCACTGACAACCATACCCAGGTAATGGAGGCTATAGCTTCGCTAAGAACACACATAGACACTAAGATTGATGAATTCAGATCCGACATCCAACTCATGCGTCAAGATGCCAGAAAATTGACTGCGAGGGTGCCGAACGCCGAGACAACCATTTGCGAAACGACCGAAGACACCGTAGCCCTGAAAGCCAAAGTCATATACCTAGAGAGGAAGGTGGCAGCGCTAGAGACAAGATCTGAGGAAGCCGTGGGTCGGGCTAGAAGGGGAAACGTCAGAATACTGGGAGTACCTGAAGGAAGCGAAGGCCCGAATCCAACGGCCTACACTGAGTCTCTGATACTACAAGAGATAGGCGCCGAGAAGCTGACCCAAGGATTCTCAGTCGAAAGGGCACATAGGTCCCTCCAAAAGAGGCCCCCACCTGGTTCGCATCCTCGCCCCATAATTGCCAAAATACTCAACTTTCAGGACAGAGAGACCATCCTGAGGTATTCCAGAGAGGAAGGTCCCATAGAACGAGGTAACTCCAAAATCGCTATCTACCCCGATTATACCCAGAAAGTTCAGAGGGAAAGAAACTCATTTGTACCAGTGAAAGCAAGACTAAGACAGCTAAACTTGAAATACATGCTGCTCTACCCCTCGAGACTGAAAGTCATCTTCAAGGGACGGGCGATATTTCTGGAGAATCCAACAGCCGCTAATATGTGGCTAGAAGATAACAACCTCGCAGAAGGGACAGACGCTCCCCAGACCGCACCAGACACAACCCCATAAAAGGACACATCAAGCACAAGTGGCTGGACCTCAGAAGGTAATCCAACTAACAGTTAGCTACGCAGAAACGGCCCTCGTTCGGCCTCGCCACCAGACGCCAGCCCTATCCCTCGCAAACAACCTAGGTCGGGCCAACCACCTGCCTAACCTACCTTGCGCCCGATACCCGGATGAGTCTAGATGGCTCGAGAGCGCCTGAGCACCACAACGAAGATGTAGTTGCTGGGCGCACCAGTTCGAGTTCTGTTAACTGTTTTGTTAGTTATACAGTCTACATATCACTACTGCCGAAAAAGCGCAAGAAGGATGCATGCTACGACTCGGAGGGTGTGGAACCCGGATACACTTGCCTGCTGTATCGTAACTCACGATTGAGATCGCTCCAGACTCCCGACGGGGAGCGACCAGCTGGGCCTGAAGTATTGCTCTGATGGCGTCACATCTCAAAGTAATGACGTGGAATGTGAGGGGGATGAGCTCATACCTGAGACGGAATCGAATACAGTCCTACCTCCGCAGGAAGAAAGTATCGATTGCAATGTTGCAAGAGACACATCTCACGGAAGATGCTATGTCTAAACTAGCGGACAAATGGGCTGGGACCGGGAGAGGATCACCTTACTCCAAATACTCGAGGGGAGTGTTCACCTGGATGAACCCAAATGTACCCTTCCAATTACAAGGGTTCGAATCTGACAAGGAGGGAAGGTACGTAATAATGTGGGGCACTATTGAGCAGACTCCAATTTGCCTAGTCAATTCGTACTTCCCGCAACACGAATACCTTCACACCTCAAATCAATATGTTCACGGATGACACACCATCGGAACAGGACCTTCATATGGAGGGCGGGGACTTCAATTGCGTCATTGATGGCTCTAAAGACAGGTCTATACCACCCCCCCACCCAAGCAACCCCGCAACATCTGCCCTGACCGACGCGCTGGAACACCTCGACTTGGTTGATATCTGGAGGGAACAACATCCCGACGAAAGGAACTACTCCTATTATTCGGCCCCACACAAGGTCTACACAAGAATCGACTACTTGTTTATCGACAGAGAACAAGCCTCTTTGGCTGAAACCACAACATATTTGGGAAGATCAATCTCTGACCATTCCCCACTGATCATGCAATGGCAAGTCAAGGGGCCTAGACCACCAATCCCCATGTGGAGAATGCCAACTGCGGCCCTCGCCGACCCTATATTCAGAGAGGACCTCGCAGAAAAACTAGAGGAATATATCGACATTAACAAAGGCTCAGTATCCACCTGGAGCACACTGTGGGAGGCCATGAAGGTAGTGGCCAGAGGAGAAATAATATCCAAAGCTGGAGGCACTCGTAGGCAACTGAGGGCTGAACTCGAAGCACAGGAAGAGGAGATCTTCCGACTGGAATCCACCTCATGCACTACACCAGAAGCTGAAGGGAGGTTGAAGGAAGCCTGTGAGAAATGCCAATCTTCCTGGGATAGACTGGAGAAGTTTGATTTTGCAACATACACTACTAGATCCCACAGGGAGTCCGACAAACCCGGAAGACTGCTGGCTCAGTTGTGCAAGCGAGAACGCCCCAAACACCTCCCAACGGAGATACTCGATGAAAATGGGATACGACACAGGACACAACTGGGTATTAATGAAGCGTTTGCCAAATTCTACTCCAAGCTGTACTCCCATGACACACAAATACCCAGAGAAGATATTAAAGACACACTGGAGGAGATAGGCCTCCCCAGAATATCCAGTGAACAGAGAGAAGCACTGGAATTGGAAATCACGACTGAAGATGTGACAGCAGCAATCAGATCACTGGCCACCTGAATTCTACAAAACATATGAAACCACTGTCACCCCAATTCTCCATGTGGTCTATCAGGAGGCCTACGAAAATGGGGTCCTACCTAACACTATGAAAGAGACGATAATAATTCCCATGCTTAAACCGAACAAACCACCCACCGATTGTGACTCTTATCGCCCTTTGGCCATGTTAAACTATGACAGCAAGATTCTTACCACCATACTGGCCTGCAGACTTGCTAGGGTGGTTGGGTCCCTAATACACGAAGATCAGAATGGCTTTGTTCCAGGACACAACACTACGGCCAACCTGAGACGGCTTCAACACATCATGGCCGAAACCTATGAGAAGAGGACCTAGCGGTGTTATCACTTGACGCCATTAAGGCTTTTGATTCCATCTACTGGGAGTGGCTTAGCGAGGTACTGAGAGGGTTTGGGTTTGGCGAAGGCTTCATCAGATGGATCATGGTGCTTTATAATTCTCCCGTAGCAAGAGTAAAGACTGGCGGAATGGTGTCCGAATCCTGGAAAATACAGAAGGGCACCAGACAAGGGTGTCCGCTGTCGCCCATGCTATATATATTGGGCCTGGAGCCGATTGCCATATATTTTAGGAAGCAATTTTTTGACGCAGGCATCACGGTAGGCAACGAACACAATATAATATCGCTGTACGCGGATGATGTGCTCCTATACTTGAGGGACCCCCAGGATAACGCACCAATCACACTGGAAGTACTGGACAACTTCGCAAAATACTCAGGGATCAAATTCAGTAGACTGAAATCCTCAGCCTTCCCTTTGGCCAGTTTGAGAGGCCTTGAGGAGGCCGAACTCCCGAATATAGGGATAGAGTGGCAACTGGACAAGTTCCGATACTTAGGAATCAATGTGAGTCACACCCCGATGCTCACACACGAATACAATACTGAAGTAGCAATAACCAGCCTTCACAGATCTATGAAATTCTGGTCAAGGTTCCCACTTTCGATGGTAGGAAGAGCAGCAATTATCAAGATGATAGTTCTCCCCCATTTTTTATATTTCTTTGCCAACATATGCCACTACATCAGACCGCCCTTCTTTAAGAAACTGGAGTCACTCATCAAGGACTTCCTATGGGGACCTACCAGGCATAAATTGTCTTTGGCTACCCTATCCCTGCCGCATAAGGAAGGAGGAATACAACTCCCAGACCTCCAGTTGTATTATCTTGCGGCACAGCTTAGCCATGTGACGAAGTGGCTCTCGGACAATCCATCTGCTGAGTTGGGGCTGATACGACAATCTTCCTCCAAAGTACTCCCCAGAGAAACGCTTTGGAACCCTCTGCAACAGAAACCCGATGCCCCCCTGATTTTCGAACTTGGCAGGCAGATCTGGACCAGAACTTGATACAGTAGGCAAGTGAAACATCCCTACTCTCCAGACAACCCCATTCTGGTTGACGTGTGCAAAACACAAACGGATCTCTCAATAGCTAGGAGATGGGAAGACGTCGAAATTTACACATGGGGAGATATGTTCGAGGAGGGCGAGTTGAGGGACTTCGAATCTTTACAGACCAACGAAGGGTTATCGAGTGGCCAATTTCTCTGGTATCATCGCCTCAAACAAATCGCTAAGAAAAATTGGTGCAGCTGGCCAGAGGAACCCACCCCGGACCCACTGTTACAAGAAATGCACGACCTTACAGATGGCTGGAAACCTGTTTCTCGACTATATAAAAGGCTCAACGACAAACCCAATCCCAAAAGTTCGGCACTAAAGACGAAGTGGGAAGTAGACCTTGAAACTGCACTCACGGACCAAGAATGGGAAAGAGTACTTTTATACCCCAAGAAGGTCTCGAGAAACTCTAGATTTGGTCAGATACAACTAAACGTTCTTTACCCGACGTACATGATCCCACACAGGGTGGCCTCCTTTAATAAACAGGCCTCCTCAGCATGCCCATGGTGTGGGACCGACAAGGCTGATCTGATCCACATGTTCTGGACTTGCACCAAGGCAATGGCGTTGTGGTCCAGAGTACTACAGACATGCTCAGACGCCGGAATACGCAGACATGCATGGACACCTGGGGAATGTCTATTAGGGACTTACCCTAGACCAAGCAAATATAAACACGTTGTAAAGTTGATGGATATCGCATGCATACTGGCAAAGAGAACCATAGCCATGGCATGGAAGACACCAGGAGGACCGAGGCATGAACGCTGGTTGAGAGAACTAGAGAGATGGACCACAGCCGAAACCAGAGCCTGGCAAGATGGAATCATTCCTGGTGGGGACATAGCGAGTGGCACCCTAGACTCTTGGAAAGCCCTCCTGCGAGACATACACTTCAGTGCAGATCATAAGCCCCCTTGATGAACTTTATTATTTTGCTATATCCGAACCCAAGCATTGGAACAGAGATGATGTCCCCTCGACCATTGTCCCCTTCACTTCCTGAGACATTGTACCTTCACCTGCAACCATGCCCATCTGAGACGGATGAACCTTTCATATGTAGACTGTCGTTGTTTAGTTTTGACGTTTTTTGGTAACTTTGTACTATTTGTATGCACCTAATACAAATGCTAATAAAATGCGTTACAAAAAGAAAAATGACTCAGCCTTCGAAAAGACGGCTCGCACTTAGCGTTTCCATTACCCATGGCGGGCAGCTGCGTCTAACTCACTGAGACCAGAATGTCGTGAAGAGAATACAAGCAAGTATGCAAGGTGAGAGCTTGATTATTACTACCTGTACACAACACCACAGAAACAAGCCCGCATCGGTTCAAATAGAAACACCTTCTGTCCTCGAAGCATTTTATCCAAATTCATATTATTTATCCAAACTCACAGCTTATCCCTCTTTTACCCACCAGGATATATGAAATCAGATGACTTTGTCATTCACATGGGACTGCGAGATTCGAGCCAATAACTAGAATGCCCAAATTCTACAAGTCGAAAATCATCACCGAGGTTTCTATTTAAGGTACCTTGATGCTCCCTTATCACAAAAAGATCTTTCATTTAATGTTTTTGCCAGGACAATGCAATATAAATAAAATACTGTCCCCTGATTTGAAAACATGCAATATCAGTTGACCTTTGGTTTGATTACTATTTCAGAATTACAACGCCTCCTTTGAGACCTGAGCCTGTTTCTCTTATTTCCCATGGCGTGCGCCTCGAACCAGAGGGCTACCACAGCCAATTTCCGGTGTGTACACACATATTTTTGCTCTCTACGAGGGTAAGAATTCTCCCCTCTGATTTATCGCAATGCAATCTAAAATATTAGAATCACTCTAGTTTAGCCCACAAGACTCTGAAAACAATCTTTTAAAAACTTCTTTTTCTTTATGTGTCTGCCTCCACACAGGGTCCAGTTTCTTTTTTATTGGCCTGATGAAGGCTTCTATCAAAATATTTTCCCAGCAGGTGACATTTTCACCGAAACATGCTATGGATGTGGTTTCAAAAACCTTTGAAGGTCATTTGGCCTCTTCTCTAATACAATTCCACCCCCAATATGGATGTGTTGTCTGAAGAATTTTGTAGTCTAGTTGATTTGGACTTTTTCTGACACAAGCATGTCGTTATTTACATTTTTAAAGCACTCACACAGCCCGCAGGCATTGAGGCACTGTTACAGGAATTGATTCTTTCTTTTTTGCATAATTGTTTGTCTTAGTTGCGTATTTATAATGCGCTTAAATACCCTGAGGTTTCTAAGCACAGACCCGGGGATCGAACCTGTGTTGCTTCGTGTTGTCTTGCTTCCAAGGCGAACACTTTGCCTCTGAGCTATACTCCCAGGACAAGTTTGTCCAACCAAACAAGTGCTTACTTGAGTGGCACTTTGAATATTATTATATAGGCTACCCATTTTGTTCTTCTTTGATTCATTTTCACTATATTTCGGATTGATTCATGTTTACAAAAAAACTTTTTTCTTTCTGTTTTTGGTGTTTTGATTTTCTCTCTCCTTACTGATTGAATTTTGCATTTTAATTATTGTCACCCTTGTTTTCTTTTTCCATTAATGAAAATCCATCTTGAATTACTTGCTTGAAAACTACTTTTCTGTATGTTTGGATTTTTGATGATTTTCTTTTTAAATTACTCTTTTCCTCCATTCAAATGCAACTATTAAATGGGTAACTAATCTACCTCATGGATTGTTTTCAGTATCTATTATGGATACACATCATTTGAAATCAATTTAAATTACTTTCAAAAACTAAACCTAGCTCAGTGGATACCATTGTTTGTTTTTTCTCTTTAATGTCCCGATCCACTTTTGCTTTCGGGACTCTCCCTAATTTCCTTTTTTGTATGAAAAATGTGACCTTTCTTCTGCATCAATGTGGCTCCAATGCCGTACGCACTGGCATCTATTGCGATGTACATGTCCATCAAACTGTCAAAAGCTTTCATGCACAGTACATTCACTAGGCCATGCCTGATTTGTTGGAATGATATCTGACAGGCATCTGACATCTTGAAGGTGACTCCTTCCTTTTGCAACGGCCTCATGGGTTCAACTTTGGCCGAGAAGTTCTCCACAAATCTGGAATAGAATTCAGTGTTCAGCCCCAGAAGACAAAGAACAACTCATTAATTGAGTTGGTCTTTGTCTTTTGGGGATGGCGCTTGTTCTATCACCTGAACTAGACTTTCTTTTGGCTTGATGCCATCTTCGGTCAGAGTATACACCCAGTTCTCACCGCTGTCACTCCGAAGCAGTACTTCTCTGGGCAGTTTCAGCCCAGCTCCCTTCAAGGTTTTCAACACCTGTGTTTAGTGCTGTGTTGTGTATGTATAAATTGGCGAATATGGCAGAATTTCCCAACACTTGTATTGGTTCTGATATGTTAGGTAATTATCAATTGCAATAGGTCTGTGGAGACTTCACAATGTGCTCAGTTTATCAGTTGCTTTTTATTTTGCGAGGACCACTAAACTCAAGTGCGTGGCTTCTACTGCTTCAATAGTTCCATCCGTCTCCATGTTTTCCAACAAGTTCCTCAGTTCCTCTCAAGCTGTGATCAGAACCGGGCGTACCTTGGTTTTATTGGATTTACTCCTCGAAGCAGTATGCAATTTTTGTAGTGTTTTACACAGCTCGGTTTACTGTTGAGGACTGCTTCATGGTTATCAATTAGGTTTTTGGTCGATTCTGTGTTCAGGGCATAGACTGTTTTTTTCCCTGCAAGGATCCAATTTCATTTTGAGCTTTCTCTGTCCATGCCATCCGAGTATCGGGTCCCGTTTGCCTTCCTTCAAATTGAATATTCATTTGGTGTAACACGAGAGAGTCATTTTGTTACCTCCACATACTCCAGGTCTGACATCACATAAATGCAGATTATTGACTTTTATGCAGGTTTTGAGGGTATCTATAGGCACCATTGTGAGATCTGATCCTGGGTCTGCAAGCATTTTCACTCCATGGTCATTCACTAACACTTTTCCAGTATGGATTTTTTTTGTGTGTTTATATTTTGAATTTTGTACAGCCAGGACTGTTGGTTTATCTGGCAATTCTACATCTGTCTCACTGGAGGGAGCTGCAACCACGCTCACTTTGTACCTTTTCTTGAATGTGCAGCTCTTGGTGTACTGACCTTGCTTCTTGCAATGTGAACCCCTTGCTGCCCATGTGGGGTATTTGGGATCATTAGCTAGGTGCTGTTCATCTCCACACCGGTAGGACGTGATGCGTTCACCTTTCCTAGCATAGATGGTTGCTAGAGGACAATCGTATGTTTGTTAATTTCTTAGACACTCTGCCTTCTTCTCTCCAATACTGCCTTCGCCTCAGCAGAACCCTTGTCGTCTTTATGTCGACGTCTGACTGCAGTTTCCTCCGCTGTTCTTTCGATGACCGGTGCCTCTTCTATTCTGGGGTTCTTTGCAGCTAGCATTTTTTCCTAGATTGAATGATCTTCACAGTTAATAATCAGCAGGTCCTTAATTCTTTCGTCAGTGGTTGTTGCAAATTCACATGGACTTGCCATTTGGTAACAGGGTTACAGTGAAATCCTCAATGGAGTCTGATGTTGGTTGCCTGTTGGTGTAAACGCCCAGTCTTTCAAGCATTATGTTCTGCATATTTCCAAAGCTCTTCTGCAGGGGCAGGTTGGCTTGGGTGAAGACATCCAGAGCTGCGTTTGCTGTTATGGAACGATGAATGGGCAGACTTCCAAACACCCTATGTCGTTCCACTCCCAAACAAAACAATCATTGCTTCACTAGAGATTCTTCAGTGCTGAAATATTTATTTCACACATCAGTGAAACTTTTTATTAGTACTAATCTCTTTCTTGGGTTACTTGGCAGGGGCTCACTTGTGTCTGCTCTTGTTCACTGGCTGTGTGCTTATGCTCCTCTGTGTGCCTTTCTTGTGCACTGGCTCATGCATCACACAGCCCTGCTGACCATGGAGGTAGAGAGAGGACTGTGCCGTGTGCACCACAGTAGTCCAAATTGTAGTAAAAAGGCAACAAGGTGGTAGGAACTTTGCTGGATAGTACTGAAAAACCCAAGGGAGGTGACGGCCTGAGGGTGCAAGCAAAGACAGCCTGTAATGAACACACTGCAAAGCGCACATTTAATGTCCTGAGTTATAGAAGTATTTTAGTGTGTCATAAGACTGCAAACATAAGGGCAGCATCTTTGGGCCCCATGAGGCTCGAGGCCTATTTCAACTCAAAAAGTTTAAAGTCTCCGATGACGACCCTGATCCCAGCCCGTTCAGCTGTGCACGCATTTCAGTGCCATTAAAGCGTCAGTAAGCGGACTATCGTTCCTCCGAACCATCTGAGGGGAAAGTAAGTAGGCCACTGAAGCATCTGTATTTGTATTTGTATTGTTTTATATAGCGCCTTAATCCAAGCATCTGGGCGCTTCTTCAGTATGAGCCAGAGTTTCTTTCAATGAAAATTGAGCTCACTGCAACAGAAGATCAGAACAGGAACCCCCTGCCACTCCACCAGGCCAACGCGCCTCAGGCAGAGCCAGTGTTGCCCTCATAAGCAAGAACCAATGAACAGACAGTAAGCTGCCTCAGTTCCCAGCCCAAACAGCTTCAGGCTGCAGTTCAAAACTTTACTAGAAAACAGCCGTAACAGCATATCTTGCACAACAAAACTGACACAGCTACCCAAGCCTGCAGCTACTTGTAAACCAAATCCATCCAGGCATCTGTACCAGCCCCGCTGGCCTTCATCAACTCCAATCTGCCACCAGGCATCCGTGCCAGCCCATCCACCCTCCAGCGTTCAATTTGCAGCACCCGCATGTTACAGGCACCAAGTCCAGTACTTAGGAAGCATGTTTTGCGGTATTGTACACCTGTGTTTATTTTACGTTTACATTTTTGGGTACACTCTACTCGTTTTGTTTTACTATTGCTTTGAATATTATTTCTAGACAGAGTGCAGCTGGTTTTTTCTTTAGTTAGGACAGACTTCAGGCTTAGGGAGTTTACAGTGAATTCAAAGGAGAGCTGCATTTTGCATTTGAAAGGACAATTGGACTGGCAATCAAAATGTGCTCAACTGTCTCCCAAGTCTGAGGCTTAGGGTGCGGGCACGGAGTACACATTGCAAGGGACTGTGTATAGAGTAAATAGAAATGGACTATGCTTCAAATATTTGACTTTTATGCAAAACAGTTGTAATCGCATGCAATGTTTCCTCTTAATATATTTCCCTAAGTGTGGGAATGGTAAACTTTTCTGCATACATTATTTTCCATGTGTGCAACGGAATCACATGTATACTTAGTGAAGTAGGTCAAATCTCCAAAATCTCCAAAGGGTTTGCAAGGGAATTTCTTCTTCTCAGCCACTGAAAATCTTTACAACTCAGTGTAAAAGGTGCATCTTACAACACTTTTCCCAAACGTATAGGCAAAAAAAAAATGTAAATGTATATGCAATTATATGGAGAGATCATTAGCCAGCCCAAGACTTCAAGATATGCCATAGTATCTACCAAAAGTACGCCTGTGCAGAGAAAAAAACATGCAAGCACAACAATATAAATGGTATTCTCAGGATAAACAATAGGATTAGTTGTGGCTATTCATTTGGCGACAATGCTCAAAGACAATGCAGAAAGGATGATTTGAGGAAGTTATACGCCTCACTATTACTTCAGAGATTAAAGACATGGGCAAAGGACTAGGGGCATCAAGACCCCTTTCAATTTGGATTAACCAAAGGCATGGGGACCACTCACCCGTTGGTTATGCTGGCACTACTAAACAAAAAACTGTTATCATCTAAAAGTAAATGTTACTTGGCTTTCATAGACTTTTCCAAAGCCTTCAACACCATCAGCCGACAACCGCTTTGGGAAAAACTCTTGACGTGGAATTGCCCCCTGACCTGGTCACCCAGATCAAAGCCCTGTACACGGATACCTCTATTAGAATAAGATTGAATAAGGAAGGACTTCTAAAAAAGAAGATTAAAATGAGCCGTGAGGTGATACAGGGTTGTCAACTTGCCCCCTACCTCTACTACCTGTACATCTCAGACTTCCTGGAAGCTATGAAAGCTTGCTTGTGTATACACCCAAAACAAGGGGAGTGGGAACTGATGCACCTCTTATATGCTGATGATCTCGTCTTGATGGATAGAGCCCCAGTGGGGCTACAGAGACAATTGATTCAACTAGAAGCTTACACAGAGGCGAATAATCCCTCAATCAACATCAAGAAAACAAAGGTGTTGCAATTCCATCATCTGAAAGGAAAAGCCACGTTGAAATGGTACATTAGCAGAGAAAAAGTAGAAAGGGTTCTCACATTTAATTATTTGGGGGTGATGATCTCGATAAAACAAGCAGGAAAGGACAACATTGAGGGACAGTCTCGGAAAACAGAACTATTGACCAACCAAGCGCTATTATTGAAAAGAAGACTCTGTGCCTTTTCCCTGCAACCAATCATTGATTTCTACAACGCGAAAGCAATGCCTCTTATCACGTACGGAGCAGAGGTATTAATGAGGGCCCTGAACCACTTATGGCCAGTATTGGAAGGGAAGTTCTGGAAGTATGTGCTTGGACTTCTGAAATCAACGCCGATCCAGGTCGTAAGGAGAGAACTAGGCCTAATTTCAGTAAGAGCAGTTGTGGACTGGAAATTTCTAAGCTTTTACAGAAAATGTATAGCATTGAACCCGGCCCCCTCCATCGAAATGATACAGGCTGAATGTAAAAATCAGAAAAATACACTTGGTGTCCTGTACGTAGAGCGATGCAGAAAGTTACTATCCTCGCTCGAGGCTTCCGAAGAGGAGCTCCTTTGAAATCCTGGAAACACCTGGAGTAGTTACTGGATAAAAACTGGGGAGGAAGCCAAAGCCTACAAAATGTTTAAACAATTAGGGTCAGAGGAGAGAATCTACGGTCAACCTATGAGCAATATAAAGAAATTCCTGGATCCTACTTACCGAGCCAATTTCATAAGGATTAGATTCAATCTACTGCCAACGATGAAGATCTTGGCAGACAGGAGAAAATGTTTGTCAGTATTACCTATGTGTAGATTTTGCAGGATGGCAGAATCAAGCGAAACACTGAAACACTTGGTGACTGTTTGTGGGGCCCTAACAGAACTAAGGACAAAACATCTAGACAAATGTATTTAGAACAAGTCATCACTATCACCAGACCAGTGGTGGCAACTTTCCCTAAGAGGCGAACACATTGGCCGTAGCATCGCCTTGATTGACTTTACTAAAGAATGTCTAAACTTAAAAACCGAGATCTAAGGAAGTGCCATCAGTAGGGGAATTACCCTTTGTCCCTCCTTGTCTAGGCATTATATGTCACTTTTCTTTTCTGGGGGAGGAGTGGTAATAACTTAGTAACTACTCAGTAACTCAGCTTGAACTCAGTTTGAATGTGGTAATCTGGACTCTATAAAAAAAAATGTTCAACTAAATCAAATTAAAAAAAAGATTTTGTATTGAACTAATATGCAATAAAAAAATAAAGAAAATAAAAGTGTTTAATGCCATTGGGGAAAAAAACCTCATGTCTATTAAAAAAAAAACAATATCGCTTATCACTGATGTGGCTGTCAAAAGAATCGGACAGGATCCAATTTTTGTAAATGGAATACTGGCAGCTAAAAGGAATGTGTCCGAAAAAAAACATGCCAATAGGAGTTCATGTGCCACTTTAATTAAGTAATTCAGGGCTAGGAAAACATGCCTCTCATAATTTGTGTAAAGATGATTGCACCAGAATAACTGTACCTCAGAATATGATGATCAAAATTCCTGTGCCTCTGCTTACTAGCCACATAACATTGTTCTGTGAGTTGTGACAACATTTACTCGAAATGATCCATACAGCTAAGAGAGATATAGACCATCCATTTCTACTGTGTAAAAACAGGAAAATGTGCCCAACAGAAATGGGAACCCAGGAATGTTTAGGAGCCTACCACCTGCTTCTACCCAGAAAGTTCCACTGATTTATTTTCAAATCATTGACCAGCAGAGCAGTCATATTGATAGGAACTCTAACAATATTACTGTCCAATCTCGAGGAATTTTAAGGAGAAAACCTATTTTAATAAGCATTAAATATCCCTACTGACACAGCTAATTTCTCTCCTACTGCCTGAGAAATTATTTGATTCCAAGTAGGCAGTAAAATCGTATCAGAGCCCATGCTTCTTCACCAAGCCCAGACACAATTCAACAGGAGCCTTACTGAGGTTTCTTCTGGAGCCCTGTTGAAGAAAATCACATATGTTCACCTTTTAAGTCAGTAGCAGCAATGCTCACAGGTAGAAAAGTTTGAGTGCCCTCTTCTGAAATTCACTGTTATCAGTTGAAAAAGATGAATGGGGATGTAAGAAGCAATAAATGCAAACACGTGATTATATCGAAAAGCCCTCCGCAGCTGAGCATAGAAAGAAAGAGAATGTGCAGTTTCCTAGACTGTTACTAGAGTTTCCTATCCTTTTGCAAACATTTGCTTTACTGTACTGACAGAATGTCTGATTTGGTTTTTGAATGGTGCTCATTTGTTCTTCACCCCCAAGGAGTGTTCTCCTATGCCCTTCCACCCGTACCCCATCCCTGGCTCCCGTGCTAGCCTCCAATACTAGTTGACAGAGCTCTGTAAAAAGTGAGGGATTGCAGCAGTAAAACAGTAACTGGAATATTTGCATACCCATTTACAAGCAAAACATATTTAAAGACTCACCATGATATTATGTGGAGTTTAAGAAAATGTTGTGAATCTGTATGAGCCCAATTATTATGAAGTGCACAGAAGATTGTTTGCAACATACCCCACCTTCAGTTTGGTGGGTAGGTTTATACAAGTGCTCAGTAAAACTGCTTTTCTATAGCAGTGAGTTACCATACTCTATGGAACTCTGAAAACTTGGAAAGACTGCAAATCATGTGAAATGCATTCTAGCTATCTGAAACTAGGGTAATGCTAGCAATGCTAAAGTAGGAGATGCTGAGAATGGCATTTGCCTACTCCTTAGAGGGCAAATTAATATTTGATTATTATAATGCATTAACTTGCAAGGGGGCCACTACAAGGTGCTTGTGTGACACATGTACAAAGAATAGGACGCATGAGATGAGGTTATACATCCAAGTAGAGATACGCTCGTTGATGCCCAACGTGGCCAGGCTGCTCCCTAACAGAGTTTGACACAAAACTGGATGCCTACCTACTATGGATGCATACCTTTCTTTAAAGTTGCGAAAGGGGAAACCCTGCACTATAACAGAAGGCAGCTAACAGCCTAAAGGATGAGATATTTGCTTCGAAGCACCTGGCAAAGCGTTATTTGATGAGCTTTCTCCAGTACTCTTAACACACCTTGCTTTGAGAAACACCAGGAAAAGGTCGAAACACCTTGGCATAATGGCATCAACAGTATTTGGCATAAGGGCATCAGCAATATTTCATGATTCACAGGATGTTTAAATGTTAATAATAAACACATTTTCTTAACCAAACAACAAGACTGATGATTATCTTAGAATATAGAACCAACCAGACTGCCATTCTCAAATACTGACTGACTAGAAACTTTGAACAAAGCAGTACATAATTAACAGGTCATGTGCACGTGATATGGCCAATAACCCAATTTGTGTACACATCCAAGTAGCCTGCTTACAGTCATTATCTGATATTTGAGCTGAAAGTTGGGCAACAAGGTCTGTGTGATGCTTTTGCTAAGGCACCGCAATAAGTAACAGCCATTCTTGTGCTTGAATGTCATTCATATCATAACAAACATTAGCACCCAGGCGAGGGGAGCCAGCCAATGAGATGGCTAGAAATGCAGGCTTAAACTGCTGGTACAAGCCCATATTCCATGCTGCCTGATGCCCGGCTCCCCCACCTTCCATACCCATTTTTTTTGTTTCCCTCCCCACCCCCCCACTTACCTTATTTTGGTGGCGGCGAGTGCTGCCGCCGCATTTGCTCCTTCCCCTTTCCTCTAGCAGGCTGCCATGGAAAGGGAAGAGGGGCTCAGTATGGAGCCCTGCCTTCCCTTTCCATGGCAGCCATCTTGGTAAAGGATTTTCATTCATTAAACGGGATGCGAGGCATCCAGTTCAATGAATGAAAATCCATTTTTTTGTAGCACCCCGGGTTAACAAAGCGGTAAACCGAGCCCCGAATGGCCTTAAGCCCCCATTGCAAGGGCTGGAACTGGGGTTAACGACCCAGAGCCCTCATTATCCTTGTTACACCCGGGCCGATAACTTGAGCTGCCGGCCCATTAACCCTTATTCCAGCCCTTGAAACGGGGACTTAGCGCCACATAAAACAAGTGTATGTAGGTACAAATCTGGAAACCATTTGCAGAGCCAAGGTAGGTAGAGTCAAGGTTGTTTGGTAATATCTGAATGTGACCTGTGGAGGAAGTTTGAGTCATAAGTTATAAGTGTGGTAGAGTCAAGTATAGGAGTGATGGGTGGGGAGGAAAGATAATTTGGTTAATGTGTGAAGGCATATCTTAGTTAGATCTTCTGTTCATGGAGCCACTTTTTCATGTTAGTGTTTAACCTTTTGTGGGTATATTCTATTTTTAGGGTTATGTTTTTAATGTCAAGCTTGCACAGTATGGCAGTGCTAATAGGGTCTATCAGAATATCAAGTGAAGTTAGTATAATTTATCTTTTTTTTTAGAGAAAGCAATTATGAGGTACTTGCTGTGACTTGTGCCTTATTACATCTTTCTGAATAGGTGGGAATTGTCTGTGTGTGCTGCTAATATTCTTCTGAGTGGCACGCAGATGGAAGCTGGGCAAGTGCACACAGCTTAGGGGGAACATCCATTGAATGAGGTGTTTATTGGTTCATGCACTTTTAAAATTGTGTACATCCCTTACTAGGTATTTAGATTGTGGATATTATTTGAGACCCTTACTATTTTTGTCTGCAAGTAAAAGCTATTTATTGTTATTTATTGCACATTGAAAAGAGGTTAACCAAGACTCTGCTACCTGGCCTTTATACTGTTGAAGTATTCCGGATGCAAATAGAGAAATGGATAGATAGCTGCCTTACGCCCCACCCAGTTTCCGAAAACCAAATAACATAAAAATATACCTTCTTAAGAGAGATTAATCACCACCATTGTGTTGGGTATTCATTCATTTGCTTAGAAACTGTAACTGAATGTGTTATTTCATTGTGTTTCATTGAGTTATTGCCATCTTGTGTTGCAGTTAAAAGGAGTACCGTGAAGTTCACGTCTAAAATCCACTCCACGTGGAGGCACTTTACTAACAAGACTTTTATGCACAGCTTGCATGCCTTGCCCTGAAAATTACTGCACCCACTTATCCGCCAAATCCATGCTTTTTACCAAGGAAGTTCACTGATTGATGCGACCCATCTCCTGTGACCTTGATGCAAAAATCTGCATTACAAAACAATAAAATAAAGATAGTGAGTACAATCCGAGCATTTCCAGGTGGTTCGATAAAAAGGAGGCAGCCGCCCATCTAATGGCAAGAGTTGGCATGTATGTAGTGACTACCCCTGCTCTCTTTGGTAATCACTTCCTGATTGCAAGTTGGTTATAGGGTCGCCAACCATCCAGAATTTTGCTGGACTTTGCCAATTTCATAGGCAGAGTCCTGTGTCCTGCACGTGATCTGTCAGGGACACGTAAAATGCCAAACGTTGCTTGTCGTCAGCAGGATCAAAGGCTTTTCTGTGATTGAGGCTCACACATTTTCACGTGATATTTCAAGCACAGAGGAGCACAGTGACTGGGGGCTGTGAAACAGCTACTCAACATGTCAGTATGTGTCAACTGGTTACTTGCATTACTATACTGTAATCTTCCAAGTAGGATGGGTAAAATAAGGCTAACAAGCATTGGCAAAGCCACCAGCTTTGGATTTTGGAAAGGCACGGGTTAGGTATTTGCCAGGCACTGCCATAATGGTAACACCTGTCCATAAGATGGTAACAGCTGGAACATGGTGAGAACATTTGGGCATTTGACAGCAGTGCCTGGTAAATATATATCTAATAATACCTATAGACAAGCCAGAACTGTTGGCTTTGCTAATGCTTGTTTTTAACATGCCTTCAGTGCAAGGACATGCATACTATTTATAAATTAAGTGTCTGAAGTGTAAGGGTGGAAGTAGGAACCTGACACACAGGTGGCACGCTTTTGGCTATACATTTTATTAGTGAGCAAATAAAAGAGAAATTCCTATCTGACCCGAGTTCTTAGAGGGGTTTCCCTGACTCAACTAATACTAAGGAAACTGTCAGGCTGTCAGTCTAAAGCATTGCCCTGTGTCCAAAACAAATTTCCTGCCCTTACACTATAAATCTATTTAAGAAAGAGGTGTGGTCTTCTTCAGTTCAGCTCTGGGTGTTGCAAATAAAATGTTATTCTCAAGGAATACAAATCAAAGGTCTCAAACGGCTCCTTGAAGTGGGATTCCAGCAAGGTATATCAAACAAGAGTCTCGTATTTTTACAGTGTTAGGGGGATGACTCGCTCCCCCCTGACTGTTCACAGGTTTCTCAATGGTTTTTCCAATTGTCAGGACAAGTGACTTTCTTCTCCTGGCCTTTATCAGACTTTTCACAATGAAAGAATGACTGCCGCTTCTTGGCTCCTTTCATAATGTTAATCAAGACCAGGGGGTATGTCTACCTTCCCCTGGCTGTTCTCAAACTCTTCACAAGACCAATAGAATGACCACCCCCGTCTTGACTTCTTTTGTATTGTTCATCAAGACCAGGGGGTATGTCTTCCTTCCCCTGAGTTTTTTCAACCTCTTCCCAAGGCCAAGAGAATGACTCCCTTCTCTTGTATTCGTTTTCAACTTTTATTAATACTAGAAGGTATGTCTATATTCCCTTGGTTTTTCTCAAACTCTTCACAGTGTTCACAACCCACCTGCTTCACTACCCTGCCAGGTGCTGTGACTATGATGATGGTTTTGTAGGCAGTTCGTTATTGTGTGCGAGTTCCTGACCCTTCTTAGATCTTCTTGTTTTCTTGGCACTTCTACCCAGTTCACTATCCTGCCAGGTACTCTCCTTGTCGTGCCCCAAACGCTTCTTATTGGTTTCTTTTTCTCTCGGGTCCCAGACCACTTTGGTATTGGTTTCTCTCTTCCTCGGATCACAGACCTTTTTATATCGGTTTCTTTCTTTCTCGGTCCCAGACTCCTTTGGTATTTGTCTTTCTCTTTCTTGGGTCCCAGACCCCTGTTATATTGGTTCCTTTCTTTTTGGGGGCCCCTACAACCATTCTGGTCTTCCTGCCCTCTGCCGGGTGCTCACCAGTGACTCTCGGATGTCTCCAGGCTTCGGCTCCCCTCTCTGGAGTCTTCCGGTCATTCCAGGGACTGTGCAGGCTCTGCAGCGGTTCCCTGCTGCTTTTTGGCCTCTTCTGATCGTCCCAGGGATTGGAGCAGCGTTACCGCGGCTCCCTATTGTTGGGCTGGGCAGCCCAGGCAGTTCCCTCTCTCCAGCCTTCTTGCCGGGTTTTTGTATAACGACTTATATAGTGGCAGGTTAGTTTATTATATAATTGGTGTTCTTTTCAAGGCCTTTCTATAAAACATATTATTATTTAACTCATGAAACCAAAGCCGTGGAATATATTCATATGAAACAAAGCTAGGAAGATATGAGGTCACATATACCTTAATACGTGCTAAGGACATGTATGTTTATCCTGTTAACATACGAATGCATAATAGACCAGCACTTATGGGGTTTTCACAGACTAGGCACAAATACCTGTAACCAAAGTGTGTATTCCTGGGCAAATCATTTCATCTCACTGGGGTGATTTTATATGTCCAGGAGTGTGAAAGTGCGGTTTCAAGCTAAGGCATTAAGTGGTATACGCCTCACTTTTATACTCCAGGGGATTTTCATTAGGTTTGGAGGCAGAGTAGGGGCACCAAGTGGACATGACTTTTCAACTGTGCATTTTTCCCCAACTCTAAGAGGACCTGGTTTTATTCCTGCACGAGAAAGGTGTGAAATTAACAAATCCCTACTGAATGTGCCTGCTTTTGGTGTTTGCTAAAAGCAGATTAATTCAATAGGAATCCATTGTAAATGCTGCCTGCCAAGAATAATTACATTGATTGTAACACAATGTGGAAAGCCAAGGTGTTGGGATGGTTTAGCCTGTGTTGGCACCTTTGTTTTACACTTGGCCTTTATTATGGAAAACTGCATGGTGATGACCCTACAGCAAATAACTGTAGATACAAGTGGATCCCTCCTTGCAATTACCACTTTTTGCAACATCAACACACCACTGTGTCTACTTGCATTCACTGGAAGTGATTAAGCATACAGCTTATGCTATTATAAATAGGTCTCAATGATGGTTTACTATACAATAGAGATGCTTCATATATAGTAATAGTGGCCATTCATAATATGGCACATCACAAAGCGATTTATCTCTTGGCTTATTCACAGCAACTTCTTTCAGTGGTACTTCCCATGATGCCCTTGAGCATCAAAGACTCATGATCCTCCTGCAAAATCCTTTTCTGTGACATCTCTTCTGATGATGTCAATACATATTCAAATTAGTAGGTTTGTTTGTCTCTTGCAGTACAGTGCCTTCCAAGACTGGGACCTGGAGAGAAGTATAATAGATCAGTACCATGTATACATAGTGGTCCTACAGGTTTTATTTTCTTGTGCTTTGTATCTGTTAAAATGCCATTTCCCACTAATGGTCCCTAACAAGTGGGTAGGATGGATCAATGGCGTGTGCATGATGTTGTAGGGCACCCCACACTGCTTCTGATGTGCCTAAGCATCTTAAATGTCCCGCAAAATCATTAGTTTTGTCTCTTAAGTGGCATTGAAAGAGATGTCTATAAGCTTGAAACTATCATCATGGGAAGTGAAGCTAGGTGACAGATCACATGTGAAGACGGATGCACTGCATTTGGGTGTAGTTTGGTTATTTACCCACCCAACAGATGTAGGGAGGGCCCTGGCCCAGTCCTCACCCATCAGGGTGAATGCTGGGCCAGGGCTCTGAGCACGAAAAGGAGGCGCTCAGTAGGGGTCACACATGCCATGTTCAACTCCTAGCCCTTCGCCTACAGCTTCCTCATGCCATTATACACAGGAACCAGGAAGCTCTCCCATATTCTGTCATGTCCTCTGTCATGTCCAATCGCTCACCTGCTACTGTTCCCAGTTCCAACATGCACTCCCGACGGCAGCGACAGCAGCAGCGGCACAGCCGCAGAGGTCTCCCGGCTGGTGGACCAATGTCCTTACGCCCCTTTCCACGCTGGCGGTTGCCATGGCGACTCCTTCACGCTCCGCGGCGCAACAAGGGCGTAGGGAAACCCACGTGTCACATGCCTGGAAGACGCCCACAACATCAACAACAATCCCTGTCTGCGTTGCGTTCCATGTGACACTTAGCTGCGGTCGCGTGACTGCGTCACATGACCATGCTCGTATTGAAAAAGGGTGAGCAAATGTGGAAACATTGCTTCACAGCTTCTTCACGGAGAACTGCTTGGCATTTGGATTACTCTTGTTATTTACGTATTACCTTGATCTCGGAACGTTTGCTTGGACTGTCTTTTGGATTTACCTACCTGTATTTTAGCGTGCTCTCTGATCATCTGGACTTTTTGGACTTGGTACTTGGACTTGGTACTTGGATTTCCTTGTCTACACTTCTGTCTTTTGGCTCCTGAGCTTGGATTGTGTTTTTTGGATTGATCACGGATTACGTTCTTGTTCCATACCTAACTCAGGTGTCTCCCAGAGTGCCATAAGAACACCTCAGCCTGCTGCTGCTGTCAGCATCCTACCTGCCTACGCATACAACCTCCCAACTGCCCACTTTAGGTAAGCCGTTGTTACATTGTCACTACTGTCCTTCCCATTGTTGTCAATTATCATTGCTTAAACATAACCGTTCATTGCCTTACAGTGGTCAGGGGGTACTTCCGGCATTCCCGGTTCCAGGCTGACGACACTCTACACCTGTGGCCTCAAAGATTTCTTGAGTAGTGTTTTTACTCTTACTCGTGCGGTACGTGGGGACAGAGGTATTATTTATCTACACGACCATCAAGTCAGAACAGACTGTGAAGCCTTTTGGTCGTCCAGATAATGGATGCCTCAGCCGGGGACCCTTTGACTGCTCTAATGCAAGCAGTTACAACACTCAGGACTGACATGGCCGCCGCCACCACTGCACTCAGGACTGACATGGCCGCCGCCACAACTGCTATACATCACCGCATTGACACCCTACAAAGCTCCCATCATCCTCTGCCTGCAGATTCCGAATTTGGGGATCCTTCCCCCTCACAGAATCCGACTCCTGCCACGCCACCCCCTACTTCAGCTGTCCCTGTGGTTATTCCAACACCATTTTCTCTTGCAGCCCCCGAAAGATATCGGGGAGACCCCAGAAAGTATCGCACTTTTCTAAACCAATGTAAACTCCACTTTTTGTGCCGACCTCAGGCATTCCCTGACTCAGTAACTAAGGCTACATTTTTGCTTTCCCACTTATCAGGTGTGGCAGCCACTTGGGCTAACCCTCTGTTAGAGAGTCGTCACCCTGCCCTTTATGATTTCGATCTATTAGTCAGTGAAATGGCCAAGGTTTTCGATACTAAGTACAAGGCGCAGTCTCGAGATATGGAATTGTTGGACCTCACCCAGGGCCGACAGTCGCTCATAGAATACATTACTTGGTTTAACCAGCTCTCCGCTGAAACCTCCTGGCCCGAAAACAAAAAGGCAGTTGTGTTTTATCGGGGTCTGTGTAACTCCATGAAAGATGCATTGTCGGTTGTACCGTCTCTCCCATCAGTCTATGCTGACCTGGTTGAGTTGGTCTTATGGTTGGACGCGAGACGGACCGAAAGCAGGGCGGAAGCAGGTCTGTCACACCTTCCACCTACACCCACATCTGATCCTACTTGTGAACCCATGCAGATAGGTGGGATACACAGTCCCATTACCCAGGCTGAACGAGAACGTAAGAGAACAGACAATGCCTGTCTCTACTGCGGTCTCAACGGTCATTTCGTTAAGGAGTGTCCCCGCCGCCCAAAAAATAAGACTCCGGGTTTTCAGAAGACTCACCCTTGAGATCAGGGGTTGGGGCGAGTCCTTCACAAAACCCCTCGGACCTTGCCTTTGGTCCTGTCCGACCCATGATGGTCCAGGCCTCATTGAATCCTACCACAGGCAACACGCATCCAGTGCACATAGTGATCGATTCAGGGGCTACAGGATGCTTCATAGACATTGCACTAGCCAACTCGCTAAATCTACCATTAATAGCCAAAAGACATCCAGAGCCAGTTCAGGCAGTTGATGGGACATCTCTCGCTTCAGGTCCTGCCGTGACCACTCCTACCAAATGCATTTGGTAGGAGTGGTCATGGCAGGAACCCCCTCCATGTATCATGACTTTCAAGCTGTGTTCGACAAGGGTTCCGCGGAAGGCCTTCCTCCACATAGACCATACGACTGCTCCATTGATCTGATCCCAGAGGCTCCGGTTCCAAAAGGCAGGATTTACTCTTTAACACAGGCAGAAGAACAAGCCCTACAGGAATATATTCAACAGGCTTTACGCTTGGGCCACATCCACCCTTCGACTTCGCCAGCAGCGAGTCCGATCTTCTTCGTCCCGAAGAAGGAGGGGGATCTCCGTCCATGTGTGGACTACAGGCGGTTGAACTCCATCACTGTAAAAAAACATTATCCCATCCCTCTCATTTCTACGTTGTTAGATAAACTCACTCATGCTTCTGTTTACACTAAACTGGACCTTCGGGGGGCTTACAACCTGATTCGCATGCGTAGTGGGGATGAGTGAAAAACGGCCTTTTGCTCTCGACAGGGATTCTTTGAATATACAGTGATGCCATTTGGCCTCTGCAACGCCCCAGCCACATTTCAACATTTCATGTACGACATTTTCAGTGACATCTTGAACGTCTACGTAGTGGTCTACTTAGACGACATATTAATCTTTTCTTCTTCCCTGGAGGAACATATTATACATGTCAGGGAAGTGCTGTCCCGACTTCAAAAAAATGCGTTGTTTGCCAAACCTGAAAAATGTCTTTTCCACACCAGTCAGGTCGAGTTCTTGGGGTTTCATATATCACCTCGGGGTCTGTCCATGAATAAATCCAAAGTCCGAGCGATCAGTGATTGGCCGGTTCCAGCGAACTTGAAACAATTGCAAACATTTTTGGGTTCGCCAATTTTTACTGGCGATTCATTGCTGGTTTCTCTTCTATTGTTGCCCCTCTCACTGCTCTGACTAGTCCTCTAGTCCCTTATTCCTGGTCCGCAGAACAACAAACTGCTTTCGATTCCCTTAAGGCAATGTTCACTACAGCACCAGTACTTCAACATCCTGATCCAGAGCTCCCTTTTGTCTTGAAAGCAGATGCTTCTTCATACGCATTGGGTGCTGTACTCTCACAACCTTCTCCTACTACAGACTGACTACACCCCGTGGCATACCATTCACGGAAGTTCACTTCAACCGAACTGCACTATACAGTCACAGAGAAGGAGCTTTTAGCCATCAAAGATGCTTTACAGATCTGGAGACACCACCTTCTGGTCACGAAACATCAAACTGTGGTGTTCTCGGATCACAAAAACCTACAAGATCTTGCCTCCCCCAAATGCACGAACAGTCGTCAAGTGCGTTGGCATCTCTTCTTTGCTGCATTTGATTTTGTGATTAAACATAGACCTGGAGTGGTTCACGGCAAGGCAGATGCCCTGTCTCGCTCCCCGGGGTGGAGGCCCTCCCGTCTTTTCCTGATACCCTACTCGGAAAGGGGCATGTTGTTTGTCCTGTACACCATCGCGTTCCATGTTGTCCGACATACGTCAATGGGCCTCTCAATATCCGCACTCGGTAACAGACTGGGATCCGGTTATGCAAGACGGGCTACCTTTCGTACAAGGGAAGCTCTACTTACCCACGACTGAGACACGAAATCAGGCACTAGACTGGTCCCATGATGCTGCCATTAATGGTCATCCTGGACAACAACGTACCCTAGATCTCCTCAAACGTTGGTGCTGGTGGCCAACCATGAAACGCGATGTTGAGAACTATGTCAACACCTGTTCTGTTTGTACCCAGGGTAAATCACGTAGGGGTCGGCCTCTAGGTCTTCTTCAACCTCTTCCTATTCCCCCAAGACCATGGCATACTGTCTCAATGGATCTGATCACCGACCTACCCCGTACTCAGGGTTATGACACCATCTGGGTGGTGGTTGACTCTTATACGAAGATGGCACGATTTATACCATGTAAAGGGATACCCTCGGCTCCAATGTTGGCCAAGCTATTCTTTACGTCCGTGTTCTGCCTTTTTGGGTTGCCCTATGTCTTAGTATCCGATCGTGGTACACAATTCACGTCCCGATTCTGGCGGTCCCTCACCAAACTGCTCGGCATCAATGCTCGATTTTCCTCCGCCTATCACCCAGAGAGTGATGGACAGACAGAAAGGGTTAACCAGGCATTAGAACAGTATCTATGCTGTCTGTCCCTCCAATTCCAGAACACCTGGCTCAATCTGTTGTATCTTGCTGAATTTGCATACAATCACCTCCACTGGTTTTTCTCCCTTCTTCGTCCTCTATGGTCAACATCCCCGTACCCTTCCTTTTCCGGACTTTTCTTCCTCCAACACACCTGAGGCCACGGCTTGTGCCCGTGATTTGGTTTCGATCCATGCCCAGATGTTAGTCCATCTGGGCGAGGCACAGTCGTCCATGAAAGCAGCGGCTGACAGGAAAAGGGTGGATGCCCCTAGCTATCGGGTGGGGGATCGGGTTTGGCTTTCCTCTCGCCATTTGCATATCCCTGGTTGTCGCAAGTTGCTCCCTCGTTTTGTGGGTCCTTATCGGGTTTCCAAGTTCCAGAACCCGGTGGCCCTACGCCTGGCAGTTCCCTCCTCCTGGCGGATCCACCCTGTCTTCCATACTTCATTGGTCAAGCCTTGTTTAGGTCCTACCCGACTGGTTGCTCCTCCCGCTTCTGTGTCTGTCTCCTCTCCTGATGTGTTTGAGGTACGCGCTATACTGGGTTCCCGTGTTTTCAGGGGTGGCCTGCAATACCTGGTGGACTGGGTGGGTTACAGTCCTGAGGACCGCTCTTGGGTTCCCTCCTGGGATGTCCACGCCCCTTGATTACTGGCCTGTTTTCACCGTGACCATCCTTCATGCCCACGGGGTCGTGGGCCTTTGGGGAGGGGCTCTGTCATGTCCTCTGTCATGTCCAATCGCTCACCTGCTACTGTTCCCAGTTCCCACATGCACTCCCGACGGCAGCGACAGCAGCAGCGGCACAGCCGCAGAGGTCTCCTGGCTGGTGGACCAATGTCCTTACGCCCCTTTCCACGCTGGCGGTTGCCATGCCGACTCCTTCACGCTCCGTGGCGAAACAAGGGCGTAGGGAAACCCACGCATCACATGCCCGGAAGCCGCCCGAAAACATCAACACCAATCCCTGTCTGCGTTGCGTTCCACGTGACACGTAGCTGCGGTCGCGTGACCGCGTCACATGACCATGCTCGTATTGAAAAAGGGTGAGCAAACGTGGAAACATTGCTTCACACCTTCTTCACGGAGAACTGCTTGGCGTTTGGATTACTCTTGTTATTTACCTATTACCTTGATCTTGGAACGTTTGCTTGGACTGTCTTTTGGATTTACCTACCTGGATTTTGGCATGCTCTCTGATCATCTGTACTTTTGACCACTGGTTTGGATATTGGACTTGGTACTTGGATTTCCTTGTCTACACTTCTGTCTTTTGGCTCCTGACCTTGGATTGTGTTTTTTGGATTGATCACGGATTACGTTCTTGTTCCATACCTAACTCAGGTGTCTCCCAGAGTGCCATAAGAACACCTCAGCCTGCTGCTGCTGTCGGCATACTACCTGCCTACGCCTACAACCTCCCAACTGCCCACTTTAGGTAAGCCATTGTTACATTGTCACTACTGTCCTTCCTATTGTTGTCAATTATCATTGCTTAAACATTGCCTTACAGTGGTCAGGGGGTTCTTCCGGCGTTCCCGGTTCCAGGCTAACGACACTCTACACCTGTGGCCTCAAAGATTACTCGAGTAGTGTTTTTACTCTTACTCGTGCGGTACTTGGGGACGGAGGTATTATTTATCTACACGACCATCAAGTCAGAACACATTCCCCGGTTCCTGTCTGTGAGCGGCGAGAACCCAGGGGCCTGGAGTGACGGACCGAAGCTCAAGCAGGAAAAACAGGTATGTTTAAAAAAAAAAAAATGTGTATGTGTATTTTGCATGTGTGAGGTCCGTGTCAGTTGTATCTATGTGGTCTGGGTCAGTGAGTGGTGTGTGAATGAGTATAAATGTGAGTGTGTGTGTTTGAATGTACTGGTTGGGTGCATGTGTGGAGAATGCAGTGAGGGTGGATATGGGAGAAGGTTTATGGGTGAGTGAATGGTGGGTGAATGAGCAGGGATGTGATAGTGTGTGTTTGAATGTTCTGGGTGGGCGGGTGCATCCCTGTGTGGAGAATGCAGCGTGAATGGATGTGAGAGAAGGTGTATGGGTCAGTTAGTGGTGGGTGAATGAGTAGGAATGAGATAGTGTGAGTTTGAATGTTCTCGCTGGTCAAGTTGTTTAGGAGGTGCCTGGCTCACAGTGGGGCCCCCAAATGTTGTGCTATTTCGCTGGGCCATACTGGACTGTATCACCATTCCCACTCAATAATTGCTCTTACCCTCCCAAAACATCCCCCTGGGATCTCTGAGTCTAGCTCTGAACTTTCTGAGTAGACTTCTGAAATGATCAGATTAATTGAAGCTGAAACAAAGCTAAACAAGCTCCTTTTGTAACAAAACAGTCTTAACCAAATATGCCTTCAGCTACTTGATTGATAAGGACGTGTGCCTTTGCATTGGTGCCTTTCGGAAATCCTGACTTGGCCAATACTTGTTTTATTTACAAGTCATTGACTCTGGACACTTTTTTTCAGAATTCAGCTTTCAGGTAGTTTTTGAAGGAACACCCAACTAGTTAAAATGTACTTCTTTGTTTTATGTTGCTTCGTGTCTTCACATATCTCCACATAGAATTGCCATTCACACAGAACCAAGAGCTACTCGCTGGCAATAAATGGCAGACATGTCCATAGTCATTATTTTTTCTCCATTTCTCTTCTGTTCCGTGGCACACTGCACTACTCCTGCTAGACTGGCACATAATTCCACATTACAACACTGCAGTTTCTTATCAATTTAAAGGTGTTCGTTTTCCACAGAGCACATTTTTCTCTCCATCATTCATGCATATTTAAGGGGTAGCGTCTAAGGCGCTGGATTAAGGGTGCAGTCTCTTTGGAGGCGTTGGTTCGAATTCCGCTAATGCCAACTGTTTTTCATTTGATATTGCTCTACATTTTTTTTTCTTTTATAAAGTTTTACTATTACACTGTGTCTCGTGTGATGGGTAATGTAGGAGTTTGCCTTGTGGAAAGCCCTGATTACGTATGGTAATCTTCATTACTCCCAGTCCTACCTTCCTCTTTACGTATTGAAAGATGTCCAATCTTTATGACAGCCATTTTACCTGCATCCATGTATTCCCTTTAAGTCAAACGCAAAGCCTCCTCAGGCATGGCCCATTAACACCAGGGCCTTAAAAGACCATCACACTACGCACACTTCCGCTAAATAACCAAGCTATCTGTCTGAAGCGGCTCCAATGCCTTTCATTGGGGTGGGTGGGCGGACATCTTAAATGTGATGAGGAAGAGTAGGACTCGGAGAAAGGAAGATTAGCATACATAACCAGAGCGTTTCCAGCTCGTCCAGCTTCCTCGTCATATTCATCACTTATATAAAGAAATCACCAAATCCCAGTGATATTGAGAGGAATTGCAAGGTGGGGCTTACGGGTCTATAGCCCCTGGTCTTTTGTTTGTAGCCCTGGATAGAATCTCTGGGGCTACAACCAAAAGGCTAGCTAACCCCGACTCGAGTCCTGACATTACAGTAGCGCCGGATCTTTTCCAGACCTAGCAAGACCCCTGGCCCCAACAACATTGAAGCATATTTCAGTGAAACATATGTGTGGCAGGCACATGCAGGGCATAGCTGCAGAAAAAAATAACACCTCACATTCATCACAAAACAGAAACGAAAGTCTAAGGGAGCCGAGTCGTTGATCTGAAAACATTTGCCAATGGATCCTCATGATCAAGTTCCTGGGCTGCCAAACCCCTGGTGAACCCAACGATCCCTGAAGGACAGGGGGACCCGAGTAAGCCTCCCCAAAGGCCAACCTTGCCCAGAACACGTCAAGGGGGCTCACAAAACAAACTTTGGTAAATCACATATGGTGTCAGGTAGACAGCCCGCATCCCAGTACTGCATTACTACCCGTTTGTGGTACTCAGTCCATTAACCTTGGAAGAATAAAGTAACAAATGAGTTCTATCTGTGGCCACGCAGCTTGACTAAATGTCATCATTCGATTCCTAAAAAGGGTAGATTGGGATTCAGCTATCCATTCTGCCATACAACTATACCCACAGATACCAGCAAAGAATCAGGGAAACAGAACTTTGCCACTCTATCAATGCCCTGATCATCTCACCCATGTGATCCCAAGTACATAGTAATCCAAGGAGGGTAAAAAGGAAAAAAGGGGGGCTGACAAACACAAGATATGAAGGCATGACCCGCACAGGGACTTCTGAAAAATATGAGGCGGGGAGGAAAGGGGAGAAAATCATGCTCATGCCACAAAGATGAGACGAAGATGCAACCCCCAGGAGAAACATCACTATGCTGGGAAACCCATACCGAGGACTTCCTCCGACATGACCAATGGTGCGAACTGGTGAGCTCTGAGCAACAACACTATATCCCAAGGATGCAGAAATGGCCGAAAGGCGGGGATTCACCGACTACATATTGTGCAAGCTGTTACTTGCATGAGTAGCCCACTTGGAAAACTTCCCCCCAGGCTCATTGGAAGCTACTCAATACGCTGCCTCGAAGCAAAAACTGCAGAGTCACATTGTACTGCCAAGGATGGGATCAGCACTGAACCAAGATTGGAAGATCGGTCAGTGCATCGTGTAACACTTGAAACAAGCTGGGAGTTAACACTATTTCTGATCCTGCCACCAAAAACCCCATACTTGAACCACCAAGAGGAGGCATGGAATGAACTCAGATTCAAGGGGAGAGAGATTCCGTATGCAGGGAGGAAAAGGGAGGAGCAACCTTCTATGAAACCTCAGGAAACTGGTCCTCCCGAGCTCAACTCAGATGATCATGATGAAGATGGCTCCTTCCAAACCATGCCCACCTGATCGGGAAAAGGAAATCGAATAACTTCAAGTTAACTGGCGATACGGCACCTAATCATCCCAGTGAGCTAATCAAGAATCCTGATGCAGCAAACCTGTGCAGCAAGGATAAAACCTTCAAGTTGTATGCCACTGGCCAGGCACAAAGGTTATTTGTACTCTGAACTCTCCACATGCACACAGCACACCAGTCTACACCTACCAAGTGGAAATGCCCACCTGCCAATGGCTAGTGGCCAGTACCACTTTTGTAGACTGTTGTAGAGACCCACCGTTCGAAATCCCTAAAACAGGAACCCTGGTGGGAAACAACCAATTTGCTTAAAGGAAGGCTCCTGCATTGGCAATGCCATCGACTCCTCCACCTGGATGCCGTGTAGCGAGAGAAAGTGAACCAGTACTACATCAGGCAGTCCAATAATAGAGACCTGGAGTCCCCCTGCCATCCCCTTGGTCACAAATGTGAAGAATAGACAACTGACTAGTATTTACCATAAGATGGGAAGGAGGTATGAGATGGGATGGTGCAAGTTCCAACCCGCTTGATGTCCCCAAGCACCCCAACCTCGGGCATCTCTAGGGGCCAGAAGATAGCCATTTCCAAACAAGAAAATGGCCAGCCTTCTTCACAAAACCATCAAGATGGAGGGCTAGTTGTTTGGATAGTGACCAAGGTCTGGAGAAACAGGAGCATGCAGAGAAGATGGGCAGGGCAGTTAAACAGTGGGAGGAGCCTTGGCCAGAGGAACAACTCCTCCTACAGATGGCACTAAAGCAGGAATCTCATCAGAGAGGTACCACAACACCATCAACTAGGATGAAGGTTCAATGATGGATGAATGACATTTCCATCCATTCAATAGAAGCCCGAACAGTTGTAGGAAGTATTCCATAATGATGGCATAGTGATCGTACTGTGGAGGAAAAGGGAACATACCAGCCAGTTGTCCACCCAGGAATAAGCCAACTTGCCACTGACATGGGCACAGGCCATTATCCGTGTCATGGTCTCCCCTTGGAAATGACTGCAGAGACAAAGGAAGGAATCTGGAAGAGAAACCTGCTCCCCTGAAGGCGCATGATAGGCTCAGTTTTTCCACTTAGAGAATGTTGAACCATTCTGTAAATCTCGAGACAAGTGAAGACTCTTTTGCTCATGAGCACACATCTCTGCTGCAAGGTGACTATGTTGCAGAGTTCAAAAGATCACAACTAGTCATAGTCTACTCTATTCAAGAGTCATTTAATAAGACTCTCAGAGAAGAGAATCCAAAAAAGATTGTTATCAGCCCTGCACTGAAGGGAATCCCAATGATAGGACACCTCCCTGACACTGATGAAAACCACGAGGTGAGAACTAGGGGGAGTGGAAGGTAAAGGCCCCTTTTTGTAGATACCACATGGAGGGGCATGGAGCCTGAAGACCATCAACCCTTGAGCTAAGTGTCAATGACGTGGCTGTCAACGTACAAAACAAGTCCAGTCATCCACTACAGTCTTATCTGTGATAATTCCTTAGAATTGGGCATGTGGCATCTCTTACAGCACAACTATCACTGGACAAGACATCCAAAAGACTGCACCTCAGCCTGTGTACCTTGTTCATGAGGCCCAGCCCAGCCGCGTGCCTCAAACAGCACATTCCAGGAATACAGCCTGGCTCTCAAAGTCAGGCCCACACATGCAGCCTTACAGGCCATTCCCGTGACCTCATGAAAATGTGGCAGCACACACATCATCTCCAAGGGTGTGCATCAGCTGGGTCCTCAGTGGTGCTGCCCCTGTTGATCACACTACCTTCCGAGAGGAGCAGAGGCATCTTCTGGCGGATGGCAATGGAGGATAAGTGCGCTGGTCTCAGGCAGCGAGACCTGAGCATCAGCATCTGCCCCATGTGTGAGGTGTGGCTGGGTAAGGGTGGTCAGTGCATGCACCCTTTATTGGTTTTGCCAAACAGGAACTGTTGCTGTCGTCAAACTGACTCTCGATGGTCTGCGTGACCCGAGCATGGGAGCATGACCTGATGCATGCAGGGAGGGTGGCCAATGGCGGCCCCACCACAGTGCATGACCCCTGTATTGGGCCTGCCAGACAGGAACCGCTGCACAACATGGTGGTAATGCTGGCATCACAGACACTTCTGAAAGGAAGCTGTAGCCAGGTACAGCACCATTTCAAGGAAAAATTGAGGGAAATAAAGACAAAACCGGTCCCAGCTAGCAGTCCTGTTATCTAAAGGACAGACAAAAAAACACAGGACGTGGGAAGGCTTCTTAAGGGCCCGGGAGCAGCCTGTGTTTTGAATTAAAGGGAAAGTACCGCAGTGATACAGGGTAAATGCCTGTTGTAAGGACTGAACATCCTACACTAAGTAATGAATGTGTCAGAGAGGGAGGAAGGAGGGTAATTGTATGATAATGTGCTCTTGTAATTCCATTATGCTGCCATAAGGGGCAGACACAGTTTCCTATAGGTATAACTTGAACTACACCTCAGTGTCACAGTTCCTTTTCTTTTCTGTATTTATTTCTATGTGCTGCTGTCTTAGTGTATATTTTTAAAACAGTCCTGACTATACGTCTATGAACACAGGGATGAGATTGTACACGGTAGACAAAAGAGACTATTCAATTTGCAAACGCCACATGGCTGTAAGCAGCAGCGAGCACTCACTCTCATCCATTCTCCCTTCAATGTGTCATCAAGGGTGTTTAACATGCATTAACAAAGACATGATGTTGACTCTTGTATAGTAAACTGTTTCTCTGGATTCATTACACAGGGTTAGGGAGTGCAGATGGAAGGAACGCAGTGAGAAGAGGCAGATGGCAAGGGTAGTGCAATCAAAAATGTGGAGCCAAGAGCAAAGAAAGGGTTAAGGCCTAAACATTGAGGGTACATAGTGTGATTTATCAAATAGAGTCATCACGAATCCCCCGGCGGTAACCTCCTCCCATGTGGTTAGGGGATGGCAGCCGCTACCTGATCCTGACCCTGGGGGCGGCTATATGAGGGAGCATCACATGGGAGGAGACAACCACTGAGGAGATGTCATGTCTTCATTGGATGAGAATTGGTATCCCCGTTTGCCCATGGAAAAGACCCCTTGATACCCAATACCTAATGGTCTTTTGCCATGCATCTGTTCCCCCATTTAGGAAAAATAGAGAAACCTTTTCCCAACAGCCTTTTGGTCGAACTCCCATCCCTGGTTTAAAAACTAAAAGCTCCAAGAACACCTTTTTCAGTTCTAATTCCCCTTCATATAGAACAGATCTTTCATATGGAACCATTGAGAGGATTCTCCAAGTACTATGCATCAATTGACATTGATGGAGTCCAATTCCCACAACCACTTAGGTACTGGGATGAGGGGGATGAAGGGAATGATGCAGAGCATAAGAGGCCTCATGCTCAATGAGCATACTAATTGCTTTGAGAAAGCGCCTGTGTTCGTGACCTTTAAAGATGGAAACCCAACTATGAGAGGCTGCTCAGGGAAAGATGTTGCATCTCCTTCGAAGGTGGGTGGAAGCTGGAGACACAAGCATGTGTGCTGGAGCCAAGGGGTCCAAGTAAAGAGGGAAAGTATTGTTGCGCATCCAGGCAGTGCCTCAGAGACCAGGAACTACAAGACAATTCCTGGACATTCGTCAGCTGTAGAAATCAATGTTACCCTCACCGGGACCTGAAGGCAAGCAGACGTGCAGGAGCCGAGCCGTGTAAGAAGCCGGAGAGACGTCAAAGCAGTCAGAAGTGGAAGGCAGGCGGCAAAGCGCAAACGGGACCAAAGACACCACACAGAGCCAGTGAGTCACCCCAAATGAAGGGAGGATCCCGGAGAATTTCGGCAACCGTGCCAAACAAAGTCTGAACATTGTAAAGCCGCCGAGACAGAAACGATAATAAGATTGTTTGTGAGTCAAAAAGGCAGGGTACAAATACGACCCCTACCAGTATATGACTACATGGAATGGCGATATGGGGAAAACTGAAAGTGCACATTGAAACAACTAGATATATCGAACCGAAGAAGAGATAACAAATTTGGATGTAAAGAAAAACTGTTACGCATATATGGAAGTAAGAAGTCCTGGCAGGTGGGTATACCAGGCAGTTGGAAGTGCAAAAGAAGTCCTGACAGGGGAGTATGCCAGGCAACTGTAAACCAACAAGAAGTGCCAAGAAAGGCCATGTTACATTAAACAAAGAAGGAACTTTTTAGAAGAAAATTACAAGCTTAAGCAGCTTTGTACCGAATAGGGTTGTTGTGGGCCAAGAAAGACACAAAGGACTGTTAGATCAAGAAACATTGCCGTATCATTGAAGAATCCAGGGGAAGGGAGCCACCCTCTGGAACCAAGGTTCTGAGACACCCTTTACATGAATTAATTTCAGCGCGAGAAGACGCTCTATGAACAAGAGGAAATGTGCACCGCATGATACCACCATAGGTAGAGTGACTAGATGTATGACTTGGTGATTGGTTCCAGGTCTATTTGAAGCTATTCATTACCGCTACAGCATTGAAAATGGCTTCAGACACTCATCAATGCTCGGCAGGGAAGTTATCCATACGCCTGAGCATTTAGGATTGGGGCCACTATTTTTGGACTTCCTCTAAGATATAAGTTGGAGAAGATGTCTCCTACTCCTTGTCCCCCGAAGTGAGACATAACCTGTACTCAGCTTCTGGCCTGAAGAAGGTTGGGATAAGAAAGGGCCAAAGTTTGGAGCCCACAAAGCCAACTGAAACACGTGTTGACCAAACATCATCTATTGTTTTACGGATTGACACACCATTATAAGAAAGGGGTGTACAAACATGCTGTGAATAATATTTGTTACTAGGCTTCACATGTGGAAACCTTTTTGAATCTGGAGAAATATGAATGGAGTTTGAATGATTGATTGTGTGTGTGCGAAGGAGAGAATTCAACAGGAGGTGTATTTTATTATAACAATGAATATATCGGAAATGGAGGTTGTTTTGATATCATAAATATATAGTTTTGTATTTGAACTAAATTGAAACTGTTTCATGTAAACATTTACGAGTGTTTTGCCATTCCTAACATGTTTGATGTCATCTTTCATGTCCTGGGTGTTAGTGTTAGCAGTGCAGGCTGGTGGTGCTAGTTAAGGTTGCTTAGCTTACCATAACTGGTGAATTTCTGGGGTTTTCTGTTTTACTTGTAACCATAACGTCCCTTTAACAATGTTTTTTCAGTGAATTTCATGGGTTTTTACCAGTGCACGCTAATTTTCTACAACTTACTAATATCATACTTACCCCATTAAAGCAACATTCTTGTCCAATTTACAAAGTTTCACCTTAAAACTGCAATTTCCCACCTTCTAGCCTCATTTTGAACACTTCTATACACTGTTTGAAATTTTTTTCACTGTTTTTGTGTTTGGTGACATTCACGAACGTCTGACGTCATCGCAGACTTTCTGGACAGTGTCATGTGACCGTGCGCGCGGTATGATGACATGTTTGTGAACGCGTCCGCACTTCCGAGTACAGGTTCACGAACAGTTCGGAACTGCATTTTCTGCTCAGAACAGTTCGGAACTGCATTTTCTGCTCATCTAGGAAGCTCAAATGTACCCTTTCACATCTCCTACACATATTTTTACTCATTATCCATTAACAATCTAGCACACAGCACACATTTGGAAGAATATTAGCAAAACTGCGGTTTATCTTTAAAATGGCATCATCTATTGCCATCCCTCCTCCCCAAGAGCCACCACCACCACCAGCTAGAGGACCTACACAACAAAAGAAGCGCAGTACTTCAAAAGTACTTCAAAAGACAGTGAAGAGGACCAAGAAGATTAGAGGGAGTGCCTACCTCTAGCACCCAGAGAGAATCATGGGTGTGGCAGTTCTATACTACTGTTGGGAATGTACCAAAGGCTAAAGCTACCAAAGTGAAATGCACTGAGTGCAACGTTGTACTCAGTCGCGGACTACCTGGACAGTACTCCTAAGGGACCACCTCCATGCACCGCCACATCAAATGCAACCACCGCAATGCTCACAGAAAGGTTGTTCCTTTCTTAGGAAGCTGTGTGCTGTCTTGCTCCACCTCATTTTCCTCAACCAATACTGTAACCACACAGCCTACTTCTGTGGGATACAAAATCCCACCAGCTAACTTACAGGCGATAAAAGAGGCTGTTGATCCATATCTTTCGCAGGCAATAGTACTCTGTATATACTGCAACACACCACTCTGCAGGGTGGAGCAGAGTGGAGCAATTTTGAAGTGATTTTGAAGCTGTAATCAAGGAGCATGAGAAACACTGCCCTCTTCCTTAGATGCAACACACGCGCAACATCTTCCCCTGACCACCTGGCCCTCCATATTTGTGGTTGGTGCCATTTCCATCATTTCCCTCCCCACCTTACTTGCTGACCTCTCCTGCAAAAAAAAAATAAAAAAAAAAACAATCAGAAAACACCAAAAAAGGTCGCTTTAGGAACCACCTTTCACGGTTAAAAAATAGAACTAAAAAATAATCTTATAGACTACATCTACTTTACATTTCTCAGTAAAGTAGTTGGACTCAAGATTCTCCAACATTTCCATTAGCATTTTGTGTTGTGCTAATGGCAATAATGGACAATTGTATAAAAATATAAATGAACAGAAACAATATTCTGTCCCAAATACTTTTCTCTAGCATACAATAAAGACCATAATCCATGGCCCTTTATGACTATCCGCGGTCTCCACAGTCCACTTTCCAGGTCGCGGATCAATAGTGCACACCATCGCACAGGGCAGACCTTCTACCCTTTTTAATGTTATATTTGTAACACTCCCTCAATGCCTGCTTTCAAACAGTCAAACATCCATCCACCAATCAAAAACTGTACATATAACCCTATGACCATATTAAGTTTCCACACACAAACTGCCACTAACAATCTCCTACAAATCTTTTGCATCTGCATTTCCCATACTTATACAAAGAAATTGTACACAGTGCTCCTAGAAATGCACATATGCATTGTGCAGTGAGAGAAGTGCACAAATAGAAGGGGCAGTATGGATGGGCAAGTTCTCATGAGAACCAAGGAGGGATATGCAAAGGGATGCCAAGGTGGGACGCCACTCGCCAACTACTGGAGCAGAGGAGTCCCAAGGGTGGTATGCATCTTAACCGTAACATCCCTTTAACAATGTTTTTTTCTGTCAATTGAATAGGTTTTTATAAGTGAAAATTGGTCACAGTGTTATATCACTGTATATAAGTTATTAATAATTCCTCTTTTCATATATATTAAATAACTATAAACCTCCTTTAAGAAACATTTTTTGCAACGTTCTCAGCAGCCCATGCTGGGGATGTAAATCATTGTTCAATTGCCTATGGCATAAGGCTCAACCATGACCCCAGCCCAACCAATCCACCCCTATTATTCATTGCACCTACCCTGCATCACAGCTCAGTGTCCACTATACCCATATAATGTAACCAATTGCCAGTGTTCATGGCCAGTCTCCAAATCCATGGAGATTAAATCGAGTGTGCCTTCTGATGTGGTGCCACTAAGAGTCCTGAAGGAGATTTCCCCTTAACTCTTGGGGGTGATTACTGAGGCTATTAACACCTCTTGCCAAACAGACTTTATTCCTCTGGAGTTAAAGGCTGCCACAGTAATTCCACTCTTGAAAAAGAGACCTCTACCTGCAGCGCCTACAGCACTTCACAGCCCTGGTGGTGACTGGATTACCTTATGGTGCCCATGTCTGCCTGGTTCTGCATCATTTGCACTGATTGCCGGTGGCCCAGCGCATTCATTTTAAAGCACTCTGTATTGTGCACCGTGCTCTGCATGGACAGGGGACGGAATATATGCGTACAAAATCTTCCTGTTACCTTCCTAGGCATTGCTTAAGATCTGAGTCGGCTGGCTTGCTGTGTGGTCCATCTTTCCGCCGTGTTCGGCTTGGTGGTCGTAACTTTTCTATTGCAGCAGCACATCTGTGGAACAAGCTGCCCGCTGAACTGAAAACTATCCATAATCATTTGGCGTTTAGGAAGGCTCTAAAAACACACCTCTTTTAATTATGATGGCTGCCGGGCTGAAGGGGTGTGCTTGGGGTCTCTTTCTCCTCTCCAGTGCCATGATGCCTTTCAGCGAATGTGCACTATATAAGTAACCTTAACATAACATAAGATGGGTCATGGACTTTGACCATGCCGCATTCCCCAATAAGCACAGAGTACACATTGCGTTTGCCTAGGGCCAGGCCCACTACCCAGACACCCTATGTATATCACTTGTTTTTCTACTTACATTCTTACACTTTGGAAAAATAAAATAAGACATATTTCCAAAAACATGCTTTCAGGTCATTGCTAATTCTTGTTGCGCAAGCTTGTTGTAATCTAGTCTACCACTGCAGGCTGTAACCGCAAGCAGAATTTTTTTCCCATTCAAACCTACCGCTTCGGCCATGCTGCATGCCCCAATAGGCAAATTACAGTACACATTTCTCCTTGCTGACAGCCAGGCCCATTGCCCAGACACCAATGTTATATCACTGTGTTGTGTACTTACATTTTCACACTTTAAAAAAAAAAACAGGACATATTTGCAAAAACATGCTTTCAAGGTCTTGCTGACCCTCCTCATGCATATTTGCTGCAATTCCATCCAGCACTACAACCTGTACCCTCAAGCAGATTTTTTTTCCCCATTCAAACCTATCCCAATTTTGAAAAACTATACCACATAGCTGGTCCCTGGCAGCCATGCCCACGTTAGCACCATTGCTGGACCCTCTTGGTCATGGACAATAGCCAGATTTTCCGGGTCATGGCATTAGGCTATGACCCGGACAATCTGGCCACTGCCCATGGCCACAGGCTATACCTCAGTCACCAAAGGTATATCACTATTTTTTGCACCTACGTTAAGACACTTTTCAAATATTAAAACACAAACACATTTGCAAAACCATGCTTTCAGGTCCTTGCCAATGCTCCTTACACAGGTTTGCTGCAAATCTGCCCATGTTTTATTTTTTCAAAAGCATCAAAATGTACATATATAAAATAGTCATATAACTTAGCCCCCACTTGACAAAATCAATTCAGACGTTGCACAAACATTCATGGTTGGGTCTATAATCTTTATGAAAACTTTTGTCCACATTTGTCAAACGGCAACAAAGTTGAAGCCTTTAAAATATTTTGGGACTCCCCCCTCTAATTTTGTTCCCTCTTGACAAAACAGCACCACTCTTTGCAGAACCTTTCAGAGTCATGTCTAGAATGAAATTCTGAAATTTTGTGCAGTTTCATTGAAGGCACCAAAGTTTAAGCCATCCAAAATCGCTTTTCACCAACCCAGTAATGAAAAAATAGGCATAGATGTCCCTGAACATCTCAGATGTTTGCGAACATTGCAGGACTGCCCTGGGCATCTCGACTGTTCGCATACATTAGAGTTGAAAAATAACCTGTTTTGTGGGCTTTTAAAGTCCCTATCCATCCAAACCTAATCACCCCTTACCTCTCCAGAGATTGTTTCATTAGTTTGACAAGTGCAATGTTGTGGTTTTTAATATGTTTTTACCGCAATGTTCGCAGGCAACAGATGCTGTCCGTGAATCCAACATGGCTGGCATTTCCAAAAATCTGACGCACCTCATGCTTTTCACCATCCAATCAGTGTGCAGGTCTGATATTCGCAGACATGAAGTCGTCATTTGGGCCAATCGGAAGCCTGTCCGCGGACAAAACAGTGAAGTAGGTCCGCAGACCTAACTCAGATATCACATACCTACTAACTAATGGATGGATTTACCCCAAATTTAAAAAAGCATGCTTTTGGGGCCAAGCCACCTCTCCTGCCACAACTTTGGTGAAAATCCATCCAGCGGTTTGGGCTGTAGGAGTGAGCAAGTTTTTTTTTTTTTCATTGCGTCTATGGGAAAAAATCACAAATTTTGGGACCCCCCATAACACTGCCCCCTGCACGAAACCTCACTGAACTTTGCAGAATCAATATGACAGGGCCGTATACTTCTTTTGCAAAGTTTTGTGAGGATTCGTCCGGGGGTGGATAGGGGTAGTTATAAGCTGCCCTAAAATTGCTCTTCCTATGGGTCGAGCAACTTAACCAAAACTACTTAACCAAAACTACAGGGCCGCTACTGCAGGCCCCAGGACAGCACAGACATTTTTTGCATCCTTAATGCTAACCAGTGTGCAAGCACGAGCCAATGCCAAATGGCTCCAAATTGTACACTGGGAATTGATCCAGTTGGCAAACATCACCAAACAAGGGTTCAATGTCATAAGGGTGGAGCTGCGTGCCCTGAGACTGAGGACGATGCAGAACAGGTATGTCCTGGACATGCTGATGGCGATGGAGGGTGTTGTGTGCGAAAAGATCTGGAGTTCATGTTGCACATTCGCACTCTCTGAAGATGCTGAAAATGGGACGAAGTAACATGTCATAGCTGCAGTGCATGATCTAGTGGCAAAAATGAAGAAAGAAGCTTGCGTACAAGAGGAAGATTGGTTTTTGCTTGTTTTTATCTGGGCTAACCCCTTATAACACTTATGTTTATCCAGCTGTGCAAATGCGGACATCTCTTATGTTTCAGTGTGAATATTTTTGTTTCAGTCAGTTGTTTAGCTCCATTCTGAAATAAAGATCTAGATCAATGAAAAAAGGCCATTTTTAAATGGTTGATGGCAACGTATAATAGCGTGGTGCAATATTCAGTGCACTTACCAGACACTTACCAGGCCATCTTAGAAGGAAATCTGTCCACCCTGTCCCCACCAACTGGTCGACCTCAAATAGCAGGCCAAAGTCTTCCTCAACAGACAGAAACCAAACCCACCAACACCCCACCCACCTCGTCCAAGCCCGCCATACCTGACTTCTCCTTCAGAGACGTCACTGTATCAGAAGTCATCAACCTACTGAAAAATCTCAAACCTTCCCCATGTAAAGGTGATATTTGCCCACCAAAACTCGTCAAAGACTGTGCAGACAGTTTTGCGCCGCTCTTTACGGCATTCATCAATGTGTCCTTTAAAACCGGCATCATCCCAGCTGACCTCAAAGAGGCCTGGGTCCGGCCTCTCCTAAAAAAAACTACTCTCGACCCCTTACAACCAAACAACTACAGACCAATAACCACAGTGCCATTCCTCCTGAAATTACTGGACAAAGCAGCACATTGCCAAATCCAACAATTCCTGGAAACCCACTCCATCCTCGGGACTAGGCAATCATGCTTCCGAAAAGGACATGGCACAGAAACAGCCCTGGTGGATCTGAAGAGTCAGATCACCCAAATTATGGACACAGGCAAGCCTGCTCTTCTGCTCCTTCTAGATCTCTCAGCTGCTTTCGATCTGGTTGATCACAAGACTCTCATTTCACACCTCACACACTCAGCCAACTTCTCTAAAGAGTCAGCTATCTGGATCACCTCCTTCCTAGAGGGAAGAGCCATGAAAGTCTTCTCAGATATCGCCAACTCCACCCCTACGACAATCCACTGTGGGGTCTCTCAAGGATCATGCACTGCACCCACACTCTATGACTTATTCACCAAGCCCCTCTTTGACAAACTCGACTCTTATGGCATCACATGCACGCACTATGCAGATGACACACAAGTACTTCTACCTCTATCAGGATCATACAACGAAGACGCTACGGCTCTCCACACAATCTACTCCACTATCAAGGCATGGATGGCAGTTAATGGCCTCTGCCTCAATGGAGACAAGACTGAAATCATGATATTAGGTCAACAGAACACCCTAGACAAACTTGACAAACTGTACGCTAACTTCTCCATTGACAACTCCATCATCCCCGTATCCACTACCGTAAAGACTCTGGGAGTATACCTTGACTCCTCACTATCTATGACTAGACAAGTCAGCGCAATCACTTCCTCATCTGCGCACACCAACAAACTCATAAACGCCATCAAGCCCTACCTCTCCAAACCCAACTGCCTCTCTATAGCGAGAGCAACCATTGGAGCCAAATTGGACTACTGTAATGCACTCCTAGCAGGCACATCAGCCAAAAACCAGACTAACATGGGATATCATCACCAGAAACAAGGCACAGAAATCAAGCCAGCGGATATAAACAAGTCCCATGTTAGACTTTTTAGATTTATGAATATCATTTGGGTTTATGGGTTATGGGTTTATGCTGCCACTATCAGGATCTAATCCATCTTCGAATTCATTTCGAAACCATCCTGACTATATTCGGTTGACTAGGATTTTTTCCACCGAGGGATTCCCTTCTCTCGAGTGGATTTTATCCTTCGACATTGACTTGGACTTATTTTGGACGATGGTGATTATTACCCAGCTTGTAATTGGGCAGCAAGTTCCCAGCAGCTCTATTGTGATATTAGCATTTTTCTTCACATTTTACACTTTATTTATGTTGTATAACTGTATGTCATATATTTATACTTACTCTTATATGAGCTCTGATCTATTTAATAATCATTTTAATGTTTCTAATTAAATAAAGAAAAATAAATACATTTTTCAAAAAAAACTTGTCTATGTATTACGTGTAGTGATCTGAGGGGTTGATTGAGGGACCGCCCCGAATACTGGTGGGATTGTGTTGCTTATAGGGGACTTGTTTATATCCGCTGGCTTGATTTCTGTGCCTTGTTTCTGGTTGTTTCCCCTCTTGCCAGCGATGTAGGGGGTACCCATCTATTGTATTGCTGACTTTCACTGGATTCACGTTAGGCGCTATTGGCAGCACCTGGAAAGAACGGAAAGTGACTTAAGCAGACATCCTATCATTAAAAAAAAAATATCAGGAGCTAATTAATACCCAGCACTCGGCAAATTCGACCCCTGCATGTCCCCCATAATGCCATTGTCTATGTCAATCTGAACACCTTCTCTTAGCTATATATATAACAAAGTTGTGTTTGTTTGTGGGTTTATATGTGGTGTTCTTAGGGACGCAACTCCTCATGAATGGTGAGGTCTGTTGTCATGAATTTTGAATTAAATATTCTTTATTCCATTGCTGAATTAATGCAACTATTACTGGCTCAAAAGGTCATCTCTTTTCCAAGATAATTAATCTTTCTGGTTTTTCGGCATTACGTTTTGTGGTGTTACACCGCCATCTACAGGTCATTTGTAGAAAGTAGTCATCATCACGCATCAAAGCTGAAACATGATTAACCTGATTAATTCTGATCACAAACTTTTGTAAAGGACAGGTACTTCACCCTTATGACATCAAATGGAATTTTGCTGCAATTTGAAGATCACATCATGCCACCCGAATCAGAACAAACATCGAAAGCTGAAACCTGATCAACATTCTGAAGAAGGAAGATCTCAAGACCATGAAGCTTATGGAATTCAACATGCTTTGAGACAGAAAATGAAAGTGCTGAAGAACCTGAAGCAAGACTTACTAGTCAGAGAATTTGTGCTGCTAAAAAACAAAGTAACAAAACTGCTGAAGAAGCTGAAACACGACTTGCTGTTAAGAGAATTAGTGATGCTGAACAACAAAAAAATGAAACTGCTGAAGAAACTCAAGTGAGACATACTGATCTGAGAATTTGTGCTGCAAAAAACTAAGCAATGATACTGCTGACTTACCGATCAGAGATTTAAAAATCTGAGAATTGGAATCCCGATCGAAGACAGCAGTTCACCGAGTAATATCTAAGTACTCATGGTCTTTGCAATGGGAACCTGTAGAGTCAAGCAGGTCATGACTTCCAACTTTCGCTCAATTTCAAGGGTTTTGTTGCGTTAAATCTGTGCATTAACTAAGGCTAATTCAGTGAATTTGAAGGGTTATGTGTTTGGGAGAATTTAAATTTCTTGCAACAATTCCCCTCAACCTGAGAGACACCCCAGTACTTTTGCTGGACTTCTGGTTTTTTTTTACTTACTCTCCTGAGTGAGTGGAGCATTCTTTAGCTCTGAGATGGGACCCTATGTTTTCTGCTTCTACATTCTTTTTACTTTTAATGGAGTCATGCTTTCCTCCATGTATTTCACTACAGGCATATTTAATGAATTATTGCAGCATCCAGCACTCTATGTGAGGTGTTGCTGGGGAGTCGTTTGGGCCCCCTTCTTATCCTTTATAACATTTTCCGTAGAACTACGGTTCAAGTATAGTAAGGTATTTGCATCTTACTTACCTTTCTTTTTATGGGTTCAGCATCCCCCCCACCTTAAGTGGAGTGCTGAGGGGCTACCTAATACCCATGTTCCCACTGCTCCTGTAACTTGTATAGTTACAGTGACAGACAAACCCAAATGGCTGGTGGCAGTGGATACCTTTTTACCATTTTTGCGTTAGTTACTTGCAGACTGTTTCCACAGCTGCCGTACAGCACACATGGGTGATCATTTTCCCAAAATGGCCCCAGTCTTCTTTTATCGCCATTTTCATTTTGCATATCCTTTGTTGGCCCCTCTTCAACCATTATAGGTTGGGGTGGGTTCTCTTTGAGTTTAGCCTTTGGCAGGCTCCCTTTGTGATCTGCCTAGGCTCCAGTGTGTCTGATGAGGGAGGAAGTGAGGGAAGAGACGAAACTTCTCTGGCCTTTGTTTTAGGGCATGCCTGGCTGGAACCAGTTTGAAATGGGCGTCTGGCTGTCCTGTAAGGACAGCCACCCCAGGTGATTGACAGGTCCATAGGACTGAATGAATGGGTTCCTGCATAAAAGGTGAGGCTTGTGGGAACGAAGGCTTAGTGACCACTAGGACTGAAGCTCCAAAGAAGACGACCAAAGACACCTGCAGCACCGCTATTAAGCACAGAAGCACCACTGAAGCACCGATGTTGCTCTGACCCTGTTTTTTAATCTATAGGGAAGCTCTGCCAAGGACAATTTCCTCCTCTGGGCTGGTAAGCATAACCAGACTCAAGACACTGTTCACTTCTCTGTGTGGACCTCCAGAGGCACAAATCCTCTCCTAGGAGTCTCCTCACCAGAGTGCAGGACCAGGAAACCAAGACAATTCTAACCGGTAGTGATCATTAGCTACTGGTGCTGAGAAAAAGGTGGCAAAACAACAAACCGACGTGGGAGTACAAATATTTCTGTGCTGCGAGTCCCTCTCTCGACTAGTGCTGCAAGAGCCCATTCAGGGTCCCCCCTTTCGTCACCACAACCAAGGTCTAGGAGACTGGGTTTGCAGCCGTGCATCTAGTAGGTGTCCAGCTTCATCAGTGTCTTCACCCTCAAGATACTGTGGCACCTGAAGCTGTATGTGTCACTCCTTTGCTTTGGAGCACTTTTTTGATGTTGCTAGTTGGCATATTTCTTTGAGTTTATAACTGCCTAAAATAAATCACCTTTTTTTGATATAACCTCAACTTTATAAGTGTTTCCTTGGACTCATGAATGTTCTGATTTCATTGTACTGATTTTGCAGCTCACATTCCTCCCCAAAGCCAAGCCTGGCTGCTCTGCCATTCTACCAACTCTGGGCAGTACAGGCCTATATTAGAAGTTGGGGCCTTGACACCATGGGATAAGTCTGGTAGAGTTCAATACCAATTGGAATGGAAAGAAATGTACCTAACATTTTGCTATACCATAGTTTTTGCTATAGCATATTTTTTTTACATGCCTCCACCCCCAATCATTTGTGATGTCATCTTTGATGTCCTGGGTGTTAGTCTTAGCAGTGTACGGTGGTGGCGCGAGTTATGGTTGCTTAGCTTACCATAACTGGCAAATTTCAAGGGTTTTTCGGTTTTACTTGGAACCATAACGTCCCTTTAACAAAGTTTTTTCACTGAATTTCATAGGTTTTTAGTAGCACAACTTAACCATAACATCCCTTTAACAAAGTTTTTTCACTGAATTTCATAGGTTTTTAGTAGCAAAGCTTAAAAATAGTAACTTTGACTTTATGTACATGTAATATGGAACATACTGAACCACTTCTACTGAATGTAATGTCCGCGAACATTTTTGATGTCCGCGGACATATTCGGACAACAGTACCACTACCTAAAAAGTATGGAGGGGGGTATGTTTAATTGTTATATTACAACATGATAACATTTAAAAAATTCACAAAGTAGTACACATACATATTATATGTAGTAATACATAAGAAATGTAACCCATATATGTACCGCACTAACCATTCATTTAAATACAATATATTCTAAACTGGAATATACCAAGAGAAGATAAATAGGCTTCCAACATAATTACCTCACAGACACTCCACAACTAAGACCAAGACCAGACCTACAGAGTACTCAGAACATATCTTACCTGAAATAGTAAGTGTACATCATTTTACTCATATCTCTATAAACTTTCTGTATTAGATTAAAAAAAAAATATTATATATATTTTTTTTTCTAACAGAAATGTATAGTACTCTGGAATCGCTACAGGAGCACTTCCCACATGACGAAATGTCAGAAAATAGTGAAGCTAATGGTTCACAATTTACAATATAAACCATTTAATTGTTATTATTTTATATATATTTAACATATATATTTCTTTTTGTACAGAGCATCCCAAAATAGAAAATATGTCTGAAGAAACTGTTATGGAAAACACGCTTGACAGCTTAAAAGTAAAAATTGATTTATTATTGAGCAATTTTAATAATTTGAAAACTTTTGTTGAGGATCATTTTAAAACAAAAACCTCATACCATTGTCCCACATGTACTTGTCCCCCCTCACCATATCCCAGTCAATTATCCCCAAACCCTCTCCATAATCTAAAACGTTTTGATGAGACTTCCATCCCTTCTTCACCTTATACCAATCATGTTGAAACCCCTAATTCTCCTGTTTTTGTTTCTGTTTCTGCCTCACCTTCTCTGTCATAAATTATTAATATATGTGAAATAAAGTTACATGTTTATATTGTGTTGTAATTACTTCCCATTTTTTTTTTAAAAAACAATGTAGATGTCCGCGGACAGCGCGGGTGTTCTGAAATGTTCGTAAATAAATGAAAATGGAGGTGTCCTGAAGAACACTATACCTGTCCGTATTGTTCGCTAGCAAGTTGAAACTGTTCTAAGAACCCAATTGGTGTCCTGAAATGTTCGTAAAGAGGTGTCCTAAAGAACACTATACCTGTCCGTACTGTTCGCTAGCAAGTTGAAACTGTTCTAAGAACACAAGCGGTGTCCTGAAATGTTCGTAATTAAATGAAAATGGAGGTGTCCTAAAGAACACTATACCTGTCCATACTGTTTGCCAGCAAGTTCAAACTGTTCTAAGAACCCAATTGGTGTCCTGAAATGTTCGTAACTAAAGGAAAATGGAGGTGTCCCAAAGAACACTATACCTGTATGTAATGTTCGCTAGCAAGTTAAACTGTTCTAAGAACACAATTGATGTCCTGAAAAGTTCGTAATCAAATGAAAATGGAAGTGTCCTAAAGAACACTATATCTGTTCGTAGTGTTCGCTAGCAAATTTAAACTGTTCTAGAACACATGCGATGTCCAGAAATGCCCGTTTGATGTGTGACACACTTTTAATCAATTCAGGACCCGAACACTGTCCGTAGAACATCAACGTGCATGCGCAAACCAATGTCTGTGCATTTGGTGTCCTGCGGACAGGAGCTTCCTTCGCGGACATGTTCGCGAAGGGATCATGTGACCGCGCCCATGCTGATCGCGTGTTTTGAATGCGGACACTGTTTGTGTCCCCGAACAATTTAAAAGTACATTTTCGAGTAATCCACAATATTTTTCCATAAAAACTCATCATGGCACAAGTCCCACATAGTAATCCTGAGTTTCTACATATCATTTGAAACTTTTTGAACCCTTTTTTGTGTTTGATATGTCCGCGGAGAGCGCGCATGTCCGCGAACCGCGCACAAGCACCCCTATAAAAGACTACGCCCTCGAGCTTATTCTCATTGTGTTTCTGGCTATTCTTCAGAGCACAGCTATTTCTCCAGCAACTTGCTGATTACACCATCGAGATGGCATCCCTGGCTGCAGAACTGCCACATGATGCTGCACCTGCTTCAGCACCACCCCCACCCCCTCCACCACCACCACCTTCCCAAGGGCCTGAAGAGGGGAACAGGAGTGAGGATGCAGAGGAGGAAGATGAGGATGACGAGAATGAGGTAGAGGAAATCCCTACTACCCGCACTAGACGTGAGTCTTGGGTGTGGCGGTTATTTTCCATTTATGGGAATGGTCCTAAGGCTTGTGCGAACCGTGTTATCTGCAATGAGTGCAAAATGATACTCAGTCGCGGGAAGCACAGTTCGTACAGCTTTGGGTCCACGACCATGAAGCGACACCTGAGGTCATTTCACTCTGGGGCTATTCGCAAGGTTGTACCTTGCGAAGAACGTAGTAGGTTGATTTCCTCTACGTCATCCTCCGTTTCTGATCCTGTCACCACAAGGACCACCTCTGTGGGACAGCGTCTTCCTCAAGCTGCCTCACAGGCCATACAGAATACTGATGACCCTTACCTTTCAAGGGTCACAGTTGTATGTATGTACTGTGACACAGTACTCTGCAGGGGGGAGCGACTTCGGAGTGCTTTTGAGACTATCATCTCAGAGCACGAGAAGACCTGCTCACTACCCAAATAAAACCCACTCTACATCTTCCTCTCTCAGCTCGCCCTTTCTTATCCCTGTGGTTGGTGCCCCCCCCTTTACCCTCCTTTCCCCTCCTCTCCTAGTGTGTCGTGTCTAAAAAAAACAAAAAAAAATACAAAATTACAAAAATGAAAAAAAAATAAGGCTCTTTTCAGAGCCGCCTTTCACAGTTAAAAAATAGAGTGAAGATAAATAAAGCAGGGCCCTTTGTATTTCTTAAAAGTCCACGGACAGTTCGCGAACATTAAAAAAATTGGGGTGCTACCCTATTGTAACCATTGCATTTTTCTCTGGGAGGAAGTGGTGGCTCTGAAAAGAGCCTTTGGGAGGTGTTTGTATGTCAAAAATTATAAATACTTAACACCAACTTCAAAATGGATACTGTATTTCTAAAAAAGGTCGCAATGCATTTTGTACATTTCTCAGAAAAATCTGATTGCCAGCATAAGTAAGATGGACTCCATCTCTGCGAAAAATGTATGTACTACGAAACATAATATTTTCATTGTGAAAAGAGGACATGCCAAAATCTCTTAGAAATGCACAAACAGCCTTATTAATATTGTGCCTTGCTTTTTCTATTTGTGGACCAAATGAAGAAGAACGAAGCCACATTTGTCTCTGCGCAATCCGTGAAAATATTACTTGAGAATTAGGAAACATGTCCATGACTTTCCCAAGTCCTTCTTTCATAGCAAATTGCAAAGAAATTCCCGACACATGCCCTAAACTGTTCCCTCCACAATGAATTACAATTATGTCTGGATGTTGCTTTGTTTCCAAAGTAGCACAGAGAGGTACCAAGATCTACAGCTACTCCAGAGCTTTCTGCATGCACCTTCAACCAATGTATCCACGAATCTCCCAAAATCCAAACAATCTGTTTTCTGAAACACACAGCCATAGCTATCTGTTGTTCTCTCAGCAAAAAGAGTATCTGAGAAACTCTCTCCTGGCACAACACACCCACTAAACTTTCCTGACCAATCCCTTTCAGTGCTCATTCTCATTTGCATGACTTCTGAACCCAAAAATCCCCAGATGTAACTCCCGATGTCCGCGAACTACCGCCATGTCCGCGGACATATCGTAACATGAACCGCCCTTCTACCATTTCCACTTCACTATTTGTGCCATTCCCTCATTGGATGTAGCTAAGAAATCACATGACCATGCACCAATCACATTCAAGACCTCTACATCTCACTGCATCATCATAGATCAGCACTGCAAATGTACTGTGAATCTCTCTGAGTACAAGTGTCATATCATTGGCAAGCACTATCTACAAGAAATACTGTACAAGTCTCCAAGATTTCTACTTGCAGCTCCATGCATATCCATATGCATGAACACAAACTACAGGTATGCAACAAGTTACTTACCTGTAACTGTTGTTCTCCAGCATGGGTCTGGCATGGATTCACATGCTCATGAATATTCCCCGTCGTCAGGCCGGGAATCCTCGGTATAGAAAAAAAATCAGTATCAGTTTCGTTTCTGATCTGTCTATCTTAGTAGTAACCAATCACTGGTCTCTGGGTCATACTGCCCCCAGCCAATGACTGCCCTCTCCCTAAGCCCCGCCCCTGGCAGCCATCCTCAGATTTGGTAGCACGTAAAGTGGCAGTATGACCAAGTGAAGAGCCGCAGAGGGGTAGGCGGGAGGGTTCACATGTGAATCCATGCCAGACCCATGCTGGAGAACAACAGTTACAGGTAAGTAACTTGTTCCTTCTCCAGCATGGGGTCTGGCATGGATTCACCTGCTCATGAATAAGAGAATACATAGCAGTACACACATGCACAACCACGGGAGGTGGCAACAGGCTCAACATTAAGCAATACAACAACTCAACATTAAGCAATTCTTACCTCCTCACCAGGATCACCTTAGGCGAACAGGTTGCGCAGCACTGCTTGGCCGACCCTGGACTTCGACGCAGTAGAATCTTGTGAAGGTGTGTGTCGACCTCCACAACTGTTGTGACGTCTTTCGAAAACTCTTTGTGCTGTCCACGTAGAACTTCAGCGCTCTAGCTACATCCAGCAAGTCCTCTCAGCCGGCGACGAAGGCGACGGAAGAAAACTGGCAACCCCAAGGGCTCGTTGAGGTGGAAGTCCGACGGTACCTTGGCATAAAGGATGGGTGTGTCCTCAGCACCACCCTCGTGTCATGAAAAGTCAAGTATGGAGGCTTGCAAGATAGGGCCTGGATCTCTCCCACTCGTCGTGCGGAGGTGATCGCCACGAGGAAAGCTGTCTTCCACGACAGGCACTTCAAAGGTGCCGAATGCATAGGCTCGAATGGGGCCCCCATGAGCTTGGTCAGCACCACATTAAGCTCCCACGCCGGGGCAGGAGCCTTCACCGGCGGGAATGATCAGAATAGTCCCTTCATGAATTCTTTCACCAGGTGATGAGACCACAAGGACGCCCGTCCCGTCGTCCTGGTATATCGGGAGATTGCAGCCAGATGTATTTTGATGGAGGCGTGAGCCAGTCCAGCTTTGGCCAGCGACAGTAGGTACGGCAGTACTTGAGGGGACGTAATCCGCAGAGGGTTGATCTTCCGTGCACAGCACCAGACAGTGAACCTCTTCCATTTATGTCCGTAGCACTTGAGAGTTGAGGACGCCCTGGCCTTTGCAAGAACCTCTCTGCAGTCGGCCGGGATGTCGTACCCTCCAAACTCTAGTGCTGCAGGAGCCAGGCCTGCAAGTTCAGCGACTCCGGGTTGTGGTGAAGAATGGTGCCTCCTTCTCTGGAGAGAAGGTCTGCGTCCGTCGGCAGCTTGACTGGTGGGGACGTTGACAAGTCCAGAAGGTCCGGGAACCAGATCTGCCTCGGCCACGCCGGTGCGACTAAGATCATCCTGCACCGGGACCTCTTGAGCTGGTTGATGAGCCGGAGCAGCAACGGCAGCGGAGGGAACGCATAAAGAAATAGGCCGTCCCAGGGGAACGAGAAAGCATCGCCCATGCTCCTCGGCTGCTGGTGAACCTACGGCACTTGGAATTCATCGCCGTCGCAAAGAGATCGATTTTGGATTCGCCCCATCGTCGGAAGAGTCGATCCACTTGATCCTGGCATAGTTCCCACTCGTGGCACGAGCGCAGCTCCCTGCTGAGTGAGTCGGCGATCGTGTTTTTTATTCCTGCCAGATGAAGAGGCACCAGAAACATCCGTTGGGCGACGGCCCAATGCCACAGATCCTGGGCTTCCTTGGATAGGGCCGGGGACCTGGTTCCGCCCTGCCTCCGGATGTAGAACATCGTGGTGGTGTTGTCGGTGAAGATCCTCACCACCTTGCCCTTGAGGGACGGAAGAAAGGACCTGAGGGCCCAGAACACCGCGCGAAGCTCCAAGATGTTGATGTGGAGAGACTTCTCGCGTGAAGATCTCCGGAGTGTGCTCCCCAACCTTCCAGGGAGGCGTCCGTCGTCACCGTCACCTGGTGAGCTGGGGTCTGAAAGTCCGTGCCCGCCGACAGATGGGAGCGGGTACTCCACCACCGGATCGCCTGACAGAACGTCTCGTTGAGAGGGATCCTGTCCTCGAAGCTGCCCGTCGACTGGATCCAGCGGGCGTCGAGGAACTCCTGTAAGGGTCTCATCCGAAGCCTGCAAAGGCGCACCAGATAAATGCAGGAGGACATCATCACGAGGAGGGACTTGATAGATCTTACCCTGGCCATGTCCGTGGCCAGCAGATGCTGCACCTTGCCCAGAATGGTCCTGGTCCTTTCCTCCAACGGTGAGGCCAGCCGCGCCACTGTGTCGAGCTTGGTTCCCAGAAACAGGGCGACTTGCGAGGGAACCAGGTGGGATTTTGGAAAGTTGATGGAGAATCCCAGGTCTGTGAGCAGCTGGACGGTCTTCGCAGTGTGCTCCACGGCAAGCTCCCTTGTCCTTGCCCGGATGAGCCAGTCGTCCAGGTAGGGGTAGACATGGATCCGCTGTAGGCGCAGCCGTGCCGCCACCGGTGCTAGGCACTTAGTGAACACCCTGGGTGCCGACTTCAATCCGAACGGGAGGGCTTTGAACTTGTAGTGCCGCCCTTGGACCATGAACCTGAGGAACTTTCGGTGTCTTTTTAGAATGGGGATGTGGAAGTACGCATCCTCCAAGTCCAACGACGACAGGAAATCGCCCTCCTCCAGCTCTCCCAGCACATGCTGGAGGGTGACCATACGGAACTTCTGTGCCTTGATGTACTTGTTCAGTCGTCGTAGGTCCAGGATGGGGCGCCATCCTCCTGTCTTCTTTTTTACGAGGAAGTACCTTGAGTAAACTCCGGAGCCCCGAAGCCTCTTTGGGACGAGCTCAATGGCACCCTTCTTGAGCATCGCCCTTACTTCCAACAGTAGTTGAGGGACATGATTTTCCTTCCTGGCCACGGGTGGAACGCGAGGGCACTTCTTCTGAAACTCGAGGGCGTGCCCTTGGGCAAGGGTGTCCAGCACCCAACGGTCGGTGGAGATGGACTCCCACACGCTGACGAACCTCGCCAGCCGGCCTCCCACTGGGGTGCTTCGGCGGGGGCCCAACCCCACGGTTGGTTCAATCTTGTTTGGAGGCGGCCTTGCCTCCTTGACCTCCTTGTCGACGATGACGGGAACCACCTGACTTGCCGCGTCCCCTGTAGGCTTCCTGGGACAAAGATCTTGCCGCTTGGTGGTAAGTGGAGGAGCCACTGCCGGATCCCTTGGAGGCACCTTGTCTGCCTCCGGAGCTGCGAAAGTTGTTGTTGGAGCACTCCCAGTGCCCAGGCAGTCTCTGTGTCTGTCTTGATGGCCTGAAGGGACTCATCAACCGCCTTCCCAAGCAAGTTGTTCCCGTCGAAGGGCATGTCCAAAACCTTGGTTTGTACGTCCTGGCGGAAATCCGTGGCCTTGAGCTATCCTCATCGTCTCAAGTAAACGCCACTGCCCAACTGACGGAAACCGGTGGCGGCGATGCCCGTTGCCACCGTGATGGCGTGGTCCGAAGCAATCTCCCTCTCCTGTAGGATTTCAAGGGCCTCAGCCCTTTTGGCGTCCGGAAGGAAGTCTAACAGAGGGGCGATTTTGAACCACAACTCCCTGTCGTAGCGGGCTACGATAGCCAGGGCGTTGGCAGCCTTGATAGTCGTCGCTGCGGATGAGATGATCCGTCGTCCCATCGTGTCCAACTTCCTGCCCTCGCCGTCAGGCGGGGAAGTTGATGTCGAGGCCGATGCCCACCAGCTTTCTTCTTTGCCGCCGCCGAGACGACCGAATCCGGGGTAGGTTGTGCCCGAAGGCACAAGGGGGCAGCATCGGGGACCCGGTACTTCTTCTCGTACCGGTCCCTCTTTGCCGGCGCCGTGGCAGGGTTCTTGAGGAGGGCGAGCCCCTCATCCCAGATGTCATCAAGAAGCGGTACGGCGAGGACCGTCTTCCTTTAAGCCTCACGCCGTTGGTAAAGGAACCCTTCTTTCTTCTTTTCTTCTGGGCAGAGCTGGAAAAGCTTGATTGCCCTGGAAACATGGCATGAAAGGATCCAATCTTGTCGGGCGGGGACGCCCGAGCAGGGGGCGACAGGGGACATGTCCCGTTGTTGCCTCTGTCGTCATCTGTACCTGTCGTAGCCGTGTCCGTGCCTGTATCATCCCCGTGGTTAGTAGACCGGGGGGGAAGGCAGAGCAGGCCGCAGAGGTGGGAGAGGTGGCATAGGATGCGTCCTCCTCCTCTTATGCGGTGGACTCTCCGAAGGTCCTGGCTCCGGTTCCCCCGTCGGGACTGGCTCAGGTACCTCCGTCGGGGGAAGGGGCAACCTTGTCCTTATCTCCGAGCATAAGGACTGAATCGCTGACAAAATGGCCACCGAGGTGTCCTGCGGTGCTGGGAAACGACGGGCGCGAGGGCTCTTGAGGAGCCTTGTCGGCGACACCGTCGCTCTCGTCGTCGCCCTCGTCGGGATCCCTCCCGATGGGCTGGGCCTCTTCCACGCCTTCGATGAGCTCTTCTTCAGAGGTCGTGTCCGTATCCACGATGGCCACCAGCCTCTCCCCCACCTTTTCCAACAAGGACTTCGTGGGGTCTTCTCAATGGGCCTGAAAGACGACTCCCTCCGCGGGGGAAGGGAGACTCTGGGTCCTGAGGGCGCCTCCACTGGTGTAGCCTCTACAGGCTGAGCCAGGGCCTCTGCGACATCCTCAATCGAGGTCTTAGCAGGGTGAATTAAGGCCATCGTCACCTTCTGGACGCCTGGGGCCTTCACCTTGGGGGGAGGGTCCGAGCCTCACTCCCCCTCTGCCGGAATCTTCGAGATCGACCGGGGCCTCTCCAGAAGCTTCGCCGGGTTCTCGGACTTCCTCTTACCCGAGCCAGAGCGTTGGCTCGTGGTTGATGGCGCCGGGGAGGATGCACCCTGCCTGGCAGCCAAGGAGCCCGACCGTTTGGCGCTCCCGGTGCCCGCGGACTCGCGGTGCTTAACCTTTTGTTGGGCCCCCGTCACCGGGGCACCCTCACAGGATTTAGAAGACCGCTCGGACTTCTTTTTCTTCTTCTCGCCTGACGGGCTCTTCCCTTCCAGCCAGTTGGCGAGACGGAAGTGGCGATTCTTCATGGTCCGCTCCGACATGTTCCCACAAAACGCACAGTCCTTCTTCTTGTGCGTCTTGTCCTCATGGAGACAGTAGAGGCATAACGAATGCTCGTCCTCCATGAAAACATTCTGAAGCTGGCATCCAGGTCAGGTCCTCAACAGCTTCGCGGGCTTCGAGCTTCCTTTCTCCTGGGCTATGTCTGGGGTAGGCCTCGGAACTTCTGGAATCCTCCAAAAGCGTAACTCGACGAAATCTTCACCCTTGAGGGGCGTAGAAAACTCTGAAACGGATTCCCGTTGATCGGATGTAGAAACGGTGGAGCGTGAGGCTCTATTTAACCGAAAAATGAGAAAAATCTCCTGAAAAAGCGCGAAAACACAGCAAAAGCTCGAGAGCTACAGCACGAGGACTCCCAACACTTGAACGTGCGGTAAAAATCTGAGGATGGCTGCCGGGGGCGGGGCTTAGGGAGAGGGCAGTCATTGGCTGGGGGCAGTATGACCCAGAGACCAGTGATTGGTTACTACTAAGAAAGACAGATCAGAAACGAAACTGATACTGATTTTTTTTCTATTCCGAGGATTCCCAGCCTGACGACGGGGAATATTCATGAGCATGTGAATCCATGCCAGACCCCATGCTGGAGAAGCTTATTTTCTGTACAGTACATGAACACATTTTCAAACTGACTTTTAGCTTGGGTAATCTGTAAAATGAATCTACTGTCTTTTTTCCAATTTCCTAAAATCAACTATCACTTATAAACCTTTATACTATTTACTTTCTTTATACACACACTATCAAATCATGTTAAACTAACATTTTTTAAATGAAATTTATAGACTACATATATTCAAACTAAATTGCATGCATGCACACTCTATGTTCAAATCTCAAGAAATAATACTATACAATTACATTTATTTATTTATTTATTTATTTGATTACTTTAATTGAAGCATGCCATTAAGGCACTATTACCTAGAACAGCTTAGTTACAGAAGTAGTGGTATTCAGTGGTACATTATGAATTTCACAAGACATACTAAAGATATTTTGTTTGTTACAGTTACTAATTGCAATACAATTTGTTCATTAAGAACATATCATATGTATTAAACTGGTGCGACGTATCTTATGTGAATAAGATAGTTTTAATGGTTTTAAGGAAGGCGCTGAGGATTTCAATTAAAAAAATCAATATCTAAATTAAAAACAATGCTATATACAAACAAAATTACTAATTTGTTTCTTTTACAATTGCAGTGAAGACCATTCTCCTTAAAAGAAGAAGCCGAATTTGAAGAACAAAGAAGAACTAAGAATTAAACTGTTCATTTTAGAAAAAAAGTAAGTAGGATATCACCATAATATTTGTATTATTACTCAAACATACTGTAAAGTTAATTCATGCTATTTCTGTGCCTAAAAATAGAGATTGTGCACCATTCTGTCCAAAAATCCCCATGTCTTAAACAGCGATTTACAGCCAGAATGGCGCACAAATTCCTACTTTTGGACACACAAATTACCCAACTCAACCGCTAGAATTTTCATATTATAGAACAAACAACTGTTTTAATTGTATACATTAGATTTACTATTTGTACTTCTCCACACCACTAGCTTATTTTTTTCTGTCATCTGAACCTGAGTTTAGTAACATATTAATTGAGAATACACATCCCTAGTAGTTGTAGTTCCCAATGCACAATCAGACACCATTACATACATCATCTTACTCATACACTCATGCACACAGCACACATACATTGCAGAACACCCCCCAACCCATACCTTCTTTATTTTTTCAACAGACCCTAAAGAATGCCTACCAAAAGTCAAGTCCGTAGAAAGCAACACAGAAGTAGAGCAAATGAAAATAAAAGTGTCCAACATAAGCACCCATCTCTAGCAGAATGTGTAAAATAAAGTTGAAACAAAACAGCCAATACAGTCATTTAGTGAAACACAAGAAGTTTCAAGTACAAAAACTTTGCCTCCTCTATCAAAATGTAGAATAAACCAAAAAACAATTAACAGAAAATCAGCTATCACTACAGATACAACTGGTTTTTTAAATTTTAATATAGTGCAAAGTAAGCATACCAAGAAAAGTATTTTAGCCAAAATGTTCCGTCACAAAGTCCTTCAAAATCTTATAAAAACAGGAGAGAAATCAGGTTCAATGCTTAAAACCTATTGTAGGAAATTTTAGAAGCGTTGATAGATAGTGCAATTTTTCTCAAAAGAAAGTTATTTATTTTAGTGTTAAACAAAATGAAACCACTAACAAAACTAATAACTAAATTACAAAAAAGCCTTGTCAATAAACAAAATGTCAACAGAAAGAACTTCTTAAGTATCTTCAGAGGTGAATGGAGTCACACTAGGGTTATGTCACACTCTTCAGGCACTGCCTGAGCCAGCTGAGCTAGCCACTGTGGTACTGTGATGTCATGCAAGTACCAAGTGGAATGTTGATGTATGAGTGAGAGAAGGCTGTGCTGAGTTTTCTGTTTATGGGTCAGTTGGTCCCTCCCTCCCTGGGTGATGGGTGCCGGTGATTTATCTTAGTATCTATCTTATGTCTTATGTCCTGTAACATGTAACTGAAGAACTGGAAGTAAACTTACTTATAAGCAACCTAATCCAAGTATGGACATTGCTTTACTACAATGGCGACGGGGATCTCTGGAAGAGGAACCCTGGATAAAGGAAAGCTGGAAAGGTGACTGCAGAGACCTGCTGCGGGGGGTGCAGGAACCAACAAGACCAAGGAAAGAAGAAGACATCACCGCCCCCAAGTAAGCATACCCATCACCCAGGGCGGACAAGGGAGGAGAGGGAGGAGGAGGAGGACCATAGCGAGGACCATAGCAGATTGGATCAGCAGCCCGTTGCATTGGGAGTGCTGGTCCCTCAGCCCATTGCATTGGGAGTGAAGGGTCCCAGGGCATGAGAAGTCTAAGGGGTCCTTGCAACAAAGGTGGCCCTATAATGGTCGATTGTGGGACAAAAGAAGAGGTGGTCCATTTAAGAAAAGTGCCTCTGGACTTAGATGAACAGACCAGCAGCCTGTTTTCTACAGGAGTGAAGTGTCTGTAGCCATAAGGAACTTAAAGGGACTGCCGAAGTGATGAAAGGCCCATCAATAAGATGGAAGGGTCCCTTTTAATTTGAAGTGAAGCCTTTCCTTTGTGTGCACGCAGTGAAGGGTCCCATAAACAGAAATGAAGTAAAGGAAGGATAATTGTGTTGAGTCTACTTATTTATGTGTTACTTAGGTAAGCATACATTGAGCAATGAATAATAATGTAACATAGTTCTGAATGTGGATCCAGACCAATCACAATGTTCCTTTCATGTGTTTATTACAGTGTTCCACTGTGAGGCATATGTATTCTCAGAGTGTTATTATTTGTGGAGTTCTTTATGGAGTTCTGTTATCTTCAGTTGGGTTCTGCCTTCATGGGTGGTGCCTGCTGTCGCTTGAACTGGACTTAATTAAACAAGTCTGAACTACCTATACTGCCCCAAGTCACTTTTTAACATTGGCAACGAGTATTCGCTTCATGGACCCCTGGATGCCGGTCTGGAGCTGCTGGCTTCATTTTGCTTTGTGCCGAGTCGCCGGCGTTGTGCCCCTTCCGCCCGCACCAGCGACAGCAGGCGAGGCAGATTGACGGAAGGCGGAGAAGAAATAGCGAACGAGGAGGCGGTCCACCCAGGCAGGTCGGTGTTGTTTGGGAGGAAGGAGAGCCGCGGGGGAGCTGCGCGAGCCGCAGAGGAGCTGCACGAGCACTGCTTTTGCAGAGCAGGCCCCCGCGAGCCGTGGGGGAGCCGCGCATCGCTGTCAGAGCGCAGGCCCCGCCCCTCACTGCCTGCGTGCTAGCGCACGCGGCTCTCAGCTGGCTCTGGCCGCGCGCAGGCACACGCGCGCAGGCATACACTGTGGTGGGCTAGTCAGCTCGAGCCCCGGTCTCCATTGTGACACCAGTTGCCTGGCAACGAGTCGGCTTTATCTTTATGAGCCCCGGTCTCCATTGTGACGTCAGCTGACTGCCAGCAGGACTCCCACGGCTGGGAGAAACAAAAGAATGCTGGAATTGGCAACAACGAAGACATTTTGTGCCAGTAAGGCACATCAACAAAAAAAAAAGGAAAGTAAATAGAGCTCCATTCTTTGGAACTGAGGGGCCTGTACATCAAAGGCAATTGTTCCCACAGTGAACAAATCTGTCAATTGTCTTTACGCATCACAGCATTAGTATTTAAAGTCCTGCCGCTTCACAGCCACCACAGCCATCTGCACACACATAGTTGGTGCTATTCTTTCTTCATCATGGCAGCATCAATTCCTCTACCCATTTCGTTCCTCAACGAACCCAGCCGCCCCCCCCCCTCAGGTGGGACAAGTGGAAGGACACATTTGAAAATTACCTGGTGGCAATGGGCGGAGACAGATTTTCCTCAGCTTGCAAAAAGGCTCTCTTGGTCCACAATTTGGGCCTGGAAGGACGCAGGATCTTCCATGGGCTGGCTGGAGACCAGATTTTGGAGGCTGGTGATTCTGATGAGTATGCATTGGCCCTCAAAAAACTACAGGACCATTTTGAGCCCAGAAAAAATGTCAGCTTTGAAAGGTATACATTTTTCCAGCGAGTACAAGAACAATCAGAGTCAGTTGAATCATATGTCGCATGCTTGAGGTCACTAAGTTACTCCTGTGAATTTGAGCATCTGACTGATTCTCTAATCAGGGATCAGTTACTCAGGTGCACCAATAACGCCAGGATCCAAGAGAAGTTACTGGCCAAAGATATGAAGCTGGATGAGGCACTCGAATTAGCCAGGAGCATCGAACAGACGTCTTTATATGTCAAGGAGCTCAAGGGTGACAAACAAAGTCCGACCACCATGTCGGTCTGTGCAATAGACCAGAAGAAGAGGACAAACACTCCCGTTGGAAAGAAAGGAAATTGGGCTGCGAAGAATGCATGTACCAGATGTGGCAACCCCAGACATGGTGCCAACTTTCCGTCGTGCTCTGCCAGATTTGCCGAATGCTTTAAGTGCAAGAATAGAGGGCACTTTGCAAATGTATGTAAAACTACTTCCATCAATTTTCTCGAACCCAGAGTTGAGAACAGGCCCAGCATTGAAGAATCGGTCAGGAGAAACTACAACATTCAAGAAGTATCGGCCACCCAGGAACCAAGCCCCAAGTTTGTTTTTAAAATTTCAGCTACTTCAAGTGAGGCCAAGGGTCCGGCAGACACCTTTCTGATTGATGGGCACAGTCTAGTCATGAAAGTTGACACTTGCTCTCCTTGGACCATAGTCTCACGGGATACCTTAGTGAACATATTGAAGAAGAGTGAAGCCGTAATCAAACCCACTGATGTTAGAGCCTGTGGATATGGAGAATCCACGATAGAAGTTGTGGGGGAATTCTCCGCATCTGTCCGTTACAAAGGAAAGGAATGCCAGGCTAACATTCTGGTAGCAAACAAGGGAGCCTCTTTATTAGGTTGGGAAGAACAAAAGAACTTGGGTATAAGAATACAGGCAAATGCCCCTCAGCCAGTATCTATTGCTGAAGTGGAAGATGACGTCTGGACTAAAGAGTTTCCGGAGGTGTTTTCTGAGAAATTAGGGAAACTCAGAAATTTCAAACACCATATTAAACTTAAAAATGGTGCGCAACCGGTGATACACAAGGTAAGGCAAGTGCCATTGAAGATGAGAAGTAAGCTTCGTGTTGAATTAAATGACTTGGTGGACAAAGGAGTAATTGAGCCAGTAACAGCAACTGAATGGTTATCGCCTGTTGTACTAGTAGCCAAAGCAAATGGAAATCTGAGACTATGTGTAGACTTGCGCAGCCTCAATCGGAACATTGTTGTGGAGAGACATCCCCTTCCCAACATATCTGAGACTCTTTCCACCCTGGGGGAACCGAAGATGTTTTCCATCATTGACTTGTCAGCAGCATATCATCAAGTTCCGTTGTCCAAGGGTTGTCAGCATTTTACGGCTTTCATCACTCCCGAGGGAGTGTTCAAATACAATCGCATGCCATTTGGATTAGCTTCCGCTGCTTCTGTTTTTCAAAGCGTGATGGAGGAAGTGCTTAGAGGGTTAAGGAAAGTAACGGTATTCCAAGACGACATACTAGTGTTCGCTGAAAATGAAGCAGAACATAATGAGATTTTGAGGGCTGTCTTAGTCAGACTTAAAGAAGCTGGTTTGACTGTACAAAGAAAAAAATGCAAGATTGCTGTTAGAGAAGTAGACTATTTAGGTCATAGAATTTCTGGTGATGGTATTGCTCCGAAAAAGTCTCTTATTGATAGCATCAGCAGTGCTCCCCAGCCACAAGACAAAGATCAGTTACGTTCTTTCATGGGGCTGGCGGAGTACTACCATAAATTTGTAAATGGTTTTGCCACCATCTCCACTCCGTTGAGAGAGTTGTTGAAAAAGAATGTGAAGTTTGTGTGGTTGGGTGACTGCCATGAGGCTTTTAAGAAAATAAAAGAGTGCATAGTGCAAGCACCCTCTTTGGGAGGGTTTGTGTCAGGAAGAAAAACTGTTTTATCGGTTGATGCAAGCAATATGGGTCTAGGTGCAGCTTTGTCTCGGGTGGACTCTGGTAAGACCGAACATATAATTGCTTTTGCCTCTAGGCCATTGAAGGGAGCGGAAGAAAACTACTCTGTGATTGAGAGGGAGGCACTGGCAGTCTCTTGGGCTGTGGCACATTTCAAGTTCTATCTATTGGGTCAAACTTTTACGGTAAAAACTGACCACAAACCTTTAGTCCAACTACTAGGTAGTGTAGAGTGGGCCAAAGGATCACCCAGAATATCTAGATGGACGATTGAACTCCTAGCCTATGATTTCAAGATAGTGTACATAGCTGGTAGGGACAACGTAGTAGCAGACTGTCTGTCTAGGCTATCGGTGGAGGGTAAAGATACAGAGGAAGCATCCTTAGAGCAAGGTTTGAGTATTTCTGAGGTTGAATACAATGCCATAAGTAGAGATGAATGGGAGATTGCTGATGGTGAGGATCTTATATTGAAACAAGTCAAGGTGTGGACCAGGACAGGGTGGCCTCATAAAGATATTGTAGAAAACAATTTGACTGCTTCTATTGCATAAAGGATGAGCTGAGTTTATCAGAAGATGGTCTAAAACTCAGGAAGGGCACTAAAGTGATCCCACCCAGTAATGTTAGATCCAAACTGGTGAGTATAGCTCATCAAGGCCACCTAGGGATGGGAGGAACCAAGAGATACATCAGGGAGTTCTATTGGTGGCCGGCAGTTGACAGTGAAGTAGAGAGGTGTGTGAAGAACTGCAGAGAGTGCGAAAGGAGTGATAAAAGTAAGGTGGTTAGGGAAGCACCCATGAGACCTGTGTGTGTTCCGGGTGAACCCTGGAAAAAGGTGGCTGTGGATCTGATGGGCCCACTACAGAATTTGCGGGAGAATCTCAGGTACTTAATTGTGTTAGTAGATTACCACTCAACGTGGATAGAGTGGAAGGCAATTGGTGAGGCTACCACGGCCCAAATGATATCATTTTTTGAAGAAACATTTTACAGGGAAGGTTTCCCTAAGGAATTAATTTCAGATAATGGTGTTCAATTTTGTTCTGACAAGATGGTGGAGTTTTTCAGAAGATTTGGCATAAGGCATTACAGAACGGCACTCTATCAACCCAGGGCTAATGGGCTGGTAGAGAGGGCAAATAGATGTGTAAAGGGAGGCTTGCAGTTAGCAATGGCGGCAGGTTTGGAGTGGCAGAAAGTGTTGAGAGAGATGGTTTGGAACTACTGTACGACGCCCCACACTGTTACCAAAGTGTCACCTTTTATGTCTCTCAAGGGCAGGCAGCCGGGCACTAAACTCTGTCCAGGGTGGCTTGACTTGGACAAGAGTGTGAATGTTGATAGGAATAAGATTGTGACACTCATTAAAGAGGCCCAAAATGCATACAAGGAAAGGTTTGACATGGAAAAGAAATCCAAGAGTTTGGTATGGAGAGAAGGTGAACTTGTGTATGTAAAAAACCCCAGGTTGTCCCCTAAATGCATCGAGAGCAAATTCATTGGGCCCAAGAAAATAGCGGTAGTAAGAGGAAATGTGGTCATAATGGAAGGTGGGGAATGCTGGTCCATGTCCAAATTGGTAAAATGTAATAACAATGGTCAAGCGGTAGAGGATGAAGAAAATGGTAATGGTAATGACAATGGCAATGACAATGAGTTGGTGTATGAATCCGGAGGAGTTGATAAGAGTGTTCAACAAGAACCAGACGTTAATATCAGTGCAGAAAGGAGGAGAGGTAAACCTCTTTGGTTGCGAGATTATGTATTAGAGTAACTCTGTGTCATTGAAAGGGGGAAGATGTGTTGAGTCTACTTATTTATGTGTTACTTAGGTAAGCATACATTGAGCAATGAATAATAATGTAACATAGTTCTGAATGTGGATCCAGACCAATCACAATGTTCCATTCATGTGTTTATTACAGTGTTCCACTGTGAGGTATATGTATTCTCAGAGTGTTATTATTTGTGGAGTACTTTATGGAGTTCTGTTATCTTCAATTGGGTTCTGCCTTCATGGGTGGTGCCTGCTGTCGCTTGAACTGGACTTAATTAAACAAGTCTGAACTACCTATACTGCCCCGAGTCACTTTTTAACAAATTGCTTCTTTATGTGCTTCATAACGGAAGGACAATGGACGTAATATATATGTGCCAAGTATGTTTCCTGAGACTGTTCAGTGCACGGATGATCAGTGCTTGGGGAGTTTGAGCGGATCTCTTTTCAGTGGTGCGTGAAGAAACAGCGCGTAGAGAAGAAAGCACAGGAGCTCAATGGACCGTTGGTCTACTAGAGAGCACAGGAGGAGCACAGGAGTTTAAATTGGATTTGGATGGAACAGAGACTAGGAAGGGAGAAGCGATTTCGGGAACGCGCTCTAATTTTACTGTGTTGAGGAATGCTGTACTGCTCGGTATGCAGCAAACATCCTCCGCCCGTGAGAGGTACGATGTAGCAGGCGACGTGGCGAAGTACTGTGGGAGTCATCCTTCGCTCATGAGGTTGGGTGAAGGTAACGCCGCTCCGCCTCACTACTGAGGCGCTATGCAGCGGCCAACATGTTGGTAAAATTGTTGTACAATGCTACTTGTATGAGACTGTATAATGCTTAAATGCATGTTGAGATGGAGTTCATTTCGTTTTGCATTTAGGACAAGAACTTAACTAATGCATTGCTGGTTAATGTTTCATTGGTGTTACAACTGTGAGCAATATCGTGAGCTTTAGTGGAAACCGCTGTATGTGAAACACTGGTTTTTGGGTGAGTTAAGTTAAGAACTTAATTAATGCAATGTAGGTTGTTGTTGTACTGAGTATTAGTGTGAGCTTTGGTGAAAACTGTTGTATGAGAAATGCTGGTCTGGTGAGACTGTGTATGGAATGGGTTAAGTCACTGCAGTTAGAATTTAACCATTTCTTTAATATTTGCAGGTTTATGGACTTTTTACACAGTTTACTGAAAGGTGCATAATTAAATGCAATGTGATACCGTGTGGAGCTCTTTGTGTGTGAATGAGCTAGTGTAACTTATTGAGGATTTTTAGGTTCAAAGAGTTTTATAGACTTTTGGACTTTTAGACATTTAGAATGAATGCAGGACATGGACGAGCAAAAGAACTATGTAGGAAATATTTTGCATTTAGGATTAATGCAAAACATGGATAAGCAAAAGAACTATGTCGGAAATGTTTATGTTAAATCACCAAGCCAAAAGAAATGTCATATGTGGTTCATACATTGTACATAAGGTTGGCTGTGAATAAGTAAACCTAATGGATATGTATCTGGTTATGAATGATGTGAGCTTAGTTCATGTTCAAATGACTTTGGGTCATTAATCTGTTTGGTAGGTTAGGAGTTAGGACAGTTAGGATTACCGTCCATCTGTGTTGAGATGGGGTAGCGCTTTTGCTTAAATATGTGTATTAGGTAGCGCCCCATGAGATGGAGGAAGCGCTTTTATTTAAATTGACGGTATTGAGGTAGCTCCTCAATTAGGTGTGAATTGGTTGGCAAGGGACACTTGTTTTAAGATGACTAAGTGTTGCTGGGAGGTAGGATCCATAGTAGTTGTGGATTTTGGTACATTGTATACGGAGGTAGCGCCTTTGTTTACTTAAGCATGGTGAGTAAAGTACTCTTTTGGTTATGGGGACGTGTGAGGTAAATCCTTGGGGTAGCGCCCTTCCAGGTGCAGGAGTGCGTAAGTGGAGAAGTGTACTAAGGTGAGTGGGAGTTGTGGTCGGGTGATTTTAAGAAGATCTTAGGAACAGTAGTAGTGCACTGTTAGGAGAAGTCAACTCTCATCTGAAATGGACCGGTGGTTTTGTTGGATGAAGATGTGGTGGTGGTGGTTATCTTAGAATTAGCTGTTGGACTGGTTGGGGACGCCCTCTGGTGGAAACATTGGCTAAACGGAAATATGTTGTCCAAGATGAAGAGTTGTCTTGTAGTTGTTTTCTTTTTGTGTTATATGTAAATCCAGGCCAAGGTACCCCAAGGTCAGGATTATGGGACTCGTCAGTGCTGCCATTGAGTTGAGCGTTTAGTCCAACCCATTGTTTTGTTGGTGGTCTTGGAGATGCCTGGCCAGTATCTTCGAGTTGCTGTAGGATCTGTTTATCTTGGTGTGGTTGAGTTGGGCTCTTCTGGCCTAGTCCTTTTGATGTATTTGTTTGTATATTCGTGATGTAGGCATAGTGGTGATATTTCAGCAGTGGTTAGCGGTTTTATGAATTCTCTCAAGAGGTATGGTGATTTGGTTGTTTTCCTGGATGTCTAGTATTGCGCCAGGATCACAAGCCATGCTTCAGGGTGGCAGCCTGGAGGCTCGTCTGTGGCAGGGGCGGGCGGAAGGATATATGTTATGTTAGCGAGTGTTTGGTTTGTAGGGTAGCTTTAGCCTGGTGCATAGGCTGGCATGTGTCTAGGGTGAGAGTCTAGAGTTTGTCCGTGGCAGGGATAGACAGAAGGTGATTTGTGTTTGTATTTAGGGTGACCTGTATATGTAGGTGAAGTTTGGAATTGCATAGCTGTGGGATTTCTTGTGAAGCTGTATGGTGGATGGTGATGTGACTTGCCAATATGTAAAGTGCTTATTGTTTGTGTAGATGTTTCGGTAAGGAGGGAGATGTGTTATGTCACACTCTTCAGGCACTGCCTGAGCCAGCTGAGCTAGCCACTGTGGTACTGTGATGTCATGCAAGTACCAAGTGGAATGTTGATGTATGAGTGAGAGAAGGCTGTGCTGAGTGTTCTATTTATGGGTCAGTTGGTCCCTCCCTCCCTGGGTGATGGGTGCCGGTGATCTATCTTAGTATCTATCTTATGTCTTATGTCCTGTAACAGGTAACTGAAGAACTGGAAGTAAACTTACTTATAAACAACCTAATCCAAGTATAGACATTGCTTTACTACAACTACGAGCACAGAACCATACTTTGATGAAGAAGCGTACAAACAAAAGCAAACAAATACAATTGCCATACATAGCAGTGGTCGAGGTTATGAAAAAGTTAATACCATAATGGAACAAGAAGTACTCCTTACAAAAATATGCCCTGAATTACCCCTCCATTCAACTGAATCAGAACGTCTAGTGTACAAATGGCCATGCACGTCATTATGTAATATTCCCAAACAATTTTTCAAGTCTTTACGCCAATTCCTCCATCGATATGTAAAAAAGCAAAGACAAAATCAAACTACTGCAAAATATGGACACCTGTCCAGTGCGCAAATACACAGGACTACAAGGACATTCATTGGCCTGCATTATTGGACCTACTTGTAAAACCACCTTCCATGATATCAAAAGAATATCAACACATCATTCAACTATAAGAAATCTAGTCTATAAACTGTACTATGCTAAAGGTCCTGCTTTAGCACTAGCAAATTTAAATAACATTCTTCTACATGGTACAGCGAAAGACCTACTTCAAGAAATTGACTATATCCAGAAAAAATATTTTGGAAGTGAAAGCCATTTACAGAAAAGCTTTAAACCAAATCAGCAACAATTCTACACATGGCAACCTTTTGCTAAACACATACAAAAAAGAAATACTAAAATTTAAAAGTACATCAGCTGAAGTACCAAACCATGTATGTGTATGTTGCCGCAGAACTTTTTATAAAAGTAACACAAAAACTGTAGACCTATCATATAAAATAGAAGACAATGAAGATTCTAAATGGTTTGAATTAGCTCTCTACCTTGTAGCACAAAACAAATACGAAATAAGTGACCCCTTAATACTTTGCAGTTACTGCACTACAAAAATTGACAACAACCAAACTCCTCCTTCACATGCTATCACAAATAATTTGGAATTATACCTACTACCAAAACCCCTACAACAACTTAATTTATATGAGAGCATCATAATTCAAACAGTACACCCATTTCAAGGAATAATACGCCTTCAACCAAAAACAGCAAAATTACCTCCCTCTGAATTGGTAAAAGGGGCATTTGTGGAAAAGTAGTTTATTTACCATTAGATCTAAAAGAAAATGTGCATACTCTAGGAGTGCAGCGTCCAATGCAGCAATCTTTAATTATCTTAGTAAATGGAGTACCTACAAAAGACAAAAACATATGGCAACAGCTGGTAGATTTACATAAAGTTAGACAAGCCTTACAATATCTTAAAGAGAATAATGAATATTACAAAGAAATTAATATTGAAGAAAACTTGAAAGATACAACTGAAATAATTCAAGAAACACAAGAAGCTGGTCAATTTGAGCTCCTAGATCCTGCTACAATATTAAATACTTTAGACCATTATACACTTCATCCTTTGCACTCTAATGACACCATAGAAGATGCACTGGAAACATACCAAATGCGTCAAACAAAAGGATCACCATTCAGCATATGGGAAAAAAGTATAGAAGCACATGCTTTTCCTCTACTCTTTCCTACTGGCAAATGAGGAAGGTATGATGATAGACCTATTCAAATATCAGCTTCAGAATACCGCTCATTATGGATGTATTCTGAAGATCCCAGATTTAGACAAAATGTGGAATACATATTCCACCTACTCTTTGAAAGTGAACTAGCAACTTTATGTTACGGGGTTGCACACATATTAAAATCAGGATCACACTTTCCAAATATGACAGCTACACAATTATTACAAAAAGTGCAACAAAAGGATGAGGTTTTACAATCAAATATTACAAATCTATTAGCAAATATGCGTGGTACTAAAGAGTACTGGTTTCGACGTCATGGAGATGTACGTTGTATGATCAGAAACCTTGGCCCACCCACTTGGTTTGTTACATTAAGTTGTGCAGAATATGCATGGCAAGATTTACATGATTTCCTACGCATATCAAATAAAAACAAAACAAACATAGATATACTAACACCAGGAGAACTTTGTTCTTTGGATCCTGTTAATGTTTCAAGATATTTTCACCATTGCTTCATTGCTATGCTACATTTTATTTGTAATAGAACTGTTCCTCCCTTTGGAGAAGTGCAATACTTCTTTTGGAGAAAATAATACCAAGCCAGAGGAGCACCACATATTACACAGTACTCTGGTTTGTAATCTACTAAGTATGAGGGTCCAAAAAAAAAATGTTGATTATACAATGTAAAAAGTCATTACAAAATACTAATACTAACATGCTATTTTCATTTATCACAGAAATTAACAAGAAATACATGTACTCCAGTTACTAAACCAAACAGTAAGTATATTATACACTCTATGCCCTGGCCACAACCATCGCAGCATATCACACCCATAGTATCTTATAACTTTGTTCCTTATAAATTTGTTTTTGACCCAAAGTTATAAGCAACTATAAATGTGATATGCTGCGGTGGTTGTGGCCAGGGCATAGAGTGTTGGGTGCATGGCCAAATGGCCATGCACCCAACACTCTATGCCCTGGCCACAACCACCGCAGCATATCACACCCATGGAGTAAAACATTTCAACTATGGCCTATGGAAACTTTTAATGTCCGCGGACATTACCAGTGTTCTTAGAACACTTTCAATTTGCCAGCGAACAATATGGACAGCGTCTTCAGAACACCCCCTACGAACATTTCAGGACAAGGCGAGAGTTCTTAGAACACTTTCAACTTGCCATCGAACAATACGGACAGCGTCTCCAGGACACCCCCTACGAACATTTCAGGACACCGCGAGAGTTCTTAGAACACTTTCAACTCGACAACGAACAATACGGACAGCGTCCTCAGGACACCCCCTATGAACATTTCAGGACAACGCATGTGTTCTTAGAACACACCCCCATTTTGTTTATGTGCGAACATTTCAGGACAACGCAAGAGTTCTTAGAACACTTTCAATTTGACAATGAACAATACGGACAGCATCCTCAGATTACCCCCATTTTGTTTATTTGCAAACATTTCAGGACACCCCAAGTGTTCTTAGAAGACTTTCAAATTGCCATTGAACAATACGGAGAGCGTCTTCAGGACACCCACTGCGAACATTTCAGGACACCACGAGAGTTCTTGGAATACTTTCAACTCGACAACGAACAACACGGACAGCGTCCTCAGGACACCCACTACGAACATTCCAGGACAACGCGTGTGTTCTTAGACCACACCCCCATTTTGTTTATTTGCGAACATTTCAGGACACCGAGACAGTTCTTAGAACACTTTCAACTTGCCATCGAACAATACGAACAGCGTCTTCAGGACACCCCCTACGAACATTTCAGGACAACGCGTGAGTTCTTAGAACAAACCCCCATTTTGTTTATGTGCGAACATTTCAGGACAACGCGAGAGTTCTTAGAACACTTTCAACTTGACAACGAAGAATACGGACAGCGTCTTCAGAACACCCCCTACGAACATTTCAGGACACCGCGAGAGTTCTTAGAACACTTTCAACTTGCCATCGAACAATACGAACAGCATCCTCAAGACACCCCCTATGAACATTTCAGGACAACGCGTGTGTTCTTAGAACACCCCCCGTTTTGTTTATGTGTGAACATTTCAGGACAACGCGAGAGTTCTTAGAACACTTTCAACTTGACAACGAACAATACGGACAGCATCCTCAGAACACCCCCATTTTGTTTATTTGCGAACATTTCAGGACACCCCGAGTGTTCTTAGAACACTTTCAACTTGCCATCGAACAATACGGACAGCGTCTTCAGGACACCCCCTGCGAACATTTCAGGACACCACGAGAGTTCTTAGAACACTTTCAACTCGACAACGAACAATACGGACAGCGTCCTCAGGACACCCCCTACGAACATTTCAACAATGTGTGTGTTCTTATAACACACCCCCATTTTGTTTATTTACGAACATTTCAGGACACCGAGACAGTTCTTAGAACACTTTCAACTTGCCATCGAACAATGCAGACAGTGTCTTCAGGACACCCCCTACAAACATTTCAGGACACCGTGAGAGTTCTTAGAACACTTCAGGACAACGCGTGTGTTCTTAGAACACACCCCCATTTTGTTTATGTGCGAACATTTCAGGACAACGCGAGAGTTCTTAGAACACTTTCAACTTGACAACAAACAATACGGACAGCGTCCTCAGAACACCCCCATTTTGTTTATTTGTGAACATTTCAGGACACCCTGAGTGTTCTTAGAACACTTTCAACTTGGCATCGAACAATACGGACAGCGTCTTGAGGACATCCCCTACGAACATTTCAGGACACCCCGAGTGTTCTTAGAACACATTCAACTTGCCACAGAACAATACGGACAGGGTCCCCAGAACACCCCCATTTTGTTTATTTGCGAACATTTCAGGACACCCCGAGTGTTCTTAGAACACATTCAACTTGCCACAGAACAATACGGACAGCGTCCCCAGAACACCCCCATTTTGTTTATTTGCGAACATTTCAGGACACCGCGAGTGTTCTTAGAACAGTTTCAGCTTGCTTGCGAACAAAACGGACACATATTGAGTCCTCAGAACACCCCCCATTCAGTTTATTTAGAACATTTCAGAACACCTGTGATGTCCGCAGACAAATCAAACACAAAAAGAACGTCTACCACATAAAAAAGCACAACATTTAACCTATCTCATACCCTCCCATCCTCCCCAAACACTTCTACACACCAACACACTCTACTAAATACACATTTTGAACAAACTTTCACCGCAATGTCCGCGCTGTCCGCGGACGTCCGTGAATCCAAGATGGCGGGCGCTACCGAAAATCTGACGCACTTTACGCCTAACACCGCTTAACACCACCGTCCAATCAGCGAACACGCCATATATCCGCGGACATGACGTAAGCCACTCCGCCAATCAGGACACTGTCTGCGGAGCGAACAGGGAAGTGTGTCCGCAGACCGAACACAAATATCACTAATTTATTTTTACCTACTTTTTGGTCATTTTTTAAAAAACTACTCAACGGATTTTCACTAAATTTGCTCCTGGTCCAAATTTGGTGAAAATCCGTCCAGCGGTTTGGGCTGTAGGCGCGAGAAAAAACATTTTCCCATTCAGTCTATGGGAAAAAAATAAATTTTGGGACCCCCCCTATAACTTTTACCCCCCTGGACGAATCCTCACCAAACTTTGTACATAAATTCAGAGTGGGCCATATACTTTTTTTTGCAAAGTTTGGCGTGGATTCGTCCAGGGGGAGCGAAGTTATAAGCTGCCCAAAAAGTGCTCTTCCTATGGAAACACCAACTTAACAATAACTACATGGCCAATACTGTGGCCATGTAATATATATAAATATATATATGTGAATATTAGCAGTAGGATTCCTCCTCTTCCAGAAAACAGCGACACTCGCGCCAGTAATTTTGAAGAAAAGCTGACCCCTTCAGCAACTACATGCTTCCTTTATTGGCTCCATTGTGGACAGCACGAACATACAGAAAAAACATATATATGTTACGAACCAGGCCGCTATTCTTTGCATGATAGATCACAACATCACAAAGAAGACTGCTAAGAATTCTGGGCACACGTCTGTTTAAAGTGCAAAAAAAGGTGCAAAAGCAGCTTTGTTAAGCGGTACTCCCCATCGTGATAAGAGAAATCCACATAGGCAGAGGATAGTTAGAGCACATGCAACAATACAGAGCCACACGTTCTGTCCCAACACGGAAATTCTTCAGGCAATATTTAATTTGAAAAAACTGCTTGTGCTTATTTAAAAGAAAGAACACTCCGTTTCCTGCTACACTGTCACACGAAGTGCACAATGAACAGCAAAAAAGTCAAGCTAAACAAACATGAGCGCCATTTTGGAAATTCAAAATATTATATTCATTTGCACTAGCAATTTAGCTTGTTACTTCCTTTTATATTTTTTTTGGAACACTCCTTTGCATTGCTCCAACGGATGTCATTTGCGAACTGCTTTTGTATTGGATTATTAGGTATGGACCTTTTGCTTCTCTGCCAGTAATAAATCTGTTCCTGATTTCTGAACAAAGACTTTGGTGTCGTCAATTGGTATTTGCATTCTTCGCTGTAGCCTGCCTGTTATTGCTGGGGGAGGGGATGGGGGTTGGGGACCCAGTCCACCTGCATACACAATGCACTCTCACCGGGTCCGTTAATCCCTGGCCCAAAACTGTAGCTCTGCCGGGGGTCTCTCACAATGCCTTCTCCATTTTGGCCTGCCTCCCATGCCAACAAGTCCACTTTGGTTTGTCTTATCAAGTCACATACTGGCAACATTAATGTTGTCCTAGCAATGAAGAGGAGGTCCCTGGAATGTCCCTCATGTCCCCTGTGCAAATATCAGCCCGAATGAGAAATGAAATATGCAACGCACTGTTCGGCCAATCACCAGGTGTGCCAGTGTATCCCGCATATGTCAAGAGCTTTTCCTTTCTTTAGCAAAATGCAGAAGCGTAAGAAAGTCAAACATACGGGGTCCGAGCTTGCAACCACTTTAACGCAACTAACCATAAGGAGCTACGGGTACGTATAAGGAACCTATAGGGCTCTATCACAACTAACCTCTAAGAAGATATAGGGAAACCATAGAATGACTGTAGTAAACACACGTGAAACCACAGGCCTCAAATGCATGGAGATAGAAGTGTCGTCCCTGCAACACGAAGCACAGAGGCGGCATTCGCAGACAAGGACAAGGACGGGTGGAAAATTCCTGATTCCCGAGGCAGTGAGCCACCTGCAAAATACAGAATATAATCCTCATATTTGTAGACAGAAAGGCTCAGTTTTGTGGTCCTCACACACGTGACCCAGCGGAGTCGAACAATGACTATATACTCATGGTGAGAAGAAGAGCTGTTCTCAGCAAAGCAGACAAGATGATGCATGCGTTGTCCACCAAAAACAGCAATCTGCAAGCACTCTCTCAGGCTAGATGATCAGACCAGTGGCAGCAAAGGGGATACATAGTCTCTCATTACCTTGAAAAGGTACGCCGAGCGCTATGAACGAAACAGGGTCCCAGGCCTGGGGGGACACGCTCCAGCCAAGCGAGATGCTCAGATCATGGGGTGGTGTAGAATGTTGCGTGGTCCAATGGTATTTGTGCGACCCTGCAACAAAGTAATAGATAGTTTTGTGGGGAAGTCTCAGGCGAAACCACCTGACATGGGAAGACCAGTGAGGGGTGTATATGGGTTCCATTGGTAGTGAGCCCAAGCTAACCAATAGGGGGTTCTCGTAGGTTTTTGGGGAGGGCGTTAATGTTTGCAACGTCTCCATGATACAAAACTGGTTGACAGGCTCAGAAGCTGAGATTGCTGGAGGTTTGTGGTTTCCTGTATGATCCCCGTCTATTGGAGGAAAAAAGTATAAGTTGCCTCATGGCTGAGTCCTCTGTTATTGCTGGGGGGCGAGAAGGTTTCGGATGGGCACTAGATACTTTGCTAACTTGTGATATTGTTGATGCAAACGCCCTCCGTCCGCTGGCATACCATTACAGTAAATCCCAGGATCTTGTTCCAAAGAAAAAAACTCACTTAGTTCACCCTAATTTGAATTTGGTGTGTTTACCACATCTCCCATAATAGACGCTGCTCCAAGTTACTTGTGGTATGCATGGTAGCAGTAGTATTTAAGATCACAGAAGGTGCGATAGAGGTTGTTTAACTATGCCATTATCTATTAAGGCCGGGCGGATGGCTTTGTTCTTGTTGGCCAGGTGGTGGTTTTTGTGCCTATAACTGTAAAAACTATATGTATAGCAGTAGTTACTATCTTGTGCTGTTTGTCTATAGTAAGCTTGCAAGCAGTCTGCTTTGTAGTTTCGACCCGAGAATAGATTTTTGTGTATGTGTCTCTGCGCAATCTTAGATGAACTTTTTCCTGTGCAGTCATTATCTGTTTTCAGTCATGTAATGCAACCATCCTGCAAATGTACAGCCGTAACAAGGCATTCTTTAGATAAGTCATGTGAGGTGACTTTGCTAGGAAGCTCCACGCCCTTTCAATGATGTCGAATACATCATTAAAAAAAAAATGCATTTATATAGTGCTACGAACCCTCAGGGATCTGAGCGCTGCTTATTGCCCACAGTATGTGGTGCACATTGATAGGCACATTTGATTTATTGTCCCGTCTCAGCATGTTAAGTATACTAGGTATATTATTGAGTGTCACTTCCCACTTGTTCAGAAGTATATTCAATACTGCACCAATGGCAACAATATGACTAGTATTTTACATTTATTAGTCTGCATTCTGTGTTTTCCTTTAAAGGGGTGGGTCTTAATGTTTTAAATGAGTTGTGTGCAATGATCATTTTTATTAAAGTTCCCATTTTTCAGGAACATTGGTTGGGCATTCTTTTATTTTGGTACCACAGCACTACTGTTTTAGCTTTGCACTATGGGCTTTGTAGATCTTGGTTTATAATTGTGAAATCCTAGACTACAAATCCCAGAATGCAAAGTTAAAACCAAAAGTGGACAGCGTATCCTGAATGCAAGCTGCTGATTTTGTAGTAGTGTGGGGCTGGGTATGTGATTTAGCCACTACTCATCTCTGTACTCCTGCAGAGGAGTAGATATTTCATCACACCTCAGAAGATACTGATACAACTATGCAAACTGTTAATGTGGCTGACCCAGGAACATACAGATGAATAGTAAATCCTGGGATGTAGCACCCTGTAGCAATCACTGATTCACCTATAATAGTCTTACTTTCATGAATAAATGTGGTGGTGCACGCCTATTATTTAAAGGAAGATTAAAAGTTGTCTTTTTGCTGGGAAGAAACCTCTGAAAAATCATATATTTTGTTTTAAAGAATATTTTGTCTTACTCACAGTATGCATATTAAACAGATTAGAGTGTTAAAACTATTATTTACAGCACATGATGCGGTTTGCTAGTAAATCATTGAAATACGTATTTATGGTATATTTCTTTTCCCTTCAAAGTCGTTTGGTTTTCATTTCTTTGAAACAATATCCTCTTCTTCCGGTTTGCTAATATCAGAGTCTGCTTTTCAAGATGGCCGATTTATTCGCTTGGGATCCTTCAGTAACAGCCGGGGAACATATGATGTTCTCATTGATGAATCGACCATTGACGTGGAAGGGTTAAGTAAGGTTTTGTTGATGTTTAAGGAACTTTAACTGAGAGGCAGGTTCATGTCTGGAGTCTGGTACAGGTGGTCCTTAGGAAAGAGGAAGACAAAGGGTTGAAGTGATGCAGGGATGACATCGCACGGTTTTGAGGTTTGGATGGGGCCGGTAGGGAAAAAGGGTTAGCATGGGCAAACACAGACGTCTGGGGGTAAAAAGGTATGAGTTGAATGGTGAAAGTATGCAAGAGATATATACAGAAAGGCAAGAAACGTTGAGAGCAGAGTACCAAATGGATTATGTGTTGAACTTGAAAGGTATAAATGGTCCACGGGGAGAAATGGGTTGTCGGAGCGACTTGGTTTTGAGGAGATGGTATATACAAAGGCATTTAGTGGGGAATGGGTGGCAGGACAAATGGTGATGATACAATGTATCCAATACATGCATGTGAACATTTGAAATCACTCACAAGAAATATATTAGAAGGAAAGCAAGAAAATGAAATGTGCCCATGACTTGCATTGGGGAGAGGGGTGCAACATCTGCTGTCAATATGGAGAGTAGTCACTGTTATGTACGCCTTACGTCCCGCAAGCGCACATTCTAATAAAGGGCCAGCCCTGCCGGAAGGCAGGCAGTTCCGGGCACGAGCCACACGAGCGTGTCGTGTCTTGTGTGCAGCTCCTTATGGTGGCCCTGATTCTCTATCTCCCTCCGCCGGCTGCACCGGCAGGGAGGGACTCAACACTGGCGTTGAGAGACGGATCAATTACACGCCATAAGCAATGACTGAGCCCACAAGCCCACGGCAAGGGCTCATTTTTTGAAGACACCAAAAAAAAAAAACTCAACAACAGAGCAGGGCTCTCTGGTTCCTCATTGCCCCATCAACGGAAGGTGACAAAGGTGAGGAGAGACCCATCATTCCTTCACATCGACCGTGGTAACTCCAGCACCAGTGCATCATTGCGACTGGCCTTTCCACGGCCTAGCACACCATCAAGAATCGCAGTGTCGCTGACGCACACAGCACCGTCTCTCCGACCTCATGGTGGGACCACAGCTGTGTTGGGGCCTTTCGACCCCTACACCAACCCATAATCAGTGGGTCCCCGCTGGATGCTGTCGAGCCAGAAGTTTGAGATGTCGATGGACTGCAAGGACATCGCAATGCCCAGGAAGATGAAGTCACACTTTCTACTCAACGTGGGTGAGGCCGTCCTACGCATCTTCAACACGCCGGTCATCGGCGATGGTACAGACATCTACCAACTGACCAAAAGCGCCCTCACAGCACACTTCATGCCACAGTTGAACCTGGACTACGAAAACCTTCAACTTCTATTCCACAGTTCAGATGGAGGAGGAAACACTGGACGCCGACCACACAAGACTCGCACTCTCGAGTGAATTCGACAATGTCAAGAAGGAGATAAGGCACCAGATCATCAACGGGATGCACTCCGAGAAACTGCGCAGGATGGTGTTGGGCGAGAAAGGCATTCCCCTAGCCAGAATCCTCGAATATGGGCATCAAAGAGAGCTGTTGCACACGAGGGCAGCGCACATGGGCACCACATTACAGAAGCTTCAACTGGTGCTAACGGCAGCAGTAATAGCTCAAGTCACCAACCGCCAACCACTGAGGGAGGAATACAATGAAACGAACAATTCACCACAGTGGCAACCGAGGATCCCGAGGCCCACTGAGTGTGGATGGTGCAGATGTACATGTCACGGAAGAAGAAACTGCCCAGGGCAAGGAACCACGTGTGGGGAATGTGGCCGGAAGGATCACTATGCGCCTGTCTGCAGATCGTCGGGGCAGCCGCAATGCCCGCAACCCCAACTGCAACAAGACAAAGGCCTCCCCAAGAAGAAGAAGCAAGCAAACACTCGCCACGTAGAGACTTCTAAGTCGTCGACTGACTAATCTGGTGATGATGATGGCGACCCGGCGACGGATGCCGGAAGTGGAGTGTTAGGCAGAATTCTCATTCTATGGCTAATTTCCCTTAACTAGTGAGTCCCTCAGCAGCATTGCTGGATTTCTGGAGTTTATTTTTTCCACCTGGTAAGAGTGTGATTTTCCCCCATTCTTACCTGTGTTTTGCCATGTGTATTTCAACTGTTTTTGTGATTGTGGACTTTGGAGTACACCACTTCAGTAGCCCCACTCTTTGTGTGTTACACAGCACCTTCACTGCAGTGACACAGGGTTGTCTCTTAGACTTCCCACCAACTCCATTTTCTGGGGCTGACTACTGTCCCCCAGAAAAGGATAAAGTTGCCATTAACTTTACATAGTCACTTTTACCACGGATCCAGTACACCCCATCTTATATGGAGTATTGGAGAGGGTTAATTCTTAGCCCTTTTTATCGATACCTCTTGGAGCATTGTTTCGCTCCCTTAACATTAAGACTTGGCTGGTGGCAGTGGTATCTACCCTAATTTTCCTACCGTGATTATATTACATAACGTGGTACCGTTTTAGGCTATTTTAGCAGCCTTGAACTTTATACCCGCTTGCCCAAATACTTTTTATTTCGGCTCCGGTTGGGTTTAATCACTATTTCTTTTTGTTAATATCCTTCTTGGGTCTTTCTTTGCGCGGCAAACCAGGTTTGCCTCCTTTGTTCGTCGACCTTTGGCGGGCTTCTGACCAGAAGCCCTTCTTTGGCGTCTGGGTGTCTAGGTGGGCTGAATGTGAGGGAGGGGTGTAGCCACCCCCTGCACAGGGTCTCCTTGGAGACCCACGTCACACTTAGTGTTGATTGTCTGAGGTGGTTTTCCAGGCTGGACAACCAGCCCCCGCTGAGTGATTGACAGCCCCGCTGAGTGATTGACAGCCACGCTGTGTGAATGGGGGATTTTGGCATGAAAGGCAGGACTCTTGGGCTAGAAGGCAGAGTCGCCACTGGAACTGCAAGGAACCGAAGAGAAGCAGAGAAGAAGACGGCTGCTGCAACCCCGAGTCCCGGTGAAGCCCTGCTGCAGTCCTGAGCTATCTACCCTTCAACGACAAAAGAAGATCCAGTCCGGAGTCTTCTTCCCTGGAGCCTGGTGGGATCAACCAGCTCACCCTTTCTTCAGACAGAGAATCCTCTCCTGGGTCGAAATCACTGCTGTGCTGTAGTGGTCCGGATAGCCATCAGAAGAGCCCTCTCTTGATTTAAAGGAGCGCACCTTTTATTCATTGTTGTCTTTTTCGCTGATGCTGGCCTCATCCCTGGGTAGTGCCGATCGCTCCAGGCGTCCTCCTTTTTGTCCCCACGACTGAAGCTGCAGGAAACGTGAGTCTGCAGGAACTACCAGGAACAACTGCCGTGGCACCAGCTTTTCTCCAACGGAATAAGGTACTGTGCACATTTGGTCGTTCTCTCCGACTGACCATCCGGAATCGGGGTGAACCTTTTTCCTCCACAAAGATTTGTTCTTTCTTCCTTCCCTCTTATAACTTTTCCTTCCATCTGACAATATCTAAGTACTCTTGGCATCTTGAATCTCGAACTGTTCAACGTGTGATCCTCGGCAACTGAGCATCTGCTCCATTGACACTGGCGCAGGCCTATTGACTTTAATCTGTATCTTTGGATGAGTCCTCCGATTCCCTTGCCTTGACAAAAATATTGCCTGTGATTTTATCCATTTTTCCCTTGTTTGAAATTCTAAAGTACAAAGTATGTTTTAACTTCGTGAGCATTTCTATCCGCGGGTACGCGTTAGTCTCGCAACACCAGTCTGTCAAATCCTAACGTACTTACCTTGAATTTGCTGGAACAAGTGGAATTGGTTGTGTGTAGTGTATTTTACGGGTGGTTTTGAATTTATAGAAGTGAAGTGGTTTGTGAACAGATGGTTTGAAATAAATGTACTTATATTTTTTACCTGAGTCAGTGTGGTCCTTTGTGTAATCCCTACTACTGCTCATTTACTCTTGAGATAAGTCTGGCTGCTCCGCTACTGATACCACTTTAACAGTGTAGTACAGGTTTGTACCAAAGGTGAACTTGTATTACCACTTGTAGTCTTAATTATGTGTAGTGGTCCCTAAGGGCACTGCACAGGATTCTGCCTAACATGGACGAACAAGGAGAAGAAGGAAAGTCTACTTGATCTCATCACTTGAACAGAGGCGCAGAGCTGACGAAAAGACAGAGAAGACACAAATGTCTTGTGTTTATACAGGGCCAGGAGATGCAAATGATGATTGATACTGGAGTATCAGTAAACGTAATGCCGGCAACAATGCTCCAAACGCTGCATCCCCGACCTGGTCTCAGGCCTATGGACACACTATTATTTGCCTACGGATACAAGACCCTACTACCAGTGGAAGGACGTTTCAGAATGACACTAAGCAGGGGTGACAGAGTCCTCCAGTCACAAATATACGTTGTTAATGCAGGTATTGAATGCCTCCTCAGTGGGGATGCAACAGACGACCTATGCTTAATCCACTTCATCTGCAACGTCACAGATTCAACGGACATCTCCAGTCTCCTGGGCAAGTACCCAGGCATCCTCAATGGCATCAGATGCTTAAAAGGAAAGCTCATAAAGCTTCAGCTTGATCAGACAGTACAGTCCCGGGCAGTGCACCACAGAAGGACCCCATTCCACATGAGGGACCTGGTCGAAAAGGAACTATGAGAACTCGAAAAGGCTGGAATCATTGAATAAGTCACATGACCGACGCCTTGGGTGTCGCCCATGGTCGTCACAAAGAAGCAGGGGAAAGTAAGGATTTGTATTAACATGCGCCTACCAAACGCGGCGATCAAAAGTGAACGGCACATCACCCCCACGCAGGATGAAATCATCACAGACCTTATTGAAAATTGACTTAAACGCTGGGTACCACCAGTTAAAACTACATTGCGACTCAAGATACATTACTACTTTCTCCACGCACCTGGGCCTATGCCGGTACAAGCGACAGAGCTTCCGAATCTCAGCAGCAGCAGAGTTCTTCCAGCAGGCCATTCAGGAGGTGAGGTAATACAGGGCATCCCAGGAGTACTGAATGTCAGTGATGACATCCTCATCCACGCCAGCGACAGGGAGGAACACATGCACCACCACAAGATGGTGCTCAGCAGGTTGGAGACCACAGGTTTGACCATCCACTGGGAAAAGTGCAAGTTCCTGAGGAAATAAACATTTTCGGGTACGTGTTCAACAGCCATGGAGCGTCGGCTGACCCACAAAAAGTTGCAGACATAAAGGAGGCCTCGCCCCCGACAACACCCACCAAAACACGCAGATTTTTGGCAATGGTGACATACTGTGGGAGGTTCATCCCCAACCTGGCAACGATGTCTGAGCCGCTACCAGAACTCACCAGGTTGAACACCAAATGGGACTGGAGCCCCGACTGCCAAGAGGCATTTGAGTGGATCAAGACATACCTCTCAGACAAGACAACAATGGCATACTATGACCCGACACTAACGACAGAACTGTATGTCGATGCCAACCCCGTCTCGAACAGGGGAGACGAAGCCTGTCGCTTACGCATCCCGTGCCCTCACGCCGAGTGAACAGCGGTACTTGTACATTGAGAAGGGGGCTATAGCAGTGTTGTGGGGAGGCTGCTATTTCCACATCTACCTATATGGACAAAAATGCAGGGCCTACACAGATCACAAGCCTCTCATCCCGATCTTCACGGGGTCGCCATCAAACCCCCCTGGCCAGAATTGGGAATTGGGAAGTGGCTGCTTCATCTGCAGCAATACGAGTTCGAGTTGGCCTACCAAGCGGGCACAGACAATCCAGCGGACTCCGAGGGTTGCCACCCTAGGAGAAGTAAGTGAGGCGGAGGAGACAGAAGAGCACATATGCCAGATCATCCACACCATGAAATTCAAGGCATTCAGCATCAATGACATTGTGGAAGCCACACACACTGACCAAGAACACTATCATATCGGGCGAGTGGAAATCTTTCCTCCGCAATGTGCACAACCACACACCGGCGGCCAGAGACATCCTCACTGGTATGTTCCCAATACGACAGCATCTGTTGGTCACCAGCAAAGGGTTGATCCTGAGGGGAGCCCGCATCGTGATCCCCAGCAGTACCGATCTCTGAAACCATACAGTCGGCAGAGCGTGGGTCATCCAGATGGGACGCGATCACCATCAACCTTTGCACAGTTCAGGAGGGGACATCTACTGGTGGCCATTGACGACCACTCAAGATACCCGGAGTAGGAGATTGTATCCTCAACAGCAGCAGAAACAGTCATACCCGCACTCGAAAAGATGTTCCCACTCATGGCCTGCCAAGACGAAACAAGAGTGACAACGGACTGCCATTCCAGGGTTCGGAGCTCAAGAAATACTTGGATGACCTGCACATCAAACACCACCACATCACGCCCAGGTGGCCTCAGGCAAATGGGATGTGGAGAGGTTCATGCGGACCATCAACAAGGTGCTATGAATATCCAGGCCCCAGTCCAGCCCCTGGAGAGTAGATCTGTACAGATTCCTATGAAACTATCGAGTGACGCCCCACAGGGCTACCACCGGCAGACCTCATGTACGGGACACTGGAAAACTCGTCAATACCACATCACCCAAGCAGGGGCATAGACACCTACAACAGATATCGTACCCAACGAAGGAGAGCGGCAGCGAATTAACACATGAGTGTCAAGAGGCACGCAAGGAAGTCGAGACACCAGCTCGGAGACCATGTCTTGGTGGTGCAAAACCCCACGAAGACCATGCTTGTACTCGATACGACAACGTACCCTGGACTGTGACCCGGATGGAAGGGACAATGGTGACAGCGGCATGAGGGCACCAGTCGGTCTCCATGAACGCGTTGTGGTTCAAGAGGGTACTGGAGATAGGCAGTCCCGGGCAGAGGCAGAGCTTGCACTGGACAGTTCAAGGCATCATGATGAGTGAGAGGTCACCCCGAGTTATGAGTCCGAAGAACAACCGGAAGAACCTGATGAGGCGTCTCCAGATGATGAAAGTGAGCCAGAAGGGGGAACTGGCCCGGAACAGCCTCTCGGTCGAGGCCTGGCTGTTAATCCCTAAGAACAGCACTGAGGGCTCTGGAGAGGTTAAGAGGCTATGGGGGTCATAACGAGGTTGGAGGTAATGGAAAAACAATGCCGTAAGGGATTACCGGCACTGCATACCGCTCCGGGCTAATCCGACTCAACAACCCGGTATTAGCGCCACCACTGATAGCGTGCTCCCCCGTACTGGCATGCGCGCGGGTACGCGGCACTTGGGCCCGGCAATAGCAGGAAGGCCCTGACAGGAGGACATCACAAGTCAGGCGGACATGCAAATACCGGCATCATGAAGGCAGTAATGAGGGATACCGGGATGCCGGCAATACCGGCATCGCGAACCACCCACAAACAGCAATGTGCTGTGTTCCCAACTGCCACAGGTGCACACAATCAGAACAGGTGGTGGCAATGGAGTCTGGACCAGCACAAAAGGAGCACACCCACACACCAAAACCCTTACCACACCAAAATGATTCCACTTGTAGGAGCAATACTGGGGCTGGAGGGCATGCTTGCATTGCTACACCAGCAACAACAACATGCACCACAGAGGAGATGCAGGAGGAGAAGGAGGATGAGACAAGGCCAGCACGCCCCACCAGTGGAGCCAGTGGTACCACGCAGGCAGCACCCAATCCCTCGCATCAGAGCCAGTCCATTCAACCTAACCCCTGAGCAGATCCACACCCTGTACCGTCTGGACCGGGACACCATCACCACCATTGTGGACCTGATACACGACGACATAGTCAGCCAGATTGAAATATGCACCGCCATCCCACCACTACTGAAGGTAGTGTCTGTGTTCCACTTCCTGGCCACAGGCACTTACCAGCACACAGTGGGACACATGCACGGCATTTCACAACCCTAATTTTCCCACATGTTGATCCAAGTGCTGGCTGCCCTCCTGAAGCATGCAAGGAACTACATATCCCTACCACGGACTGCCCATGACTTATTTGACATGAAAGTTGGCTTCCATGCACTGGCAGGCATGCCAAATTGTATTGGTGCACTTGACTGCACCCATGTGGAGTTGGTAGTTCTACATGCAAGGGAGGTGGTGTACCGCAATCGTAAGCTATATCACTCAATCAATGTACAGATGGTATGTGACTCCAGCAAGATCATCACACATTGTTGTGCCCGATTTCCCGGATCAACTCATGACTCAATGGTCCTGCGGAACTCCACGCTACCACTTTACATTGAGTGACATGCAGGACGACGTGCCTGGCTGCTTGGTAAGTTGCATGACAGGCACATGGCAGTGAAATGTGGGGAGAGATACACACACCATCATGGTGCCATTGTTGTGGTGACTGCACTATGTCCACATCCCACGACACTGTGCTCCAAAGCATTTAAAACTGAACATGACAACCAATCCCCATAGCAACGAAGGGAGCTGCACACCAATCACAGCATGGCAAACTTTCAACCACCCCACATCCCACAACACATGCACCACCCATCATCAGACCTCACCCTCTGTAACACAATCCAGCAACATGCTGTGAGTATACACAATGTAAATGTCTGCATCAAATCACCACACAGGACAAGCCTCCATGAGAGTGCACAAAACAAAACCACCAAAGGAAAAATACAAATACAAATACAAATCCACTGCTTGTCACGGGGTACCACCACAGTAGTGCAGCATGTCACCGTGGGAATAATCAGTGCAGAATGCTAAATAATGCAGAGACTACAGCCAACCCTGCCAGTAAGAAAATCATACAGACCACTACACATCACATTTACAACACAAACACATTGGTATGCATCCACAATGCATGAGCAACATCAAGGCAGTGTACACCGTGTATCATCTTGAAGACGCAATCCACACCATAAGACCATGGCACAGCACACATTGAGGCAAGGTAAATGTGTACATACAACCAGGGACATGTGCATGTGACCAACAAATATCTGCAGGCATGTGTGATAACTACAGCTGTCCATCATGAATTGACTAACACATACCTCGTTTTGCACCCATGCAGGTGATAGTGGTTATCCCTTGAAGATGTGGCTCCTAACCCCTGTCCGGAACCCGCAGAACAGGCACGAATATGACTACAATCGTTCCCATACCTGTACCCGTGTGGTCATCGAGCAGGCCTTTGGCCTGTTGAAGGCACGTTTTCGCTGCCTCAGCCGGTCGGGTGGGGCACTCCTCTACAGGCATGAGAAGGTGGCCAAGATCATCATGGCATGTGTCATGCTGCACAACATGTGTATCCAACAGAACATGCCCCTGCCCCCTAACATTGCACAGCAGCCACCAGGTGATGATGAAGAGGAACAGTAAAATAGAAAAAAGTGCTCATACCCTCCACCTCAAACACACCCTCTCACCCATCCCTCTCCCCCACAACTCCGCCACACACCCTCTCCCCCTCCACCTCCCCCCACAACTCCCCCACACACCCTGTCCCCTTCCACTCCCCCCACAACTCCCCCACACACCCTCCCCCCTGCCCTCCCCCCACAACTCCCCCACACATGGTGTCCAAGCAAATGCTGCAGGTTTCTGCGGAGGAATGTTATGTACGCCTTACGTCCCGCAGGCGCAGTGACGTAAGGCACATTCTAATAAAAGACCCACCCTGCCAGAAGGCCGGCAGTTCCGGGCACGAGCCACACGAGCGTGTCATGTTTAGTGTGCAGTTCCTCATGCAGGCCCTGATTCTCTTTCTCCCTCCGCCAGCTGCAACGGCAGGGCGGTACTCAACAGTCACTTGACTTACTTTAGTAGGATAAACTGAAAAATGATAAATTTTAGAGGGTGTTATGGGAGCAAAGTAAATGACATGGTAAAGAGAGGTAACGTTGGTATGAGGGGTAAATAAAGATGTAGAAATGGGCCAATTACAAAGAAAATTATTGTAACGCGCAAAGGGAATGAGAATTGCCAATCTTTCAGTTTGTGAATGTGGCATTTCCATGTGCTTTGCATTACACTTTTCATTGGGCCTCATTCCGAGGCTGGCGCTATCCATGGAGTAAATAGCACCATGGTAAGCAACCATGGAGCTATTTACTCCATGGAAATCCGGCATGGTGAATGGAGTAATTACCGGTCCATTCCAAGGTTGGAGGGACCGGTAATTCCCCATTCACCATACCGGTTCCCCATCCCCATTCCTGCCCCCATAGGGCTCAATGGGAATGGGGAAGGAGTAAATTACGGCACCGTAAATTACGGTGCCGTAATTTACTCCAAGGTCCCTTTGCGGGTTGGATTTTTAACGCCTGCTAAAAGCAGGCGTTAAATGCCAACCCGCAAAAGGGAACTCGGAATATGGTGGTAAGTGTTAACGGTCACCGTTGCCATTAACGGTCACCGTTAACCCTTACCGCCAGCCTCGGAATGAGGCCCATTGACACTTAAAAGTTGTTAGGGGTGAAGTCCTCTGATGCCAACAGCTTGTCACGGCGTGGTGGATCGCAGTGAGCAGCTGGTTTTCTGGGTGTTTGGGCAGAAGTAGCGGGCAGAGAGACCAGGTTTATTGATCAGGACTGTGAAAGGACTTTGCAGAACAGTAACCATTGTTGATGCGCAGCTGGTGATTTAAGGAGGAGCACTACACAAGGTTCTCTGTTGTCCTTCATCCAACTGTTCTCTGTGTGTGACATTTTCCCTTGGCATTCTGGGATGGGTCAGAGTATATTAAAATGTGTGTCACTCTAGATATGTGACACTTGTCAGGCCTAGTTCCGTAAAGTATTAGAAGGCAAAGGGTGTCTGCTGTACAAAGGGTTAAGGAAGATATGGGGTGAATGGGTCAGGATGTGTAAAGGTTTAAGGCTGAATGTTCTAATATGCTGCACCAAATCGCAATCTTCAAGAGGTGGCTCCTCTCTAGCACCGATGTCCACACAGCCTCCACTCCCCAACTTACCCGACACTGGGTGCTCCGATCCTCAATGTTTCCTCCCCTGGTTGCTTTGTACATCACTTGCTGACAAATTGCCCATCTTCCCTCTCCCCTGTTAACTCATGTCCTTGTTTCTCTGCTCCCGTCAGCATGTTATCCCCCCCTATGATTGTAAAGTGCTCCATTGCTTCTTTAAGCTAGGTCCATGCTGAATAAATAATAGGTTCAGATCGCTTAGGCTTGTCATTGGTTTGATGTACTGTGCCCCAACAGGGGTATCGAGACCTTCATCTGACAGATGAAAGAAAATGAGCATGGGCTAGATAAGGGGACAAGGAAAGTTGTATATGGATGCAACAAACAAAAGGGAGGGATTTAGCGGGTCCTAAGTCAAAAAGGAAGATCTTCCTGGAGTCATCCGGTGACTCTAGGATTAGAGTCGTCCATTGCTGGTTTAGGGAGATCATCCGAAACCATCCTGAAGTAGGTGTATAGGCCGAAATATTTAAATGAGATGACTCCAGAGTTATCACAGAAACTACTCCAGGATGAGTTCTAATTACTTCCAGTGATGATCTTGTATTACTCCAGGATGACCCCATGACAACTTCAGGATGGGTAGGGATTACTCCAGGATAGCCCCCCCATGACAGGATGGGTGGGGATTACTCCAGGGGGACACCATGACAACTTCAGGATGGATGGGGATTACTCCAGGGAGACACCATGACAACTTCAGGATGGGTGGGGGATTACTCCAGGGGGACACTGAGACACCTTCAGGATGGGTGGGGGATTACTCCAGGGGGACACCATGACACCTTTAGGATGGGTGGGGGATTACTCCAGGGGGACACCATGACAACTTCAGGATGGATGGGGGCCCACATGACAACTTCAGGGTGTGTGGGGGACTGCTACAGGATGGTTCCATGACCACTTTAGGATGGGTTTGGAATTGTGAATGATAATTGCAGACAACTTAAGGGGGATCTATTTCATGCTTCCAGAAGATTCAGGTAAAGGGTTTTGATTACCCCCAGGATGTATCCCTTGTGTGTAAGACGGGTGGTATTACTATAGGGTGAATCTAGTTACACTTATGGATAGTGCACTGGAAAACCTCAAGGGATTTGCAGCCGTCACTTGCCATCTTTGCCTTCTATGCTGGAGCACTCAAATGTCATTAACTTGGTTCGTCGATTTAGTATACAAACTACAAATCCACCCGACAACGTCACAAACCAACCTGTAAACTCCCTCATTTCAGTTCTCACCTCTAGCTAACATGGCATCACACCCTATAAACTCCCACAATTACTAATCACTGCACTAAAATACACACTTTCAGTGAACTAAACAGAATCCGTTAAAGGTCTACCTGCATGACAGACTTCCAACAGTCACTTCACTCAATAACACTATAAGCAGCTAACAATTATTTCGACCATTCATCACACCCAAGAAAACATTTGCTGACCCCACCAGAAATCATAGCAAATAGCACAAAACAAGTACCATTTACAAGCTGGCACCAACCTACAAATTCAGCAGATCAACTATATAGTTCTACACACAAGAGCACTTGCATCTTCAGTTTCACACAGCAGTATGTGAGCTACAATTATATTGTCGATTAGTAGCAGGGGCTGATGTAGCAACCAAACTTGGTTGTGGGGATGTTCAATTCCATTGTTTTTAAAGACCATAATCTGAATGAGTGAGCAGGTGTGTGGGAACATGTAGGTGTCACTTCACTGTCTAAACAGGCTGTAACAAGGACACACTGTTGAGAAGACATGGTGATAGAGTCAACCTTGTCAAATTAGATCTTTCCGACAACATTTTTGTAGCCGACAATTGACTGTTACTTGATAGTTCAATATTTTGTAGTTGTTGAGCAGCTACACATTTGGGAAATGCAACATTACACAGAGTCATCTCCAGATTTACTGCTGGGTCTTTCAATTGTTCAGGTGAAGTTACAGAGGCGGGTTCTGAGGGAGGAAGGTAGGAGGAGGAATCAAGAACACTGGCCATCCCTGCAAAAGACTTTGGTTTTCCAGCTTTTGTGACGATAACTGTGAACAGTCATTACTAAGTTTGGGAATAGTCAGTTTCCACCCATCAGCTTTTACAATACAATTCTCCTTGTTTTCTTTTGTTTTTTGAACTGCATCATCTTCTTCTTGTAGTTCACACAACACTCTTAGTTTTCCAGTGCTTACCAGAGTCGACCAGTAGCTGCTTTTTCTCCTCTGCCTTTCTTTTTAATGCCTGAATTAGTCCCTCTGCATCACAATAGGTTTTAATTATTTTGTCAAATGTTTGTGTCTTAATACACGGTTTCTTGGCTGCGGGTATGAAAGAGGCAAGTTAAAACTTCAAAAAGTGACTATCAATACAAAGGACTTTTTTGCTTGAGCTGTGCACTAGGGTAAGTGACTCCCCTTAAAGGGGAAGTTCACTCAAACATTTTATTGGGGTCATTCGAGTTTGGAGGTAAGTAACAGTCCCTACCGGCATGGAGCAAATACTGTGTCCGTGTAGTCAAGAGCCCGCTAATAGGGGAGTATTACGACGTCACGGGCACGAGCTTTGCGCCATGCCGGTAAGGTCATCACCGCCATGCTGTAAAAGGGCCGAAAAAGGCCCTTAGCGGCATCATGCAAAGCGCAGATTGCACTACCGTCATGAACCAATGCGGCATTAGCAGTCACCAAATAAGTAGAACCGGAAGAAGCGTCATCGCACAGGAACGGGAAGGAGCAAGGTGGCCATCTTTAAAAAGACAATCCATTGCCATCCTCAGCAGCCAAGACCTATATGATACTGCTGTTGGTGAAATATCATACTCTACCATACCACAATGCCTAAGGCTGTTAAGAAGGCCGCCTCCCACCAGCGCAAGGAGCGCTTCTATGAAGATGAGCTGGCCATGCTAGCTGAGACCCTGCTAGAACATGCTGACATCGTGTTTGCCCAGAGCATGAAGAGGGAGGACATTATACGCAAGAAGGAGATCTGGGCACTTGTGGCACAGAAAGTAAGCGAGGTCAGTAACACCCCCCGCACTATCAAGAACTGCAGGAAACGGCGGGACGACTTGCGGCTGCGAGTCCGCAACATACTCTCTGCCAACAGGAGCCAAGCAATGTCAACTGGCGGAGGAGCAAGCTCCCCCATAAAGCTGTCCCGGTGGGAGGACATATGTGCTAGCCTGATTGGCATGGAGTCAATCGAAGGTGTTGGAAACATGGAGTGTGGCGCCACGTCATCGGCGGACAGAGGTGAGTGTCCTAAGAAAGCACCGTAATGCAGAGTCTGATGATAGTTCACCAATATGTCTGTCTAAAGAGGCAAGCCATGCCCAATACGCACACATTCCCAGAAATGTTGTGGTACGCAGCACAGACACATGCAGATGCCTTCAGCAAGGCAATGCCATACTGTACACAAACCACACTAAGATGTCAATGTTATGAGTCACTCTGCATGCAGGCCCCAAGAATAATGCATGTCACATACCATACGTCTGCCCCAACATGAGTGACCACTGACCGATGCCTGCATTACCCACCCATGTAGCAAGCACCCTGGTCGTCAAAAGTCAACTGCCTATTACCCTCTAATGTGTAGATGAGCAATTATACAAATGTATGCATGATGCTTCTCAAACCATCACTCATGCCGTCCCTCTCTTCGACCCCCACAGGCTCCGACCATGACAGCGAGGTGCGGGACTCACCCCACAGTCAACCACACCCCGGAAGAGGGCCCAGGATGAGGCCAACAGGCCTTCCACCTTAAAGGGCCAACCCAAGGCCCGCCATGCACCACCACTGATGCCGCCAAGGGCAGTCGAGATGGAAGCTGCAACCCCTGTCCCACTGCCACAGGACACAGCTGATGCTCCACGATCAGCTGAGTCCAGCTCATTCGGGGAGGTGGCAGTCACAGCACCCCTGGCTCAGGAGGAGGGGCAGGAAGTGGTGTGGGTGCCTGTGGAGGATGAATCCTCAGAACAGCCCTCCACACCAAGTCCTGCACCATCCCCCCAGATCACATCTTTGGAGTCAGACCACCTCACCACCCCGGATTAGTCTGGGGGGGAGTATCACCAAAGGGCCATGAGCCCCATAGTGGCGCCCATCCAAGTCCACCATGACACCCAAGCACCCTCCACCTCCACAGGTGTACCGGCAGGGCCGCAGCATCAGGAGGAGCTGACTGCCCTTGTGTGTAAGTTCAAGGATGACAATGCCCAGGCAAGGCAGGAGTGGCGGAAAAACATAGCCTCTCTGGGCAAGACAATTACTGACAACACCACCTCCCTGAGCAAGATTTTTGCAGACAATACTAGCCGACTGTGTGAGGAGGAATCCACCCTGCTGCAGGTCCGCAGCCGCATCCCCGAACGTCCGGCACCCCAGTTTGAGCAGGCGGTCACACCATCGTCATCAAGCTCAACCCAGACCAGCCCAATCTGCAGGTTGTCGCGCACCCTGCGCCAGCCGGACATGCCGCCACCAGGTCCAGGGAGTGGAAAAAAGTAGACTGGCCAGCCTGAAGAAGGCATTTTACACTTGTTGGGACATGTGTAGGGGAGTTGTGGGGGGAGGGGGAGGGTGTGTGGGGGAGTTGTGGGGGGAGGGGGGAGTGTTGTGGAGGATTAGTGCATTTTCGTTTATATTGTATATTTCAATACACCCGTTGTGTTCAAAGCAAAACTTGAGTGGACATTCATCATTGCAAATGTGTCATTTATTCATATACAGTACATAGTGTACATGTACCCCCACACCCAGGTCCCTCTGTCCAACTATCATGTCAACCTCTGCAGCCATATGTGTCAGGAATAATGTGCAATCACTGACTGACGCACAGAACATCCCTCCTGTGCATCGGCACCATGATGATGTGCAGCCACTTTTTCTTCATCCCCTTCTTCATCACCAGGTGGTTGCAGTTCAATGTCAGGGGGCAGGGGGACGTTGCGTCGGATACACATGTTGTGCAGCATGACACATGCCATGATGATCTTGGCCACCTTCTCATGCCTGTAGAGGAGTGCCCCACCCGACGGGCTAAGGCAGCGAAACCATGCCTTCAACTGGCTAAAGGTCTGCTCAATGACCACACAGGTACGGGTGTGGGATCGATAGTAGTCCTTCTCATGCCTGTTCTGTGGGTTCTTGGACAGGGGTGAGGAGCCACAGCATCAAGGGATAGCCACTGTCACCTGCATGGGAGGCAAAAAAAAGGTATATGTCACTCGATTGATGATGGACAGCTGTACTAGTCACATATGCCGGCTGATTATCGTTGGTCACATGCCCATGTCCCTGGTTGTATGCACGCCATTTTTAGACCCTCAATGAGTCCTGTGCCATGGAATAATGGTGTGGGTTGCATCTTCAAGATGATGCACGGTGTGCTCTGCCGTCTTGTGGCTCATGCATTGTGTACGCATACAGCTGTGTCCGTGTGAATTTAGAGATATGTTATGTTCTGTAGGATTTTCTGATTGGGAGCGTTGGCAGTAGGCTCTGCGATGTTAGGCTTTCAGCGCTGATTTTTCACATGATGACATGCAGCATTCCTCTGGTTGTGGCGGCCCTGTGACAGACAGTGGATTCCCTTATTGGTTCAGTCCAATGCTCTCCCATGGATGCTTGTTCTGTGTGGTGATTCGCAGGAGACAGCAACATAGTGCATATACCCTGCATGTTGCTGGATCGTGTTATGGAGGGTGAGGTCCGCTGATGAGTGATGCATGTGTTGTGGGATGTGGGGTGGTTTACTGTTAGTCATGTTGTGATAGGTGTTGACCTTACTTCATTCCTATGGGATTTGGGTGTCATGTTCGGTTTGGGATGCTTTGGGGCACAGTGTTTAGCGATGTGCACATCGTGCTGTCACATGAACATTGAAACCATGGTGGTGTGTGCATCTCTCCACCCATTTCACTGCCATGTGCCTGTCATGCAACTTACCAAGCAGCCAGGCACGTTGTACAGCATGTCGCTCCGAGAAGCGTGGTAGCGTGGAGTTGTGCAGGACCATTAAATCATGAGTTGATCCGGGATATCGGGAACAACAATGTGTGATGATCTTGCTGGCGTCGCATGCCATCTGCACTTTGATGGAATGGTATAGCTTGTGGTTGCGGTACACCACCTCCATGGCATGGGGGACGACCAACTCCACGTGGGAGATTCAAAAATCTCCTGGGGAGTCCGTGGTAGGGATATTTAGTCCCTTGTGTGCTTGAGGAGGGCATCCAGCACTTGCTTCAGGATGCAAGAAAATAAGGGTAGTGATATGACATACATGTGCCCCACTGTGTGCTGGTAGGTGCCTGTGGAAAGGAATTGGAGCACATACACTACCTTCAGTAGAGGGGGGATGGCAGTGCGTATTTCAGTGAGGCTGACAAGGTCGTCGTCTATCATGTCCACGATGGTGGTGATGCTGTCCCGGTCCAGACAGTACAGGGTGTGGTTCCGCTCCAAGGTTAGGTTGAAAGGACTGGCTCTGATGCAGGGGATTGGAGGCTGCCTGCGTGCTTACGCTGGCTGCACTGGTGGGGCATGCTGGGCCTGTTTCAACCTCCTTCTCCTGCTGTGTCTCCTCTGTGGTACCTGCTGTTGGTGTTGCTAGTGTTGCATTGCAAGCATGTCCTCCAGCTCCAGTATCCAGTATTGCTACTACTATTGGAATCATCTTGGTGTGGCAAGGGGTGTGGTGGGTGTGCTCCTTTTGTACAGGCCCAGACTCTATTGCCTCCACCTGTGTTTATTGTGTGCACCTGTGGCAGTTGTAAACACTACACATAGCATTTTGCGGTTGGTTCGCAATGCCGTTATTTACGGCATGCCGGTATCCACTATTTGCGCCTACATGATGCCGGTACTTGCTTGTCCGCCTGACTTGTGATTTACTCCTTTTAGCGGCATGCCGCTATTGGCGGTTTGATGGGCCGCGTGCCCGCGCCCATGCCGCTATTAGAGGCATTGTTATTTATGGTGCCTCTAATAGCGGGTTGGGAGGTTGGAATGGCCCGGAGCGGTAAATGATGCCGGTAATCCTTTACCGGCATCATTCTTCCCTTACCTACAAACTCGGAATAACCCCCATTGTCTCAAAAGATGGGCCCTAATAAAAACTATTTTTAAATAAAGTTCCTTTGTAAACTTTTGCGCAAAGAGGCTCAAAGTCAAAAATGTCAAGCACTAGGAGGTATCCATTCTGTGAAATGAATGAGCCTTCTGTGCTTGTGTTAAACTCTGCTCTCGCAGCAATAATGAAGCAAAAGCCCCATACTGGGAGCTTTTGCTTATTGCAGCCGGAGAGCAGAGATTGCTGTCAGGCTCCTTCCTGCCATGTGCTGCTGGTGAGTGCTCCCTTGTACTGCTTTCCCAGGCTCCCCTGAGCTGGGGGGGCGGCAGGAAACATTAAAAGAATGTACCAGCAATTATAAACACAATGTTGTTATATTTGATTGGCGTGGCTTTCTTTTCAAGTCTTCCGAGCTCCCATGAGCAGGGGGAACGTGGGAGACTTAAAAAGAAAGCTGTGGTTGTATTTATAATTTCAGTGCCTTTTTTGTTTTAAGAAAGTCCAGGCAATTATGAATACTTCGCCAGCAGTGTATTCATAATTGCTGAGACGTTAGTTTTTAGTTTCCCGTGTCCGGCAAATAAGAAAAGAAAGTTGCAGCAATTATGGAAACTCTGGCGGAGACCGGCAAAGTATTTATAATTGCTGTGCCTTTCATTTTACCCCTGTGTTTGGGGAGCACAGAAAACGTAAAATGAAAGTCAAGGCAATTACTGTGGCAGCCTCCGCTCTTCATGTTAAGCTCTGCTCTCTGGCAGAAGTAAGCAAACGCTCTCAGTAGGGGCTTTTGCTTGATTATTACCGCCAGAGCAGAGCTTAACATGAACAGTGGAGGATGCTTCATTTCAGAAATGTCAAAACTTTGAGCCTCATTTGCTCAAAATTTTACATAGGAACTTTCTTTAAAAATATTTTTTATATATTTTTGATTATGGCCCATCTTTTGAGACAATAAAATGTTTGAGTGTATTTCCCCTTTAAGCGCGATCCTATCCACTCCCTTGGTTTCATTTTTGCTTATTCTTTCCTCCCTCCCATGCAGCTACCCACAACTCAGTCTAGCTGCACACATACTCTGACCTGGACAACGGTCCCCAAGGGTGTTCAACCCATCGCACTTTGAGATCATACCAATGGTAAAAGACACTCTACAAATGCCCAATAACATAAGAGAAATCATGTAAACCATCTATACTTTAGAGAATTACTCTAGAGGAAAGAGATGCTGTAAAAGAGTGGTGGGCATTGTGCAGCACTCATCTTTATGTGTGAAAAAAGGGAATGCCTCTGCATAGCAACGTCAGATTGTACCCTCCTCCCCCAAACATTAAATAGATGGACAAAAATAAATTGATTACCTGCTGACTGGAAAAGCATTACTGCTTTGAAATCCTTTTCTTCACCTATTTCTCTTCTACTTTCATCAAGACCCTCTAGCAGCCATTTACAATTAACTTGACCAGGAATTGCCAAAGTCTTAAATTTCCCACCCTTTCAAATAAGCAGAGAACTGCCAGAATCAAAGAAAAGCACATTAAAGAGTGCAGTGACTGAAAATATTGCCTAAAAGAAGAAGGAAAAAAAATGTAGCATGCTCCAAGTATTTGTGAAACGTGTCTGTACCAAAAACCATTAATTTATAGTGAGGCTTGCTATGGATGTTCATGCCTAAAGTGTCCCTATTTGCGAGTGAAGCGTCTCTTGTTAACTTCCTCCAAGACTGTCACCCATTGTGGCTTCAACTAGTTGCATCTGCTTGCTAATAAAATTAGAGGTGGGTGTTCCTGTGAGGCAATACGTTCGTAACAGCAGAGCTCTTGTACCTAAAATGCTGCAGAGTCCTATTGTGTGTGTGTGTGTCCTTTAAATGACAAGCACCAGTTTCAGTTTCTTAAATGTAAATATCAACCTTAGAGAGTCCCAGCTTGCAGAAAACAACATGTACAGGAAATTATAGGGACCGGAGATAGGAGGGTATGGAGGGACAGAACCCATGACCAAAGTGATCTTTACTGGGGGGAACAAAAAGTAAATATTACACCTTAACAGGCAGGTAGGCAGACAGGGCACTATCCTCCAGAAGGGTCACAAACCCCACCCCTCCCCGACCCCCCCATAAGCATCACTACTGTGCCATAAATTACGCACTACAGCTGAACTAGTGCAGCGCTCATGAGCAGTGGAAAAATCCTGCAAAAAAGTAAAAGCTATGGGTACATTTTGCAGAGGCATGGCTCCTCGCACATGCGCCATGGCCTGATAGTAGGGTCTGTTGCACATATCTGAGGAAGGCATGGATCTATTCATGTGGAATATTGTGGGGGCATTAAAGCAGCAACAGCATTAAAGTCAGAGGGGCAGCCAGTAAGAGCATTTATCCCCTACTTGGCAACGGTTTGAAAGAGATCAGACTGATCAGTAGAACGGTCATTGTGTGGAACTAGAAAGAGGAAGGGAAGGAATCGCCTCACCCACAAAAATGGGGCCTCTGATGCTGAACTGCTAGGGTGCCTTAAGGCAGTGGGGGGTGTGAAGCTCTTTAAAACAGGATTATGGTGACTGTTTTTAATAGAAAATATAAACATTTGTGGCGTGGGGGGGCGGAACCTATATTTTTACTCAGGTGGAGTTGGGTGGGCTCAGCATAAAAATTATTGAAGACCACTGTCTTAAGGGAATAAAGTGACCTCCTACTTTCAAATAGCAAAGCAATTACAACACTCCTTTCACACCCAGGTCAGAAAACCCCTGTTACCGTGCCAGTCTTCTGTTGCACAAGGCTGCTGAAAAATCCAGAGCAGCAAGAAATGTTCTCCAACCTCCACAACACCTAACGAGAATGAACTGGACCCCATCATTAGAAACACACAAAAAACAACCATCTTCATAAAAAGCATTCATGTAACGCTCACCTGATTCTAGCAGAGGCGCCGGTCTTGACTGGGCGACTACCGTATCTTCAAAGGTGATGTGTAGCACCCGGTTGGCTCTTTGGGCTGGACCTCTGTGCACTGTATGCCTGACGTGTAGAGTAAGATGTCTGCAGATAGAAAATATGGGGTTAATGAACTGGGGTTATTGGGGTGTCCCTATCTCTTTCCTCTTCTCTTCTCCTGTAGACCCCCAAAGGTTAACGCTCTCACCTTAGGTAAGTGAATGCCGAGCTCTCCATCTGCCTCGGGGCAGGGTGCTGTAACCAGTTTCTTCACTGGATAGGTAGCGCAGGCCTCTTGACTTCAGAGGACTGCTGTCCGTCGTTTACTGCACGAACGGTAAGTTTCGAGTCATTCAAATGTCTTTAAAGTCTTTAGTAATGATGTCTCTTGTTTTGCAGGGTTCCGGCGATGGCGGATGACGGGCTGAAGTGAGTTGAAGATGGAGCCCGTGTGATGAATAGAAGCGCCTGGAAGCACGTAAGTAAGCGCTTGTTGCCTGCTTCACTATGCGCTCTAACTGTCTTTTTATTTTGCAGGTACGAGTTCGGAGCGGCTGCAGGGTGCCGGAATACCCACTGGATTAGATGTGGAAAGGAGTAATGGCACGTGAGTATTAAAGTTCCCCAATGTCTTTAAACGCACCTTGTTTTGTCTTTCAGATGCGGGATGCAGCGCCGAAGGCCTCCGGAGCGTGCGAAGAGTTGGTAAACTTTTGTCTTTCAGATGCCGGAATGCAGTGTGAAGACCTCCGGAGCGCACGAAGAGTAGGTAAGCCTTTGCCTTTCAGATGCCGGAATGCTAACCTGTTCTTTCTTGTCTTTATAGGTGTTGCTGAAGACTGGATTCAGGATGGTAAGCCTTTGCCTTTCAGATGCCGGAATGCTAACCTGTTCTTTCTTGTCTTTATAGGTGTTGCTGAAGACTGGATTCAGGATGGTAAGCCTTTTTCCTTAGGCCCAGGACCGGATGCAGAAGACACGATGAGCGTTCTGCTGCAGAGGTTGCAGAATAACGCAAAGCAAGATTCATCCACCGGGTGTGGTTTAAATAGCCTCCTGTAGTGCTTAGGTGTCTCCTTCCACAGCCACGCCTAAGTAAGAAAAGAGTTCCTGGTAAGAAAAGAGTTCCTGCCTTCCAGAAGAGTTCCAGTGTTCTGAATCTAGGGAGTGGCTCCAGCCCCACCCAACAGGAAAAGTAGTTCCAAACAGAAGAGGATCAGAGGCTCAACTGGCAGGCAAGTAAGCAGCATGGTCTGCTGACGGTAAGTCCACCCAAGCATTATGAGCCCGGCGCTTCCAGCGCTGGGACTGGGCATATTTATGAGCCTGGTGCCACTGGCGCCAGGACTGGGTCCAAAAGGTCCCAATTGGGACTGGTTGGCACTCGGAACCTGGGTTATGGATCTGCTTCCAAGGGAGTTGGGAAAACCCTGACCTTTTGGAAGCAGAGATCATGACAATTCACCCCAGATCATCATAAACAATGATCAAAAAAGATATTTTCAAATTAATGGCAGTGATCACTAGCCCTGGCAAGCATTCAATAAATACGTTCATGAAGTTTACAGGCAAACTATCTTGAATTAACTGCGGAAGTGTAATGGTTGGAAACAACACGCTTTGAAGGGGCAATAAAAACCCTCCGGGAACATCATCAATCTATATAGAGAATGGGACATAAGTATAACTAGAAAATGCAGTAATCTGTGTGAGTCCCTGAAACTTACATTTGTATTTAAATAATGGAGCGATTTACCCAAAGTGTTGAACATAAACTAAACGTTGATGGAGGAGAGCATGAGTCATGGAGGGAATCAGAACATTGTCCCCTGTGCCCAAAGGCTGGCACAACTTAGCACTACTGTGAACTGAAAAGGCAATGGAAAGATCCTGGGGTAAACATGCTCTCTCTGTGTTCTTTATAATTAATAATGTAAAAGCAATACAACAGCTCTGCCTTATGGGTATAGCATCCATAACTTCCAGCAGCGAAAACATAATATTCAAAAGCATTACAATACAAAATGACAGTCTTTGAATGTCAGACAGTTCACTTTTTATGGGGGGCAGCTTTACAGAAACTCTTTAGGGGTGATTTGACCTTGAACTTAACTTGAGAACAGAGTACCTGTCCTTTTCGCATTACACACATCTCAAACAGATGCATATATTGTAAACAATCTTCCCCAGCTTGAAAGAGGTGGAAAATGGAGTGAGGTGCGAGGGAGTCGAGACTCTCCTTTAATGCAAATTTCTTTCAGTTGCTGGACAATTAATGGATGCCACTTAGAGAGTGGCAGTCTGTGTTTGTACTTTATTTAGTTGGCTGGTGTTGAATGAATTGCGAAAGCAATGATCAGGCCGCGAGCAATGTTAAGAGAAAAACAAAGATGGGGGCATCTGTCCACAGTTGGGTATAGAAGCCTTTTTTCTGCCTTCTTAATGAGAGCTTGGGTGGCCAATATCTGCAACCATTCTCTGCGCGCAGAAACACAACAGTAAATCTAATTTGGAGCTTTTGTAAAGTAAAGCCCAAAGCACCCTGTGCCACCAGAAGCAGGAAGGCAGGCATCAAAGAGCGCATTCAACAGGGCATTTCAACCATCCCCTTGGCACCCTGCTTCAGAATTAAGCAATATTGAAGTTGCACACGCTTCCCACGTGCCACACATCAACAATCCTTGCACAAGGGAACTCTATGCCAGCGGGTGTCTGTGCACCGGCATGCAGCTGTCTGGGCAATTTATTGAAAATTACAAGCATAGTGCCACTGTGCCCTTTATATACAATAGACATTCTCACAGGGATTACCCAACACTGCAATGTTCTTAAGGAGAAGACAGTCACACGGGCCCAGCAATATTTGACTCTTTCCTTCACAGTAAAGCACTGGAATGCTTGCTCGTACCCACTGAAAGTGCGCTCATGTATATGAGTTGTATATGCACCGTACCGTACACATAGCAAAGTCGCACACAAGGGCACCGCAAGCACATGGATAATGGACCTCTTTAAAAAGTAAAAAAAACAACTAGGGGTTTTGCAAAGGTTTGCCCAGTACATTAAGCTTCTGCCATTCAAACCCGCATGTGCACTGTCCCCTAGGGACCGGGGAGGGTCCAAGTGCTCTTCCAAACTAGCAATCAACATATATGTTACGGTGCCAGCAAGATTTTTTCACCTTTTTTTATTATAAAAAAACATTTTCTTGATAACAAGATAATCACTCTACAGCAGTGGTCTTCAAACTTATTTGGCCCCGACCCCCCCCCTTAGAAAAATATACCTGGCTTGAGCCCCCCTATACACATGGACTCCAAAAAGTGTATCAGTTGCGAGCGGTTTTCGCACGCTGGTGTAGATTGGTGGCCCAAATGGAGGTGTGGGTACCAAACACAAAATTCTTTCAAAATCATTACTTGCAATAATTCAAATTAGATTAGAAGACAAATATTTGTAAACGCAGCATTCAGATTTTTCTGCTACAATACAGAGGATTTATCTAAAAGTAATGTTGGATATTTATTTCCCACAAAAGAAAATAGCCAATATTGCTGTCTGTTTTGACATGCATCTGATGAAACAATTTGTTTCTTAAGTACAACTTTGAGATTACTATCAATGCAGTCACTTACAAGCTGGACAGTGGCATATTGGAGAACTAGTGTGAAGGGTGGGCCCGTCTTTCAGTGTCCATCCCGTCACTATCGGGTTACATTTTTGCAATAGCCAACCACAGGTTTTCTTCCACCTCCAACTTTGACAGATATTTAGGGCCCAATTCATAGAATTCAGTGCAGAAGCAGCGCAAGCACCGTGCGCAGAGAAGAAGTGTGCGTCACGCGTGCGCCAGCCGTGGTGCAAACCAGCGTATTCATGGATTTCCCACGGCATCAGTAGCCGTGGTGCAATGAAAAGCAAGCAGCGCCAGTAACGCCCCCAACACTGCACCGTGCGCAGGAAAAAGCCAGTGAAATGTCCAATACGACGCAAGGCCCTGCACCATCCGTGGACAAGCACACAGCTCCCCTCCATTGCAATCGCGTGAAAAATCAGAGCGTACCCCGCTCGCACCACCCAAAAACGCGACCATACCCGCAAGCAGCCCACCCGTGACCATACCCCGCAGGCATGCCCCGACTTATGTCCCCCCACCAGTGACGGCAACCTGCAGGCAGGCCCCAACTCATGTCCCCCCACCATTGACGGCAACCTGCAGGCAGGCCCCAACTGATGGAACCCCACCAGTGATGGCAACCTGCAGGCAGGCCCCAACTCATGGAACCCCACCAGTGACGACAACCTGCAGGCAGGCCCTGACTCATGTTCCCACACCCCCCACCAGTGACGGCAACCTGCAGGCAGGCTCCGACTCATGACCCCCCCAACCCCCACATTTGCACACCATGCAATCATGTAGCATATGTCCATCAAAATCCCAACACATGCTGCCCCCACACGGTGCATCTCAACACTCATCCATTGTTCCTGCTCCCCATTACATGGGAATCACAAACTCACACATGCATGCATGTTTGCACACACATGAACAACATTGCTCAACAGCAGGGACAATACAGACAAAGAAGATTGAAACATGTACCAAAACATTGAGAGCAGACACCACTTGTACTCCGACGTATGCAAATGTATTAATGACCCAGAATCAAAATAAACACAAAAATCAAACCAGTGAAAATATGGCCATACAAAATGAAAATGAAATGCAAATCCAGAAAAAAAACTGGTGATGGAAAAATGAAAGAATCCAAATAGTGGTCCATGTCCATTGACGCATATGAAAATGCAAAGAAAAATCTGAATAAAACCATTGCTCCATGGAAAATGATAAATGTGATGTAAAACGACAAGTTCCAAACTATATACAAAGGTCACGGGTCCATGATCCCCAAAAATGCAAGAACATCCTAAAAGTACTATAAAAACTAACTATATACTAGATGCGGAGCAAAGTCCATGAACTCCAAATTAAAACAAAAAAAAAGGAACCCTAACCCTAATGAACTATTTACAAAGGCAGCAGGCTAGTCCTATGACTTACCATTTCCCCCCCCAAGAGTTTCGGCCAGGGCATCATCCAACTCTGCGTCTATTTCCCTGAGGCGGGCCTGTGCTCTCCCCTCGAGGGCCCGCAGGGACTTCCTCGTGCTCCTCTCAAATTCCCTGCGAGTCTCCTCAAGGAAGTCTGCCCGCCTCTCCGCCCGACGCAGGGTGTTCTCTGCCCTGGCCATGGTGAGTCGTGCCCCATATGCTCACTGCCGCTCTGCTCCAATTTGCTGGTCTATTCACTGCAACACGGAAGACATACGGCCCACGTTTCCCTGCCCCTGTGATGTTGAGGGCCCAGAGTCGTGTCGCCTCCTATGTCGAGGCTGCTGCTGCCGCTGATAAGCCCTGTGCCTGTGCCTCCGGGACTGCCTCCGGGATAATGACAACCTCCGGGGCAGTCGTGCACGTGCCCTGCTGCAAGGTGCCTGCACTACCTTCATTGCCACTGGTCCTGTTGCTGGTGTGACCACCTCTGCTGATCCTCCTTCGACTCCCAACTGTGGCAGGGATGTGGCCTCCACCAGACTGGCCGCCGTGGTTGGGACAGGTCCACAGGGGACCCTGGTGGTATCTGGGCTGGAAGACAGCAGGCAGGATGACTGGCGCACAGTGGAGGAAGAGAAGGAGGGGGTCGCATCAGTGGACAGCACACAGAGTAAACTCGCGACAATGAGCTGAGCTAGTCAGTTCATGAGGCGACAGACATCTTCGTGATGATGTGCAAGCCACTGACAGGAAGTCTGCACATCATCCGGAAGGGCGCCCGTAGGCCTCGCAAAACCGGCTAGCATGGGTTCCACCCTGCATTGAATTTCCTCATCCGCAGGTAGTGGAAGATCTGTTTCCGTGGATGCAACCGCTATCTGTGGACGGGTCTGGCCTGAGGCATGCCCGCAGGTGCATGCCCGCAGGTGCATACTGATGCAGGCGCAGTGTCAGGGAGAGGATTAGGCACAGGCCCCTCCACGGTGATCTGAACTGCCTCCTGCCCCTGACCCTGCACTGCACAAGTTGCACCTACCTCATCACCCCCACCAGGCCCCATGTGCTGGTCTGATGTGGCCTCCTCCTCAACCACCACCAACCTGGATGACTCCCCACTGTCTTCCACATCGGATTGCCCCTATGTGGTCTCACATTTCCCTCCTGTTGCCGAGGAGCCCACGACCGACTTCACCCTCTTGGGCCTCCCCCCTAAGCTGCTGCGGTCGTTGTTGGAGACGCGGTACCAATCTCCTCGCTCCCGGAAGATGTTGGTACCTGGGAGGGTTACTGGGCCCTGCATCTGTGCCTGGTGGAGGCACCCCTGCTGCGGTGCTCCACAGCACAATCTCCGCTCTCTTCCTCCATTGCCACTGTGGATAGGGAGACATTGAACACAAGCATCAGTGTACCGAACAAATGTTTGCTTGACACAAAGCAAATGTACATGAGTGGCACTGTAAAACGTCACAACCATCATCACCCTCCCCAACACACAGGTCAGTGCAAGCAATACACATGCACAAACATGCATGCCATGAGCAACAAACATTCACATCCATGTACAAGGCACTGCGGGCACATCAGAAGAGGGGCTGCACCTCACATGCATCATGGTACCTGCACATCACATATACGCACATCACCTGACAGTCATGCATCAGGCCATGTAGACCTCCCGTCACAGTGCACTTGGGGACAACTGGACGGCATGAGTCAATCACGCATTGAGATGCTCATGTGTCATGCATCCATGGGGTTGGCCAGTCACACACTCACTACTCACTACTCACGACACACGCACATGTACACCATGCATGTCCATGATGGTGACATAAGCACCCATGTATCACACTTCTCGCATGCCCCAGCCAGACACAGGGATGCAAACATGTGCACCTCATCACATGCAGGTGTGCATCAAGCCTCGCAACACAGACACCATTGATGTGGGTCACGCTTGAATGGACTCACATGCAGCACCGTCAGGGACATGCACACATACATCTGTACAGGAGGCATGCCAGATATGATGCCAAGGTGCACACTCCAGCCACACGTCAACATACACATGCACTATGGTGGACAAGAACACATGAACACTTACCAGTCGACACCAGATGGAGCACCAAATGTAAGACCTGGGCGTATAGCACTGGCTCGATGCGCTCGAGGACCTGCATCTTATCGTTGGACAACCGGCCCCGGCACCTCGCTCGTTCATCACCAGCCTTGAGGAGGCGCCAGGCCTTGTTGAGGGTCCTGGACCTGAAGTCTTCCCAGCGCTTAGGGACCTGTTGGTAGTCGCAGGGTGCCACCCCCTCAGCGTTTATGGCACCCACGATGTCCGCCCAGATCTTACTCTGTCCTTCCTTGTCGAGTCACGATGGTCCAGGGAAGAGGGCATCATAATGCCCCAGGACTTGCTCCACCAGGATGCCAACTTCTGTGGAAGAGAAGCTGACAGCCCTCTGCCTCTCTGCCCGAGGCAGGTGTGGGTGGGCAGGTGGTTCTGGGTCTGGGCTGTGGAGCAGTGGTATGGCAGTCGGGGGTCTTCTGGATCAGCAGAGGTGGTCACAACAACAGGATCTCTGGCAATGGCTTCAGTGCAGGCACCAAAATGTAGGGTACGTGTGCAGCAGGCACACAGAGTGGGCTGGCAGCAGCAGATGGCTCGTAGGAGGCAGCTCGGGGCGTTTGAGGCAGGTAAATGGCCTTGTGGGCAGGAGCCTGGGTCTTCAGAGTTAGTTCGCGTGGCCAGCCGGAAACAGATTGAGTCCGCACATGCGGAAACAGCGAGTTAGCGTGTAATCAGAGGAAAGGCCCTAAGCGTTTAAGTTATGTGACATGCGTGGGACGTTGGCCGTTGCCGTTCAGTACGGGTTAAAGGTCCGCGTAGGACAACAGTGCACTGTACCTGCTATTTGTGGGGACCAACACATGAGATTCATATTTGTGGGCTCACACACAAATTGTTCACTACTGTGGCAGTGCGTACATCTTGCTTTGGCGGGGGAGTTGCCTATGCGCGTGTGTGTGTGTGTTTTTCTTCATTTTTCCAGGCAGACGGTGAGTCGCACACACATTTTTCCCACTGTGGTTGCCCCTGTGTGTTGCATACCCCATTTTCAAGGTCATAGTAGCCTACGTGTTCCATGCGTATGCATTTTTTGTGTTTCTAAGTGTCACAGCGTACTGCGGGATGTTAATTCCTCGCACGTGGGCTACCGAGGGGTCGCATACATGTTGTTTTGTTTGTTTTTGGGGTGGCCGAGTATTGCATGACCTGTTATTTTTCCCAAGGGGTCACATACAGCCTTTCAGGAGCGTAGCACAGGGGTACGTTTTCCATCACGTACCCTGCCCTCTTCACCCCAATTGCCCAGGACAATTGTTGTGTGCACCTCCTATTGCACTAGTATATCAGTGCCATGACTGGGAGGGCAACAAGTGGTAAGGGAGGCAAAGCTGGGCGACCTCCAAGAGGTGGCCGCGGTGGGAGACGTGGCCAGGGTGGCCAAGGTGGGCGACATGGCCAGGGTGGCCAAGGTGGACAAGGTGGGTGACGTGGACTGCGTGGTCCACGAGGGAAAGGTGCCCAGGCACATGGAGGGACAGCTATGCCCCCCCGTGCAAGCGGGTCAGGGAAATGCAGCTGCTGCTGCCATCCCCAGTGCCCGTGAGTTCTGACAAGCAGTGCCATCTGCTGTCCCAGGCAGCCAGGGTGTGGAAGCTGCAGGGGCAGCTGAGGCTACCACCACCCAGGCTCAGCGTCAGCCAGCCCGGACTGGATTGGTCCCGGACCTGGCACAGGTTGACTCACAGGCCGATTTTTGTGTCGGGAAGGCCAAGGCACGTGTGGTGAAAGTTGCTGTCACCAGGTCACGTGGATCTGGGGCAGCAGTGTCATCTGTTGCCCGAGAAGCCAGGGTGTGGAAGCTGCAGGGGCAGCTGCATTTGACACCACCCCAGCTCTGGGTCACCCAGCCAGGACTGTGTTGGTCCCGGCCCTTGGCACAGAGGCAGGTGCACAGCAGGGTCCTGGCAACAGCACACAGCTGCCAATACCTGCAGTCCGACCTTCGGTCGTCATGTCATTGCCTGCTTCCATTGGCCAGTCCACCTGCGCTTCAGTCCCTACTGACAAGAGCGGCACAAGCCAATCAGGGTCCACACCACCTCCCAAGAGGAAGAAGTGTGCTACAGCGGTACAGGCTGGTACCCCAGATACGGATCAGGACTCCCACACGTCAAGGAAGAGGAGTTTCTGTGACGAGGAACTGGACACACTTGTGGACTACGTGAGGGAGCACGGCCGCAAACATGCTGGTGCGGGCAGGGAGCACACATACACCTGCTCAGCGTAGGGCCCACTGGCAGTGCCTTGTGGATCGTATCAGTGCCTTGGGACATGAGAGGCGCACAGCAGATGATGTCATTAAGCGTTGGAATGACCTCCGACACGGAGCGAAAGACATGCTGGCTTCAATTTTTGCCTCTACTCTGGTGACTGGCAGTGGATCACCACCAGAGGACGATGAACTCACTGCACATGAGGAGATCGCTGGTGATTTCATCGCAGTGGAGCAAGTCCAAGGCGTGGGAGACCTGCCAAATTATGAGGTAATTTCCAGTGAGTGTTGATGCGTGTGTGTCCAGGCCATGTGTATGTTGCTTGGGTGATGTGTTGTGATTGACTGCCAGTTTAGGCTATGTAGTCATGACTGCCATGTGTGACCCATGTGATGTTTGACTGATACGTGCTTGTTGTCATGCAGACTGCATACGAACCATGTGCTGCACACGGAGGCAATCCTCATTACCACACCTGTCCCTCCTTCCATGACAATCTCTGTGCAGCCTCTCTTGGCCCTATTCTTGCTCCATCCTATGGTTGCAGATTGCCTGTGATGATCTTCCACTCAACACTTGCCTTCTCTCGTCACATGACTGACGTCTCTGTCAGGTCACCCTGCTACCTGATCCTCCTCAGAGGCATTCTTCCTCACCTCTCCATCCCCCAGCAGCTCCCTGTCTCCATGGGACTGCTGATTTCTGTAGCGGACTGCTACAACGGGCTGTACCCAAAGTTCTGTGAAAACACACTCTTCCCTCTGCAACTCTGCCAGACTTGCAGAGGGAAGGACTGCGTGGAACGTCCTTTGGCCTTGGTGCAGGGTATCTCACTCTGACTATGGTGATGGCACAGGCTCATAGTGCCTATGAGTGTTCATTCCTGGGCCCTGGCCATTTCAAGCAAGTCCCTATGGGTTCTTGGCAAGCAATTCATTCAACTCCATCTCCTGTATTTGCTTCCTTCTCATGGTATTTGATCGTCCCTGTCCTGCTCACTCAGGGTCAGTTGCTCCTCATAGCCATTAGTTTGGGGTTCTCGTCTCTGTCGAGTGGAAGCCTCCCTCTGGTACGGCCTCCCTGCCTCTATGCAACTGCTGTTGTAGTTTATCCGGGTCTGGGGGCACTTCTGATGCTTCCTCATGTGCTGTGTTTTCTGTCCTACTCTCCCCTGCTATATTCCCAGTTGACTGAGAGAATGCAATTGACACCTGACCACACTGTCTGCTACAACACAGTACTCGGTGCAAGCATTTTGACCCATAAACTGCCTCCAAACCATCCCCCACCGTTGGGAGTGTGGTTTAATGTATCCCTACAACCCACTGCCAACACTTTATACAGGGTGAGTGCACTTGCCATTGCACTGCCATTAGTCCACTACGTTCCCATTACTGCATCTGTGTTCTCAATGATAGTTGAGGCCAGACACATGTAATGCACTGCACCCACACAATTCTGAGCCCTGTTTCTCCCTTCGACATGCCTACTCACTTGTGTGATGTCAAAGCGACCTAGCATTGATGAATCCATGTGCCTTCCTTCACTGTATTTCAACACACTAGCGTTGTTGCAGCCTGTGACACGTGTGTTTTATCGTAGTGATTTCCATGTACTGTCTAATGACATGCATTTTACATGTCTCATGGACAGTAGTATTGAACTTCCATCTGGGGCTGGTTGACATTTCTGGCAAGGCTATGCTATGGGCCATCTTTGTGTTGGCATCTGTCATGTTTGTGGAAGGTCTATGCCAGTCACAAGCTTGTGTGTGATGCAGGTGCTATGCACCATGAAGTACATGTGTTTTGCCATTTGACACGCATCCATGTCTGCTTTCAGGGTCCCCTTCCATTTCATTGGCACTGCATGCATGCCTGAGTTTGTGTCATGTGTGACATGGCTGCTTGATGTGTTGGCTGTCAAAATTGTAATACCTATGTGTGTGGTTTATGCTGTTGACATGTGCGCTCATGTCTTCTTTTCATTTTGTGCAGGTGATGAGGCACTAGAAGCAGTGGAGGAGGAGATGGCGGAGGGGGTGGATGATTCAGAGCCCCAACCAGGCACCAGTGTAGGCCATGGTGTGGTAGCCCATGTAAATTAATTGGTGCTAAAGACCATCCTGGCCAGGGCTGTCTCTGAGTACACCTCTGAGGAACCATATTCCTCTGGTGCGGAACCGGACATTGAAACCTCATTGCTGTCGCAGGTGAGTGATTCTGCTGTGGATGCTGTTCTGTCCGACACACCTGCAGTGGGGGTAGACCCCTCAAGGGGCCAGGCAGTGTTGCAAAGTATGTCTGTGGTGGTTACAGATGCAGGGTCACGCTCCACAGTATTGACTCCTGTTCCTTGGGCAGCTGATCGAGGGAGGAATGCAGTCAGTTTTCCTTTACCCTGGGGATTTCATCATAGAATTCTTCATAGTTTGCACAGTCATGTATCATTAGATTCTTTGTGCTTCCTCGCCTCTTCTCTGACCTTGCCTTCTTCCCTTATCCTTTCATTTCTACGTTCATTTGCCCTTCGAACTTCCTCATCTTCTCGTCTCTTTATTCTTTTTTCATGTGTTCTCTGCTCTTCTTGCAGTTTTTCCAGGTTCTGCCTGTACTGGTTATAGGCTACACTCTGTTTGCGACTGAGCGGCTTTCCTTGCTCTTCGCGATATAGCTGCTCTCGCCTTAGACTATCTTTCCTTCTTATTCTTTCATCCCTTATTTCCCTTTCCTTCTCCTTTCTCTGTGTCTCATCTGACCTCTCTCTCAGTCTCACATCATCACTTCCTTTTACATCGAGTTTCAACAATATCTGTCCTCCCATCCATTCGTCTTTCGCGAATGCTATCTCATCAGTTCTGTCTTCACATCTTTTTCATTTCTTTCCCTCTCTCTCCTTATCGAGAGGTGCACTTGCTTGTGCCTGATCCTTCCTCTCCTCATCGCATCTCTCCTTGTCCCTTGGGACTGCGGAGGTAATATGTTTATCCTGATCCTTCCCCCTATTTTCATCACTACTATACGTAGGTGACTCATATGCGGGGTTGCTGTACCCAGTAGCTGCCTTGAGCTCTCTTAATGGGTAGAGACCTCTATGTTACTTCCCTCGGTTTCTGTTTCAGGCGGGGCAGGTGGCGTGGTAGGCGTCTCACCCCCCTCCGTTCATATATTTAATATAAAGTCTGCGGGTGGCTCTTCATCCTTCGACTGTTCGAACATTTTCCAAAGTTCGAGAACAGCGAGGTATTTCTCTAGTTTCTTGCCTGTTTACGTGGCATGCAAATAAGTCGTCATATGTTGTAAAACGGCTTTAGATAAGGACCTGTTCTGTGGCCACGGCATAAACATTTTGTGGGCGGTTCCCTTAACCCTCTCTGTACTGTATTTCTTAAGCTTGGGTGTATTTTTAGGCAATTGTTTACACAAGTGTGCTAGCGGAGTGATATCTTCCATGCTCAAATCTGTTCTAGCAATACTTTCATGCAATTTCACCACACCCAACAATATGAGCAAGCACCAAATATCGCAAGCTCCAATCCAATCTTTTCCCGCCAAAATTTTATATCACCAATTCATTCAAGAACATCAATTAATGTGCGATTCCCTCTTAACTATAGAATCGCGAAAAACCCCTAATCAATTTCAACCATCAAGGAGACAAATTTCCTTACATGTGACACATCAACAGAACATGTATGATGAACATTAAACAGACTAGACAGACTAGACAGACACCAGCTGGAGACAGATATCTCTGCCTTCTAATCAATACCCCGACAGGGAGTTTAAACGAACTCCTATTATGACGTCTTTATTCGTCATAGTAGCCTAGTCTTTCCCTATTATGTGGGACTATGAGTTCACGTTTATTCTGACTGCTATATTTAAGTGCAGGAACAAGGCGTATCCTCTCTCTCGGGTGTCTTCCCCGGTATCCTCTCTCTTTATCTCGGGTGTCCTCCCCGGTATACTCTCTCTTTATCTCAGGTGTCCTCCCCGGTATACTCTCTTTTTATCTCGGGTGTCCTTCCCATTATACTCTCTTTTTGACTCGGGTGTCCTCCCGGTATACTCTCTTTTTATTCAGTTATTCTCGAGTCATTATTCCCCAATATATATACAGTCTTCTCTACTTCTGACTATTTTGTTTTCTCCACCTCCCTCCATTACCTTTCCCCTTACTTGTTCTATTGCCTAAGGACGTTTGCCAAAGCATCAATTTTCATTTCACTCACCGCTCGCATCGTTCCTCTCTGGATCCTCGGGATCACTGCCTCCTTTACCTCCTTTTTTGGTCTTTCGTCTGATTCACTGCCCGTAGGAATGGAAGGGTTTGTGTTTGTAAAACGGGTGCCTTCAACCCACTGCAGTTTTTTTGGACAGTATTACGCTCTCTATGTCCACGGGAAGCTTCACAGTCTACTCGGCCAAAATGGCGAAGGACTCGCGATATTGCTGAAGACCCAGAGTTACTTCGTGTCGACGGTTAATGGGTGTCTTATCAATAATCAAAATTCAATAGTTTATGGTCAAAACCATCCTTGTCGCTACCAAGTGTACTGGGGGGCGGAGTGACCTCTGAGCAGGCCCATGAGATTCAGAGCTCGCCCTACGGCACCTTAAGTCGAGATAGCTGCACCTTGAGGAGGCTGGGGTGCAGGATTCTCTCACTCCAACACCAATCAATAAGGACAAGTCAATGGTTTGGCAAAGGGAAGACCAGTTAATGACAAGTACAAAAAACAGGGAAACAAATGGAAATCAGAGCTGCGATCGCCTGTCTCGCTTCAACTTCCCAATTCTTCATTCAGACAGTATGCAAATTCTCGTCATCATTGACATATACAACTCATATGCAATCCTATTGGTTGGAAAAGGTAACTTAAGTATAGGTGCTATATCTGTATATGGTAACAGAGTGTGGGGATTGGATAACTATTATCGGGTGGGCATCTAAGCCCATTCCTCTACATCACTCGTGATAGACGTCACTAAAAGTACAACGTCTTATTGGTTCTACTCGCTATAGGACCCTAGATTATTTGGTCCATTGTGATTGAGTCGGTTACACCCCTAGACATAAATCTCCACTTTAATTAGCAGCATAAAGAATGGTCGCCAAGGTGCGGGATGGCCAAGATTCACCCTGCCTCCCTTCCATCAATCACTACCTTCAGGCCTATGTGTCAATTAGTTAGCTGAGAGAGGCCTCGGACTGTAACTTCTTATCTGGAAAAGTTATGGCATACTCTAGGTTTGGATGACATCAGATGTGGGCACCTCTCCACGCCAGGCTGGTCACGTGTCAGTTCACCGTGAATTGGCTTCAATTTCCCTCTATTTGTGTGTTAAAACCTTTGTTCAGCCTCGCCACCTGCCTCATCTCGACCTTCACGGGGCAGGCTCTTAAGTTTTGATTCTTGAGAGCTGCTGCTCTCCTCCCTTCCTTGGGTTGACCTCGAATTCCTAGACATGAGCTGCTTCTTGCTGAGTTTCGATTCCGAAACTTCTGTCTGACTTTGAGCTAACTTATGAATCCTGACCTTTCCTTCCTCTATCATCCTAGGTTTAATTCTGCTTTTTTTTCGCACTTGTATAATGTGCTGCTTGAGGTAGATATATAGTTGGCGCTTGCCGCTCTATCCTCCTACTAAGCATTGCAAGCAGTATCGTTGCCTTAGCTTCTTGCGTTCCAAGCCTATTTATAGGCATTTCGCCACGAACATACTTCCATTCTGCTTAAATGGTTACGTTTCTTCATAGTTCAGCTTCGTTTCTTCTTTTATGTTCATTACATCCTTATTCGCAACATTTTGTCTTTGTTTATCACCTTTTTGGTTGTTGTTTCTTTCATCTGTGAGTCTGTCCGGACCATTGTGACGTCAGTATTCGCCTCCAATAAGAGACCTTTGGGTCTCTTCCGGGACAGTTTTTAAGTAGTCTTCATTTTGTGTCAGCTGCTGGTATGTTTGTCTTAATGGGTACCTTGCCGCCCATGGTTGTCTGGTTATTGGCGCTTCAATAGGTATACAAGTCCTTCTGATGGGCACTGGACAGAGCCCATCTGTGGCTCTCTATTGGTTTATTTGCTCCTTATACATCACATATTTTGGCGAGTATGCTTCTGGCATCTCAAAATGGGTGGCTGGAGTGCAGGCCAAATTTGGGACCTCCACTACACCACAAACCACACACTGCGGCTTAACTTCTCTAGCAACTGCAATCCATGTGAACCCAAAGTCCAAATAAGAGACGACATATTTCCATGTTTTTGCATTTCTTTTGTCTGTTTCCAACTCTCCTTCTGCTTTTCGTTTGAGATTCCTACCATCTTTGGGCATTAGGAAACTATCCGGTCCTATGCGATATTCCTGCGCTTTAAAGCCTGAAAATAATTTTTTCAGCTGTTTTTGTGTTGGCTTTAAAGATGCGGAAATATCACATATCTCCTACCCCACCCTCTCCCGCTAATTCACTTGTTAATCGGGGGATGGGTTTAACCCGCGAACCTCAATTACCCCACCCATCACCCCCTTCCCGCATCAACACACGCATCCTCCCCACACATGCCCACAAAGACACATACACTCACACATACAATCCAAAACTCACCTCTGCCTCCTGTGACAACTCTGCTGGGTCTCACAGAGCCTGTCAGCCCTTGCACCTGCTTGGTTGCGGCAGGGGTTTCACAAGTATGACAGTTCGATTTAGAAAGGCCGCTCCCCGTGAGCTGTCTTTCTAAAATCGACCCCCGCCCCTCCATCGGAACAATGAAGAAGATCTTTTCACTTAGTACCAATGATCCATCTCAAATAGGAGCCTGAATCTGTGAAAACAATGCAAACCCCCACTTTAGTGTATGTGAAACTATTTCATGTGAATAGCTGGGGGGAAGCTCCTCACAAAAATGGGTGAGAAATACTGGTTGGATAACAAAAATAAAAAAATAAAACAAATACATTGATACAATTCTTAGAAGACTCCCTGTTCAGACCATGAAGTCCTAGCTCAAATTTCTAAGCGTGGTCCTGGATTGGGCCACAGATAGTCAGTGAAACCCACACCTGGATGCACATTGCACTGCGCCGATATAAACCTTCAGCAATTCTACTCAACCAATGGTACATAGGGAAAAGAAAATCCTTACCCGCCTGCGTAACTGGGTCAAGTGCTTCACTGGATTTTTCTTGCTGGGACACAGGTGGTTAGGTTGATACACTGACGCTTGGAGCGATGCTGCGGCAATAAAAACGAACAGTTCGTCAAGGATACATGGGTCTACCCGAGACTTCAAAATTAAGATTAGATGAGCAGGGGCTAAAACCAGCTCTTGGGCGTTAGGTGGCATACATCTTCTTCCTGGTTTATTTGTTTTTTCTTAAACTTTGTATATAGGCTTTATACTGATTTAAAATCTTATGGTTGTAGTAATGTTTATCATCTCACATCCACAGAGCTCCAACTTCCCTTGGGGTCGTGAAGAAGGCAGTGCAAATCAACGTCTGCCGAAACGGCCGACCTACATAAGTGGGGCACCAAATACAGATTTTTGCTTTGGGCATGTATTTGGGACGTAGACCTGGGAAATGTCTAATTTTATTTATCTAAACCATGGGCTACTGGTACATGTGGAGTCTGTTTAGCTCAGCTAGATAGGGCCAGTTATACAGGATAGGGACCGTTCTCTTTTTGAAGTCGATCAGTTTATACCTGTAATTGAACCCGTGTGTGTAACTTTTCACTCCTATTCCTAGTCGTATGTATTAAGAACAAGAACGGGTCTTGTCTTTCTAAAAACATGGTATTTAGACTACATGTTTCATAATTTATGATTTGTACAAATTTGAAACAGATTGAGAACTAAAGGATTTTTGTTCCTGTTTTTGTATGTTTGATTGTAGGACTGGTTAGCCTACCTAATACATAAAATAAGTTTGTTATTTTACATTCAGTTGTATGCCTTCACAGCGATTTGTTCAGTACTACAAATGACTGCTGGACTCAATTATAGGTACAGCTCCTGGGAATCAAAGAATTGAAGTGGTTCATTCAGGGGACCCTCCCCTCTGTGTGTTTACTTGGGTGTTAGGCATCAGCTAGTAAGTAACACTGGGAAACCAGGAGGGAGTACAGAGTGCACTGTAAATGCAACTCCCACATAAAACGTGAACTTTCAGTACTGCCCCAACCTGGATATGTAAGGCATCAGATAAGCAGTATCGCAATCCACAATGCAATAATGATTAATTGCTTTTCATTTTGTAAATCGATTTCAGAGAAGATAAGCAGGCTTTGTTATTTTAGTCACACATCTCGTGGACAACACAAGGATCCTATGCAAAGAGAAAAGCAGAATCTGGGGCTGCAGGCGATCCCAAACGCTGACAGGTGGAAGCTGGGGATAAGACTCTGGGAGTATGGCTGTGTCCTCTGCTCTTTTCTTGCAAGTAAAGCCAGCCCTAACTAAATATTGGGTGGGCTGCTTACAGGAGAGGACTAAATTAATTGTTCCTTCTCTTAACTGTCTTTACTCTCTGCTCCTTGCATTTTTCTCTTTCATTACACTTTGTCATCCTTTCTTGCTTTTCTACCCACTCTGTGCTCGCTTTTTTCTCTCCTATATCCCTACCTCCTACCCCTTTAACTTCCCCTTCTTTCATCTGTTCCTAACTCACACTTTGTTTCCTAAATCAATTGTCTGCTAGTTTGCCCCTCTACATCTCTTCCCTGCCCACCTTTCCTGAGCTCAGAGGGTAGTCTTGGAAGTGATAGGCTCTTATGTGTGCATGTAAAAGGCTACTCCAAATTGCATAGGTATCATCATCACTAGAAGGGATAAGGAAAACAACATGATGGGTAGTATTTGACACTTAAAGAGGATCATGGTAAGTTCCATTACAAAACACTGCTATAATTCAGCCAAGAGACAAATCACTCTGATGTGCAATATAGCAAATTTCACTGTCATTACTACAAATGAAGCCATAACTTGAGTTAGGCCTTTTTGTAAAGTGTACAAATGTCAACTGAAGGTATTGGGTTGTGGGGACTTCGAATTTTGACAGATAGCACAAAGTGAAATAAAACAATTTGCCCAGAATCATACAGTTTAGTAATTTGTGAAGCAGGGATTAGATACATATCTGCAACATAACAATAACCACATATCATTCCACCTCTTGATAGAAATAGGTGTTTGGTTTTCTGGACTAATCTGTGTTGGAGCAATGACTTGAAAATTACAAATAAATCCCAAACAAACCTGACAAATACACAAATGCACATAGAAAAAGTTAAAGACAAAGGGGGTCATTCCGAGTTGTGCGATAGCCATGGTGCTATTAGCACCATGGCTGCCTCCCGTACCGAGTCCGGGTCCGGTCTGGTTGAATGGGGATTTACCGGGTCATTCCAACCCTGGAGGACCCGGTAAATCCCCATTCAACAAACCATTCCCCATTCCCATTTGATCCTCCATAGGGCTCAATGGGAATGGGGAAGGCGTTAATAACGGGCCCGCGAATAGCAGGCCAGTTATTGGCGCCCTGGTCCCATAGCGGGACCAGTAAAGGACGTGTGGTCAGACCACACGTCCTTTACGGTTCCCGCTAAGGGACCTTGGAATTGGGCGGTAAGGGATTTCCGGCACCGGTCTCCTTACCAGTGCCCGTTATCCCTTACCGCCCAACTCAGAATGACCCCCAAAGTGTTGTATCTTTCCTTTCCCATTTTCTGAATGGAAAACTACAGGTTCCAGAATGCAAATAAATATCTGAGTTGTGTAAATGAACATTATGATATGGCATTTATAACGCACCTATACACAAGTGTTTCAAGGCGCGACGAGGCAAGGGAGGGGAAACAGAGGGGGGACAAAGACAACGCTCTTACTAGGCCTAGTGACATTGAGATTGCGCAAGTGCGGGGGAGAGAGGAGGGCAAATTGCCAGGGGAGAATGGACAAGTGCCAAACATGGAATAAAAACAAGAAGTAGTGCGACCAGCAAGTGGCAAGTGCGAGAGTGTCTAATAAGTGCAGGTAAGGGGACTGTAGGATTGCAGATACAGACCAAAGTGCAAGGGTTGCCAGGAGGCAGTGCAGGAGTGCAACTGGGAGGGCATGGACCTGGGCCCGAATTCAGAGGTTAACCAGTGGATCAGTGCAGTATTAAAGACTTAGAACACAACAAAATGTGCTGCATGATAAGGTCACCCTCTTCTAGTCAATGTTTGACACAATCATGCTGCTTATTATTACATATTATGTGAAGGAAATGTAAAGAGAACAATTCAGAAAAAAGGGTTACCCTCAATGGGCTATCCCTAGCAAGGAGTATTCAATTTAAATGCATGACCGATATCTTAGAGGGTGTTTTTGCAAGGCCCGAGTGGGAAGCCCTATTGAATTTGCCACGATAGCAGTGTTCAGTTGCATGCCACATTAAGGTATCCTCTCATCATAGCTCCAGCTCTAGTTTCGAGGCAAGGCTACAGGTGTCCTAGACCATGTACTGTCACAAAGGGGACACACCTATTGTATGGATATAGACATTTGCTACTCATATTTGTTGGATTGCTAACCAAAGCAAAATTCTTTAGAAATTTTGACTAATCAATTTTGAAACACTAATTTATGCCTTGGACATGAGAAAGGAATAGCCTCAAAAATAGGTTTGAAATCCCTGATTGTGACTCCTAACTATACTTTTAAAACTGTCCCACCTCAACCACAGCAAAATACAGTTGTTTTAAAAAAAGGCATCCTTACCTTCTGCAAGTCCTATTATAGATGTCAGGATTTTTAATGGTACCACTGCTGCTGGAGACTTTGCTGTCCTAGACGTGATGATAGAGCCAATTTGAGTTCCTGCAATTGAAAAAGTACAATAAAAAAAAATTATAGGCGTACCAGATTGACCTTACCAATATTTAAGCACTACACTCTGCCAGTCATCGCACATCCTCCCACGCACACAAAAAGGACCTATGGAGCAGAGTCATACCGGGAAATATCCAAAGTTCCCTATAGGCAGTCCACCCCAGCTGGCAGAGAGAACAGGACCTGAAAACATGACTCATACTCGGTCACAGAGACAAAGAAAATATAGAGCGAGCGAGAGAAAGAGCATCAGCTTCTTATATTTTGCCCTTTCTATTCCCTGCTTAGAATAGTTGAGAAATCCAACCTGCTGGCATTCCAATAATTCATCTACATATCTTACATAGAATCTGACACAGTCTTAACCCACAGAGCTAACTTATAGAATTATCGAGTAATAACCATTTAGCTTAGACTGCAGTTCGGTGAAGTAGCAGCAGACAATGCTGCGGCTGCCGTGCCAGACACAAGGGCCTCTGGCTTCTCAGCAACATATGGTTGCCCCATGCAGGTGAAGGCCTTGCACCCACAGCATGAAGATATACATGAATTCCACTTAAATCACTTCTATGGCAGTGGTGCGCCCAAAGTACTGTTGGTAACGCACTGATTTTTAGTACATCAAGGGATGCATAGACTCGCTCTATAGTAGATGGCTACTGGGGTAGCTCAGCAGGTTGACAGACCGAGATGTTATATATGCAAAAGTTGTTAATCAAATACATTTTTGCAATTACTTATAAAAAGGGAGTGCTATAAAATGTGTTTTGCAGGGGGATGGGTTGGGCTGGGCAATGGGTTCGGGTATTTCTGCCTCTGTAGTGAAAATCAAAAGTTGACACCCATGAACTCAGTTTAATTTCCTAATAGCTGCTGTCAGCACAACGGAAGCATTTATTTGGGATTAACCAGTTTGACAAACATAACATCTTTATAAATATAACCTGTGATAAAACACAAAGCAAGGGGCACACAAATTACAGAGTATTGGGGTGGCGCTCCGGAAAAAAAAACATTTCAATGAAAACTAGTGAACGCAAGTTTCAGCAGCGTTTGAGTTTGGAAATTATTTTTTCTCCTATGAACGTGTAAAATGCACATTGGAATAACCATAATGTGTCCAGCATGTAGCATGCCTGCTTTCAACAGTGATTTATCCCTCCCCACCATGCCCCTTTCCACAGTGATGTTCATGGCCCATTGATTCCTGTGGTGTCCCTATCAGGACAGAAGAAAACAAATGGGGATGAGCAAACAGAGCCAGGAAATGTGCGAGTGACGGCTGGGGAAAGGGGCACAGCGAAGATTAGGTCACCAAGCCCCCAGCTTCCATCTGCAAAGCTGGGGGCTTGGTAAAGACTGATCAGGGCTGAGGCAGGCAGTGTCCCGAGATCTAGCCAGACATATGATGCCGGATCTCAGACCCGGCCAGAGCCAGCCCATGGACCAGAGGGGTGACGAGACAGAGTTGGGGGCACAGAGGGAGAGGGGCGCAGGGGGACCGGCTTTGCAGTGATCCGGCCCCTTGCTCGCCTCCTCGCCCCACGCGTCCACCTTCGTGGGTCTACAGGGGGAGGGGAGCAGAGGGACCAGGAAAAGCCTGAAACGCTTGCTTCTCAGCACCCCTCCTCCCCCAGCTCAGCATCCCTTACCGGACAAGAAAATGCTGGCGGCACCAGCGGGAAGCAACAACGCAGCCTGGATGCACAATTCAAATGCAGGAAAGTGCAGCACGCCCAGGCTGCGTTTATTTCCTGTTTCGTGGCCCCATCCTATCACAACGCACTGACTGAGCATGTGCATGGGGCGGGGGGGCAGTGGCTCACCATGCACAGTTAAGTGAGGCAAAACAATATATTGTTTCTCTTTTCTAGCTATCCTGGATCATGCCCTCCCACCCCCCCCCAGGCATGTGGCTGGGGTGCCCCCCAGATTGAAGACCTCTGCCTGCAGTGTGGCTAGTTTTAAGGCGAAATACTCAATTGTTGTGATCTTGCTGGAGTCTGCATTTTCACTGTATACTAGCCTATACATAAACATACGAACATCTAGTTGACATGGGGCTTAATTTCTAACTTGGTGAGTTCATTGCTGTTCAAACAATGAAAGCTGTGTTGCACAGATAAGGGTGGAGAAAGATGGCGTATACACTGTACAGTTTTGTAGAAAGCCCATGTTGCAAGCCTGTGAATACAGTGAAAATCAAATGCCATTTGGATGTAGAAAACATGCAGGTACGCTTTTGCAAACAATAAATTCGTCTTGCTGGCAACCGAATTTGGAAAAAAAACACTTGCCCTGAAATTCCCTCGGTGTGCGCAGCACGGCCATAAATAACTTCTGTTTGGGGGCGGAGGATAAGTAAGCCGGGATGGGGATAATACAAGAAAAGAAGACATACAAAGATCTGCAACCAAAATCAAAATAGGAATAACAAACCCACAGGCACCTAAATATACCTGGCGCTTCGAAACACTTCTGAGATGTATACGCACCTTATAAATACACAGTACAAAATAAAAAGTCCTCCTTTCTCCATGCTTCTCTTCCTAAGCACGTGGATTTCCTATTTAAAAATGTCACGCCGGCATTTCAGAAAGACGTGAAATACGTCTTGACGACTTAAAGGCATTCCAGAAAGTGTCTGCAAACGTTTAAACAAACATACAATGCTATTGGGTTTCATAGGGACTTTAAATATGTGTTTCAATTGATAATGAAAGCAACACAACTCCTCCCTTTACAAAACGGTTGATACTAATTCCCATCTGAGAAACGGACCTTTGGTTGCTAGGGCCATTTCTTAGATGGTAAATAGCCGCTTCATTGTGAGTAGGGTAGTTCCCATGAAAGAATTGGCACTTTTTGCCCCTTGTGGTCAAGTCCTGCATAATAATGGGTTTTAGATTTCTCTCACTGAGAACGCTAGTTCCCATTAGAGAAATGGCCCTTTTTGCTCCTCTAGTGGTCAGGTCCTGCATAATAATGGGTATTAGATTATTCTCACTGAGAAGGCTCGTTCCCATTAGACGAGAAAAACCTTTCTGCTTCTCCAGGTTGGAGGGATGTTTCTCTAATGGGAAATAGATGCTTTAATGTGAGTAGGCTATTTCTTATTAGACAAGAGGACCTTTCTGCCTTTCCAGGTTGGAGGGCCGTTTCTCTAATGGGAAATAGATGCTTCATTGTGAATAGGCTAGTTCCCATTAGACAAGTCTAACCCTTATCTTCCAATCCCTCTCTGATCAGTACCTTTCAGACTGTTCTCCACCTCTTGGTCCTTTCCTCCTTCCTCCTTCTTCAAATTGTGCCTGTTCTTCCAAGTGTCTCTCCCCCCCCTCCTTCCTCTAGTGTTTCCCCTTTTCATGCTGCTCTCCCCTTTTCCTTCGTTACCTTTCTATGGCCATTCCTCTCCCTTCTACCATCCTCCTCCAAGTGTTACCCTCTGTGCACTCCATACATCTTCCTTCTTCCTCTCATACTTTCCTTTGCTCCCAACCAAAATGCTTATTGTTTCGAAACTACCACACTCTGCCTTTGCCCCATCTCTCCTTTATAGTTCTGCCCCTTTGCAACGGACATAATAAGGGTGGCAGTGACTACACCTGTGTCCTTTTGTGGATGGGGCTAAAGGATTTGCCCTGTTGAGTAACAACCACCTTCTTGTTGTATCTAGCCTTTATCCAAGTTATGAGCGGTCACCTTGAAGTTAAGCAGCACTTCGTGGTAGCTTCCTGACTTAGCCATCATGCCTGCTGTAGGCTGCTGCACGTAACTCCTTCGACCATGAACCCAATCCTCTACCAACTGTATTGTATGACACCAAAATAAGTATACAAACAACAAGTACAATACAATGTCCTGGATTACAAACTGGTATGTGGCTAAGGAGAAAGTGTATAGTAGAGAAGCATTCGGCAGGCCCCATATACCACATCCTGGCCAACATCTTTATGCGTCTGGGCCCACAAGGGTCTCCGTAGTCCCAGTCTCCAGTGTTTGGCTAGATAGGTTGTCACAGTTGTCCTTTTTTATGCTTTCACTCTGTTCATTGTTGTAATAATAATTTTGGCATTTATTACCCACGGTGTGTGGTGCTCATTTATCGACCTCGGAAGGATGAAACGCTGAGTTTGGCGCTGCCGGGATTCGAACCTGCGTTCGCAGGCTCTGCACTGATGTCAAAGCGAGTGCTCTACTCGCTGTGCCACTTGACCGGTACTCCGTATTAACATTTTTTCCATGGACTTTCATATTTTTATGTATTCATATTTCATGAAAACATTTATATTGTTGAAGTAGAACCCCATTCTCTTTTTAGCATTCTATTACTTGCATTCTCATTTCATGGTTCTACTTTCATCATATTCAAGAATAATGATATTGAAGCTTTCATGTGGACTGAAGCGTAACATGATACATTATCCATTGGCATAATTATGGATCTAGGTGTTCTAATTGATTGAATCTTAATTGGTCGCATTTCCTCACCCAAATGTTGGTACCTCATTTTTTACCACAGAATGCCAGGGCAGCCAGAGTATTCCCAGCCACAACCCAACCTCCTCCCCACAATCAATATTGCCCGACCACAACCTCTCCATCTACCTACAACAAATGTGAACAGTTGGGGTCGACCAAAGCACATAAACCCATAATTAGTCTTCACTGGTGCTGGTTACATTTTAAAAAAGAATCGACAAACGGTAATGTAACTTTGAAAGAAATAGACAATTAGGTAACGTAACTGTGAAAGAAATAGACAATTAGGTAACGTAACTGTTTTTAATATGACAAGTGCTTACAATAGCTGTAAAGTAACAAACAGGACATATACATGTGTAGACTCAATACATTATAAAATACATTTGGCAATGTCATTTTCAAACACAGGGATCAAATTGGTAGATACAAATATATTGCACCTGCTTTGCCAGGGGGAATTTGAAGAGACAGGAAAATGAAGTCTAGGACTGAAATATTAGCAGAAAAACTGTTTTCAAAACTGCAGATGAAAAGCTGTAGGACTTCATAACGGAAAAAGTTAACTATGTTTTGACAATTGTTGACAATCTTTTGTTGAATTTCCTTTAAGGGATCAACACATATCATGTCTAAATCACACCTTGAGCAAGGTCACGTTGGTGAAGATAAACACCCATTGAAGTACAGTGGTTCAAACACCTTTTGCATGAGCTCGGATACAACTATCTTGAGATTCCACAGGTTGTGCAGGCCTTTCCTTGGCGGGTAGCATCTGTAGACCATTAAAATTTCTAATTATTCGGATTGCTGATGGCAGTTCAAATATTCCCCTTTTGCTGCCACATAGGCTATACACACGACCACTGACAACACTTCCAACTTATTGCATACTTACGGAGATATCATTCAGACTTGCATGCAGTGTTTTTTTTGCACTAAACATCAATGGTACAAATACCTTTATGGAACCTTGTAGAATCCATCCTAGCGGCTTTAATGATCTGAGACACCAAGGTGAATGTAAACTAGGTCCTGGACAGAAATTGTAGGCTTAGGTGCAAGACCATCCCCCTTTCTGTGTGAGAAGACCCACCCTCAGTGGTAAGTGCCACAGGAATTCCGAACTCAGCACCTCCTGGTCAGAGTACCACACCCTCTGGAGCGAGTTCGGTCCAATCAGAATTAGATGGCAGCTCCCGGTGCACTTCAATTTGTGCATGGCCCTCGACACTAGAGGGACAGCTGGAAAGGCATAAAGCAGCCTGGCCATCCAAAGGGAGGAGAAAGGCATCCCTATGAGGTGCCCTTGAGAATAAACGTTTACTATTCCGAGACCTTTCATTGGCTTTTCACGCAACAGACGCATGTGCAAAGCCTCTGAATGAGAGTGTGCCCACGCATCAGGGGCATGCCCGCCCTTAAGAGGTTAAACACCAACTGTGCTGGTTGGTGGACAAAAAACTCCATTGACAATCTGCAAAGTTCTGAACCCATTGGACATGGGGAAGAAAAAGAGAATTAATAGGCAACTTGGTGCAGCTACCAGTTGTAGTTGTTGGGTCTGCCCCAGGTGATGCAGAGAAGGGGGCTGGCAGTTGGGCGGGGCACACAGAGGAGGTGCTGCACAGGCACAGTCAGGGCACGTCCAAGCAGGTTGTACCAGAAGATTCTATGGGTCTGATGTGTTGCAGCAGAATCTGACCCAGTCCCCATTCCGTGAGACATCCCAAGAAATCCCATAAATCAAGACCTAGTGAAAAAAATGAGAATTACATGGGAAGTATAGTATTTCAATGAGTGGGCCACATCTGCCTCTGGAGTCAAAAACTTTGTAAAAAATACCAGTAAATGCACAGAAACACTAATTTGTAGACTTCCGCACCCAAACTTTAAAAATATATCACCGGTTATACCCCTATAAAACCTTGAATCATCCTTTACACATGGTCCTGAATTCAAAGAGCAAGGGACAGCTGATCTTGCATCATCTTGAATTTATCAAGAGCAAGCATTTTTTGAACTTTGAAGATCTACAAACATTCCCTGTAGATGTACCATTCCTTATAGACAGTTATTTTTTTATTTACCGACACATCCAAAAAAGATACCAATTTGTGCACTTGTCGCATTGTATCATGGTCTGTCTAGGTTTGTATGTATGGCAATGGCAGAATGCTGTGATTTGTGTTTTTTTGCTCTTTACTTTTTGTGGGTGTATGCGTTCCTCATGTGGGAACATTGTTATTGCCTATGTTTGAATGCAGTCAATTAGGTGTTTTCGCATTTCTTGCTTGAAATGAATCTTCAATAAATCCACGCCATTTGCAATTGCGACTGCATTGAAAATGGCAAAGAGGCCACAATCATCAACGACATCTTATTTTTGGTTACACAATATACTGGTTTCAAGGATACCATTGTCCCTTTTAATTAATGGACTGGTAAAAAAAAACAGGGTCCAAGCTATGTTGGTTGCTAATTACTAATGGTTTCTCAAAAGATCCTGTAGCGTATTTTGAAGCCATCACCAGTAATGAATTTCCAATTAACCTATGTATCTCACTGTAAATACATGCATTAATAGCTAGGTCCATTGGCAATATAATGGAATCATGCTGAATACCTCAATGTTGGATACATGTACTCATTCCGGCTAATGTTACCAAGTAGTGCTAACCCTTTGAAAATATGATGCAGCTATTGATGTTTTCTTTTTATTATTGTGTACAGCACACATTACAGGCTCATAGGCGCTTTGCAAATTTATCAAGCAACTTATGTTAATTTGTGCATGCAACAGCTATGTGCTAAAATATGAATGTATACATGATATTTCCTTGTGCCACCAATATAAGCAGATCTTTATGTAAACACAGCTCACAATAAGGGTATTACGGACTTCATGGAGCTACAAATCTGTTGATCGGTGCCACATTGCCTTGCCATGGTGTCAACGATTAATGGTCGTATTAAGACAAGTTGGCTCAGACCATGCAAATTTAAGCAAGAGACTACCAGTGTTTGGAGAGCAGAACGCACACATTCACTTATAATACAGGAGCTGCTTTCAAAGAACAGGCATCGACACATGCTCTACATAACATAGGCTCCATTGAACAGAAACTAAAGCGTAGTCAGCAAAGAACAAATGCATAATCTGTTTCTTGGCTCTAAGTAAATGCGATGAAAACAATATGATCATCTCCTCTTTCTAACCACAGAATAGCAGCATCTTGTCTTAAACGGCTAAGTTTCGCACCTAGAAGATCAGATAAGAGGCCAAAGGCAGGAAACACCATACCAAAATGCAAAGTACACGGTTGCATATAAGGCATGAGTTAGTGGCAAAAGACACATGTAGGCACTTGCGGTAGGAAAATATAATGCCTTGAAAATACACGTGGGTTTGGCACCATCATAGTAATAAGCTATGTATGTTCATTAGGCAGAAGCACACAGAAGCATTGTGTGTGAAGCACGCATTCACACACAATGCAAGCGTGGCTTTCAAAAGACCGGAACAGACACTAGCTGTAAACTCACAGACACTTGCTGTTTAGGGTCAGCTAAAGGCGAACAATTTCCCCTTTCCAACAGAAGAAAGCCAATCACAAGTGGCAGCTTCCTGGTTTAGATGAGCTTGTAGCAGAGTCAAGAAATGCTTCTGCACTGCTAAGCAGCCATGGACAGGAAGCATGATACCAGAATACACATATGCAGTCAAAGTGTCCAAAAGCAAATGTCACGCTTAACCTCTTCAGAAATGCCTTCAATATAATGGCATTTTAAAGTAGGCTAGGAGAGAACACCACCCTTTGCTTGTTCGTTAAGCGGAAGCCCATTCATTCTAATGGAAAAAAGCAAGGGTAAATAGCAGCACATGTCGTTTAATTGTATATATAGATTCACCATGTAAGTAACACGAACCAAAGCACAAAAGCAGATTCAGAATCTAGATGTTCTTTCCAGGCCAAGGAAATGACACACATAGTTTATGCAGATTAAGTCATGCTTTCAATATAAAAGCACAACAGACTAACACAGCAGACAGCAGACAACCAGATCCTGGGGGTGGGAATAGCCTTCCATCGCAGGTCCCAGTGGTAACTTCGCATGCTGCCCGGCAAGGCATGACAAACATGAGTTTGGATGTGAAGGTTGAACTGTTTGCATATATATGAGATTGAAGGCGTGTTTTATTATGTCACTCCAATCCTGATTATACCATAGCGTAGCTTAGACAAACACAACATGAACTCCATGGTTGCTCAAGCTGGTATTTTAAAATTATGAATTGTACTTGATCTTTGCTAGCCGTAAATCATGCTTTTAGCTTATGCAATAATGCTCTCTATATATATATGACAGTATGTTTCATTTTTATTGCTGCTATCATAGCGGGTTGAATGATGATCAAAGCTGCTAGGGAACAGAAGTGATATTAAATATATTAGCTTGCTACCTTCAAGTGTCAGCTTCATATTTTTGAGTAATGCTTCATAATAAGGTCTCTGAGACAAAACGAACTACACAACATTTTCTGGCTGTATTTTTGTCAATTATGACAAGGGGTGCAATCACTCAGGGAACTGTCAAAGCGCTAGACCGAACTCCTGAGGCGCCCCTCATCATACACTAAGACTGTTGATTCTGTGCCCACTCCACACAGCCCTACCTAGGGTCGAGGGGAGCATGCAGGGAATCATGCCCTAAGGGGCAGTCAAGTCAGAATGTCACCATCAAGAACAACCAACTTCTCGTTTAGTTCTAGTAGGTATTTTTCTTATCTAAAATATGATTAGTTGTTTTTGCACATGCATTAATTCAGTTCTTCGTGTGCTTCTACATAGTGGAAGGTGCATGCACTGTTCCACATGTAATACTGATTATAAGTATGAGATTGGCATATCCTCCACTTCATCGTTATCATCTGCAAGTATGGAGAAACATTCACTGTCCAAAACAAATAATGGATTCTGGGAAAAAGTTAAAGGAAGTTTTTCCCAACCCCAGCCAAGTATAAGTTTTAAAATGCAGCACATATGCTTACAAGGTAGAAGTCATTTTTGCATGAAGGTGAACTGCCAATTCCAAAATTCACCACATACTGTTTTCCGTTTTCTGATTTGTGGTTTACACAAAGTTCCTTTGTGATTATCCACGTCATTAACATCATCTTTGTCAAGGTTGCTGCTTAATCTCTAGAAGGAACATTCATACTCATCAGGGAGAGTGATTGGGTGCCTAACATCATGTAGACTACTAAGCCCTCCTCTAGTGCAGGTCACTACCAAAGTCATCAAATACACAACGTCTCATTGGTTATACAAACTGTAGGTCTCTTTGGTACGTGGCCCTCTATGATTGGTTGGCACCCTCGTACCCGTCTGTAATATTCCACACACGCTAGCAGCACGCAGGCTGGCACCCAGATGCAGGTGGGCTTGTCTTGATCATAGCTTCCCACCCAATTAGCCTGCCATCTATCGTCACTCTTGCCGTTTGCCAGTCAGTTAGTCTTTGAACATTGGCCTTGGAAATGTCCTTCGTGCTTGAGAATAAAGGGAGTATAGGCATATAGGCATATAGTGTCTATTTTCATCCAACCATGTGACTGAAGGCCATGTCTCAGAGCATTTTGCTGTACTAAATACTATTAAATGATGAACCTCTGACGTCTTCAGTGTTCTTCCATCTCACCTCAAACAGGAGTTTGTTCTTTTCACACGTTTATTTTAACTTCTGTATGAACATCCAGGCTCACGGTGACCTTGACTTCTTCGTGCTGGCCCAGCCAAGCCTTTCAGGCCTCAAGAATACTTTGTCTGCTTGCGTTACTACACGTGTAAAAAGACTTGATATCTTCTTCATTATTTCTACAGCATGAGCATCTTCATCTCGATCCTGAAATGCTGCTCATCCTTAACACCTCCTTCTTTGGTTCTATAGAATGTTTATATTCGGCAGCCTCTTCTCTGTGTGTTTCAGCTCTGCTTTGTATGACATCACCAGTCTTTTTTCTAGCTCGTTTTTCCCACTTGCTCCGGGATTTAATTCAGATGACCATCATACTGTCGCGTGTGTATGTACGGTTTCCTCAATGGGAACCTAGCTTCCAAAATTCTCTTCGGTATAGATATTTTCACTGGAACTGCACACGTCTCGCATTTTAGCTCCCAACATATAGACAGCATGGGGGCGGAGCTTTGGGTGGGGGTACTTGTCTCCACCTCTATACTGCCCCTCTGGGCGATTCATCGACCACTCTCTCATCAATCTTCATATCTAGACATCCTCATCTGAAGAATTGCTTCTTTGGGACCCATATCTTTAGGACTCCTTTCAGATATCCTGCTGATTTCACATGCTCATCAGTACTCCAGGACATAAGGATGCATTGTCCATTAGGACTGCAGTAGATCCATTTCCCCACATACCTCTTGTGGTGTTTCGGGTACAGGAACTTGGTTCCTTCAGGTGCATGGATGCTGGCTTTCACGCAGTCTCTTATCTCTTCATTTGTCAGTTCTTTAGTTCTCCATACTGATTCGACATCAATCAATCTTCATTCCTACAGCTTTATTTGCAGTTTTCTTACATTGTGAGATTATTATCCTGGTCACACAAAATCCAAGCAGTGCCATTACTATCAGGGCTCCAAGGAATTTGAACATGTCCGCCATCTATTGTGGGACCCATGAAACGATTTATTCAAACCAACTCATCAACAATGTCTTCCACTTCGTCTATCATCTGAACATGTAATTTTGTCAGCAACGTTATGGCCTCTGTCAAGGTGCCATTCTTGTCATCATGAAAAAGTATGAATGTGCAACATGATTCTCCAATTTTGGCACAAACACCTCCATCCATAGCTGCGATCATGTCCAGGATGTATCTATTCTGGAGAGTCTTCAGTCGTATAGCTCTTAGCTCCTCCTTGATAGCACTGAATCCCTTATGGTAGTGCTGATCGTCTGCAGAAGTTCCCATCTGGTTATTTGTAAACATTTAGTATTTGCTGCTGTCTGGATCCTATGCATAAAGATTGTTGTGAATATTGATGAAGTCTGACTGAACAATCTAAGTTCATATGGTATAGCATCAAAAGCTTCCATTGACTTGGCTGAGAAATAGTTCTCTCTCTTCATTCGATTCAGTAACTCAGCAGATCTCTTCTTCCTCAGATGTGCAGTCATGTATGTGAAAACAAAAAGAATTTGTCAGAATAATTGGGAATTCCCGAAAACTGGAGCTGTGCAAATTGCCTTTTTTAACTCATCAAACCCTTACTCCATTTCCTCAGTCCATACAGGTTTTTCCTGATTCACCTGTGCTTTTTTCAAAGCCTGTAATAATATGTGTATGAACTATATTACATAATTGAATAATCCTAAAAATTATTGCATTTGCTTTATCGTGTGCGGTTTTGAGGTTTTCAGAATTGCCTCAGCCATTTCAGGTGCGTCTTTCTTTCCTTCATGCGAAATTAACTGTCCTATATATAACACCTCTTTCTGACAATACTGTAATTTCTCTTGGTCCACCTTGTATCCTTTCTCTGCTAAAATGATCTTTAGCTGCACTGAGTCACATATGCATCCTTCCTTTGATTTGCTGAAGACCAAAATATCATCTACATATTGCACTACAATACTCAGCAAATCAAAATTGCTTAAGTCCATCTGTAGGACTCTATTGAAAATCGATGGTGACTCACAATACCCCTGGGGTAGTCTTGTGCTTTTCAACTTTTGACAAAATGTAAATGACTTCAGATCCTGAGAATCCTTATGCAGCGAGATTGAGAAAAACGCATTTTTCAAATCGATCACCGTGAAATAGCACGCCTCGACTGGGATACTACATAGGATCATCGCTGGGTTAGGAACTAGAGGAAACTCTGCCTCTACAATCTGGTTAATAGGTCTCATTTCTTGGATTAAATGCCACGACCCCCCCCTTTAGATTTCTTGATAGGGTACACTGCAGTATTGCATGGTGACTGCGACGTCACTAAAATGCCCTGATGCCATCATGGCGGATATGGTCTTAAAAATACCCTTGTCTGCCTCTCGAGACATGGGGTACTGTCTTGCTCGAGGTAAAATTGCTCCTGGCTTCAATTTAATCTTAACTTCTCCAACCCCGTTCAATAGGCCTACGACATAGGGGCCTGTAGTCCATAAAGAAATTGCCACTTTCACCATATCTTCATCAAAAAATGCGGGACATTGACGCACTATCATCATTTTCTGTGGAACTTCATATCTTTCTGCCCTTATCCAATACGTGATGTTCATTTCGAACACTACCTCATCATCCGATGGGTCATTTCTAATTATGTCTTCATCAGTTACATTAGCCAATCTATTACCCTCTCCAATGGCAATCACTGTACTCCATGATCTGCCATCATCATCAAATCCCATGAGCATGGCCAATTCCCCTTGCACTACAGCTGCTTGTAACGCTAAGGGGAAAAACCTGTCCCCCTCTTCGTCCATGGGAATCTGCACCCTAAAAAGGAATTCATCAGGTATTCTCATAGTCTTACACGCTAAACCAGGCAACCATGTTAATAAAATGCGTACCCCATAATGGAAACCTTCTGGTTCCAACGGCACTCCTCATATGGCTATTTGCCCTGTAAATGTCATGATGAATTTGCCTATGTTTAGATAATGTATTGCTGGCGTTTAACACACTATGCCTTCAACAGTAAAAGAAATTGTCATGTTCAACTTCATCATTAAATATCGTCCCCGTATATTAACTGGTGTCTGACTTGAATACAAAAATGGGACAGACATATCACATTCTCCTATAGAGACTCAATTCCTCTGTAAAAGGAACTCGACTTGTGGCTCCTAAGAAGCCTTGAGCATTCATGGCATTACCTGACATTAAACATTTTCCCTCTCATATACATGAGCGAGTCGCTCCAGTGTCTACTAAAAAAGAAAAGGATTTGACTACTATTGTGAAGTCAACTCTTGGTTCCTCTTGAGGATTAGGTGTCACAGACAGTACTGAACACATCAAGTCACCCAGTGAGCTGTCCTATTGTGGGTACATACTTATCCCTGTACCTGTGAAAGGATTCCCACCCTCATAGTGAGACCCCCTATTCTAGGAGTCAATAGCTGTCCTATGTTTGCGCTCTGCTGTATCTGCATGGGTACATGTTGTGACTGCCCTTGTGGAGGATTCAATGGTGCTTGCTGTGATTGCAAAGCATGTTGCATTCTCTGCGCTTGGGCTTGATACATGGTCTGATCTTGGGCAAACCCGTCCCTACTTTGTGAGCTATATGCAAGTGGATAAGCAGTCCCCCCTCTTGAGAACTTTACATTCTGTACATATCCTTGACTCCCACATGTTCGTGCAATATGCCCGGTCATTCCACATACAGTGTGGGTAGGATGGTGGGGAGTAGGGTAGGGGAGTTCCTCTAATTTGCCCTCCCTGGATGCCCCGATTATCATTCTGCATAGTCTGAAACCCACCTTGGTTATTCTGGGAGTTTCACTGATTATTCTGGAACCTTCCTCTTCCACAGAAATGTCCCCTACCTCATGGTATAAAACCATTGCCTCCTTGATCGAACTGCCATTGGTTATTCACCTGTTACATACTTGCTGTTTGTTGTGATCCTGGCCCTACACTACTAGTTAACATTGCCCCTTCTACAGCATAATTTGATAACTTCTTCTGCACTAACTTAGCCTCTTCAATTTTCCTAGCATCGTCTCTCTTTTGATTTTTCTCCTGCAACAATCGGCAATGATGCGCAATGGTCAGCTGTATTTCTGGCCATGGTTTTGCCTCCATACCCACCAATTTCTTGAGCTGTCTCTGTACCTTGTCTGGTAGTCCCTGACATAATATATGATAGAATACAGGTATAGATTTTCCCCACGGTTCCCGCGTATCCAAGCTCCACTGCTCTTGAAAATTATGAATATAAATAAGAGGTTCTTCCCCTTCATGCATCTTTCATGTCATTATAGCTCCCATATCTGATGTATCGGGATACCGTACTCTAAGTGCTTTCCAGACTGGCGCTCTACAATTATTAAACAGCGCTCCATCATGCGCTGTGTTGTGCAGTGACACCTGCGTATCCTGCTCTCGACCAAATTTCATCAGCCCTCTCCACATGTATAGCTGCTTCCTCCCGTCATTTTCTCGAACTCATAGATCCATTTTCCGGCACCCGATGTCAAACTCAGGAGTTTGCACCTGAAATTGTCTTTATCCATCTGGGGCCACGGGATATATGGTGGTCTGGCCACTCCTTTTAATAACAAAGGAAACTGCGAGATCCCAAAATCGCACTCATCTCCCATCATCTGCCTGTCCATAGCAGAGACAATGGTTCTGCACTGTCTTCTTCATGGTAATGACCTAAATCTGCTCACATAGGGTGGCAAGTCCCGCCTCACACTATGGGACCGCCTGTTAGGTCGGTCTAGCTGCGCCAGGGGCTCTGGCGTCCTCAGTTTAGGTAGGCCTTGATCCGACCATCTCACTTCTTTATCTGCCTGAAAACACCCCACATGCACTAATGCCCTTTTCCCCACAGAAGGTTTCTCTTTCTTTGTCGGACATATCTTGTCCCCAGCTAGTGTGGCTTCCCTCTTTCTCATCTCTGTTTAGGGTCAGCCTGTCCAAAGACAAGGCTTTGTGCTCGAGGATGAACAGACCTCACTGTTTGCCTCGTGACTGAGCACCTTCAAATCGATAGTCTTTCTCTTTATTACTTGATTCACTTTTTGTCCTCATCTCCTGATAAGATTTCTCGATTAAGTCTCCAATAGCTCCTATATCAACATTTTCTTCTAGATCTACTCTAGAGGGTCCGGGCATGGGTTCTCGTTCTGGGAAGAACTCCTCTATGTCCAACCATGCCACTACTGGATTAGGTTCCATTAACTCCTTCTCATGCCATCAATGTCGCATTCTCTTTGCCTTCTCTTTCATTCTATTTCTTCATCAAATTCTCTTAGTTTGTTTGCTTCTTCCCTGATACTTTCCTCTTCCTACCTACTTACTTCTCTTCTCCCATTTGGCCTACTTCTTCATCCCTTCTTTGCATTCTTTTATCTCTTAATTTCTGTTCTTCCTCTTCTCTCCTCTTACTTGTCTCGCTCTTGGATTGCTCTCTGCCTATTGTCATATTTTCTTTGCTCTTCTGCTCTCTCTTGCTTTTTCAACTGCTCATCTAGATGCAGTTGTTCCCGCCTTGGTCTACTCTTTCTCTTGGCTTTGTCTTCCTTCAATCGTTTCTCTCGTTCCGTCTTTTTTATCTTGCTCACCCTGATCTTCCTTTTGCCTTACTTCCTCAATGCTCCTTCCATCAAGTTTGAGCAATATCTGACTGCCCGTCCAATCGTTCTGTATGAGCTCTACCTCTTCAGCTTTGTCTTTTTCTCCTTTCAATCATTTTATTTATCTTTCTGTCTCTAAAGACATACCTAGTTGGTCACTTCTCTCCTTGTCCCGTGGGACTTTGGGGATCAAATCCCTTGTTCTGTACTCTCGTCGCTGTTATGCGCAGGCGACTTATGTATCAGATTGCTATACCCTGTCACTGCCTTAAGTTCTCTTAATAGATATATTCCATCATCCTTTGGACTATCGCCATATACTTCAGGCGCGGTGGGTGGAGCAGAAGGCTCAACACCCCCCAATTTACACTTGTTAAGCATCCAGTCCTCAGGAGGCGGGTCTTCCCTTTCCTCCTGGTACATCTTCCAAAGCTCTTAGCTGGCTAACATCTTTTCTAACTTATTTCCAGTGTATGCAGCGTGCAAATATGTCGTCATATGTTGCAAAACTGCCTTTGACAATGATCCTCCTTGTGGCCATGGCATGAACATTTTATTTACTGTACCCTTAACCCATTCTGCACTATATTGCTTAAACTGGGATGCATGTTTTGGCAACAGTCTGCACAAATGTACAAGCGGAGTAATATCCTCCATCAGGACTTAGTCACACTTGATTTGTCAATACTTACCGTGCTTTACACAGAATGATGCTTTTCAGAAAATAATACAATGAGCCTGTACCAATCGTCACAGCTCCAAACTTCTATGTTTCACTTCACTTTAATCTACCTATTGTATCAACACCATCAGTCGGCTAAATAAATAAATCAAATTTCAGCCTTTTACCACAATCTATAGCTTTTTTCGTTCTTCAATAATTCATCATTTCATTACAACATATACAATATATAAATCAACAGATTGACAGACCCAAAATAAATCTCCGCCAACGCTCCTCGTGGCTACTCTGCCCCTAAATGACTCTGATCAGAGTGTGAATTGTTCTCTTTAACGATCCTTGATCGTTCATATCCCAAGTATGTCTGCTTGGATTGTAGAACAACTTCCAAATGTCCTTTACATAGGATTCCAGGCTTAACATATGGATCGCTCTTCGTCCGTATACCTTAAACTATGACGTCTTCATCTTTAACCAAAATATCCCAACCAACCCTCCTTTTCTCTCTCCCCATTATCACTCTCCCCACTTAGTGCTCATTCATTTGTTTGCCATCTCTCTCAATCTACTCACCATTCGCGTTTTCAACTTTCGACCCTCTGGATCGTCTCCTCCTCAACCAGCCGCTTCAGTCTTCGGTTCACTTAGCTTCCTGTAGAAGTCGGGAGGGGATTCCGTTGAAACGAGGGACCTGTCCCACCTGTCTTTAGTGACTTGCAAGTTCTTTTAAATGGCCGCTATCTACAGGGAGCTTTACGTTCTTCCAGCTAAATGGCAGAGGACACCCGATATTTCTGGGACCCTAAAGCTTACTAGGTTGATGGGTCTTGAACCATCATCTCTGCTACCACATTATCTCATGTACCGAAACAGTAGGCCCTTTAAGACGGGGTAGCAATACTTTGAGATAGATGGGGATGAGAATATACTCAAACATCAATAATCAAACTGACTCAGGAAGTTGGCAAAGTGCGTCTGTTTTATTTTCAATTGTCTAAAACAGGGAGTACAACAAACTTCAACGGACGTGCGCTTGATTTTCTCACTCAGCGAATATTATAAAAAATACAACTTTTATAGTGGAAACTCGTCACCATTGACTTCATCCTATGTGGCAAACTACAAAAAACCTATTGGGGAAGGTGAAAGGTTTAGAGGGAACATCTAGGTATACGTTCCATACTCATCAGGGAGAGTGATTGGGTTTCTAACATCATGTGGACAACTAAGCCCTCCTCTAGTGCAGGTCACTACAAAAGTCATCAAATACACAATGTCCCATTGGTTAAACAAACTATAGGGCTCTTTGGTACGTGACCCACTATCATTAGTTGGCCCCCTCGCACCCCTCTGTAATATTCCACACACGCTAGCAGCATGCAGGCTGGCACCCAGGTGCAGGTGGGCTGGTCTTGACCATAGCTTCCCACCCATTAGCCTGCCATCTATCATCACTGTTGCTGTCTACCAGTCAATTAGCCTTTGAACATTGGCCTTGGAAATGTCATTCGTGCATGAGAATAAAGGGAGTATAGGCATACTCTGCCTCTTTGGTTTTGATGTAGCTTGACTCAGTGTCTATGTTCATCCGACCATGTGACTGGAGACCATGTCTCAGAGCATTTTGCTGTATTAAAAAAGATTCACAGGCCGATTCATGGAATATTTAGCGCGGCGCAAGTGGCCAAAAACGTGCGATTCGCAGTGGAATAGAGAAAATCGCAGTGCAAGTGCGAAAATCGCACGAAAAGCAGCGCACATCGATTCATGGAAGGCCGTGCGCTAAAAAAGTGCGCGGCGCACGTTGGCGCACAGGCCATCTAACGGCGTGCGCCAGGTCACAGCGAAAATCGCACAGGCCACAGCGAAAATCGCACATAGCGCGGCGCACACAACAAAAGTAGGCGGAACACGGGGCGTAACACTCGGAATGGGGAACAACTTGCCAAAATATGGGCGTCACGGGGGAAGTACAGGGTGCAAGTGCATGGAACGCCCATACGTTCGCCTACAACACGTATTCATGGAATCGAATAGGGCAAAAAAGCGCACGGTCAAACCAGCGCACAGGCACAAACACTACCGCCACAAGAAAGCAGGCGGTAGCGTCTCTGCGCCTGTAATAAATGTGCACCAAAAGGTGCGCCAACAAATAGCACCTATATACAGCTATGATGAATGTCCTATACTGTGGCCCTCCAGGACAAATGACGTGCAAAGGGGTACCCACAAACACGGACACCCGCTGACTGAAAAATAACGTGTGCGTGTATTCCGGGGTGCGCGTGAAGTTTCACACGCGATTTGGCAGGGTACGTGGATTTCAGGGGTGCGCAGGAAGTTCCACATGCGATTTGGCCGGGTACGTGCACGGGAATTTCCTCACGCGATTTGGCTGGGTATGTGGATCTCAGGGGTGCGCGGGAAGTTTCACACACGATTTGGCAGGGTACGTGGATTTCAGGGGTGCGCGGGAAGTTCCACACGCGATTTGGCCAGGTACGTGCGCGGGAATTTCCACACGCGATTTGGCTGGGTACGTGGATCTCAGGGTTGCGCGGGAAGTTTCACACGCGATCTGGCAGGGTACGTGGATTTCAGGGGTGCGCGGGAAGTTCCACACGCGATTTGACAGGGTACGTGCGCGGGAATTTCCACACGCGATTTGGCTGGGTACGTGTATTTCAGGGGTACGCGGGAAATTCTACACGCGATTTGGCTGGGTGCTCCCAGGTATTCCCTGTACACCCTCCACAGCCCCTGCAGGCAGCCGACACCACAGGGGACTACCCTGCACACCTGCTCATATCACCCAGCACCCCCACCCCCCAGCACTGTGGGGCACCCTCCACCAGGCCCCCACTCATGTCCCCTATAATCCCCACCCCCCAGCAGTGCAGGGGCAGCCTCCACCAGGCCCCCACTCATGTCTGCCACCCACCCCACCCCCCAGCCACCATGGGCAGCCCCCACCAGGCTCCCACCCATGTCTACCACCACCCCCACCCCCAGCAGTGCAGGGGCACCCTCCACCAGGCCCCCACTCATGTCTACCACCCACCCCACCCCCCAGCCACCATGGGCAGCCCCCACCAGGCTCCCACCCATGTCTACCACCACCCCCACCCCCCAGCAGTGCAGGGGCACCCTCCACCAGGCCGCCACTCATGTCCCCTATCACCCCCACCCCCAGCAGTGCAGGGGCAGCCTCCACCAGGCCCCCACTCATGTCCCCTATTACCCCCACCCCCAGCAGTGCAGGGGCAGCCTCCACCAGGCCCACACTCATGTCTCCCACCACCCCCACCCCCAGCCACCATGGGCAGCCCCCACCAGGCTCCCACCCATGGCTACCACCACCCCCACCCCCCAGCACTGTGGGGCAGCCTCCACCAGGCCTCCACTCATGTCTCCCACCACCCCCACCCCCCAGCCACTGGGGGCACCCTCCACCAGGCCCCCACTCATGTCCCCTATCACCCCCACCCCCAGCAGTGCAGGGACAGCCTCCACCAGGCCCCCACTCATGTCCCCTATCACCCCCACCCCCAGCAGTGCAGGGGCAGCCTCCACCAGGCCCCCACTCATGTCCCCTATCACCCCCACCCCCCAGCAGTGCAGGGGCAGCCCCCACCAGGCCCCCACTCATGTCTCCCACCCACCCCACCCCCCAGCCACCATGGGCAGCACCCACCAGGCTCCCACCCATGTCTACCACCACCCCCACCCCCGAGCAGTGCAGGGGTACCCTCCACCAGGCCCACACTCATGTCTCCCACCACCCCCACCCACCAGCAGTGCAGGGGCAGCAACACCTGGCCCCCACTCATGTCTCCCACCACCCCCACCCCCTCGCAGTGCAGGGGCAGCACCACCAGGCCCCCACTCATGTCCCCTATCACCTCCACCCCCCAGCAGTGCAGGGGCAGCCTCCACCAGGCCCCCACTCATGTCCCCTATCACCCCTACCCCCAGCAGTGCAGGGGCAGCTTCCATCAGGCCCCCACTCATGTCTCCCACCACCCCCACCCCCCAGCCACCATGGGCAGCCCCCACCAGGCTCCCACCCATGTCTACCACCACCCCCACCCCCCAGCACTGTGGGGCAGCCTCCACCAGGCCCCCACTCATGTCTCCCACCACCCCCACCCCCCAGCCACCAGGGGCAGCCTCCACCAGGCCCCCACTCATGTCTCCCACCACCCCCACCCCCCAGCCACCGGGGGCACCCTCCACCAGGCCCACACTCATGTCCCCTATCGCCCCCACCCCCAGCAGTGCAGGGGCAGCCTCCACCAGGCCCCCACTCATGTCCCCTATCACCCCCACCCCCAGGAGTGCAGGGCCAGCCTCCACCAGGCCCCCACTCATGTCCCCTATCACCCCCACCCCCAGCAGTGCAGGGGCAGCCTCCACCAGGCCCCCACTCATGTCTCCCACCCACCCCACCCCCCAGCCACCATGGGCAGCACCCACCAGGCTCCCACCCATGTCTTCCACCATCCCCACCCCCCCGCAGTGCAGGGGCAGCCTCCAGCAGGCCCCCACTCATGTCTCCCACCACCCTGACCCCCCAGCAGTGCAGGGGCAGAACCACCAGGCCCCCATTCATGTCTCCCACCACCCCACCCCCCGCAGTGCAGGGGCAGCACCACCAGGCCCCCACTCATGTCCCCTATCACCCCCACCCCCCAGCAGTGCAGGGGCAGCCTCCACCAGGCCCCCACTCATGTCCCCTATCACCCCCACACCCAGCAGTGCAGGGGCAGCCCCCACCAGGCTCCCACCCATGTCTACCACCACCACCACCCCCCAGCTACCATGGGCAGCCCCCACCAGGCTTCCACCCATGTCTACCACCACCCCCACCCCCCAGCCACTATGGGCAGCCCCCACCAGGCTCCCACCCATGTCTATCACCACCCCCACCCCCCAGCAGTGCAGGGGCAGCCGCCACCAGGCCCCCTCTCATGTCTCCCACCCACCCCACCCCCCAGCCACCATGGGCAGCCCCCACCAGGCTCCCACTCATGTCTACCACCACCCCCACCCCCCAGCAGTGCAGGGGCACCCTCCACCAGGCCCCCACTCATGTCCCCTATTACCCCCACCCCCAGCAGTGCAGGGGCAGCCTCCACCAGGCCCCCACTCATGTCCCCCTGCACCCAGGTCCTCACAATCCCCAATCATGTGCGTTATGGTCAGCCTCCACAGCCAAAAGGCCCTACCAAGTAACCCATTCACCCACATGGAAATGGAAATTACATGTTACACCCCCAATGTTCATAAAGCAAATGAACCCATGTCCGTCACACACAATGGTTGCAATTGAATGGGAAAACACCCAACATGACATGCATGAAACCAATGAGATGATACCACACAGTGAAGTATGAAAACAAAATTGTATTAAAAAAAATAGAATGCAAATGAAATGAAACAAACTACAATGGCAATAAAAAAAAGATAAGCTGCATGTCCGTCAAAAAAATTCAAAACTACAAATCCAAATTCTAAAAAATGTTGTCCAAAGTCACATTAAAAATAAAATCAATCCGAGAGAGAAAAATAAATGCAAAGACCATTGCTCCATGGTGAATAAATAAAAACAAAAAAAATAAAACAATCCAATGAAGAACTATGAACAAAACATCCAACGGTCCATGAGCCCAACTGAACAAAGGAAACCTACAAAAAACCCTAACTAAAATGCAACTATATACAAAAAGTGGAGCAGTGTCTGTCGACTCCAAATCATAAGAAGAAACAAAGGAAACCTAAAACTAAAGAACTATATACAAAGGCGGCGGGCAAGTCCAGCGGCTCACTCCGTGGTGTTCCGGGCCAGGGCATCACCAAACTCCTCTTCGATGTCCCAGAGGCGGTCCTGTTCCATGGCCCCGAGGGTCTGCAGGGACAACGCCATCTGCTCCTCCAACCCCCTGCGGATTGCCTCGAGGCACTCGGCCCGCCTCAGGGCCCTCCGCATGGAGTTCTCCGCCCTGACCATCGTGAGCTGCGCCTCTTCCGCCCGCCGCCGCTCCGCACCTATCTGCTGGCCCAACCGCAGCCACACGGAAGACACTTCCCATCCTGGGTCCTCCTGCCCTCCGGCCGATGCCTGCCCCTCCGATGTTGATGGCACCGAGCCATGATGCCTCCCACGTTGACTCTGCTGCTGCCTCCGACGCAACCGCCTCTGCCAGCACGACGGCATCCAGGCTGATGGAATCCACCGACGCCGTCGTGCACGTGCCCTGCCTGATGATGCCGGCACATCCTCCATCTGCTGGGGTACAGTTGCTGTGGTGTCCACCCCTGCTGGACCTCTGACTCCCAACTGTGGCAGGGATGGGATCCCCACCGAGCTGGCTGCATTGGTCAGGGCAGGTCCACAGGGGGCCCTGGTGGTATCTGGGCCGGAAGACGGCAAGGAGAACGACCGGCGTATAGCCTCCACAGAGGAGGAGAGGGCCGCCAGATTGGCTGACACATGCAGGAAAACCCCGAACATGGAAGATCCCAATTGGGCCACGTCGGCACGGTGCTCTTCGTGATGAAGCGCGTGCTCCTCCCGGGAAGCACGCACGTCATCACGAATTGCACCCGCGCGCATCGCGACCCCAATCAGGACCTTCTCCATACGGCCACGGGTCCCCTCGTCCACAGGTGGAGGGGAATCAGGTGACATGGACATCCCCTCTACCTGCGGACGGGCCTGGGATGGGGCATCCCTGCTGGTGCATGGTGGTGCACTCACAGGGTCAGGGACAGCGACATGCACAGGCCCCTCCACGGTGACCTGTGCTGCCTCCTGCCCCTGCCCCTGGACTGCACCACTTGCATCAGCAGGGATGCCCCCGCCAGGCCCCATGTGTGCCTCAGTGGCGGCCTCCTCCTCCTCTGTGGAAACCACCAACCTGGATGGCTCCTCACCGTCTTCCGCCGTAGCAGGCCCCTGTGGGGGCTCACCCACCCCTTCCGCTGCAGCCGTGCGGGCATCCCCGCCGCCTTGCTCCACAGCGCCGTCTCCGCCCTCTTCTTCACTAGCCGCTGCGTAGAGGGAGACATAGAACACAAGCATCAGGGTACTATACAATGGTCCCCTAGACAGGAAGCAATAGCAGATGAGTACCACTGTCAAAGTACACTTCCATCATGCCCCTCCACAACACATGGGTCAGTCCAGGCAAAACACACACAGTAACAGGCATGGTGCATGCCATGGACATTTCCATACATGTCCAATGGACTCTTGAAACATACAATGATATGGAACTCACATGCATCATGGGTCATGCCTATCACATGCACACACTTCACCTCAGGCACATCCATCTGGCCTCATACACCCCAAACACAGCGGATACAGGGATAACTAGGCTGCATCAGTGAATCTGTGCATTGTCACAGACATGTGTCATGCATCCATGGCATTCACAAGTCACAGACACGCAGGTCAGGCACACAGACATGGCTACCATATGTATACCTGGCATCAGCACCCATCCCTCAACCCACCCATGTCCAGGAACAGAGACTGGCATGCTCTCATGTGTAAAATCTGCATAGGGCTCCCCATGTCGCATTTAAACACATGCAACGACCATGTGGTTCACACATCACTGGTCGCACATGCATTACCATGATGTCCCTGCACACATACATGCGTACATGGCCTATGTCACACATACAGGCAAGTATCAGACAACCAGCACACCGCAACATGCCCTGTCTCACACAGCAATGCTTGGCCACTTACCGCTCAACTCCAGATGGGTCTCCCCCTCAAGGATCTGGGCGTGGAGCGCTTGGCGTACGCGTTCCAGGACCCTCATCTGGATGGAACTCCACGAGGCGCCGGGCCTTCACGAGGGTCCTGGACCTCAAGTCCTCCCAGCGCTTCTTGATCTTCTGGACGTCGTGGGTTGCCACCCCCTCCGCGTTGATGGCAACCACACAGTCGGGCCAGATCCTCTCCCATCCTTCCTTGCTGGCGCGGGACGATCCAAAGAGGGCATCATACTGCCCCAGGACATGCTCCACCAGGACACCAACTTCGGTGGCAGTGAAGCTGGTGCCCCCCTGCCCCTCTGGCCTGGGGTTGCCACTGGTGCCAGATGTCGAAGTGCCCGACATGGCAACCCCAGAGGCAGGAGTGGGTGGGCAACTGGGTCCTGGGGCTGGGCTGTGGAGCGATGTTATCCCAGTCGGGAGTCTTCTGTTCCAGCAGGGGTGGACACAGCAACTGGACCCCTGCAGATGGCTGATGTGCAGGCACCAAATGGCAGGGCACGGTGGCAGCAGGCAGGCAGGCAGCAGCAGTTGGCACGTGGGAGGCTGCTCGGGGCACTGGGGGGCAGTAATTCGGCCTTCTGGGCAGGAGCGTGGTCTTCCATGTGTTTTTGCGTGGCCAGCTTGATACGGAGTGATTTGGCACGTGAAAATCCTGCACGTCAGCGTGAAATTCGAGGAAAGGCCCTTAGCGCGTAAGCGCGTCAGCACGCATACACGATTCTATTGGACCAAAGGCCCTCAGCGCGTAAGCGCGTCTGTGACGTGACCCGCACGGGTGTTTCCCTCATAGCACGTGATGACGGAGCACACGTGGAAAGACTGCACGTCAGAGTGTCATCGCGTGTAATTGGACCAAAGTGTGCGTACACGCGATTGGCCTATGTACGTGTATTTCAGGGGTGCGCGGGCACTTACACACGCAAGTACATCAGCGCACGTGTATTCCGGGGTGCGCGGGAATTTCCACATGCTATTGGCCTGGGTACGTGGATTTCAGGGGTGCGCGGGAAGTTTCACACGCTCGCCTACAACACGCGCAAAGAAACACGTACGCCAGTAGGAAGCAGGCATAGGTCGACCCGCGATGCATAAATTTGCGTGCAAAAAACTAACAAGCTCAGACGCCAGGATGAATATACCGTTCCTAGCAGCAGTGGCCGTGGGCTACCAAAGGAGGAGGAGGAGGATAGTCAGGCCCAGAATTTTCACACCCAGAACCAGCCTTTTTGGGATGCCTGATGACCAGGTGTATGGGAGGTACAGGTTTCCACCACACATAATACTGGACCTGGTGAGTGAGTTGGAGGATGACCTCACATCACCCACCCTGTGCTCCCAAGCACTCAGCCCCCTGGAGAAGGTCCTCAATGTACTGCACTTCTTAGCCACTGGATCATTTCAGCGGACAAGTGCCATAGTGGGTGGGGTGTCACAGGCCACGCAGTCACGCTGCCTACACCAGGTCTTCAACATCATCACTGCACGCCCATCAGTCCGCAGGCACATATACCTGCCCAGAACACCTGCAGAAAGGCATGCTGCCGCCCTGGATTTTTACGGTGTGGCACGATTCCCCAAAGTGCTAGGTGCCATCGAATGCACCCATGTGGCTCTACGTCCCCCCAGGGCATCTGAGCACATCTATAGGAACCGCAAGCACTGGCATTCCATCAACGTGCAGGTAGTATGTAATGCCAAGGGAATCATCACCTCAGTATATGCCAACTATCCCGGATCCACCCATGACAGCTTCATTTACCGAATGTCCACCCTAAACCGGGACCTAGAAGCTGGGCGGCATGGCGATACATGGCTGCTTGGTGAGTATGAATGCCACTGCACATGCATGCATGTCAGATACTGAGCAAGGTCACAACCCCACCAATGTTACCCATCACCACCTCCACAGGGGACAGTGCCTACCCTCTGAGCCCCCACATGATGACGCCAATTCGGAACCCCACCACGCCACCCGAGGTAAGATATAACACAGCCAACATTGCAACCCGGGGCATAGTGGAGCGCACATTCGGAGTGCTTAAGTCACGCTTACGCTCCCTTGACCGTTCTGGCGGGCAGCTGTTATACGCTCCCCCAGTAGTGTGCAGGATCATAGTGGCAGCATGTGTCCTGCACAACGTTGCAACAAGCCGGGGCCTGGGCGTGGACATGGTGGTGCCCCCACATCCCCAACCACATGCCCGCCCGCTGCGCATGGGAGGGGAAAGGGCACGGGGGGAGGCAGCCCGTACACAGCTAGTGGCTAATTACTTCACATAGAAATCACACCCCTGTGGAGTGCACACTGCCCTGGCACATACCATCTGACAATCAATGATGACTCAACCTGACAATGATCCTGAATGTCTGGAGAATCAACCATCAAAACCATATCAGCCTGAGATTATTCACCTGGAAGTGTTACAATGTGTGCATCCCTACCTACACAGACAGCACCAATGCAGTTTCGTGAAAAAACACATTCATGCAGCTAAAATGAATACCCGCTTGCAAAATGCAACATGAGGACAGTGCCATGTCACCCAACCCATCCCCAGCACCGCCACATGACACACCATGCCATGTCATGCTATGTGTGGGTAAACAAAGTAATCCCCACAACATGACACAAGTGTCACAAAGTACAGTGTCCCTTATTGAAACTTGCGACACCTGAAATGCTCACAGTAATGCAGGACCAACAACACACTTGAGCAGGTATTTAACAATAACACTTATCAGCTACTGACCCTCAAAACTACCATTAACATGACATTACGAATGTAAGAAATTGGTAGTATCACCACCTGGAAATGCCTGCACTCCCACCACTTCCAACAGTACAGTGTTGCCGCCATGTAGAGTTGTAGGTGCACTGCTGCCAACATGGACTCCATCTCCAAAGTAGAGGGCCTTGTGTAGACATGAGGAAAGGACCTGCAAATTAGGAGGTAGACATGGATGATGAGTTACACATCAATGCAACATGCAGTGTACAACACAACAGCAATATGCACTAGGAATGTATACACAGTATTGACTAGACTACCCACACATGTAGTGGGAGTCCAATGTCACCATGTACGTCAATGTCACTTGGGCACACCCTTTGCAAGCCCATGGAAACGGGAAGCAGGAGGGGTGTGTGTGACAAAAACCCAAGCATCTGAACCAAATACATGACAAGCCTGCATGTGCCCAGCCACAATGCAGTGTATGCCCACGGGAGCCACACAAGGCAACACACTGTCCCAAAAAAAATTAAAAAAAATTTAAATAAATTAAAAAAAAAATCAAAAATGGCCATTAATGGGCCCGGGGGGGTTGCGGAGGCCACCCAGGAGGTCCGAGGACAGGGTGCACACCAAAACCCACCTGTGTGGATCTTGCGAAAAAAAAACACCTCCATGGGCTCATGGCCCACACGGCTACCCTATTGTGGGAGTATCACTGCTGTCGCTATTCTCACCCTGTGCAGCTGCATCCGGAGGTGGTGGCACTATGGGAGGCAGCCCACGCAAGGCCCTAGTCTGTTCCTCCATGGCTGCAAGCATGCAGGTGTGGTAGGTCTCGTTCTGGAGGATGAGTGTGCGGAGGTCCCCATGCAACAACTCACGGGATGCCCGGACCTCCGCCCTAGTTGCCTGCATCTCAGCTGAGAACGTACGGGTGAGACGCTCCAGCTGCTGTTCTGTCCTTCGGTTTGTTGAAGCCTCAAGCTTAACAAGAGTCGTCCTGAGGTGAAGGAGTTCCAGCCTCAGGGCTTCCCTGTGGCCCTGGGACTCTATGGAGATGGCTTCCTGCAGAGTCGCCAGTGCCGCCCGCCTGTCCCTGTTGGACGCCAACATGTCCTCCCTGTGTGACTGGCAGATGGAGTCGGTTGCCTGCTGTAGTCGCTCCATCAGCCTTTCGGGGGGACAATGGAAGTGGCCACCCTATTCATGGCCTGAGCCATCATCTCTGATGATGCTGCCTGTAGGGTTGCCATACCGTAAATGGATTGCTCCCATGCGGTATTGCCAGGTGGCGTACGGCCACCACGTCGGCGGGCACCACACCTGTCTGGGGCAAGGCGAACTGCGCCTTGCTGTGCCGGCACTGCCTGAGGCTGCAGGACTGCATTCCCCCTCTGATCTGCTGGCCCAGGAACAGGATCAGATGTCGCGGAGTGTGACCCTGCATCCGTAACCACCAAAGGCGTAGCTGCCAACACTGACATCCCCATTGAGGGTTCTAACCCTGGTGCAGGTGGGTCGGACAGAACAGAATCCCTCCCAGGAACACTCACCTGCGATGGCACGTAGGTCTCATCATCCGAATCAACACCTGAGTACAGCTCGGGGGAGGTGCAGCCAGAGACACCCCTTGAGAGCACGACCTGCAGCAGTTGTGGGTTCTCACCCACCACCACACCACGTCCCTCACTGGTGGTCGGTCGGCCCTCAGACCCCTCCTGGGTCTGCACCATCTCCACAACCCCAGCAGTATCAGGTGCGTCTTCCCCTGCAAAGACATAAAAGAAAACAAATGAAAACAGGCATTAGCACCATGGCACACAATGAGGGCTGAGAAGCAACCGAACCAGTACTTGATTGACACATGTCCCACATGACTAAAACCCTCCCATGCATGCACCCTCACTGCGTATGAAGGGGAGGCAAATGGCACACATTGATGACACCAAGATGGAAGATGAACACATTTGCTGCATGCTGCCTAGCAGTGGTATTACACATTGGCCTGTGATTGCCAGGTGAAATACACATGCCATCACACAGATGGCATGTACCATTGCTATTGAGTGAAGATGGAGAGGAGGGCAGCACTTATTCATTCAGTCCAGTTCCCTCATGTAATAGCTTTTCTAATTCAAACAGGTCTGATTTTTCACCTGGAGCTGCCAGTCCAAAATGGTCCGATTGCACAGGGACATGTCTAAACAAATGATATCCAGGTAACAAAGTCACTCCACTTTACCATAGCCATTTCAGACATGTGACTAGAAGACTGAGAAATGCCTAGTAAAAGTGGTGGAATGCAAACAATCTGCCTGAATGAACAGAGAAAAATAAGCAACAATGTTGTGGTAAGGTGACACTTCAAGGGCAACTGGCGTGCTGTTGGGCTAGATGTCTACTGTTGGCAAAAGGGATACTGCTATGGCCAAATGCTGCTGCGCAGAATGTATTGCATGAAGCACATGGGTGACCCAAACAACTCAGGCGCACACACCCTCACCTGGCACACAAACAGAAGCCCTCACACACACACCATGCACATGGATGACACACACATGCATGTGCACTCACCGGACAATGCCTCATAATTAGGCAGATCTCCCACGCCTTGGATCTGTTCCTCTGTGACGTAGGTCCCAGCGACTGATTCATGTGGAGTGAGTTCCATGTCTTCTACTGGAGACCCACCTCCAGTCACTAGAGTTGCGGCATGACTTGAGGCCAGCTTATTCTTTGCCCTGCGCTTTAGGTCATTCCAGTGCTTATAGCAATCATTGGCTGTGCGCCTCAAGATTCCAAGGGCACTTACAATGTCCGCAACGGTCTGCCAGTGTGCCTGGCGTTGTGCAGGTGTGGTCTTGGATCCTGCAACAATGACCATTTCGTTATCATGTGCGGACACATACTCGACAAGTGCATTCAGTTCGGCATCCGTGAAGCTGGGTTTCCTCGACGGGCCGGACTCTGTAGCCGTGTCTGGGGCATCAGCCTGTGCCGGACGAGCACTCTTCCTCTTCCGCTTAGAAGGTGGTGGTGATCCTGAGTGTCCTACGCCGCTCTGGACAGTAGGGGCAGGAGCCCTGGTGGACTCTGTATCAGGAGTGTGGGATTGCACACTCAGCATGGGAGTTGGTGCAGGCATTGGCTCAAGTGTAATGGTGTCAGGGGGAATGTCAGCAGGATGGACTAGGACCGACACTGTCCTGGCTGGGTGTGTGAGAGCTGGGGTGGATGGAGCCGCAGCTGCCCCTGCAGCCTCTCCACCCTGCCTACTTGGGGCAGCAGATGACCTTGCTGCCCCTGATCCACGTGGCCTGATGACATCAACGTGCACCAGCGCACGTGTCATAGGCCTTCTGACCTGGAAGTCAGTCATGGAGTCAGCCAGGTCTGGTGCCACAATGGGCTGGTCCAACAAGGGCTGAGCATGGATGGTGTCAGCCACATCACCCTCAACCAGGGAGGGCGGGGGGCATTATGGGTGCCCTTGACTGGTCCTCCACACATGGGGGGACAGGGTCACCCTGCAAGTAACAACCACGTCCCCTACCGGATCCACCACGGCCACCACTTGTGGCTCGTCCACCTTTGCCACCCTTACGGATTCCTCGCCTCCCAACCATGGCACTGATGTTAATGTGCGTATGGGAGTGGCTGTAAACTATTGTCCTGGGCAATTGGGGGTTAAAGGGGTTGGGCACCAGATGGTAATCGTACCCTAGTGCTCTAGCAAGGCTGAATGTGACCCCTGGGGAAAGATGACGGGTCACGCAACGCACAGGAAGCCCAAATAAGGGAGATAAAGTGCACGCAACCCCTCCTAGACCACGTGTGCGGAAAAAAAAACCTGCACTACGCTGTGGCACCCAGTAACACAAGAATGAACGTATGCGTGTCACACGCAGCCTAGAATGACCTCTGAAGGGGTAGGCTACACACGGGGCAAGCAGAGATGTTAGATACGTGCGTGACTCACCGTCTGCCAGGAAAAAGAGCGTGAAAAAGAAGCGCGTGTGCGCTTTGGCAACACCCCCGCCAAAAGAAGAATTGTACGCTGTCTGAGGAGACAGGACAACAGTAGAAGGGAACGCTGTTTGAGGGAACAGGCCCACGAAAACCATAAAAAGAGAAAAAAGAGAAAAAGCTGTCAGAGGTAACAGGGAGTACGAACTTGAAACGCCGTGAAGTAAATGCGTGTGAAACGACAAGAAGTACAGATTTCACCCACTCGCTCTCCACGAAAAGCACGTACAAGGAAATGGTGTTCTACATGTACCTTTTATGCAGGCCCACACGTCCAGCATCACTTCTGCGTGTACGCGCTAGGGCCATTTCCACCAATTACACGCTTTGTCACTTCCGCATGTACGCGCTAGGGCCATTTCCACCAATTAAACGCTTTGTCACTTCCGTGTGTACGCGCTAGGGCCATTTCCACCAATTGCACGCTTTGTCACTTCCGCGTGTACGTGCTAAGGCCATTTCCACCAATTACACGCTTTGACACTCGGACGTGTCTTTCATTTTTTTAACACGCAACATTTCAAACTTGTGCCATATTCAACGTGCACGTGACTTCATAGACGCGCATACGCTCGTGGCCTTTGGGCCAATGAATGTACAGACGTGTGCTGACGCGCTTACGCGCTAAGGGCCTTTCCTCGATTTACACGCAGACGTGCTGGATTTTCACGTGCAAAATCACTCCGTATCAAGCTGGCCACGCGTTCACACACGGAAGACCACGCTCCTGCCCAGAAGGCCGAATTACTGCCCCCCAGAGCCCTGAGCACGCTCCCACCTGCCATCTGCTGCTGCCTGACTGCCTGCTGCCCACGTGCCCTGCCATTTGCTGCCTGCACATTAGCCAGGGGTGCTGTTGCTGTGACCACCCCTGCTGGAACCGAAGACTCCCGACTGCTTTTCCATCGCCCCACAGCCCAGCCCCAGGACCCAGTTGCCCACCCACTCCTGCCTCTGGGGTTGCCATGTCGGGCACTGCAACATCTGGCACCAGTGGCAACCCACGGCCAAGGAGGCAGAGGGGCACCAGCTTCACTGCCACCGAAGTTGGTGTCCTGGTGGAGCATGTCCTGGGGCAGTATGATGCCCTCTTCGGAAGGTTGCGCGCCGACAAGGAAGGACAGACTCGGATCTGGATGGACATCGTGACTGCCATCAACGCGGAGGAGGTGGCAGTCCGCGACTATGAACGTGTCAGGAAGCGCTGGGAGGACTTCAGGTCCAGAACCCTCAACAAGGCCCGGCGCCTCCTGAAGGCAGCGGATACTAAGGGGCGCCGGGGCCACTTGTCGGAAGATCAGATGAGGGTCCTGGAACGCATATCCCCAGCGCTCCACGTCCAGGTCCTTGAGAGGCAGACCCGTCTGGAGTCGAGCGGTAAGTGTACATGCATACTGATTGTAAACTGTGCGTGTGGTGTGCCAGGAGTGTGCAGGTTGAACATGTATTTTTATGTGGGCAAGTAGGGGGGGGTGTACAGGGCCGTGAGGGTGACACATGCGAGGGGTCTCATGTGTGACACATGGATGGTGCTTGTATGTGTGGGCTTGCAAGGCACAGGATGTGGAGGAATGATTGTCAGGTGTGACATGGATGTAGATCGGAACACTGCGACAGTTGGCGGAGGTGTACACATGCATGCAAGTTTGGTGGTGTGTGTGCATGTGTAGTGTACTCCCTATGTTGCATGTGATGTGTGGATGACCTTTGGCTGCTCATGCTGTTGTATGTGAATGGATGGTGCTGGCTGTTGCAATATGGCTGTGGTATGGCTCATGTGTACAAGTTGAAATGGCATGTGTGTTGGGGATTGTGATGCCATGTCTGAGGTTTACCAATGCCACTCATGTATAACTGTCATGTGTGTATGAGTCCATTGTACAGTGCCCTGATGCCTGTGTTTTCTTTCTCCCTGTCTGCAGCGTCATCTGATGAAGAGGGCGGAGAAGGTGCTGTGGAGTACAGCGGCAGGGGTCGCACCACCAGCCGGAGACGCAAGGCCCGGATCCCCTCCCAGGTTCTGATCTTGTCGGGGAGTGAGGAGTCCGGTGCCGTGTCCCAGGCCGCAGCTGCCGAGGGGAGCTCCAAGAGGCGGAGGTTGGAGTTGGACTCCTCGGCAGCAGAAGGGGCAGCTGGGACCCCACAGGCCCAACGGAGGAAGATGGCACGGAGTCATCCAGGTTGGTGGGGGGTTTGGAGGAGGAGGAGGCCATGCAAGCGACAGAGGCGGGGTCTGGAGGTGGGGATTCCACTGGTGCTAGTGGTGCAGTGCAGGATCAGAGACAGGAGGCAGCACAGGCCGCCGCAGAGGTGCCTGTGTGCAATCCTGTCCCTGCTCCTGTCACTGCATCATCTTGCACCAGCGGGGATGCCTACCTCCAGACCCGTTCTCAGGGAGGGGATTGGCTTACAACACCTGGCCTTCCTCTCCCTGCGGATGTGGCTATCCTGCACCAGGTAGAGCCTGTCCAGGGTGGGGTGGCGTTGTGTCAACGGGCCATGCGAGCTGACCTGCAGTCTTTTCATGATAAGTCTGCACGTCTTCTCGCATGGCTCGTTGACCGCGTTGACCCACTGGGACAGCTCACCAGGGCTGGATTCCTCTGTTTCCTGGACCTTGTTCCGACCCCCTCCTCCACGGAACCCCCTATGCCCCAGTCGTCCTCCATGCCATCTTCCCACCCATGTGTCACCTGGGTGCCCTGTGGAGCTGCCTCCGATTGTGCGGCCAGGCTGGTGGACAACAGAACCCTGCCACAGTCGGGAGTCGGACGTCCAGCAGGGGTGGCCACATCAACGACTGCACCCCAGCTGGAGGAGGATGTGCAGGCACCATCGGACAGGGCACATGGACAGCAGCAGCTGCAGCAGCAGGAGGCTGTAGGTGGGAGCCACGATAGCTCGGGGCTTTCAACATCGGAGGGGCAGGCATCGGCCGGAGGGCAGGAGGACCCTGGACGGGAAGTGTCTTCCGTGTGGCAGCGGTTGGGCCACGCCATAGATGCGGAGCGGCGGCTGGCGGAAGAGGCGCGGCTCACGATGGTCAGGGCGGAGAACTCCATGCGGAGGGCCCTGAGGCGGGCCGAGTGCCTCGAGGCAATCCGCAGGGAGTTGGAGGTGAACATGTCGGCGTCCCTGCGGACCCTCGGGGCAATGGAACAGGACCGCCTCCGGGACATAGACGAGAAGTTCGATGATGCCCTGGCCCGGGACACCAATGAGTGAGCCGCTGGACTGGCCCGCCGCCATTTTATATAGTTATTTAGTGATAGGTTTCCTTTATAGTTTATTTTTATTTGGAGTCGACGGACACTGCTCCACCTTTTGTATATAGTTCCATTTTAGATAGGTTTTTTGGTAGGTTTCATTTCTTCTGTTGGGATGATGGACCCTGAACACTTTGTACATAGTTGGACTTTGCATTTGGATAGTTTTTTTACTATGAATATTTTTTTCCATGGAGCAATGGTTTTCTATTTCTTTTTTCCCTTCATTTCCTTTTTATGGACTTGAACTTTGGATGAAATTTTTTTGGATTATCATTTATTGATTTTAATTTGAAAAGGGACAGCCAGCTTAATTTTGTTATTTTTTTACTTGTGTATTTTGTTTAATTTTGATTGCCATTACTGTTGTTTTTAATACATTATTTTGATTTTTTCATTCTTCAATGTGTGGTTTCATCTCATTGTTTTCATGCATGTCATGATATGGGTTTTCAGGTTCACTTGCAACCATTGTGTGTGTGAGAGACACATGTGTTGATTTACATTGTTTCCATTGGAGTAGTATCATGGGCGCATGTAATACTTGGTTGTGTCTTTGGGCTGTGGTGGCTGGCCATGAGGCCCATGCTTGAGGATTGTCAGGGCCTGTGGGCAGGGGGACATGAGTGGGGGCCTGGTGGAGGCTGCCCCTGCACTGCTGGGGGGTGGGGTGGGTGGTAGACATGAGTGGGGGCCTGGTGGAGGCTGCCCCTGCACTGCTGGGGGTGGGGGTGATAGGGTACATGAGTGGGAGCCTGGTGGGGGCTGCCCATGGTGGCTGGGGGGTGGGGTGGGTGGGAGACATGAGTGGGGGCCTGGTGGAGGCTGCCCGTGGTGGCTGGGGGGTGGGGTGGGTGGGAGACATGGTTGGGAGCCTGGTGGAGGGTGCCCCACAGTGCTGGGGGGTGGGGTGGGTGGGAGACATGAGTGGGGGCCTGGTGGAGGCTGCCCATGGTGGCTGGGGGGTGGGGTGGGTGGTAGACATGAGTGGGGGCCCGGTGGAGGGTGCCCCACACTGCTGGGGGGGCGTGGGGGGTGGTAGACATGAGTGGGAGCCTGGTGGGGGCTGCCCATGGTGGCTGGGGGGTGGAGTGGGTGGGAGACATGAGTGGGGGCCTGGTGGAGGCTGCCCATGGTGGCTGGGGGGTGGGGGTGGTGGGAGACATGGGTGGGGGCCTGGTGGAGGGTGCCCCACACTGCTGGGGGGGGTGGGGGTGGTAGACATGAGTGGGGGCCTGGTGGAGGCTGCCCCTGCACTGCTGGGGGTGGGGGTGATAGGGGACATGAGTGGGAGCATGCTGGGGGCTGCCCATGGTGGCTGGGGGCGGGGTGGGTGGGAGACATGAGTGGGAGCCTGGTGGAGGCTGCCCCTGCACTGCTGGGGGTGGAGGTGATAGGGGACATGAGTGGGAGCCTGGTGGGGGCTGCCCATGGTGGCTGGGGGGTGGGGTGGGTGGGAGACATGAGTGGGAGCCTGGTGGAGGCTGCCCCTGCACTGCTGGGGGGTGGGCGTGGGTGGGAGACATGAGTGGGGGCCTGGTGGGGGCTGCCCATGGTGGCTGGGGGTGGGGGTGGTGGGAGACATGGGTGGGAGCCTGGTGGAGGGTGCCCCACAGTGCTGGGGGGTGGGGTGGGTGGGAGACATGAGTGGGGGCCTGGTGGAGGCTGCCCATGGTGGCTGGGGGGTGGGGGTGGTGGGAGACATGAGTGGGAGCCTGGTGGGGGCTGCCCATGGTGGCTGGGAGGTGGGGGTGGGTGGTAGACATGAGTGGGGGCCTGGTGGAGGCTGCCTCTGCACTGCTGGGGGTGGGGGTGATAGGGGACATGAGTGGGAGCCTGGTGGGGGCTGCCCATGGTGGCTGGGGGTGGGGTGGGTGGGAGACATGAGTGGGGGCCTGGTGGAGGCTGCCCCACAGTGCTGTGGGGTGGGGTGGTGGTAGACATGGGTGGGAGCCTGGTGGGGGCTGCCCATGGTGGCTGGGGGTGATAGGGGACATGAGTGGGGGCCTGGTGGAGGGTGCCCCACACTGCTGGGGGGGTGGGGGGTGGGAGACATGAGCAGGTGTGCAGGGAAGTCCCCTATTTTGTGGGCTGCCTGCAGGGGCCGTGGAGGGTGTACAGGGAACACCTGTGAGGACCCACCCAGCCTAATCGCGTGTGATTATTCCCGCGCACCCCTGTAATACACGTACCCAGCCAAATCGCGTGTGATGATTCCCGCGCACCCTTGTAATACATGTACCCAGCCAAATCGCGTGTGATTATTCCCGCGCACCCCTGTAATACACGTACCCAGCCAAATTGCGTGTGATAATTCCCGCGCACCCCTGTAATACACATACCCAGCCAAATCGCGTGTGATTATTCCCGCGCACCCCTGTAATACAAGTACCCAGCCAAATCGCGTGTGATAATTCCCGCGCACCCCTGTAATACACGTACCCAGCCAAATCGCGTGTGATAATTCCCGCATAGTCCTGTAATACACGTACCCTGGCTAATCGCGTGTGAAACTTCACGCGTACCCCTGTCATACACGTACCCCGCCAAATCGCGTGTGATAATTCCCACGTACCCCTGTAATACACGTACCCTGGCTAATCGTGTGTAAAACGTCACGCGTACCCCTGTCATACACGTACCCTGGCTAATCGCGTGTAAAACTTCCCGCGTACCCCTGTAATACACTTACCCTGGCTAATCGCATGTAAAACTTCCCGCGTACCCCTGATATGAACGTTACCCGCTTTGCGTTCCTTGTTTGGCAGCCCTGTAAACTGGTCCAGGGTTAGCGCAGACCTTTGCGATGATTTAGCGATTTTGATGGCTTTTCCTTGCGCGATGGCGTTCTTGGGGGCGTTACTGGCGCTGCTGCAGGGTCGCTGTGATACTCTGCCCCACGGCTGGTTTGGGAGCCTAAAATCCATGAATACGCTGTGCGTGGAAATTGGTTTTGGCGCACGCACTTGGCGCAGACAATCGCACGCGGACACTCTGCGCCAGCCGCTTGCGACACTTTTCTGTGAAATTCTATGAATTACCCTGTAAATGATGAACCCCTGACGTCTTCAGTGTTCTTCCATCTCACCACAGACAGGAGTTTGTTCTTTTCACACGTTCATTGTAACTTATGTATGAACATCCAGGCTTACTGTGACCTTGACTTCTTAGTGCTGGCCCAGTCAAGCCTTTCCCGGATTCACCTCCATCATTAGCTTATTGTTCCAACTGCGCCACGCTGGAAGAACCAAAAGCCTTTCTGTTCATGGGGTCCAGACTCTGCTAAAGTCTGTTGTGGAATATCATAGTCCATATATATATGTATGCATATATATATCAAGCATATATATATATATATATATACACACACACACACACAAACACACACACCCACATTGGCGCTTAGCCACAATCGATTCACTACGTAGCCAGCCTCAAGAATACTTTGTCTGCTTGCGTTACTGCGTCTGTATACATGTAAAAAGAGTGGACATCTTATTATTTCTACAGCATGAGCATATTCATCTCGATCCCGAAATGCTGCTCATCCTGAACACCTCCTTCTTTGGTTCTATATAATGTTTATATTCGTCAGGCTCTTCTCTGTGTGCATCAGCTCTGCCGTGTATGACGTCACCAGTCTTCTTTTGCGCTCGTTTTTCCCACTTCCTCCGGGATTTCATTCAGAGGACCATCATATTGTCGTGTGTGTATGTATGGTTTCCTCAATGGGAACATAGCATCCGAAATTCTCTTTGGTATAGGTATTTTCACTGGAACTGCACGTGCCTCGCATTCTGGCTCTGAACATATAGGCATCATGGGGGTGGAGCTTTGGGTGGGGGTACTTGGCTCCACCTCTACACAGTGATCGCATTAAGGACCAAGTTACTTACCTGTAACTGTTGCTCTCCAGCATGGGTCTGGCATGGATTCACATGCTCATGAATATTCCCTGTCGTCAGGCTTGGAATCCACGGTAACAGAATTGTCGTAAAGCCCCAGCATGCCAGACCCAAAAAGGGGACAAACTGTGGCCAGTATTGTTATGGGGGCATTTTTATCCAGCAGATGCCCCCTCTGTCCCTCCTGTAGGATCATCATGTGGGGAAGGTGGCATCTGCTTGAAGGAAACCTGCATACAAACAAGCAGAGACTAGAGACTACATTGCCGAGCATCCTGAGCGTCTCCAGCAGTCTCTGCGCTCCCAGAACAAGAGGATCAGGCACACGGGACCTGTAAACTTGCTTGGGAACGCCCTTGCCGACGCCCCAGCATCTGCGCATGCGTGCACATAGTACGTTTGTTCGCGCTCAGATGTTCCTCCGGGCCGACGCATTTCCCAAGGCTCCGGTCGGGGAGAAAACTCTTGCGGGGCTGCTCCTCGCCTAAAGACACCATCCCAGGCCCTGCGATCAAAAAGATAAGTGAAAGTCTGTGTGAAAGCTGATCCGATGCGAGAGAAGCATGCTTATGTTGACAGAGTAAATGCAGCCGGGCCGTGAGATAGCACGGGGGCATTGTTTTGAAAGTGCTCGGGAGCTTAAACTCTCGCACAGAAGCGAATCTACTTAACCCCGTGTGGAAACTAATACCGTGTGGCAGTGGTGATGCACTGCATGCAGGATAGACTAATCCCAGTGTATTAACCCTTCAGAACACGTTACGCTTTGAACGTGTACTAATTATATTTTCTCCTGACAGACACTGTGTGCTTCCCTTTTCCCCCGGTCACTGCTGAAAGCGGATTTGGGCACCCGACTCCGAAGCAACAACCAGAGCTAAGTGTTGCTTGTTTATTTAGCACGCAAGTGCATTTCATGGTGTGGGAACTAGGGGAACTGTTAAAGGGCAAAAGTGTGTGCACAATATCTGGAGATCCAGCTCTACTCTCTTGGGTGTACTTGTTAATATGAGTGTCATTCTGTTGTTTTTGTTTTTGTGAAGGCAGATAGTTGGCAGTCCTGCTCTCATTCACTGCCTTTGTGTGACACCTTGGTAAGGTGTCTACTTGACAAGCGCTCTAGCTCCTGAATCAGTGTCAGTGGGCCAGAGTAATTCAAATAGACTGGAAACAATTCAGTGAATGCTAACTGAGTGGAGTGACTTCCAGGTGGTGCATTCATAGTGCATAAGGGTAATTAATAAATACAGTCGTTCAGTGAAAGCGTAACTGAACAAAGGTTCTGGGGGGTCACTCTCAAAGCAAAGCAAAGGTGTGTTAAGAGGCTCCAAGAACAAAGCAGCAAGAGCCAAGGAGCATGTTTTCCCTGATTTCCCCTTCCCTACCCATAACCGCTTCCTAACCCTCTTTCCGGTCTTCCTTCAACCCTCTACCCATCCAATCCGTGGACCCTAACCCTCTTTCCCCGTGGTGGTTGCAGAGGTCTATGCACTTTTGGTTCCAGACACCAAAACCATTAAGGGCAGGTAGGAGTTTGTGCTGCTTCTGCGCTGGACCAGAGATCTTCATGCCAGTAGCGCGAACCCAGGTATAGCCAAGCGCCCAGGCAGCACTAATTTCAGCCCTCATGGAGGAGATAGCGCAGGCCCTGCATGAGCTAAAAGCGGAGTTAGCTGTGACCCTGCACAATTATGTAACCCTTGCTACCCGAGTGCAGGTGCTTACAGCACAGCGGGCCCCACTGCCTGAGCGGGGTACAGCCGCTCCAACCCTAGTCCAGGTACAAGTTACTACACAACCAACAGTGCACCTAGCCGCGCCTGAGAGGCATGGAGGGGACCCACAAACGTACACCACTTTTATCACACAGTGCCAGCTGCATTTTTTAACCAAGGAAAGTGTCTTTCGATCTGACCAGGCACGGACTGCCTTTGTCATCTCATATCTTACTGGAGAAGTGGCAGCCTGGGCCACCCCGTTAGTTCAAAAGGATGATGTAGTATTATATGATTGGCGTGAGTTCCAAAATGAATTCGGTAATATTTTGTGAAAGATCGTGAGCTACTAATGCTGCGGCAGGGCAGTAAGGATTTAATAACTTACGTAACCTCTTTTAATCATTTGGTGGTAGAAGCAGAATGGCCCATGAGAAAAGTTTGGCCCTGTTCTATCAGTGTCTTAGGGACGAACTCAAGGACCTTATAGTGCAGGTGGACCCACAACCAGAATCCTGCACAGACAGGATTAACTTGGCCCTATGCCTAGACCATCGGCAAGGAGAAAGACGCCAGGATAAGAAAAGGTGGGATGGGAAGCAAATTCCAGCCAGGCTAGACTACCAAAAACCCATTGTGGTGAGATCTGAGAAGACTTCAGAAGTAGAGCCCATGCAAATAGGCACAGTTCGTGGTCCCATCTCCAAAGAAGAACGGGAGAAAAGAAGGCAGGATAAGCTCTGTGTGTATTGTGGTAAATCAGGACATTTCGTAAAGAACATGTGGAACATGTGAAGACGGTGTTACAGCGCTTGAGAGAACATCATTTGTATGCGAAACTTTAAAAAGTGTAGTTTCCACTGCACTACAGTGGAATTCCTGGGTTTTATATTATCTCCAAAAGAAGTGAAAATGGATGAACGGAAGGTCCAGGCTATCTTAGACTGGCCGACTCCTAAGAACATCAAGGAAGTACAATCAGTTTTGGGCTTCGCAAATTTCTACTGGCGTTTCATCTGAGATTTTGCCAGAAAAGTCCTGGCTATTACCAGTTTGTTGTAAAAAGGAGCACCGTTCGTCTGGGATATTGATGCAGAATGAAGTTTCAACCAATTGAAAAAAGCCTTCCCTTCCGCTCCAGTTTTATTGCATCCTGACCCAACACAACCATTTATGGTAGAGAAGGATGCTTCCAGTTATGCGGTAGGCGCTATTCTTTCACAACGAGACCAATCTGGCTGGTTACATCCCGTAGCCTATTATTCGAGAAAATTGAACCCAGTGGAACAGAACTACACAATAGCTGATCGGGAACTCCTAGCTATTAGGGTGGCGTTCACTGAATGGAGACACTATTTAATGGGTGCAAGGCTTACTATTACAGTGCTCACAGACCATCGTAATCTTCAATTTCTGAAATCTGCACGCGCACTCACTCCACGTCAACTAAGATGGGCTATGTACTTTGCGGACTATGATTTCGTAGTCACGTATAGACCTGGATTGGAGAACAAAAAGGCTGACATCCTATCCCGATACCCAGAGCTTCCTTCACCTATGATGTTAGAAGAAACAGCTAAACCCATCATCGCTTCAAAGAAGTTCATTGGGGGAACCACTAATGATCTCTACGAGCAAATAGGTAAGGGGATGTCTGCACAGGAATTACTCCAGTGGGAAGATCCTAAAAAGGAGCGCTATCTGTTGGATGGAATACCCTATCAAGGTAAAGTTGTGTACCTGCCCACTCCTGCTCTCAGAATGCAAGCGCTGAAATGGTGCCATGATTCTCCACTAGCTGGTCATCCGGGGATTAACAAAACACAGGAATTGATTCAGTGTCATTACTGGTGGCCACATCTCCATAAAGAAGTCCAAGCGTATGTACAGCAATGTGAAGTGTGCGCACGAAACAAGACCGACCATTATAAACCCATGGGCTTGCACCAACCTCTACCTATACCAACAGCACCATGGAATACTATGTCCTTGGATTTCATCGTGAAGTTACCCTCTGATCAGGGCTATACTGCAATACTAGTGGTAGTGAATTTGTTTTCCAAACTTGGACATGTCATCCCTTGCAAGGGAGTGCCAACTGCTCATGAACTGGCGGATCTCTTTCTACAACACATAATCCGCTTACATGGAATACCCCGACATATAATTCCCGATCGAGGTGAGCAGTTTACCTCCAGATTTTGGCGTTCATTTTGTGAGAAGTTGGGGATCAAGCTACAGATGTCCAGCAGCTATTACCCAGAATCCGATGGGCAAACGGAATGCCTAAACCAAACGTTGGAACAGTATCTAAGGTGCTACAACCACAGTGCAGAAGGAATTTGGGTAAACACCCTGTGGCTCGCAGAACTAGCCTACAACAATTCTCGACACACCGCCACCGGGTACTCACCGTTTTGCACCACCTATGGTTATAATCCTCAGGTTCAACCTTCACTTACTCAAGTACAGGATCCCTTACCATCAGTGCAGACACGAATGACTGTCTTATTGCAAACATGGGCCAAGACACAACAAAAATTTGTTGCAGCTAAAGACTCAACCAAGCGTTATGCAGATACCAAGCGTCGAGAAAGCCTGCAATATAAGGTGGGGGACAAAGTGTGGCTATCGACTCGGCATCTGAAACTACCGGGGTCACCTGAATTCAAACCCTGCTTCCTTGGCCGTTTCATGTAGCTTGCATAATTAATCCAGTGGCAATGCGCTTACAACTACCAGTGCATATGTAGGTGCACCCAGAGTTTCATGTTGCCTTATAGAAGCCAGCGGCCCCACACACACGTATGGAAAGACCCCCTCTTGTTCTAATAGAAGGGTATCCTGAATTTGAGGTTCAGGCTATTCTCAATTCTCGAAAGAGGGCTGGAGTGTTGTATTATCTAGTTGATTGGGTAGGTTATGGCCCTGAAGAATGCCCCTGGGAACCTGCCAGAAATATACATGCTCCTCGGCTCTTACGTTTATTCCATCGTAATTATCCAGGGAAACCAGGCCCTTCTGTGGGGAGGGGCTGTACTGTATTAAAGCCCCAGCATGCCAGACCAAAAAGGGGACAAACTGTGGCCAGTAGTGTTATGGGGGCATATTTATCCAGCAGATGCCACCTCTGTCCCTCCTGTAGGATCATCAGGTGGGGGAAGTTGGCATCTGATGGAAGGAAACCTGCATACAAGCAAGCAGAGACTCGAGACTACATTGCCCAGAATCCTGAGCATCTCCAGCAGTCTCCACACTCCCAGAACAAGAGGATCAGGCACACAGGGCCTGTAAACTTGCTTGGGAACGCCCTCGCTGACTCCCCAGGATCTGTGCATGCGCGCAAACGGGACGTTTGTTCGCGCTCAGATGTTCCTCCAGGCGGACGCATTTCCCAAGGCTCCGGTCGGGCAGAAAACTCTTGCGAGGCCGCTCCTCGCCTAAAGACACCATCCCAGGCCCCGCGATCAAAAACATAAGTGAAAGTCTGTGTGAAAGCTGATCTGATGCAAGAGAAGCATGCTTATGTTGACAGAGTAAATGCAGCCGGGCCGTGAGATAGCACGGGGGCATTGTTTTGAAAGTGCTCGGGAGCTTAAACTCTTGCACAGAAGCGAATCGAATTAACCGTGTGTGGAAACTAATACCGTGTGCCAGCGGTGATGCACTGCATGCAGGATAGACTAATCCAAGTGTATTAACCCTTCAGAGCATGTTACGCTTTGAAGACGTACTAATTATATTTTCTCCTGACAGACGCGGTGTGCTTCCCTTTTCCCCCGGTCACTACTGAAAGCGGTTTTGGGTACCGGACTCCGAAGCAACAACCAGAGCTAAGAGTTGCTTGTTTATTTAGCACGCAAGTTCATTTCATGGTGTGGGAACTAAGGGACCGGTTAAAGGGCAAAAATGTGTGCACAATAGCTGGGGATCCAGCTCTACTCTCTTGGGTGTACTTGTTAATCTGAGTGTCATTCTGTTGGTTTTTTTTGTGAAGGCAGATAGTTGGCAGTCCTGCTCTCATTCACTGCCTTTGTGTGACACCTTGGTAAGGTGTCTACTTGACAAGCACTGTAGCTCCTGAATCAGTGTCAGTGGGCCAGAGTAATTCAAATAGACTGGAAGCAACTCAGTGAATGCTGAGTGGAGTGACTTCCAGGTGGTGCATTCATAGTGCATAAGTGTAATTAATAAATACAGTCGTTCAGTGAAAGTGTAACTGAACAAAGGTTCTGGGGGGTCACTCTCAAAGCAAAGCAAAGCAAAGGTGTGTTAAGAGGCTCCAAGAACAAAGCAGCAAGAGCCAAGGAGCATGTTTTCCCTGATTTCCCCTTCCCTACCCATAACCGCTTCCTAACCCTCTTTCCGGTCTTCCTTCAAACCTCTACCCATCCAATCCATGGACCCTAACCCTCTTTCCCCGTGGTGGCTGCGGAGGACTGTGCACTTTTGGTTCCAGACACCAAAACCATTAAGGGGAGGTAGGAATTTGTACTGCTTCTGCGCTGGACCAGAGATCTTCACGACAAGAATAAACAGTTTCAATTTCGTTTCCAAACTGTCTTTCTCATATAAACCATCACTGGGTTCTGGGTCATACTGCCCCCAGCCAATGACTGTCCTCTCCCTAAGCCCCTCCTCTGGCAGCCATTTTCAGATTTGGTAGCACGTAAAGTGGCAGTAGGACCAAGAGAAGAGCCGCAGAGGGGAAGGAGGGAGGGTTCGCGTGTGAATCCATGCCAGACCCATGCTGGAGAACAACAGTTACAGGTAAGTAACTTGTTCCTTCTCCAGTATGGGGTCTGACATGGATGCTCATGAATAAGGAATACATAGCAGTACACACATGCACAACCTCGGGAGGTGGCAAGTCTCAACAGGAGCAATTACTCTTACCTCCTCACCAGGATCACCTTCAAGCGAACAGGTCGCGCAGCACTGCTTGGCCGACTCTGGACCCTGTTGACGCAGTAGAATTTCATGAAGGTGTGCGTTGACCTCCACGTAGCAGCCCTGCAAATGTCCAGCAGGGGCACACCAGACAAGAAAGCCGTCGTAGCAGCAATTGCTCTGGTAGAATGGGCTCTCAGACAGCCAGTCAGCGGTCAGTTTGCCAACTGGTGACAATGAGTGATGCAGCCGGAGAGCCACCTGGAAAAGGAAGCCTTTGACAGGGTCTTCCCATGGCTCACAGGACCAAAGTTCACAAAAAGCTGAGAAGTCTTCCGGAAACTATTCTACGTAAAACTTCAGCACTCGCCCCACATCCAGCAAGTGCAAAGTCCTTTCAGCCGGCGACGAAGGCATCGGAAAAAACACGGGTAACACCAAGGGTTTGTTGAGATGAAATTCCGACGGAACCTTGGGCATGAAGGAGGGGTGAGTCCAGAGCACCACCCTCGTCTCATGGAAAGTCAAGTAAGGTTGCTTGCAGGATAAGGGCTGGATCTCACCTACCCTTCTAGCAGAGGTGATGGGCAGGGGGAAAGCTGTCTACCACAACGACAGAAATTTGAGCGGTGCTTCGAATTGGGGCTCCCATGAGCCTAGTCAGCCCACGTTAATCTCCCATGCCAGGGCCGGAGCCTTCACCGGCAGGAACGAGTGGAACATTCCCTTGATGAATTCCTTGACGAGACGGTGTGACCACAGTGAAGACTGTCCCGTAGACCTGGTGTAGCAGGAGATAGCCGCTAGATTCACCTTGATGGAGGCATGGGCCAGCCCCGATTTAGCCAAAGACAGTAAATATGGAAGTACTTGCGGGGCCGTGATCCTCAGATGGTTGATCTTCTGCGACCGGCAACAAGTCGCAAAACCCTTCCATTTGTCTCCGTAGCACTTCAAAGTAGACGATGCCCTGGCCTTGGTGAGAACCTCCCTGCAGTCCACCGGATACTCGCAGCCACCGAACTCTAATGCTGCAGGAGCAAGGCCTTCAGGTTGAGCAACCCTAGGTCGTGGTGCAGAATTGCCCCTCCTTCCTTGGCGAGGAGATGCGCGACCACTGGCAGCTTGACCGGAGGAAATGTGGACATGCTGAGAAGGTCCGGGTACCGGATCTGCCTCGGTCATGCTGGTGCGATGAGCATCACCCTGCTCCAGTACCGTCTGAGTTGACTGATGACTCAAAGTAATAGCGACAACAAGTACACAAAGAGGCCATCCCATGGGAAGGAGAATGTGTCCCCCATGCTCCCCGGCTGGGGAAACCTGCTGGCGAACCTCTGGCACTTGGTGTTCGTCGCCGTCACAAACAGATCGATATGGGGACTGCCCCACTTGAGGAAAAGGCTGTCCACTTGATACTGCCAAAGCTCCCACTCGTGGCAAGAGCGCAGCTCCCTGCTGAGAGAGTCAGTGATTGTGTTGTTTACTCCTGCCAGGTGAAACGGAATGAGGAACATCCCCTGAGCGACGACCCAGTGCCACAAATCCTGCACCTCTTTGGAGAGCGCTGGGGACCTGGTGCCCCCCTGCTTGCAGATCTAAACCATTGTGGTGGTATTGTCCATTAAGTCCATTAAGACCCTCACCACCTTGCTCTGGCGTGAAGATGCCCGGTGTGGGCTCAACAACCTTCCAGGGAAGCCTGACCGTCTTAGTACGGGGGGCTCTGGAAATCCATGCCTCTATTGATGTTAGAGCGCACGCCCCACCACATTATCGCCCGACGGAACTCCTCGTCGAGAGCGATCTTATACTGGAAGTCTTCGGATACCTCAACCCAACAGGCATCGAGGAATTCCTGGAGCGGACGCATCCGCAAACTGCAGAGCCGAATCAGGTATATGCATGATGACATCATGGCGAGTACCGACTTGAGTGTTCTCACTGTGGTGATCTTCAGTGTTAACAGCCACTGCACCTTGCCCAAGATGGCCGCTATCCTCTCCTCCGACAAAGCCGCCAGGCAGTACATTGTATTGAGCCCTGCTCCCAGGAAGAGTGTGTGCTGTGATGGAGTCAAGCAGGACTTTGCATAATTCACTGAGAACCCTAGATCCATCAGAAGACGAACGGTCCTCGCTGTGTGATCGACGGCGATGTCGTTTGACTTGGCCCGGATGAGCCAGTCATCCAGGTAAGGTACACGTGTATCCCCTGTAGTCGCAGATGGGCCGCCAGCAGCACCAGGCACTTGGTGAAGACCCTGGGTGCAGCTTTAGTCCGAAGGGAAGAGCCTTGCACTGGTAATCTCTCCCTTGAACGACGAAGCGCAGGAACTTGCAATGCCTTCTGTGTATGGGGACGTGGAAGTACGCGTAATCCAGATCCAACAATAGAAAATCTCCCTGCTCCAGTTGGTCGAGCATGTGTTGCAGCGTGACCATCCTGAACTTCTGGGACTTTATGTACTTGTTGAGTGGTCATAGGTTGAGAATGGGCCTCCAGCCCATGGTCTTTTTCCTTACGAGAAAGTATCTTGAGTAGACTCTGGAGCCCCGGAGTCGCTGAGGGACCAACTCTATCGCCCCCTTCCGTAACATGGCCCAGACCTCTAGCAGAAGCTCAGTGACGTGTTGTTAATGCCATCCACTGGTGGTATAAGAGGACACTTTGTTGAAATTCCAAGGTGTGTCTGTGGGCGAGAGCGTCCAGCACCCAACGATCGGTGGAAATGGTCTCCCACACGCCGATGAAGTCCGCCAGCCGGCCTCCCACCGGGGTGCATGGGTGGAGGCCGATGCCCTGGCCGGTTCAATCTTGCTTGGAGGTTGACACGCTGCCTGGCATTCTCCGATGACAACGGCGGCCACTTCTGAAGGCTTTGGAGCGACCCCTGTTCGCTTCTTGGGTCGAGGAGTGAGAGGGTTGGCGGTAAGAGGATGAGCCCCCACTGGAACCCTTTGAGGACCTGTTTGACCTCCCTCCTGGGGAACAAAAGGAATGCTGCTGTTGCTGTAGAGTGCCCAGGGCACAGGCCGTCTCTGTGTCTGCCTTGATGGCCTGGAGGGATTCATCGACGACCTTCCCAAACAGGTTGTCTCTGTTGAACGGCATGTCCAGGACCCTCGTCTGAACCTCCTGTCTAAAGTTGGTGGCCTTGAGCCAGCCACGCGGGCGAAGGCAAACTCTGTTACCCATCTAGTGGAAACCCATGTCCGCAATGTCTAGGGCCACTGTGATGGCATGGTCCGACGCCACCTCGCCTTCGTGGAGGATCTCCAACACTTCGACCTGCTTGTCATCAGGGAGGAAGTCCAGGAGGGGAGCCATCTTGAACCAAAGCTCCCGGTTGTATCTGGCCATGATCGCTAAGGTGTTGGCAACCTTGACCGTCGTCACCGCTGAGTAGATGACCTTTCTATCCATGGAATCCAATTTCTTCCCCTCGTTGTCTAGAGGTGAGGATGAAGACGATGCCAAGCTGGACGATTTCTTCCTGGCGGCCGCTGAAACCGAGTCCGGAGACGGTTGAGACCGCAGGCAATTGGGTGCAAAGTCTGGCACCATGCACTTCTTTTCCAGCCGGTCTTGTTTCGCCAGGGCTGAAGAGGGGTTCTTCATAAGTGTCAGCCCCTCATCCCAAATGTCATCCAGGAGCGGGACCAAAAGAATGGTCTTTCTCTTCGCCTCCTGGTGCTGTTGCAAGAGGTCTTCCTTCTTCTTTTCCTCCGGGGTAAATTGGAAAAGCTCTGATGCACAGACAATCATGGAATTGAAAGAACCCACTTCGTCCGGTGTAGAAACTCTCAGTTGTGGGGATGGTTGGGCCTCCCATTCCCGCCATCGTCATCTGTGTCCGTTGTTGCCATGTCCGACTCCCTCCCCCTGCAGGGAGAGGTTAATAACGGCTTAATTGGAAGTGTGGGATGTGTCCTCTTCTTCGCCTGTGGTTCCCCCGGTGTCAACAGGGTGACCGACGGTGGTGCCGCGGGCGGTGCCGCTGGTGGCGCCGGCGGCATCCTCCTCTGTATCTGACACCAACGTGTGGAGGGTCGAAAGGATGTCCACCGACAGGTCTCCAGCAGGCACTTGGGGAGAGGATCGCTGGGCCCAACGCCTCTGTCGTCATCCCGTCGTAGTCCTCATCACCCTCGGCGGGCGTCGCTCTGACATTTCCTGCGTCGCCCCAACATTTACCTCGTCACCGTCACCCTGAATAGTGTGGACGGAGAGGATCTCCTTATCAGAAGAAGAAATGTCCGTTCCTTGGAGTTTTTCACCGCCCCCCCTTCTTTGGGTCTTTAGGGGTTGGTCTCGGGCTGAGGTCCGGCATCCTCTTCTCTGGTCTCTTCTCAACCAGCTTGGTCGACGCCTCCCTTCTGGGAGGAAGGGACACTCTGGCCGTCATTGGGGTACCCTGGCCCGAGTCAGCCCCCATGGCCTTCGAGAGTGAAGCCACCCCCAACTCGATGGAGGACGACTTGGCCTGGTGCACCTGAGCCTTCACAGGAAGGCCGGCCACTTTCTCTTGCTTGGCTTTCTCCTTCAAGGACAGGTCAGACAATTTGTCCTCCTTGGCCTTCGCCTTCGTGGCCGGGCCGGACGCCTTGTCCAGCTTCGCTTTCTCCTTCACAGGCAGATCAGACAACTTGTCCTGATTGGCCATCTCCGGTGTCTACCGCAGCTTCCCCAGGGTTGCTGACTTCCTCTTGTACGAAGAGCTGAAGATCGATGCCAAAGGAGATGATTAATGCGCCCTGACCTTCGCGGGACCTGCAGCAGCGGCAACCCCGATGGAAGCGGACTTGCAGTACTTGGCCTTGTGTTGTGCACCCACCGGTGGAGCACCCTCAAAGTACTTAGAAGCCCGCTCAGGTTGGCTGGATCCAGAAGAGGCATGCCTCTGGGTGCCACCCGGGGTAGAGGCCCTAGTCTTCAGCCAGGCCTCCAGTCGTTGGTGAAGATCCTTCATTGGGCGCTTAGTAAAGCCACAGCAAATCACACAATCTTCTTCTTTATGCATCGGGTGGAGACAATACTGGCACTGAGAATGCTTGGCTCTGTGTACACTTTCCGCAAACCCCAACCGGAGCAAAGCTTGAAGAGGGGAAACACTGTCCTTCTCATCCGACATGATCCACGCGGTGTAGGCCTGAGAACTTCTGGAAGCATCCAAGAAGAGCAATCGAATTCAGCCCTTGAGGGGCACGAAAAGCTCAGAAAAATGGGTCCCCGTTAATCGGTAGGATAATCGATGGAGCACACTGGCTCGATTGACCGAAAATAGAGTTTTCCAATCAAAAAAGCCAAAAAATGCAGAAAAGCTCGACACGGAGACTCTTGAACGTGCGGTAAAAATCTGAAGATGGCTGCCAGAGGGGCTTAGGGAGAGGGCAGTCATTGGCTGGGGGCAGTATGACCCAGAGCCCAGGGATTGGTTTATAGGAGAAAGACAGTTTGGAAACGAAACTGAAACTGTTTTTAAATTTTATAGAGGATTCCCAGCCTGACGACAGGAAATATTCATGAGCATGTGAATCCATGCCAGACCCCATGCTGGAGAAGTTGTGTGAGTATTAGAATAGGTGACCCTTGGGAAGCCCCAGAGGGAGTAAATTATATACAGTCTTGGATTTTAGGCCCTCCCAACGTTTAGAGGTTAGCTTAGACAGGGGTTACCACACTAAAGAATTCCTGCTAACTGTGTGTGTTAGGGACGTCTGTTTTAGGGTGAATGGAGCCCAAGGGAGGTTGAGGGACCAGTCAGAAACGCCCATTGGCCAAGTTCACCAGCAGTCTTGAGAAGTGTGAAAAACCCATTTCAAAGTACTGTCAATAAAACACTGACTATCTATCAGACACTTGAGATTCTTAAGGCTACAGTTGACAATAACAACATCATTACATCAGAACAACTGTTGATTAAATATACTATAGATCTCAAGAATCGCTGTCGGGGAACACATTGGCATTAATGTTACACTTCATTAAAATGAGGATGCTGTATTATTTGTATGTGGAAGAATTGCAATTCTTACTTTTTGTAGGTGTCTGGAAAAAAACTGGAATGAAGAACAGAAATTAATTTAGCTGAGTGTGCAGTTTTTGTAACCATCCAGGTATGTATACTTGAGTCTCATTTTGATGTTCCAAGCCATTGTTTGTGTTAATGCCAATCAGCAAGACACCTGATCTATAGGCATGAGCCCATCGCTTTTGACAAACCACAAGGGAGTGACATGATATTATCGGATGAGACATGGTATTCACCTTTTTCGTTTGAGGATACCCCATCCATTCCCCATGCCTTAATGGCATAAGGTCATACCTTCCCTCACCCGCCTTGGAAGGTTACGGAAAACACTTCCCCATACGCTGTACACAAATCACCAAAACCCGACTTGCCTTTCAAAACTACTTTTCCAGACTTTTCATACAAGTCATTGAGAACGGACTTCCTTTTCCCTAAATGCGAAAGTACTGGGATGAGGAAGATGTGCAGAGTAATAAAGATCAATGAATGCCAAGAGCACAAGCTGCACTCTAGTTGTTGCAGGGAAAGGCAAGTTGCCTGGAGATTTAAACCAGCAGACCAGCTGACATGGAAAGCTGGCTGGAGAACTCTAGTCCTCTCGGTGTCGACCAAGGGACTGTGGGGCTGGTCCGAGGTCCGCGGAGTCAAACGGCTCACTGAAGGAACTGAGTAGGAGCGGACTCTATGGGACGGAACGCTGCAAGTACGCCAGAAGCAGACAAGAAGCTTCAGAGCGTTTGCAGGTGCTGAAAGGCAGCCTTCTCAGCGCCTGAGCACAGAGAAACGCTCAACGGAAGAGCGGGAGTCATGAAGCACTTGGATTAATATCAGGACCACAATAGCAAATTCGTAGTCTGTGCCTTGTCATTTTACCACGGATGGTTGCTGCCTGCAACTTGTGATAAGTCTTGGCTAACATGATCGATTGGTGTCCCCTTACTTTGTGCCAGGTTGCCCGACCTTAAAAAACAAAGAAGGCAACAAGTTACTTACCTGTAACTCCTGTTCTCCAGCATTGGTATCTTACATGCTCATGAATATTCCGTGTCAGGCTAGGAATCCTCGGTAATATTAAAGCAGTTTCGCTTTAAAGTTTAAAGCGGCTTGTCCATTCTACGGCCGATTGCTGTCACTTTGGGCAATAGCCAAAGACATTCGTCCTCCTTAGCTCTTCCCATTGGCCATCTTCATATTTGGAAGTGCACGTAAAGTGGCCGTTGGAACCAAGAAGAGCCATAAAAAGGGGTGGAGGCAGGGTCGCATGTGAATCCATGAAAGATACCAACGCTGGATAGCAAGAGTTACGGGTAAGTAACTAATTCCTACTCCAGCATTGGCTCTTACATGGATTCACTTTTCAGACAAGGGCTCTGCTTGAGCCGTAGACGCTGCCGTCGTAGAATGAGCCTTTGAAGAAGTGGGCGGAACGATCGGTGCACTAGCCACCGGCGAAACCGTCAATTGGGGGTAAGTCGCAGTGTGAGACTTGTGGCCTCTTTTAAGTTTCTTCCACAGGGAAGTGTCCTCATGATATCTCGACCTATTGTAAGAGGGAGTACGTTCAACAGATCTGCAGAGGCATGACTTCGTACTGAGGCTGTATAAGAGGCCCTGGCACCCTCCTAAAGCCAGGTCACCAAAATTCTATGACTATCCCGTCAGGTTTAGGAAGAGTCTGTATAAGTGACAAGCAGTTGTAAGCTTCAAAGTGAAACTGCTTAAATAAAACTGAGGATCCCAGCCTTTTGGAGAATATTCATGAGCATGTGAATCAATGTAAGATCCAATGCTGGAGAAGGTAGTAAACCAAATGAGTTATTAAAAATGATGCTCTACTTGCGGTAAATAAACTTCAAATTCTTTCCTTCCTTCATTGACTTGCTGAGTCACGTGACTGTACCTAAAGGATATCGACCGGTATTAGGATCTCATGATCAATAGATTGTGTGAGAGAAGACAAAGCTTTTATTGGGTTCACCTTCCCTTTGAACGATACTTACCAGCTGGACTGTCAAGCAACAGAGTTCACAGAAAGACCCTCTTCTAAAAGCCATATCTATCGCTTTACAGGGATGGTCGTGATTGTAATGTACTGGGCATTTATTTGTAGAGGTATGGAGTCAGTCTTGCCCTTTCAGGAGGCACTATGAAATTATTTTATCATATTACATCTTATAGAAATATTGTTCAACAACATTTAGAAATGTGTAAAAAAGTCTTTATTAAATATTACCTTAACTTCAGGCATCCACTTGTCTGTGAACCATTGTCTAAACTGATTGAATATCTTCCAGATGGATTCGGGCGAAATTACCGAATCCAAAGTAACAACCCCACCAAAAGACCTAAAAAACATACCATGTCCCCGCAACACCCCACTCACTATACTATATACAGTATAGTATAGGGGACACGAGCATAGTATAAGACACCCCTGCAGCGGACTTGAAAGAAATAAAAAAGGCTTTGGGGTGTGTGCCCCGCAACACCCAGCTAACCATACTATACAGTATAGTGAGCGGGGATCACACCCACATCGGCCCGACAAAAAAAAAAAGAAAGAAAAAAGGACCCTGTGGCGCCGGTTCCCGAACACAGAATTGAAAGGGAATAGGCGTTGCAGGGTCCAGAGAGACAGAAGGCAAGGTAAGTAAGGGTTTGGGGATGGGGGTTTGGGCACATCGGGAATGTTCAGGGGAGAAATGACCGAAGATTATTTTGAGTATATAATCTTCGGTCATTTCTCCCTCGAACCTTTCCGTCGCTGTAAAAATGAAACAGATCCTTCCAGATGTGACTACTTGTAAAATGCTTTATAGCCGTTTTATGATCCTCCATGGTTGCGGCATGTGCTCCATTGTGAAGCATTTTTAAAAGCATGCTTTGGCGGGCAAATATACCATGGTCTTTTTAGTTCACCCACTCCACCCAAGCTTTTTCACGGAAGTCACAAAGTAATATATTTGTTTCTACAATGAAAAAACAAGTACTAGTTGCTCTATTTAACATATGCAAACTAAGCATACTTTTATGCTTATACAGATCATAACGTAGATTCATGGTTTCTTAAACAGAGCAATATAACAGGTGTTTGGCCATCACTGGCTCCTGTGAACTTATCTTAAGTAGAGAATATACCATATTTTATAATTTTAGAAAGACACACGGGGCTGGGAAGTCTTTAGTATTAAATATATGTGGCAATTAAAAGACTGAAATATGAATATGTTAATATTGAATTACTGAAAATGTTGACTAATGTAGCTCAACTTATAACTCCAAGTTTGTTACTTTTATATTGCCTGTCTGTTACAAGTTTATTACTATTACTATTGACTAACTTGGCAATGAATGACTGAAGGTGTGGCCTGGTGAGAGAAAGGGATGCTCACGCCGACCGGCCCTACTCTACATTTCTTAAAGTGACAACTTTCTTTTGGCGCACATGGTTTCTGGTCTATCTGCTGTGCAGACTTAACCAACCAGTTAGGTAGGAGGGCGAGCAGAGCAAAGTAAGGGCTCAATTCATGGAATCCAGCGCAGAAGTATCGCATGCGCCTCGCGCAGAAAGGGACCGTGTGCCACGAATGCGCCAGCCGCAAAACAGCATTTCGCGCACCGTGTATTCATGGATTTCCCGAGCCATAACCAGCCGTGGCGCAGTTAACATCCAGCAGCGACCGTTACGCCCCCAACACTGCCACTTGCACCGGAAAAAGCCATAGAAATCCCCAATACGGAGCAAAGGCCGTGCTATCCCTGGGCCAGAATACAGCCCCCCTACATTGTAATCACATGAAAAACAGCGCATAGCACACTCGCGGCAGCCAAACACATGAAAATCTCCTCACGCTCCCCCTTGAATACGCATACCCCGCTCATGCCAGCCAAAACACAAGAAAATCTCCTCACGCACCCCATTGAATACGCATACCCCGTTCGCGCCAACCAAAACGTGTGAAAATCTCTTTGCGCTCCCCCTTGAATACACGTACCCTGCTCGCACCAGCCAAAACGTGTGAAAATCTCCTCGTGCTCCCCCTTGAATACACGTACTCCGCTCGCACCAGCCAAAACGCGTGAAAAGGGGGTACCGTAACCCCACAAATACATGTACTCCGCTCGCGCAATCCAAATCGCATGAAAAGCGCATTGCGTACCCCTGTGAACTTGCGTACCCCGCTCTCGCCTGCCGAATCGCGTGAAAAAGGCTGCGCATGCTGGCAGCACCTGCAAACACACCCTGCAGGCAGCCCACACCATCACCCATGACCATGCCCGAAGGCAGCCCACACCACAAGGGACCACACCATTACCCGTGACCATGCCTACAGGCAGCCCACACCACAAGGGACCACAACATCACCCGTGACCATGCCCGCAGGCCAGTGCCTTAAGTGTCACTACAAATCGAGCCGGGGCTCATCCAGGGGGCGTGGCCTAATGACGGGGTCCTGCTGGGCCATTAGGCCACGCCCCCTTGACAAGCCCCAGCTCAATGGGCTACTGGCACCCCTGCCAGGCAGCCTTTTGCAGAGATTAGCATCCTCTCACCCTATGGGGGAGAGGATGCTAATCTCTGCATTTATTTTGTATAGGCTTGCCTGGCAGGGGACTGCGCCTCGCCTATTCAGCCTTAATGGTGGTGCTGCCCCTCGCCAGCTGGGGAGGGGCAGCATCACCATTAAGGCTAAAAGGGTGAGGCCACTGGAAGCAGAGGCCTTCTTCCTAAAGACTGAAACTCCCGCGAATCCGCGGGAGATTCAGTATTTAGAAAGCAAGGCCTCTGCTTCCAGCGGCCTCACGTTTTCTCCATAATGGTGGCGCCGGCCCACGAGCATCCCTTGATTAAAGGGATGCCTCGCAGGTGCGGCGCCACCATTACGGCTGAAAGGCCTTTTTTTCTGAAGCCTGAAGCTCTCGCACACGATCGAGAGCTTCAGGCTGTAGAAAAAAATGCCTTTTCGTGTAGTGAACGGGGCTGCCAGGGGAGATTAGTGGGCCCCGGCAGGGCCCCGCCTCAAAACGAAATTTCGGAGCCTGCCGGGGCCCAGCCCCGGCAGGCCCCGGCCCACTTAAAGCCCTGCCGCAGGCAGCCCACACCACAAGGAACCCACCCACCCCCATGACCATGCCTGCAGGCAGCCCACGCCACAAGGGACCACACTATCACCCGTGACCATGCCTGCAGGCAGCCCACACTACAAGGGACCCCCCATCAACTGAGACCATGCCCGCAGGCAGCCCACACCACAAGGGACCCCCAATCACTCATGACCATGCCCGCAGGCAGCCCACACCACAGGGGACCCCATTACCCCGTGACCATGCCTGCATGCAGCCCACCTCACAAGGGACCACACCATTACCCGTGACCATGCCCGCAGGCAGCCCACATGGCACCATACCCCGCAGGCAGGCCCTGACTCATGTCCACCACCAGTGACGGCAACCTGCAGGCAGGCCCTGACTCATGTCCCCCAACCCACCAGTGACGGCAACCTGCAAGCTGGCCCAGACTCATGTCCCCCCCACCCCACCCGTGACGGCAACCTGCATGCAGGCCCCGACTCATGTCCCCCCCGCCCCACCAGTGACAGCAACCTGCATGCAGGCCCCGACTCATGTCCCCCCACCAAACACATTGTCACAACATACAATCATGTAGCAAATGTCCACCCAAATGCCACCACCGCTGCCCCCCCCCCACAGTGCAACTCCACACCCATCCATTAGCACCACTTCCCAGTACAGGCCCCACGGGAGGGTATTCACAAAAGCACACATGCATGCACCCAAAGACATGCCCAACATAGCCACACAGCAGTGACACATGACTGATCCAATGACGATTGACACATGCACCAAACAAATGAGTGCAGACAACACTTACATAGGACTGTATGAAAATGTATTAAAAAAAAGCAAAATACATCAAATGCAAATGAAAATCAAACATGATAATGAAAAAGAAATGAATGGAAATCGAAAAGAAATCCCAAAGGTAGATGAATATTCAAAAAATAGGAAATCCAGAAACTGGTCCTTGTCTAAAGTCATGTTTGCAGTTCCAAACGTAAACCAAAAAAACATCATTACTCCATGGAAAAAAAAAAAATGAAAACAATCCACAGTCCAACTATATACAAGGAAAGGTTGAAGGGTCCATGATCCCAAAAGTCAGATGCATCCTCCATAAAACCCTATAAAAAAACCAACTATATACAAAAAGTGGAGCAATTCCCGTGTCCTCCAAATAATAAAAAAAAAAAAAAACGAAACCTAATCCTAAAGAACTATATACAAGGGCAGGGGGGGGTCTAGCCCTACGACTCACCGTTGTTACCAAGAGTTTTGGCCAGGGCATCCTCGAACTCTGTGTCAATAGCCTGGAGGCGGGACTGTGCTCTCTCCGCAAGGGCTCGCAGGGACGCCGCCATGCTATCCTCCAACTCCCGGCAAGTCTCCTCGAGGAACTCTGCCCACCTCTCTGCCCGCTGCATGGAGTTCTCCGCCATGACCATGGTGAGTCGTGCCCTCTCTGCCCGCCGCCGCTCTGCACCCATTTGCCGGCCCATTCGCTGCCACACGGAAGACACACTTTGTCCTGGGTCCTCCTGCCCGTTGGCCGATGCCTGCCCCCGTGATGTAGTTGGCCCCGAGTCCTGACGCCTCCTACGCCGAGCCTGTTGCTGCCTTGTTGCCAGTTGCCTGTGCCACCATGACTGCCTCCGGGACGATGGAAACCCCCGAGGTCGTCGTGCCTGTGCCCTGTTCGAAGGTGCCTGCACAACATCCATTGCCAGTGGTCCTGTTGCTGTGGTGGCCACCTCTGCTGAAACTCCGACTCCCGACTGTGGCAGGGATGGGATCTCCACCAGACTGGCTGCGGTGGAGGAGACAGGTCCACAGGGGGCCCTGGTGGCATGTGCGCTGGTAGACGGCATGGAGTACGACTGGCGCATAGTGGATGAAGAGGAGGAGGGGGTCACACCAAGGCCCTGCACATGTAGCAAAACCGCGACAATGAGCCATCCTAGCCAATCCACGATGGCACAGACCTGTTCGTAATGACGTGCGTGGTGCTGCCAGGAAGCCCGCACGTCATCACGAATGACACCTGTTTGCGTCGTGACACCAACTAGGATGGGCTCAACCCTGTCACAGATTGCCTCGTCCGCAGGTAGAGGAAGGTCAGTTGACGTGGACTCATCCTCTACCTGCGGACGGGCCTAGACTGAGGCATGTGTGCCGGTGCACAGTGATGCAGTCTCAGTATCAGGGACAGGATTAGGCACAGGCCCCTCCGTGGTGACCTGTGCTGCCTCCTGCCCCTGGACTGCACCAATTGCACTGGTGGCATCCCCTCCTCCAGGCCCCATGTGTGGGTCTGATGCGGCTGCCTCCTCCACCTCAACTACCACCGACCTGGATGCCGCTGCACCGTCTTCCGCACTGGATTGCCCGTGTGGGGGCTCACCTGCCCCTTCCGCTGCAGAGGAGCCCACGTCCAACCTCGCCCTTTTGGGCGTCCCCTCGCCAGCTGCGGCCATAGTCACGGACGCGGCACCAGTCCTCTTGCTCCCGGAAGATGTTGTAGTCTGGGAAGGTGACTGGGCCTTGCGTCTCTGTCGGGTGGAGGCATCCCCGCCGCTTTGCTCCACGGCACCTTCTCCGCCCTCTTCCTCAATCGCCGCTGTAGAAAGGGAGACATTGAACACAAGCATCAGGGTACTGAACAAATGTCTGCTAGACACAAAGCAAATGCACATGAGTTGCACTGTCAAACGTCATAACCATTCTCACCCTCCACAACACACAGGTCAGTGTAAGCAACACACATGCGGAAACAATCATGGCACGTGCAACAGACATTTGCATCCATGTCCAAGGCACTGTGGGAACATCTGAAAGGGGGGGGGCTGAACCTCACATGGATCATGGGGCATGCAGATCACATGCGCACACACCACCGGACAGTCATGCATCTGGCCATGTCTACCTCCTGTCACTGAGCACATGTTGACAACTGTGCCGCATCAGTCAATCAGGCATCGTGATGCTCATGTGTCATGCATCCATGGCGTTTTCCAGTCACACATTCACCACTCAGACACACACACATGTACACCATGCATGTCCTTGAAGGTCACATCAGCATCCATGTCTCACACACCAAACATGGCCAAGTCCAGACACAGGCATGCAAACATGTGTGTGTCGCCACATGCTGGTGCACATCATGCATTGCAACACAGATACCATTGATGTGGAACACGCCTGACTGTACTCAAATGCAGCACTGTCATGTCCCTGCACACAGACATCCATACATGGGGCATGCCAGACATACGTCCAAGGTGCACACTCCAGCCAAACCTCAACATGCACTACACTGGAGAAGAACACATGGACACTTACCACTCGACTCCAGACGGGTCTGCAACTCGAGGGCCTGGTGGTGAAGCGCTGGGTGTATGCGCTCCAGGACCCTCATCTGGTTGTTGCTCAAATGGCCTCGGCCCCCCACTTCATCCTCAGCCTCGACGAGGCGCCTGGCCTTGTTGAGGGTCCTGGACCTTAAATCCCCCCAGCGCTTCAGGACGTGCTTGAAGTCGCGGGGTGCCACCCCTCCACGTTGATGGTACCACAATGTCCTCCCAAATCCTCCTCTGTCCTTCCTTGTCATTGCGCGATGGCGCAATGTTGAGAAGAGGGCATCAATATGCCCGAGGACTTGCTCCACCAGGATGCCAACTTCATTGGCAGTGAAGCTGTTAGCCCTCTGCCTCTCTGGCTAGGGGTTGCCACTGGTCCCAGATGGTGTTTGGTCCGACATGGCAACCCCCCAGGCAGGTGTGGGTGGGCAACTGGGTCCTGGGCTGTGGAGCGATTGTATGGCAGTCACAAGTCTTCTGTTTCAGCCGAGGTGGTCACAGCAACAGGACCTCTGGCAACGGCTTCTGTGCAGACACCAAATTGCAGGGCACATTGGCAAAAGGCACACTGAGCTGGATGGCAGCAGCAGATGGCTCGTAGGAGGCTGCTCGGGGCGTTGGGGGGGCAGGTAAATGGCCTTGTGGGCAGGTGCGTGGTCTTCCGTGTGTTGTCGCGTGGCCAGCTTGATGCAGAGTGACTACGCATGTGAAAAACAGCGCATTAGCGTCTAATTCGAGGAAAGGCAGGTAAGTGACATGACACGAGCGGGCATTGCCTTTGGTACGGGTTAAAGTTCTGCGTCGGACAACAGTTCGCTGTACATGCTTTTCGTGGGGACGGACGAGCGTGTTACTTCTTCTTGTGTGTTCACACGTGATATCTTCACAACAGTTACAGTCCGTACTTCTTGTTTTGGTGGGGAGTTGCACACGCACGTGTGTTTTTCTTTTCCACGCAAGGCAGACAGTGAGTCGTGCACTCTTTTTTCCCACTGTGGTTGCCCCTGTGTGTCACGTACCCCATTTCTGAGGTCATAGTAGCCTGCGTGTTCCATGCGTACGCATCTTTTGTGTTCCTGGGTGCCACGGCATACTGCGGGACGTTTATTCCATGCACGTGGGCTACCGAGAGGTCGCATGCACTTTTTTTCATGTATTTGGGGTGCCTGAGCGTTGTGTGACCCGTCATTTTTCCCCAAGGGTCACAGACAGCCTCACAGGAGCACAGGGGTAATTTGCAATCACATACCCTGCCCCCTACAACCCAATTGCCCAGGACAATTGTTGTGTGCACCTCCCATCCGCACTAGTCCATCTGTGCCTTGGTTGGGAGGCCACCAAGTGGGAAGGGGGGCAAAGCTGGGCGACCTCCCAGAGCTGGCCGTGGTGGGCAAGGTGGCCAGTCTGGCCAGGGAGGTTAAGGTGACCGTGGTGGGGGGACATGGCCAGGCTGCCCAGGGTGGCAGCAGTGGGCAACGTGGCCAGGCCCGTTCAGGAGGGCAGGATGTCCAGGACCATGCTGGGACAGCCATGCCCCCCCCACAAGGTCAGGGAGTTGCAGCTGATGCAGACATCCCCAGCGCCCATCTGACCCGACAGGCAGTGTCATCTACCGTCACTGGGCCCCAGGTTGTGGTGTCAGCCAGCACGGGCTGCATTGACACAGGATGACTCACAGGCAGATTTCAGGGTCGGGAAGGTCAAGGCACATGTGGGCAAGGTTGCTGTGGCCAAGTCCTGTGTCTCTGGGGCAGTAGTGACATCTGCTGCCCCGAGCAGCCAGGTCGTGGAAGCTGCAGGGGCAGTTGCAGCTGACACCACCCCGGCTGTGAGTCAGCCAGCCAGGACTGTGTCGGTCACAGCCCTTGGCACTGAGGCAGTGGTGGTGCTGGGTCCTAGCAACAACACCCAGCAGCAAATGCCTCCAGGCAGGCCTTCTGTCCTCCTGCAATTGCCTGCTCCCATTGGCCCATCCACCTGTGCCACTGCCCCTCCTGACGAGATTGGCAGTAGCCACTCAGGGTCGGCACCACCTGCCAAGAGGAGGAAGCGTGCTACTGTGCAAGAGGCTGGGACCCCAGACACAGCCCAGGCCTCTGGCACGTCAAGGAAGAAGAGTTTCAACCAAGGGGAACTGGATGAACTTGTGGGCTATGTGTCGACACACGACTGCGATATGCTGGTTGGGCCAGGGTGCCAAACTATGCCTGCCCAGCGTAAGGCCCACTGACAGTGCGTCGCGGAAAGTGTCAGTGCATTGGGATTTGAGAGGCGCACAGCTGATGATTGCTAAAACACTGTATGCCAACAACCCAGTGCCAACATTTTGCACATAACTGCACTTGCCCTTACACTGCCATCATGACACGAGATTGACATCACTACGTTTTTTTGTTTGTATTGATAATTGAGGCCGTACACATGTACTGCACTGCACCCATGCACCTCTGAGCCCTTTTTCACCCTTCAACATGCCGATTTACTTGTGTGATGTCAAGATGACCTACCATTGATGTATCCATGTGCCTCCCTTCACCGTATTGCAACACACTGACGTAGTTGCATCCTGTGACGTGTACTTCTTGTCATAGTGATTTTTATGTAGTGTATTTTGACATGCACTTTACATGTGTCATGGACAGTACTATTTGACTTACATCTGGGGGTAGTTGAGATTTCTGCCATGGCTATGCTACGTGCCATCTGTTTGTTGGCATCTGTCATTTTTGTGTAAGGTCCATAACAGGCAGGGGCTTGTGTGTGATACAGGTGCTACGCAACCTGCAGTACATGTGTTGGCTTCACATTTGACACGCGGCCATGTGTGCTTTCATGGTCCCCTTCCATTCTATGGCCACTGCGTGAATGCCGGAATTTGTGTTGTGCGACATGGCTGGTTCATGTGTTGGCTGTCCACATTGTGATGCCTATGTGTGTGATATGTGATGTTGGCATGTGTGTTCATGTGTTATTTTGGTGTTTTGCAGGAGATGTCGCACTGGGAGCAGAGGAGGAGGAGCAGAGGTGGTGGAGGGTTCTGGGCACCATCCGGGCACCAGTGGGGGCCGTGGGGTGGTAGCCCATGAGAATCCATTGGTGCTCCAGGCCATCCTGTCCAGGACTGGCCCTGGGTACACCTCTGAGGACCTCTTTTATTCTGATGCTGATTCGGACATTGATCAGTCTATGCCGTCGCTGGTGACTGATTCTGCAGTGGATGCCGTTCTGTCCAGCACACCTGGAGTGGTGGTAGACCCCTCAAGGGGCCATTCAGTGTTGGTTTGACCGCCTGTGGTGGTTACGGATGCAGGGTCACACGCCACACTAGTTGATCCTGTTCCTGGGGCACCAGATCGACGGAGGAATGCAGTCCTGCAGCCACAGGCAGTGCCAGCACAGCAAGAGCCAGGTATCCTTGGGCCCAACAGGTGTGGTGTCGGGCAACAGGGTGGCAGTGCACCACCCGGCAATACTGTGTGGGAGTATTGCATGTATGCCATTGCACAGCAGCAGGGGGCATCAATTGAGATGATGGCTCAGGGCATGGAACGTGTGGCTGATTCCATTCTCCCCCCTGGAAGGCAGGTGGAGCTCCAGCAACAGGCAACGCGGTCCATGTGCTGCTCACACAGGCAGGACACGGTGGCCTCCAACAGGGCCCTACGGGCTGAACTGGAGGCTCTGCGCACAGCTATTGCTGCCGAGGCAGAGGCCCACAGGGAAGCCCTGAGGATAGATTACACCTCCCTTAGAACTACTCTGGCCACACTTTCGATGGGCCAGGGTACATGGAGGGAACAATGCATGGAGGAGCTTGAACGCACCATCTCGGCTGAACTCCATGCAAGCCATGAGGAGGTCTGTTTGTCACGTGAGGCCTTGCAGGCAGAACTCTGTGCTACACGTGAGACCTTGCAGGAGGAACTCCATGTTTCATGTGAGGTGCTGCATGGGGATCTCTGTGCCCTCACCATGCAGAAACAATCTTACCACACCTGCATGCTTGCTGCCGTGAAGGGGCATGCTGGGGCTATGCGTGGTCAGGCACCCGCACCACGCACACCCCCTGATGTGCAATCAGAGGGTGACAACAACAACAACGTATCTCTCAGGTCTAGCCGTGCAGACCATGAGCCCATGGAGGGTTTTTATTTTCTCAACTTTCACACATGTGGGGGTTGAGGTGCACCCTGCACCTCGCCCCTCCTGGGTGACTTTTTTTTGGTCTATTGTGTATTCATGTGACAGTGTGTTGTTTTGTGGCATCTGAAAGCATTCACTGTGCGTTCCGGCTTGGCCCATGCAGGCTTGTCTCGTGTTGGTGTTTGTGGCTTGGGGTCCGGACACATATGCTACTCCTGCTTCCCCTTTCTATGGGCTTGCAAGGATGGCACCGTGTGACAGTGACTTACACAGAGACATTGGGCTTCCGTCATATCAGTGGCCAGTCTATAGTCCAACCTGTGTTTACACCCCTTGTGGGTATTCATGATGGTTTCTCCAGTGCATGGTTGGCCTGCATTTTGGTGAGTACATTGTTAACTGTGCATATTTCCATGTTGCTTATTCATGTATTGCCTTGCCTGTCTACATTGTTGATGCACTTCATGCAGTATGCGGTAGCCTGCCCCCTTTTGCTGTCAGAGCCACCCTCAAGATGGAAGGGGCCTGTGTGGTGGCACTGAAACGTTGAGACTCTTGTGCTATGGTGATTGGTCACTGTCTGACATTGTCACTGTTAGGTCCTGTGTTCATGATATGTTGTGCTGGTAAATTGATGTTCCTGTGTTGTGTTTGCTTTTGATGGGTCCAGGTATCAGCGAGATTTTTCAGTTCCAGATGAGTCCACAACAGAGTAGTTCACATGGGAAATGTACGCAAAGCTGAAGGTTGTAACATTTCACATGCACTGAATACCCCTGAGAACCCACGGCACAAACGCACACCCACACACCCCCCCATGCCCCTCAACATGCCCCCACACACACACCCTACTTACCTTCTGAGACACGCTGTGTCCCTACAGCGCCAGTTCCCTTTCACTTCTGTGATCATGGACAGGCGCCGCAGGGTCCTTTTGGATTTTTTGGGGCAGCTGCAGGGGTTTCCATCCAGCAAACTCCACTCACTGTGCTGTGTGGTGAGCGGGTTGTTGTGGGGGACATACCTGCTGTCTTCATTTATTGCTTACCTCATGTGCATGCTAACAAAGGTATGTACTTTTGGTGTGCGTACATTTGGTGGCAGGCATTTACGTAATTTTAGTATGTTTTGTGCATTTCTTGACAGTCATTTCATCTTTTTCCATGTCAGGGGGAATTGTCTCTGGCCTGCTTCCATTTGTCAAAGTGCACTTCATGGCAGTTGTGTCATGCTTTGTGAATTTATTTTGGAGTTTTCACATGGCATGGCATGGTGTGTCAGGCTTCTTACATGGGGTTTGGGAGGGTTTAGGTGACATACCAGGATTTTGATATGCTTTTTTGCATCGGGATGGGGTATCTATACCTTGCATGTGTGCCTTCTGGTCACACAGGATTGTGTTATATTAATTGGCTAGGGATGCACACAATGTAGCACTTCTGTGGACACATTCTCAGGGTGGTAAGTTTGAGACAGTTGACTGTCCCTTTGTCATCATCGATTGTCACCTGGAATGTGCCAGGCCTGTGTGCACTCCACAGGGGTGGGAGTTTAGGTGAAACTTTGTGCCACAAGCTGGGTACGGGCTGCCTCGCCACGTGCCCTTTCCCCTCCCATGCGCAGCGACCGTGCGTGTGGTTGGGGATATTGGGGCACCACCATGTCCACTGGTACGCCTCGCCGTGTTGCAACATTGTGCAGGACACTGCTGCCACAATGATCCTGCACATTACTGGGGGTGCATATAGTAGCTGCCCACCAGAGCAGTCAAGTGAGCAGAAACGTGACAAGCACTCCGAAATTGCGCCGCACTATGGCCCTGGTTGCAATATGGGCTGCGTTGTATCTTACCAAGGATGGTGTGGTGGGGTTCCGTATTGGCGTCATCATGTAGGTGCTCAGAGGGTAGGCACTGTCCCCTGCGGAGGTGATAATGGTTGTCATTAGTTGGGTTTGTGTATTTGTTGGTGTGTGACATGCATGCACGTGCACAGGCATTTGTACTCACCAATGAGCCATGTGTTGCCATGCCTCCCAGCTTCCAGGTCCCGGTTTGGGGCGGACATTCTGAATATGATACTGTCATGGGTGGAACCGGGATAGTTTGCATAGACAGAGGTGATGATTCCCTTGGCATCGCATACAACCTGCACATTGATGGAATGTCAGTGCTTGCGGTTCCGATAGATGTGCTCCGTGGCCCTAGGTGACGTAGGGCCACATGGGTGCAATCAATGGCACCAAGCACTTTGGGGAAGTGTGCCACCCTGTAAAAGTCCTGGACCACGGCCTGCCTTTCTGCGGGTGTTCTGGGCATGTATATGTTCCTGCGGACTGAGGGGCGTGCAGTCATGATTGCCAACACCTGGTGGAGGCAGTGTGACTGCGTGGGCTGTGAGACCCCCCACCGCCCTCCTACTATGGCAGTTGTCTTCTGAAAGGACCCAGTGGCCAAAAAAAAAAAACATTGAGCACCTTTTACAAGGGGCTCCGTGCTTGGGAGGACAGGGTGGGTGATGTGAGGTCATCCTCCTAATCAGTGACCAGGTCTAGGATGATATGAGGTGGAAACCTATACCTGCCATAGACCTGGTCATAAGACATCCCAAAAAGGCTAGTCCTGGGAAAAGAAACGCGGGGCCTGGCTATCATCGTCCTCTTGTGGTGTCCCACGATCACTGCTGCGAGAAATGGGACATTCATCGTAGCTGTATACGCTTGTTGTTGTTTGTGCGCACTTTTATGCTGCGCGAGGCTGTTTATGCCTGCTTTCGTCTGGCGTACGCATTTCCAGCTTTGCACGTCTTTTGGCGCGCGCGGGTTGGCCCAGTTTGATTCCATGAATACGTGTTAGCGCGCGTGTGGGCGTTGCTAGGATTTCGCAGCGGTACTGCCCCTGTAACACCCACATTTTTGCCTGTTGTTCCCCATTCCGCGTGTTCCACCCCCTTTTTAGGTGTGTGCCCTGGACGGTGTGCGCCTTTTCTGGGTGTCTCGCGCACAGGTTTAGGGATGTCGCAATGACATGGAAATCAGGCACGTATTCAGCGCAGGTCCCAGGTAAGCCACACGCAATGTGTTCCATGAATAGGGAAACGGGCGCTTGCGTGCGTTTTTCACGCTTGCGCTAGGGATTTCGGCACACATTAATTCCATGAATTACCCCGTAAATATTTACAGTTTGCAAATATGTGTATATATTATTGATGTGTCTGATTAATGGAATTATGTCACTTCTCCCCATAGTCCAACAACATACATAGCCCACTTGCAGTTCCGAATTATTGCTTCTGAAACATGCAATTTCTCAGAATATCAAGGGAGGTAAAGTCATTAGCTAATTTGAAAGTATAAATGTTATGAATATTACAAAAGTAAACAAAAAGGAATAGTTAAATTGATATAACTAAACAAGTTCTTCACACGTAAATACTTATCCACATGTTGAGCACATACTGGAGATTAAAATGTTTCAAAACTCACCTTCAAGTGTATTAGAGATAGCACTTAACTCCTTTCGACAAACGTCAACTAGGAAACATGAGGGTTTCCATTCTTCATTCCACTTACAGAATATTTGTAAGGCTTCGTGATAACAGTTGCCAGTCTCTTGCTGAGTTAAATGCTCCAACAACAGCATAACAAACATGTGAACGCACAAAGATAAAAAAAATAACGGCAGTGCATATCTAGTTGTCCTATACGTGGCATCCAACAAAGTGATCTGGTTACCATACAATGAGTGATCTTTTTTGCCAGTCACTTTGGTAACAAAAAAGAAAATGTACTTTGATCTTCACAATGCTCTGAAGTTGCATTTGGCCGACAATAAATATTGTCTTGTGGACTTTCATGCTGCAATTTATTAACTATGTTTTAGGGAGAATTCCCATTTCTGTGCTAATTCCCTTCAACCTTAGAGACCCCCAGGTCTTTTTCTGGAATTTAGGACTTTTTAATTTTAACCCTGGAGTGAGTGAGCCCTTTTTCTCACTCACTCATGTGTTTTTGATCTGATTTGGATTCATATTTCCTTTGTTTTTGGAGTCTGACAAATGCCATAGGCATCTACGTTTTGTATGGTGACACAGAGAAATCCTTTCTCTCAAGTTTTAAATACCTTTTCTTAACTACAGTTCCCAATAGTAAAGTGAAATTGACTTTACTTACCTTTTCTCTGTGTAGGTCCAACACATACCATCTTTTGTGGAGTGCTGGGTGTTTGTTTAGTAGCCCCTTTTCCTACTTCCTCATGTAACATTTCTTTTGTTACCCTCACAACATCAAATGGCTTGTGGCAGTGGTTTAATGTTCCCACCATTGTGCTTTTCTACCGCAGGCTGAATCCTCAGTGGCAGCATAGCACCCATGAGTGACCATTGTGTCAAAATGTCCCCGGTCTTCTTTTTTCCGCCATTTCTTGTGTGTGAGGTCCTTCTTGGCTGTTACTCTGTGCGCCAAACCAGGTTTAACCCTTTTGTTCGCTCTGCCTTTGGCAGGCTTCAGTACTGAAAACTGCCTCGGGCTCCAGTGTGTCTGGCAGGGCAGGAAGCCAGGGAGGTGCCCGAAACTCCCTGTCCTTAGTCTCCTTGGTAACCTAAATGCACCCAGTCATGATTGGCTGGCTGGCTGGCTGTCCTTGCAGGACAGCCACCCTGCTATGTGAGTGACAGCTAGGCTGGGCAGGAAAGGGAGAAACCTGCATACCACTGAAAGAAGCATCCGACGAAGGAATCGTGAAGAGAAGCTTGCTGCATCCTCCTGGACCGTTGAACTGCCCGTTGAAGTCCTGCTGCTGTGCTGAAACTAGAGAAGCTGAGGAGAGGACAACTTCTTCCCTTGGGTTGGTGGGACCAACTAACCCCAAGATGAACCATGCTCCCAACTGACTGTACTTTTTTGCTGCTGCTGGAACCGAGTGCCAGGGGTCGTGACATCCGCAGTCGAGTGCAACGTCTTTAAGCTGCACTGAAGCTCCAGGAAGATCCAGAGGACCCTCCCGAAGCAGGACGACCCAAGCTCGAGTCCCCTCACCAGAGTGCTGGACTCAAGGAGTGAAGGAAGCCCATCCAGTGTCCAGGATCTGTAGTGGTGCTATTTGCCAGTAGCTGAAACCGCAAAGTGGCACTGAACTGAAAAGAGCCCATAGCTGGCGCCGACCTCCAAACTACTGTGCAGGAGTCCTCCAGACATCCTCTCTCTTGTCCCCACGACTGAGGCCCAGAAACACAGGATATGCAAGTCTGCAACCAGGCTAGAAGCCAGCTGGATCCTCTTCTTCTAATCTAAGGTACTGTTCTAAGGGGTACTTACCTCTTTGTCCATAGCTTTTTTGTCTCAGTTGAGATTTGCAGCAGCTGCCTTTCTAAAGTTATTCTAGCTCTAACTTTTCACAAGTGTAAAAGCTTGTCGCCCAACAGTGATTTTCTACAACAGACTGTCTAACTTTGTGCAAGACTTTTTGCTATCTAAGAAGTACCTCAGCTCCATAGACTTTGTTCCAAATTGGCTTTGGCTGTCCTGGCTCCCTGCAGACTCTTCTGACCCATTGACTGATTCCAACTGTCCCTCATAGGTGATACATTGGTTTTTAACTAATATTGCTGGGAAAGGTTTTATCTAGACTTCTTTGGGAGATTTAAAAATGCTCACATGCTCTGAGAACCTGTTAACCTTTTTCCTTCCCTTAACCTTTCCTTTCCACAACCTCAGAATTCTACCATGTACAAAAGTGATATATAAATACCACTACTGTCCTAGTAATTGAAGTCACCCCAGGGCATAGGAAGTGTGTGTGAAGCATCTCTAAGGAGTATCTACTTGCTTATCTCGATTCTGAGAACGTGTTATGAAGTATATTTTTTATTGTTGCACATTGCCCTTTTTAAAGACTGCTTATTTAAAAAAGGACCATTAAATAAATATATAATTATTTTACTATAAAACCTTCAGTGTAAGTGTTATTTGGATACTTGTATGTGTGGATTTCGATGCTACAGCTCTACAGCTCACATTTACCCCTCTTGGGAAAAGTCTGGCTGCTCAGTCAAACTACCAACTGTAGTACAGACCAATACCAATAGGTGAGTTACCTAATACCAAGAGGACAAGACTGGTGTAGTCTGCCACAGGGTTACTGCATACAATCTTGCCTAACACTATGTCGATCACATTTTCTTGGTCCAACATTGAGCATCGTCCTCGGATCTTGCTTTATACATGGGATTGTGAATATCCTTTCTTGCTGGATAACATCTACGTCTTGATTGTTCTGGGCAGTCCCCACCAGGAAAGATTTCTTGGGTTACATATGCATTCAAGTTTCTCATCATTTCTGCCATTTTTCTAACACCACTCTGTGTTAAAACAATCACTTTCTGTTACTCAAATCAATCACGCATGTTGGCTAACTATTCAACAAAAACGAAACAAATAAAAATATTCAATATTATTTTTTACAAAAGAGCATTCAAATTATATTTACATCACTGAAGTCTAAAAGTTTAATTGCTGGCTTACACTTATCTTTATACTATATTACGTAAAATAGTAGAAACTAAGACCCTTGCTAGAAAAAAATAACATTTCCATGAGTAATTTAATATATTGTCATCAAAGGTGTTCTAAATGTACTGTTTATAGCTGGGCAGGATCGCATTTAAGTACCATCTCCTAATCATAATCACATACTGTCAATACCCAATAGACCCAATAAGAGGAGCCTTCTGCCAAAGGAAGTAAGCAGGCAAAAGAAAATGCAAATTCAAAAAAACGAAGGTGGGGGTGAGGCTTCGTCATGGACAAAGATGGTAGTACCTTCTTGATGCTCCGCTTATCGCCTTTGTTGTCTGGCTGCTTTGCGACATTAGCACTCACCGAGGCAGTACCAGAGCCAGAAGAAAGGTGGGCAAGGCATAACAATAATAACATTTTCAAATTAAAGGCCAGAAATAGAGACAACGTATATATGAAAAATAAAATGTACCTGGTTGTTATTATCCTGCACTATTTGAACCTTACAAACGCTTCTTTAGATTATTCACACCTCGCCACTAATTGCATGGAATTTGTGATCTGATTGCTTAGGAAATGTTGTCATTATGTATGCCTTTCACTTTTCCAGGATCCTCCCGATGTGCCTTGCTCAATTTCATAGATGTATTTTTGTGAATCTAGAAATATACTACTATGGAGACAAAAGAAGATCACACCGGACAAGGAAACATCGTAATAAACAAAGCACAGTTTATTATCATAAACAGTGAAAGTTGGCTTTCACACTAGCAAAAGCATTAGCACTCGCAATGAGAGAGCTCCAGCACACACTACCCCACTCCCTCTGTAAGAGCTCACTCGCTCCCTCCCTCCTCTCTAGCTCACACACACACACACACACTAACACTGGAAAGAATTCCACTGTTATACATAAGTGGCTGTGGCGCACATCACATATTTCATGCGCAGAAAGCAGTCCATGGCAACAGCATTTTGCCTACGTACGTGCATACATTTCAACATAGCCGTGTACTGGAACACATTCTAAGAACAGCACAGCATATTGTGCTAACATTCCTGTCTTTTCACACAAGACATTCTAACTGAAGAACGAAAATATTTGTCAAGGCTATTGTCACGGCGAAGGCAAAGCTGACAGTCTGCCAAGAAACAAATTGTTATGAAAACATTGCTTACACTGTGTTCAGCTGCATGAAAACATTTCCCTTTCCGCATTCAGCAAAAGCCAAATTCATAATAGACAAAATCCAAACACAATAGCGCTTAAAAACACTACAATATGCGCTTTACAAAATAACAAGCTAAATAGTCCTTTCTACATGGCTCTCAGTAAATATCGATCTATGATAGCTCAAACAAACTACAGTGCTAAACATATCCAATATCAATGGCACTCCAGATGATAGCAATTCTTGAAATGACATTCTTTAGAGGTGTGATAGCCTCAAGGTAGCAGGTTATACACAAAGGTAGAACCACCCAGAAATGTACAAATCACCACCCATGCTTGAGGTTGAATCTACACTTAAAAAAGAAGATAAAGTCAAAACACCTGTGTTTGACAAGTTTGATGAAGGGTATTGCTTTGTTTATGACAAAACCAACAACAATACAAATGCAGTAAAAAAGAAATTCATGCCAACCAGGTAATTCTGTATATGAATATAGTTTAAGTAAAATAATTCAATGTTTGACCAACTTTTGTTTTTTTATGACGCCAAACGTAGTACGTCAATATACACATTAAAAGTACCAACCAAGAAGCACTTACCTTGAATTCTTCATATCCAATTATGAGTATTTTAAATCTCAGCGGGACATTCCATTTTTTTAGTGTGCTGTACAAAATGCCTTGTTCTTAAAAAGCTGTGATCATCGTCCTTTAAATAAAAAATTCAGGAAGAAGTTTGTTATTCCTATAAAAAGGTAACATTTACTTTTCAATATTACAATTTCCAATAAATATACAATAAGAGAGCTTTTTGCTTAATCAAAGTGTAGCACTGTAATGAAAATATTAGTAACTGCATAACTGCAAACCAAAAAGAAAAAAACACGAAATTTCACTACAGCAGTGTTACATTGTGGGACCAACAGAAAATTCAGAAGGAGTTACATAAAGGCCTGCGGGGCATGGTTTAAAATTGATGGAAGCTAGTTGGCTGCTGTTTGAAATCTAGAAGAGCCTACGTGGCTTGATACCATTAGGTATCAGAGAAAAGAGAGCAAAGGAACACAAAGGAAGCGTGAAAGAGGGGAGAGAGGGGAGAGAGGAGGACACAATTTAAAAAGGAGTAAACAGAAAGAGACTAGAAAACACACAGAGTTGACAAGAAAGAAGGTAAGTAGAGGAGGCAAGGAACTGCATGGAAGTGGCCATAGAGGAGAGAGAAGAAGGGGGAGCAAGACAGATGGGTAGAACACCTGTAGTGGAAAAAGTGAGAACAGATGGGAAACCAACCTAGGCAGGAAAGTACAGGAGGAAAGGTAGGGGGTGGACCCAGGGTGTTGAGACCATTTCAAAGAAGCATTAAGAAAATGTTGGTGACCGCTTCCACTAAGGCTTGTCAGGGGCAATGCAGCCCGGCAAGGATATGAACAGGTACCATGGGATCTACCCACATTTCCTAGTCAAGACAACCTAATGCATGACAGCGGTCATGCCAAGTAGCAGTAATTTCAGGGGGATCAACATGACACTGTGACAAAGAAAGATCTTAGAGACCAAGAAGTATCCTAGCAACATCCTAACTAAGAAGAAAATATTTAGAAGCACTTTAAAATCAAACCAACTGTTACTGTTTATTCTACACAGAGTGACAAAGCCCTGATCCGGACTAAGGGGCCGAATCAGGATCACGGCCAATGAGAGACAAAAAAGATACCACATGGTCCCTCACTAGTCATTTTACTTGAAAGCTCCTACCACAGATTCTTTACGAGTCCACCTTTTATTTTACTCCCCACAGAGAAATCCCATAGACCATACTGCTTTCCTTGTTCCTGCAGTGATAGAAACCCTTTTTGTGGGTTCTGTTAATCCCTTTGCCATTATGTCATTCATCCTTCCTACAAAAGGGTGCACACAGGTTTAATGGTATTCAATAGCAGGGCATTGGAGCACACATAATTGCTGGATTAGCTTCTATACTTTGGCCATGCTATAATGCCTACTCAAGGCAGGTAGTACAATACACAGGCCAAAAAGACCAGCATTCTAAGAATAGAAATGTATCACCTATAGTAGTTGAAATATTGTAAATCGACTTACTTTTATCAAAGTAATTTCAATGTAGAAAGCAAAGTGTGCAACAACCGAATGTTAGTATAAATTAAAACTAATAATGATGAGGTCTTTGATGAGCACAACACATTGTACATTGTCTGCTAAAGCAGGGATTAAGCTTTCTAGTTGCAAACTATTAGATAGCCATAAAATGTCACTTGCCCCCTCAGTTCCCCACATACAAGCAACACACCATTACTTACTGTTAAATGCAAATTGTAAGGCTTGCCCTAAACACAGGCACTATTCTCCAAAAATGTGGATCATTAGTAAATAGTCATATTACTCAGACGTTTCATTTCTCTGTTGTCTGCATATTTCTTTTTCTTCATCAATACTTTGTCCTCTCCTAAATGGCAATGTAGCCATTTCAGTCCAACAAATGCATATGGAACACCACTGAATAGAATGGTTGCGCCATGCTGAACATTTGTTTTTTCCCAATACATTCTTGTTTTAGGATCCACCTACAAATCTGGATAGAATGTTAAATATTATTATCATGAAAGGCATATGTAACTTTTCTTTCCGTAGCATTCAATAAGTTAACTACGTAAAGTCACAGATGCTGATTCACAAATAACTTATGTAGTAAATGATTTACTCATGGAAAGACTATTCGATTCACAAATAAGTTACCAGAACTAGGTGTTGAGCCAAATGGTCTCCACATGCCATGGGCTCTGGCGCTCTATATGCGATTCTCATCAGCTATGGCGGGAACAGCTGCTGGGCATTGCTGCTATTGGATAGGAGCTTTGGGTATGGGTAAGAGAAGTGCCTTCATTCCTTGGATGTTCGTTGGGCAATATGGGAATGTTGCTGGTAGAGAGGCACGGGGTCCTCGTGGGTTATGCAGCAGTTGAATGCTTCTTTCTCCTCTAATGGAGTTGCTGTGAGCTTCATCTTCCTCCCCATTAGTATTTGGTATTGATCTAGGGCCATCATCCGGTTCACAGCCCACTACAGGGTGCAACGTTTCAAGTTCTAGGCCACTAGACACATGCAAAAGTCCCTCTCCCCCATTTGTGAAAGAAGCGCGGTGAATGATGCGTTGCGAGCTCTTGTGTGACAAAACCTCAGCCATAAAATACACATTCATTTTCATAAAGGCACATGCAATGGTCTTTAGTCCACTAAAGTACCCCACAACCTTTGGATCCTTTCCTGGGCAGTGGAAACCAGGGTAAGGTTGTGGGGAGCTCATTCCCAATGAATGAGAGCAGACGCCCAGCCTTTTCTAGGATGTCACTCGGCCCTGAACGCAGGCAAGAGGGTACAGTGTTCAGACAGAGGTAGACCGTCGTCTCCACAGCGCCTGGCCTGAACAGATTTATAAGAGGCTGCGTATTGGTTTACTCCCGAGCATAGCCCGCGCTCTGCAGTGAGCGTGAGAGAAAGGTGACCGTTAAACATTGACATCCGGGCATAAATGATGCAGTGGACCTGAACAGTAGACTGAGGTATCAGAGGAATACACAGATGTCAGTGACTCTGCTAGGTGATGCAGAGGCCAGGACAATATACCCAGACTGCCATTGTACGTACAAGTGTAATCGATGTATGTTTGTGTACTCCAGCTGTCATTGAGATTTCTTCACGCGCCTAGAGTGTTCCTTCGTGACATAAAGTTCTACACAACCCGGAGAAGTGGGGACCTCACATTGACTTACATATATGCGTCAATCTGTGAAATGTAACTTACTCTGGATTTTTCAAATGTGTAACCTCAAATAGGGGGTGCATTTTCCATCTGAGCATGTTTGTCTCAATGCTCTGCTTTCTAAAACCTTGTATTTAAAAGGGCAATTCTGTAAATAAACATATCCATGTTGCCCCCAAAATATGTTAATGGTAGTGAAACAAGGCAGAGCAGAGACGGCTTTATGGGAGGGCAAAATAGGCACTTGCCCACGGCCCCCACCTTAGAGGGGGGCCCCAAAAAGGCTGCCTGATCTACATTGTTAACCCGTCTTAAAAAGCACACATCAGGATATTTTATGGGGTGCTGCTGAGTCCGTAAACCCATTGCCTTTCTGTTTTGACAAGTACATTCTGCCTTGATCAATTCATCATGTATTGCTTTCTGTGTTCACTGTGGTATACATAGTTTGTGTGTTCCTTACGGCACAACTCTGTAGCATTCTTTCCTTCCTGTGGGAATTATGTTGATCATGTGCAATAGGCAACAGTGAAATGCATATTGATAAATTGAGTGTGACAATGGTTCAGAAGTTAGCTCAGTGTGTGAAGCACCCATTACAGAGATATGTGTTCATATGCAAAATTAGAATATCATATTCGAGCAAGGCTGGCTGAGCCTTTCCTATGTCTGAAGTGTATAAAACTGCATGCATATGTACTTGGTTTTGCAGAACAACATCTGCTGGTATCAGCAATGTAGCTGTACCAGATAGGGAATGCTATAAAATCTAACATGTCATCCGCATGGTGAAGGTCTAGAAATTGGTTTGTTCAGATGAGGTGTTGTAAAACCTAAGCAATCGCCTTCAACAATGGCATCAACTGTTAGTCCAAGAGGTGAATAAATATCCAAATTCAAGACTATGGAACAAAAGCATTCATGCTTGTATCCTGGCTTTTCCAGCAGACGATACAGTGATCCTGGTCAAATCATTTCATACATCTTACATTACTTTGCTGTCTTCTGTGAGGTTTGCCTTCTTACATGATTCTGGCATCGTTTAGCCCATTATTTGATCTTTCTTCTTATGTAGATCATTTGAGTGGAAGGGGTGGTAGACAGAAGAGAGCGGACCAGATGTGGTAGGCCTTAGGCAAGCATATTTCAAGGTCTGCTTTTTTGACACAAAAAAAGGTTTGCTTTTTGGTAAAAGTCAAAGGTTTTTATGCACATTTATAAATGAAAATGTCACAAGCCATTGTTTTGGAAGTATTTAAAGCTTTAAAATACAAAAGACAAACCCAGATTACATTTGTTAAATCACATTGATTGGTATGCTGGAACTTATATACTTCCCTTGATGATGGAGAGAATGAAGCTAGAACCATTCCCATTTTGCATAGAACCCTTCTATAATATTTTGTTAACAATGGTCATGTTTGGTAATGTGATTTGTGTACATTCCAAGTCCATTTTTATAAAATGAGATTGTTTTAGTTAATGGTAAGAACTGGAAAAGAAAGTGCTCAAATGCAGAAATTGCAGTGTTGGCACAAATCCCAGCTTCACCCCTTCAGCCCTTAACCAATGTGTGATCCTGGGCATCTCACTTAATCTTATATTGCCAGTCCCTAAACCTTTCAAAATTTTCAGCCCTTCAGAGTGATTTCCTTCTCATGGTATGATCTTCATAAAAGACTTATTCATTGATTCACTGGCTATAGGGTTGCTTCCACTTTAATAGTGAGCATATTTATATCGCACACCACAGGCATGTGTTCCTTTGATATCTAATGGCAACACTATTTGAAAACCATATCCCACTTCTAATCTCAATCTGTGTGGATAAAGACACCTTTCTGGTAGCTTTTAATCTGCATCCACTATCCATGCTAGGGTATGTGTAGCGTTCTCCTTCCTTCCGATTCGTCTCCTCTGTCCATGCATGAGCACTTTTGCATTCTGTGAGGCAGCTAATGTGAGTTCTCTGTCTATTATGGGTGACATGTACCTTTTACCTATGGTCCTGCTACAGGCTGCACACCTTTCTGGATGTTATTGATAACATCCTGTATGCACTAGAGCAGTAACCTATTCGTAGACTGCTAATGTTGGTCTTCAAATGCTACTTGTTTATCATTCTGATTAGAGCCAGAAAGAAGAAGGCAAGGGGACTTAAAAGGGAGTAAACATGCTTATTATACAACAGACAGCATATCAACCTATAGGTTGTGAGCGCAACGGGTGGGGGTGGGAGTGCGACCATTGTTCTTGATCCCTTAATTCGTTTGGTTTGGTGGAGGTGGGCCCCAAAGATGTCCGTGGCCAGGGCCCCAAAAGTGCTTAAAATGGTCCTGAGGCAGAGAGGTGCGAAAATCACCATGGCATAGGGCAGTGTGTGTATTTATTTTCTTTTCATTGTCCCTCACTCCTGCTACCAGGCCTGTTACCATACAGCCAGCAGAGTAATGTGAGATGCAGGAAATGTTTCCTGGTTCAGTGATTGGCAAGCAGGCTACATTCCCTGCCTCCGATATCAAGCTCTGTTGACAGTCTCAGGAGGCATTATAAAACATGAGTCAGCTAGTTACATTGAAAAATAATTGTGCAGGTCTTACACATAGAGAAATTAAGTATACCTGTGGGGAAGCCTGCCTGTCCTACACTTCACCACTGACCTTCTCTTTGATTACGGCACCTACACATCTCTAGAAAAAATACAAATAAAGAGTTTCTGGGAAACGATTTTATTGTGTCCTTTTGCAGCATGGCTCGTACTTCTTGCAGGAGCTGTCGAATGTGCTGCCCCTGATGAGGAACCGGTGGAGGACGAGGGCACCTCTGTTGGAACTCCAAGGTGTGCCCCCAGCCAGTATGTCCAGCACTCATCTGTCGGTTGTGATCTTTTCCCATGCACTGATGAACCTCGTCAGTGAGCCTCCCACTGGGGTGCATGAGTGGGGGACCGACTTCCTGCCCGGATCAGGTTTGGGCGTCAGCGCTCTTCCTTGCAGACAATGGTGATGCTGACCTACCCTCGCGTAGGCCTGGGAGTGACCCCCCTAGACTTCCTGCGAGGAGGTTGTCTGTAGGGCATGGAGTAACCTTTAGACGATCTGTTCGATCTCCCCCTGGAGGAGCGAAAAGAAGAGGAGCTATATTGCTGTAGTGCACCCAAGGAACTCTGTGTCCATCTTGATGGTCTTCAAGGACTTGTCAACAGCCTTCTCAAACAGGTTCTCTGTCGAAAGGCATGTCCAAAACATTTGCATGCACATCCTGGCGGATGTTTGTGGCCTTAAGCCACCTCAGGTGACGAAGGCATACCCCATTGCTCATTTGCCGGAACCCGGTGTCAGCGATTTCCACCGCCACTGTGATTGCGTGGTCCGACGCCACCCCCCCCCCCTTCCTGGGAAAGAGCTTCTGTCCTCTTGTCGTCGGGGAGGAATTCCAATAAAGATGCCAGCTTGTATCAAAGCTCCAGGTCATAGCGGGACAGGATAGCCAGGGAATTGGTCACCTTGATCGTGGACGTGTATATGAACTTACCCATGGCATCCAGCTTCAACCCCTCGTGGTCCGGATGGACCGCCGACACTAAGGCTGAGCTGGATGTACGCTTTCTTGCCGAGGCCGAGACCACAGAGTTCGGTGATGGCTGCAACCTTAGGCAAACTTAGGCACTTGGGCACGGAGTCCAGGACCCTGTACTTCTTCTCCAACCTGTCACGCTTGGTAGGAGTAGTGCTTGGGTTCTTAATCAGGTCTAAACCGTCCCAATATCGTCCAGAAAAGGTATCAATATAATGGTCTTCCTGCTGGATTCCCTCTGCTGGTAAAGGAAACCCTCCTTGGGGACCAGCTGGAAAACTTCAGAAGCTGTAGCCACTATGGAGTGGAACTAACCAATTTTCATCTGTGTTGGGGGCATTCTCTGCTGAATTTCAATCACCAAGACATGCAGGGTTGACTGAATGTCCAGGGACACGTCCCTTGGCCGAGAGGTGAACGGAGCCTGTGGAGTAGGGCAGAGTAGAAGGTTCTCCCTCCCTACTAGTCGTCGTGGATCATGTGGACGTACGCTTGATCCTCCTCGTCCAAAATGGAATACATTTCCAATGGCTGATCCATCCAGACTTCTATGGGTCCTTTAAGGGCTGCCTCACCCCTCCCTCCTTCCCATTTGACACCCGAGGATCCTGAGCCGGGATTATCACCTGCGCTTGAGCCTATATTGTAGAATTTGCTGCCTTAGCAGCAGCCTCGACGGACGTGTCTCGTCTCGGAGGCAACTTGATCTTCTGAACATTTGGGACCACCCCGGTAGGGTCGGACGCCCCCACCATAGCGGATGTGACAGTGGGTGTCTCTGGAGCGACCGACAGTTTTGGACTGCGCCGTCTTCGTCGATGGGGTAGCCATTGAGGGTTCTTGGCCCTTCTTGCCCACCTCCAGTTTGATATGATATGGCATTTCTAACACGCCTATACACAATGTATCTGCTTCGTTGCTTTTTCTTATGGCGATTGAAGCTTTGTTGGGGTGGATGATTTCCTCTTGGAGGAGGAGCCCGACTCCCGGCGGATCGTGGATTTTGCCAGTGAAGGTGATCAGTGCCTGTCTGACCTGGGACCCGCAACAGCGGCGAACCCGGCGGAAACGGCCCTGCGGTCCTTGGCCTTGTCTTGGACCTCAATGGATAGGGCGTCCTCAAAGGACTTTGTGCTCCTCTTGGAGGGAGACCACTCTCCGGACCGGCCGGTGCCAGATGAGGCATGGCCCCCGGCTGGGGCAGAGGCCTTGCTAGACTCCAGCCATGCTGTTAGTATGCAGTGAATGTCTTTCAATGTCTTCTTGGAGAAACTGCAACAAATCTCACATCTCTCCTCATCGTGGTCTGGGTGCAGACAATAAAAGCATTTCTCGTGTCTGTCCTCCACAAATACGTTTCGTGGGCCGCATGAGATGCCCCACATATAAAACCAATCAGGCATAGTTCAATCCTGAGGTTCCTCTACAAAGCCACATACAAAACAATCTATGAAAGGGGCCAATTCCAGTGTCTTCTACAAAGCCCATTCTAGAACACCTATAGAAATGTCCAATCCTGACCCCACTCTACAAAGCCCCATCCAAAGGCACTATGGCTCAGTCCAATAGTGGTGCCCGCTATACAAAGCAGCAAATTAAACAGTTCAGCAAAGGTCCAAAGGTGATGCCTTCTCTATACGCTCCATCCAAATTCCCTCAAACAAAGTCAAATCCTAATGTCTTATCTGCAAAACACCACTGAAGAGCAAGAACAAGATCCAATTCTGCACCCCCTTACATTGCACCTTCCATAACATTTCTAACACAGTGTTATGTAGACCCCTGCACTACAAGCTCTATGCAGCTCCCCTGGGAGCTATTTAGTTCCTAATTGTAGCCTAGAAGAGCCTGCTTTTTCTTGACACGAACAGTTACCAGAAGCTACGTTTGTCTCTGCAGGCCAGCTGATGCTTAACAAAACACTCTGTGGCGCTCATGTTCAATGAGCATGTAATGTAAATGATTTTTCGCCAATCATTCACGTTACAGCTCATTCTAAACATGTGTATGGCGGAGAGGAGGGGCGGCAGAGACTTGCATTTTTTTTTCTGCCTTCCTTCCCCGCCGCCATACAAATGCTCCAGCATGTGTGCCACGATGCATTTTCATGCTGGTGCAAATGTTGGAAATCGCTATGGGGTTTGTATGCTTTATGCACCAGAATAAAACAGGCAGACACCATAGGGATATATTGTACACGCTGCCTGTCATGCTTGGCAGCCAGCACGTATAATTACACTTAAACCCTGACTGATATGCCTGCATGTCAGGCAGAGTTTAAGTGTAATTGTGAATGCTGCTTGACAAGCGAGCATGGCAAGTGGGGCTCACATTTAAAAGTAAAGTTGCCTCGCATGTGAGCATGCCAGGAAGCGTTTAGTCACTTTGCACAGTGGAGTGCAAATGGAGTCGCCTGCGTGAATGTCGACACTTAACGACTACCTGCCACCAAATTACACTTTCAATGAAATGAGCTGTATGCTTCGGACCATCTATAAGTAAACACATCAACACATCCTTAAAAGCATAAGGGGTCATAAATACTGGACAAAATAATACGTTTACATTTTATGTGGAAGTTACATTTGCGTGATAGCTCCTGGTCAATGCTGCACAGCCAGGAGCCGATTTTAGCTCCTGCTTATATTATCTTAATTTTGATCCCTACAAACACCATGTGACTCCTTTTTAAAAATGTTATTTATCGTGCCATAGCCAACATTTGACTTTAAACACTTACAAACACAATACATACAATGAGAATAAAACACAGACTTTACAAATAACATACATACTCCATTTCCTACATTATTAACCTAACAAATCAACAACAGCAAATCTATAATTAAAAAAAACTGAAACAGGAGAGAAGAAAGAAGAAGCTTCAAAAGGCAACTTATTTCTGGAACACTAAAACTCTTTAGTCTCATCGAGACTACAGTCGGCAGGAATTACTTCATTAGACACACCACTCGAAAAGCAAAAGTAGAAAACACAGGTTCCTCCTACCATAGCTTCAATTAGTCTAAGCTTCCTTCTCTCCATTTTTGTACTCATTCACTGATCAAATTAAGTTCCTGGAGAGCTCTAACAAGTTCCATGGAGAGAGCCGACTCTTGACATGAGGATAATCTGCCCCAGAATTCGTTGGTATTCATGAGGCATGATGGACAAACCTACCAAATCTTCTTGTCCTCATGCTCAAAGTACCTGGGCAATTTGATAGTGGGTGTTTGGAGGTCTGATTATCACTATTATCACACTTGTCACACCTCTGAGGTATTTTCCCTTCACTATCTCCAGTTGCCAGAATCTCTAGAGTCGGGAGTAGATTTAGACGGAATCTTAAAATAGCAAATCCCAGACGCCAATCCGGTGACTTTTTTAGGTATGTAGGGAGCATTGATAGTCGCTTATCAACTCTTGTCAAAGAGGCAGATCTCTTTGGCCTCCTCATACTATCTATGGTATCTATCCAATCACTCTGCTTCATCTTTTCTTTCACCCTATCCGGATTCTCAAGGAGGAGATCAACTTCACAGTCCGCTTTCGTTAATATTTCTAAGCATCTTTGCTGGAATTTGGACAAAAAAATGTTCTACCCACTTGTAGCTCTAATGCTATTTCCTCAAATAGAGAATTCTTGGGAGGATCTAAAACCGCACTATACAAAGACATCCATTTCCATTGCAACCAATGCCTAAGAGAGGCAAGACCTAATTCATAACGAAGAGAGACTATAGGGACAGAGTCTGGTAACCCCAGTGTGTGTTTCCACAACTTGGCTTCATTTGTGTCCCATTCAATCTCCATGGCTAGACCATTATAGTCAAAACCAAAAAGAACTATTGGCACCACCTTCCCTCTATAGAATCTTACTAAAGGGAGTAAGGAACATTTGCAAAATTGAGTTTTAATTTTTTTCATCTGCGCTCCCAACTTTACTATTTTTAAATCAATTGTTTGCAGCAGGTTGAATTTTGTTGGAAAATAGCTGATCGATTCTCCCAAATAGATCAATTCCGAGACTAACTCAATAGGTAATTGGTCCAAGTTCCAGGCATAGTGCTTCACTAACCTCCTGGGTTGTTTAAACCTTATTATCTTGGACTTTGATGGATTAATAGTGAGATTATTTGTTCGGGCATCATTTTCTACTGCAGACAAGAGATGTTGCAGCCTTACTTGAGAGTGATCCAGGACTACAACGTCATCTGCATAAGCTAACCAATTAATTTTTGAGTTTCCAATTACAGGAGATATTGCACCTGTGTCTTTCAACCACCTGACAAGGTCTGCCATAAACAGGATAAACAGAAACGGGGCTAACAGACACCCCTGACAGACCCCTCTCTCTATCCTGATCGGATTTGTCAGTAGGACTGCTCTACTCAGCCTTACCCGCATAGAATTGTTTGAATGCATCTCACTCAGAATTGATAATAAATTGGGGGAATACTCCAACCATCCAGTTTTTTCCATAGGAGGTTCCTATCAACAGTATCAAAAACTTGGGAAAGGTCTAGCCATGCCCCAAAATGGGGAGTTGCCCCTTTTCTGAGAGACAACGCTGTCAAACAACTCAAAACCAGACCATTAAGTGAAGTGGAAATAGACCCGATTGCTGCCTTGGTATGATGCCCACCTCATGTGGGTCCTTTACAAATCCCCACACAGATGCTACACTTTCACGTTTCAACTTGTTAATAACATGGTTAAGTCTGACTCACCTCTCTGCACAAAAACATAAGAAACCCACCCCTTTGTACAGGGGGAATCCACCCCTCTGCACAGGACCAGAACAAATGTATGCAGAATCTTGTCCCTCTGCCCTGGACGAATAACATCCCACCCTTCTGCTGTACAGGACAACTCTCCAAATAAAGTACACTTGACCCCCCAAGCCAAATACACCCCTGTTCAAGACAACACATCCCACACTTTCACAACACTCTGCACGTCACAAATATCTAAATCTGCCACTGCAAAAATAAAATAGCCTTCTCTGCCCCACATTACAAGGGGCAAATGTGCAAGCCCCTTCCCGGGGGAATGCCAAATCGGTATACAGTTCTTTTGCCGCGGGATTTTTCATCGCCATTTTTTTATGGGAAAAAAAATCATCGAGTTTTTTTTTTTTTGCGGTGGGTTTAAAAATGAAATAAATATTTGTGGGTGAAAGGGAATAATAAAAAAATTAAAATAAAGGGGGGTTTAGGGAGGTATCCCCCCAAAAAAACGATGAGTTTTTTTCGATAAAAAAACGGCGATGAAAAGTCCCGCGACGAAAAATCCCGCTGCAAAATAACATAGAACCACCAAATCGTCCCCATGCAGGAGGAAAAAAAATCCCCAAAATAACTGAACTGTTATGCTGGAAATTCGAACCCAAATGTGACTGCATAAAACACATATCCCATCTGCTGCACATAACAAATCCTCCAAACACCCCGGACCCTCCCCCCGTCTCCCTGTCTCCAGCGGGGAGGATAACTAACTATTCGCTGTACTGTTCACTGGAAGTCCCATTGGGGAGGGAGGTATGCGCTGTGCCCAGCCCCACTTCATAAAACATCTCCCCCGGGCAAAATCGCCCATCTGCATGAGAAAACCCCAAAAAAAGAACTGAATCTGCCTCTACTTTAAGTAAATATCACCCCTGAGGCACATTACAAACCTGCAAAATACACCAAAATACCCACTCCCCAATATTGCCTCACCCCTGTGATGCACATTACATATCCCCAAAATTGACTAAATAAAGGGGGTGGGGGAGTGTATCCGCCTATTCTGTACACAGTGCCCATCAGCATCGACATTGTTGAACGTCTGCAGTGCATTGGGTAAGCACGACCCTCCGTGGGCATACTCTCTCTAAGGCACTATTCTTGCCCACTTTCGATTCCGAAGCCTTTGCTGGCCCATTCCACGCCTGACCTGCACCATTCCGATGCGTAGATCACCCTAAAATGGCCGACCTCTGATGTTGTTTACTTTGTTGCTAAGCAACATGCGCGTCTTCTACAGAGCGCATCCGCCGGCAGGCGGAAGCCGGCCCTCTCATGGGAAGGCCTGTGAGAGGTAAGGCCCTGTTTGCCCCTGTTTGCCACAGGGCGCAGAGGGCTCATGGGCTCTACATCTCACCCACCAGTTGTCCCCGGGACGCCGCTACTGCCTCAGCTCCCCCTGTCCTCACAACTCCTACAATCAATTCTGTCGTCTGCGAGCACCTCTCACCACGAACTACCAACCCTGCTTCTCGCTTTCCCAGATAATCCTGACTCATTTGCGTGCGCAGCACACGTCAAGTCCATGGAACTAACGCTAGTCCACCTTCGCTCCAAACTTAGCCTATACTTCACTTCACCACCCTACCTCGCCGCTCCTTCTGCCCCACAAACTGCAAATGACAGCACAAACCTATAATATCTCCATTCAAGGTAGTATTGATGCATATGCTGCCGTTTCTCAAACTGTTTTTGCATAGTTGCGAATATTGCTACCCATACTGCCTTTCATCATCTGAAGTAGTATAAAGTGCTGTAAGTGTCTTATGCACTGCCAATCACTACTTGAACCATTAACATTTTAGCAAATGCTATACATACTGCCAGGCATTAACTGAATTAGCCTAATTGTGACATTTGGGACATTTGTCATACATGCTGCTAGGCCTTAATTCAACCAGTCTAGATGCAACCTTGATTGATCTAATTACCACCCGTCCAGCCTAAATACGAAGTAGATGGCCTTACCCTATGACCTCTGTGATGCATAACTCATAAGGCCACAGGTTCGCACAGCTCAGATTTATCGTTAGTTGATCAACCCTTTCTCTGTGTCACTCACTTTATGTATCTACCTACTTATCTCACCAGTATAATGTTGACATTCCTAACCACCATAATATTTCCCTTCTGCACAATGCCCCACTCTGTGCCTTGCGCAGGAGGACACTTCATCAAAATCAACGAAGGCCTAGCTAGAATGGGATGCCAGCACCACCACCCAGTCCCTTGCCCCACCCCATTCCTTTCTTCCTTTCCCCCATTCCCCACCTACCTGCACACAAAAATGTCATTCTGACCAACGTTTCGAATTCAGTAGTACCAACCACGCCTAGCCTGAGTGATATCTCAGTGGAACACCCCTCTACCATTGAGACCAACAATAAGGCAAAACCCATACGGGGCCTCGCCAGACTTCACAGACTTAGAGCCAGAACCGTACACCAAGCCTCCAAATCTAACACAACCATAGATATTCTCACTAAACAAGACACCACAACTAAAACCACCAATACAAAGACTCCTCCAAGATACCCAAACCTATAATAAAGACTAAAAATACTAGTCACCCACCCAACTCAGATAATACGCCACCTCAAGACCCTACCCTTATGATCAAAGGCGCTCTCATTAATGCACGCTCCCTCGGAGCACACGCCATAGAAATCCACGGTCTCATTGTGGACCAACAACTTGACATGTTGGTAGTCACCGAAACCTGGCTTCACCATGCTGCTGGACCAGTCCTAGCCATTGCCATCCCCCAAGGATACAGCATCTTTAGGACAGATAGGAACTATTCCAAAGGAGGTGGTGTCACCCTTGTAGCCAGAACCACTCTGCAACTCAGAACTTGCCTATTGGAACAAATACAGGGCTACAAACTCCTCTTAGTTAAATTTACCTCAAACCCCAAAACTACCACTAATTTCCTAGTAGTTTACAGATCTCCAAACAAAAACACTCACCCTAATCTGGATATCCCTCTACTGCTTACGCCCATCATTAAGCCAAACACCAAATGCGTTGTCCTAGGAGACATCAACCTAGGTTACAACAATCCCCTTGACCCTGAAGCATCAGCCTTCCACTCAGCCATGCAAGACATGAACTTCATGCAACTGATAAATAAAGCTACCCACTCCAAAGGTAGAACCTTAGATTGGATCCTCACCCTTAATTCTCAAATCACCATAGATTCAATCCCCCCTGTAGACTGGTCAGACCATTGCGTCATCAGTTTAACACTGGAATATAACACCGCTGACTAGACCATCCTTAAACCACCCGTCACCTTTGAAACCAGAAATGTCAAAAAACTCACAGCAGAAAACCTCTCCCCCATCCTGAGCACAGCACTAGCCAACATTATTCCAAACACTAACAATCCTGCTTACCTAGCAGAGTGCTACCAACAAAGCCTCACCCATACTATTGACTCACTCGCCCCCATCACCACTAAATCACGGAAACCAGATAAACGCTCCAGTTTTTGGTTCAATGAAGAACCAGTCTCCCTTAGATGCACAAAAAGATCACTCAAGCACCTCCACAGGAAAAACAACACATCGGAATCGGCAAAGGATTTCAAAGTTGCCAATAAAAGATACAAATCAGCCATAATATCCCACAAAGCTAATGCGTTTAACCTTTGAATCAACAATGCCAACTCTGACAGTAAACAGTTATTCCCCCATCCTCAGAGAGCTAGAGAACACCTGTCAAGCCACAGCACCTAGCAATTGCAGAAAAACATGGTGCACTACAATACAAGATGCCCTAGCCTCTAAAATCTTGTTGCTATAGAAGAAAATTGATAGCAAAAAATACTCCTTACTGAAAAAACACTCCCTACCATGACAGCCAACCTTCCCACTACCCCTCTGTGCATTCCTTTCCACTTCACTCCAGTCTCTAACAAATAAGTCCTAGATACTATAGCCAAACTTAAAGCCTCTAACTGCAAAGAAGACAAATTCCCATCCCACCTTGTCAAACTCTGCGCCCCCACTTTTGCACCCATCATTACCGACTTTGTTAACGCCTCCTTCAACTCTAATACAGTCCCCACCAGCATCAAAAAAGCCTGGCTAACACCCCTATTAAAAAAACAAACCTGTATCCTTCAATCCCCACTAACTACCCACCAATCACCACAGTCCCATTCCTCCTGAAAATAATTGACAAAATAGCATACTCTCAAGTACAAAACCACCTAGAACACTACCAACTACTGGGGGACCGACAGTCAGGATTTCGCCCTAGTCACAGTACGGAAACAGCCCTACTCGACCTGAAGATCCAAATAGATTCCACCAGAGAAGCAGGCAAACTCTGACTACTTATGTTACTAGATCTCTCGGCAGCCTTCGATCTGGTCGATCACGACAAACTCTGTGCCACTGTAGCCAATAAGTTTAACCTGTCCAACAATGCCACTGACTGGATCAAATCCTTCCTGGCAGATAGGACCTCTAGAGTTTCCATCGGCAAAGAATCACCAGACCCCATACCAGTTCCTGTAGGTGTTCTGCAAGGATCCTGTCTATCCCCCACCCTATACAATGCCTACACAAAGCTGCTCTTTGCAGTCCTAGATGCTATGGGTGTCATCTACACTAACTTTGCAGATGACCCCCAGATACTCGTCCCTCTTACAGGTAACCATGAGCAAGATTCATTGCTCATCAACAAAATGTACTCACTAATCCAAAGCTGGACGGCTAACAATAGCCCATGTCTAAATGATGACAAAACAGAGCTTCTCATACTAGGAGCATCATCTAAAATGGACTCCCTACAGCCTGCTTTTACATCCTTCACCATCGACGGCACCACAATCCCAGTGCTCAAACAAGTTAAGACACTTGTTGTTTATTTAGACACCACACTAACAATGTCCAAACAAGTTAACACCCTAGCCTCATCCACATCCTACACTTCCAAACTCATCTCCCTCAGTCGCAAATTTCTCACAGCTGACAGTTGCATTACACTAGCAAGAGCACTTATATTATCCAAGCTCAACTACTGTAACATCCTCTTCCTTGGTACTTCCAAAACTAACATAGCCAAACTCCAACTTATGCAGAACAAAGCCCTTCGGGCTGCATTAGGCATAAACAAATCTGAACACATCTCTAATATTAGGAGAGACAACCATTGGCTCCCCATCAAAGCCATGATACTTTTCAAAACGTTAAGTATCACTCATAAATGCCTTACCAACAAAACCCCCAAATACCTCATCAATACAGTCACAAAAAAAACACACTAGAGTCCTCAGATCCAAAAACAACCTTGAAGTCCCTCGATACCAAAGAGAAAAAACAGGAGGTAGTAGCTTTAAAGTTCTTGCTCCTAGACATTGGAATGCCCTACCCACCAATATTAAGAACAAAATGCCCTACCCGCAATTTAAAAAAATCACTCAAAACATGGTTATTAAACTAATACTAACGTTTAACCAAGACCCACACTACCTAGACTAGATCCACTGAATACTATTGTATATATAATGTATATATTATCATGTCTTTGTTTTTTTACTGTTTCTCTTATATTACTAAGATTGCATTTACCATTGTCTGTAACTACGTCATAATACGTTCGGGTCTGGGCGTATAACAAATGCAATAAATAAATAAGTAAATCTCACCCGGTGCACATTACAAACTCGCAAAACACACATAAATAACTCCTTCCCAATCAGGGGTGTTGCTAGATCTGGAAAAGACCCGGGGCTACGCTAATGTCGGAACTGTCGGGACTGGGAGCTAGATAGCCTTTTTGTTGTAGCTCCTGAGATTCTATCCAGGGCTACAACCAAAAGACCCGGGGCTATAGCCCCCTTAGCCCCCCACCCCTAGCGATGCCTCTGTTCCCAATATTGATCACCCTTTGATGCACATTACATATCCCCAAAATACACTGAAATAACAGGAAAAAACCAAAACAAATAAATCAGCCTGTACCGTAAGTAAATCTCACTGTTAGGAAGAGACCTCTCACTGTTAGGAAGAGACCGACACCGAGGATAAACTAATATGAGAATGTATTAGTTTGATACAGCACAGGCAGCAGACGCACTTCCAGCTTTGAGTGCTGAACGAAAACTGCTGAACAATTCAAAACACGCAATGCATACACATTCTGAGAGAATCCTACGACACAGGAATTCTCAGAATGTGTATGCCTAAATAGAACCTAGCATTGCAGAAAGCTAAAGATAACACAGTTAACCATAATAATAAAACATTCAACCTACCACATCTCCCTCCCTAAATGTTTACTGAGCTATTCAAGATAATAGTCTTTAAGCCGACCAGGCAGTCTCTTTGTTCTTTTAGACATTTCACCACCATTGGATTCATCCTCCACTTGATTACTGCTGCTTGTAAGTGAATTAGATGCAACTCCTTCACCCTCTTGTTCTCTTTGATCCTCGTTATCAGCGTTGTCTCTCAATAAGTTCTCACTATTCACATTTGGTGTGCACTTGACTAACTTAGATTTCGACCAACAATCTCCCCCTTCAAGAATGACCACACTACCTCTAATAGTTACTACTCTCTTGGGACCTATACATTTGCTTTCAGTGCACTTTGCACCAAAGCGTGGATTTTTAATTAACACAGAGTCTCCCACAGTGAACATCACATCTTTGACATTGAAGTCCGAATCAAATCTTTGTTCGTATACATTCTGGGCATCGTGGATCAGATTCATCACTGTCTGTCTATCTACATTCACACACCCCGATGCCTCTAGCCATCCTGGGCATAATCGGGTAGCTGGCTGCCTACCCTTTAAAGAGAGAAAAGGTGATACCTTAGTAACCGAATGTGGAGTGATTTGATAATTCCACACCATTTCTTTCAACACTTCTGACCATTCAAGACCTGAGTTGAGTGCCAGCTGAATGCCCCCTTTAATACATCTATTAGCCCTCTCGACCTACCCATTCGCCCTGGGGTGGTATAGTGCAGTTCTCAAATGTGTGATACCATACCTGACCAAAAATTCTTTCATTTTTTGGGAACAGAACTGCACCCCATTGTCTGTTATAATCTCTGTGGGGAAGCCTTCTCTATGGAACACCTCTTCAAAAAATTAGACCATTTCATTTGTGGTGGCCTCTCTTAGAGCTTTCCACTCAACCCACTTGGTGTGATAGTCCACAAGTACCACCATGAACCTGAAGCCATCGCCCAAGCATTGTATAGGACCAATTATGTCAATGGCTAATTTTTTCCATGGCTCACACGGAACTTGAACGGGGTTAAGAGGCACCTCTCTGACTACTTTTCCTTTGTCCGCTCTTTCACATTCATAACAACCACACACTTTATTTTCCACCATACTGTCCATGCCTGGCCACCAATACGATTTTCTTAGCAATCTTTTGGTACTGTTCATTCCTAGATGACCTTGATGAGATAAGTCTACTAAGCGGGCCCTAATGTTTGAAGGCGGAATAATCTTAGACCCTCTTCTGAGTTTGATACAATCTTCAGACAGATTTAACTCTTGTCTCACCTCATACATGCAATCGAAATTCCTATCTAGGGCATCCCTACTGGGCCATTCATTAATTGTCCACTCTTTCACCCTGGTGATAGATGTGTTGCATGCATCCGCTTCAAGCCATTCTTCCTTTCCCACTGCAACTGTTGACATATCTGAAATAGTCATGTCTTCTTCCATGACCACTTCTGATGTGCCTCCAGTGTTTTCAATTGGCATTCTAGCCAGGCAATCAGCCACCACATTTTCTTTACCTGGAATGTGAACAATTTTAAAATTATAGCCTTGCAATCCCACAATCCATCTAGCAATCCTGGTAGAGCCAATGACCCAGTCACAGCTGCTTCAAGGTTGAACTGGCGGTTTATGATCTGACTTTACCAAAAATTCTTGCCCCCACAGAAAGAACTTAAAATGTGCAATAGGTACACTGCTAATGCTTCTCTTTCTATGACTGAATAATTACGTTCAGCTCCCCTCAGTGGCCTGGAAGCAAAAGCAATCACATGACATTCTTTTCCGGAGTCCACCTGATACAATGAAGCTCCTAACCCAATCAAACTAGCATCCACCATGAGCACAGTTTTCCTACTGCTTACAAAACCACCAAGTGACGGTGCCCCTGAGATTCCTTCCTTAATTGCAGAGAACGCTTCCTGACACTCATGAGACCATTTGAAACCTACTCCCTTTTTCAATAAGAGCCTTAGGGGTGCTGAGATGGTGGCAAATCTTTCTACAAACTTATGGTAGAACTCCGCCATACCCATAAATGATTTGAGTTGATCTTTATCGGTAGGTGGAGGTACCTCACATATATTCTTCACTAGATTGGTTTTAGGTGAAATGCCATGATCTGACACTCTGTGTCCTAGGTATTCGACTTCTCTAAGACCAACGTGACATTTTTCTCTTTGTACTGTAAGCCCTGAAGATTTCAACCTCTGAAGAACATTTCTTAACGCTACATCATGTTCACACTCTGAATTCGCAAAAATCAAAATGTCATCTTGAAACACAGTGACATTCTTAAGATCTTTGAGCACTTCCTCCATGACATGTTGAAACACTGAAGCAGCTGATGCCAGTCCGAAAGGCATGCGCAAATACTTAAAGGTGCCCTCTGGTGTAACAAAAGCAGTAACATGTTGACATTTGTCCGATAGTGGCACTTGGTGATAAGCCGCAGAGAGGAATATTACTGAGAACCAACTAGGTTCCCCAAGCGTAGCCAGTGTCTCAGAGATTATGGGTAGAGGATGCCTTTCGATGAAAATGTTCTTGTTGAGATCCCTGAGGTCAACACATAATCTCAGGCTGCCATTGCTCTTCTTGACCAGGACCACAGGAGAGAGCCATTCAGTTCCCTCGATGCGCTCAATCACTCCCCTTTAAATTAAACTCTGAAGTTCCTCACGGAGCTGTTGGCGAAGGTTAAGTGGAACAGGCCTAACTTTGTGCACAACCGGCTGTGCATTTGGTCTGAGTTTTATGTTGTGCTCAAAGTCATTTAACCTTCCTAGGCTGGAAGTGAAAACCTCAGGAAATTCCTTAGACCACCTGTCCTCAATATCTGCAATAGTTACAGGTTCTGATGCACTTGCTTGTATACGGACAACTAATACTCTCTGCTCCTCCCAACCCAGTAGCGATGCTCCTTTCTTCGCAACCAGAATTTTTGCGTGACATTCTCTTCCTCTGCTCCGTACATCACTGTGCCGCAGAACTCTCCAGTGGGAGCAATGTCGGAGTCCCCATAACTACACCGTTGTACTTCAGCAGGAGACAGGAGGTCAAGAGTCTTACCTAGAATGTTCTTGATGGTGTCCTCTGATATTATGGTCCAAGGGGAACACGAATCCACCTTCATCTCAATGTGACACCCGTCAATCATGAAATTATCAACGGGCCCTTTGGCATCACCGGATACAGCACTAATCTGGAATACATGCCCCACATTCTTCTCCTGGACAGGCGGCTCATCTGGCATCCTTTGCAAGGGCTGTGTGGAAGGCTGGTATTCAGTGTCTTTTTGCTCAACACAGTTCATCGATGAATCTTTACACATATTTGCAAAATTTCCTTTGCGCTTACACCTGTAGCACTCCGCAACTCTTGCGGGACAGGATGGAAAATTTGACGAATGCCTGGAACTTCCACATCTAGAGCACCTCTGACTCCACCACTCCTTCTTGGTATTTGCCCTCCTCTTTGGCATGACCACACACACTCCCTGTGGAACACAGTGTGATGACTGCTTGTCGATCTACATTGACTTCATGTATTGAGAGGTCTGTTCAATACTGCGTGTCAACTCCACTGCTTGTTCCAATGACACATCCTTGGTGAGTAATTTCTCCTGCACCCTGGAACTGTTGGTGCAGCGTACAAGCTGGTCCCTAATGAGAGAGCCAGTGAGGTCTACAAAGTCACAGGTGTGACTTAATGTCCCCAGGGACGCCACATATGATTCCACCGATTCAGCACTGTCCTGTGCCCGTTGAAAGAACGTGTGCCTTTCAAATGTCACGTTCTTCTCGGGTTCAAAATGATCTTCAATCATTTTCAGAGCTATCATATACTCATCAACATCACCTGATCCTTCCTGCACCCCATGTGTGAGGCCGTCGAACACAATGCGCCCCTGCGGTCCCAAGTAGGGATGTAACGGTATAACGGTATACCGTTAAAGATACCGTGAAACACTCAATTGAACAATAATAACCGTCACATTGTTTATACCGGTATACCGTTTATACCGTGAAGTGTGCTTTTCAATCTGATTTGGAAAGGCTGCAGTAAGCAAGTGCTGCACAGTTTTGGTCTTGCACTGTTGGATGTGCCATCTGCCAAGTAGTTTTAGTTGGAGCAGTTTTTAATGCCATTCCATAAACCACACCTGGCTGACACAAAGTCAATATGTTAGCAATAAGAAGAATAAATACAGTGCCAAGAAGGGAAAGGGTTTACTTTGGGTTGGCGGTTTATATATTTATAATGGATAATGTTTGATAAACATATGACAATGGGGGATTTCCCTGGATCTATCATTGAATTTACTTATAATAAGTCACACTGCGAAATTCACTCATCTCTGTGGGTATTCCCTGCTGCCATACCAAAGGGTAACAAGTCCGTGATTACATGAACACCTTTTGGCCCGCACGTAAACTAAAGGCTGTAAAGTTAAGAGAGCGTGCGTGTGCGTGTGTGTATGCGCACAAGCTTATACTACCATCAGCCTCCATTGATCTGTAGCATGCAGGTTATAAAGATGGCAACATGTTCATCTTCACCAGTAGCCAGTGGGGGAGCTAAAAGCCAAAATTACCACTTAAGAAAAGCTATTCAGTTTGCTTTGCCAGTCGCAGCAGAGCCTCCCCCCTCCTCCTCTCCACACGTGTATTTGTGTATGGTGGAAGCAAGGGGTGGCATTTCAGTCGAAAGTATCTTCAAAAGCCCAATTCTGGCCCTGGGTGCCTGGTTTTGTTTGTGATGATAAATCTAACAATTTGTGATCTTTTAGAAAATATTTATTAAGATTGGTTAACTCCACCCGCTATACCGCGATAACCATGATATACCGTCATTTGGCAAGAAGGTTATTGTACCGTCATAAAATTAATACCGTGACACCCATAGTCCCAAGTTGTGTAAAAGAAGCGCCTTTTTCCAGGCAGAACTGTACCTGTCGCCCCCAATGGCAACAATGTAATTTTCGAACATTTTTACCCACCTGTGCCATCTGACTGGGGGCCTACCTTGCTCAGATAGGAACGGTGAAGGCGGAGGAATTGCTGCTGCCATTATGTCAATATTAGAACCGCCCCGTTGGTCCTGCAGTGTTTCACAGAACAATGACAGAATAGGATGAGCAGGAGGTTGTAGTGATGTTCAATCAATGCGAGGCCCTGGAACTCACATGACACCACAGTAAGAGAAAAGGAATTGTGACCTCGCAATAAGCCAAAGCGCAAGGTGACCCCTCCTGGAAAGTCTTGGGTGGAATGTTTAATGTGGGTTCTCAAATTGCATCACAATAGTCATTGAGAGGGTCAAAGCTCCTTCCTGGCTGAGTATGCTGTGTGTGTTGCCAGGCAACTGATGGCAGCTTTTAAAATAGTTACAAAGTTCCTATCAGAGAGGCGGAGCTCGTTTTTGGCAACTTTGAGAAGAGAGAAAGTCCCATAAAAACACGTACGTTTTGCTCGGAAACAAAACGTGTTATTTTAATGAAATACCCACTGACGTGACCTCCCCCCTCCTTTGTGGCGCCGGTAAAGCTGGCTGGCTGGGCCGTGGAGGAGCGGCGCTCTTCACACGCTGCGAAGCGCTGCAGGCTCAGCTTCTCTCACGTCTCTGCAGCGGGCGGTGAAGGAAGCAGGCGCCGCCGCACAGCTGGACACACTCACGGATCGACGTCGTCGCCAGTGTTAGGAAGAGACCGACACCGATAAACTAATATGAGAATTTATTAGTTTGATACAGCACAGGCAGCAGACGCACTTCCAGCTTTGAGTGCTGAACGAAAACTGCCGAACAATTCAAAACATGCAATGCATACACATTCTGAGAGAATCCTACAACACAGGAATTCTCAGAATGCATACATGCCAACCCTCCCGATTTAGGCGGGAGACTCCCAATTTTGAGGTGAAAAATATTGCTATTTTTCACAGTCTCCCACCTAAAATTACTGTAGCCCCAATGCATTCCTATGGGGAAACATGTATCTCCCGATTTCCCTGTGGAAATCTCCCTCCCAGGTGCATCTGAATGTTGGCATGTATGAGAATGTGTATGCCTAAATAGAACGTAGCATTTCAGAAAGCTAAAGATAACACAGTTAACCATAATAATAAAACATTCAAACCTAACACTCACCCCTGATGCACATTACAAACCCCCAAAATACACAGACATATCCCTTTCCCAATATTGCCCATTGCTCTCAACTCACCCGCTTTTGGCGAGTGTCACCCGCCTTGAAAGCAGATGAATCACCCGTCAAGTCCTTCATACGCCCATTCACTTCTATGGGCCTCTCACCTGCCAAAAAGCAAATCGGATGTTTACACCCGCTTTGGTGATGGAAAAGGTTGGGAGCTATGATTGCCGCTCTGCATCAAAGTAACAATCAGCATAAGATAACTTTAATATTCGTCATAAACCAAATTCAAGCACTAAATAACACGTTTTCAAGCACCAAAGAACAATCAACTATACTAAATGTGCTTTGTAATAAAGAATCTCTCCCGCTCTGTCCAGCTCATGCTTGCCTTCCCGCTCAAGCAAAAAAGATGAGGAAGTGAACGTTTGAAGCCCACGTGATGAAGTGGAGGCGGAGCGTTGCTATGGTCCGTTTCTCGGATGGGAAGTAGACACTATTGACGAAGTGAACGTATGAAGCCCACGTGATGCGGAGCAACCCACGTGATGACATGGAGGCGGAGTGTTGCTATGGTCAGTTTCTCGGGTTGGAACTAGACACTACGTTTACAAAACGCTCCTTTTCATTTTTAGGCAGCATCAGGTGAGTGCATGCGAATTTGTTATACATTTCTTCTAGCATCCATTAACTTAGATGGTTCTCACGATGACGTGGCAGTGCTGGCCAATGTGTCGGCTTTCGCCGGATCCGAGATCCGGTATCAGATCTCTGAATCCGGCTTGCCTCTGCCCTGGCCAACAACCCATACAGATTTTTCGGTTCGCCTCTGTCCCTGGGGTGGGGCGAGGGCGCACCGGCACTTTTTTCCACGTCCCTCGGTTCACTGTTGACTGTCTTAGTAAACAGAGGGACGGGGAGAAAAGTTTCCCATCTCCTAACAAAGAATTCCGCAGCGCCCGGCCACACAATACAAGAACAGCAGGGGACACCATTCACAGGAACAAACGCAAACGCCAACTGAGTCCCCTGCCGTTCTTGTATTGTGTGTTGCCGGGCGTCTTGCTCTTCAGCAACAGCAAATAATGGGCGCTTTGTCTCCAGCCCAGGTCACTAGCATGCAAACTTTGCATGCCAGTGAGCAGTAGGAAAAGGGCCCTTTGATGCTTACCTGCGGGGGTGGGGGAGGCGGCGCAATGCTCCCACTGGTACTGTTTGTTGAGGGCCAGAAGGACCGGGAGTTCACATGCCAGTCTTGCTCCTCTGAAAGCCCAGCAGGGCTGGGAAATTAGGTCACCTGTGTTGGTGAGTTAAGTGTTAGTCTGGTGTTTATGAAAGGGAGCACTGCGGAAGGAGGGCATAAAATGTGCTTGTCAAACTTAATCACAAATAAATGCTTCTGTTCTGTTGACCGCAGGTGTTAGGAAATTAAACTGGGTGCCAACTTTTGATTTTCACAGCAGGGGCAGAAATACTCCAGCCCAGCCCTGAATATACGAAAGCGACCATCCCAACCCATGTCCTGGCCAAACACGTTTATAGCAGCAACCCGTTTGTAATATATAACCTCAGCAACGGTCACTCAACCTGCTGAGGTACCCTTCTATTCTACTATAGAGCTGTTTATGGATCCTTTAATGTAATAAAAATCGCTGCATTACCAACAGTAAGTATTTTGGGTGCAGCACTGCCATGGAAGTGCTTTAAATCGGAACTGATGCAGTGTAAAGTATGGCAGATATTGCACCATTTTAAAACTATTATTTGGAACATTTCCTTTTGAGCAGAGTTCAACTGCAGGCTCCACCCCCTCGGAACTGCGCCCCCTCCCCAGCGGGATCCCCCTTCACAATTTTTCCATTTCAATCTCACCCCTTTGTTGTTATATTGGTAAGAGCAGCCCTTTTGCAACCTCTAGAAATGCACGTTTAAGTAAGAGGCTGAAGCTGTAATTCGTTGTATTGCACTCATCACATGTTGAAATTAAAAAGTGTAAGTACTTGACTTTCTAAACATCTGATTTTGAAATTACACGGGGCAGCCTGTTCTAGGTATCGTAGACACAGTAGCTGCTCCGAAAGCTCATTTAGGGTGCAGTTCAGGCTCTCGAATGCTCGCAGAGGCAGTAACTGCTGTGCAGTTGCTACACAGACCGTGGTTTGGTGTAAGTGAATATATATATAATAATACCTGAACCGGCTACGTGTACTGTCTCCAGTTCCAGTGCCTACTCTGAAAGTAATGATTCCCCAGGTGGCTGCAGATCGAGTACTTTCTCTGGGTCCGATGAACCTTCTGTGGATAATAACTGCAGGCACAGTGTCTGTTCTAGGTCTGTGCAGACACAGAAACAACACCCGATGAATATCAGCAGGCGCTACCTTCTCTATCGCTAATGGCAAAGGCCCATCACATCCTCTGGCTGGAGCGAATGAGTGTAGACACAAAACTTGCTCTGGAGCTAATGACTTATGATACAGTTTGTACCTGTTCATCAGCTACATCTGACAATACCTGCCCTGGGGCAAATAATTACAGACACAGTACCGGATCTGGGATACCGATTCCAGACACAGTGCCTGCCCTGGAACTAATGACGTTTGATACATTACCTGCTAATCCATTACATATGACAGAATACCTGAATGATGGCATGCACAGTACGTACTCTAGGGCTAACGATTCCAGTCACAGTGACTGCTATGAAGCTAATGGTATTTAACACAATAACTGCTCATGAGCAAATCTGAGGTTAATGACTGCAGAAACGGTAAAAAAAAAACATGCACCCTTTCCTTCTTGTTGTCCTTTTCCATTCCTAATTTCCCTCTGACACCTCGAACCAGACTCTCTGAAATGAGCGTAAAGAAGTGATCAGTAGGGATAAACCACCGTGCCACGATTTTCAAAACGTGTTTGGTGCAACTGATGGGATGCTCATTCACTTCACTTCACTTGCATCAAAAGGGTGGTGACCTGTGCACAAAGGACATTTAAATGTGTGCATCATAGTTGTGCACATTGAGGTGGTTTTCTCCCACCAAATGCACAACTGCACAAGACAAATTGTGGAAAGGGGGTTCTGGGCATTTTCAAGTAAATCCAGATTTTCAAAAGGGGTGCACTTTTCTAAGCACAGGGGGGGGGTTCATTTCCCTGAGCCTATGTGGAACAGGTGCAGGGGGATGCAAAATGTAAGGGAAGGTCACTTTGAATGCGTTGTGTGAATAAGCGAGTGAATGTTGAGTCAAAGAATGTGGATGTGTTTGTGCTGGGCCGGGGGAGCTGATTTTGGCTGGTGAGGGCATCACAGTGTCAATGGTCGTCTTCTTTTTTTTTTTTTTAAAGGTTTTATTGGTGTTTTCAACAGTAAGAACCCAATGTAACCCCCTCCCCATCTCTTCACAGTCCCAACACATGTAAACAACAACGCACCCAGTCCTGTTCCCCTCCCCCCAGCCCCTCCTTCTGTAGATGGCTCCCAGTCCCACGTTTCTGTGAGTGACCAGCTCTCTTGCTAACCCTTGTATGGGCCCTTGCACTGTTTGAGAACACCCAACCCCCATAGTCGGCACCCTCCCCAAGTGAAGCGAGTATTCACACCAGCCCCAGCAAACTCATTTCCTTAGGCACCATGCGGCACGTGAGTACCGCTGCATGTGATGCAGGACAATGTCCCAGTCTGAGAGAAATCTTTGGTGATCCCCTTGAATCAAATAGGTCACCCACTCAAGTGCCACAAAGTTCCAGATTTTACTAACCCATTCGTGTTCTTTGGGGGCAGCTTTTTGTTTACATTTGTGTGCCACCACAAGCGTTGCCGCCGATATCGGGATGACGTATGTCTTTCTTTGAGCTTTCGAGGGTATGTTTTCAAGAACCTCGCCCATTCCAGGATGACCATCCTATGTTTTCTGGCATCTGACCCCCAATAATACTATTCGTTGCTGCACGGATCAGGTCCCAATAAGGCTGTATGACTAGGCATTCCCACCAGATATTCTTCCACAGTCCCAGTTCCCCACATGCCCTCCAGCAGAGCGCTGATGCAGTTGGGTAGAATTTATGTAGTTTTCCTGGGGTGAGATGCCATTGGACCATTATCTTAACTCACATCTCGTGAATCTGGATGTCCTCCCTGAGCTTGGGGATATATGCCCATAACTGAGTCCAAAGTTCCCTCGCCAGCGGCTGCCCCACTGCAGCTTCCCACTGCTCCATATAGTGCCATGCCTGGCTCCTTGCCCCTTCTGCTATAATCTCATATAACGCTCCTAACAAATGCACTCACCTGATGCTGCCTAAAAATGAAAAGGAGCGTTTTGTAAACGTAGTGTCTAGTTCCAACCCGAGAAACTGACCATAGCAACACTCCGCCTCCATGTCATCACGTGGGTTGCTCCGCATCACGTGGGCTTCATATGTTCACTTCGTCGGTAGTGTCTACTTCCCATCCGAGAAACGGACCATAGCAACGCTCCGCCTCCACTTCATCACTTCATATGTTCATCGTTACGAACCATTCAAAGGGCGTGAGATCCCCGGTGGCCGCTGACCTGATATTGGGTTCGTAAGACAGTGCCTCGGTTGAGAGTAGCGATGGCTCTCGCCCTCCTTTAGCCCAAAGTCCTGCTTGCACTGTGCAAAGGATTTAATGTCCTGACCTGAGAACATGCCACGTAGCTTGCGGCACCCTGCTGTCTCCCACCCGTTGAAGGCACCCCTTTCCATACCCGGTGTGAACTGGGGATTCCTAAACGGCAACTTCGGCTGGGAGGGGAAGGTGGTCCAGTTCACCCTCTGCACCAACTCATCCCATGAGTCCCCCACTATGGCCACTTTCCTGCTACAGTACATGTTTGCAGGTCTATCCCCCTTGGGTTGCCACAACACCTCGTCCAGCGGCGAGCTTACCACTGCTTTGTCCATTCGACACCAGACCTTCCCGCGATCGCCCCTGAACCAATTCCGGATCACTCTGATTTGAGCCGCAAGGAAATGGAGGCAGAAGTTTGGCGCTCACAGTCCTCTCTTGCTTCTGGGAGACATTGTCATCTGCATAGCTACCCTGGCTCTCTTGCGGTTCCAAATAAATAACCCCACATGTTTTTGAAGGGTACTGAAGAAACCATGGGGAACCCCCACTGGCAGGGCTGCGAAATAGTACAGGATTTTTTGCAAAATTACAATTTTAAGGGCATTTATCCTCTATTGATAAAAGCACCCATTCCGCCAGCAGCCGGTGCAGCTTTTTCGCTTAAGGCGGGTAGTTGGTGTTAGGGAGAATTCTCAAAAATGTGCTAATTGTGCTAATTCCCTTCACCTTAGAGTCCCTCAGCAACTTTGTTGGATTTTTTACTTGGAGAGAGTGTGACCCTTTTTTTTCCCCACTCTCTCCATGTATTTTGATGTGTGTTTTACTCGCGTGTTCTTTGATTATGGAGTTTTAGACGGCTCCATAGGCCTAATCTTTTCATGTGTGTCACACCGCACCATCAGTGCAGTGGCACAGGAAAGCCTCCTGTGCCTTATAGGCTCTCCCAAGATTTAAATACCTTCTCTGGGATGAACTACTGTTTCCCAGAGAAAGTAAAGTTAAATTGACTTTACTAGTCTTTTTAAATTCCTAGACCCAGCACACCCTGTCTTACAACAGAGTGCTGGAAGGGATACCTAGTGTCCCCTGAGTCTAGAAACTCATGTAGCAGTCAAATGCCACCCTTTCCCCTTAGAATGGCTGGTGGCAGTTGTATTACCATGATTTTTCCCGACCGCAAACTATTCGTAGCTCCGGCAGCTAAAAACCGCGGGAGCCATGTTTTTCCAGATGGCGTCTGAGCCCCCTTTGTTTAAATAGGTCCCGGTCTTCTTTTTTGCCATTTCTTTTTGGAAAAGTCCTTCTAGAGTTTCTCTGTGCGCCAAACCAGGTTTGCTCCCTTTGTTCCATCACCTTTGGCGGGCTTCAGTCCTGAAGCCCGCCTCTGGCGCCTGAGTGTCTGGGGTGGGCAGGAAGTGAGGGAGATGCCCGATGTGCTTAGTCTCCTAGGTGACCAAAATGCACTCCGGCATGATTGGCTGGCTGACTGTACGGCAAGGCCAGCCACTCTGCTGGGTGAGTGGCAACTAGGCTGGAATAAATGGGAGGAAACTAGATAAAAGGCAAGTCTCAAGGCTTGGAAGAAGGAGTCAACCACTGGAACGAAAGAACCAAAGACGAGCTGAAGGAAGACGACTGCTGCAACTTCTGGACTGTTGGTTTGCCAGGTGAAGCCCTGCTGCAGGTCCAAATTGCTGAAACTCATCTTGACTGAGAAGCCTCTTCAAGCACGACTTATTCCTTTTGAGTTGGTGGGACAAATCAACACGTAAGCCACCTGGATACCATTCTCGGAGCTGGATAGGATTAACCAGGGGGAAGGACACCAGCTTGTGTGCTTGAACAGCTACCAGGAATCAGTTTTGCCAGCTTTTTCGACCAATCCCCGTGCAGTGCAGGAGTCCCCCCGACATCCTCTCTCTTGTCCCCATGATTGAGGCTCAAGCACAGCGAGATCTGCAGGAACAGAAGTCTTCAGCTGCATCTTTTCTTCACTGTAAGGTACTGTGAAAACCAGATCGAGAGAACTTGCCTCTCGCGACAAAAGTGCGCACAACTTTTGCAACTTTCAGGCCTGATCAGCTTTTGCCTCCCCCTCCTATGATTCTTTTGTCCTCAAACTACTTTTGAGAACTTTTACTGAGACTTTAACGTTTGAAAATCTGAACCGTTGTATCCTATCAAAGACTTTTTAGCCCATTGACTTTGGCCTATCCTATTGAATTTCATTGACTCTTCTGGTGAACACAAAGAATCTGCAATGTTTAAGAATACTTGTGATCCTTTCTGTATATATTCGAAATAACCTTTGCCTTTTTGCTCCTCTATCTAAGTAACCTGAATGTCGTTTTGCTCCTACTTCAAAGTAGTGTAAATGCCTCAGAACCTTATTGAGTGCAGTATTGTAGTATATTTAAGTATATTAATTGCCTCCTTCTAGTGAATGTTTGTTTTTTTACCAAGAAACCTTGAGTAAGAGTCTATCTGAATAATTGTGATTGTAGACTTCTGTATAACATCATTTCTGTTTCTTGTGTAATCTGCTTGGATCACATGCTATGCATAGACCGACATCTAGTGGGAGCTGCAGAGTATTAGTTGTTTTTCGAAAATGGATATCGAAATAGGGCATGCCAGTAATACTATCCCTATTGTGACGTCACTTGTACCCATGATCCCTCACGTGTGTAGGTCGTTCGCATTCTTTTTTTTCCTCCATCGTGAGCGGTCGTAAAATATATAAGCGGAGACTTCGGCGTACGCCGTTGAACTATACAAGTGTTAAGATAGTATTTCTTCCTATCCTTATCGACGCAGTGAAGACCTCAAGAAAAACTACGAAGCTGACCGTCGGACAAAGACTTCGACGTCACCACCGGGTCTCTGAAGGCCCTTTCGGCCTTGGCCTTACAGTAGGGAGAGTTGGGGGTGGACAGAACACCATGTATATTCCGACCCTTCCCCCATAGTCGCCCAGCTGCCTGCCAACAATATGGAGAGTACTCTCTTTAGTTCTGCACCTCTTGTAATAAAAAATAATACACATGGGTCGACAAGCATAGGGTCTGTAACCTCTGCTTGCATAGAGATCACGATGAGGCTCATTGTCGGGCCTGTAAATTACTCAAACCCAAGACCCTCAAGGACAGGCGGACTAAGCGTTGGGCCCATCACGCTATGCAGGCCAAGGCCACCATTGACGTTGAAGGGGCGACCAGTGGTGGCAGCGATGCCGTCCTTTCGGAGGGTGATGGGGAACCTCCACGTGCCCCCGACCCTGATAGACAGGTTGGCGGTCCTGTTATGGGGAAGACACCCGACGGCAACGGCACCATACTCCCCCACACTGAACATACACCCGCGGTGATGCGAGTGAAGTCGCATGCCGAGAGTTGGCGGTAAAGGGCAGGTCCGTTGACCCGAAGTCCTCTGAGCACCCCGAACGGCTGCCTCACGACAAGCCCGCTAAATCAAAGGACGCCCGACTCAAATCTACCACACACAGCCTTGCAACGTCCCCGTAGTCGAGACTCGACCTGGTCCTATCCCCGGGTGTAGGGAGTCAGGTTTGCTCCGTTCTGCTGAAAAATAGACCCCCAATTCCCCTCCTCAACCCCTAGCTTGAAAAAATCAACTTCCAAGAGCAGGGATCACAAGGAAAAACATAGGTCCAGTTCCTCTAAGGATAGGGACTCTGATAGGAGGGATAAGGCTAGGGAACAACCCACTATCCCACAGTAACCTGATATCGGGCCTGTGTATACTACTGATGAACCTGACCATACACAGAACCCTGACACTATCAGTTTAGAGGAGGAGGAACATGCCTCCTCTACCCCTACACCTGCCTCTACCTACCCAGGGTTTATCCCCAGTTCAGCCACATGGACTGCACAGGATATTGATAGTCATGAGTCGTATGTCTTGTTTAGCTAGCTTATTTGAAGAACACCCATACACTACCCACTACACAGCCGTCTGGCTCCAATACAACTAATGTAGCCTCTCAGTCCCAGTTAGCGGCTCAACCAGCTAGAAAGATATCTCACCCCCAGTAGAACCATCTGTTGAGCCAGTTCACAAAACTCCTCGCCTCTACGCCTTTACGACCTGGATGCGGGAGTTGATACATGGACAAGGATGAACCTTATTATGACAACGTCGAGGGTTACGAAGCCGGTGTGGGGGATGATCAAGATCAGGAGGACACTGAGTCGGTTGTCTTTGCGATGGACTCTCCAGTCCCTCAAGACCCTCCTTTGACAGACTCCCCTGTGGACAACCAGCCCCTATTCAATGACACACTCAGGGCTGCAGAACATTTTGGGATTGAAACGCAAGAAGTCCAACAGGATAAAGACTTTGCAGAGAACATCTTGGGGGACAAGAGACCTGCGACCTAATTCATCCCCCTACTCAAGTCAGTCCAAAGAAGGATTCAGCCTTCCTTACAGATGCCGAATGAAACCAGGGCAGTAAACACCAGAATTGAGAAACTTTTCTGCCCAGTGCCCTCCGACCCATGATACATAAGGGGCCAGCTTCGGCCAGACTCCCTCGTAGTCACCACTACCTGTAAAAGAGCTGGTACCCCCTTGGCCTCCTCCAAAGGTCCTTCGGACAAGGAGAGCAAAAGACCTTTAGCTATGGGGAGGAAGATGGCTTCATCAGCGGCATACCAAGCGCGGATAGCTAAAATTCCATCCTACTATCCAGCTATGACTGCCCCAAATGGGATAAGGTGACGGCCCTGGCAGAGTCGGCACCAGAACCACTGAAATCCAAACTCTCCCTTCTGGCTGCCGAAGACAGAGCTACAGCTGGTGTTCTTCTAAAGCACAACTTTGACGCGGCGGATAACGCCGGCCACGCTATCGCGGGGGCCACCATCTTGAAACGCCAAGCCTGGCTCAGTCGGGGTTTAAACTGGAGACTCCGTCACCTTACTCAACATGCTCATTGAGCCGGATGTTTTTTGGTAAAGTTGTTGAGGAGGCTCTCAAGTCTGCTAAGGACGAATACAAGATGCTTAAATCCCTTGGCCAGCTGACAAACAAGCAATGTGGCCAGAGAGGTGGCAATCATTTTCGCTGCTCTTGTGGACAAAACACACAAGGAGACACTGGATACAATCGGAAACCAAGGGTCCTCGTGGAATACCAACCAGTAGGCATCCCAGGGCTTTCCCAGAGGTCAATGCAGGGGCCGCATAGGAAGAGGGAGAGGTTCCCCCACCAGAGGTGGAGGGACGCCCTCCAAGCAATGACGTCCTGATACAGGTCCCCTCGCGTGCCTCCCTAGTCAAGGGACAAATATCTTTTTTTTCACCCACGCATGGGAGGATATAACATCGGACAAGTGGGTGCTGTCAACGGTGACAGGAGTTTAATGTATAGAGCTCCAGGGAAGACCACAAACCTCCCACCACGCCAGAAAAAGCCTTCACAGGAAGAACAACTCATCCTGCTGGAGGAAGTAAAGGCTCTTCTCCTCAAGGACGCTGTTGAGCTCGTGCCATACAACAAGTTAAACAAGGGTATTTATTCAATGTACTTCCTTGTTCCAAAGAAAGATCTGACCATGCGCCCGGTGCTAGACCTGAGCCCTGCAAACAAATTTGTAAAGCCACAATAATTTCGCATGACAACGCTACAAGAAGTAATCCCTCTCTTAAAACGGGGGGTGGGGGGTTGCATAGCAACATTGGACATGAAAGATGCTTGTTTTCATATTTCAATGTTCCCAGTGCACAGAAGGTTCTTGCGGTTCAAAGTAGCAGACCAGCACTACCAGTTCAAGGTTCTGCCCTTCGGGATAGCCTTGGCTCCAAGGGTGTTCACCAAGGTACTGGCGGTGGTGGCAGCGCACCTACGCAGGGAGTCAATCCCAGTGTACCCTTACCTGGACGACTGGCTTATCACGAAGAAACCTACCACCTTTGCAAGCTAAACACACAAGGAACAATAGACCTTCTCTTCCAATTGGGCTTCTATATAAACGAGAATAAGTCGAGTCTGGTACCAAACACATCAACAGTTCATAGGAGCTGTATTAGATACAAAGACCGGTTTAGCCTTCCCATCCATAGAAAGAGTACAAAACATGCTTCGGCAAATACCCCAGTATCGAGCCGGTCTATGGATCAGCGTACGCAAAGCAATGCGTCTGCTAAGTATGACAGCATCATGCATTTACCTGGTCCCCCACGCGTGCCTCGGCATGCGACCCATGCAGGAATGGTTGGCGAAACAATGGTCTCAGGCAAGTGGTCAGTGGGACGATCTAGTGGTTGTTTCACCAACTCTGGTTCAGAACTTACGCTGGTGGGCTGGTGGTCAAGGGAAAATCTGTTCAAGGGGCAACCTTTCCACGAGCCGGAAACGCAAGCGGTCGTCACGACAGACGCGTCACTTTCTGGGTGGGGGGGACCTACTACCTTCACCACACAGCACACGGCCTGTGGTCACAAGTGACTGCACAGAAGCACATAAACATACTGGAGTTATTGGCAATCCTCAAGACACTTCAAGCCTTCGAGGAACACCTAACGAACCAGTCGGTGCAAGTTCTAACAGACAGCACCACCATAATGTTCTGTGTCAACAAGCAGGGAGGTACACACTCTCCAAATCTGTCCAAGCTGGCACAGAAAATATGGAAGTGGGCACTCAGACAAGGGATGTCCCTGTCCTCCCAACATGTTCCAGGGGTACTCAACACTCTAGCAGACTCTCTCAGCAGAGATCCGCTGCCAGAAGAACACGAGTGGCAACTGCACGCAGACGTAGTAGACCACATCTTCTCTCTCTGGGGCTACCCATCTCTAGACTTGTTTGCTACAAGAGAAAACAAGCAATACCCAGACTTCGCGTCCAGGTTCCCCCAACCAGAGTCCAAGGGGAACGCCCTATGGATGAACTGGTCAGGGAAATTTGCTTACGCTTTTCCCCAAACTCCATTCATCAGCAGGGTAGTGAACAAGATACACAGGGAACAGATGACACTCATGCTAGTTGCTCCTATGTGAACAAGACAACTGTGGTATCCACATCTGTGCAAACTGGCGATGTATGATCCCATCAAGCTCCCGTACTAAGTCAACCTATTAACTCAGCACAAGGGTTCAACGATACACCCACAACTTCGCTCTTTGAACTTGGCAGCATGGCTCCTGAAGTCCTAGAGTTCGGACACCTTAACCTTCCACAATGGTGTATGGCTATCCTAAAAGAAGCACGGAAGCCAAACCCCAGACGCTGCTATTTTACAAGTGGAAGAGAGTCGTCATTTGGTCATTTGGTGCCAATCTAAGCAGATCAACTCCATAGAGTGTACTCCATCACGCATTCCTACTTACCTGCTCCATCTGTTGGATTCAGGGTTGGTCTTTACTTCTCTTAAAGTCCACCTAGCAGCTTTATCAGCCTACACCACCTCTCAAAGTAAAGTCTCATGGTAGAAAGTGCCAGTCATTAAGGCTTTTATGGAGGGAGTGAAGAGACTACACCCTCCAGTCTCTAATCCCCCGCCTGTTTGGGATCTCATCATACTACTAGCAAAACTCATGGGACCCCTTTGAGCCTTTGCATCAAGCTACTCTTAGACACATTACCTGTAAAACTGTCTTCTTAGTGGTGATTACTTCCATAAGAAGAGTCCGCGAAATCCAAGCCTTGTCAGTGCAGGATCCTTTTCTTTATCATACATAAGGACAGATAGGTTTTACAGACTCACCCTAGGTTTTGACCTAAATTCATTTCTAAGTCTCATGTAAACCAATCAATCGAGCTCCCGTCCTTCTTCCAGAAGCCAACAAGCTCAGCCGAGGTCAAACTCCATAAACTAGATGTGAGGAGGGCGGTTCTCTACTACATAGATAAAACCAAACCGCTTAGGAAGACTAATCAACTGTTCTTCTCCATGGCTACAGGCAAACGGGGAGAGTGTGTTTCCAAAAAAGCCATCTCCAGATGGATAGTCAAATGTATACAATTAATTGTCAGACAAAACACTGCCTGTTACACCAAGAGCCTACTCCACACAAGGTACTGGGGCCTCTTTAGCCTTTATTACAAATATCCCCCTAGACCTCATTTGCAAGGCAACTACATGGAGCTCAGTTCATAACTTCACTCGGCACTACTACATTGACACCCATTCCAAGACAGATGCACAGGTGGGACAAGCGGTTCTAAAACATCTTTTTGCCGCTGCTCCTCCTCACATCCCACCACCTTCTCATAACACTGCTCGCTAATCTGTGCATAGCATGTGATCTAAGCAGATTACACAAGCAACAGAAGGAATACATTACTCACTGCAATCGTATTTCTGGTGCTTGTATCTGCTTAGATTCACATGCACCCACCCTTGCTCCCCTGAGAGAGGGTCCATAGATGTTTCACATGAGTTTTTTTATACATATAATAATCTGCTTGGGATATCTGTACTCGCGCTATTCCTCATGTGACCTCATGTCAGAAAAAATACAATCTGAGGGACCTACACGCATGAGGGATCGGGTACAGGGGACGTCACAATAGGGATGGTATTACTGGCACGCCCTATTTCAACGTCAATTTTTGAAAAAACAACTGTTCTACTCTGCAGCTTCCACTAGATGTTGGCCTGTGCATAGCATGTGAATCTAAGCAGATACAAGCACCAGAAATAGGATTATGGTGAGTAATGTATTCCTTACTGCTCACATTCCCTCTTGAGATAAGCGTGGCTGCTCAGCTCGCTACCAAAACTGTGTGGTACAGACTTATACTAAGGGTTGCTTTTTGCTTGCTTACACCTGTAGACAAAATTGTGTGTAGTGGTCCCAAAGGGCACTGCATACAAATCTTGCCTAACACTGGTAGCAGGCAGTAAGGATAAAGTGTAGTTGTTACATTGAGAGTTCCGCTTTTCTTTTGTTCAGATAGTAACATTCACAAGGATAAACACCACTAGAGAAGTACATTTATCATGCCTGATATGGATAACTACAGACAGGAAGCCCTGGTCATTCTTACAGTAGAGCAACTGAAAGATGTGTAGTGTCTGGTACCTCCCTGTTAAAGGAAAGAAAAATGAATTGATTGAAAGGTTGTTGAATAATCAAAGTCTGGAGAATAGGTCTGTTAACCTACTCCTCCAGCAAATGTGGAAAAATGATGATGATGTAGAGTCTATCTCTAATATTATTGAAGGATCAGATGAGTTAGTGGAAGTTCAGGAAGGGAGCCCCTTGCCTCCTCAACAGGCCCTTATGCCTCAAACCTTAGCCACAGGGACCCTACCAGATCCAGTACTGAGTCCAGAATCTGTCTCTCTTGAACAAATGAGACTTGAGTTAGAATTGAAAAGGCTCCAAATGCAAACTGAAAGTAAACATCAGGAATTCAGACTCCGAGAAATGGAATTGCAGCATGCTCTTGAAATGAAGAAATTGTCTCTTGAAAATGTTTCTATTCTAGAGTCTTCTAAGTCTTCAGTCCTAAGAGACCTTGCATTCCTAAGGAAGCTTGATAATTTGGACTAGTTGGGTGCTTTTGAATATAACTATGGGATTCAGGGTTTCACAGGGAATCAGCTGATTCTTGGCTTTTGTCTAGGCTCCCCCAGGTTGCAACAGATGCTGTAATGGGGATGGTGGAACTTGAAATATTGGAGTATGAGAATGTGAAGCTAGCTTTGATAGTTAGATTTGGGAAAACCTCTTCCCAGTACCTTAAGAGGTTTAGGACCCTCAAAAAACATGATGGTACCCCTTGGGCTACGTGGGAGTGTGTGAATGTTTGAAAAACTTAGATGGTTGGGTAAAAGCTTACAGAGTTAACACTTTTGAAGGAATGAGAAATCTGTTTTTGTTAGAATCAATTTTTGATGCCTGCTCTCCTGAGCTGAGACAGCACTTGGCTGACTCTAAGGAACTTGATCCAAAGAAGTTTGCAAAGGCTGCTGACTTGTGGTTGCCAACAGGGCTACTCACAAGGATTCTGGGGCAACTCAGAAAAAGGATGAGGGGAAGAGGCACAAGAAATCTGACAAAGGAAATTCTAATACCTCCATCCAAAAGAGGGCCACAAACATAAGCATGGTAAGCCACATGGGAAACTGAATCAGGCTAGTCAAACCTCTGGTGCCAAACCAGAGGGAGGTCAGCACAAACCCCATTTGTTAAAACATTTGGAAAATGTTATGCTTGTGGGTCAACTGACCATGTGAAAGGGGATCCCGGATGCAAGGGTAAATCTTTAGGGGTCCACACTGTCTCATTAGCCTTCTCCCCAGAGGAAGAAGTACAAATGGCAAGTGGAAACCTTCAATTATTGGCTGAAGACCCAATTGGAGTGTCTGCCAGCATTTCCTTAGTGTCCCTGGGTCTGTTGGAACAGCAGAATTGAGATGTCTATAATTCAATTCCAGATAAAAATATTACAAGGACAGTGTACTTGTAACTGGTCAGGAGACCCTGCCATTAGACACTGGGGGAGCATTACAGTTGTGGATGAATGTTTTTTTCAAACCTGAGGATGTTGCTAAGGCACCCAAATACCTCACTAAGCTTGCTTGAGGCCCTATCCAAATACTTCCTAGACTACCAGACTACCTAGTATGCTTACTAGACTACCAGTGCAACATGACGACCGTCAGAATACCTGTAAGTGTACAAAGTGAGGTGCCTGGGAGAGTCCTGCTGAGGAATGACTTAAAAACGTGTTGTATCAAGCACTCCCTGTAAAAGGAAAGAGGAGCAGACAAGGAAGGCCATAGAGAGTACCTTAGACTCTCCAGAGGTTGTTATAGAAGAATCTATAACACCCAGTCCACAGGAGTTACTGACTGCCGTTTCCAGGAGGAAAGAGCCAAAGGCGCGCGCATTTGGAGGAAGTGCATTTGTGAAGTGCTGTCGGCTGTGGAGGAGCCCGAATGCCTGTTTTTTCTGTGGACAAGAAACTACAAACTTTGACTTGTAATGAGCCTAAGCCCCGCCCCTTTTTTGCAAAATCATCTTAAACAGCGGGCCGCGCGCATTTGGCACACGCGCATTTGAAGGAAGTGCATTTGTGAAGTGCTGTCGGCCTTGGAGGAGCCAGAATGCCCGTTTTTTCTGTGGACAAGAAACTACAAACTTTGACTACAAGAAACTACAAACTTTGACTACAAACTTTGACTGACACTATTTCTAGTGCCAACTGTTATTTACACCCTCTTATTTTACTTATTTTCACAGTAATGAGCCTGAGCCTAAGCCCCGCCCTTTTTTCCCAAAATCCTCTTAAACAGTGGGCCGCGCACATTTGGATGAAGTGCATTTGTGAAGTGCTGTCGGCTGTCTGCTGGCTGAGGGTCTGAGGGCTGGGGGCCATAGGCAATTATAATTTGTCATTTTCAAGGTAAAAACGTGCATTGAATGGTATATTTGAATATCTGTGGAATTGAATTGTACACTTGTGGAAAAGAAAGAGACATAAATAAACAATTGGTATAAGCTAATACTAAGCTAATATTGTCACAAGATAATACATTGATCACAAAATGGTGATGACGCTGCGCACTGGGATGCCGCCAAAAGAAGTCATTACCATGTGTGTGCTTGATGCCATTTCTACTCCTAAAACGTCCTCCAGAACGATAAATCTTGCACGGGTTAGCAAATCAACATCTAGTATGAGAGCCTGTTCGGCAGTAGCCGATATTAGAAAATACTGTGCTATAGGGAGTAAAAGTGGAAGTAATACAGAGTGTGTTCAATCAGTTGGGCTTGCTGAACTGCCAACGAAACTGGATTCAGCAGACAAAGATACCCAGGAGAGTTGTAAGGAAATCCAATTGCCCCCACCTGACTCGTTAATTGCGGCAGGTTTACTGGATGTAATTGACCAACAAGGAGAGGGGAGGGTGGAAGCCCAAATCAAGGCGACAGAAAGCATGCAGGACTTACAAATCACTGCAGACTTAAGTAAGGATGAAAAAGAACAGGATGTTTCTATTGGTAATATTAATGATGGAAATGAAGTGGTGAGAATGGATGACACACTTAATAGAAATAAAGTTAGCTCACCAGATATAAACCAGTCCTCTGACTTCAAACGGGACTTAAATGACAGTATAGGCAGGCAGGAGCTATACCAGTCATCTATGATGTTTTCTCCAACAAATAATGCCTCCTCTGTCTCCGCCTGTTCCTTTGTTCAGCCAACCCCGCGGCAAAATCACTCTGCCCAAAATGAAAAGATTCAGGCAATACCGGGAAGCTTTGTTATAGGACTTGAAACCTCTTTGCAAACCATGAATACAGCTCTTTTTTCACTTACACGCCTCTATGATACACTTATGAAAAGTAACAACCAACACTCCCTCCTAATTAAATTACTGCAAAAAACTTCAGTAAAAGAGTCTGGTTGTGGCTGCTGCGAGAAGGAAAAGAACATACACAACCATCGAATTATAAGTGTATAATCAAGAACTGAAGATACAAAATTACAGGCTAATGATATACTTTTAATCGATTGTACTCAAGATCAATTGTCTGCATTACAATTGGGGGTAAAAAATAAAAATACAAAGGTAAGAAATTTAACCGAACTAGTGCAGGAAAACAAAATTGATAAACTAATCAATGTGGGCGAGCAGGAAAGCTCTCTGAGAAGTAGTATGGAAGAAAAAACAGAAGAGTGTATAGTTGGGCAATCCTGCTCCAAAAAGAAGAAAGACAAGGCAAAAAACCTGGAAATTCCGGATAAGCAACCCCTAATACAGAAAGAAAATAGCGATGTTCAACCTATTACAGGGGTAGCAGAAAATGAAAATATGCCGATTTACAACATTTTTGACACAAGAAAGAAAGAACCAAATGTGAGTGTCAAAACTACTACAAAAAAAATCTAAGAATGTTCCCACCGTTGCTAACTCTAAAATCACTGGAACAAAGCAATTTATCCGTACCCTAACTTTGCCTAAATCAGCGGCAGCTGTAGCTCGCACGGCTATCGCAAATAAATATCGGAAAGCGATATCCCACAAAGCTAGCCAAGGACGACTGACCCAAAATACGCCCTCAGAATATGAACCTCTAAATAATTTAATTCAAATGGCTGATCAGCAAAAGGAAGCGGAAATTTGCAATGCCACTAAGGAGTTATCATGTAGGGCGAGTAGTAGTGAAGTAAGTGATGTACCAAATAGACCATCGAATCAGGTAAATGATGGCCTGACTAACACTGAGAACCAGCCTATAAGAGAGAAACAGGAAAAGGCTAGCAATGGAGTCGAATGTAATGACTGCAAAACAGCAGCAGGATAAGCTGATACTTATGTCAGAATGGAAATCAGAAATAGAGCAATCCTTAAAAAAAATTATTGCTCAAGTAAATATGAATGAGAATCCAATGGGAACTGACTTGGGTGGGGGAGTTCATACACCTGTGAATAACACAATAAGACACAACCTCAGCCTAAAACACACTATACAACCAAAGCTGGGTATCGAACGCCGGGCAGAGATGTTAATACAAATTGTCTCATGATGCAGTGTCGACCTCCGCCTTGTCAAAGTTTTGGCCTGAATAGGCAATCTGTGTTGAATATATTTGCTGTGGTTCAGGTTCTTGAAGGGATATGTTCATGTGATATAGACCAGATAGAATTCCCTCACCGAAACGATCTGTCCATGATAAAGCTATGGATGAAATCCAGCTTTGTCAAAAATGCAGTATGGGAAGCGCAAGATGATCTCTATGAATTGGGTTTTATTCTGATAAACCCTGCCTTGTGGGAACAACAACCCCCTATCTCCAGAAACCAGTTTGTGCCCAAAGTAAATGTATACCAGAAAGGCCAAAGTTCAAATGGACAAATGATAGAGGAGAGAGAGCTGAGAATGAATAGCAACTAACTAGTCCAAAATCTAAAAACTCTAGCGTTAGCCTCTTGGAATACAAGAGGCTTCAAGCAGCTTACCAAATCTAAAGATAGCCTATTGTTGAATTATGACATTTTGGCTTTCCAGGAAATTTGGCTTGCAAAGGCACCAGTGTGGGATAATCATGTGTTAATCTTGAATCCTGCTATCATGCCAGTCAGAGGTAGACCTAGGGCAGGTTTAATGGTAGCTATAAAAACATCCCCCAATATGCAAATTGAACATTGGTTCTCTCCTAACAGCTTTATACAACTGGTAAGGATCAAATATAAGACTGAAGATATTGGGTTGTTAAACATCTACTGGAATCATTCTGCAATATCCGAATCGGATTTCTTTGAAGCTATGGATGAAACATTAAATCTAACAATCCTAGATACGATTTGTAATCATGTAATAATAACTGGTGATTTGAATTTAACATGCCTAACCCAAATGGGATCAACTCTGACGCTGATAGCTAAAAGATGGAGCTCTTATATGGCGGAACGACTGTTTGTAATGCTAAATGGAGCTAAAAAAGGTGATATGCCATCTAGCAGTACATGGCATAGAGGTTCACAAACGGCAACAATTGATTACACCTTTGTAAACCGAGACCTGTTTAATTATATAACTGAATTTCGAATCATATCCCAGAAAATAAGTGATCACGACATTCAATCCATAAAATGGAACTGGGTAATTGATGACCAATTATATGATTCATCTCTAGCTTGTAACCTAATGACTAATTCAGCTCAAAATAGATTTCATTGGACTCCAGCATCTTTACAACTTTTATGTGAAACATTAGATCGGTCTCCGTATAATAACACAGTTCATGGTCCTAATACTTGTCCGTTTTATGTCGAAGAAATGCAGATCTTCAGGACCAAGACACGATCACTATAGTAGCAAGCCTAGAAATCTGCATTCTTATGACCTTGAGGTAGCTACTCATGAATCTCGATATAGGGCTGATAGAAGAAAAATTATAAAAGAAAATTCTCTTGACTGCTCACGACAACTGAATACACTAAAATGTAAACATAAGAATGGATAAGAGCAAGGAAAGCTCTTATGTATTAACACGATGCAGAGGTTATGTTAAAATATCTACAAGAGAAAAATTCAGCTAAAATATGGTCACTTCTAAAACAAACACAGACAAAAGTTCAAATAGTGAACCAAATGAACCCCATTCCCCAAGAAGTATGGTCTACCTTTTTATAAAACTTTATATGCTGACACTATCACTACTAGGCATCAAGATAATTGTGAACCAAGTAAGACGGAGAATCTTGTCTTTGATATTGAAGACATCTTATTGTTCATTGCAAAATTGTCCACATCTCGTGCTCCGGGCCCAGATGGTCTGTCAAACTTCATGCTAAAAAAAAATCCAACTGCATGGGCATAAATTCTAATAACCATCTTTAGTCAAACTTTTTCAACCCACTCCATTCCTGATTCATGGAGGAAATCCATAACTATTCCTATCCATAAAAAAGGGGATAATCAACAACCCAAGAATTATAGACCTATATCTCTCATGGATATACCGGGTAAAATTTTTGCCCGCTTATTATTGAGAGATATCAATAAATGGTTGAATGGTGCGGGAATTAGAGACCCAAACCCAACTGGCTTTATGCCAGGAATGGGGACAGCCATTGATCTGCACATTTTGGAAGTACTAAAGAAACAAGAGTATCAGAGAGGGCAGGCAACATATATGGCTTTTATTGACTTTCAGGCTACCTTTGACTCAGTATGTAGAAAAAGGCTAATCAACAAGCTCCAGGAAGCAAAGTGTCCGAACTATATTACATACTGGATCAATGAACTACACTCTAAAACTACAGTCCAGATCAGATTAGCCTTAGATGGCACCCTATCAGATGCAATTGAAACATTTCGGGGACTAAAGCAAGGTTGCATCTTGGCAAGCACCTTGTTTAATTTCTTTGTCGGCAGTGCAATATGATTTTTTGAAAATAACATCTGATGCTCCCCGTTTGGGAGGGCATACAGTTCCCCGGCTATTCTATGCTGACGATTTAGTGTTGCTAGCGAAGACGCCAGGGGGCTTGCAAGCACTCTTAGATACCCTGAGCTATTATGTTGATGCAAACGTGCTTACAATTAACCAAGACAAGTGCAAAATCATGATACTTGAGCCAAAAAAAAAAATAATCTCCAAAACCAGAAAGTGGCAAATTCAGAATGTGAATATAGGTGTCATCTCTGAATATAAGTTCTTGGGAGTGACAATTAGCAATAACAGGACAAACCATATTTCTGTGAAGTCGAAACCAAGGTTAACACTGGTATAGCACAGTCTAAGATAATACAAGGCAAATTTGGCAAATTTTCATTACTTCCAGCCATTACATTCTACAAGCAAAAGGTCACACCGATAATAACCTATGGTGCCGAAACAAGAGAGATCGTTCCAGAGAATGTGTGGCTAGAATTTGAGGGTCGTTATTGGAAAAAAAATGTATGGCCTTCCAATGTCTACATCAATGTGCTTAATACGACATGAACTCGGTCTAGTATCATTGTATGCAATTTATACATGGAAGATCTTGATGCTGTATCGTAAATATAACATGGCTACTAGAGAAAATGGAATAATGTATACAATGAGAGGACATATGCTAGAATCAGTTAACCCCAAAATTGAGAAATGGAGAAAGTGGGTAAAAGAATTAATGAATATATCTGGTATTGATCTTGAGTTACTCATTAATAATCCAAAGAGGGCAAAAATGAAACCTGAATTGTTTGATTGGATAAGAACTCGAGAGGCATGCATAAAACTAAGAGTGTTTAAACAACAAGCTGTCGCAGCTAAAAAACTTCATGTAATGGAAAACTACTTAACAAAGTTTCCAGATGCCAAATCCAGGTATACATATGATTACGATTGAATATTTGTCATACGAATCAAGTGCGATTCATGAGAAAGAAAACATCCAATGCCAATTGTAGATTTTGTCTTGCACCAACAGTAATGGAGACACTAAAACACTTATTATCGGAATGTCCCGCCTTATTACAACAAAGATGTAAAATATTCAAACATTTGTTTGAGAGTGGGTTCAGCTTGAGTGAAGATATGTTTTGGAATATCTTGTTTAATAGTCAATCTGCCAAATTGAACATTGCAAGTGTTGTGTTCATTGAATCACTAGCCTTGTCGGATCAAAGTGACACTATTAATCTCAATTCCAAAGCGATACAATTTTAACTTGAACTTTTAAATGATGCAAGTGGTCTAACATTCTGTTCCAATCTGTGGTATTACACAATGAAATGGATTGATGTGGACATGCTTTGTTGTTTTGCTGCTAAATTGCACTTTTTACTATTATCTAATGTTATATGTAGTTTTCTTAATTACGATTGAGTACATCAGATATTTTTGTATATTGTAATCTAATGGTTTAATGTATAATTTTATTATTTTTTTTTATTTTTGAAAGGCTGTATTTTACAGCTAAATCAAAATAAAGAAAAAAAAAAAAGAAACCCAAGATCTCTAGATAAAAACAAGAGAGCACTCCTTTGGAACCAACCAGGATATCCCCGAGAGGACTGTCCAAAGTCACACCAGTGATTATCACACTCGGCCTCAGCTGGTGGAGCAAACAACCAGGTGAGGTTGAATCAGCTGTTGAAGATTCAGAGTTGGAAGAAGACCTCCCCCCACCCCCTGTTGGAGATCTGGATCCTAAAGACCATCCTGAGCTGCAATCTTTACTGGCAGAAGGTGGCCCCTGTAGGGCAGACTTCAGCGGAGGTCAAAAAGTGACCTCCTCTTGAAGGCCTTCACCAACATGCCTCTTCTACAGTGAACCAACTGAGTCTATCCCAGGGGACTACAGAAGACATATGCCTCTAGAGACAACACCAGTTCCTACAGTTAGTCCATGTGAATCCTTTGGGTGGTCACTTGAGCTTCAAGAAGACCAAGGGAAGGCTTTCTCTCTATTTCTACTGGCCTAAGTTGGGCTCTGATGTAGATAAATTCTGTAGGAGCTGTCATACTTGTCAGATATCTGTCAAGAGTGGAGCCAAGAATGTGGCACCTTTTGGTGCCTATCCCAGTGGTCGGAGTCCCTTTTGAGAGGGTAGGAATCTACATTGTTGGTCCATTAGACCCTCCAACCTCTTCAGGCAATCGATTTATATTGGTGGTTGTAGACCATGCTACTAAGTATCCTAAAGCTATACCTATGAGGACTGTTACAGCTCAGGCTGTTGCTAAGGCCCCACTTGGTATTTTTACCAGGGTAGGTTTTCCTAAGGAAGTAGTCTGACAGGGGCTCAAACCTTGTCCCACTACATGCAGGCCTTGTAGAAATACTGTAGAGTGACTTACAAGTTCTCAACTGCCTACCATCTTCAAACAAATGGATTGGTAGAGAGGTTTAACATAACTATGAAGAGCATGCTAGATGCTTTAGAAGAAACCCTTAGAAGAAAGTGGGACCTTCTACTGCCATGCCTTCGATTTGCTTATAGAGAAGTTCCTTAAGAGGGAGTTGGATTTAGTCCCTTTGAGCCTCTCTATGCTCATCCAGTTGGAGGTCCATTGGCCCCAATTAAGGAGGGGTTGGAGAGTGCGCCTTCCCCCAAGCCAGTGAGAGTCACTGACTATGTGTTGCGTCTCCGGAGGAGAATGACACATATGATGACAGAAGCATCTGATAACTTAAAAGCAGGTCAGGCCCTGGTGAAGCGTTGGCATGACCAGAAGGCCAACATGGTTGAATTTATTCAAGACCAGCAAGTTTTGGTTATGGTACCTACAAGGCAGAGGGCCTTACAGGACAAATGGATTGGACCATGCAAGGTTGTGGGAAAACTTGGAGAGGTCAATTATGTGATGGCCTTAGGCAATCCTAAGGAGACTCCCAGTCTTTCACAACAACTGTCTAAAAGCCTATGTCTCAAGACCAGAAGTGGGAGCTTTGCTTCTAGCTTAAGTTCAAGAGGAGGAGAGTGAACCTCTACCCGACCTCCTCAGATGACACACTTTTGATGGGAAAATAGAAGTTAATCTCTCTTCTAATCTGACACTGGACAGCAGGAGGAGTGCAAGTTTCTGTCAAATCAGTTTGCCTCCCTGTTTTCACTCTCACCAGTCTTGACCCCTTGGGGCCAACATGATAATCTCACTGGTGAATATTTACCTGTCAAAAGCAGAGGTTACAGGATGTCAGAACATGTAAGAACCCACATAAAGGAGGTCAACAAGAAGCTTGATCCTGGGGGTAATAGAGCCATCTACCAGTCCATGGTCTAGTCCAGTTGTACTAGTACCAGAAGGCAGGATCCAAGGAGTTGAGATTATGTGGACTATAGAGCTCTTAATGCAGTCACAAAGACTGATGGCCATCCTTAACCCAGGACAGATGAACTGGTTGACAAACTTTGTTCAGCCAAGTACCTCAGTACATTTGATCTCACTTCAGGCTATTGGCAAATAGCACTGACATACCATGCCAAGGAGAAAACTGCATTTTCGACCCTAACAGGCCTCTTCCAGTTTAAGGTAATGGCCTTTGGACTAAAAAAAAATTCACCTGCTACATTCAAAGGATGGTTAATCAAGTTCTGAATGGGATGGAGGACTTCTGCATGTCATACTTGGATGATATTGCAGTGTTCAGCCCTACTTGGAAAGAACATGTTGACTACTTAGATATGTTTTGCAGTCTCTTGAGCAGGCCCATCTGACCATAAAGGCAAGCAAATGTCAAATTGGTCAGAGCAAAGTGGTCTACCATGGACATGAGTTAGGAGGAGGAGAAATAAGGCCATTGCCTAGCAAAGTACAAGCTGTACAAGAATGGGTCACCCCTGCTACTCAAACCCAAGTGAGAGGCTTCCTAGGCCTCACTAGGTATTACAGAAACTTCATAGAAAACCATGGTTCCATAGCCTCTCCCTTGAATGTGGTCTCCTCACCCAAATATCCAAGAAGGTCAGGTGGAATGAGGAGTGCACTCAAGCATTTGAAGGATTAAAGAAAATCCTTTGTCAAACTCCAGTCTTAAGAGCCCCTGACAACAGCCAAACCTTAATTGTACAAACAGATGCTTCCAATACAGCTATAGGTGCAGTTCTGAGTCAGCTGGATGGGAAAGGTAGGGAACACCCAATCTGCTTCATCAGTAGGAAACTGAAGGAACCTGAAACAAGGTGGGCAACAATAGAACATGAATGTTTTGCTATTGTGTAGTCTCTGAAGAAGTTTAGACCATACTTGTATGGATCTACTTTTATGATTCAGACACACCACCAACCCTTGAGATGGTTAATGCAGATGAAGGGGGCGGGGGGAAACCTAAACTGTTAAGATGGTCAATCAGCCTACAGGGGTTTGAAATGAACACAGGGTGTAATCACTAACATGCTGATGCTCTCTCCAGAATGTATGACCGACTGGAGTAAGGCGATTCATCCAGGAGTGGATTAAATCCTCCTGTCCCTTAGTCTGGGGGGGGGGGCGAGTGTTAGGGAGAATTCTTGAAAATGTGCCAATTCCCTTCACCTTAGAGTCCCTCAGCAATTTCGTTGGATTTTTGGGGTTTTCATTTTTTACCTGGAGAGAGTGCGACCCTTTTTTCCCCACTCTTATATTTTGATGTGTGTTTTACTCATGTGTTCTTTGATTATGGAGTTTTAGACGGCTCCATAGGCATCATCTTTTCATGTGTGTCACACAGCACCCTCAGTGCAGTGGCACAGGAAAGCCTTGCAGGCTCTCCCAAGGTTTAAATACCTTCTCTGGGATGAACTACTGTTTCCCAGAGAAAGTAAAGTTAAATTGACTTTACTAGTCTTTTTAATTTCCTAGACCCTGCACACCATGTCTTACAACAGAGTGCTGGAGGGGATACCTACTCTCCCCTGATTCTAGAAACTCAAGTAGCAGTCAAATGCTACCCTTTCCTCTTAGAGTGGCTGGTGGCAGTGGTATTACCATGATTTTTCCCGACCGCAAACTGTTCGTAGCTCTGGTAGCTAAAAACTGCGGGAGCCATGTTTTTCAAGATGGCATCTGAGCCCCCTTTGTTTAAACAGGTCCCGGGCTTCTTTTGTCCCCCATTTCATTTTAGGAAGGTCCTTCTAGACTTTGTCTCTGTGTGCCAAACCAGGTTTGGGCCCTTTGTTCCATCGTCTTTGGCGGGCTTCAGGACTGAAGACCGCCTCTGGCGCCTTCTGGGGTGGGCAGGAAGTGAGGGAGGTGCCCGAAACCCCCTTTCCTTAGTCTCCTAGGAGACGCAAATGCAGTCTGGCGTGATTGGCTGACTGTCCAGCAAGGACAGCCACCCTGCTGGGTGAGTGGCAGCTAGGCTGGAATGAATGGGAGGACACTGGATAAAAGGCAAGTCTCAAGGCTTGGAAGGTAGAGTTGACCACTGGAACGAAAGAACCGAAGACAAGCTGAAGGAAGACGTCTGCTGCAACTCCGGGAACGCTGGTTTGCCCGGTGAAGCCCTGTTGCAGGTCTGAAGCTCTAAAGCTCATCACGACAGAGAAGCTTCTTCAAGGACGACTTCTTCCATTGAGTTGGTAGGACCAATCAACTCGTAAGCCACCTGGATACCATTCTCCGAGCTGGCTAGGATTAACCAGGGGGGGGAAGGACACCAGCTTGTGTTCTTGAACAGCTACCAGGAATCAAAGTTTTGCCAGCTTTTTCGACCTGTCCCCGTGCATTGCAGGAGTCTCCCTACGTCCTCCCTCTTGCCACGACTGAGGCTCACGAACCGCGAGATCTGCAGTAACTGCCAGGAACAGAAGTCTTCAGCTGTGTCTTTTCTTCGCTGTAAGGTACTGTGAAAACCCGATTGAGAGAAGTTACCTCTCACGACAAAAGTGCATACAACTTTCAGGCCTGATCATCTTGTGACCCCTCATATGATTCTTTTGTACTTCTGAGAACTTTTACAGAGACTTTAATGTTTGAAAACCAGAACCGTTGTATCTTATCCAAGACTTTTAGCCCATTGACTCTTGCCTGTCCTATTACATTTCATTGACTCTTCTGGTGAACTCAAAGTATCTGTGCTGTCTAAGAATACTTGTGATTCTTTCTGTATATATTCGAAATAACCTTTGCCTTTTTGCTCCTATATCTAAGTAACCTGAATGCCATTTTGCTCCTACTTCAAAGTAGTGTAAATGCCTCAGAACCTTGAGTACAGTACTGTAGTATATTCATGTATGATATTAATTGCCTCCTTCTAGTGAATGTTTTGGAACTGACTGTAAAATAAATTAAGTGTTAAAACCTTAAGTAAAAGTCTATCTGAATAATTGTGATTTCAGACCTCTGTGTAACATCATTTACTGCTCACATTCCCTCTTGAGATATGCCTGGCTGTTCAGCTCGCTACCAAAACTGTGTGGTACAGACTTGTACTAAGGGTTGGTTTTTGCTTACACCTGTAAACCGAATTGTGTGTAGTGGTCCCAAAGGGTACTGCATACAAATCTTGCCTAACATTTAGCAAGATTTGTATGCAGTACGGTAAAGAGCATCCAGAGAACCAGTAATCTGGACCCCCAAATATCTAATGCCGGTTTCCGCCCATCTATAGGGTATTATACCTTTCCTGAACCTTCTCTGTGGGGGGCGGTCGCGTTTAATAGCTCAGACCTGTGGCATTCATTTTTAACCCTGCCACCTCCCCAAAGAGAAGTTGTTCCTGATCCCTGGAAATTAGATTTCTGGCTCTGTGATCAAGAGGAGCATGTCTTTAGCAAACGCTGCGCCTCTCCATGCTCCTGACCCCTAAAGGGAATCCTCCTAATATCCTGGCAGGCCCTAATGCTGGGCAAGAGCGGCTCCAGGTGGATGGCGTATAAGAGCGGTGAGAGTGAGCAACCCTGCTTAGTGCCTCGTGCGACAGTTATCCCCTGGAAAAATTGCCCGTTGATTGCCAGGCGCAAGGAGGGAGTTGGGTAGTTTGCTCTTACCATTGAAAGGAATTTAGAACCAAATTCCATAACCTCCATGGTATGGAAGAGGAATGGTCATTCGATCCGGTTGAATGCCATCTTGGCATCCAGCGCTAGTCTAAGTTCAGGGGTTCTAGGTTTATTTACTTTTTGAATCACATGACAGACCCGCCAAATGTTATCCGAGGTCTGCCTATGCCTAATAAATCCCGACTGGTCGGGATCAATCAGTTTGGGGAGCAGCTTATCCAGGCATGATATCAGAACCTTGTTGTAGATCTTTGTGTCTAGATTAATAAGGGCAATCGGCCAGTATGAACCACATAGTACCTCTTTACCTGGCTTTGGGAGACGCACAACCTTGGCTTCTTCCATTGTCGGGGTGATGCACCCTGTCCCCCCTCCCCCAAAAGCGTTGAAGAGCTGGGCTAAGTGCAGTATCGGTGCCTCTCTAAAGGTTTTGTAGAAACCCGCTGGAAAGCCGTCCGGGCTCCGGGGCTTTTCCTAATGGCAAGGCAGCTAAAGCCGCCCTTACCTCTTCGGGAGTAATGTCTCCCCTCAAGTTCTTCCCATTCTTGAGGAGTGATCTTACGGAGAGGGCCCCGGGACAGGTATTCTGTTTGGTCTCCCTCCTCAGGGGAATCTGATGTGTACAGGAATTAATAATATTCAGTGAAGACTGAAATGTCAGGTAGAGCAGTGCTTTCTTGCCCCCTGCCTTTTATTTTAAGGATTTTCCTCAATTCTTCTTTTTTTCCTAATCAACCTCGCTAACAAGCGATCCACCGTTATTGGCTTTGACATAATATATTTGTTAGAGGTAGAGCAATGAACGCTCTGCAGCTCTAGTTTGCTAAACATCTAATGGCCCCACGTACTCCCCGCGTTATTTGCCATATTTGTTTGTTTAGCTTCCAATTCCTCCTGTAAGAGACCTAGTTGTTTGTCCCACTGGCACTTAATCACGATGAGCTCCCCCTCCTTAATGTAGCCTTAAACGCGTGCTACACCACCTGGTCGCGTACACCCTCTGTTGCATTACGTGCAAATTAATCCAAGATTGTATTCTTTATGTCCTCACATTGGACTCCATCCTTAAGGATGTGGCTAGGGGACTTCCACCACCTTTGGCATGGTTTGTCCCCCCCCCATATTTAAGGTAATCACTATGGGAGCATGGTCTGAGAGGGTGATCACTTCTAGCTCTATACCTGCGACCCTACCCAATAGTGACCTCGAAATCCAGGAGTAATCTATCCTTGAGGGATCTATGAACGTGGGAATAAAATGTGTAAACCCTGCCCCCCCTCAGTTCCATCCAACCATCTACCAACGCCAATTGGGCCATGTGTTCGTTCAAGCAGGCAGATGGCGCCACCTGATTGTGGAACACACATGCACTCCTGTCTTCTCTTGTGTCCCACGCCAGATTAAAGTCGCCTACCAATATTATCTGCCCATAGGCAAAAGTCTCCAATTTGGTCAGTGTTGCCCGCAAGAACAATCTTGCCTCGTATGAGATACTACCCTCTGTAGCTATGAACCGGAAGCCTGGAATCTCTCGAATAATGATTTTAACAACCATACCCCCCCCCCGTCTACCCCTTGATTTTCACCTTATGCCTGTCGCCCCTGAACCTGTGTCTCTTGGAGGACTACAATTCCCGACTACCCAAGAACTGTTCCACCTTTCTTCTCTTACCCGGGGAATTAAGCTCTCTGACGTTTAGGGAGGTCACCCAAAGCGCTTCCCTCTTTCCCATGTTCGTCTTACCGCGCGGCTCGCACTAATGGTAAGTGGCTGCGTTTGGGATCTCCTCCCCTTCATCCTCCCACCCCTTTTCTCGGTGGGCTCAACCAGCCTCTTGCTCCCCCGACCCATCATCTCTGGAATTGAGCCCTTGTAACAACCCAGAGTAAACCTGTGCGGGTCCCCCTAGAACCATGTAGATATACCAAGACTTCCTGTACCACCCACCTTCCCCGGTACCTTACCCCTAACTACCTCCCCCAGGTGGGCTACAACATTCCTTCCTGTAACCACCCTTTTCCATCAGCGTTTCGTTCCTGTATCGATGGTCGTGTGGGCACCTTCCACTCCTGCACCCTCGTCGAAGGGGGTAAAACCGGACCCCTTAAGCTATTTTCTTTTTTTTTTTTTTTTAGCCCCTTGTTGAAAACTACATCCACTCTCGCATTTACGTCTTCAGCAGTTCGCTCGCGGGTCTTTGTTCTTGGCTTGGCGACCCTTCGTCCTCAATCTTCAGTACCCTTGTACCTTCCTCACAGGTGGTGACCCGATTCTGTTTCCCTTCCCATTCGAACAGTAGTCCAAAGGGAGAGGTCAATTTATAGTGTATGGCCGCTCGCATTATGGCACGCACCACCGGGCCCATCATCTTGCGCTTCACCAGGGTGGTCTCGGCTAGGTCCTGGAATAGCTGAATTTCCAAGCCATTGTAGCTGATTGATCTGGCCCTCCTGACAGCCGCCAGCACCTTCTCCTTCTGCCTATACTTGTGTAAGACCACCACTACATCTCTGGGTCTGGCCCCTGGCTCTCCCCTCTTTGGCTCCACTCTGTGTATGCCATACAGCTCTATCCTCGACCAGTGTTCCACTGCGCCATTGTGCATAGATCCTTGTCTGCCACCGCCTCAGTAAGGCCCTTTTATTCTGAAGTTAGATCTTCTCGAGCGGTTTTCAAGGTCTTTGCTCTGGGTCTGGAGGTTCTGCGTGGCCCTTGATAATTGCTCTACCAGCTGGTTGATCCTCCTTATGTCCTCTGCAACCTCTTGTATGGCTCTCTCTGCTGCATCGCTCCGCTCCTCTAGTTTAGTTATGTCCTCCTTCACCTCTTGCAACAATTGACAGTTCTGCTCGCATCATGCTCAACTGTGATTGGTGTTCGCTATCTTCAGGGACATCATTTAGGGGTCAAGGGGTTGCAACTGCGACCCCTGTGGTCTCCCTTGCTACCCCCAAAAAGTGTTTTTTATTAGTATTTTTGATTTCCTTTTTTTTTTTTTTTACATGCAGCGCCAAGTGCCTCTTTGCTTCTGGAATGGCTGGCTTTCTTGTTCAGACCTCTTAAAACAAACAAAAAAAACCCCAAAAAAACAGGGTATCGACAAGTCTAACACTCATTGGTGACCCTAAATGAGAAAGAATAGGATAACCAAATCTGTCTTTCTGGAATTCCATACAATAATTGCTAGACTCATTAAAGGTTTATTTCAGGCACACTTCAGGGGGAGAATCACTGATTTAGTCTCTTCTTAAACAGCTCAACTCAGCCTTTCATTCTTCTTGGGTCGATAAATGAGTACCAACACAGGTTGGGTGATATTGTATGTGTATTTGTTCTATAAAAAGTGCTTAAGCGTATGTATTATATAATAACACATCATTATCATTTGGTCATGGACGTCTGCTTGCATTCACAGTAATTGGGTAATATGGGCCTATATACACTGATCTTAACGAAACAATACATATGGTGATTCATTCGTGTATGAAATGTATACACACATTACAGTGATATTGTAACTATTTTTCATACCGTACTTAGGAACTACGCGCTATGTGATACCGCTTCCTGTTTTGTCAAGTGGTGAAAGGTCATGTTCCATCACTTCCAGTGATATCACTTTGTCGTGGGGTCAAATGACACTTCCTGTGATGTCATCAGATATCAAGGGTCATATGATGTCACTTCCACCACCCCTGGCATTTTGGTGAAACGAAGCCCCTGGCTATCGTGTCCCCAAAATCCTGAAAGCATTGGCGGAGGATCTCCTGGGTGACCACTTATATCTTTTGCAGTGCTTGCCAGCGTCTCCAAAGTCCCTGATCTGCCCCAGCCGGTACCTCACTGTCTCTGCTCCAGTCTCTGCAGATTGCCCTCCTGTGTTTTCTTCACTGAGTTGGGGGCAGCTTTTTTGTTCTTCCCCTTGTTTTCGGACATGGTGTGTAGGCAGGTCTGATGGGGAGACACCTGTCCCTTCCTCTTCTCCCTTATATCGTGTCTCACCCTTCGTACCTCTTCTGGCCACTTTTACAGGGTGTAGGAACCTCTTTCCTCTGCCGATTTGTGTGTCTGCCCTTGATTGTGCAGGGGGCTGAGGGTTTGAACTTCCCTCTAACTGTGTGCAGGTGAGCCACTGTTTGTCTTCTTCCTCTGGTTTCAAATGACCCTCCTCCTGGCCTTGGTGCCAGGATCACTCTGCCCTGAGCACGACCAAATGGCCTCTCCCTATTCTTACTTGCCCCCTTTGGATGTAGATGTACTCTTTAGCCCTCTATTCGCCCACCGGATTGGCCCGGGAGGCTAGGCCCCCACCTGTCACTGTCTCCTATGCGTGGTGCGCCTCTTGCTCCCTTATCGCCTTTGATGTTCTTCTGGATGGGGATGTGCTGGCTGAGGCACTATACACAGCTCCAAAATTTACTTCAAATGGACCTCCAGCCGCCCCAGCTATACCACCACAGGAGCTCACCTGGTCTTCTCGGCAAAGTACTGGCTTTAAAGTGCTTCCTGGAGCAGAACCATCTCCGGTTCCGGAAGCACCTCAAGACCTTCCTCTTTGCTTCTGCCTTTTCTCTTCATCTCCCCTGCTGATCTCCTGTCTGATACTGCAATGGTCTCCTGGCTACCCTCTGAATTCGGGCCCAGATCCTGCATGCCCAGTTCCACACCCACACTGCTTCCTGGCAACCCCCGCTCTTGGGTCTGTATCTGCAACCCTACAGTCCCTTTACCTGTACTTATTGGATACCTGCTCTCTGCACTTAACCCTTGCACTTGTCACCGGCTGGCCGCACTACTTACGTTTTTTGATCCCTTGTATGGCATTCCTCCTCTGCCCATGGAACTTTTCCCCTCCCCTCTCACCTGCACTTGCGCAATCTCATTGTCACTAGGCCTAGTAAGATCATTATCTTTGTCCTCCCTCTGTTCCCCTCCCATGCCTCGTCGCTCCTTGACACACTTGTGTATAGGTGCGTTATAAATGCCATATTATATCAGTTTGGTCATTGGCCCTCCCACCGCGCTCCCCCCCCCCACTCCTCACCGTCAAACTGCTCAAAGCTTGTGATCGTCCCGTGCTGATCACTGCCTGCTCTGGCCAGCATCTACCTGCCTTCACCCTTTCCTTGGGCCAGGGCGCACGCTGGCTTGTGATGGTTATCCCCAAAAGGGGATTTTGGGGGGTGGGTGGAGAGAGTCAAGCCCCTCAGTGTCTCTGCCTTCCTACCTCTTGACTTTCGCTGTACGGCCCCTCCCGGGCCTCTGTGCCGCTGCGGGTCCACTTCTCCGCTGCACAGCTCTCAGCAGTGGGTTACGGGTATGGCCCCTCAGGATCCTTCTGATCTCACTGAAATGATGCTTCTCCGGCACGGGTGCGGCGCAGGCAATGTCGCAGGCAGCTCCTTTCGGACGGGCTTGCCGATACTATGCCACAAGAATGGATGAGTGTTTTTATTTGAGGACTGTTGCTTTGTACAGTTTGAGTTGTCTTTGGTATTTTATTTTGCCTTCTCTGGTGTATTGCTCTCTCCATTTTGTTCCCATTTTGTGGTTGTTTTTTTCAGTTCTTCTATGAACCGTTTTGCTGTCAGTTTGTCTGGTGCTGCTTTGAATTTTTTAGCTGCTGCTAATTGGTCAAGGGCCTTGGTGATCCAATTGTTCAGTGCGTCTTCTGTTGTATCTTATATTTGTATCGGAGGGATCTCTTTCGATTGGGACGGTTGCATCTAGAAGGTTTGTTAGGGCCTCTAGGTCCAAGTTCTTCCTTATTTCTTTTGTTGCTGGTGTTGAGTATTTCCTTCCCGGCTGGTAGACAGGTTTGGGGTGTGTTGTATAATGGTATCAAGTAGTGGTCATTCCACACCATTGGTGTAGGTGTTGTAAGGAACTCATGGTGGCAACAGTAAAGACAGGCACAAGTGATCACAGTTCAAGGGTGTTTATTAAACTGTATATGCAAGTTGGAAAAAAACATAATCTAAACCTAAATCTAAGATGGAAGCAGGCTATGACCGTCAAATGAAAATAAAGCAGTCCTAGTGGCGCGTCTTGTCGAAAAAAAGGGCCTATACTAAAAACTATTGCCAAACCTTAGAACTAGTTACAAAATGGGTGCAGGATAATGTTCACAAGAAAGAAAGAAAGAAGTATTTACAAATGATAAGTCAGAATGTGGTAACCGGGGTCTCCTTTCCCCACGTTGTGAGCACGGGACAAGGCAGGACTCCTGAGCACAGCACACTCTCGAGCTTTCCCAGCACGAGATGACCGTTCTGTTTTCAGCTATTGGGACCTTGGATGGTTAAATCTTTTTTTCTCTTGAAAAAAGTCTCTTGCCTTTGAGGACCTGATGTATTCAAATAACAAATAAAAAAGTTCCTTTCCGTAGCTATTCGGGTGATGACTTCTCACCCATGGTCCCCCCTCTTGCAGGCTCAGACCCTTCTCGTATGTTTGCTTCCCTCCATCGGGTTTCCTATGGCCTTCACGTGCCGTTGGGTGTTTGCTTTTCACTCCTGGATCCCCCACCTCTGGGCTCAGATCCACAAAAGCTCCTATCGATGACGGGCCCTCCCTGGCTTGGATCTCTTGCTTCTGAGGCCCTGATATGTTCAAAACCTTATACAAAAGTTTTTTCTGATGACACTTGGGTGATGATTCTTCACCCCTGGGTTCCCTTCTTCCGGGCTCAGACCTCTTTCGAAAGTCAGCCTCCCTACGTCGGGTTCACTCTGGCTTATATTCAAAAGATTCTCTGTTGTATTCACGTGTCTGTGGGTGATGGATTTTCACCCTAGGGTCCTCCTCTTCCAAGCTCAGACCCTTCTTGATTGTTTGCCTGCCTCTGGGTCACTATGGCTTTTTCCAAAACAATTTCACCTGTGGCATTCACAAGTTTTAACGTCCCCTTTTAAAATAGTTCACTGTGGACATCCCTCTGTCGGGTTCACTCTTGGCAACCTTTGCTAATCACAGTTCTTTCTCCTCCTTTCACTATTGGGGATTCCTCTCCCTTAGCTTTCGTGTAGGTCAAAGACTTTCGACTGTACAGGGGGTTTTGCTAGAAGCCTGGATTACCACTTTGACCGTATCCTTGCGGCTCACCTAGGGTTTTCTAGTATTGGTAGTTTCAACAAACGTGGGATCAACCAAGTCTCTCGAATGAGCACCCACGTGGTGTCGGACCCTCTGCAGCTGGTTTTCCCTTAATGTTAACAATTCTATGAACTTTCCTTAATTTGCCTTTTTCACTTTCGTTCAACACAGTTCAGTTTCATATCTGCTATCCCCTCGACTCACCGGCTGTGATGAACTGCATAGCTTTTCTTGTCTATGGAGTCAAGGCCGGTACCACGGTGGCAAGCTTCTCTCCCTGTTCTGATTATCAGTGTAGGCGTGCTCTGTATACCGTTGACATCTGCCACAAGCATTGGCTATTTGCAGCCTTTCGATTCCTTTCATGGGAGCTATGCGGATCTTGGTCAGAAAGGGCAAGGTCGCTTTTCTCCTTGTCAACCCTGCAGTTCCCGCTGCCTTTCTCCTCCTCTTAAACTGCCATGCTTGGATATCTGTCTCGGTGTGTGGTCTGCCTTGCTCGCAGTGTGCTCTCGTGCTCCACCCTTTATCCCTGTGGGGAAGGGAAAGGGCTGACAGGTGTGTGTGATTCTGGTGAATTGCCTGACCCTTGTGTTGGGACATGTCAGGTAAACGGCTCTTGTGTTAGTCCGTTGTATGTAAATATTTTTGTGTCGGAAAATGGAGGGTGTAGTGTTTTGGAGTATCCTACGTGGTAGGATGGGGAAAAGGTGTTGGAAGAAGGGCAATACCAGTTGGTGTCCCACTTCACTCCCCGAGGACCACCCCCATCCAGGTGATCCTCCCTCACTGGTCCACCCCCAGACACTGTATCCAATAGCGATGGCAGTGTACTGGCCACCTGGATGACAGACCCCCGGGGACTAGTCAGGGAAGCACCAGGTTTCTCACAGTGGCGTGGAGGCACATAGTTCTTCCCTGCAGAAAATTGCATCCAGGGTGTCTCTGCCGTCAGGGGTGGATCCATTTACTATTTGCTTGAACTGCAAGGTTTTGCGGAGTGTGCAGTGTGACTTTGCTCTGTGCTCATTTTCATTTTTGAATCATAGGTTGAAATCTCCCAGTGTGACTTGGTTTTCGTGGTGGGTTGATATCATGGCAGTCTCATCTGCTAGTGAGGTTGTAAGAAGGTGGTCTGTTGATCAGGAGGAATACTATGTTGGATTGGTTGGTTAGTTCTATCTTGATGAGGAGGGATTCATAGTCTTGCGCGTTGGTTGCGATGATTCGAGATGCTTGGGCGTGTTCTTTGTGTATAATTGCAATTCCGCCTCCCCTTCAGTTTTCTCTGTTGGTGTGTATTTTATAGTTGTCGGGTATTGCTTCGTTCGCAATGGCTTTATAGTTGTCTGATAGCCAGGTTTTTGTAAGGCAGAGCATGTCTTTGCCTCCTTCGTTTAGGTCTTGGATTTCTGTTGAGTGTTTTTGCCATGGATCTAACGTTGATGAGGCTGAAGTGTAGTGTGCTTGATTTCCCTTTCGGGGGGTTGTTAGTATTGGTTGTTCTGACCGCTGTGGTGTTGGTTGGGTTTCCGTTCCAGGTGGGTTTTCCCCGGTGAGTCTGTTGGGTGGGGTGGTCCTTGGTTGGTCCGTCTTTGTCGAGTACACCGATAAGGATTATGGCGGGGTTGGTTTGTTGCGGGTGGTAAATAGGGTAGCTACCCCACTGTTGTTCCAGTCTTGGTGATGTATGGGATGTAGAGTGTGATGGATTCCAGTGTGTTCCTTGTTATATTTATTTATTTGTATCACGCTCATATACAAGTTTTCTGGTTGGGTTATTATTCATGGTGGAGACCGGGTTGGGATGGTTTATTAGTTGTCGTGTTCCGTTTGGTGTCCTGGTTGAGTCTATATTTGTGACGCTTGTTGGCTGTTGGTTTGTTGTTGCTGTGCCGTTTTTGTTTACCCCGTTGTCCAATGTGGACAGGTAGTGAGCAATGTAGTCCGTCTTTGCTCTTTTATTTGTATGTCTCTTTGGGCATCTGTGATGTTTATTTGGTGAGTTTTTGGGTATTGTGGGATCATGCTGGTCCGTGCCTTCCCGAGTGGTTTGAGTTTGCTAATTATTTCTGTTGTCTGATTTGGCTTCTTTTGTCTTTCTTGTGGCGAGGCATGATGTGTGGGTTGTGTTCCTTTTGAGTTTGCACCCTCTTTCAGTTAGTGTTTTTCCTGGTCTTTTGAGTTTAGTCTTTGCTGTTTTTGGTTTGTTGTTTGTATTTGGTAGGCTCTGGGTAATGGAGACCTCAGTTGATGGGCCTTTGTGATTCCGTTTGTTTATTACTTTTCTTTATTGGAACCTAAGTGTTTTTATTTTTTTTGTTTAATCGTGGAGGTCCTTTTCGGTTATGGTTATTGATTGTTGGATTATGCGCAAAGCAAACATGAATACTGTGAGAATGAATACATGTGAATACTGGCATATATTGGTACAGTCAGCATGGAAAGGTATTGATTGTGAGGGTGCTGGGTTCCTGCTGCTGACTGGGATGGCAAAGGATTCTCATCCAGGGGGTGCATGCTATGTTTAGGCCTCTGCCTTCCACTTTAGCCCAAAATACTCTCAAGCTTTTACCCTTGCCACATTGGGAGTCATTCAGCACAAGTGCAACTAAGAAAAAGCGGAATGACAATCTGTATTGGTCCGCATATCACCCTACAAACTCTGATCTGAAATAGTTAGTAAGTCATCCCCAAATCATCAAGAACAAACATGTTTCATGGCCATGCTCTTGAAGTAATCGGCAGGTCATCCCAGAATCATTCCCAAATCATCAGGGACAAACGTGCAATCTCTTGAAGTGATCAGCAAGTCAGCCTAAAAGCGTAAGGACCAAAGAGTTTTCTAAAATGGGGATGATGTTAGTTAGCATAATCCTACTAAACTCATCCCCAACCATTCAGAGACATTTGCTGATGACTAGTTATGTTATTTATACTGCGCACAAGGCAAAGCACGAAGGCATAGGGGCGGCAGTGTGATGACGTCTGATGATGTGGGAATGACTCCTAGTGTAGTTAGATGATCTTCAGATGACCACAGGATGGTCTCTAAAGTCATCCTTTTAGAACAGGGGTATGAATGCTTTGTGATAGCGTTGGTGTTTGCCGGTCCTGTCGGGTCCGCCATAGTTATGCAAAAGAGAGTAAGATGTGATCTGAAGTGTTGTGATAATTGGGTTCTGTTTGCAAGGCAAACTTGGTGAATTGTAATTTAGTACACTATGTAATGTTGGATGTAAAGTGGAGGGGCAGGGGGGTCGGCAGCATGCTCTTGCAATCCTGAATGTTTGATGGCATATTTACCAAATCACTACAAACACTCAGAAAATGTTTTATTTTGGTAGAGTAGCCTAAAATCAGCATTCTATAAATACTTTAAAAAACAGATACACACCTGATAAAATGAATCCCCAATAGTTACAGATCACCAACAGTTCATTATTCCGTGACTTTTCATAAAAACATGACTTGATCTATTCTTAGTATCACTGCACCATTCATGAAGTGCAAAAGGTGCCAGATTGACTATGCTCCGATACTGGTGCTCTTTAGCTTTTGATATTACTCTTCCTCCAAGCCTTTACAAAGGACCTCACGCTGTACTTCACTAAACAGTTTTAATTGTGTCCACGGATCATAGTGTACGTGGGCCAGATAAGAAAATAAAAAAATAAATAAAAACTTTGTAGGGTTTCAATTAAACTATTACAAAACGGATAATAGTCGGTACCTAATTTATACCAACGGTTAGCTGTTGGCGCCAGTGCAAGTATATTTAACCTAATTTTCATGTACAGCGAGCGTGTATATGATGACTTAATGCCAACCAAGGATCCTCCGCTCCAAACACTCTATCAAAGCTTAAACTCCAAAATGAGTGGCTTAGTCAAGAATAGAGACTGCATAAAAGGTCAATGGTGTTGGTAACTAAATGTAAGGGAATGGAGTGGTCAAACTAAAATGGAAAAACCCTGGTTCCTTGAAGTTGAAAAGGTTTTTAAGAAGTTTGTTTCGTACCATTCTAGTTTTCTTTTTTTGTTCACAACGAAACAGTGGGGTGCCTTACTTGGGAGTAAGCTATCAAAGTATAATAGCACGTACCAATCTATTGTGATAAAATGTACCCTTTACACTCTATGGAGGCTGTGTTCATTAGACCGTTTGAAAGGTGGCTGATGATAAACCGGGTTGGTAGGTTAGGTAAAGAAGGTCCAGTTGTCGGTCCCCTGGTGTACAGTGGCAATCTGGCACCCCTTTTTAGTTTTGACTATTAGGTGGCCCTAAATCACCACTTATACGCCAAACTATTGCATTGGAGTACAGCTAGGGAGAAATGGTATATAAGGAGGGACGCAAAGCTTGTAGGTGTTTACCCACCCATTGACTGCCCATGGCCATGATAATCCCTATGGTGGTTTCCACGCTCTTCCCTGCCCAAAACCTATCCTCCTGGGATATCTTTGACCTAACTTCAAACCTTGCGCTGAAGTGCCTCCCAGCCAGTGTTTTTATTAAAAGCAGTCTACTGAGAGTTAATGACTGGAGCTTTAAACGCACTACTGGTGTAATAAAAATGTCTTCACAAGGTCTGCCTTTATTTAGCCTCTCGATTTTGTGAAAACAAGCATTGCCAACACCAATAGTTTTGACTTGTGTATAAGTATTAGGCATTTGACAAGCACTGCTATTATATGCCCAGGTATTGTTCCCATTTTGCGGCTTCTACCATCCATGATCAGTTATTGGCACTGCCTGGAAAATGTCTTTCTTGCACATACACAAAGCCAAAACGGTTGGCATTGTGATTCACTGCTTGTTAAAATAATTTGAGTATGTCTTTGGCTCAACGGACTTGCTTTCAAGTCTCCCAAAATGCAACTCGGTCATTGCCAGCCTGGATGTGTTGAAATAATGCACAATGAAACTGGAGAAAACATGCCTTTCTAGTTGCTAAACAACCAGGAAATGCAGGCACTTTTAAATGAGGGTTGGTTTTGAACGGTTGCTTCTCAATGAAGTCTTTACTACCAGGAGTTTTTGAGGCCTTCTAGGTGATGGTTATAGTGTGTAAGGCAGCATTCCTCTTGGGCGGAGACTGGAATCTACTGGCAGTTAATCTGCACACGTTTTATCTACCTGTTTCAACTTCAGCTGCAGTTACCTTGTCCTGTTGATGGGGCAGCCTGGAGCCCTCGGGGTTCAACAGAGGTGTCTTTGGTTTTCCAGCTTACATTTGTAGGCCTGGGCCTACTTTGGGCGTTATGTCCCTTTTCCTAAACGGAGTGCCTCTCACAAGTTATATTTATTTGGATGTTTTGTGGAGTGGGACCTGCCACACAGCGGTCTTCATACATTTTTTGCCCGGGGCCCCCTGAACGAAATGTGGGCAGGCCGTTCCCCCCAGCCCCAAAATATCAAATGGGCATTAAGTCCAAATGGCTACAAACATTTGCACGCTATCGCAGCACCACGCTCCCAGTATAGTCCTTGGGCTCCCCCACCTGCTCCCATCACAATCTGTGGGCTCCCTCATCCCACTCGTCCTACGTCATTCCCTGAATAATCAGTGGGCTCCCCCTTCCCCACACCCTGCATAGTCCCAGGACCCGCACTTTATCCAAAAACAACCCCAGGGCTCACACACCTGCTCCAAGGCCTCCCCCAGCCGCTCCAAAAACAATCCTAGAGCCCCCCCGCTACAAAAACCACCACAGGATCTCCCCCCTCTTCCTTACTTCGCAAAATTTCGTTTCGTTCCTGTGACTGGATTCAAACCCCCTGGAGCGCACACTCTGGAAAGGAGAGGGCGCGCTTAAAGGGTGTGTATTTCCTGGGTCAGCCACTCCCACTGACCCTAAGCCTGGTCCCGTCACACTGAGCATGTGCGGCTGGGACCATGGTAGGGTGGGATATGCACAAACGTGCATGTACCATCCAAAACTGGCTTTTTCTTTCCTCCATTTTTTTCTGTGATCGTTTCAGGCTGGGGTTCTGTGCCCACCCTGGGAATCGGGGGCACTCCTTCCCAGGGGGCACGTCCCACGGTTTGAAGACCTCTACTTTAATGTTAGACATAGTTGTGAAACAAGATAATGAAACATGACTGACAGAATGAACATGGCATAACATGACCTAATCACCTTGTATAACCAAACCGGCATTGTCTAAAATATTTATATCATTTGAACAATCAACGTGCCAGTCGCAAAACGCGTTAGGAAGCTGCCGAACTTTCGGTTTTAATTGTTTTTGGGAATGCAATATTTGGATGGTTTTTAAATTCGCCGTTGTGATGCACTGATAAAGATTACTTTGCAACTCAAAACCCGACAAGCTGTCTTCACTATGGATACTTTGAAGAGTGCAACTTATTGAACTGTTGCTATGCAGCAGTATTGAACATATATATATATTATACTATACAATTTTAGGGAGAAGACATTAAAACAGTAGCAAAACTCCAAAAATATCAAATTAGGTCACAACGGTGCAATCAGGAAGGAAACATTTAAAAAAAAATAAAGGGGGGGGACACAAGGGTGGAATAGGGTTAGGTCTAGATGCATTTGGGGGGAGAAGGGGCAGGGCGGCATTGAAAAACTGAAGATGTACATCAAAAGCACACATTCAAGTTAACCTTTGTGTTTGGTAACAAAATGCATAGGTCCTAACAGACCAAACGTGCTCAACCTGCTCCTGCAGATTAAATGTGACATGATGCAGCATACCAAACCAATGAGAGCATAGCATTTCAAAGCTGGGCAGGGCATAGTGAAAATAGCCTAGGGTACTTTGCCAAATAGCAAAAACATGGCGTAGCATAGTACACCAAACAAATAACAATGTAACCTGGCAGCATAACCGAACCACAAAGGTAGCATGTTCCAAATATAATATGAGCTTGGAGGACACAAACACACACGTGGTCAGCTTTGGAAGTTGACTAGCAAAAAAGGAATGCCGGTTTGAAGTGGATGTTATGGTCATGAAATCCACGGCAAGATAACCCATTAATTCCACTGTGAGGCAAATTGATCTTTCTTTTCACTAAGAGGTGCTATCTCCAGACTACAGGAAGAAGCATTTGGGCCCTTTTTGGCAACAGAGCCATATTTAATCCTGGGTAGAAAATGTGCAAGCCCCTCTAGCCATCGGATACTGGTAATAGACTCTTGACGATTAAGAAATTGTGTGCTCTGTGTATGTGTACAATTTGAGGTGGAAGTGACTTTCTGTCGCAGGCTAGTAGCTTGCAAGTTAAGTGTTATCCCTGTTTAATTATTTGATAGAAATGGTGACTTCCAGAATAGGGAATTATTTGTTTGGATTGTGTATTCTAAAGTGCTGCCTTAAATTTCTTCCTAGTGTTTGGAGACCCTGCAGTGTTTGCAAAGACTAAGGAAGAAAATAAAACTTTGCCAATGCTTGCTTTTAACAGGACCTCAGTGAAGGCCACACATACTGATTATAAATCAAGTGGTTTAGGCAGACCTGTTCAAGACCTTTTTTTTATTACACCAGTAGCGTGTTTACAGCACTAATTAAATCATTCGATTTCAGAAGACTACTTTGATAAAACCCTATCAGGCACTTGAGTGCAAGGTTTGATTTTAAGGATTGATGAAGGTAGCTGAAAGAGAACCAAGAACAGTGTTTTGCACGGAGAGGGGGCAGGAAATGGGTGGGAATGGCCATAGAAATCGGCATGGCCATCGGCAGTCAATGGGTAGGCAAAACAGCACCTAGAAGAACAGTGTCCCTCCTCAGATGCCATCTCTCCATAGCTGTAGTCTAATGCATTTGTTTTGGCTTATAGCTGGCGCTAATGTGCCACCTTATAGCAAAACTAAAAATGGCAAAACAATGAGAATTAACCAACCTCCTTGGTGACTAAGAAAAATACCATCACTCAACACTCCTACCTCATTCGTTCCAAGCACTCCTACATTCTCAAACAATGTATATACATAGAAATGAGGTAAAAACAATAGCGTTCTCACCCAAGAAAATAGAAATAAGGTAATTTACCAAGTGGACTTCTTTCTTGTGAAACCACGTGTGTCTATGGTTTTATAATTTTCCATACATCACTTGTGTAACATTTTTGTATTTTGAAACCCTCTGATATTCCAAAAGGCACATGTTTCAACATACCAGACTATTTCTTTATTGTCCTGTCTTCCTCCAGGTCAAACAATTGAGCATGCTATTCAGAACGGTACCCTAAAATGGCCACAGGGAATAAGGCGCCTGTACACAAGTGTTTCTAGGCGCGACAAGTCAAGGAGGGAGAAACCAGGAGGACAAAATAACAATCTTACTAGGCCTTGTGTAATTCCGATCATGCAAGTGTGGGGAAGGGTCGGAAGTGCCGGGGGGGAGCGGGAAGGGGAAGTGCAGTTAACTCACAAGTGCAGCCAGCGGGTGGTTCATAAGTGGAGAGAGAAGGGACTGTAGGGTTGCAGATACGGACCCTTAAGTGCTGGGGAGCCCAGAGGCAGTGCAAGGGCAACTGGATATGCAGGAGCCTAGGCCCGAGTTCAGAGGGTGACCAGTGCTTGGACTAGTGCTGGGAGCAGTTGGGATATCAGCAGAGAAGAGATAAAGTGGAAGCGAAAAGGAAGGTCTTTAGTTGCTTCTGCAACCGGAGGTAGTTCTGCTCAAGTTTGAGAGAGACAGGGAGGCTGTTCCAGAAGCCCCAGGAGAGGAGAGGGATCTGACCCTTAGAGAGTTGGAGGTGGATGAGCGGACAGCTCGAGAAGGAAGATGTTTTGGATGAGAAAGTTGGAGGCAGAGGGTCTTGAAGTTGATCCTTGCAGCCACGGGAAGCCAGTGAAGAGATATCTGAGCTGGAGAGATACGATCCCTAGGTTTGATGCCAAGGACAAGTCTCACAGTCCTGTTCTGGATAAGTTCTAAAGGTTGAAGAGTAGAGGCAGGAAGATTTAGAAGGAGGCTGTTGCAATAGTCCAGCTTAGACAGGACCAGAGCTCTGGAGACAGTGAACTTCTGGGGGAAAGTGAGAAAAGGAAGAATAACTCTGAGGAGGTGCAACTGATAGTTTGACTTCTTGGAGACATCCGAGATGTGAGGAGAGAAGGAGAGGGTGGAGTTGAAAATGACACAAAGGTTCTTCGCCTCACAGGAAGGAGCAGGAATAGAGCCCAGAGTGGGCGACAAGGGTGAGAGGGAAGGACAGAGTGGGTGTCCCAATGAGGAGGAGCTCGGTTTTACTGGCATTAGGCAGAGATCATTGGCGGCACACCATTTCCGAATTGCGGCCAGACAGCCTGGCATGAGAGAAGAAGCAGAGGTGGCTTAGGGGAGCTTAAAAGATAGCTGAGTGTCATTCGCATAACATTGGAAATTGGAGCAGAAAGTAGTGATGCAGTGGGCAAGAGGTGCCAGGTAGTGGCTGAAGAGCCAGGGAGAGAGGTTAGACCCCTGGGGAGCACCACAGAGAGAGAGAGAGGTAGAAGAGACAAGGGGAAAGATCCAAGTTGGACCTGAGCTCGGTCGGTCGATGAGAAAGGAAGTCAACCAGGCCAGGACCTGATCAGTTAATACCAAGGTTGTCGCAGAGGCGATTGGGCAGGATGGCATGGTTGACTGTGTCAAAAGCAGAGGATAGATCGATGAGAATGAAGACAGAAGGGAGATTAGAGTCACAATTGGAGAGCACGTTTTCGCGGGTGTTGAGAGCAGTTTCCATGCTTCTGACAGCTCCAAAGCCATACTGGTGGTCATGGAGGCAACCAACAGATTCAGTATGTAGATTAAGCTGGGAGATGTCCAGCATTTCCAATGGTTTGCCCAGGAAAGGAGGGATGGAGATCCAGCAATTGTTAGCCGGAGAGGAAGGATTGGCTGAGGGCTTCTTTGGAAGTGGGTGTACAAGTACGTGCGTAAAGGGAAAGTTCCAGTGGCAAAGGAGTGATTGCAGAAATCGGCCAAGGCTGGAGCAAGGGTGTCGATGTGGTCCTTTCTGCTTCTGGATGAGCAGGGGAAAACCTGCTTTGACGAGAATTTCATTGATCGGACTTCTCTAGAAACATCGATGGGTGAAGAGGGGAAAGGAGGAGAGACTACCTCAGATGGGCCAGAAGTGGTAGAGCAGGAGTAAGAGGAGGTAGAGGAAGAGAGGGTGATCGGATGTCCTGAGCTTTAGTAGTGAAATGAGAGGCCAAGGCCGTGCAGAGGACCTGGGAGGAAACGGGAGATGTAGAAACATCAGCAGGATTGGTCAGCTCCTTGCAGATTTTGAAAAGTTCGGCTGAGTTAGATGCTGCAGAGGTGTGGGCTTGGATGTAGGCTCTCTTAGAGAGGACAGAGCATCTTTACTGCCTTTGGAGCAGGCGGCAGGCCAGTTTGTCAGGGAGTGCGCCCGATGCCCTCCACTTCCTCTCTGCCGCCCTACACTTGCGTTTAAGGGCGACGAGGTCCGAATCGTACCATGAGTTGCACTTGGATTTGGGATTCAAGCGGATCGTCGTGACAGGGGAAAGGACATACAGTGTGGCAGATAGAAATGAAGGTTAGAGAGGTGTGTCAGGGTGTGAGTCAGCCAAAGGTGCAGGAGGAGGAGAGAAAGTAGCTGCGAAAGCCTCAACTGACACAGCCGTAATGGGTCGGATGACCGAGAAGGTTGGTGGCAGTGGTGGAGTCAGCTTGACCTGCGGGAAGAGAGAGGTGGGAAGAAAGGAGAAAGTGATCACTCAAAGAGAGAGGAGTGGTGAGAGGCTTAGAGAGGGGGAGGTCTGAGGAGATCAGAACATCCAGGGTGTGCCCCGCAGAGTGAGTCAGGCCAGAGGGAAAGAGAAGGAGAAGTCGGCCCACTCGGAGAGGAAATAGGTGGCCTGTAGATAGTGGCCACAGTGAGAGAGAGGCCAGGAGAGAGAGAGAGACTTGCAGACCAGGCATTCAAAGGAGGAGTAGTGCTGAATTGGAATGATAGAAGCAGGGATCCACTCTGGGGGAAAATCAAGGCTACACCCCCACTGGGACAGTTGGTTCTGGGTTCTCAGAGGATCTTGTAGCCATCTGGAAGGAGAATGTCGAAACCTGTGACAGCGCTGGCCATGAACCAAGTCTCGGTGAGACGGAGTATATCCAAATCAAGCTCTTCCCGGAGATGGCAGATGTCAAGATCGTTTGACAGCCGAACGAGAGTTGCGATAGCGATGTGGAGCAGGTTGCTAGAGTTGAAGGAATTCCAGGGAGGGGTACAGGCCAGAGGTACTCCCTGCGGAAGTGTTGGAGGTGCCCGAGGATGGGCAAAGGAGGAAGGAAGAGAAGAAACAGTAGTAAGAGAGGGAGAATGCCAGAGGGGTGGCAGAGGAGGGAGTCAATGGGGTGGCCAGAGAAGCAGCTGGATGTGCCGAAGAGGTGGCAGAGGAGCCTGAGAGGGTTAAGAAGGGATAGCAGGAGAGGAATGGCAGTTGATAAGCCACAGGAAGTGTCTATCAAAGAGGAGTAGATTGGCCTGAGGGCCCTGGACCAAGACAGTGCCATTTAAGTAGACGATGGTCTTAGAGGACTGGAAGGGGGACAGGAGGCATGAGCATCTGTATCACAGAACACAGGTCAAAACGTCAAAATAAAGCACTACATGCACCATTTGTGATGCACTTCGTAAAACTTAATCACTCAGAAATTGATTTAAGGTGGACAATTCTGGAAGTCCTAAAATCCCCCCAACACCTGTGGAAAGACTACTCCACAAAAATGAAAAATTATGGATTCTGCACTTTGTATATCACCTCACTTTCCAGAGTTATTCAGGCTACCCTTGTTTATATGAAATATCCTGGAAAAACCGTGACATCTACCGAATTGGTGGACTCTCCGAAGCAAACGGCGTTTAGCAGAACATAGAGTTGAAAGTAAACCAATGTTTTGGCCTTCTCACTGAGATTAAGCAAGAGTTAAGAACATGATTTACACACTGAGCCCAGTCAAATAGGAGAAATATGATCACCTCTGTTTTTAGAAGTGAAGGTAAGACCTTGTGAGGTGGGAGGATGGCTCAGGGGCAGCAAATCTGTCTTAAAAGCAAGAAAATGCAGAGCAACACATGTACGAATCCTGCTCCCGCACTTAGACTGGTCCGGTACTAAGCTCTTCATTTAAAAATAAATAAATGAATGAATGAACGAACTAGGGACCTGTTTTTCATTGTGGAAAAAGCAGCATATTGCATTTGTGAGTGTCCTCACAAACCAAGTAAAGCTCTAGAGAAACGGCAAGTCCAGAGGTGCACACATTTCAAATTTCAAGCTACCATCCAGGCTTAGTTACTTGCTCCCTCAATTGTCTACATATACATTCTTACTCGCCAAGAGTCAATTAGGACTAGGCAATGGCAAGTGGAAATTTGAAGGCCTGGTAAGGCTAGACCCGACTAGGAATACATTTTTAATTTGTTTGCTGTGGTTGGTTCTCAAATCCCTTCCTCTCATCATTTTGATAACATGACACCTATGTCAGTAACTAAGCTGCTTAACTCTGGTGTTGGTGGAAATTTCACATTTGAACTCTAGATACTCTTGCCCAAGTTCCAGAAACGGAAACAAACCATTCAAGCAGTTGGTGAGTCAAATCTAACACACAGACGAGTCATCCTAAGCCTGCTACCTGGAAATAGCATGTTTATAACCGCCATTCACAGGTCAGTTTTTGATTTAATGAATTCTCTTCACTCTTGTATAAACTGGAAAAAGCACACAGTACTCTTAGCATCTTCCTTTTATAAAAAGGTATATTAGACGCCTGCTTTGATTGTTAAATTGGCAGTATTGTTTTTCAGGCATTTGTGCCATACTGTCTTCTTGTGAATATCAAGACAAGGAGGTTTGTTCCCAGCTGGACCATTCATAAATCTAATAATGGTTTAAGTAATTTAACCTTACAATGAACGAAGCTGCAAGCAGTTGTGGGCTAGGTCAGGGTAAATGATGTAGCATACAACGAGTAATTAATAAACAAAATATGGTATTTTATTTTGGACAAATGAATCGTCCACTAAATGAGAATATTCAAGAACTCATACAAAACACTGATGAAACCAATACAGAAGTAGTATACATGTTTCTTATTCTCTTGTGAGCAACATAACATAGAATAATATAGAAATACAAAAAAAGGTAATGTTCTTCCTCAAATTAGTTATGAACATGAGTAAATTGCACTTTTACTGTTGCTATCTAGGTGATCCCCCCCACCATATAAAAGGCCCGAAAGAAAGAAAACTCCCCCTATTCTAATCCTATTCTAAAGAATAGGAGTTATACAGGGATCCAGATATTCAAGGCCAGAACTCAATTTATACACATACCGGGTCTACGTCCTAGTATCTATTACCGGGCACCACGAATGTCCAGATGGTGCCTGATGCTAGATATGGACGTTTCGGCGGGTAGAAAGGTATGTCGCCTTCTTCAGGAACCCAGGGATATGGAGCAAGTGTGTTGTCCCGGAGGCTCCGGTAGGGCCATAGAGGGGCCAAACGGAATGAGAGTAATATAATATGGCATTTATAATGCGCCTATACACAAGTGTTCAAGGCGCGACACTTTGTTCACAGGTGCCAAATGAAGCCTGTATCGGGGTAGATGTCTTGTAGTGCTGCCAGTCTAAAGAGGCATAGGTCGGTCAATGGTAGCCATATAGTAGAACTTCAAAAACTCAGAGCGAGTGGAGACAATCTATGCCAGCAAAGAGGCAAAATCCTGCATGGCGTCCCTGCGTCTAGTAATGGCGCCCAGTCACTCCAGTGGATGGAACGCAGTAGTAGAGGCTGAATGCACTCGGGTGGAAAGGGGGCTAATGAGTTGTTCTCTCGAGAGCCGAGTTGAGTCTGCTGTGGCTCTCCAGCATGAAATAATTAATTAATGAACTAGACACCGGTTTTGTATTGTGGAAAAAGCCGCATATTACATGAGTGTCCTCACAAATAAAGTAAAGCTCTGGATAAATGGCAAGTCCAGAGGTAAACATTTCAAATTGCAATCTACCATTCAGGCATAAAGTTACTTGTTCCCTCAATTGTCTACATATACATTCTTATTCACCAAGAGTCAATTATGACTAGCCAATGGCAAGTGGAAAATTGATGGCCTGGCAAGACTAGACCCTGACTGGGAATACATTTTTAATTTGTTAGCTGTGGTTGGTTCTTAAATCCCTTCCTCTCATTTGGTCTTCATGTAGAAATACATTTTGTTAACATGACGCCTACGTCGGTAACTAAGCTGCTTAACTCTGGTGTTTGCGGAAAGTTCACATTTGAACTCCAGATACTCTTGCCCAAGATCCAGAAACGGAAACAAACCATTCAAGCAGTTGGTGAGTCAAATCGAACACATGGATGGATCATCCTAAGCCTTCTACCTGAAGATAGATTGTTTATAACTGCCATTCACAGGTCCGTGTTTGATTTAATGAATGCTCTTCACTCTTGTATAAACTGGAAAAAGCACACAGTACTCCTAGCATCTTCCTTTTATAAAAATGTATGCTATCAGATGCCTGCTTTGAATGTTAAATTGGCAGTATTGTTTTTCAGGCATTTGTGCCATACTATCGTCTGGTGAATATGACACATAAGTATCTGCTTATAATGCCAAGAATACCATTATGTATTCTGTGAAAGAAGCTGAGGCTGCTCTCACCCCACCCATTCTTGCTCAGACCAATTGCGGTAAGCCAAGTTTGCCATATCGCACTGTCATTTTAATTGTACATTTCATTTATATAGCACCTATTTATAGTCTCAAAACGCTTGTGGTGGAAACAATATGCTAAATTCTCATAGAGGTTTAGAATGCGCGTATGCACCCCAATATTGGGGATTGAATGCGCTGGCCAGGCTCTAGTAATCAACTCAAGAGATCAGTCATGTGGGTTCCTGCTGGGGGGCGGGGAGGTCAGGAGGGGGATCGAGAGGGTGATCTTGTGTGCAGGAGACTCAATTATATGTCCAGCTAAAATGTTGTAGGTTGTCACTGTAGTCTAATGGCAGAGGTATTGAGGAAAGTCTGGAGTGAGTAGGCCTGTGTCCAGCTAGACCGAATTTTGTCGTAGCTGCATTGTAATGTGCGTGGATGGAGAGCCGTGCCTAGGGCAGATGTCCACCGAAGTGGTGCGTTTACACGTTCCTGGAGCTCCGATGGAGCTCATCTTTGATGTCACTGCGTCATCAGATTTCCTGTGGGGACAGAATCCAGCTACCATTGTAGACTATTCTAGGCACTATGGAGAGGATACCCTCAAGTCTTCAAGTAGATGTGACAGACTATCCTAGTACCTCTTTTAGGCATGACAGGTAGGCTACCATGTGATCAAGGATGTAGGCGAGTCTTAGATGGGCTACCTTGAAAGTCTTACTGAACTGTCTTTCCAGTTCTATAAACACTACTAGCAGCCATCAACTAACTGCGTTATCAGGACACCAATGCTGATTTAGGATCTTGCAATGAAGGCTACCAGCATAGATCTTGAGCATATAGGCAGGTTAACATTACCTGCTGTCTTATCAATCTCAGTGCCAAGCACGTGCTAGTCTTAACTATTCAAGTGCAGTGCATGTTGTAATTTAGACCATTTGCTCCAGGTGCAACACACGTGTTGACCTAGTTGTGCAGTCTTCTAAGTGCAATGTCCTTCCCTATCCCCAAACCATCCAAGTGCGACAGCGTTTCCCACCGCAAGATCCATCCAAGGGCAATAAAATTCCCACCCCCCCCCAAACGATCCATCTATGTGCGACACCACCTATCCCTCACAAAATCTTCTAAGTGTAGCATAGTTACTGCCCCAAAATACAGCTGTGATGCATTTCCTATGCCCAGCAATCCATCTAAGTGTGTCACGTTTCCTACACTATACAGTCCATCTAAGTGTTTTAATCCTCAGAAACCATCTAAGTGTAATACATTTCCTAACCTCCCACCCCCAAATCAATCAGGGGCGACCCCTTTAATACCCCCCCAAAATCCATCTAAGTGTAACACATTTCTTACCCCCAAATATAGCTGAGGCTGAGGCATTTCCTACTCACTAACAATCCCTCTCTAACGGAATTCCTATCCCTCCCAAAACCATCTAGGGTGTAGTATAATTTCCTACCCCCAACAATCCATTGAAGTGTAGCAAATCTCCTACCGCCAAAGGTTGATCTAATTTGAACACATTTCCTATCCATACAAAACCATTGAAGTGTAGTAATACATTTCCTGCCGCCAACAATCCATCTCAGTGTGACACACCTCCCACCCTCAACAGCCCATCCAAGTCCAATACACCTTCCATCCCTCGCACAACATTCAGGTGTAACACGTTTCTTATCCTTTACAGACCATCTAAGTGCAATACAATTTCCGCCCCCAACAATTCAGTTGAGTATGATGCATTTCACACTCATAGCAGTTAAGCATTAGCAACAGAAGATTGAGTTGTGTGGATGGTGGTTTAGTGCACATTAAGTAGAAATTGAGGGGTGCATACAATCTTATTTTGGGAGGGTACAATTGCCTGTATGAATATTTAGTGGGGACTTTCAGGTTCATGTCCATTAACTATTTGACAAAATAATAGATCATTGCAAACAGATAGATGTCCTCTTGATCTATACAAACTGAATTGTACGTTTTTAGAGTCTTAAAGATGCGGCATGAGAACAGTGTGTATGCCAAACTGGAGAAACAGCATTTTATTTACTTATGTTTTGGTTTTATTTAAAGGTAACATTACATTATACACTAGCAGTTGTGCCTGTGCTTTCCACAGTAATTAGTACAAAAAAAAGTTTATATTTATATTTGATACTTTTTACATTGTCTGTACCATGGAACCTACTCGCATGCAACATTTCAGGTTTGCAGCATGTTGGGAAGTATGCTGCACATTTCGACCAGACACGAACACGCACACGTATCTAAGCGTTTCAGACCGAAACAATTAGAAAAAAGTATATTTCATACTTTTTACATTTGTCTACACCATGGAACCTATCCACCTGCCAAATTTCTGGTTTGTATCATGTTGAGAAGTATGCTCAACACTTCGAATAGACACACATAGCCACAAAGTTCAAGTGAACACTATAATTTTTAAAGATCTTAAAAATGTATTTTCAAAACTTGATGGTGAGATCTAATAACCTTATATTAGTCCCTGCCAAACAAATTCAGAGGCTAAAGTCTCATAATTATGTACATACTGTGAAAAAAGGCAATCCATTTCTGTGTGGGGCAGCACTTATCATATGCTTTAATGATTGGGATGCATCAACTGCTCCACACCCCCTACAAATGCTCTTCTCTTTGGGAATATCCCCAAATCGACCCGCTATTGCTAATGTAGGCAAAAAATTTAATCTTAAAAATGGACGTCTACAAATGGGACATGGAGATTGGGGTAAATATTTAGGTAAAGCTCCCAGTTTTTGAGCTACTTATGGATAGTCAACTTGTGCGACATAATGTAAGATTGTTATTACTTCTTTATCACCTTTAAAAAAAAAAAAAACATTTTATTAGCCTTTTGTTTAAGATCTGTGGGATAAGGTTATCAGTTCCTCAAATTGTAATTTACCTTCTCACTCCTCAACAGTGGCTTTGTAGGTGTTCATGAACATCTCTAGTGAAGTAATTCTATACTCCTCCTAGGCTTTTGCCTAATCCTTCACTGGGGAATCCTGGGGAGCCTGTTTTCATGTACAGCTGTACTCTTTTTCCACATAATGGTGGTTTCTCATGCTATTCAGGCTAGATCATGACGAATTGTGGCAAGGGGAAGGGCCTTGGGGAGTCTGAGAACTTATTTCCATAGCTTCCCATATAACCATTTAAATTGCTCATCAATTCTATTTTAAGGCCATATGTGATAAAGAGAACGTCCCTACCGTTTACAATAATCTACCCATCTGTGAAATAAATTACACCAATTTCTTTTCTACCATAATATAGATTACTGTGTCCCATTTACGATTGCGAAAATGGAATCCTAGGTAACATAACTCCTGAACCACCCCCAGGTGGAAGCGATCTAGTGGACAAAGTTGTTCTATTTCTTCTTACTGGGGAAGATAATCGGTTATTGATTTGTGCGTTAATCCTAACTGTGTGTGCACTAAGATCATTTTCTACTTTTGTTAGAGACCTTTGGTGCGCAATCAGTGTTTTTGTCTAAAAGAATGTCGGCATATACCAACCAACAGATTCTAGTAGCTCCAAGCCTCCACATAATCATTGTATCAGGCTTTTGTTCCCCATTAAAAGATTGTAAATCTTTTATCTCACTGTGCATATCATTTATGCATCATTTGAGAGCAGCAGGCTGGTGACTTGTTAGAAACGAAAACATTTTGATTTTAATCTGCCTGGATGAAATTGCATTCTGTTGAAAACCAGGCTGAAAAAAAGACATTTGCTCTCTGACCTATGTGCACTGAGCTTTTCAGAAAGTCAAAGCACACAGCAAAATAAATCTTTTGTTTTGTTTAACTTCTACTGTTCTGTAGATGGTCATGGAGATACATATGCAGGCATATTTATTTTCCTAGCATGTTCAGGTCCTGTCAGTAATAAGATGGAAAACCTGGTAACAATTGGGAAGTATCCTTTGTAACAGAAATCGCGTGGTTTTTTTTTTTATTCATTCTTTATTTAGTGAATGCATGTTTGCATTGCCTGTGCATATGTGTGGTCTGTTTATTCATATTAATGTGTAGGAGAAGGTTTTCTACAAATGTAATACATTGTTTGAAGCCCAACATCTTTGCTACACAACTGTCTTGTTTCTAATCTGCATCTGTAAGTTTGGTCATGTTTTGATTGCCTGTCATACACTCTTTTGCAGGCAACCCACTTTTACTCTTATAATTGAATGTATTCCTAGTTATAAAAAGTGTAAAATGCTCACGCCTCAAAACTCTGAGGCACAGGTGTGGATCGATTGTCTAGTTTAAACCACCAACCTTAACTTGGAGACAATGTTGTTAATTGGTACTAGAAATGGGGAGCGGCAACATGGCTCTTTCTCAAGTTTGAGTGATTGCCACTACACCAGTCGCAGGGGTTCACAGCCTCTTTCAGATTTCCAAGACTACAATTCAAACCCGCATTGTCTAACCTGTGTAAGCGTTTCGACAAAACAAACGAAAAATGTTACATTTGTAACTGGAATAGAAACTAAGCAAGACATGTCCCTGTAGATTTATCTATGCAGACTTTACCGACCTCTGATGCAAGGCTAACTGCCCAGCCACCATATGACCATGAGATTCTTTACATGCAAGGGAAGATAATCATGTTGGCTCTCATTGGAGAGAGGGTGCATGTGCTATTGCACTCTGTGCTTTATCTTTTAATTGTGAGTGAAATCTGTTTTTCTGTTGCTGACGCTTGAGCACGATTTCCATACAATTAACCTTTTGCACACGTCGATTGGATGACATCCTTTTTTACTCTCATGCGGGAGAAAACAAATTTTGACTCCCTTGAATTTGCATTTACTCTCAAAATTAAAATAGGGAGTAAAATACTCCCACTTCAAAATCTTATCTGGAGCACTGAGTAGCTCCCAACTTGGGCAGGGGAGTGTATAGTATAGGGATGGGAGAAATGGCATCTGGGAGGATGGGGTTAGGGACGGGAGAAACGGCATTGAAGGGCTTGTCTAAATGAGAAAATAGGTCCTTGCCTGAGACCTACAAAGGTAGGGATTCTTTTTGATGAATGAGCTTAGTTTGTATCTTTCTAGAGCAGCTTTATGATATTCAAAATACCCTGTGGGATACCCCAGTGCGTCAGTTTCGCCCACAGCAGTTGGCTGTTTACTCTTTTGAATGCTGCAGTTAAATCCAAGTTGGCTGTATATAATGAGAAAATGTAGTTTTTATTCATTTGTTCCTTCTCCTGATAAAATTTCCATGGATACAAGTATGTAATTTTTTGTAAATTATTTTTGGAATAGTGAATTTCAAACTACCTAGCAAAGGAGCATTTTACAATGAGTAGAGATGATAAACCAAACATGCCTAGGGTGGAACGTGCCAATGGATCATATGGCTCACTACGTTTATTTTTTTGGCCCTGCTTACAGACGCATAAGAACAGTGACCTTATTACCAGTATTGAGAAACTGTTTTTGCTCTCTATCGGCCAGCCCTAATTTATTTCTATGGGCGAACACCCCAAAGGTTGGATGGAAATTATTAACGTATGTGAAGCGCGCTTTCCATAAAAGGAAACCTTTGAATTAACTTTTTTATTCAACTAGATGCATAGTTGTCTGAAATTGCTGAATGTTTTATTAATTGTATTCTTGGAGAATATCATCTTCTAGATGCATTTCTTGAAAGGATTTTACAAGTATAATTATCTCATAAAAGACTTGCTTTTGGATGTACTTGCATTGTTAATGAATTGTGTGTTATGATTGCATGTTTAATGATATGTAGATGCATGTGTGGGGGAGGCATAGTGGACTGGAGAGGAGGCCTTCATGGGTATGGAGGTCACTATCCAAGATGTATTTAAGAGTAGTCTCTTCAGTTCCTTCCTGACGAGAAGGATAGAGGGCAGCTTGATTTATTGCGGTAGTGTGTTCCAAAATGCATTGAAGGCGTGTTAGCTTTCAATTGTTGATGCTTCTGGTGGTGTGCTGGCTTGCTGAAATGTTAGTTTTCAGCCAGGTATGCAGGTGCTTGCTTTGCAGGGGATGCACACTGACTTATGATTCGGGCTTATAGAGGTAGCCCATACATTTCCTTGAGTGTGTGGTAGATATGGTCAAAAATCTTTCACCAGTGATGAGTCTTGCTGCGCCTAGCCTTGCGGGGTATCCAGCTGGAATTTGGGAAGCCAGCAAGGATTGCTTTGCCACTGTCCAGATCACAGGTCTAAGGCTGGGACAGTTTTTCTGAATTTGATGTGTGATCAATGGCTTGTTTTTATGAATGGGGAGAGTTGATACCGGCTGTCTGTGCTTTTCTTAGTGACATGTGCTTTGAAGGAGAGAGTGGTATTGATGGTAAATCTGAAGGAATTTGTTGGGGGAGAAGTTGCACAGGGAGTCCGTTAGGTGAGGGTGGAGGGTGGGGGGTGGCGGGCAAGGCCTCCAAGTTCTATTTGGGTTAGCCAGTCCTGCACCATGGCACCCTTGGAGGAGTTAACTTTATAAGGCATCTGCAAAATATCACGTCTTGTTCTTAGAGCTCAGTTACGGTGTCCTGGTGAGCATTAAGGGTCTATGATGGAGACGCAGCCTGATCTCCTCTCCACACACCTACCACTGGCCTCAGGAGACAGCTGCCATTTCACTCTCTCCCTTTGTTTATGGTAATGAGTTGACACATTGACAGAGACCCAGTGCCAAGGGTTATGGGAGGCTTGGTTTTATGGTACAGGTTGACTGAGATATTGAATACCCAGGCCCTCCCTTCACCTCTGCCGATGTAGTTTAGTTGGCTGGCTGAGAGGCGTGTCAAACCTGATTCTAACTCGGGTGTTGCGCTTAGTGGGCCTTGCTGGGACTTTTCAACACCGGTTAGGCTCAAGTACACCTGCATGCCCAGGAAAGCAGTATTTGTTGCTATTGGCTCTCCAAACCACCATCTGGGTTGCTGATACTTTTGCTTGCTTTTAAGGGAAGCAGGATTTGCACATTTCATGCATTCCTGAAAAAAAAATTACACACATGTCTACTATAGAATATATTTCCAAGACCTGGTTTTGGGCCAGGAGGTGTGCAGGTACATAGGCAGGGGGATTAGCTGGGCACCTCTGGTGAGGCACCCCAGTGGAGACTCAGCCTAGAGCATCACCTCCAAGGACCAGTTGAATCCTGTACAAAGGCCCAGTGGGCTGCCATGAAATGGTGGTGGCTACTTGTGGATTCTGCTTGCATTCCCAGCCTCCTAATTGGGCAGCCTCTCCCACCCCACCATCACGAACCCGACCTGTGCTGATATATAATGCAATCAAAATTGTAGAGGAAAGCAAGCTCTGGAGACTAGCTATATACATAATTAGTTTCCAGAGGTAATTATTTTTCTGAGGCTTGCTGAATCTGCTTAGATCACATGCTGTGCATAGGCCGACATCTAGTGGAAGCTGCGGAGCATTAGTTTTTCTAACTCGAAAATGGGCGTCGACATAGGGCGTGCCTGTAATACTATCCCTAGTGTGACATCCACTGTACCCATGATACCCCACGCGTGTAGGACCCTCAGATTGTTTTTTTCCGCCATACTGGTCGGAAGCATTGTGCGGAGTTCCCTGGCTTTCAGCCATTTTGCAAAAATGTATATATATTTCCCCGTTCTTTCACTCCCACGTCGAGACCCGAAGATCAACGCCGGTCAGAAGAACAAACAACTGTTGAGACTGCACAACGGACTTTGGGCCTTGGAAGGCCTCCGGCATCGGCCCAGGCCTCGGAAGTCCTCTGGCCTCGGCCCTGCAAGTAGGGAGAGTGGGGTGCGGGGTGGAAACATACTCACACTCGTTATTATTTCCTACATACACTAGCCCGCTGCCTTAAGGTGACATATGGAGAGTACTCCATTTAAATTTTGCCCCAAGTGCAACCGCAAGTACCTTTGGGTTGACAAACACGCCTCCTGTAATCTCTGCTTGCCCAGGGATCATCCCGAAGCTAACTGCAGAGCGTGTAACCTTTTTAAGGCGCAAATACTAAAGGACCGCTCCACTAAACATTGGGCCCACCACGCCAGGCAGCTCGAGGCCATGGAAGCAGTGGGTGCCTTCAGTGATGGCAGCGACGCTGCCCTTTCGGACGGCGAGGGCACAGGGGTGTCACACCCAAGCGCTAGTCCCCGACCTCGGAGGATTGTCCGGCAGGGCAGTTATGGGGACCACACCCGGTGACACGAGCGATACACTAACTACTACACTTAAACACACTAATCCCAACCGGGACTCGACACGCGTGTCGAGTTCTCGCAAAAAGGAGGCACGTAGAGAGCGGTCCACGGAATCAGTGTCCTCTGGGCATTCCAGGTCGAGATCGCCTCACGACACAAGACAACCGTCCACGGTTGCGAAAAGTGCCTCGCTCCCCAAAGTCACAGAGGTAGGTTCATCAGATGACGAAACCGACCTCCACCCCCAGGCTGCACGCTTACAGTCGACTCCGGCAGCCCGACGTGCAGAGTCCAAAGATTCTGAGAGTACCTTACAAACCCCCGAATCTCGACGCAAGGCGTCGAAAGGTGCAGAGAAGGTGAAAACATTAGGAAAACACTCTTCTACTCAACGGGAAGGGGACAAACGGCAGAAAAAAGTCATCACGCTCTACTTCTGCACCCCAGGTACACAAGGACAATCACAGGTCTTCAGATAAAGATACATCCAAGACGCCTGTCACTAAAACTAAGGTTACCCCACCCCCCCCCCACTCTAAAGGATATGGGAATAGGAGAGAAGCCTCAACAGGAGGTGGTCATCCCCAGCTCCAGGGAATGGAGCTCTGAAGACGTAGACAGGGTGATGAGAAGGATGTCTTTTATGGCTGATTTCTATGAAAAAAAAACCTGATTATTTTCTTGGTTATCAGAGTGCCCCTGACAACTCTGCTCCTTCAGGATCCAGGGACCCCAAGCCTCCTAATAAGAGACCTCTATTAGAAACTCCAACTCGGGGCCTGATTTCAGACCCTTACTACATCCAACCTTACCAGCAGTATGGTGAGGATCCAGACATAGAAATATTGGACGACCAAACATGAGCCAATTTATTATGGAGATGACGAGGGCCAAGGTGAGGAGGAGGAAGACGAGGCAGAAATCTACAATATAGACTTGCCTGTTCGCAAAGAACCACAGGTTACTGACTCTCCAGTAGATAACCAGCCACTTCTTAATGAGGTCTTAGCTAGAGCTGCAGAGCACTTCTACATAGATACTCAAGGGGCACAAGAGGGGAGGGACTTTGCAGAGGAGATCATGGGGGACAAGAAACCAATTGCCCAAGCCATTCCAATTCTGAAATCCATACAACGCAGAATTGATCCTTCCCTCCTCACCCCTAATCTCACCAGGGCTGTAAACCCCAGAATTGAGAAGATGTTCAGAGCCACCCAGTCAGACCCACTCTACATAAGGGGTCAACTTAAGCCCGACTCCCTAGTAGTCACTAACACCTGGAAAAGGGCGGGGACACCTCTATCAGCATCTGAAGCTCCCCCAGACAAGGAGAGCAAACGCATTTATGGGTTATCCCCCAGGCAAGAATCGCCAATGCCATCACTTTGCTGGCAAGCTATAATTGCCACCAGTGGGAGCAGGTAGCTGCTCTCATTGACTCTGCACCGGAAACACTAAAGGGCCAGTTAGCCCAGATCGCGTCGGAGGGTAGAGCCGTTTCCGGATGCATTCTAAAGACGACATTTGACGCTGCAGATAATACAGGCCGGCTCATAGCAGAGGGCACCGTCATTAAGAGGCACGCTTGGCTTAGACAATCGGGGTTTAAACCCGAGACCCAAGCTACCCTTATCGACATGCTGGTGGAACCGAATGTCTTGTTTGGCAAAGCAGTTGAGGAAGCATTCAAAACTCCCAAGGACGAGTACAATACCCTTAAATCCCTGGGACAGTTGACTAATAAGCCCACGAAACATAGAGGGAATAGTAATTTTCATCGCTCACGCGGCCAAAATTCCCAGAGGGGCTCCAATTACGCACAGGGGCAGGGTACCTCGTGGGGTGGCATCCAACAGACTACCCAAAGTTACGGCAGAGGTAATAAAAGGGGTCATGGTAGAGGAAGAGGCAGCCCAGCCAGAGGCGGTACGCCTGCTGGCAAACAATGACGTTCCGCTCAGGGTCCCTTCCCATGCATCCCCAGTAGGGGGGCGCATTTCCAGCTTCACCCAGGCATGGGAAGGGATCACATCGGACAGATGGGTGCTGTCCACAGTGTCCGCAGGATACTGCATTGAGCTACTGGAGCGCCTCCGCAACCACCCTCCACGACAAATAATACACTCCCTGGACCACCAGAAGATCCTCCTTGATCGTCAATCTTCTCGCAAAGGACGCGATAGAACTCGTCCCGGGCAACCAGTTAAACAAGGGTATTTATTCAACTTACTTCCTTGTACCAAAAAAAGATTTAACAATGCGCCCAGTATTAGACTTACGCCCTGAAAAGTATGTCAAGCCCCAAAAATGTTGCATGACTACGCTCCAAGAGGTAATCCCCCCTCCTAAAAAAGGGAGATTACATGGCAACATTGGACATGAAAGATGCCTATTTTCATATTTCCATGTTCCTAGCGCACAGAAGATTCTTGTGCTTCAAGGTGGACAGTCAGCACTACAAGTTCAAGGTGCTGCCCTTCGGTATAGCCTTGGCTCCAAGGGTATTCACCAAGGTACTGGCGGTGGTGGCTACACACCTACGCAGGGAGGCAATCCCAGTGTACCTTTACCTGGACGACTGGATCATCACGGGGGAGACCCCAGTAATTTGCAGATCCAACATCCAAAGAACGATCAACCTCCTCTTCGAATTGGGTTTCTCAGTCAACGAGAAATAATCAAGCCTGGTGCCAAGCACCTCCAAACAGTTCCTAGGAGCCATCTTAAACACCCAAGAGGGGTTGGCCTTTCCATCAGAGGAAAGAATTTGGAACTTACTACTGCAAATCCCTCAATATCAGTCCGTCGTCAGATAAGGGTGCGCAAAGCACTGTGTTTGTTGGGTATGATGGCGTCCTGTATTTACCTGGTTCCCCACGTGCGCCTGCGACCAATGCAGGAATGGTTGGCGAAACAGTGGTCTCGGGCAAGTGGTCAGTGGGACGATCTAGTGGTCGTTTCGCGAACACTAGTACAAAGTCTTCACTGGTGGACAAGAGAGAACCTGTCAAGGGGAAAACCCTTTTACGACCCGGAGATACAGGCCGTAGTCACTACAGATGCGTCCCTGTCGGGGTGGGGAGCACACCTCCTTCACCACACAGCTCAGGGCCTCTGGTCTCACACAGTGGCAAAGAATCACATAAGTCGTCTAGAGCTTCTGGCAGTCTTCAGAGCACTTCAAACGTTCGAACCCCACCTGTTCTACCGGCCAGATCTTAACAGACAGCACGACAGCTATGTTTTACTTAAACAAACAGGGAGGGACTTGTTCGCCAAATCTGTCCAAGCTTGCCCAGAAAATGTGGAAATGGGCACTCAGACGGAACATTTACCTGTCATCTCAACATGTTCCAGGGGATCTCAATTCACTAGCGGACGCCTTGAGCAGAGCTCCCCCTCCAGAAGAACACGAATGGTGTCTACACGGAAGAGTCATAGGAGACCTCTTCTCACAGTGGGGTTTCCCCACTATAGACCGATTTGCCACAAGCAAAAACAGACCATGCCCAGGATTCGCATCCAGGTTTCCCCCAGCCAGGCTCCAAGAGGAACGCCCTGTGGATGAACTGGTCGGGGATGTTTGCCTACGCTTTTCCACCCACTCCTCTGATGAGGAAGTTGGTCAACAAGATGCACAGGTAATCGATGACGCTCATCCTAGTTGCTCCCATGTGGACGAGACAGCCGTGGTTCCCACACCTGCGCAGACTGGGTGTGTGCAAACCCATCAAACTCCCGTGCTGGCCCAACCTACTATCCCAGCACAAAGAATTTAAAACCTACAAATACTGTACCCCCTTCACAGCGTTAGCTGACACAAAATTAATTTGCCTTGCAAATAGCACAAACAGTTCATAACCATAGGTTAAAAAGACAGTCTCTTCAGATCACAACCGATCATGAACCACCATAGATGAATATTGATCAATTCATGATTAAAGGGCAATTCATTGATCAATGAATTGCCCTTTCTTTTGATGTTAATATACACCAGGGTTCGAAATTGAGGGGCGTTGGGAGCGAATGTGACCTAGAAGAGCTTGTTTAACTTGACATGCCAAACAAACACACCTATGTAAATTTAACTTGTGCCTTTGAGACAATCTATAAATGAACATTGGGACATGTGTACGATTATTGAAAGCATAAGGTGTCCTCATTAATGGTTAAAAGTATAGGTGTGCATATTATGTGGAAGTTCGAATTGCAGAACCTTATCAAAGTACGATCCCTGTGCACTCTACGGAACCAATTTTGGAATTTATAGTAGTGTAACTCTTCTCTGATGTTCTAAAGATGTACCTGCGGGAAAGTGCAGTTGCAAGCAGGACTTTGGATTTTCATCTACTGTTTTACCGTGTCCCGGACGATTTGGAACTGTGCTGCCTGGAAACAAGGAGTCGTGCCTGTGCTTTAAATAGCACCTGGGCTTTTTGGTGGAAAAGCAGTTGTGAGATATGAGTGAGTACTGAGTCTCTGAATTACTTATTTGCTGAAAAGCGGTGACATTTTCTTGTTAATGTGATGTACATTTTAAGGAGCAAGAGCTTGACCGATAAAGCAGGGGATGTTTTGCAAAGGACGGAAGATGGTGTCATTCCCCAGACCACGAGATTTGCTAAATGGTAACATTAACTTGCCCTTTACTGCAATGGGGGGTTTCGCCAAATTATGCCTCACATGATTATACACTGTCTTAACATTAAACTGAAAATGACAGACTTTGGTCAGGAGCACTAGTTTAGGCGATTTGCCGCATGAATCCCTCACTGGTTCTCCAACCGCCTTACAAATGGGCCAAAAAAGAATGATTTGAAGTCAGGAATTGGTACAAGAAGTGGATAGGTCAGAGACGGCCAGATGGGAGTATGGGGGGGGGAGGTGCAAAGAGCCACTGATCAGATGTTTAGGGCTCTCTGGGTTCCTTGTCATACGCTCTTATTTTAGATACCGAACACCCAGAAGAACTGAATGTTTCACTTTGATTCCTCTGTCATCGTGTTCTACTTAACATTCAGAAAAGCCAGTTATGGCTCAAGATCAAAATGCCCCTACCCTGGCTGCCTTGAATTTCGTTCTACACTCACTAGTCAAAGTTTATGACAACATAAAAGAGGAGGCCCAAAATCACAACATCGACAAGAACTTCATAATAGATATTTGTGTGCAGCAAATGAGTGGCATTCCCAGTCAGTGTCTGGCTTCCAAAGAAAAATGCTGATATAATTGAGATTAAAAAGAACCGACGCTCCCCCATCAAAGGAAGTGCTGCAGGAATTTGAACGACTAGGCCCTCTTCCTTGTGCAAATGATGTTGTATCCCTCATAGATTTTCCTAACTGTTCCCTTAAAAGTTGCAAAGGTGTCACAAGAAAAAAGGTGGCCAAGAAAAAAGGTGGCCAAGAATAGAGGGATACAAAAAAGCTAAAGCACCAGAAATTAAAAAGTCGAAAGTTTGTCCCTAAAGTTAATCGGTCACTGCATACCCAGGAAGTGGAGCTGGCTGAAGAATCCATTGCCCAGAGGTAATTTGGAGAGAACGTGTGGCCATAATTTTGGTTAAATCTGCCAATAGGAAGAGAGCCTGTGGAAAGAAAGGTGCCAGAGTAGGCAATAGGGCTGCCAGAACAGCAGGAAGGAGCAGCAGAAGCAGACCCCACGCAGGCCAAGGGTGTGGTGGTGTGTGAGGCAGGTGTTTAGCGATAAAGGTGTTGGAACGCAGAGTGCAAGCATGCAGCGCAGCCGTCGACCAGTAGCGACCCCAGTGTAGGAAAGGTGCGAGCAGAGGCTGCAGCCATTACTGCGTCCCACTGAACTGTTCTACCTCAAGCCTGGTTCCATTTCAAAGCATGTCTCCTTCTGCACCGCCTCCACGCACCCATTAGGCTACCTCTCTCCTGGGTAGCCGTACTTTGTTTCTTTGTATCTCTGCAACTGTTTCTCAGCATTTCTCTTACTCTTATTCTTCTAGGTGAATGTTTTGGCCTCTGTCACTATTTCTGTGCATGTCTTTTTCCATCTAGGTGAGGGTTCGTGCATGTGCTTGCACGATGCATACTGATGTGTCCACTAGGCCTTTCTCTTCTTCTCTATGTTCCCTCTCACTCTGTCTGTTACCACTGGTGTCCACTAGGCCTTTTCCTCTCTAGGCTGAGCCTTTTTGGCTCCCTCTGCTGTTTCCAGTCACTGCTTTGTTTGCTGCCCTTGTTACTCGTCTCTGTCTGCGCTCTGCTGTTGCCTGTTCGTTTCCCTCTGCCCCCTGCCCCTATTTCCCTAAACCCATCGTGTGCATCTTGTGTGGTGTAGCTCTGTGCAATGTTTCCTTCTCTTCTCCTCTCCTCTGTCCTTTTTCCCCCCATCTGTTTTGCTTTTGTATTTGTATTAAGTTTATATAGCGCTTTACACCAAAGCGCTGCACATTTTAATAGGATATATTTAACAATAACAAAATGACAGTAACAGTAGAAGCAAATTACAAATTTTGACTCAGACCAACAAAACAGTATGTACAACAATTAGACAGAAGGGAAGGGGAGAGTAGCGGAGTAGAGCTGGGAGGATGGGTAGGAGGAAGAGGAGGAGGTAAACAGAAGGGGTGAGGAAGGGGGTGGAGGGGGAAGAGGAGGGAGAGGATTAAGGGGAAGAGGGAAAGGGGGGGGTAGAGGGGGAGCGAGATGGGGGAGGGGTATCATGGCGGGGAATCGAGAAGGAGAGATTTAAGGGACGTGTGGAATGAGGAAAAGGTAGGAATAGAGCGGATTGAGAGGAGTAAGGAGTTCCTGTGGAGGGGGACTAGGAGTTGGAAGGAGCGGAAACGGGAGGAGGCACAAGGGGAGGGAGGAATAGTGAGGAGGAAGTGGTCAGCGGAATGAAGGAGCGGGAGGGAGTGTAGAGAGAGAGAGAGAGAGAGAGAAGGGAAGAGAGATGAGGGGGAGCAAGATCATGGAGAGACTTCAAGGAGTGCACGGACAAAACTTATTTATCTAACCAATACACTGAATAAAAAACCTTCAACGCAGGGAAGCAATGACTCGCATATACACACTCTTAGCTCAATGATAAACTGGCTCTTATATGGCCTTATATTCATCAAAAATCGTACATAGACAAATAAAGGCAACACAGAATAAATAAAAAGGAATGCCCTCATCTCACCAGAATCTGCTGAAAAGCCCTGAAAACAGCCATGCAAGCGACCACAGGAGCCAACAGACCCATAGCCAGCTCCCCCTCCCCCACTCCAGGATGAAGCTTTCTGCCTGACCCCTTCAGTGCTCTGCATTTTAAGCCCCCTACAAAGGTGGCGTAGCATCTTCTAGAATCTTCTGGCCTGAGTCTCTGCTCATAGCAGTCTCTGTATACCCGCGACCGGAGTGACTCATAGTAACCTCAAGGAGCAGAACTCTTCCCTTTCTCAAGAAAGCAGCAAAAACAACTCTGTAACTCATCCTCAGCTTTGACAGTGTCCATGGCATCCTGCTGGCAACTGCATATCCCAGCCTTTTCGCGCACTGTGTCCTTGAATGAGCAATGCAAACCAACATAAACAACGAATAAAGTTGAAAACATGTTTTCAAGTGAAATTGTGCGAAATATGGTGAAAATGTTTATGGTTCACAGCAAGTGCATCTTTTACTGAGGCATGTGCTCATTGGACATTTGACTTCCATAGCCCAGTGGCATTCGAGTCGGTTTCTGAAACCAATGAAGAATCATGACTAAGTTTGGAATGCATTGAATACAACAGCAACAAGAAATTATAGTAACTAGTATCGCACACATGCAACCAAAAGTGTGTAACAGCGTACTTCCACCATCTGGAACCCAAGAAAATAGCCAGTTCCACCAATTCCCAGTATTGTATTGGGTTACCTGTGTTAAGTCCTTTACATTTTGAACATGATTTTCAATCGAATGAGAAGGATTGCTCGCACCTTTTCCTACACTGGGGTCGCTACTGGTCGACGGCTGCGCTGCAGATGTCTTCCATAACTACAAATGGCGCCTCTTTACATGTGCACACTACATCTATAGATCTATAATGGCACTGATATCGCGTCTGGGCTGGATTTCTTTAACACAGCCCTCCCCCCACCCAGCACATTGTTGGCCTCCTCTACCACCCCAAGTTCATCCCCTCCCCCTCCTCTCCATCTCTCCCTTCCTTTGAATTCCTTTACAAATCTTTCTCCTCTCCCAACCCTATCTCTCTCCTGATTATCGTTCCCCTGGCCCTCTTTCTTCCTTCTACGAAGACCTGGATCACCTCCTCTCGCTTATCTCTCCCTCCCCATCTCCTCTGTCAGTCCTTGGCGATTTTAATCTTCATTTCCCTTCCCCCTTCAATCTTCTCCCCTCTTCTCTATCCTTGATTCCTACCTCCTTTCCCCTCTCCCTTCCTCCCCTACCCACTCCTCTGGCTCCACCCTCGACCTCATCTTCAACTCTTCCTACTCCCCTCCCCCTGTCTCCACCCTTCCTGTCTATCTCTCTGATCATGCATTACTCTTTTTCCCTTTCTCTTCTCCCTCACTCCTCCTCTCCTAACCCCTCCCCTATAATCTACTCATGGTGTGACTTCCGCAACTTTGACCCCTCCATCTTTATTGACACTTGGCTCTTCTTTTCTCCCATCTCTCCATGACTTCTCATTATCTGCGAACGATTTTCTATCCTCCCTTTCCTCTGCTATTTCATCCCCCCCCTTGATCAACTCTATCCCCTTTCTCTCTTCCGACCAACCCGGAAACCCTCTCAACCATGGCTCACTCCTCTACTCCTCTCTATGAGGCGCTTTCTCAGACGTCTCGAGAGACTATGGCTCAAATCTCCCTCGCTTTCTAACCAAACCTCTTACTTCTCTTACCATACCATGACTCTTGTCTGGCCTCAGCCAAATCCTCTTACTACTCTAACCTACTCCAATCCCAAGCGACTCACCCTCGCTGTATCTTCCAAACTCTCACTCGACTCCTCTCTCCCCCTACTCCTGATCCCTCCTCCAATTCTTCACTCTCTCCTTCTGACTTCGCTAACTTCTTCTCCTCTAAGATTGTTACTCTTAGGCAAAAAATACACCCCCCCCCTCTGATTTCCCTTCTTCTCGTCCTCCCCCTCCATCTTCCTGCATGTCCATCTTCTCTTCTGTTTCCCATTCTGAAGTCTCCACCCTCCTATCTAAAGCCCACCCCACGTCCGCTCCAACTGACCCTCTCCCTTCCCTTCTCATCCCTAAGTTTTACCCTCTTCTTGTCCCCTATCTCACCTCCTTCTTCAACATCTGTCTCGCCTCAGCTACCTTTCCCTCTGCTTTCAAGCATGCTACAATCATCCCTATTCTAAAGAAACCTTCCGCTGATCCCCTTCTCTCCTCGAACTTCAGACCTATCTCTCTTCTCCTATTCCTTTCCAAGCTTCTCGAGCACCTTGCCTACTCTCAACTCTCATCCTTTGTCACTAATTCCTCTCTCTTACCACCCTACCAATCTGGCTTCCGTCCTAAACACTCCACTGAAACTGCTCTCACCTCTATTCTTAACTCCCTTCTTACTGCCCGCCATGCCAAACAATCCTCTATCATTATTCTCCTTGATCTCTCTGCAGCCTTTGACACTGTTGATCACCCCCTCGTTCATACTCTCTCCTCCTTTGGCTTCAATGGCTCCGTTCTCAACTGGTTATCCTCTTACCTCTCTTCCCGCTCCTTTACTGTCTCCTGGGGTGGTCGGTCCTCTCCGAACTATCCTCTTGATTATGGCGTACCCCAAGGCTCGGTACTTGGCCCTTTCCTCATCTCTCTTTACACCTCCCTCATTGCTCTTGTCATCTCCTCGTTTGGCATCTCCCATCACTTCTATGCCGGCGACACTCAACTCTTCCTCTCTTTCTCCTCCTTCTCATCTGACCTCCACCTACAACTCTCTTCCTGCCTCACTGCCATTAAGAACTGGATGTCTTCCCGCTTTCTCTCTCTCAACACCGACCAGACAGAAGTCGTATTCTTTCCCTCTAACTCTCTTCCCCCTCCCTCCCCTCCCCTTGCATTCACTTTCCTCCTTCCAACCAACTTATTCCTCTTCAAGCTCGTAATTTAGGCGTTCTCTTTGACTCCTCTCTCTCCTTCTCCCAACACATCTCCCTCACTTCTCGCACCTATCGCTTCCACCTCTTCAATAGTCGCAAAATTCGTCCCTCTCACTTTCCACGCTACCAAACTCTTAATCTCCTCCCTCATCTTCTCCCACCTCTTCTACTGCTCTTCCTTGCTCTTTGGACTTCCTGCTTCTCACCTTGCCCCTCTTAAATCTATCTTCCACTCTGCTATTCGCATCCTCTGTCTCCTTACCTCCCGTGACTCTTATCGCTACCTCTCTCTCCTACCTTGGCTGGCTTCCTTTTCACTCTCAACTTAAATTTCAATTTCTCTGCCTTGTCTTCAAATCTCTCCATGGTCTTGCACCCCCGTATCTCTCCTCCCTTCTCTCCTTCTACTCCCCCTCTCGTTCCCTTCGGTCCGCTGACCACTTCCTTCTCACCGCATCCCCACACCCCTGTGCCGCCTCCTGTTTCGCTCCTTCCAACTCCTAGCACCTCCACACTGGAACTCCCTTCCTCTTACTATCCGTTCTTCCCTCGCCTTCACTTCATTCCACACTTCCCTTAAATCTCTCCTTCTCCATTATCCTCCCTGAAACCCCTTCCCCCTTCTGCTTTCCCCCTCCTCACTCTTTTCCCCTGACTTTCTCACCCCTCCCTCTCCTGCCTCCCCTCTTCCACCCGTCCCCTTTCCCCCTCCTTCTCCTTTCCTCCATTCCCCCCCTATCCAGTCCCATCTCCCTTTCCTCCCTATCCCCTTCAGTTAATTGCTCTTCTCACTGTTTTATTGTTCGATTGATTCATATTGTAAATGCTTCAACTGTTATTTCGTTTGTTTTATGTATTATGTTGTTCCACTGTACAGCGCTTTGGCGTAAGGCGTTTTATAAATCAATAAATACAAATACATTGCACTATTCATGGATTTGCCTCACTCTAAAGCGCCTTTGGGCGTGCGATAGACTCCTTTCCATCCCAACAATAGGCCTACAGATTCAAAAGTTGACCTTTTGATTCAATATACTGCTGGGTGCAAAGGAAACATTATTAATCCTAATTGTGTTAAGGCACATGGACCTCCAGAAATGTTATTTGGAATGTACGTGTATGTGGTGTTGCCACATGAACAAGTCATCCCGTTGGAAGTTTTACATGATTCAGATGATTGGCCGCTACCGCTGTGTAGTTACAAGTCATGGAATTATTCACATTGGAACATGTGCTCGGAAGGCGTTCAAATAATCGCTTCTCAAAGACTGTTTGATTAATTTTGCTCATTAAATTCAGTTGTTTGCATTTGCCCATTTCTTTGGGCTCACAGGTCATTCGATAGCAAACATCACCTGAGTAACGTTGTAATTATTTGTGCCTGGTTTCTCCATTTGCGATTTGTTTCTTGGCAAAACTTGCAATACGTGTAGACGGAAAAGGAATGCCGTACATGGGGAATCCTGTACTGAAGAATCATTCTGCATGACCCCAAAAATGTGCCTCCGGGTCAGAGCAGGCGTTGGCACTGCTACTAGACATGCGGTCAACAAGGCTTCTGCATGGTGCACGTCAGTCAGGAAAAAATTTGACGTATTCAAAATTTGCTGCGCTAGATACACCCATATGCTGTTCGTTTGGGCAATCATCGGTGAATCTTTGGTTTGTTTGTTTGTTTTTGTTTTATTCATTTGTATTGCGTGCCAGACCCGAGGGTATCAGGACGCAGGAGCAACAAGGTTATTCTCAGCTTGCTTACAGTGCTGTACAGTAATTTACAGGTGTGTGCAAGGGTAAGTACAGGTATAGAATAAGCCATTGACAACCAATTTACAAATGTACATAGGGCGGGCAAGCCTGGTGAGGTTAGCGGTCATTTTCCTTTATCCACTGGATGTAGTTGCGCCTAAAGTGAGGGTAAGTTTGAGGTGTCCTTAAGGTGGGTGGAAGGGCAGTTCCAATGTTGGGCTGCTTTCACCTGGAGGCTATTACCGCCAATTTCTGTTAGTTTAAATCTGGGGACTGTGAGTAGATTGGCGTTGGCAGTTCTGGTAGCTCGGTTGGTGGAGTATCTTTTAACTGTCAACAAGGTAGCGAGGGGCTGCATTATTGAGGCATTTGTGCGTCAGAGAGGCAACCTTGAGCAAGATTTTGTCGGTGGTGGTGAGCCAGTTGTGGACTCTCCTAAAGTTAGATGTGTTCTTTTTTGGGGATACTCCAAAGCTGCTCTGAGAGCATCATTTTGTAAAATCAGGATTTTGTTTGTAACATATTTATTGGCATCTACATATAAGGCGTTACAATAATCCAGTTTTGATAGTATTAGGGCTCTGTCTAGGGTGGTTCAGCTCTGGGTCGAAAGGAAGGGTTTAGCTGATCTTAATTTACAGGTGTAAGCTGTAGAGGAGGTATATAATGATAGGGTAAGTTCCATTCTCAAATGGGAGAGTATAAGGAGAAAATTGGTGCAAATGCACAGCGAATTGATTACTCCTCTCTACAGAGATCTGGGAATTAATAGATTGGAATATTTGTCACACAAAATTTAACATGTACATAACATCATACAGTGTTTTCCCAATAACCAGAATCCGGTAGAACAACAGAAAGACATGTGAAATGGTTTGTGGCAAAAAATATACTTTTTTAATAATGCAAAAGTTTTTTAAAAAATTCATAAATGAATACATATTGGTGGCTAAAAGGGGAGGGGGAAGAGTACGTCACTCAGTGAACACTACTTTTAACAGAAAATTAATTGATCAGACAGCTATCTTTAGAGGTCTTTTGAGAGATAGTGTCGACTTGTTTCGGCCGTACAACGTATTGGACATTCTCTCGAGTATCCATTCGGAAGTAGATGTCACAGCCATCTTCAGGACAAAAGATTTCTTCAAATAAGTCTTCACATACATAATTTACCCCAATGTTTGATGTAAATATAATATCAGTGATCTAGAATAATATATAAACAATTGATTAGCTAAAAAAAGTCTTTTCTGTGTAATGAGTTCTGGTACAGTGGTCTTTAAGTAAAACATTTTGGCAGTCGGACACATTTTTTGGCCATGACAATATTACTGGGACACATCTACCACAGAACTTCTAAATTTCTATAGAACAAAATTGCTATACATTTAGAAAGATGGGCCGGTGCTAAGACCAAATGCAGATTTATTTTAGACCCACATCTAATGAAATATCTTCATTTCAACAAGCAACAACATGTAACACAATGTTTTGTGACAAAAACTCTGATACAATCTCTTAATTGCTTCTCCAGATATGGTGAGAACTAGTCGGCGAAAAATACATCGGACTAGAGGATATTTCTTTTAGAAGAGCCACAGGCTGCCAATGTTTATCAGTTCCTATGGCAAACACCACCTTGTCCTACATGGTAATTGTAGATGGATATGATTAAATCGAAAACTGGCTAAAATATAGTTATTATATTTACACTTTAGCATTGTTGATTAATACTTCATAGGTGTGAAGGCTATTTATAACTATATTCTATCTGCACACTGCGTGTATACGTATCTATATTTCACTGGAAACCGCTTGAGTCTGTGTTTTTACCTTGTTAGGTTCTTTAGGAGGATCTGTGAGAAGTTTGGCTGTAATTGCCAACACAGCATAACTATATTTTTGCCAGGTTCTATTTTTCGATTTAATCATATCCATCTACAGTTACCATGTAGGACAATTTGGTGTTTGCCATAGGAACTGTGATCAACATTGGCAGCCTGTGGAACCTCTAAAAGAAATACCCTCTAGTCTGATGTACTTTTCGCCGACTAGTTCTCACCTTATCTGGAGAAGCAAGTAAGAGATTGTATCAGAGTTTTGTCATAAAACATTGTGTTACATGTGTTACATGTTGTTGTTTGTTGAAATGAAGATATTTCATTAGATGTGGGTCTAACATAAATCTGCATTTGGTCCAAGCAACGGCCTGACTTTCTAAATTTATAGCAATTTAGAAGTACCGTGGCAGATTTGTCCCAGTAATATTGTCATGTCCAAAAAATATGTCTGACTGCCAATGGTTTACTTAAATACCACTGTGCCAGATATCGTTTCTAGATAACACATTACACAGAATATACTTTTTTAGCTAATCAATTGTCTATATATTTTTCTAGATCAATGATATATTTACATCAAACATTGGGGTAAATCATGTATGTGAAGACTTATTTAAAGCAATCTTTTGTCCTGAAGTTGGCCGGTGCATCTACTTCAGAATGGATACTCGAGAGAATGTCCAATTCGTCATATGGCCGAAACATGTCGACACACTATCTCTCAAAAGACCTCTAAAGATAGCTGTCTGATGAATACATTTTCTGTTAAAAGTAGTGTTCACTGAGTGACATACTCGCCCCCCTTTTAGCCACTAATATGTATTCATTTATGAAAATAATTTTTTGTAACTTTTGCATTATTAAAGAATATTTTTTGCCACAAACCATTTCACATGTCTTTCTATTATTCTAGCTGATTCTGGTCATTGGGAAAACACTGTCACACAGACTCTAACATTTACATAACATCATACATACTCCAATTTCTTAATTCCCAGATCTCTGTAGAGGGGGGTAATCAATTCTCTGTGCATTTGCACCAATTTTCTCCTTCCAGCTGTAGAGGAGGCCATGGAGCTAACCTGTTTACGGAAGGATAAGGTGGCGTCTAGATGGAACCCTAGCGTTTTAACTTCTTTGGCTACAGTAATAGGGTTGCCATCTATATTGAAGCTGGCATATTTGTGAGCCAGTTTGTTCAAGTTAAGGGTGGAACCAAGAATGATGAGCTCGGTTTTGTCATCATTCAGGCATTGTCTATGAGAGGCCATCTATGCTTGGATGAGGAGGTACGCCTTGTTCACCAAGGCCAAATCCTTGTCGTAATCTCCCGTCAGCGTATTGAGGATCTGGGTATCATCGGCATAGTTGGTGTAGGTGATACACAGACCATCAAGATCATCGAACAGGGGCTTCGTGAACACGTTGTACAGAGTGGGGGAGACGCATGATCCTTGGGGAACCCTGCAGGTGATGGTGATGGGGATCGGGTTGGCGGAGGCTAAAGTAGAGCAGACACGCATGGACCTGTTAAGGAAAGATTCAATCCAGCCGATAGACACAGCAGCTCACTTCTGGCAAGAGGCTAAGTGGTTGCAGAGAATATTGTGGTCTACTAAATTAAATGCTGAGAGGTCAAGTGGAAGTAGTATAGCAGTTTTCCCATTATCTAGAAGGGTAGATGCTTGGGCTTTAAGGTCGATGAGTGCAGTCTCTGTCCCGTGTTGGGGTCTAAAGCCTGACTGACGGATTCCGAGGAGATTATTCTTTTCTAGGTATTGTTGGATTTTTAGCTAGGCTGTCTTATCTAATATTTTAAGCAGGAAAGGGACAGTGGTGATAGGTCTGTAGTTTGTGGGTATTGATGGGTCTAGAGAGGGTTTTTTGAGTAGTGCGAGGACCCATGACTCTTTGAGATAGCTGGGGATGGTCCCTGAGGAGAAGGAGGCGTTAATGAGCTTAACGATGAAGATTGATAGGTCCCTGGCAGCATCTTTGATGATTTGTGAGGGGCAGGGGTCGCCTTGGCAATTCAAAGGTTTGAGGCTGAGAATGATTTTTTCCACCTCTAGCGTGGAAACTTTGGAGAAGCTGAAGTGGAGGGGGGGGGGGTTTGGTGTGATGTTTTGGGGGGAGGGGTAGAGTTAGGTACATGGGCTGTGCAGACGAGAGATTCTTTCTTGTTTTTGATTTGTAGGCCTGCAACTTTATTCGAGAGGGCATTTTGGACACTGGCGCACCATTGTTTGTGTTTCACACATGTGTCAAGGACTGGAGTCGGTGTTTCCAGCTCTTTAATGATAGTAAACAGCTTTTATGCTAGAGTTAGCTTGTGATATTCTCGAGTTGTAGGACTCTTGTTTGGCGATTAGAATTTCTTTTTTTTTAAAGTGCAGTTATTTTATTGAGGTTCAACTTATTGTTGTCTGAAGGTGATTGTCTCCAAGCTTGTTCACTTTTACGTTTCTCGAGTCTGAGAGATTTCAGATGGGGTGAGAACCATGTGTTCAGGTGTTTTTTGGGTTTGCTTTTCCTAAGTTTTAGCGGTGGAATAGAGTCTAGAGCTGAACTCGTGATTTTGTTATAGCCACCTACAAGGGAATGAGGGTTGGAGATAGTTGAAAGTGAGTTCAAAGTCGGGAGAATGAGGGGTATGAGTTTTTCTGCTTTGATGTTTTTCTTATTTCTCATTGGGATGGCTAAGGCTAGTGGCTTGTTAGTAGTAGGGGTTGAGGCCTCGAGGGAGAAGTTGAGGAGATGGTGGTCGGACCACAGCTGAGGTGAGATGGCGGTGATAGAGGCCAAGCAGTTATAGTTCTCCCCTTGTTGTGGGTGGGGAGGGTCACTCTTTGGGGAAATCCTAACCCAGTTAGGGTGTTGTCGATAAGGGTGGATTGAGGGTCTTTAGGGTCTTTAAAGCCCAAGTTAAAGTCACCTAGGAGTAGGCTCCGGGATGTGTTCTTTAAGTTGTTAGTGAGAGTGGTTGTAGGGTCCTCCTCAAAGGAGCTTAGAGGGCCAGGGGGTCTGTAGAGTAGGTGAATGGTGAGGGTTTGGGAATTGCCGATGGGCAGTTTAGCTATTAGCGATTCACATGATGTGGAGTTGACTGAGGTGGCAAGTCTCATGTTAAGGTGAGTTTTGGCAATTATGGTGAGGCCTCTGCCTCTGTTCTGTCTGCTCTGAAGATAGTGTAGTCATCTGGGATGGCTAGCATAAGGGCTGGGCCGGGACTCGGTGATAGCTAAAAAGTCAAACTTTTCTTCTAGTATGATGTCTGCTATGTCAGTAGCATGGGCTACTAAGGAGCGTGCATTTATTAAGCGCCTCTAATGGGAGGGGTGATCGTTTTTGTGGGTGTTGGTGGGGTGGCTGAATTGAGAGGCTTGGGCTTGGCAACGGCGTTAGTTGGGTTGTGCCTAGGTCTGTACATAGGCTGGATGGTAGGTGTGACTATGTTCTCTGGTGGAGTCCAGTTAGTCTGTTTAGGATGAGGGGTGTCCCTGGCACAAGGTTCGTATAGTTTAGGTAGCCTGGCACACGAAGTCTGGAGTTTCTGGCTGGGGGAATACAGGGGATAGATATGGGGTGGGGGAGTAGTGTAAGTGGAGAAGTGAGTGGTGTCAGTGGATGGGTGTAAGTCATGGTATTGGATGGTAGGGTGACTGTGGAGGCAGAGCTGAAAGTGGGGCTTGGGTGGCTAGATGATTAAATAAGGTGAATTACTCTCAGCAAGGCTGAGTAGATACCAGGTAAGTACATTCTGCTAGTGAATAGTAGAGCCGGCAAATCTAGTCGTACTGGCTTGGCACTAGGGTGCATCAGACAGAGCTGTTCAGTTGTAGCACTTCTAAGCAATTATAGTCAAGGCAGTCTAATATAGGCACAGTAATCAGAGGTATCATTCGGCAGGTAGTTCAGTAGTGACGCTTTAGTGCAGTAGTAATCTAAAGCAATTCAGTTAAAAACCATTCATAACATTGGCAGCAGAGGCATTTCAGTACTATTGCTATGGGTTTTGGCAGTCAGCGTAAGAACAATACACTATCGGTCTAATTTGATGTGATGGCAGTGCAATGTCTACTTGTAAAGACGACATACGTTTGTGCAAGCACAGTAGATGGAATGCATGCGAGACGGTGGAACACAATATAGTTCAGAGTGTAAGTGGTGAGAAGTATGAGCAATGTCCGCAATACGATTTTCTAAGAATTTTGCATGTTTGAATGTTGCTCATAGAATATGATAAGAATTCTGGATATACACAAGTATGTGTCGCTGCAATGGAGGAGTGAGTCAATACCTTAATAGTCGGGCGAGATGCATTTGTCCTTGGAATTGGAGCAGGCGGCGCACAATGGCAGGAAAGGCCTTCCTCTCCTAGACGGCGTTTCCGCTTGTCAGCGGCTGTTTTTACTGTAGTGGTATTTTGGTTGCTAAGCAATCTTACCACGAGGCTAGAGCCTCACTTTCATCCCGCGCTGCGCCCGCCATTGCACGGCCAGGGAGATATTGGGACAAGGTCAAGCAGGCAGGAAGGCTTCTGATCCGGGTATGGAATAGCAGTAGGGTTGTTGCAAAGGGGTAAACCCACCACGGAATACGGTTCTGGGCAGTGGGATGTCGCTCAAATAGTTAGTGGGGGATCTCGCGGTTGAACGGCGATTGTGATGGCACGAAGGCACGTCCTGTCACGGACAGGCACAGACAGGCTACGTGCCTTAAATAAAGGTGCTTTGATGAAAAAGGTGCCGGCTTGCGCCTTCCGGGGCCTTGCAGTAGATAGACAAACGCTGGCCAGTGGGAGGAGGGAATGTTGCTAGGCGACCGCCAGCACCAGCATCAGAACGGCGCCCATTTTCTGGGTGCCTCATGGTTTTTTGCAATGGTGAGGCTCAGAAAAGGGAGAAGCTGGCAATTTCAGCCGTGGTTCTGTGGTTAGAGCGGCAGCATGGTGGCAGGATTCCGATCCTGATGTGGAGGTAAAAGGTGCCGCCATAAGGACATCTCCTGCACAGCCGATATCAATGTTGTTGGCGCTCAACTGACGTGTCCTTCGCATTCCACGAATCCCGTTCTTAGTTCTGGCTGGGTTTTTGCCATCTGCATTGGGCTGCTTTTTGGACATCATTTCTCCTCATCATTAGACTCCCATGGATCATTGTCACAGATGTGATATTTTGCATTTGTTTCAGCGTGCCATTTGACTCTCCCGAATGGAGTCCATTTAGTCCCAAAATTACACCATCCAGTCACAGGATCTACAAGGCAAACCCAGAAAAACCCAGAGGCAAACCTCTGAATTTGCAAAGGTACACCGTAATACAGTGTAATCTGATCTAACAACTTAATGGTGTTCAGTTGTGTAGCATTTTTACATGGCAGTACCATCAAATATCTGGAGTATTTATCCACAATTATGAATGCATATTGACTGCCTTTGCTGATTGGCATATGACCGATATAATCGATCTGCCAGATTTGACCCAGTAACTTTCTTCTTTGCAACATGCGCTGGACAATCTGAGGGATGGGTCTGTACTGTTTTCACTACCTCTAAGGGGTTACTGATCCCTGAAGCTTGTGCCGACCCGAGAGTACCTTTTTAATCCAAGGTGCCCACATTTCTGGTGAGCCCCCTTGGCCAGACCATCCAAATAGTCCTGAGCCCCTGCGTCCATGCATGAAATCTTGATGTGTTCATCTGCAACAGAATGAAACCAACATTCTAATGAATATGTAGCACAATGTGCATTCACATGAAACACTGTGACTTCACTCTGTGATAACATTTCCCCAATATCTTACCACAGTTCCTTTCCCCACAACACTCTTGAATTAATTTTCCATCCATTCTTTTGCCATGTTGACTGCCACACTGCTAGCCCATTCACCACGACCATAAATCTGTGTACAAATGACATTGACCCGGTGTCTCTTGTTTCAAAGATTGATAGACTGCATTGAGTCCTGCAAACTGACTGCTCTTTCCTTTCCCGGACATTATCAGAATCTTTTTTGTCTGAGATTGAAAGACAACCCTTTCCAATATGGCTCGGTACCCACATTGCGAGCAAAGCCATCAGTAAACCATGCATGCTCTGTCTGTTATACTGTCGGATCTCCGTAAGGTAGTCCACATTTCATGGGAGACTCCAGTATTTCAGCCACTTCCTGTGGTATGTAATCTGCAGATGGTATTTTAGCCACTTGCTCGTGTAATTTCACAACTCCACCCATTCCTGATTTGACTCTGTCTTGAATCTACCATTTCCACTTGATTATACTGGCTTATTGAGTGTGTTCTGTTCTGTGTGTCTTAGGAGAGCTAAACACCCATTGCATAATCGGGATTTCGGGCCTAATCAGTACATCTTGCCCCACTGTCATTTTCTCGGTATCCACAGGAGCCCAATAGCATGCCTGCAACTGCTTCTCAAACGGAGTGTACTGTTACCAGCCTCGGGCAACTTGTGACTCCAAAATCCCAAGGGAACATGTTTTCTGTCCTGTTTCTGCCACATACTCCAATTAGCATAATTGTCTTGTACAGACACATTTAACTCCACTTCGCCTGCCTTCAATGGCCACAAATCAAGCACCTGTCTCTTTTGCCAAATCAAATGCTCTTTGCTGCTCCCCCCCCACTGAAATTCCTATTTCTTTCGTGTCACTTCATGGAGGGGGACAATATCTGCCCTATATGGGGTATGTGTTGTCTCCAGAACCCAAACAGCCATATGAACTGCTGAGCTTTTTTGTTCATCAGAGTGATGAACTCAAGTATTGTTTTTGTCTGGCTTTCTGTACCATCTCTTGATACCCATTATGCCACTGAATTCCTAGGAATACCACGGTCTCAGCTGGCCCTTGAATCTTGTTGGGGTTAATCTCCCTCCCGTCCTCCTTCAACCCATCAATTACTTCTGAGTTGGCACACTTTGCTCATCTTTACCCTGAATCAAAATATCGTCAATATAGTGGGAGATTTGTAGGTCAGGTTTACAAGGTTTTTTGTCTAAGTGTTAGGCCACCAGTCGGTGATAGAAGATGGTTGGACTATGCATGTACCCCATAGGTAATCTTGTGAAGGTGTACTGACGCCTGTTCCAAGAAAATGCGAACTGCTCTTGACACTCTTCAGCAATTGGCACAGAGAAAAATACATTGGCTAAGTCTGCCACTGCATATCAGGTTCCCTCAAACATTTGTACATTCTCGATCAAAGTAATGGCATCTGGGACTGCAGGCACTGACGGAGTAGTGTGTTTGTTCAACTCTTCATAGTCCACAGTCATCCTCCAGCTCCCATCCCCTTTTTTTAAGAGGCCAAATGGGATTGTTCCAAACGGTAGTAACAAAGCTTAACACTCCTGCTTCTACATACCCCCCCCCCCCCGGGAATGCATTATTGCTTCATAGATACACGCGTGGTTGCCAAAGGCATGTGCACTGGGGGCATTTTCAATTTGCCTTCAGTAACTGGTGTACAAGTCAATGGACTTGCTCCAAACTGATAGGTTTTACTGCTAAGTCCCAGAGTCAACTCTTCCAGAATGTCAAACCAATTATATACTCTGGTATCTGGACAATCAACACTTGGTATTTTTGCCTTGTCAATTTGCCTATTTTCATCTCCATTCCTGTTTGTACTGCTGGGGTTTCCTTCCTCCATAGCCCCGTAATGGTAAAGTGTCTACCTTTTTTAAATAGTGTCCGATTTCCATGAATCAGAGGCCTCCGCCCACATATCTATCAATGATGGCACCTCTTGTGTGTTTACATTTCCCGCCCCCCCCCCCCCAAATCTTAAACATTAACATGAGGTCCCCTCTCAACTTTTATACGAGCAGATGCTGCTGGAGCTTGTTAATAATCCTAGTCATATTTCGAATGAGTGTATCCTGACTCTAACATTGCACTCACCACTGTCCTCAAATTGGCATATGTTGACTGGGAAGGGATCCCCATAGACCTTCCTATCCTCAGGGGAGTTGAAGGTGAGGTATCCCTTTTGTGGCTTAGTCACCACCTGTCTTTTAACCTATTTATAGCGCTCTTTTGCTGTAAGCCCTCTTTGTATAGCTCATACATCTCCCTTGTTTCAATACCTTCAATCTCCTCTTTTGGCACACCATCTTTCATCAAACATATCCTTTCTTGACACTTGGGAGTCTCCCTCTCCCTCTCCCTCTCCCCCCCACTCTGCCAGTTGCTGGATAGCATCCACTACTACATCAGGGGGTTTGCCCATGAAACCACATAGCAAAGTAATGATGACATTTATGTAGGCAGGCGGGGCAGTTCTTATAACTATATTGCTGGTTAACACTGAAAGCGGCACTACTCCCATGTGTCCTGACTTATCTACATTAATTGCCTGCCTCATGGCATGCTCTCTTGAATTGCTTCCTTCAAAGTATACCACCTCCTTTTCCTCACTAGGCCAGTCAGTGGTAATAGGATACTTGCGATTACATCCTTGGGCCGCTAAGTGCAACAGAGACTCCTGCAAAGCTTGACCATTAGCGTCAAGGGGTGGCCCTGCCCTCTGTACCTCTTGTCTATTGGTGTCACTAGACAATGTCAGAACGCGCAGGGATTCCGTCGCATCTACCAATAACCCAGCTTCCCGTCCTTCAAACATTCGCACCATCCATGCCAAAAGTGGCTCTCCCGACTTCTGCCTCAGACGAGTAATAATTAATGTTGAGTACAATCTTCCAGTATAGTTAAATCTACAACCCCTCCTCCCCGATTATGCATCTCGTAACTTGCTTGGCTGCTTCCGTCTTTTGATTAGGTTCTGACTTCTGCATCCCCCTCCGAGCTGCTCTCGGAGCCGGCACAGTCAAACATTTCTCCATTCGAGGTTTTGGGGTCCCAGTCTATGCCTGCTGTGGCTATTACAGCTGCCACTTTCCGCTTGTTCACACCCCCTCATCTCTTTCTATATTTATATAGGGTGATGCTTGCTGCGTCCAGCTCGGCTACTGTCTGGTGTCTATCAGCCTAGACTTTAAAAAGCTTCATTTGCAACTGCTGCATTAGCACAATCTGTCTCTCTGAAACTCTTTTTCCAGGCATAAATGTCCTCTTTCAACTCAATATTCTTCTGATGCATCTTCCTATAAGCTTGTAGGAGACCCCACCCCCTTCTGCCTAAAGCTGCACATTCCTTTCCCTTATCGACTGAAACCTGCTGTAAACAAAACACAACCTGTGCAGGACTGGTATCCCCTAAACCTTCATCCCATGGCTCACTCAAGCCTGCACCACACGCCCAGCAATGTGCCAATTTATCATATGTTCTCTTGGCCCACTCTGGGATCATTAACTCCGGACATTCTCTGCCAGCGGAAGCCCCTTCTTTCTTAAACGAACTATTCATAATTACAATAATTTACAAGACTTTTTTTTACAGTTGAAAGAACCAAAATGGAATTACTACCACACAATAGAGATACGCCAATCACGAGGTTCAAAGTCAAACATGCATTTGTTAGCAGTAACACTTGGCCAAATGAATCTCAGCACCCCACGACGTGTGCATGCAGACACCGTGAGGGGAGAGAGGGCACGCATCAGAGAAGTACCAACATATATAACTCGATTCACAGTATTAAAAGCATTGCCCAGCCCCCTGCACGTAACGCTTGAGCTAGGGTTCATGACCTATCTATGTAATTCATTTTACCTAAACATCAAACATCCTTTGCGGCCTTCCCCGAGACAATTTATTGTCTGGGAACAAGGAGAATCTGCATGCGGTGGTATATTGGGTTCTCTTCTACCAGGTAACATTCTTTGCTTTACCAGCTAATTTTATCTGCTACTGCTCTCCGCTCTACAGTTCTAAAGGAGAGAAAATAAAGGTTTCTGCAGAGGAGCACATACAGCTGCACATTATTTTATTTTACTACCTACTGAGGAAGTTGCTGGCGGCACAGAATGGCAACTAAATTGCTGATTAGTCATGCTCGTGTATAGCTTCAAGGTTCTACAGTGTAAGACGAACAATAAGTTTTAGCAGCTTCAACATATGTAAGCATCTCAGTTCCAGCAGCGGTTTGTTACCACGTTCAGACCAAAGACACAGAATATATGCATGGGGCAGAGAACAGAGAGAAATCAAAATGGTGGATAAAACAAAATGGCTTCTCAGTCAGCTTATTCAGGTTCAATCATTGCGGTATTATCGTGCGGTGCGAGTGTGCTAAGGCCAACATATTATCAGGTGGTATTATAGCAAATACGTTTTCACAAACCCTCCTTTTTGGCCTAAAGCCAAGAGCTTTATCCATATACAGCATCATCAGAAGACCATGTGTCGTCATCAGAACACCCCGAATCGCTATCATCACAAATATTGATTGACATGAACTCTTTTATGGTGGTGTCTTGCATGATCAAAGCATTATTGACATTTTTAGGCAGGCATGTTTTAGGTTTCAGTTTCACTTTAACAACAGCTTGTGCACAGCTACCTCCTATCATGGAGCAAATGACGGGTAGACATTGGATGCAGCAACAACAGAATACTACTATGGTAAGCACTATGGCTAAGAACTAAAATATCTCCCATCCCCAATCCCCAAGACCGTAACAAGTCCCAGAACCATGCACTAAGGTTGCATTTACCCTTAGGAGTATGTATTTCTGTGCTCGGGACGTGTAACCTTTTTATTGCCTTAAATATTGTGGGGGAGGAATCTGGTACAAAAGCGCAACACGCAGATTCCACCATTTTGCAAACGCCAACACGTTCAGCCAGGATGATGTCAAGCACCATCCTATTCTGGAGGGCTACCAACCTGATGGCGTTTAGTTCCAATGTCATGTTATACAGGATATCGGTAGTTTTGTTCATGGTTTTCTCTAAACCCTAGCCAATTTCCGAATGCCTTGCGAGTATTATCTGCCCCCAGAATGGTACAAAGGATTTGGCAACGTCAACCAGAATCTGCGAGGGCGTGTCACCGTCCTCATCCCGTCGGGGACGATTCTTGGACACTTTAGAGGTAGTAGCAATATATACCCCTGGCAGGAGTATCCCCAAGTAGCATGTACCTTTCCAGTCTCTTGGCAACCATGGGTATGCTTTGTCACCACAAACAAAATGGACAGAACCCCCTATGTATAGTGGCCTATTTTAATTTCCCAATACAGCTGTGTTCATGCACCTATCAAATGAACCCATAGGTCGGGAGCCCTCCTTTCACATGCAGAATGGGACCGAGTGTGGACTATGATGGTGTAGGGAGGCGGCATAGCATCCTTATTGCCCACTCGAGACATCTTGAAAGTAATCGTAGAAAGGTCTGGAAAGTCTATCAACTGGTCTAGTAGAAGTAAGTAGAGGCTTGCTTCTGTTCGCAAACACGGAACACCCCAGAGGTGCTAGTACCAACCTTTTCGAATTAGTTGATATTTGTAGCATCGAAATTCCCAGTGATATCATTCCACCTACCAAAGAAAAGTGCCCTGAGCGAAGCGTAATGGGCAGTGGATAAAGGGAGAGGATGTATGTACCAACCCAACCCTCTTTTCCCATATTGCGGCAGATGTGAGCAGACCCAACAGTTTGTTTTGTTCAGAATGTAGCATTCATAATTCTCAAGAGTATTGTTGTCATAACCCCCTCTATGTTTAACGTCCCGGGGACGAAAAGTATGCGAATGCACATATGGTGGGGTCTCAGTAGAAGCAGTGACAGCAATAGTGTGTCAAGTGGGTGTGTGTTCCAAGTACCACAACACAGGTATCGGTACGATTGCAATACAGGCAGTTACAGTGATCATTATCCATTTGGTCCTAAGGGACCATGGCCCTCGATAGACGGGCCCAGTTCCAGCAAAATGGTCAATGTTATTATTGGTATGAGTGGCCCCAAACACGGGCATAGTTTCTCAGCGTCCATTAAGAAGCTTCACTGACCATGTCGCCAATCTTGCTTGAAGGTTGCCTTTTCCAGTCCCTGCCTCTTTCGCATACAGCAGGGGAATGACGAGGGACCAGCTCAACGTTGGTGTCTTTTAGGTGGCGAGCAAAAACTGATTCCAAGGCACTATGGTGTCGGAGCAGTGACCACATGCTTGTCCCTGCATGAGTGAAAGTCCTTCACCTCAGAAACAATGGTAGCACTGGGAAAATCCGTATCAGAACTTTGTTTCCTGCTCATTCAGATTTACTCTGTTCACTAGCCCACTTCGCCCAGCCCTTCACGTCAGGGCAGAAGGTAAAGGCTACTGCAAAATCATAGCTATTTACTGTTTCATGGAAGCAGGTTGTATCTCGAAACACCAGCTGCAGAGCGGTCTGCAAACAACGTGCTGTCGCTTTCTGAAGAAAATGGAGAAACGTCGTCGGTCGGTGATGAAGAAGACCATGAGGAAGTCAGCAATGATGAAGCTGCAGTCTCCCCAGGCCCCGCGGGCACAGGAAGCAAATTCGTATCACACTTGGAGGAATCATTCCTGTCGATCAAAGCTGGTGCATTCAGAGCTTTGGAATTATCAATGTCGTTTCCGTCCCACTTGTCATAGGGCAGAGGAAGAGGAATTCGCTTTACATGCGTTTTGTGGATCCAGTGGCACTTGCCACTTACTCGTACAGCTGTCTTTGTTGCCAGGAGAATCTGATGGGGCCCCTTCCAGCGCGTGCAAGACAAGTTCCCCTCTCGAAGTTCTTGATCAGGACCCAATTCCCTGGCCGCAGACGATGACCTGGCCTTTCATATTTAACAGGTAGAGCAAGTACCTGCTGGTGAATCAAACGCAAGTTTTGAGTCAACTGATCACAATAATCAGACAGTAACGTGTACTTTTCGATCTGGGTGCATTCCACACATTGGCTGGTCTCCCTATAACAATCTCATAGGGGCAGAGCCCTGTGGTCGTTCGTATTGACAATAAGGCTAGTGGTAAGGCGTCATTTTAATTTGCTGTTGGCACATATTTTAGCCAGTTTATTCTTCAAAATACCGTTGTGGCTTTCCACAAGCTTGGCACTCTGCGGGTGCCTGGCCGAGTTAAAACATTTATCAATCTGTAATCCCACGCATATCTGCAGTATTACAGCAGAGATAAAATGTGGGCCATTGTCGGCCAAATTACTCTGGGCAAGCCAAACCTCGGGAAATACTCTTTAAGCATGGACTTAGCCATTGATATTGCTGTACAATCTTTGAGTGGGTAAGCCTCAACCCATTTGCTAAAGGTGCAAACTACCACCGGGACGTATTTGTAGTTCTGACAACGTTCCATCTCAATAAAGTCACTGAATCACTTCGAATGGCATAGAGGGAGGACCAAAACTACCCTTCGGTGTCGGTGTTCCCTTCCCAATGTTATGTTGTAAATATATCCTGCAACTTTGGACCAATCGTTCGGCAACCTTCTTGATATTCTCATTATACCAGACGGGATCTAACTGTTGACAAATCTTTCTAGCACAAATGTGTCTGGCCATGAGCCATGGTGACTATAGTGGTGACATAGGCGTTGGGCAGCATCCATCTTTATTTCTCGTATCCACCCAACAACTCTCATTATCTAATCCCGTTGGAGCCTCAGACCATTGTTTAATATCTTCGGGAGTAGCCTCTGCCTGAATCTCCTTCACACTGCTTATCCCTTCCTCCATCATGCAAGTGTCAGTGACCCATCTTGCTGAGTCAAGGATAAACATTTTTGCGTGTAAATAATTAGCAGCCTGTTTGGCAATTCTGTCGGCAAAAGCGTTTCCTTTTCCTCCGTAGTCCATCACTTTCTGATGTGCGGCACATTTCATTATAGCTAAATCATGTTGGAAGCACAAGTGCTGACAACAATTGTACTATGTACCATGTTGAATTTTTGTCTCATTTGATGTCAAGAATTCCCTTTCAGCCCATAGTCGTCCAAAGTTATGAACCACCCCGAAGGCATGCTGGCTGGCTGTATAAATGTTTACACTAAACCCTTCCGCAATATCGTAAGCTCTAGTCAAGGCAATGATCTCTGCAGCTTGCACCAAGTTGTGTGGGATTGGTTTACTTTCTAGAATGGTGTTCAATGTGGTGATTGCATAGGCAGCAGTGGATGTACTATCTGGTAACTTAAAGCAGGAGCCATTACAAAATAGCTCTCCTGCTGGGTCTTTTAGAGGTGTCAGTCAGATCAATCCTACCCTTAGTTTCTTGTTCTGTTACATAAAGGCAATCAGTTGACATTCTATCACTGCAATCCGTCTCTTGTGGAGAAGGCAATAATTCAGCCGGATTCAAAGAACAACATCTCTTAATTTGGATATGCGGTGCAAACGGAATCAGCTTGTACCTTGTTAGTCGGGCCAATGTTGAGTCTGCGTTCTATTAAATAGAACGTCCACGGAGTGGGGTACCTTTTAAGGTTAAAGAATTACCTAAAACCATACCCTCACTTTGCTTTAATGACGCAGCAGCCTCTGTGGTCCTGTGTCAAAACAGCCAGAGCACGACCATCTCTCTCGTGCACATACAAAACAAAGCACTTTTCGTAATCTGGTGTGCCCAAAACTGGAGCTGAACACAATGCAGCTATAAGCAAATCAAATGCAGTCTGGCAATCCATGTCCCATGGTAAGGGCTAAGGAATGTCCTTCTTTGTCAGTGCCAACACAGGTTTGATCAACAGTGAAAAATTTGGTATCCATTGTCTACAATATGAAGCCATGTCAATTAAAGCCCAGACTTCCTTTTGCGTATTTGGAACAGACATATCAGAGATCCTTTGTATTTGTTCAGGTGTCAACCGTCTGCCCTCCTTCGATAGGAGATAGCCTAAATAGGCAACATCCTGTCGACAATACTGAAACCTTTTCAACAATGCCTTGTGACCATGTTCTGCCAAATGATTGGCCAGCAACACAGTACCCTCCTTGCAAGCGTCCTCAGAATCTGCGGCAATCATTAAATAGGCAATATACTGCATAATGTACACCTGGAAGGTAGCTCGAGCATATTGAGCTGTTCTTTCAAAGCTCTATTGTAAATACTTGGACTCTCAGTGTATCCTTGCGGAACACGAGTGAATGTGAACGAGCTCCCACCTACGGTGAACGTGACCACATATCTGCTGTCAGCGTGCACAGGAATACTAAAAAATGGCATTCTTCAAATTTACCACACTAAAATGTGTAGCCGTAGCTGGAATCCTAGTCAGAATAGTAGTGACATCGGGAACAATCGGAAACTGGGGAGCAACTACTTTGTTAATAGCCCACAAATCAATAATAAAATGGAAGGGAATCGCATTATCCCCTTCCTTATAAACTGGTAGAACCGGGCTCTTACACGCACTACCTGCAATCTCCTCAATCACACCTCTGTGAATCAAATCTGAACCAATATTTTTCAAAGCATGCTCCCCCTCGACCAAAATCTTGTTCTGGGGGATACGTGGCAATGTAACAACTTGTTTTAAAACCATCTTAACTGGCTCTACTTGCAACATTCCAACATCATTGTCAGTCGCAGCCCATAGATATGTGGGACCCTACTCAATTCAGTTGACGAAAGGCATAGACAGAAATTGTGACACTGGAGTTTGTTGCGGCAAAATCATCAAATATCTCCATCTGGAGAACAATAAATCACAGCATTCAATTTCTTCAACAGGTTCAATACCCAACAAATTCTCGCCACAATTCGTAGTCAATAGAAATGGGCAAGAATCAGTATATGGTCCCAGTGCAATCGGTACCGCCCGCAAGACCGGACTAACCACTGGTCTACCAGAGAACCCTATGGAAACATTGCTCTGTCCTGACAGTGGTATATCCGGAACCCGCTGATAGTCAATAGATCACTTCTGTGCTTCTGTATCCACTAAAAAGATATGCTCCCTATTCCCCACCTTCAATTCAACGTAGGGCCCTTTCTGATCAACAGGAACAGGTACTGGTTCCAGACCCTGCTTCGGGCTGTCCTAGTGAAATAGTAAATCGTCAAACGGAAAATCGTCAGAAAAATAAGCATTGAAAGGATTATCAAAAACGTTGCAGCTACCCGCGTTCTGCTGTTGGCCCCCTCGACTATCTTGCAAAGGTGTTTGTGGGTTCTGAGTAGGCTGGCTCCTTCCAGGGCCCATGAGAAAAAGAATAGAGACCGGGCTACCCCTCCCTTACACGCACAGGGGGGTGTTTTGAAAAGACCTACTCGATGCTAGTACTTGTTTGAGCTAGCTATAGAAGATCACACTAATAGTCTCGAGACATACAGATAAAACAAAGTTTAATTATGAAAAAACAGCATGTTAAAAAAGGCAAAAGGACATGGGTGCACTTTTGTCAAGCAAGAACATATATACACTTATGTCATAGATACTAAGTACATGATGAGTTAATGTGTTGTAACAAATTCCAAACACATTTTTGCTGAATGTTTCGAGACTATTAGTGTGATCTTCTATAGCTAGGTCTTTTCAAAACACCCCTTTGTGCGTGTAAGGGAGGGGCAGCCTGGTCTCTATTATTCTTTTTCTCATATATACATTGCCCTCAAGCGCCAGGCCCCCCACCCCCTGTCAACAAAAAAGGCGACTATCGCCCCATCATTTTATTTTCCTTCTAGGGCCCCCCATCCTGGGACGGCCCCTTGACCTGGTCATGGTGCCATTCGATCTCTGCTGCAGAATCGGACATTGTGCTCGCCAATGGCCTTCCGGTCTACAATACGCACATTGGTTAATGTTTATCAGACCCATTTATGCATTCCCTTGCGGTATGTATTGACCCCTAGATTGTGTATTCCCACCTCTAGCTCCTCTTGCTATTTGCTGTAACAATACTCTAGTCTTTAAATCGCCCTTCTTCTTTTCCACCTTCTCTTTCTTAGCATTAACCCTATTCTCATAATACTGAGCCATGCGTAACACTTCAGACTGCAATTTCACTTGCCATGCACACTCAGAGGTCATAATCAGTGCTTGTATTTCAGGCAACATCCCGCGCACAAATATATCAACAAACTGTCTCTTTCCTGGTTCCGTGCTTAAATCTTGACCGCGAAAATCCCAAATCACCTGCTCAAATCTATTAAAATCTTCTGTCGCACCTTCTGACTTTCCTTGCATGCAGGCTGTACGCTTGTCCCATATAATCCTTTTCTCGGGTACCAAAGTCTTTAATTTTGTCACTGTTAGCTGGCAACATCAAAATAACCTGCAGTGGTTTTTCACCAGCTTTCCCTGTGTGCTCGTATCAAAGCATCCCATGTGTCATCCAACCCTGCCTGATCGTCTGCGGACCTAACCTACTGCCATAAATCAGCAGGAAGAATCACAGGAAATAACAAATCGATATCACCAAGGGTAAAAAACAGACAAATTTAAAACAGATTATATCTCCTTGTAGAACCCTGCTGGATTCTTTCTAATGTCGGGAACTGAATGTTTAATAGTATTCACTTCCTGTCTGGGAAAACGGGACGTGAACAAACTGTGAAATATAGTGTGCTGGAATGGTAGAGGCGGGTATCGCCCCATCGGCAGGAACCTCTACTTTCGGAACAAGTGTCAGAGGAAGCTCTCTCATAGGCAATTGTAAGGTGGGAAGATCCGAATGCCTATTAAGTAATAAGGCGAAATCAAGTGACTGAGAAGTCAATGCGGTGTCAGGTGAAAATTCTCTCTTATAAATAACCATAAAATCAGTGGGATAACATAAGTTTCTCTTCATGCATTCATCCTGTAAATACTCAACCATCACCTGCAACACTTTCCTTTGCATTGCTGGAGTATACTGGCTAAACGTGTCCTGCACTTCAATGGGACAAATAGCAATATCATAAATCCATCTAAGAGCATCCCTTGTGCAAAAACGTATTTCGAAGGGATTGTGTCCTCCGACGTATTCCTTATCTTGATAGATTACATTCCAGCTTGCTGGCCTCGGAAATTTTTTCAGTAGAGAGCGCTGCGCGTCCCTCGAGCTGGTGTCCCTCGACAGCCACCGCAACGGTGCTGACGTCATCATGCGTATAAATTCACTCGCGCAGCGACCGTTGCTTAGTTCTGTTTTTCCGCGCTTCGTGGGCCCCGGAATCGTGTTGCTCAGTACTTTCTTCAAGTAGATTGTACTTATTCCTCGAAGATATCATCTTTATTCAATGGCTTCCTCATCCGAACCGTCGACCCCACGGTCCGGCTTCAAAAAGTGTCGTGATTGTGGGACGAAAATGTTGTTGACGGATCCTCACAGGATCCGTTTGTGGTGCCTGGGATCGGAGCATCACTGTTTAGAATGCGAGGACTGCATGTCCATGACGGCGAAAGCCTTGAAGGAGCGTAAGGCGAGAGCAGAAAGAGGTAAGACTCTTAAAACTTCTACTCCTTCGAAAGTTTCCTCGGCAGAGTCGAGACATTCGTCTCCTCCCCGTCACAGGAAACCTTCCCGTTCAAGGTCTCGAAGCGGTTCCCATCAGTCTTTGAGATCTAAGCACTCGAAAAAGAGGCGTTGTAGATCTCCCTCTTCTTTGTCTTCTTCCACTTCCCCGGAAAGGGTCACCTGCCCCGAAACACAGCTCTCCAGCTAAGTGGGAGGAATTCCGTAAAAAAATGGTTAGCGTCTTTGAGAAAGCGGCCTCAACCCCCTCGGAGACGGCTAAAGGTGATACCCTGGGTGAAAGACCTGAAAAATCGAAACGCTCCGAGTCGTTGCACCCGGAGAAAGAAACTGCCCGAGAGCGTCATGAACCCTCAAGCAAAGGCAGTAAGACGGCGTCATCGACGCTGTCGTCGAAGGTTCCTTCGACTCATAAATCTGCGCCATCGACACCTCTATCGAAGGGCCGTCGACACACAAATCAGTCGAATCGACGCCGTCTTCGACGCCGATAAAGGACAGACCTACTGCTGTTACTACATCCCAGTCAGTAGAAGTACCGAGGGCTTCGACCATGACCTCGAGAATGTCGATAACCTCGACGACTCAGAGTAGGATCCCGATCCTCTCGAGTTCTTCGAGGCCCCTTCATACTTTTTCGACGCCTTTTTCAGTTTCATCGAAGCCTTTGACTTCCGCGTCGACAACTTCAACGTTTTCTCAAGCCTGTGACTACAAGCTTGGCCCCTTCTGCTCTAGAAATGAGTTTTAAACTATACCCTAGATCTGATTATTTTAGAGCTTTGTCCTCTATACATGAGGAAGGGGAGGATTCTGATCATGAGACCTTTTGGGTGGCAAAGGACCACAACACCTATACCTGAGGAATTTATCTCAGAAGAGAAGAGGTTAAAGGATCTTCAAGACTCCTTACATGAGGCAAGTGGTTTAGATACTTCTCCTGAAGTAGAATTTGCTAAACCAGACCCTGGGGAGCATGCTGAGACCCCTTATAGGGTTCTGATGGCCAGAATAATAGCGTTCATGGGGTGGTCTACATCTTCACCTTCTTTTCAGCAGGATGACCTTACTGATATCCTAGATAAAGGTCCACAGGAAGATCCTGTTCCCTTTCATTCTGCACTGCAAAGAAACATTTCTGCTAATTGGGAAACTCCTGAAGTTATCCCGGCAGTTAACAAGAAACTATCTGCCAAATACAGAGTATCTGTCTCGGACCCTGAATATTTGAGCAAGCATCCAACTCCAGAGAGTTTGGTTGTACAAGCAGCAACTTCATCGAACAGTAGATCTGCATACCCTACTATTCCACAGGACAGGGATGATAAAAGGTTTGACGCTATGTCAAAAAAAGTATTTTCGGCATGTAGCATGGCGCTTAAATCTATTAACGCCACTTGCACGCTTGCAAGATTCAGCCAGACACTTTGGGAGTGTGCTTCATCTGCGGCTGACTGTCTCCCGGAAGGAGAGGAAAGGGAAGCATTTTTAAATGTGTGTGGCCCTTCAAACTGGCATTGATTCTGCTGACCGTATCAGCGGGGCCATGGCGGCTAGTACTACAATCCGCAGATGCGTGGTTGTGAAAGTCTGGATTTGCTCCAGATGTAGAGGCCAGACTTTTGAATATGCCGTTTGACGGCACATCTTTATTTGGTAAAAAGGCTGATGACAGCCTGGAGAAGTTAGACATCTAAGGCAGCAGCGAAATCTCTTGGAGCTGCAATCCGTCAGACCCCGAATCGCCCCTCGGGAACCTCCTGGAGGGGTAGGTCTTTTTGCGTTTACTCCACATTCGGAAAAGGCAGAGGACAGCCAGCTCAAAGGGGCCAAAAACGATTCACCCGAGGCGGACGGGTTAAAGGTACAAAAGCTGTAGCAGCAGGTGCCTCTTTACCCTCGGCATCTGCGTCAGCTGCCTCTAAACACCTCTGAGATCTCACCCCACAAGACACCAGTAGGGGGCAGGTTAACTCAACATCTGGCAGAATGGCAGGGTATTACGTCAGATGCTTGGGCATTGGAGACAGTTGCCCAAGGTTACTGCCTGCCTTTCCTACACACCCCTCAGTCATCCACCGGGGAGCAACTCTTTGAAGTTTCTAGATCCGCTCCTTCTGCAGGAGATTCTAGACCTGCTAGAGAAAGGTGCCATAGAACCGGTACCTGTATCGGAGAGGAACAAAGGTTGGTATTCCCCCTACTTCCTAGTACCTAAGAAGGACGGAGGACTGAGACGCATCTTGGACTTGCGAGAATTGAACAAATTCCTCAGTAAAGACAAGTTCAAGATGGTAACCCTTTCTCAAATCCTTCAGGCCCTCCAGCTTCAGGACTGGTTGGTATCTCTAGATCTTCAGGATGCTTATTTCCATGTGCCAATCCATCTCAAACACAGGAAATACCTGAGGTTCGCAATTGGCAACTCTCACTATCAATTTCGAGTTCTGCCATTTGGGCTGACCTCCGCCCGGAGGGTCTTCACCAAGCTAATGTCGGTAGTGGCTGCAAGTCTAAAGAGGGAAGGGATCCACGTCTACCCTTACCTGGACGATTGGTTGATCAGAGCAGTATCTTTGGAACAAGCTCGGATCCAACTAGATTATGTCTGCCACTTCTTTTACAAACTGGGCTTATACCATCACAGAGACTCCAGTTCATTGGAGCAGTCCTGGACACTTCCTGGGAAAAGCCTCACCACCAGAGGTAAGGGCTCAAGATATTCTACAGATGGTCACCAAGTTTCAAAATGCCCAACGTCTACCAGCCTTCGACTTTTTGAGGTTGCTTGGCCTCATGGCATCCTGCATCTTGCTAGTGCCAGAGGCTCGCCTGAGAATGAGATCCCTCCAGTGGGCTCTAAGAACCCAATGGTCGCAATTCTCAGGGAGAATGTCAGATCTCCTTCAAATCCCAAACTGAATAGCTAGAGACCTTCAGTGGTGGGCCTGTCGGGAGAACATCTTGAAAGGGGAACAATTTTGGCAACCATGGCCAGAGATAACAGTAGTCACGGATGCCTTACTCACGGGGTGGGGAGCCCATACCAACGACTTGACCATCAGCGGTCGTTGGTCTCCATCGGAGTCCAGTCTACACATCAATCTATTGGAGTTGAGAGCAATCAGACTAGCGCTGAAAACTTTTCTGCCATCAATACAGGGAAAGAATGTTCTGATAATGACGGACAATATAGTGGCCATGCACTACCTCAACAAAAGAGGAGGCGTAGGGTCACTGCCACTGTGCAGAGAGGCAATGCAGCTCTGGTTTTGGGCAATTCAGGAAGAAATCTCTCTATCGGCAGTTCACCTAGCCGGAGAGAAGAACTTGACAGCAGACGCTCTGAGCAGGCAGAGCACAGTCTCCCACGAGTGGGAGCTAGCTCAGGAAGTCCTTCAGGGGATCTTCACCCTTTGGGGAACCCCTCAAGTGGATCTGTTCGCCACCAGCATCAACAGGAAGTGCGATCAGTTTTGTTCAAGGGAATTTCCCCCGAGACGAGCTCTAGGGGACGCGTTCGTAGTGGACTGGGAGTTTCCACTTCTGTATGCGTTTCCTCCACTCCCTGTCATTCCTCAAATGATCAGGAGGTTGAGAAGATTCTGGAAATCCATGATCCCAATTGCCCCGGATTGGGCCAGGAGAACGTGGTACCCGGACCTTCTGGACATGTCCATCTGTCCTCCGATTCGTCTTCCGCAAAGAGAGGACCTTCTCTCGCAGAAGGGAAGTCCGGTTCCCCATCCAGACATCAGAACCCTCAACCTTCACGCTTGGTTTCTGAAAGGTTGAGATACAAGGATTGGGACTTTCCGGATGACGTCATGGAGGTGTTGCTTTCGGCTAGGAGGCCAGCAACAAAGACTTTATACCGCTGCAGTTGGAACAGATTTTGCAGCTGGTGTAGAGAAGAGAATATCGATCCCTTTTCATGCGGTAAACCAATGGTGGTATCTTTTTTGCTCTATTTGGCAAATTCAGGTCTCCAAGTTGGTACGATCAAGGGCTACCTCGCAGCGCTGTCAATCTTCAAGCGCACTGCGGAGGAGCCATCATATTTCAAACTATCCCTAGTAATCCAATTTCTGAAGGGATTAACTAATGTCTATCCCCCAAAGCCTTTCTAAGTTCCCTTATGGGATTTAAATCTAGTCTTAAACTTCCTAATGGATACTCCTTTTGAACCACTCCATTCTTGTCCATTAAGATTTCTCACCCTTAAAACTGTCCTACTAGTGGCTTTAACATCTGCCTGAAGAGTGAGCGAATTACAAGCTCTGTCAAACCTCCTCATACTATTTTTCACAAAGACAAGGTTGTCTTACAAGTGAAGCCTAATTTCCTCCCAAAGGTGGTCTCTGAATTCCACATCACTCAGAAGATAACATTACTTTCATTCTGTCCTCCTCCCCATCGAGGGAAAGAGGAAGAGAGAGGAAGAGAGGCTACATAGGCTGGATCCAAGGCGTGCCTTGAGCTTTTATATCAGCAGACTTGCTAGGCTAATGCAAGCAGACCAGCTGTTTATAGGTTATGCAGGACACAAATTAGGACTGCCAATCATAAAACAGACCATTTCAGAATGGATTATATTCGCTATTCTAGAATGCTACAAATTGGCAGGGAAAGAGCCCCTTCAACATCTTGGGGCTCATTCAACCAGGGGTATCGCAGCGTCTTCTGCTCTCCAACGAGGGGTACCGATTGTCCACACATACCTTTGCAAAATTCTACCATCTGGATTCCTCCTCTAGCCAGGAGACAAGATTTGGCAAAGCTGTGTTACATTCTGTACATTTTTTAAGGGAAATATTCCAATTTTACTCCCACCTTCGTTTGCACACCACTGCTATGGGAGTCTATCAAGATAAGGAATACGTCGGGAGGACACAATCCCTTCGAAGAACAAGTTACTTCTTACCTTGTGACGTTCTTTCAATGGGATGTTCCTCCGACGTATTCCTTATCGCCCCTCCCATCCATCCCTGCAGTAAAACTTCCCTTGTAATTGCAGCTTACGCTCCTTCAAGGTCAATAACCAATTCATGCACAGCTACATTTTCAAGCTTCAAAACGGAACTGAGCAACGGTCGTGGTGCGAGTCCATTTATACGCATGATGACGTCGGCGCCGAGACGGTGGCTGTCGAGGGACACCAGCTCGAAGGACGTCGGCACGCAGCGCCCTCTACTGAAAAAATTTCCGAGGCCAGCAAGCTGGAATGTAATCTATCAAGATAAGGAATATGTTGGAGGAACATCCCATCGAAAGAACGTTACAAGGTAAGAAGTAACTTGTTCTTCTTCACTAATGGGTTCCAATGGTGGGAGGAATTGCTTCTGTACATACGAAGCCTGGTGTTCACCTTCATACATTGCATCCTTGTGCAAACGATCAGGTTCTCTCTTAAACACAAATAATCGTGCTACATGCTCTTGCACTTTCACTGCAGCATCTCTTGAACGGGCCAAGAAAATCAGATCTCGCAAATCTTGTGGCACCATTGTATCCGGCAAATCCCCTCATATTTCAGCAAGATATGTTCCCATCCCTTCTATCAATATTTTCTGTTCAGGAATACACCCATGATTTGACATTGCACTCAAAGCAGCAGTTTAATCACCCCCTTCTATATACGTCCCAGCCCACATGGCTCTTTCTCTCTTTGTTGTTCGCACTACGGGTCACTATTCTTGAATCGGTATCTCCCTCATTAACCACTACCGGTGGAGCAGAACCACCCAGCAAAGAGGGTACATACAAATCATCATGCTCAGTGGGTTGGGTCAGTACCTGAATCGGTGGCGCCGGCTGGCCATGTTCCAAAGATTGTCTTCCGCTCCAAAAAAATCTCGCAAAGCAGGATGACAATTTCCCAGGCATAGTTAAATCACTCTCCTACCTGGTTACATTTGTGTTTGCAAGCCCAACCCTTTCGATCAAACAAATATCAGGATATTTATGAATCGGGGCACGACTCACCTGATTTCAACCAAATCGGTCCTACGGACACAATCGTCGTGGCTGGCGTATTCGGCAAACGGACCTCAATTCTGGGACCCCCATCGTGATGCCCACTACACGCTGCCCATTGTCCAGGGATCGACTGTGCAGATCTGCGGAGGAATCATGTTTCACTTTGCAGGAGCGCCCCGCCACTTTCCGATCCCGGTCCGACGGCCTCGTCCTCGTCTCTGCAATGGGGCATCAATTGTGATGGTCCCTATTCGGACGCTATCTGAAAGAACCAAAACGGAATAAGGCTTACTACCACACAATAGAGATACGGCAGTCATGAGGTTCAAAGACAAAAATGCATTTATTAGCAGTAAAACTAGGCCAAATGGATCACAGCATCCCACGACGTGTGCACGCAGACCCCGTGAGGGGAGAGAGCGAGCATCAGAGAAGTACTAACATATATAGGTCGATTCACAGTAGTGAAAGCATTGACCACCCCCCTGCACGTAACTCTTGAGCTAGGGTTCATGACCTAGCTATGTAATTAATTTTACCTAGCATCGAACATCCTTTTGCCGCCTTCACCGAGACAATTTACTGTCTGGGAACAAGGCTAATCTGCATGCGGGGGCATATCGCGTTCTCTTCTACATGGTAACATTCTTTGCTCTACCAGCTAATGTTATCTGCTACTGCTCTCCCGGCCTAAGGTCATACAGTTCTAAAGGAGAGAAAATAAAGGTTTCTGCAGAGGAGCACATTATTCTATTTTACTGCCTACTGAGGAAAGCGCTGCCGGGACAGGATGTCACCTAAATTGCTGATACTTGTGCTCATGTATTGCTTCAAGGTTCTACAGTGTAAGACAAACTATACGTTTTAGCAGCTTCAACATTCCTGCCTATGTAAGCATCTCAAAGTCCAAGCAGCGTTTTCTTAACGTGTTCAGGCCAAAGACAGAATATATGCATGGGGCAGAGAACATGGAGAAATCAATATGGCGAATAAAACAAAATGGCTTCTCAGTCAGATTATTATCGTGCACTGCGAGTGTGCTTAGGCCAACATATTATCAGCCGGTATCATAGCAAATAAGTTTTCACACCGTAACTGTAATTCACTCGCACAATGCACACACAGAGAACACTGATTAACGCAGCCAGACTCCCACGGCCAAAAGCAAATAAATTTCACTTGCACTATAAATCTTGCCTACCAGCGTTCAACACAGATTCTTTGATGCCTGGAATTCGCCACAAGGCACCCTGCTCGCAGCGCCAATTATGTTTTGCTTTTCAATGAATGAAAAACTTTGAACACGGGGAGGCAATGACTCACAAATACACACTCTTAGCTAAATGATAAACTGGATCTTATACAGCCTTTCATTCATCAAAAAGCATACATAAACGAATAAAGGCAACACAGAATAAATGAAGCAAAGAAGTTTAAAGAAAAAACATCACTGTTGGTGCAGCTTAAAGAGAGGTCCTCCTCTCGGCAGAATCTGCTGAAAAGCCCCAAAAACAGACATGCAAGAGACCATGGCAGCCAACCGGCCCAGAGCGAGGCGTCCCCCTACCCTCCAGGATGAAGCTTTCTACTTGACCCCTTCAGTTCCCCACATTCTAAGCCCTCCGCAAAGTCTTGGTGGCATCTTCTAGAATCTTCTGGCCAGAGTCTCTGCTCGTTGCAGTCTCTGTACGCCCCCCGACCGGAGTGACCCACGGTAACCTCAAGGAGCAGAACTCTTCTCTTTCTCAAGAAAGTAGCAAAAACAAATCTATAACTCATCCCCAGCTTTGACAGTGTCCATGGCAACTATCGGGTTCCAGCTGGCACCTGCGTATCCCAGCCTTTTCGCGCACAGTGTCCTTGGATGAACAATGCAAACTAGCATAAACCACGAATAATGTTGAAAACGTGTTGTCGAGTGAAATAGTGTGAAATATGCTGAAAATATGTTTATAGTTCACAGCAAGTGCAGCTTTCACTGAGGCATGGAGCGAATGTCCAATATGGCTCTGAGCGCATCAGAATGCTCAAAGTATTACACCATCTCACCCTCTATGGTGCTCTCAATTTCCCCCATCTTCTCCAACTGCTTCACTAAGACTGGCAGGAAGAAGCTAAAGAAGGATACCCTAGTCTCGAATACAAGACCTTCCCATCGCTGATCCCCATGCCAGTGCCTCCTCCAGACAGACTCACTGACATCCTCTTTGTCATTCCTTCTCCCGACATATGGACCCTTCATATGGTCTCACTTCTCTCTCCTTCTTCCTCTTCTCCCATTAATGGTGGTACCAGGTGGGAGGGCCTCTTGGCCTCCTCCTGTACTCCAGAGTCATCATTAATGTCTACCTAAATTGCACTCTCATGGTCCATGGGCCCCAGCCCAATCTTCTACTATTTGATAGGTGCCTCATCAACTTCCTTCCTTCTCTTGCTACACCTTCTACTACTCCTCTGGCTCCTGTGCCACCTCTCTTCAACCTTTCTCGCTCCTTTGCCAGCTACTACCTCTCTGGTCCCTCAGCCACCTCTGTCATCCACCTTTCTGGCTTCCCTCCCTCCCTCTCCGGTTCCCTTGCCAGCCCCCCACCTCTTGCTCCCTTGCCACCTCCAGCCTCCAACCCGCTGACTTCCTTGCCATCTACCACCTCTCTGGCTCCTCTGCCATCTCCTTCCACCTCTCTGGCTCCTCTGCCACGCCTGATGGGTACTCCTCTCGTACCCCTCCCCGGAAGACTTTCAAAAGTGGAAAGCTGCTCCAAATGGCCACTCTCAACTCTCGTTCTGCTGTCAAACACTCCTCCGACATCTTCCACCTTCTTGAACTCCTGGATCTGGATGTTCTCGCTCTTACCGAAACATGGTTCAAGGCCAGCTCGGTCATGAGTTTTGACATGCTCCTCCCTGAGGGCTACATGATTCTCTGTGCCCAGGCGCAACAAGACCAGAGGGGGAGTGGCCCTGATCTTTCCTGAATGGATCCTTGCTTCCATCATCCCCACTCAGACCTGTTCCTCCTTTGAATGCCTGGTCTGCAGGTTCTCTATCTCTCACGGCCTCTCTGACCTTGCCAGCATCTACAGGCCACCTGGCCAGGTCACCCGCTTACTCTCTGAATGGGCTGACCTCACCTACTCTCTCCTTTCCTCGTATTTGTCAGCTTCTCCTCTGTGGGTTTCTCAACATCCACCTGTACTCCCCCCAACTCCTCCTGTGGGCTTTTCCGCAACCCATGCAACTCACTCGCCATTCTACCCTCTGGCCGGACACACCTTGGATGTTCTCATCTCTTCAGACATCCCTCTCTAATCCTGTTAGTACTGCTCTCTCCTTGACTGACCACTTCTTCTTTTTTCTCACTTGAAGCTTCCTGTCCCCCTGGCAAAGCCCCACCAGCACTGCCACCGTCCTTCACGGTCTTTGGACCTATGAAGTGAGTGCTAGTGGCTACCTTTGCCTCCACTTTCTCTCCCCCACCTATTCCTGTGGCTGACTCCCACTCTGATACAGCCCTTTCCAACCTATACTTTTCGATCTCCAGCACTCTGGATATCCTGTCCCCTGTCATGAGGATCTGCCTGAAGCCTCCCACCAAGTGCAACTCTTGGTATGACTCCCATCTGGCCACTCTGAAACGCAAGTGCAGAGTAGCTGAGCGCAAGTGGGGGGCCTCATTCACACCCTAACAAACTGGCCTGCTCCAAAAGCAATACAGACTCCATCTTCTCAGACAAGAAGGTCTATATTCATGCCTGCATCTCTGCGGCCTCTAACAACATGGCCAGACGTTTCCAAATCTGCAAGGAGCTGGCCAATCCTACTGCAGTATCTACCTCTTCTGCACCCACCCAAGCCCTCTGCACGGCTCTGGCTTTTCATTTCACCACTAAAAACCAGGACATCCTGTCTGCACTCCCCTCTTCTCCTCTCTCGCCTTCTACCTCTCTCAGACCCTCCTTGGCCCCTCCTTTTCTCCTGTAACACCTGATGATATTGCTAGACCAGTCCGATATATGAAAGTCTCATTCAAACAGGTGACCCCCCCACCCCCCTGCTCCTCCAGAACCGTTAAGGACAACTTTGTCTCTCTTGCTCCAGCCTTGGCTGATTTCTGTAATCACTCCTTCGCCACTGGTTCCTTCCCCTCTCTTCTCAAGCACTCCCTTGTGCACCCTCTACTAAAAAAGCCTTGTACCGACCCTTCCATTCTGGCAAACTATCGCCTGATCTCTAGCACCCCTTTCCTGGGCAAACCTCTGGAGAATCTCCCAGCTAACCCTCCACGTTGAATCGGTTGGTTGTCTCCATGACCATGAGTCTGGCTTCAGAGCAGCAGGAGGCACAGAACACCTGCTCTCTAACCTTGACTCCAGTTTGCCCTCTGTCCTCGTTCTCCTTGACCTTTTCTCTGCATTTGACATGGTCAACCATGCCATCCTGATTAATCGTCTGCGCGAGACCTTGGGCATCACGGATCAGGCCCCGGTGTCACTGATCTCCTTCCTCTTGGACTGACCCTCCCAGGTTCAGCTTGGGTCCTTTCCTCTCTCTCCATATGTGGTGTTCCCCAGGGCTCTATCCTCCGACCCTGGCTCTTCAATGTCTATCTGTCTCCTTTGGCCCTCCTGATCTCTACTTTTTCCTCTAACTTTCAGTGTTATGCGAATGACCCACAGCTCTCTTTCAAGCTACCCTCTGTCTCCTCCTCCTCGCTCCTCTCTGACTGTATATCTGCTATTCAGGCATGGTGCACCTCTAACGATCTCTGCCTTAATGCCCGTAAGACTGAGATCCTTCTCATTGGGACCCCTGCTCCTGCTTTTCCTCCCTCACTCTGGCCACCCTCCTTGGACCCTCTCTCCCCACCCTCTTGCGAGGCCAAAAGCCTTGGTGTCCTCTTCGACTCCACCCTCTCCTTCTCTCCCCACATCACAGACCTTGCCAAGAAGGCCCGTTTCCAGCAGCACTGCCTCAGAGCTATTCTCCCTTTTCTCACCTTCCCGCAGAAACTCACCGTCTCCCGAGCTCTGGTTCTCTTTAGGCTGGACTACTGCAACAGCCTCTTTCTTAAATCTGCCTAACTCTACTCTTTGTCTTCTTCAACTCATCCAGAACAGGACCGCAAGACTTATTCTTTGTCTCAAGCCAAGGGATTGCATCATCTCTGCGGCCATGAAATCTCCCCACTGGCTACCTGTGGCTGCAAGGACCAAGTTCAAGACCCTCTGCATCGTCCACAAGGCTTTCTGGGGCTGTGGCCCTCATGATCTTCAACCATCTCTTCCTAAATACCTTCTCCTAGAGCCCTCCACTCCACCACCTCTACCTCTAATTCTCTGTGGGTCAGTCGTTTCTCCAAGCATAGAATGGGTGGTAGATCTCTCTCCCCTCTGTAGGTGCCTCCCTCTGAAATGGCCTTCCTGCCTCTCTCCCCCTTGAACCGGACCTCCTGAAGTTCCTGAAGACCTTCCTTTACTCCTCCTCCTTTCTCGCTCCCTCTCCCCTGCTAACCTACCCTTGCTCCTCTTCCATCTGCTGACTGGCTGCTTGGTGTCCTCTTGAGTCTTATAGGGCATCTCTCCCCCACCCCCTTCCCCCCACGACCAGTCCCCATGCACTTGCCACCTGGCCCACCCTGCACTGCCGCCTGGCTTCCTTGCACTACCTGGCTGGGTTGTTCCCTGTAGCCCCAGCCTTCCTTGCCCTTAACTCATATCCCCACTTCTCTAGTTGCACTTCCCCTTACCATCTCCCCTGTACTTCGTGTTGCACACTTGTACGATCTAAATGACACTAGGCCTAGCAAGATTGTTCCCCTTCTTCCCCCTCCCTTGCATGGTTGCGCCTTGAAACGCTTGTGTATAGGGGCATAGTAAATAACCAATCAAACTAGTGGAAACCAACCTTGTAGAAACTAGCTTTGTAATGAGTGACACCAGGGTCTCTGGGGAGGAATCCCTGCTATGTAAAAGTATATAGATTCAAACGGAATCCCTATGAACAAATTCTACTATATTTGGGGTCCATCTTCCGCTTGCGGGAGTGGGTCTGGAGCGAGAAGCAGAGTCCTCCGAATGGCCATCTCCGTCTTTACGTCGACTCTCGTCTGCCCTCCTGATTTGGAGACCAGCTGCCTCTGGCTAGGCTACAACTTTCCAATCTGGGTAGTTTTGCAGCTTGTGGAACCCCCGTTCAAGTGGGTCCCATAGAAAATCAACAGAACATACTCCGTTAACCTAAAATTCAATCCTAGGATCATTTTGGAATCCATGTTTCCGCAGGAGCATAATGTAATTTTAAATCGTAGGAACATTTGAGCAATTATGCATGACATTCCAATTTTGCGCATAATTAAATCTAGAGACATTGACTTAGTAGATTTTATGGATGATCTAAGGACCGATATAGTGGCGTTGGACGTTCTGTCAAAACTGGTTCGAAATCTTAATTCTTTTGGAAACGGATGACCTCATGCAGCATGATGATTATAAATGGTTGGAACTTCGCAACTAGGTGGTCCAAGCCAAAAAGGACTTTCAAAACCTGGAAAATATTTCCTTTTTTTCAAGACTTTATGCATTTAATACCTTACATAAACAATAAAACATACACATACTACATAAACAATAAAACATACACATACAACATAGTAACCCTATCTGTAAAAGAATAACAGAGAAGGACAGAAGTCAAGGTGAACAAAACAGAGAAAAAGCAATAGAAAGCGAAAGAAACAAATATATAAAGAGTAAAATTATAAAATAAGAGAAAGTAAGATCCCTAGGATGCAAACAAATAACTAAGAATAAAGATCATTAAATGCACCCTAAATCCTCTCATATTTGTCAAGTTGGAAATTATTTTCTGCAATCTTTGACTGTTTCATGCACTTTAGGCCAGAATTCGATGAGCAGTCTTCATGCCAACGGCTGCGTTGAAGAAGATTTTTGGGTATTATTATTAGTCATGGGCAATTGGTTCATTAATGGCAAGGAATTCCCTGGGAGTGGGGAAGCAATGCAGTTTTTAGCATTTCTTGGAACTCTAGGGTTTTCCATCATCTACTTCAGAATATTCCCATTTGTGCTAAACTTTGTGACGTGGATATAATGTTGCTGCAAGAACGTTTTTTGATGGAAAATGTGTGTCTAGATGGGTACCAAACGTGTTGCAAAGGGGCAGCAAGGGCAGACCTAAGGGAGGGGTCTCATGGCAGTGGTTGACACTTGTTGGGTTTGGGAAGTGTTAGTTGTGGATGATTCTCTCCCAGGCTTGTTCGTAGTAAATGTGAAAAGCTGAGGGGGCAGAGTTGTTGGCAATTAATGTGTACTGTAACTATCTGGAGACACCAAAGTAAATATTTTGAAAAGATCAAAAGTGTTTTATTGGAGTGGTATTGCCAGTAGAAAATGGAATACATTTTGGTGGCGGGTGTGTGTTTTTCTTCTTTTTTATTTTTTTTTTTTATTTTTTTTTTTTAGTGCTGCTTGTTCGGGAAAAGTAGGGGAAGTTAACATAGGAAATTGTCTATTAAAGGAGAAACGATCTAATTTACGCAAAGTAGGGAAATGCTGGCCACAGTTTATTTAAGAAATGGAACCTAAGGGTTCTCAATGGTAACATGGAAGGAGTTTGGAAGGGGGGAGCCATGTGTGGCATTGGGGAGGCGGTGGTCCCAGAAGTCGAAAGTTGATTGTGTTTTTGTTCTGGAAAAGCTGTTTCAGACTTGCTGTCTTTTTACTGTTTGAAGGGGCGCAGAGTGTTCACCAAATCCTGCGTGAAAACTTTCAGGAGCTAGCCATCAAGCACAGAGAAATTCAGCACCTGTCTATCAAGTTTCCAAAAGTAGCAATAGGTTAATTTGGATCCCCAAATTGAATTCAAAGATGTAATGAATAAATAAGATATGAACTTGGAAGTAAAACTGTAGATAACGGGGGTAATCTATGTTCTCCACAAACGTTTCCGGTCTTTAATATAAAGTCCTTATCCCTGCACCATTTGGCTAGGCCTTGGTCCTTTAATCAGAAAATTCAGGATCTAAAGCGAGAGCTCAGGATAAATGTGAGGAAGCTTACTAAGCGCTACTTTGAAATGATTGATGAAAGTGAACCAATATGTAAATTGAAACAGAGGTATAAAGTTAAATCCTTGTGTACCACATGTACCAAACAGAAGGGAAACATATGCTGTGGTTTATTCTGAACAGGTCGGGTGCAAATTATTGGAAACTAGCAAATTCTAATGGAATTTCCCACTTGTATTGTTTGGAGAATATGGATTGCGCATTACGAATGTGTATGCTCCTGTGAAGGGTACGCAAGAAATTGGAGGGCCCATGGTCCCTTACCGGAAGACATAGAATTTCTGATTAAGGAAAGTTGTAAGTCGCGCGCACAAGGTCCGAATGGTTTATCTATTTAAGGCTGTTAAAATGCAATGTGGGCTTCGGTATGAAGTCTTCTGTTCAGGATGGTAATTCGAGAAGAAATACCCCTTATCCCCTGCCAAAAACCTGGAAATCCGCATTCATGGTACCAATATTTAAAAAAGGAAATAAAGTAGATCCCTCAAATTATAGGCCAATTGCTTTGTTAGATGCTGACTCTGAAGTCTTTGTATCTTTGATTTTAAAAGCATTAAAACAATGGGCGAACATGAGTGCAATCTTAAAACCTCACCAGACTGGGTTTCGTATGTGTGAGGACTTCCTTGCCAGGACTGGTTGTTGATCATGTGCAGACATTAGCCTGGCAAAAAGTGATATTGAAACTTTGTGGCAAGTATCGATCTGTTGCTTGCATTTGGCAAAGTTAATAGAAATACCCTATGGTCGAAGTTAAGAATGTGGTGAACATTCTTATCTATTTGCAAACACATACAGTGCTTAGAGGGAGACTAAATCTGTCTGGCGACACTACACGAGAAATGCACACAGAATGGTTTGAGTCAAGGATGTATTCTTGCGCCTTTTCTATTTAATGTATAGCTCTCGGACATGGATGAGATCTTGTTGAATGTTGTTTTCGTCTCGCCAGTGGTTTATGCCGTAAAGTTGTCTTGAATAACCTCTGCTGACAACATTATGTTGTTCGATTGCACAAAGGTTGGTTTGCAATGTTTGTTAAATGTTTTTGAGCAATATATAATGACACATTACCTTTAATATAAATGTACCTAAAAGGAAGGCAAGGAGTTAAAACTGGCTGTTGTCTGCGAATAACCTGGAAGTAGTGAATGAGATTACATTTTTAGGCTTCAAAATTGATGCACAGCAAAATATATTAGCTTTAATTGCCTTTTTGGAGAAGAAAGCCCAGCATTTATCACAAACGAAACATTTCCACAAGTGATTTGGGAAATTTTCGCTTCTTCCCGTTTTAAAGTTTTAGGAGGGTAAAATAATGCCTGCCATTATGGATGGGTTTAAAATTGATCATTAACTGCCTGAGCTTGATTTACATGGATTGTTCTGGAGAAGAACCTTGGTCCTTCCGCAATCTTCTTCTATAATTGCAATACGTTGTCATTAAACGTGAGCGTTTTGTGGAAACATGTATTTCTGTGTAAAGGCCCCCCCTATGGTTGATTTAAATTGAATGAGGCCCAGATTGATAACTCTTGTGAATGATTTTTCTGATCCGATAAGCAAAGGAGGTTTTGATCTGAAAGAGTTCTTAATAAATCCAACCCCAATAAAAAAAAATGGCAGCAAGACTGGTGTAATACTGGTACAGAACTAAGAAAATATAAGAGATATAAAGACTTGGCAAGTTCACATAGGTGTTTGGGTACTTTGGCACCCTACCTCAAGAGATTCCCCTCTTGGCGTTTTGCAGGTTCCATCCTGATGTCCTCTTACAATATTTTGCTCACAAAAGAGAATTGCAATGCATGGAAACAGCAGGGGGCTGAAAGCCCATACAGTTGGTATTGTTTGACTGAAACTGAAACCATCAAACTTTAGTGTATGGAATGTGAGGTTTTAGGAAATCTGTGATACAGCTGCTTTGAGAAATTTGTGGTGGACATGAGATTAGATCCGTGGAAATTGTTATGGAAAAACATTTTGATGCCACATCATTTGCACTATGTCATGCATCGATTCAATTTTGATCTCAAATCAATGTAGCTACTCTGTTTTGGAGTGATTTTATTAACTTCTTAATTGATTTCTGATGTATGTATTTTAAATGACTTCTTTACATTTGTCTTTTGGTTTTACGGAATGTTTTAACTGTTGTGTAAAGGTTTTTAGGATTTAAACCAATTGACACAAACGGAACATTTTTTAAAAAATGATGTACCAGAGACAGAGAGTTAAGTAAATAATTGAGCGCAGTAATTCCCCGGATCAGACGGAGGGGGGACTGAATGAAGTAAATGTGGTGAAGATAAATGCCCATCTTGACGGTTTTTCGATGGATTTGCATTAGAAGCTAAAAAAATATAGACAGGGTTGTTAGGGCAACTTTGTTGGGGGTGGGGTGAGGAGCATGGGGTGTGGTGAGGATAAAAGAGGGGGCAAAGGGGCAGAGAAGTTGACGTTTAACAGGTTTGTGTGTGTTGGAACAGTTCGGTTGTGCAATGCTGATAGGGTATGGGGGCCAATAATGGCTACAGCAGACACAGCCCCACTGATGAGGGGTGTATCGACCACTTTTACTCCCTCAAAATAGGCAAATACTCCCAAAAAATAGAAATGGGGAGTAAACATACCCCAAACAAATAAATGGGAAACGGACACGTAGGACTGTGTGCCCCTACTTTTACTCATATAGCTATATGGATATGTTTGGACCAGAAGTGCACATAGTACCACAGTAAGAAACTACTGTTATTACTGCCTGATCGGAATTGGTACACCTGTATCTTATGTGTATGAATAACTAGGTGCAAAGAATCGATGATTACAAAAACATATCCGTTTTCCAGTTAAAACATATTTTTATTTGCTTAGAAAATACTCCCATTGGGATTTGGACGTGTTACTCCTTAAAAAAATAATTTTACTTGCAACTTTAAAAAAACAGGCAGTAAAATACTCACACTTAAAAATCTTATCTGGGGCACTTACTCGACAGATTAGACGTTTATTCATGTAACCCGTACATTTATGGAGGAGGGTGATTGAGTATTGAAATGCATATCATGGAATGTTAACGGTCCAAATGATCAGATAAAGCGGAGAGTATTTTCGTACATAAAGTGACATAAATGAACCGCATGCGATTATGCTGCAAGAGGTGCACTTATTGGGAGACTCCTGTAACCTCCTTTGGGAGGGCACTGTATAACTGTGTGGCACTCACAGGTTTCTCAAGAGGATCAAGAGGGGTGACAATATTAGTCAGACGATCGCTGATCCTACATGTCACCAAAGGAATACGGCATCCCAGGGGAAGAATAGCTGGGATTTACAGATCAATAGGAAGGGAAGTATTTACATTAAGTAGTAGTGGTGTAATATGCACCACCTTTGTTACGAACAGACACTTTAAATAACTTAAAACTATCCTATTGGACGCCCCCGCAGGGTCCATTATTTGTGGTAGGCGACTTTAATGCAGTGGTGAGTCCAACACTCCATAGATGGAATCCCGGGGGGCGAGAGGGGTTCGCAGGACGTGGAATTTGCACTTAGGGAACTTTATGGATGCAATGGGCCTACTAGATGTATAGAGTGAAACGTATCCAGATCAGAGGGATTTTGCATTTTCAGTGCCGCACAATTCCCTGTTGAGGATAGATGGTCTGTTATGCTTACAGATTGAGACATAAAGGGTGGGGTCTGTGGGACATCTCTCTAATTGGCGGGGCCTTTCAGATCATGCACGAATGGTCATGACGGTATCATTCAATATGAATACTAGAGGGTGGGCCTGAAGACTAAACACATGCCATCTGTTAGACGATAGGGTGTGTAAGGATCTCATGTTGGCAACAGTAAAGACAGACACAAATAATCACAGTTCAAGGGTGTTTATTAAACTGTATGCATGTTGGAATAATGCCTAATCTAAACCTAAATCTAAGATGGGAGCAAGCTTCGACCATCAAATGAAAAATAAGGCAGTCCTTGTGTTGCCTTGTAATAATAAAAGGGCCTATAACTATTGCCAATCCTTACAACAAAATATAGAAGAGTGTGGGATAGGTTTCACAAGAAAGAAGTGTTCACAAATAATTAATCAGGATGTGGTGGCCGGTGTCTCTCTGCCCCACGTTTTGAGCACGGGACAAGGTGGGACTCCTAAGCACAGCACTCTCTCAAGCTTTCCCAGCACGAGACCACAGTTCAGCTTTCACGTATCGGGACCTTCAATGGTTAAGTCTCTTTTCTGGAGAAAAGTCTCTTGCATCTGGGGGTCTGATGCCTTAACAAATATAAGCAAAATTATTTCTGTTCCGATTACATCTGGGTGATGTTTCTTCACCTCTGGGTCCACCTCTGCTGGGCTCAGACCCCTATCGAAGATCAGCCTCCCTCTGTCAGGCTCACTCTGGCTTTTCACAAAAACAGTTCACCTGTTGACTTTCACAAATGTTAATGTCTTTTTAAGCAACACTCGATGGACATCCCTCCGTCGGGTTTACTCTTGTCCTTCACGTGTCGGTGGCTGTTAGCTTTTCACTCCTGGTTCCCCCTCTTCCAGGCTCAGTCCCTACTTAACGGTTTGCCTCCCTCTGTCAGGTTCACTATGGCTTTTCAGAGGGTTGTATACTAATTGACCTTTTCACAATTGACCTCGGGAGAATTGACCTCGGGAGAATTGACCTAATTTAGTAGGTCAGTTAGGACATACATGGGGGGGGGAACCCCCCGCCCCCCGCAACCTCTACCCTATCCAAAACCCACTGCAACGCCCCACCCAATCCCCTTATATTATTTACAATCCAAAACCAACCCAATACATGTATAAAATAACTAAAATAATATAAAGGTCAATTAGGACCACTATAATTTGGTTAATTGTGCAAAAGTTGGGTAATACCTTTCAGAGAACACTTTTTCTCCTGTTGCATTCCCGATATTCTTTAGGGCATCGTGCTTTGCCCCTTCTTGTCAGCATCCCTCCGTCGGGTTCACGCTTGGAACCACATATAGTTCTTTGAACTTTCCATTAAGCAGGATTCACTCCCATTTTCTATTCAATGGTTTGTCGGTCAAAGACTTTCAACTGTACAGAGGATTTTGTTAGACCCCTCTATGACCACTTTGACCTTGTTTTCGGCTCTCCTAAGGCCTTCTGGTATCGGTAGTTTCAACAAACGCAGGATCAACCAGAGTCCTTCGAGTGAGCACCAACGTGGTGTCGGATCCTTCTGCTGCTGGTTTTTCCTTAATATTAACAGTTATTTGAACTTCCCCTAAGTTGCTAGTTTGCGGCTTTCGTTCAACACAGTTCGGTTTATTATCGGCTCTCCCCTCGACTCGGCAGCTTTGATGAACTGCTTGGCCTTTCTTGTATCTGGAGTCGAGAATGGTACCACGGTAGCGGGTGTCTCTCTCTGGGCATGCTCTGTGTACTGTTGACATCTGCTGCAACACATGCTGTTCTACGCGGTCTCATGATTCCTTGCAGGGAGGTTTCGGAGGTCTGACTTGGAAAGGGCAAGGTCGCTTCTGTCCTTGTCTCGCCTTCAGTTCTTGCTGCTTTTCTCCTCTTAAATTGCTGTGCTTGGATAGCTTTGTCGTTGTGCCGTCTGCCTTGCTCATATTGTGCTCGCGTGCTGTACCTTTTTATCCCTGTGGTGAAGGGAAAGTGTCGTCGGATGTGTGTGATTCTGGTCAATTGCCTGACTTTACCTGCCCCTTGTATTTTGGGTCATGTCACGTAAACAGCTCTGGTGTTAGTCCGTTGTCTTTCGTGGTGTCGAAAGTAGTCCTATCGGAAAGGGAGTGCATTGTTGTTATCCTACGTGGTAGGATGGGGTGGAGGGGTTGAAAGAAGGGGGATACTGCATCTCACCCATCTGTCTGGTTTAGAACAATTTTACCTAACCCCAAAAGTTCGACTCCCAAAGGTTCGACCCCCAATTTTGTGTGTGTGTGTGTGTATATATATATATATATATATATATATATGTGTGTGTGTGTGGCGGTAAATTATATAAAAAATGTATAGGGGTAAGGTGGGGGGACTGTGGGGAGGGTCTCCCCCCACATACATATTTGCGGGAATTTTTTTTTTTAAAGTCAAACTTTTGGGAAGTCGAACCTTTGGGTTCGGTAAAATCACTTAAATTCGTCTGTCCCACTTCCATTCCCCAACGATGCCCCCATCCAGGTGATCCTCCCTCACTGGTCCACCCCCAGGAACTGGATCCAATAGCGATGGCCGTGTCCTGGCCACCTGGATGACAGATCCCCAGGGACTAGTTAGGGAGACACCTTCAGGTGGTGACTGAGTTGAAAGAGGAAGTGTCATTACTTTAGGATCAACCGGTATTCGGTAGAATCAAAACTGAAGTTATGGGAAGCATAGAAGGTGGTAATGAGAGGCAAGGCAATGGTTGCGGCGAAGGAAAGGGATGGAGAGACCATGTAGGTAAATGGAGGACAAGGTCAGGCGGTTGAAGGTCAACAGAAGCAAAAGTACAACATGTTCAGGGACTTCAAGAAAGCTAAAGAGGAAGTTAAAATTAAAACATTGCAAAGGACTAAAATAAGCTGGTGCCATAAGGGGTCTCGCATATATGAATGGGGAGAAAACAGGTAAATTAATAGCCCACAGAGACAAGCCGAACATGAGGATAAGTGAGATTCGGGGACGAGACGCGGGAGAAAGAGTGAGGGAACTCAACCAAATGGGCTCCCGCTGTAGTGGTAGATCCGTTTAAAGGAGAAATCATTGGATGACATGCTCCATGAAAGTAGGGAAAAGGGATCCATTACGCAAGATTTAAGAGGGGGGCACTAAAACACTGATATCAAAACCGGGGGAAAAATGTGCGTCTTACAGACCATATCACTCATCAACATATAGGCGGTGATACTGACCAACTACAAAGTATTATTTAAGATATCATTAACAAGGACCAATGTGGGTTCATCCCAATAGATCTACTAGGATGAGTATTAGGAGGTTGCACCTAGTGATGGCAGCAGCCAAAAGGTCTCATGTGCGGATACTCATAAGGCATTTGATTGCATCAAGCGGGAACTACTTATTCAGCTTGTCTAAAATGGGTTTGTGGAAGAATTTGCTAAATGGGTGAAACTGCTTTACATGGAACCGAAGGCGAGGATCAAGATAAATGGTACACTATCAGATCGTTATCTTCTGGAAAGCGGAACATGTCCGGGATGTCCACTGGCACCCATTCCTCCCTATACCCCTCGTCCCCTGATGTTCGTGATTGCAATGGAACCACTGGTAGAACTATTTGGTAAAGATAAGGAGCTGGTGGGATTTGGGGGGCATAGGATAAACAGAAGATATCATCTATTTATGCAGACAATGTCCTATATTATCTGACAAACCAAGAGGTATCAATTCCGAGAGCAATGGGCATATTGGGAGAGTTTTGTCAATTACGCAGGCCTCAAAAGTAATTAGGATAAATCTGTCCACTACCCAATTACCTTGGGGGTGAAGGGAGGAGGGCCCCCCCTCCCAATCGGAAATATTTGTCCAGAAAGAGGACTCTCGTCGAGGAGTTCAATTTATCCTGGGGAGTGTGGTGATGTATAAGAGGTTGACGATTCAACGAATGGTATATATTATCGAACACGCACAGAGACCGGTGTCTGCGAGCCTCATACGATTAACCAACTTTTGCATGGATTCCGTTGGCAAAATAAGACACCCAGGGCTAGCCTGGAAACCTTGTTTAACTTGCACGGGAAAGGGGGAATAGGATTGCCACATTTAAAATGGTACTATTGGGCATCGCAATTTACGATAGCGAATAGGTGGAATTATCGGAAAGGATAGCACAGGGAGCTGCATCTTACTGGGAGACGCAAATGGGTGATATTGCTTTACCAGAAACCAGAACAGTTGGGACTCCTGGTCACAGTCGCACAAACACCTGGGGTGGTCGAACCAGTTAACACAGGCATCACCGATTTGGGAGAATAGATTAATAAAAGGGATACAACACGTAACATGTGCGGGGGAAATGGCAGGGCAGAGGGATAGCAGGCGATGTCCCGGGTATGAAATGGTTTCAGCAGTTTAAAGAAAAATGAATATTAAGTGATGGGGACCACTATAAATACCTTTTAACTTCGGCATGATCTGCGCCCACAAATGGGAGGGTGGGTATGGGGGGGAATAGCCTGACATTCCAAGCCTCTCAGTTGAGAGAAATGTCCTAGAAGGGGAGATTGAAGTGAAGCAAATCTCATTGTCCTTCCATTCCATCAGGCAGCTGGAGGAGCTGAGACAAAGATGGGGGGGTCATTTGGGTGAGATTGACAAGGAGGCGGCTTTACAATACCATTAGGAAGTGACCATTTCTGTGAAATTGAAGCTCATACAGTTAACATATTTTTACGTAAAATGCAAAAGGGGGCGGGGATAGATGTTGCAAATGTGCCAAATACAAAGATTTTCTTTCATATTGTCTGGGTTTGCACTAAAGTACAGAGATTGTGCCATAAGGTTAAAAGGGAATTGGGGGATGGGGGGGGTGGGAGAGCGGGGGTGTTTTAGAAGGCGAAATCGACCTGGAATCCAGGGGTGGGGGGGGGGGGGGAGTTTTTCATGATGTAATCGAACTTGAAATTCTCGAGACATCCGAATATTTTTGAATATAGCATTTGTTTCAGCTGGAAAAATGGATGAGTCGGGAACCGCCTAGTTTGGAGAGATGTGTAGGGATGGACTTTATTATGAAAAGGGACCAACTGGTGCACAGGAATAGGGTATGTAATTGGATGTATGAGAATCTGGGGGCGTGGGGATAAGGAGGGGATGTACAATGGAACGGTAAAGTGTTACCAGAAACTGGTTGCAAAATATATGTTTTGGTTATATGTCGAAAAATGCCAATAAAAAGGTATGTAAAATAAAATGTGACTGAAATTATTTGAGGGTTTAGGCCACAGAAACCGCATCAGAAGACATTGTGCCTACAAAGGGCATAGCGTTTACACCATGTTCTTGTGCTACTCTGTTGAAACGAACTTTATGACCACAGTTTGTGACTCCAGAACAAATCGTTTCCCTGTGAAGCTATCATTTCCTCTTCCTGGTCCGCCTCAGTCATTATGGCAGGACTGTACACTTCGAAAGTAAACTCTGGTTTTACTAGGCGAAGATTCCCTCCGCGGGAGGTGTCTTAGCGTCAGACTGACCTTTCACCTGAGTATTTTCTGTGGCCCGGCCTTTGGACTGGCCGTTGTTGGCGACTGCTTAGCTGATGTTTCATTATGTTTTTAAGTATATTCATTTTTATAAGCCCCAAAGTGCTACAAGCCACGAAAAGGAATTGGAGAAACAAGATCACTCGGCAAAGATTCTGGGACCTTCACAGACCTTGCAGCCACCAAACTGCACTTTGTTTGCAGCACTTTGCGCACCGTGGGACTAATATAGCCCCTCGGGTGTAAGCAGTTCATTAGGTTTTACAACAGCACAAAGGTCCTTCCAAACCAGCCCCGTCTTCCAGCAACCTCTGCTGAACTGCACTTTGGTTGCAGCACTTTTCGCTTGTGCTTTAGCTAGAAGGCTGTGTAATTAAAGCAAAGGCTGAAGGAGGAGGTTGTGGGCTGAGCAGGTAGAGGATCAACAAGAGGAAAGTAAAAGGTTGGAGCAAGTGTTTGGGTAGGGAAAAGGTGTCGGAGGTGTAAGGTGTGCAGGAGAGAGGAAGCGGTTGTGCCCTCCTACAGCAGAGGGAAGCTTTCCGTCAGGTCTTTGGGTAATTCTCCTTGGCTGAATTTCACTTTGCTTGACTGCAGTGCAGTTGACGCTTTACCAAGGAAACCAAAACAGGACATTGTGTGTCTTAGCATGGGCACCATTATTACATTTTGCTTCTGATGCTTGTTGGGACATTGTGAGTTCAACTTGGGCATGCTCTCATCTTTTTGTTCTTTCTTCACAGGACTGTCAAGAACGTTGCCAGATTCCAGCACACACTGCACACTATCAGCAGACTGGATTAGGCACACAGTCCACCCTCGTGGCGGATTGTGATTTGATACATAGTTGGGCATGGCTGGCAAAACAGCAGATCCATTCGCTGCGGATACTGAAGAGGACGCCAGTGGCATGATGAACAAGTAATATGCTCTATCTCATCCCTATTACATTAACAGTTTATATCACTGTGGTCCACCACATCCAGGCCCACTAGTGTTGTTCCCTACTGTGATGGAAGAGTAGTGGTGTATGTATTTGTCATGTCTATCTCTTGTAGGCGAAACCTGTCCTCTTCAAGGTAGATTTTGTCGAAATTGCAGCTGTGAGTAGCATAATGAGATGCCATGCCACTTCACACTATCTCAATTGGGCAGTTAAGTGAGGCTGTAAGTAACACTTGAAGCCACCTCCGTGGCCCTTGTTTGGGCGGATAGCTTCGGGGCAACACGTCATAAGTACACTATGCGACGTGTGTTCAAGACCTTTTGCTTTGGTTGTGAGGAGTCTAGCTTTGGAGGAACTCTGGGGGTCTGGAAGGAAGGCATTTACATTTGGTGGTAAGTGAGGGATGATTTATGGAAAGATTTGACTCCTACATTGCCGCCTTATAGAAACTGGGGCAGTGGGGGTGTGGTGTATTGATCCAATTCGTGAGTGTTGTGGGATCAAGATAGCAAGTACTCTCCTTTATAACGACTGTGAAATGTGGCTTATCAAGACCCTTCTAGAAGAGGGCCGACTGCCACACTGCTTGCTTGGGGCTCAATTTCTCTGCTTTTCTTCATCGCCCTGGTGCAGGCCCGACTCCACTTGCTACTCTCCCTTGTGTTGGGCACCTGTGTACCCCACTTAGTTAATGCTAGTCATGTGCCTCTGGTTCATTGCTTTATACCGTAATAGCTTGTTCTCCAATTGGGAAGGAAGGGCACTTGCTGAATGTGTGTGTTTGGTTCCTTTATTGCTTTCAAATTCTCTTTTCTATGCTCTGTAAGAAGACCCTTTCTTGATGTTGGGGTGATTAATCCCACTTAACCAGCTACTGGGAGACAAACTAGGCATTCTACTTCCTTACCTTTGAGTTTAGATGGTTACAAGTCCTCTCCTGACCACAACTTCAGCCGCGTTGCACTTTTCTGCAAAAACTGTCTCACGTGTTCCCTTTTTTCTTTTTTTGTCAGACTGACTTAGTTTGTTTTATATACGCCCTCACTGTAAAAGTCCCATGCAGTATTTATTTCTGCCAGGTCCAAGCACACACCAGGCCTCTTCCTATTGTCAATGGTGTTCGCGGGGCAATTGTTATATTGCAAAGGAGTCCTCTGAAAATATAGCGGCAACTTTCCCCTTAAATGTGAGACTTGCCGGCGGCGTTGCACGGACTGCTTAATTGTGTGATTCTCGGATTATGCAAATATCAGCAAAATTGCCCCATAGTTGTAATACGGTATTATAGTCAAAAAGCAGCGCTGCAATACTGATAATGTTTGAGATATGCTGGTTCTGATGGCTTGAAAGAAGAAATGAGAGACTGCCGATTCATGCTTTTTTCACATACAAACGCATCAAGTATTACATTGTTTCCATGTCCTTCCATTTTTGCCCAAAGGTACGTTCCTTCTACACTACCCTGTGCAGAATCCCTATGTATCTCTCTTCCTGGTCTGCAGTTCCCATGGCCAGGTGCTCCACTTGCACGCCCCTGCCTAGCAGTCGTAGGTGCTGGCAGTATTGAGGGCGCGCACGTGTGTGCAGGGCCCACCTATCCCCAGGCAAAACACAGTTGCCACAACGTGGGTAAGAGTCGGGGTTGGGTGGAGGGGGGATTGCGGGAGCAGAGGGGTATCAGTCATGGCGGGTGGCGGTTCTGGAAGGTGGTCCGGTTAAGAGACATTGATGAGGGGTTAAGGTGTGAGGGAGAGCAGTGCAGTATGGGTGGTTCAGGGTCTTCGCCAATAACACAAATGACCGTATGGTCTGATAACAATACAAATTAAGGTGTTTTGTAGACTTTGCCTAATGACAACCATTTTCAAACTGACAAGAAGTAGGCAACTAAGCATTTCACATGTTAGATGTGTGTTGACCGTATCCCCTGGGAGAATAGTCTGTCTGAGTTAGTGATGGGATGTAAGTTTGCGGATGAAAAGATGTACATGCACTTGAGTGTCCCATGTTAAGATGCAGTTAGGTAGGATAGGAGGAGTTTGCTTAGAGCAAGCCCAATGGGTGATTCCCTACACCGGCATTGCCAGTTGCTCTATTGTGTGCCCAAGGGAAATCTACTTCATACCTCTGTGCCAAGCAGTGTCTCTGCTAACTGCCTTTGTGAGGTACATCTCTCGATTACAAACAGTATGTTTTTGCGCCGGAAAGTTCTGCGTTTACGTGTCAAATGACAGATTTCTTTGGTTTAGTATGTGTCTGTATTATCAATACAATACCCTCCTCGTTTTTCAAATGTATATTCTCTGATTAGTGAACGCCACCATGTCTCTGGTCATTACAAATCGCCTCTTGTTTTCATAGTCGCTGTGCTTAGGAAGAAGGCTCTATTGTTGTCCAAGTGGTGCAGGCTTGAGAAATGGAACAATTTAGCATTGTGTCACTTGGCCTCCTAGATCCTCTTGTAGTACCCAATGACGCTTGTTCCTTTTTACCACACGCATCGCTGTGACATGCTCCACAACAGAGAAAGTTACTATGAATTTGCAGCAGAATGCCAGCGTTCTCGCTCCGTGACCCCTTTTCCATCTTCTGCCTTGTCCCCAGGCTCTACATCCCACAAATCATCTCCCAGGGCCCAGCTAAAGAGTGGATTGAACGACGACGCACCACCATCCGTCCATGGAGCAACTTTGTAGATCAGAAACGCTTCACCAAGCCCAAGAATTTCGGAGTGTTCTGCAAGCGCCTGGTGAAGAATGTGGAGCACTTCCAGAGCAATTATGTCTTTGTCTTCCTTGGACTCATCGTCTACTGCATGTGAGTCTACCAATCTGAGACCGACAGACCTACTGCTGCCTGATACTACTAAAGATTTATTTTGCTGGGCCACTTCTGCCCTTTCCTGGGCGTGTCCTCAGCTGTCTTGTCTAATTTTCTCTCTGCACTTCCGTTATTCTACCAGAAGTGTCTCTTCTTGATCTGTGCTTGTTTCTCTGTGCTCCAGCTGCGTTTTCGTCTACCCTTTTTCTATCTCTACATTCCTCCCTCACCTTTGCCACATATGTCGCTATGTGCCATCCTGCTTCTGGCTTACCTCTACTGCCCATCATTTGCTATGCTCCTTCCTGTTCACTCTAACAAACAACTTTGCTGTCACCGGTGTCTCTCTCCAATGTGCACTCTTTGCCCCTTTTGCACTTTTGTGGACTCCTCTGTTTCTCATCTGCCAGATTTGTTTCGTGTGTCGTGTGTTGTGTGTGTGTGTGTGTGTGTGTGTAATCTGATGCTGCTTTGGGCCTTGCACAGCATGCAGTGGTAACCTTTTAGCTAGAAAAGCACAATTAGAGCTATAGAAATGTGATAAAGTGGCTTTGCAGAGTACTGCCAGGTTTGAATGGTAAACTGCCATGCTGCAGCTACTAGCTTGAGATTGCCCCTGTACCAGGGAAGAAGTATTAAAATGACCAATGTCCTAAGGTGGCCACAATCCTTGGCTGTAGCTTGGTATGAACATTACTGGATGACCTTGCATTCGGTGTTAAAGTGGCTCCCTATCACTGTTTTAGTGACCACTCTGGGTCTGTTATGCTCACAATACTGTACCCTGCTGGCCACAGGAGGCGGTTATTGGTTCAAGACCGACTCCCCGTGTGAACAGCTTAAGTTTATAATGCATGACCCTGACCCTGCGACGCCTTCTCTCTACCCTCTTCGTTCTGTGAGAGGACTAGTGCAGGTAAAGCACTCCGTAATGGGATTGCTAAAGTTATACGTTGTCCAATTTGCATTTTAGTTTTTGTGCAACACTTTCTGTCACTTCTAAATGCAAACATTCTTCAGATCATTCCTTGTTCTGTATTCTCTTCTCACAGAGAGCCCTGCTCTGCATACATGCACATGTCCTACTGAGTGTAGGAACAGCTTTATTAAGATTTCATATTGACTGGATAACCTGAAATTGATCTTCATTTTCCAGGCGCTATACCACATTGGGGACATTAACTTTCCATATGAAGTGTGCCCTTTTCTACTTTTTTTAAAAAATGTTTTAAAGAAATGGCTTCTGCATGCATGCTATGCCAAGCGATAGAGCACATCTCTATAGGCCAGGGGTGGTTGTGACTCAGTCTGTTCTTTCAGAGAAAATTCTGACCCCAATAATTGAAGAGCAAAGGAAAGATCACAGACCAGGTCAGATCGCTAGACCTCTCCTAAAAGAGAAATGATTCTGAACCCATTCATTGACAGCGCTTTTGTTTGGAAGCAAACCATGCAGAAACTCTGACCGTAGAAACCACAATGAGCCTTGTAAAGAACTGTAGAATGTACTTTCTGACCTATGGCAACCAATGATGTCTCCTTGGAGGAGGAGAGTTGAGGCATGAACCAAGCAGCTCATCCTTAAATCTAGTGTGGCAGCTGCATACAGGACCATCTTAAATAAATGCAGAGCATATTCTGGCAAGGTCCACTTGGGCACAGAGAATATGCAAAAAGACTGGAGACCTTGTTTTTAGAAATGGTGAAAGTGGCACTTCAGGTTTTTTTTGTTTATTTTTCTTTTTTAGATGGATTGAGCCGAAGGTGGCTACTGCTTTGTGCAGACAAGCGAGGGACCATTATCAAATTTGTATTTCTTGGTTCTTACCCACTTCCACTGGCTTGGGCAGATGCACATGTTGGGAGGTTTGCCAGCCAGGTTACAGAGCCCTTTTCTGGCCTTGTACCATTGTATCTTGCATATGCCATTGAGAGCTTGTCCATTTCCCAATGCCCACATGGCGTCTCAAAAAGCAGAGATGATCCTAGACTGATTTGCATCTTTTCATGGGATGTGTGGCGAGTTATTGCCCCTCCAGTGTCGTATCTATGAATTAGAATACTTTATTTAGGAGTAACATTTCTTTCCATGTTGGAATATATTTCTGTGTGGATCGTTGGAAAACGCTTCCATGAATAGAGCATTGTTTCTCTACAAGAGAGAGACTTGCACTTCAAAGCGTAAACGTGATTTACTGTGAGGGGTAACAGTTTCATCCATCACACCAGGGCAAAGGTGTTTCCTTGAACAGATTGTGACATGAAATTATTTCAAAGGGACAGCTTTTTGATCCAATAATTGTTGAGCCCCCTTTGACACATCATTGTGAAACTTGACTTCTACGTTTGGTATTAACCACAAGAAGCACCACATGGGAGACACCCCATAAAATCAACATCCTATCCATTTATCATGAAATCCGATCTGATGATGGGTCTGTTCCATAATTTGTTTCTAGTGGCATTAAGGGACTATTCTAATTTATACTCCACTTGACCAAAACCAGATTGTGTGGTTTGAATATTACTCTTAAACCTGATATTGTGAAATACAGTGGAATCTCCATAAAGTAGAACTTTATCTGCATTTTATGAGGAAAGTGCTACTGATGGGGTTTTCTTATTCACCAGTACATTTCTATGGGACACCTGTTAACAATGGGAGAAACACTTTAATAAAACAGGCCTTCTCAGCCACCATGTAAACCACACTGTACCACAACCTTCGAATAGCAAGCAGGGTTCAAACTGAGGGCAGCTGGGAGTTATTTAGCGCCTGCTTGGGGCCTAGGAGAGCCAAATTAGCTTGACACCAACAGCTAGGAGGAGCTACACTTAGCTCCCCAGGCCAGCTGGTGCCAAAGAAACCTACCTATGTGACATTAACCATGTGTTCTTGGGACAGTAGGAGACATCTATACAACATATAAAGCATTAGGGGTCATAAAGAAGTAACACAATGTTACGTTTGCATTTTATGCCACAGTGAAATTGGCAGAATGCTCTGTACTAGCTCCTCTGTCCCTAGAGATAGCTCCTGCTCATTGGTAATTGTCAAATAGCCAGGTGCTGCTTTTACCTCCTGCTTATCCAATCTGAATGTTGATCCTTGGCATGTACAGGGAATATATTATGAATGGAATCTTCTAACCAAGTGAAGACCAGTACAGAAAGAGGATTAAATGAAAATAAACACAATGTGCATACCAAATACTCCACAGGAGACGGATTCCTTTTTCTTTCATGGTGTGAGAAGAGCTTTACCCACCCAAGTGAAAACGGAGAGCATTTATGAACATAATACACTCTTATACCATTTTCATCTTTCAGAGTTTCAGAATAGGTTTAAGACTGGCGGGGCACCCTATTATTTGTAATGTAGCAACCCCAGATGCAGCTACTTTGTATATCCTCTGGATCATGGAGAAGGTGAATAAGGGGGAATAAGGGAAGATGATCAATCACAGGCTTTAGAGACATTCATATCCATTAGGAGAACGAGTTGTAACCTTGCACTTATCACCTTCACCAGGGGGAAGATGATTGAAGAACCAGTGCACGAAACAATAAGTGCAGATGACCTAGGCTATGCTAGTATGGAGAACACATGTTAACACATCCTCCCTCGGATCAGTTCACTGTGGGCATTCGGAATGTGGCATATTCATATTGAACTGAAGGGATCATGGAAAAAGAAGGTGAGCTTTCTTTAGAGTGAGGTTTTATATTTTTTTCTGGATTCTGGTAATAGTTGTGAATGGATTTGATGGCTGTGAGAAGCCAGCTTGAGAGGTAGGTAACGGCAACCACAAGAGTACTGCTACACTTTTATTTTGTAGGCAGCTGGAAGGCATCAGAGTGACTGATCCCGAAGCTTTCAGTGTGAATATTTCTTAATTTATGTTGCAGTTATGCTGATCCTTTTTATTTCTTTATGTCCTATGAAAGAGACAAAGAACTTTGAAGTTGATGCAAGCGGGGACTGGCATCCAGTGTAGTGACATAAGTGCCATTGTAATATGTTGATAGAGTTTCGTCCGAGGGTCAGCCTAGCAGCCTTAGTAAGGAAGCTTTGATGGATAAAGTTTTTGTTAAAGCAAGCGAGAGGCTATTCCAATAATCCATATGGGGCAGGATCATTGCAAATGCTGCTGGGAGTTTCTAGGTAGTTTTTAAGTGAGTCAGAATATGTCTAAGAAGCTGAAGCTGAAAATGGGACTTCTTTGAAGCTCTCGGCTACAGGAAAGGAGACTGTCTTGAGAATGAGCCTTATGACAGAGGCGGTCTTAGGGATGGAGGCCATACAAAGGAAGAGCAGAACAACTAGAATTCATATAGATTGCCATGATGGACACACACACATTATCTCTGTATGTGGTACTGAGACAAAGGTGATTGTCTATCCTGAGCAAAACATATATATATATATATATATACTGGTTGAGGTGCACAACATATACAATTGAATTTCAACGTTTTAAACAAATAATTCTTTGCATACCATGATCTATTTCAGGTGCACTGGATATGTCCCTGGCTACAGAGACACTATACTAAATATACATGGCTCATCAAACATCTGACAAGTTATCCAGTCACTCGTTTGAGGAATAGTCCTCTACACTTTAATCATGTGTTCAATAAAGAAAATGTAATGCTTGAAATACAAAGTAAAATAACATTTAAATATGTTTTGTTTCACAAAATAACAATTAAAACTTTCTCAAATATGTTTATACATAAAGTATTTTGATAATCAAAAAGAGAATGTAATATTCATTTCAAAGGAAATCAACAATGTCATCTTTGTTAACAGTGCATTAATATGCTCTGCTCAGACAACAATTCTGCAACACATGTGAGAACAATTCAACATCAATAAAAATGTTTCCATTGGAATGCTCCCATATCCACTACATGTTTAGGGACAACCCATCCCTTCATCAGATGGAAGTGTTTTTTTTTTTTCAAGTAATCTTATAAATAGAAAGGGATACAATGTAGACTCATTTCCTTACAGACATCTACCCAAAGTGTACCAGAGAGTTCCATCCACTAACCTGCACTCTCCTGTTTTATCAAAACTCCAATTTGAGAGCTGTAAGCAAGGAAATGCATATCTATATGGTCAAGACATATACACCGACATGGTATCCAATTTCCAAACCATTAGTTCAATCAGACTGACCTGCCTCCTTTCCTGTCTGTTTCAAACATCAAGTGCTGTGGGTAAAATATCATACTGTTAAAATGTCAAAATCAAGGGTTCTCTACAGTCTTAAACAGATTCAATTGTCACTAGAGTGTGCCACAGTCAAAATCCTACTTGTAAATTAAAGTTTTGACAACAAAGTAGTAGGCACTCCCAATTCAATTTGTTCTGTTGGTGTAAAGAAATGTACCTCATTGTTAAACTTCTGTTTAGCCAATAACATCTCGTAATGCACACATTCCCTTAGATTATGCCAAGAAACGTTATATAACTTCCCTGCCTTAAAGAAATTGCGGGATACAGGACTTGGGAACCGGCTGTTGAAACTGCCTCTCGTCCTGTACCCACATGAAATACTGTTGGGCGTACAGCACGTGTCTCTCGCGCCGCATTTGCCGTCCTGCGTCAACAATTCAATGTAAATAAGCCTCTCAATGATAGCGACGGGCATCTTTAAGTGAAACACAATCTCGTTCATACGATATGAAACACTTCTTTTTCTTGAACCTGGTGTCTTCAATTATTGTTACACTGATGGAAACTTAGTTATCTTCATATAATATTGCAAATGCTCACTAAATCCATATTCTACAGTCAATATTAAATGATATGTCAGTCGCTGATGAAATGGACGTTTGAAATATTGGAATGTTACTAGATGTCCTGCTGACGGCCATCTATTATATATATTAGTTCTTCTGACCTACTACACCATTATGCATAGATGTTGTATTTTTATTTTTTATGTTTCAATGTCATCAATGCTGAGATTAATGTAATGGAATTCAAAAATCAAATACCAACTGGTCCAAACTACCATCAAAAATATTTTTGTCTCATAAATAATGTTGCAATGTGGGGATACCCATATCAATCTTTTATTTACATACTATAGGAATCACCATTTGTAACAGACATCTTTACATAATCAACTGCCAACTTTTCAATATTATTACATCACCTATTATTGGCAACAATTGCACATTAGAAAATACACATTATTATTCAATGTGCACCATTCCATTGTATATTTTCATAATACATTATGCCACTTCACATATTGTATTTGCCATCATGACAGATAAAGACCATTTACTTTTTCTACATTTCATTAAAAAACGAGTCAAATCAAATTCTAGATTCAACCCTCCTGGATTTAAGGCTTCTAAATGCTCAATCCAGAAGATCTCCTTCTGGTGGAGTAAAGTGTTCAAACCCCCTCCTTGCCTGGTGGACCTAACCTGTTCCAAGATTATGAACTTCATCTGGGCTATAGTGTGATGTGCTGCTTCAAAATGGTGTGCTGCCAGTGAATGGGTCCGACGGGTTCGCACATTCGACTTGTTGTTTGCTGGATATGTTTTTTGGTAAAGCAAGCGAGAGGCTACTACAATAATCCAGATGGGGCAGGATCATTGCCGATGCTGCTGGGAATTTCTAGGTAGTTTTCAAGAGAGGCAGAATATGTTGCTGATGCTGAAAATTTGACTTTTTTAAAGCTCTCGGCTAAAGGAAAGGAGACTGTCTTGAGACCAGACTCCAATCTTTCAATGAGCCTTGTGTCAGAGGGGACCTTAGGGATGGAGGACATAAAAAGGAAGAGCAGAAGGACTAGAATTCACATAGATTATCATGATGGACACATACGTTATCTCCGTATGTCGTATTGAGACGTATGCAATTGTCTATCCTGAGCAGGCATTTAGAGATCTGAAGGGAATTTGGCAGGCATTGGCGCTCAAAGACCATTTGGGTGTCAAACACATGGGTCTCAAAAATTGAGGAATGGGCACAGATGACCCTGTCAAGAAGCCATAGTGATCATGGATATGAATAGAGCCAATGAGAGAGGATGGAGTGCAGAGAGACTCTGCAGTGTAGAAGTCTGGTGGGGGGGGGGTTACAGAAGTAAAGAACCACACAATTCTGATTGGATCAATAAGATTAAGGACACACCGGAAATTCTTAAAGGGGAAGTTCTCTCAAAAATTGTATGCTTTAAAAATGTTGCCCATCATAAAAATATGTATTAAGATATTTTTTAAAAATATTTCCAATGGAAAATATTCTGGAATGCGCAATGGGCCTCAAAGTCCAGATTTTCAAGGACATGGGAGTCATCCATTTTTCAGACAACCAGTTTCTGGTTGTTTTAATTCTCTGCTCTAAGCAGTAAAGAAGCAGGAGCCCCTTATTGGGTGCTTAAAGCTGATTGCTGCCAGAGAGCAAAGAATTAAAGCCTGTCTTTATGCCACACGGGCAGATCAGGAATCCAGCAGGCCTTACTGCAGGTACTGTTTAGATTCCATTTATTGGCACTATGCGGCTTGGTGCACAGTGTTGGAAGTGAATTGGCGGCCTGCCAGGGGCAATACTAGCAACCCGTTAGGATGAGTAGCCTTAATCTCGAGATGGATGGGGATGCAGATTCATACTCCTGCATCAAATAACAGACCACTCAATGATTTGGCAAAGTTGGTCCATTTTATTGCAAGTCCATAAAACGGGGAGCTAGGACATCAGCAACAGCTCGATATCCCACTCTCTCAAGCACACTCCAATACTTTTAGAAAAAATACATAATTTATAGTCAAAACTCATCATTGCTGACTTATAACCTGTGCATGTCTTCTGACAACCTGCGTAGCAAAATGAAAATCTGTCAGGCATTCTGATAGGCAAAGAAAAGGTAACTTAATATAGATTCTATATCTGTATATGGTAACGGGGAGAGGGGATTGGATAATACACGTCAGGTGGGGCAACTAAGCCTTCCCTTCAAAATGGCCACCATGGATGTCACTAAAAGTACGACGTCCCATTGCTCCTGCAACTATAGGACCCTAGATTACATAGTCCTCTATGATTGGATTAAAAGCAACACCAGACATTCCTCCCTACCTACGTCTTAGCAGCATGCAGAAGTTAATACCAGGTGCGAGAGGCCTTCTCTGCTCTCGCTTCCCACCAATTAAAGCACAATCATCCATCACCTCAGTGGCCAGGTGTCAATTAATTTCTTTGAAGTTGGCCTTGAATCTGTGCCTTGGTCTGAGAATGTACAAGGGAGTATGGGCATGTGAGTTTCATGCGTAGGTGTGAAACTCTCCCCTCTAACTGACTTCTACCACGTGATTGAATTTAGCCTTTTCTTAAAACGATTTCTGTATTAACCTCAATTAAACTCAGACGTCAATTGTTTTCACTTGACATTTCACGAGCAGGAGAGTCTGTACTTTCCCTTAATTGTAGCAACTTAAGTTTCTATTTCAGCTGATAAGGTCTCTACTCTCCTCGCATAGTTGAACAAGCTAAGATTTGTTTCTCTTGGTTTCAAATCAACTGCTATGACTCTTTTTCATGCAACCTGAAATCTATCATGTACTTCTACTTTTATAGACGTAGTGGAACTATACATTCTAATATAAAGTGCTTCTTTGAGGTACATATGTATATGGCGCTTGCCGCAATCTATCTTCTATTAAGCATAAGCTAGCTTCATGAATTCTTTTGCTTCTTGCGTTACTGAGCTTATTTACACAATATCAACTTGCTGACTTGTTCGTCTCTGTAAAATATATCTTCTGATCATCTTGTTCATCTTATAGTTTTGTCTCTTGTCAGCATTCTCCGGTCCTTATAGCTCTTTATGACTTCATAGTGACTGCATCATCATCATCATCATCACCATCTTTTAGCATCATTCTGGCTTCTTGTGGTATTTCATTGAAATTACCATCATATCATTTTGAATACATATAAGGCTTCCTTAATGGATATCTTTCTGTCCAGGTTCTCTTTGGAATCGGTATATCCATAGGTGGTGTTTCTCTGATTGGCCCTGTGCAGAGCCCATGTGCAGCTCTTTGTTGATTTAGTTGCTCTGAATAAGTCACATATGTAGGCACAAAATCAGTAACTGTTATGGAAAGGATAGCTGAAGTATTTGGGATAGGGAAAGAGCTTGACGACTCCTCTTCATTCCGCCTTCTGGGCAATTCATCGACCACTTTTACTTCATCTTTAACTTCAGGCTTCCCTTCATCCTCAAGGTCCAACCATCTTGGTCTGAAGAAAAGCTTCTTGGGGATCCATATCTTTGACTCCCTTCAGACTTCTGCATTCTTCACATGCTCATCTTTGTTCCATTTCATTAGCTGGCATTGACCACTTGGACTGCAATAAATGCATCTTCCTTTGCATCTTCTGTGATCTTTCAAGTACAGAAACTTTGTACCTTCAGGTGCATAAATGCTGGACTTCACAAAGTCTCTTATCTCTTCATTAGTCAACTCTTTGTGCTTCCATCCCGGTTCTACATCAATCATGATCTTCATTCCTATTGCTTTTCCTACAGTCGTCTTACATTGGAAGAACTTGATGATACAAAATCCAACAAGAATCCTCACCAACAGGGCTCCAAGGAACTTGAATGCATCTGCCATCCATTGTGGAACCCAGGAAAACAGATTTCCAATCCAACTGTCATCATCAACTACATCTGTTTCGTCTATCATCTCATTCTGGAGTTTTGTCAGCATACCTATGGGCTCTGTCAAGGTGCCATTGTCGTCATCATGAGAAGGTATAAATGTGCAACATGATTCTCCAATGTATGCACAAACACCTCCATCCATAGCTGTGATCATGTCTAAGACAAATCTGTTCTGAATTGTCATCAGTCTGATTGCTCTTAATTCTTCTCTGATTGCATTGAATCATTTGATAGTTATGTTGATGGTCTGCAGTAACTGCCATCTGGTTATCTGCAACCATTTAGTATTTGCTCCAACCTGGACTCTTGGAAAGAGAATCAATGTAAATACTGAAGAGGTCTGGCTGAATAGTCTGTGCTCATATGGAATGGCATCAAATGCTTCTATCGATTTTGCAGAGAAATAGTTCTCGCGTCACTCTTTTCATGAGCTCAGCAGATCTCTTCTTCCTCAGGTGAGCATCTGTTTTCGGGAAATCAAGATTCAAATCACTTTTCGGAATCACCAACGCTGGAACATGGACATTCACCAGTGTGCATATTCCTCCCGTCTTTGGGCAATCTCATGTATGCTTTCGATCCACAAGCTCAATAGTGATCCATGATCACTGCAGTTCCATGCACCATTCCTGGAACATCAAAAACTCGACCATACTTTTGGTTTTCTCCCATTTTTCTCATGCCATTGTTCCTGAAACGGAAATTGGGACTCTCCAATGGTATTATCTGCAAGGGTCCTCCTCTGTCTTCGACCCATGTGAGCAATTTAGCAATCTTCTGCCAAAATGGTTTGCATACAACTTGAGCATTCCAGACAGTTGGTTTGGGGCAATCGTACACCATTCAAGCTCTACAGATGACTACTCCTTCTTCCCAGCCATTCCGGTGAGGACACTAATCCCCAAATCTGCATTTGTCCTCTGTTCTTCCATCTTCTGACATCATCTGCAGATTCTCCTGTGATGTTGAGCCTTTTATTAACTTCCCATTTGATTTCTGCTCCTTTTTGCACCAGGTGTTTCATACCTGATCGAATGATTCATGGTGTGTTCTCTGTTTCTTATCTTTGTATCTTGTACATAATTATCTTCATCTGGATCTGTCCATTCTGTAGCTCATTTCAAGTATGCATCTCTTCCCATGAATTGGCCTCTCGTTCTGCACATTGGCACGTGTGACAAACAGTGTGCTGCCGGGTCATCTATCTCTTTTGCTATGAACATTTTTTACTTCCTCATACTGTATGGCTCTTGCCATACAGTATGAGGAAGTAAAAAAATCTTCACTCTTGTGCACATACAAAGCATCCTTTATTCGAAGTTCGTCTTCCAATTTCTTCCCTATGCTGGTACCATATGTTTCCCAAGTGAGCTGTGCTGCCTAGATAGTCATTCAGCTCATCATTATCTTCTTTGATGCTTCTTTTTCCTCTGGCTCTTTTCACATGTGCTTCCACCAGAATGTCTCTGCACACTTCTGGATAGCTTTTTCTCACTTGAACAGGAACAATTTCAAGCTTTATTCCTGTAGTGCTCCAATTAGGTATGAACTTGTCTCTCAAAATGTCCATCCTTGTCTTTCTTTCATGTACTATCTTATGAGCATATAATTCAGGATCGGGTGTACTTACAGGCATCATCTGTGTAAGTCTGTTCATTAAAGTTTCTTGACTCCCCAGAATCCCTACTTTCTCAAGTTGCTTCAATAATTCTATAGGCAAGACACTTCTTATCATCAATTGTTCGTACAGTCCCCATTTCTTGGAACCTGTCTTTGGGACCTGTGACACTGGATCAGGTGCGTTCTCCTGGATTGCTTGACTTGGAACACTTCCAGGTGTCTCTGCTCCTTCTGTATACTTTTCAGGCATCGAAAGGTCTCTCTTGCTTCTTTCTTTGGGCATTGTCTGGCATCATATTATTCAATAGATGTGTAAGTCTCATTTGTGCATGCTCTTTGAATAAAGTCTCTACACTCTTCAGAGTGTTAGCTTTCTCCATTTGTTCTACCATCCCTTTGGGCAATATACTTCTCAACAATAACTGATGACTCACTCCCCATCCTTTGGAAGTGGTCTCTGGGATCATTGACATTAACTCAGGTGTACCTGTACTGTGTGTTTTCTAGGAAGTCCTGCAAACCTGTAACTGTTTAATCCCCAGAACCATTTACCTTTGAATAACTCTGGAAAAGTAATCTTTTCGATCCTGATTCAGCTATATCTGTCGTAGATTTGGTATTCCCTGTTTTTACATTAGTGCTTCAATATACAGAGCGAATATACAGATTCTAAGCAGCTTGGCTCTTCAATCTCCAGAAGATGAGCAGGGCCCAGGATAGAATTGGGAGTGCCACAGGCTTTACTAAAGTGCTTGAATGCAGGAGTGACATAAATACATTGCAGTTGCTGCACCAGTTGTGCAAGAGACTAACTTCACTGCCCGAGCTATTGTGACAATCTGCTTGCCTTCGCCTCCTACACGTCCGGAGAAACTTGCACCGCCGACACCCGTGACCTGCCCCTTGGACGTTGGAAAACATGCACCGACTCTGGTCGTGCCGCCGTGTCGCCCCTGTTGTAAAAGATGCTACGGGCGGAATAGTGGGGTGTTACCTTGAACAGGGCACTGTATACACATCGACTCTGGCTCGCTTGGCGTTAAGGGACACCTTTCTTTCAGCACCTTGATGTGGTCATTGAATAATGGTACCAGACAGGTGCGCAGTGCCATTGAGCTGCCCGGACTTCAGCTCTGTCTCACCCCCTGAAATTTGAGCTATGGGGGTGGGTCTGCGTTCACAGTTCCAGTGATAGTTTCATGAAAGGCTTCCATCTCTGCTTTGCCTTAAAAACATCAAATACACACATCGGCCCCTCCCCACGGATGGCAGCGAACATATAACGTTATGTATTCTTTTACATCCGAGGGGAGTGGCTGATGTGTGCAACTGCTTTTTGTTAGACAGAGAGGCGAGGGAAGCCTTTTCTGAAACTAGCAGTGTTAAAGGGCGTTGCATGTTAGCTTATTGTGTATGAATGAATGTGTGCAAGGAGTGTGTATGTAATGTATATGTGAATGTGTGTGAATTAGTGTATGATGTATGGAGGCTGGATGCGCATGTAAATTGCAAGTGTATGGTCAATGGGGTGTTTGAGTGAATGTGTAAGTGTGTGTGTGTGCGTGCATGTGTGTGTGCTTGTGTGTAATGCTGGCCCGACGAGCTGATTCTGGTGGGAGGTTTTTTGGGGGGGGTGCAGTGGTTGGTGGGATAGGGATGGGGGAATATTTGGATACTTGGGCTACATGCCAAACAACCGTTGGGGGTAGAACAGAGGGGGTCCAGCCTCTACGTTTGCCCTGCCCAGTTTCTGAAGTAGCCCCGCCCCTGCAATGTGGGTTTAGTTGCACCCCTGGTACCAAAAGAGCTTGCAAGATAGCTTGCCATGATAAGCACTCACTTTACAATTCATTGAGCAGTCACAGCTTTGAATCCGAACTGGGCAAGTCAGCCTTTCATCCATCTAAGCCAGGCAGATAGCACAGCGGGCTTAGCGCTCGGGCCCTGATATCTGTGTGCAGCCTGCTTTGACAGGTTCGACTCGGCTTTTCATACATCGAGTACCACTCTGTGTGATAGACCTATGGGTGTTTAGCGCTATATAAGAAATACATTATTATCATCCAAGGTTGACAGAATGTGCGCTGTGAAATTGGATAACATTTGTTGCTAGAGAACCTACACAGGAGCAAAACGAGACGTAACACTAAACACAATACTCATAAAATGCACACGTTTGCTGCTCCAAACTGACTGCTGGTGTTTGGCATCACGTGGGAACCTGTGTACAATGCCACATTCTAAAGTCATCACTCCCAGAGTGCTATCCTGCACTTCCAACCTCTTTAAGCAAGGTTTTGTGTCTGTGTTCTCTACTCAAAATGTCAGGAGATGAGACAAATGTACATTTGCTTCCTTGGAGGCACACAATTTTGCCCTTCACAGCCATGTGGCCACATGCAAACCAAACTGTTCTGTTAGTCAAACAAATCAGAGTTATTATAAAGTGTGGTGCTGTGAAAAGACAGATCTCGGCTCTACAACGTTTCTTTTTGCATGCAAGAGGCGCCTCCCTCATGGGTTGGTGAAGCCTGAAATTGCAAGCACTATAACCAACAGTATATTTCAAATGTTACAAAGCACATTGCTAATCTAAGCTTGGCTTAGTCATGTGTTCTCTGCTCTCTGGCAGCAATACTGCCGCAAGAGTAGCAAATTAAAACAACCAGATGAGTGTTTCTGTCTGAAAAATGGATGCCTCCCAGGTCCTTGAAAATTAGGACTTCGGGGCACATTTTCAGAGTTTTTTCCATAGTAAGTTTTTGTAAAAAATATATTATGGCCAACATTTTTAAAGCATAACCTTTTGGAGAGAACTTCCCTTTTAAGGTTGTCTTATGGTGATTGATACTGTACATTATGTCACACCTTTTCAAAGAGCTCCTCCCCAAGATCCAGTAAGATGACAATAGATGGGTTTTTGGGGTGTAATGGCCATAAGATTTCATCCCTGATCGAGAGCAAAGCTGATTCAATTCCTCATGCAGGTCTGAAGCGTGATTGTTGGTCATGGTTAAGGTTGAAAGATTCACTGCACTCCAACACCTGCTGAGTGTCTTCTTTTCCAATGATCTTGCCTAGTAAAATTGTTTTAGCCATAGAGCGGTAGTTGGCTGGAATTCTGGTGTCTTCATTCACTTTTGAGAAATGTGCCTTTTCTTCAGCAAATGAGGTGATGTAATGATTAAAGGAAGCTATTGACTAGCCCCAGAAATGAGGCCCAAAGTGTGGAGTTATTGTCTGATGGTTTTGGCTGGGTGTGTCCCAAGTTGTTCCGAGAAAGCTCTAATTTGTTTAGCTAGTAGCACAACCTCTGTCTCGGAAATGGCAACACAAGAAAAGGTTGCAAGCGAAAAGCTTAAGGGCTAGGGCACTAAACAACCTAAACTGGGTCAATAACACACATAAGTACAATGCCCTCTAGCCATGCATAACACTTTCAAAAAAAGCAATCTTCCAATGGATATAAAACATAAAATTCTTTATTCTTATATATATTGTTATTCCAAGGAATTCACAAGTAACATGACATAGTTCACCCAAAACAAAACTATTGCAGTACTGATTAGCAATGCAAGTTTGACACTACTAGCCTACCATTTATCAGACACACATACTGCTTTCACACCACTCTTGCATACCACACACAAACATAACCATTCATAATCAAAAAAGAAAACACAATAAAATCATACAGAATTGTACATGAACTAAATAAACTGGATACATAGGAAACACAAAGTAGTCTGCAAATGTCCAAAGTTTTTCATGGTTTTGGTTACTATCTACAAATTTGGATTAAGGCGCTATATAAATAACACATCATTATCATATATTGTTGCAAACTCTACTTAAAGATATATATGTATCCAGGGTCTTCGTCAACTCGAGTTTTGGCTTTACCAAGGGTACTCAAGATGATTCTCTGCCATTTATGCTTGTGTGTGAAACGTCAATTTGTTTCACAAATTCTCCTGTGAGTGTTCAAGGATACTTTCAGCCGCCTCGTAATCGCAGTTGGTGGAATGTTGACGCTGTGCGTGGAAGATGTATAATGTTTGCACTATGGACCGAGAAAGAGGACTGATTCATGAATGAAGTTGGATACATGAATCATGGGTATAGAAAGAGGACTGGAACCAGTTGGATTCAGTGTCACACCATGCCTGACAGAGTTAAGATAGTGGATTCTAGATCCCGATGTTTGTAGACTTCGCAAACAAGGCAAATAAAAGCCCTAGCAGTGGAGATTTTCTGTGTGTGCCACTTAACGTTTAGTTCAGAAGTAGAGGCCACTGCAATTCTTCATTCAGACCATTGGTGTGAGTCTGTAACCGATATATCCATTTCTGCTCTAATTTTACTAGTCTATTGGCAGTAGAAAAATTGCATTTATCTTGTTTGATCTGATCTATCATAATGCAGCTCATATCGTCAGCTGTGTGTTGAGCTGTCACGAAATGTGCCACTAAAGAATATGAATTCGGTATCGGTGTTCATTCATTCTGGTAACAATTTTCCTGGTTGTCCTACCTATATAAAGTAAATTGCATGGGCATTTGATGCCATACACCACATTGTGGCTCTAGCAGTTGGTAAATTTGCGTAACTCCCATATAAAATTACCATGTGTAAAAGTCCTAGTTTGTGAGGTAAATTGACACACACTGCAATGCCCACAGGGGTAATGCCCCACTACTGGACTTGATGTATGGTGCCAAGATGCCTCCAAGGTGTTTTGCTGAAGGTGTGAAGTAGGAGACATAAATATAGAATGAACTAGATTGTCACAGACATTTCGGTTGCGCTTTAAGGCAAACAATGGTACACCTGTTGTGCATTCAGTGCTGGTCACCAATCTCCAAAACTTTTAGATGAGACTTCGTCTCATTAGTCTGTCTGGAAAAAGTTGCGACACAAACAATGCGTTGCTGTTCTGCATCTTTGCTCTTTGGGGTCAGTAGAGAGTCTCTGTTAGCAAAACATGCTCTCTTGGCAGCTTGCTTAATAGTGTTCAGTGGATATCCTCGTTCTAGTAGCCTACCCGATAGGATTTGTGCCTGTTGTGTGTAATCATCGGTGAAGGTGCAGTTCCGCCAAATTCTCAAACTGCCCATAGGGTAAATTATCACTCAAAGACAAAGGATGTTGACTGGAATACATCAGCAGTGTATTTTTTTTCTGTTGCCTTCCGATAAAGGCTGGTGTATATTTTGTCTTGAGATTGACTGATGTTAAGGACTAGAAATGAGAGAGGTTGTATCAAAATGACTGGAAAAGACTAAATTTGAATCTTGTGTATTTAGCCATTCAATAAACTTATTCAGACTGTTGGTTTCCCCTCGCCAGATGACGAAAACGTAATCAATGTAGCAACACCATGTCCTGATTTGTTGTGAAAGGGATTATTTTGCCAAATAAATTGTTTCTCAAAGTCCGCCATATAGATGTTAGCCACTGAGGGGGAGCAAAAGAAGCACCCATGGGGACTCCATGTTTTTGCACATATAGTTCCTTGTTGAATTCGAAAAAATTGTTGCAAGTGTCATATGTAACAATTCAAGGATGAAGCCAGTTGGTACCAAATGTGGTGCTGGACTGGTCTCTAACCAGGTTTGAATTATGCTCATGGATTTTTCCTGAGGGATATTCGTGTACAAGGCTGCAATGTCTAGTGAAACCAAAAGATAATTGGTACCATCAAAGTCTTGGCCCTCAAAAACATTGATTGCAGACATAGTATCCTTGAGAAACTACTGGGCATTTTCTGCTAAATAATATAGAAAGAATTCTATATATTGCCCCATGGGTTCAAGAATCAATCCACATAAGGAAACTATGGGTCTTTGCTGGGTGATGTTCCACATTTTTGTGGATTTTTGGTAGTGCATATATGGCCGGAATACGGCAGTCGTCTGGTGTCAAAAAAGCAACCTCATCTGTGGTGAGGAAACCACATTCTAAACCCCTGTTACACAAACTCTGAATTTCCAATTGCAGTTCTATCGTAGGGTCATATCTGATTTTCTCATAATGATTGGTGTTCTCAATCAGCCTTCGAACCATGTTGGTATAAAGTTCTTTGGCCATAATCACGATGCCTCCACCCTTGTCGGCAGGTTTGAATGCGTTTATTAGTTGACAAACTTGTCAGGGCCTTTCTTTCCTCTTGAGTCAAATTTTGATGCAATTTGAAATGTGGTCTTTCTTTCATTATTGTGGGGAGATCCCGAAGTACCATCCTTTTGAATGTCAAAATTTCAGGTGGGACTTGATTATCCCTGGGTGTAAAGAGGGATCTGGGTTTGAAGTTAGTAATTGGGGTGTTAGGTCAGTCTACTTTGTCCATGTAGTAGGCCTTTAGGCGTTCGGACGAAAGAACTTTGTTAGCTCAATTTCTAGATTGCCCAATGAGTTAGTTTGTGTAGGTACAAAACCTAAGCCTTTGGTTAGAATGTGTTTTTCAGCGGAAGTCAAAACATAGTCTGATAAGTTAAACCCAGGAGATGTTATCGTAGATAACCCCGTTGCCAGGTATTGAAAGTCTGTAGGCGGCCTACATAGCGGTGGTTCATATTCCGACCTGGCCTGCGGCCGCAACCTTATCGCCGGCCTAAAAAAAACACTCTATCCAGTAGATAAGGAAGACGACCCCGAAGACGACCCCGATGATGTGGAGGGTTGATTTGACTGAATATTGTTTGTTGAGTTGATAAGTTGGGAACCCTTGTGAATAGAGATTGGGTGCCCTATAGTCAGCCGCTAAATAGGGGTAGACCTGTTCTTTGTTGAAGTTGGAAATATCAGTCTTGAGTGTTTTTTTTTGTTTTCGTCAAGTTGAAGGTTCTAAAATCTTCAAACTCCTTGTTCACTAAACTCCTTGTTCACAAAGTTCAACTTTTCACGAGATTCGGTAATCAATGTGCTGGTTAAAAAAAGCTGCTTCTTGTAATTCCATTTCTTGTCTAGCTTTGTAAGTCTTTCAGATGTAGTAATTGTCAGAAGCATCAAATTGCGACTACATTTAGTGGCGATTTGGCTAAAGGAGATTTTATAGTCGTCGCCTTCTAGAAAAACTACTGGAACTGTCTGAATCTGTAAACCAAAGGGATGATGTTGGCCTTGAGCTATTGGATCAACAAATGTCCATAGAGTTCTGGGCAAAAACCTTTCTTTTTTGAACGGAGCAATTTGTCCGCTGTCACAGTCGTTTCACCTGCAACTGTAACAGGTAGGCTGTTGAAGATTGAAGGGACACTTATAGCTGCTTGTATTTGTGCTTCTGTATAACGCAGTGTTTCCAATTCCGACATCTCCCTCCGGAGGCGGAACTGAATGCGAGATGGGGGTCTCCAAGAGGGCAGTGGAACAAAATTATTTATGGTGACAAAGTTATTTGAAGCACCTAACAGCCGTGAGCTGTACAAAGGCAACACAAAAGGGTGCAAGCAAAAAGCTTAACAAGGGCTAGGGCACTAAACAACCTAGACTAGGTCAATAACACACACATAAGTAGTACAATGCCCTCTAGCCATGTATAACAAAATGTTCAAAAAAAGCAATCTTCCAATGTATATAAAACATACAATTCTTTATTCTTATCTACATTGTTATTCCAAGGAATTCAAAGGTAACATGACGCAGTTCACCCAAAACAAAACTATTGGAGTACTAATTAGCAATGCAAGTTTGACACTTCTTGCCTACCATTTATCAGACACACCTACTGCTTTCACACCACTCTTGCATACCACACACAGACATAACCAATCATTTTAAAAAAAAACACATTAAAATCATACAGAATTGTACATGAACTAAATAAACTGGATACATAGGACCACAAAGTTGTCTGCAAATGTCCGTTTTTCACGGTTTTGGTGTAGAGGTTATATATTGCTGCAAACTCTACTTCTTAAAGATAAATATGTATCCAGGGTCTTCGTCGACTCGAGTTCCGGCTTTAACAAGGGTCCTCAAGATGATTTACAGACCAGCCCCATCGGATGAAGTCCCGATGAAAAGTGGTGAAATTGTCTAATTTAAGCTGTGACGGGAAATTCACAAAATTAAAATTGGTCGTCCATAGGCAAATGCACGATGGGCTATTGTACACCCATAACAGGTCTACAGTTCTTAGTCCAGCAAGGTTATATGTAAGCTGCTGGACATCGTTCAATCATTTAGTTCGAATATTTAAACGGGAGTAATGTGATACATTGGCTCTGAAGAAGACCTGTTTTCTGTAAGGTCGAAACATGTGTTGGCAGGAGCATATCAATCACCAATTGAAATAAAATTTGAACGTGAAGAATCTGTTAAACTCTCATTTGCGAAAAAGTGGAAAGCAAACTGATACCTATTTATAACATTGTATAATAAGGAGAGGATTGATCAATGGTCTATGCGCAGTGGTTGAACCAATACCTTGTCTGTTGATTTACCACTTGTTAGGCTCATCAGGGACTATGGGTCTACATTGGCAAAACCCTGCAGCAATGATGTTCTTGGGTTGAATATTTGGTTGCGCATAGGAGTAGCAGTCCCCCAGCCCTCATTTTTGAGGGGGAACATTTTTTCTTTTACCTAATTAAATGAGGTGATGTTTAGTGGAAAGGTAGTCGGGGAAACACACACACACACACACACACACACACACACACACACACACACACACACACACACACACACACACACACACACACACACACACACACACACACACACACACACACACACACACACACACACACACACACACACACACACACACACACACACACACACACACACACACACACACACACACACACACACACACACACACACACACACACACACACACACACACACACACACACACACACACACACACACACACACACACACACACACACACACACACACACACACACACACACACACACACACACACACACACACACACACACACACACACACACACACACACACACACACACACACACACACACACACACACACACACACACACACACACACACACACACACACACACACACACACACACACACACACACACACACACACACACACACACACACACACACACACACACACACACACACACACACACACACACACACACACACACACACACACACACACACACACACACACACACACACACACACACACACACACACACACACACACACACACACACACACACACACACACACACACACACACACACACACACACACACACACACACACACACACACACACACACACACACCTGCCCTTTACTGAGACACCCCTAGAGAGTTCATATAAGACAATTGTATGCTCTCATCAGCTGATCGCCCCAGATAGTTAATCCTCCGTGGAAGCCATGCCTTCCATTTACATAGTATGTTCAGAGCTCTACTTGAATACATTTCCACTTCCTTCACAAATTAAACCTTCCCCTATACGCGGTATATGTAGATTTCCTTTACTTTGAAATGAATTATCGAATTCACACCAGAAAGTTGTCCTGCCCTGCACAATGTGTGAAAATAAATGTGCTCTGAAATCAAATCTCATTTGCCAGAAAATATGCATCCGACTAGAATCTTTTCCCTCCAGTGTGTGCAACACAGCAGTCTGAACCTCTGGCTACCCTTTCCCAGCTTAATATGCAAGAAGGTCTTGGGTAAAACAATGTCTGATCTTCCAGCAAATAGTATGTCTTTTTCCTAAATAGGTAGTTTTCGGTGCTTAATAGTTCAGATATGTCTCTTGTGCTACCACACAATCTCTAGTGTGGTTCCTCTACCTGCAAAAAGTGTGAAGAGATTTACTCTGAAACCGCATGCTCGAGAAAATGTAAGTCATAGACACTGGGGCATCCTGGTTAAAATGGGATCATTGCCTATGTTGGTTTAGAAGATTAGTGTAGAGTACCCCACCTTCTTCAGAAATGCAGTGTTGCTAGTCCATTGCATCATCAGAGGATTACAAGGAATCTCAGTTCTCCTTACAGTGTAGATCGTAGCTGTGCCCCATTTTATGAATAAGGTGTGTTCTCTCTGCTACAATTATTTAGAAATGTAAACCAAATTGCAAGCACTAACTTTGACAGCGATTGTACACTGGACTGACAGTGCAGGCAAAGTCCATGCTAGCAACATTTTGTTGATCGAAAAATAAATGGGTGAAATCAATTTATACTGAATCGCATCCAAACAAAAGCCAAATAAATCTGTCATTGGGAACTACAATAATTACAACCATTGTGGCATAGTGTAGTTTGATTAAGTGTGGTTTATGTCATAGTTTAGGATTGTCAGTCCTCGAGATTGTACAAAAGTCCCTCAACTTTATTGTGCTGCTGGTTGAGGAAAGTAACCACAAATAAACTATTCCACCCCACCTGTTAGGAAAGCTTTTTCTTATTCCATCTTTTCCATCAACTTCAATGGGCCTCTCATTGTATCTGCTGACGGTTTTGGGAGTGAGGTCTTTTTAAACCCCACTCCTTGTCTTAACTCATTTCATTTTGTGGGTGACTGGTCAGTTTTCAAGGCCAGCAGTAGAGGGGAGGGAGGGGATGGAGGAGCGATGGGGGGAGGAGGGGCACTTTCCATTTAAGTCCATTGTTGTACTAGTACCTCGCTTAAGGAGAGTAGGTCGGGTAAAACCTTTTTTTCTGACGTATAGATGTTTTCCCAGACTGTTCGACATCTGGTTAAGTCTTGTCTTCGTCCTTCAGTCCTTTTTGGCATCCTTCCTAATGGGCCGGGTAGGATGTTGACATAGCGCATCCGCTTCATGGGCCCGGGATGTAGCCTCTTTCGCAGCAAGGAACTGGTGTGGCCTGGGTTTGGACTGCAGATGGTCCCAATACACTTTGGTAATCCCTGCGTGAGTTCATGGTTGTACCTCAGATGGCTATCCATGATTGGGCAGAAGTTGGGCTGTCTTCCCTCCTCATTGCAAGTTGCCACAGATTCCTTATGAGTGGCCCTGTTGGATACCCATATGTCAGCAGCTTGTGCTAGTTTCTTAGGATCAAGTTTCTTAGTCAGCCAAGTGATGTCTCTGCTCAGGAGAGCAGGAATCAAAAATAGTTTCAAGCAAAAAACAATGTCTCATTTCTTCAAAGGAGTTCACTCTGTAACCCCTAACCCAACAATCTAAGTTCTTCAAACATTCACGTACCCAGCTAGCCCAAGGGGTACCATCAGTCTTTTTGAGGGTTCTAAACCTCTTAAGGTACTGGGAAGGAGTCTTCCCAAATCTGGCTATTAATGCCAGCTTAACTGACTCAGTCTTTTCTGTCACGGGCACTCAACTCCATAACAGCATCACAACCCTTCTGGGGGAGCCTAGACCTGAGACCTGCAATCAAATCATTCCCTCTTATGTTTTTGTAAATTATAGGTATATTCAAACATACTCGGCACATCCAACACCAAGTTTAGGATCATACATAAATACTGCTTCTTTAGGCAGGCAAGGCCTCTTGGGACTAGTGGACCTAGAAGACCCTTAAAGGGAAGCAGAATCAAGGGACATCTTTTTCATTTCCATTTCATGCTGCATTTCTCTTTCTCTGAGTGTCACCTCCTGATGTTTGCATTCAGAATGTTCTTCAAGTTTTTTGAATTTTAACTCTAATCCTAGCCTTACAAGTGCAAGATGTTCTGGGCTTAGATTTGGACCTTGTGGGGTCAGGATAGGAAGTGGCTGAGGTACAAGGCCAGGCTATGGAAGAGATTGGTTCCCTTCTGGAGATTCCTCTCCCTCCTCTGACTCTTCTTGCAGATTTGCGCTTGACTCTACTAGCATCCTCATCATTCACTTCCATATCATCTTTGCTAGTAGGTGTTGCAGGCCTACTTCCCACACTTTGGTAATTTAACAACCTTGTAATAAGTACACATTTTCTTCCTTTCAGAGGCAGACCCCTAGCTTTACACAGATCTTTGTTGATCTACAGTCAGGCTAGTGAGGGTTGACTCATTAAAGTTATCCATACTAGACATGTAACAAGTTGCTTATCTTTTTGGTGGAGCTTAGCCTTGTAGCTGGTTTAGTTGGGCACAACTATAGCAAATAGTCATTGTAACCACTCTACGCCAATCCCACCGCCTGCCACAAGTGTTGTGTAAGAATTGGCGCAGTCGCACTGTGTGAGACTACACAAGACAACTGCTTGGTATTGGGTAACCCACCTTTTGGTATAGGTCTGTATTACAAAAGTTGGTAGTGTGACTGAGCAGCCAAGCTTATCTCAAGAGGGGTAAATGTGAGCTGTAAAACTGTACAGATGAAATGAGTCAATACAAGTAGCCATGAAACACTTACACTCAAGGTTTCAGTTATAAATAAATATTTATTTAACATCAGTTGTAAATGAGCATTCTTTAAAAAGGCAATACGTTGTAACAATTCAGGTAAGCTTTTGGAAATACTTTACAGAATCAATAAAGCTGGTGAATATTCTTTGGATATGCACAATACACTTCGAGGGGATTGGGTCCTCCGATGTATTCCATATCTATGACCGTAATCACCACAGCTGTGCTGCTTCAGAAAATCTTTCTGCGTCTTGCGTTGATGACGTTCGATACGCCGCCCTCGAGGACCTCCTCCTCCGACGGCCGGCGTCACTGGATGTTATAAGTACGACGCACGACGCCCATAGCCTCAATTCTGTTTTTTCTGCGAACGTATTCACTTCGGAGATCTCGGCGCGCCTCGACTCTTTGGAGTTTCTGTTCTTTCGGTTCTTCGAACCTGTTTGGTTGTGTAGTTAAAGTCCTTTGTGATGTCTTCCTCTTCTTCACCCCGCGTCCGGGCTTCAAGAAGTGCGGGGACTGCGGTTCCAAGATTTCGGTGACGGACTCGCACAACGCCTGCCTCTGGTGCCTCGGGGAGGCCCATGACACAGATGATTGTGTCGACTGCCAGTCGCTTACGTCCAAAGCCTTGCGGGAGCGCAAGAAGAAACTTTCGGTCGGTGTCCAAGCCCCGGAAGTCAAGGTCCGCGGGGCTTTCGACGGACAATTCGAGGGACGACTCTCCACATCGTCGTCAGAAGTCCAGTGGGTCTCGGTCCCGGAGTGGGTCCTGACACTCCTCTGCCTCTAAGAGGCATTCCCGGAAGCGCCGTCATCGGTCGCCTTCCCCGTCCTCATCTGAGGACTCCGCCCGTCGGCGGGTCGCTTATTCCACCAAGCATGCGACGCCGGAGGAATGGGCTTCCTTCGGTAAGAAAATGCTAGCGATTCTCTAATCACAGGGCACTGGCCCTTCCGCGCCTCCGAGTGGGGTCGGTCGTGATCTGACGAGAAACGCCGCCCGTATGCCTTCGGGCTCGGGTGGTCGGCACGATTCGCGGGAATGGTCCCGCTCGGACAAGGGGAATCGTTCTCGTCATGCCCGTTCCAGGTCCCGGTCCTCGACGCGCTCGAGCCTGTGTGCACCTCTGAAGTCTTCGAAGAAGACGTCGACGCCAGTGGCGCCGAGGTCATTGACGGACTCTCTCTCGAGGCTCTGCCTCCGAGGAAGTCGTTGACGCCATCGGCGCCCAGTCTGTCGGAGGACACACTCAGGGCTCCGCCCTCGAGGCCTGTGTTGAAGCAGTCGATGCTGTCGGCGCCGTGCTCGACGTCGATGCCGTTTCACTCGACGCCTTTCGAGGCTGTGGTGTCGGAGGTAGCCCGTGGCACGGGGGAACCCCCCCTAGAAAGGCTCTGGCCAAGGTCAAGCATGGCTTTGTTCCCCATTCTGTGCCCTCTTGAGTACATTTCGGAGGTGGATGAGGGCTCTGATGATGGCATGGTTCCTGATACGCTGCCAGATTCTCTCAGGCCATAGCCAGTTTGAGGACCTGCGTCAGTCCCTGCACGACGCCAGTGGTCTGGACACTTCTCCGGAGGTGGTGTTTTGTAGGCCTGAGCCTGGCAACCATGCCGACTCCTCGTACCAGCGCCTTATGTCTAGGGTCACAGAGTACTTACGGTGGTCTGCTCCCCCAGGGGATTTTCTTCAGGATGACCTCACGGATATCCTCGACCAAGGTCCACCAACTGACCCGGTACTGCCGTTCCATATGACTCTACAGAGGTGGGCGTTGGCGGCTTGGACTGCTCCGGAGAGTCTCCCGGCAGTGGGCAAGTCTTTGCCGCGAAAATACCGCCCAGCCAGTAGCGACCCCTGCTACTTGACCAAGCACCCCACTCCCGAGAGTTTGGTGGTGCAGGCGGCTACGGCCCCAGCAAAGCAGGCGTCGTATCCTACCATCCCTCCTGATGGGGACGACAAACGTTTTGATGGTTGGGCGAAGAAAGTGTTTTCTTCAGGGGGTATGGCTCTTCAGGCAGCCAACTCCGTATGTGCCTTGTCACGTTTCACGCACTCTGTGGAACTGTTTCCTTAGCGGCTGATCATATTCCTGAAGGGGACGAATGGGATGGTTTTCTTGCTATGGTCCAGGATGGCAAGGACGCCATGTGTGAGGCCGTTCAGTCGGGTTTGGACATGGCAGATTGCGTCAGCCGGTCCATGGCGGCGAGCACCGTAATACGCAGGTTTGCATGGTTGCGGAAGTCGGGGTTTGCTCCTGATGTGCAGGCCCGGCTCCTCAACATGCCCTTTGACGGTGAACATCTTTTTAGCAGCAAGGCTGACGAGAGCCTTGAGAGGTTGCAGACCTCCAAAGCTGCAGCAAAGTCGTTGGGCGCTGCAGTTCGGCAACTTCCGCCTTTTCGTCCTAGGGGACAGCAATGGAGGGGAGGTTCCTTTCGTTATTACTCATCCTTTAGTAAAGCGAGAGGAGCTGCCAGTCAAAGGGGCCACCGTAGGAGTGCCAGAGGTGGAAAGCAGGGTACTCGAGGTGCCAAGGCCGCTCTGGCAGTTGCCTCTTTGCCCTCAGGCAAAGCCGCAGCCGCTTCAGCTCAGTCATGAGGCCATGTCCCATGGTTCGCCGGTTGGGGGAAGGCTGGCGCAGCCTCTTGTCGAATGGCGTGCCATTACTTCAGATGTGTGGGTTCTGGAGATCATAGCCCACGGCTAGGGTCTTCCTTTCCGGCAGAGGCGTCGGGACAATCCACCAGGGAATCTCTCTTTGAAGAGTCCGGATCCGCTCCTTGCGCAGGAAATTCAATCCCTGCTGGAGAAAGGCGCCATAGAGCTGGTGCCTGTAGCGGAGAGGAACAAGGGATGGTATTCCCCTTATTTTTTTATTTCGAAGATGGACTGAGGTTTGAGACCCATCATTGACTTGCGCGGTTTGAACAAACTCCTCAGGAAGGACGAGTTCAAGATGGTTACTCTCTCTCAAGTCCTCCAGGCCCTTCAACTTCAGGACTGGTTGGTGCCTCTCGACCTCAAGGATGCTTATTTTCATGTGCCGATCCATCCCAAGCACAAGAAGTACCTAAGGTTCGCGGTTGGTGACTCGCACTTTGTTTCGGGTCCTGCCGCTCGGATTGACCTCCGCCCCGAGGGTCTTCACCAAGCTCATGGTAGTGGGTGGCAGTGCATCTCGGGAAAGTGGGGATTCACATCTACCCCTACCTGGACGATTCGTTGATCAGGGCGCGCTCTCCCGAGCAAGTCTTGGATCATCTGTCCGTCACCTGCCTCTCCCTCCACAAGCTGGGCTTCTCCCTCAACTTAAAGAAGTCCCACTTGACGCCAACTCAGAGGCTTCAGTACATCGGAGCAGTGCTCGACACGTCCCTGGGGCAGTGTTTTCCTCCCCAGGTGAGGGCTCATCACATTCAGCAGATGGTGCACAAGTTTCAGCATGCCCAGAGTCTCCCAGCGTTTGAGTTCTTGAGATTGCTCGGCCTCATGGCATCCTGCATTCTTCTGGTGCCAGAGGCCAGGTTGCGGATGAGATCTTTGCAATGGGCACTCAAGCTCCAGTGGTCTCAGTCCTCTGGCAGGATGTCGGACCCTGTTCAGGTGCCGTCCTCGGTCGCCCAGGACCTTCTGTGGTGGGCCGTCGAAGGCAATCTGATGAAGGGGGCTCCGTTTTGGCTACCTTGGCCAGAGATGACGATCGTGACGGCCGCATCCCTCACGGGATGGGGAGCTCATGCCAACGAGTTGAGTCAGCGGTCGTTGGTCTCCGTCGGAGTCCAGACTCCATATCAATCTGTTGGAGCTGAGGGCCGTCAGCGTTGCCCTGAAGGCTTTTCTGCCGACTGTGCGAGGAAAGAATGTCCTGATCCTGACAAACAACACAGTGGCCATGCACTACCTCAACAAAAAGGGGGGCAGGGTCACTTCCTCTGTGTAGGGAGGCGATACAGCTCTGGTTCTGGGCAATCCAGCAGGGAGTTTCAATCTCGGCAGTTCATCTGGCCAGAGACGAAAACGAGACGGCGGACGCTCTGAGCAAGCAGAGCGCGATCTCTCACGAGTGGGAGTTGGCTCAGGAGATTCTCCTGGAGATCTTTGCCCTTTGGGGGACCCCTCAAGTGGATCTTTTCGCCTCCAGTGTCAACCGGAAGTGCGAAAGGTTCTGCTCGCGGGAATTTCCTCCAAGAGGAGCTTTAGGAGACGCGTTCGTGGTGGAGTGGTCATTCCCACTGCTGTACGCGTTTCCTCCAGTCCCCGTCATCCCGCAAGTGCTGCGGAGGTTACGAAGGTTCGGTTCCCGGATACATGGGCCCGGAGGACGTGGTACCCGGACCTTCTCGACTTGTCCATCTGCCCTCCACGTCGTCTTCCCTACCGAGACGATCTGCTCTCACGGGAAGGGTGTCAGGTTCTCCATCCAGAGGTCAGATCCCTCAACCTTCACGCTTGGTTTCTGAAAGGTTGAGGTATAAGGATTGGGACCTCCCTGAATTCGTGATGGAGGTGTTGCTTTCGGCCAGAAGGCCTGTAACAAAGTCCCTGTACCGTTGCCGTTGGAGAAAGTTCTGCGACTGGTGCAGGGTTAAGAATGTGGATCCTTTTTCATGTGACATTCCTATGGTTCTGTCTTTTTTGCTTTCTTTGGCCCACAGGGGCCAGCAAGTCGGTACCATCAAAGGTTACCTGGCGGTGCTGTCTATATTTAAGCGCTCGTCTGAGGAGTGTTCTTATGTTAAAATCCCTTTAATTTCTCAGTTTTTGAAAGGGCTCACTAATGTGTTCCCTCCGTCACCTTTCCAGGTGCCCGGTTGGGATCTGAACCTTGTTCTCATGTTTCTAATGGGTGCTCCCTTTGAGCCTTTGCATTCTTGTCCTTTGAGACTGTTAAAACTGTGTTTTTAGTTGCGGTCACTTCCGCTCGCAGAGTGAGTGAGTTACAGGCACTTTCAGTTAAGCCACCCTTCACTGTGTTTCATAAGGACAGGGTTGTCCTTAGAGTTCGTCCTTCTTTTCTTCCGAAGGTGGCGTCAGAATTTCATTTAGGCCAGAAGGTTATTCTTCCGGCATCTTATCCTCCTCCGCATCCTGGTAAGGAAGAGGAGAGGCTCCATAGGCTCGATCCTAGGAGAGCTTTAAGCTTTTATATTTCCCGCATGTCCCGGGTCAGAGTGGACGATCAACTCTTCATTGGTTACGCTGGGAAGTGTTTGGGACAAGCTGTGACTAAGCAGACTTTGTCTCGCTGGATTATTCTGGCAATTTCTGAATAATTTGGCATTTATATAGCGCTACGAATGTTACCACTTGGCGGGTAAGGACCCACCGGTCGGCTTACGGGCCCATTCTACCAGGGGTATGGCTGCCTCTACTGCCCTACAGAGGGGTGTTCCTATTCGTAACCTCTGTGATGCAGCCACCTGGGCTTCGGTCCATACTTTTGTACGTCACTACTCCCTCGATTTCATCCGTGGGCAGGATCTGGCCTTTGGCAAGGCTGTCCTTTGCTCCGCAATTTGATTGGGCATTCTAAATTTCTGTATTCTAAATTCCTTTCCCACCTCCTTGCATTGGTACTGCTTTGGGAGTCTGTCATAGATATGAAATACGTCGGAGGACCCAATCCCCTCGAAGAACAAGTTACACTCTTACCTGGTAACATTCTTTCGATGGGATGGTCCGACGACGTATTCCATATCGCTCCCTCCCTGCCTTCCCGGCTACAGAATTTCTTATGCGATTGCAGCTTACGTTTCCGCAAGGCTTTGTGTGGTCAGACTGGAAGAAGACTGGTGCCACACGTTCTGGGAAAAAACTACAACTGAGGCTGCGGGCATCGTGCGTCCTACTTATAACATCCAGTGACGTCGGCCGTTGTAGGAGGTCCTCGAGGGCGGCTCATCGACGCAGGACGCAGACGCTGAAAGAATTTCCGAAGCAGCACAGCTGTGGTGATTACTATCATAGATATGGAATACGTCGTCGGACCATCCCATCGAAAGAACGTTACCAGGTAAGAGAGTAACTTGTTCTTCTATTAACCCTGGAGTGACTTCAATTACAAGGATAGTATTTGCATTTATATAGCACACCGATATTGCATTTATATAGCACACCGATATACTTTATAGACTCTGGGTTGCAGAAAGAAAGGGTTGAGGAAAATAAAAAGGTTAGAACCAATTTCTTAAAGGTGAGGACAACTGAATCCTCCAATGAAGTCTAGGTAAGCCTTTCCCATCAGTAAAAATATTCAACAAGCTACAACCTGTGGAGGGGACAAACAATGCCAAAGTCAATGGATTTGGAAGAGTGCCTTTAGGGAGCCAAGACAGCCAAAGTTATTCGGACAAAGTCAATAGTTCTCATGTACTTCTTAGTCTTTCACAAAGTCAGATTTTTCAAAAGGAAATCACTGAACACACACCAGCTGTTAGGTCTGTGCAAACGTGAGTTGTAAACCACTCATAAAGTTAAGCAAGTGCAAATCTCAAGTGAGACGGCACGACTTAAGGCGGCAAGAAGCTAAGTACCCCCAAACAGTACCTCTGGTTAGAAGTGTGGTCCAGCTGGATTCTGTCTTGCTACAGCTATGCAGACCCTGGCTCCTGAGCCTCAGTCGTGGGCATAAGAGGGAGGATGTTTGGAGGGCTCCTGCGGCAATACTCTGCAGCTATGGGCTCTTTTCGATTCAGCAGCACTTTGTGGTTTCAGCTTTCTGGTGAGGGACTCTGGATCAGGATTTCCTGCTTTTGGAGCGTGCTTAGGAGGCTCCTGGAGCTTTTTTCCGGATTCGTTCTGCGGCAGACGTTGCACCAAACTATGCACACTCGACCCCTGGCATTAGGCTTCTGCAGCAACGGAGAGGCACAGCAAGTCGGGGATTGCGCAAAGTGGAGTTCGTCTCGAGGTTTGTTGGTCCCACTAACCCAAGGGGAGAAGTTGTTGCGTCAGTTTCTCTCTCGAGGTGAAAAAGGAGGTCAGCACAGCAGCAGGGCTTCACTGGGCAATAGAATGTCCACAAGGTTGAAGCAGGCTTCTCTTCACGGTTTCTTCGAATGTTTCTTCCAGTGTTCGACTCTGCCTTTAGTCCCACAACCCTTGCCTTTTAAGCAAGTTTTCCTATGCACAGCCAGCCGGCCAATCATGACTGGTTTCATTCAGGAATGCCTAGAGACAAAGGACAGGGGAGATTTGGGAACCTTCCTCGCTTCCTGCCCTTCCAGACACCCAGCTTCCGGGCTGAGACCCGCCAAAGGCAAAACACACAAGGGGCTCAAATCTGGTCTCAACGCACAGAGTAAAAGCCAAGAAAGACCACACAAGCAGAAAATGATGGAAAAAAAGACACAGGGGCCATTTTGACAAAATGGATACCCATGGGTGCTGTACTGCAGCTGAGGGTTCAACCTGCGGTAGAAAAGCACAATGGTAGTAAAAAGTAAACCACTGCCACCGGCCATTTAAAGTAGTGAGGGTAACAAAAATGTTTACATGAGAAAGTAGGATAAGGGGCTACTAAGTAACCCCCCAGCACTCCAAATAAGATGGTGTGTGCTGGACCTACAAAGAGAAGGTAAGTAAGATTAATTTAACCTTAATATTTCTTGGGAACGGTAGTTCACCCAAGAAAAGGTATTTAAACCTTAAGAGAAATCCAAAGGACTTGACACTGTATTGAAGATTCTGTGTCTGTCACCATGCAAAAAGCAGATGCCTATCGAGTTTGTCAAACTCCAAAAACAGTGAAAACGCAAAATCCAAATCATGGAAAAACACACGAGCGAGTGAAAAAAAGGTCCCACTCATTTAGGAGTTAAAATTAAAGTCCTAAGCCCAGCAAAAGAGCTGGGGATCTGTAAGGTGGAAGGAATTGAGAACTAAAATTCTCTCTAACAGTAATGACACTGGGCAGGCCTACTATTTTAATTCCATAATCCGTAATGTCATCACGATTATGTGACTCAATTTTGAGAACTGTTTTTACAGTTCCAATTGTATTTCGTTAAGTGTTCTTATCGTAAGATATCAACGTTCCTGCATTAGGAGCTTGGTGAACCAAGGAAAATTCCCTGCATGGTTAATTCATGTTACTAGACATTACATGGGAACATTTAATGGTACAGGCAAACCTTCCATTTGAATCTACGAATCGGATGATGTGATTAAATCACTGTTGCATGGTGCCTATATAGAGTATGTTTAGGGTTTGAGTTCTCATGATACTGCATTGTGTCATGCTTTGTAAAAAAAAAATGTTTATAGTTATATTTGTTTAGTTCTTCCTAAACAAAAAACCCTTCTTCTCAATTATAAACATACATGGTAAATACATACTCCTGAGTATTTTGTTTCATGTAATGTAAGAGTATATGATAAGCAAGCAAACAACACATTGGAATCCAAGAGTTGGGAACCGTGATGACCTCTGGGAACGACAATGCCGTTATGAACTCTGTTTTAGCTTTGCAATTTTTTTAATGCCGTATGTAGATCTTGTTTTTGCTGCTTAATACTGATTTTATCGTTTAATGCTTGGCACTTAAAAAAACATTTTACCAACTGAGATAAATGGAGGTCCCTAGACTACTATTTTCTATTAAAACATTTTACCAACTGAGATAAATGGAGGTCCCTAGACTACTATTTTCTTTTACATTCTATTGCACCTAATAGCAGCATGGGAAAGCATTCCAGTGTTATTCATATTACTGTCCTGTCGTATGCATATCATACTTATACATTTGTACATGCACAGGCTGTTACAGCGGCAACACAAATGGCTCTCTACCGACAATAAAATCCATCTAAAAATGATCTCCTTGACTCATAAGGCTCTCAACAATGCTGCCCCCAGTTACTTGACGGACAAAATAAAAAGAAAAACGTCCAATAGACCTACAAGAATTGCTAATTCCAACTGCCTGGTAGTACCCAGATTCAGACTTGCCAAAATTGGTGGTACTAGCTTCCCTGTGAGAGCTGCCAACCTGTGGAACACTTTGCCACCTAACCTAAGAGCAGACCAACCTTTCTCACACCTCAGAAGGAACCTCATTAAACACATTAATGCTAACAATGCCTAGACACTGTATATGATGCCACTCCACTGTACGCCTAACCTCTCTCAATTGCACATAGACTATCAGCTACCTTCATTATACCTATAACTGTTTTAACATTGTATGTATACCCCTGCACATTTCTGAGTGTACATGGTAACTACTTAACACACTGTAAGTTTGTAAGTATACATTTATGTAATATTGTACATTTTATTCAATACTGTAAATTTTATTAATTGTAAATTTTATTCATGTAACATTGTAAGCTTTGCATATACTTTTTTGCTGCGCCCGGTAACCTTTGGGTCTGGAATGCATTATAAATAAATAAACAAACAGCAAAACCTGCATCTCATTATCGGTGTTGGGACTATTCATCATACTTCTGAGAGTGCAGATTACTTTTGCTTCCTCTTGTCTTTGGATTCTTTCCTGATCTCCCAATTGGTCATCATTGGTAGTCATTCGGGGTGTAATTGATACCGATGAACTTGATTTGTTCTTTATTGTCCATTTGATAATCCTCAAGCCAGTGGTCCTGTAGGGGTAATCTATCAGATGATGACCGCATTCACATGTTCCCTTATTCCGAATCTCAGTTCTCGAATAGTTGAGCCCACATATAGTTTGTTGCACGCTCATATGATTTATAGACATCACAAATTTCGTGCGACAATTGATTAGATCTTGTATGCATAGCTTTTGATTATCTTTGGTAACAATTCATTATTCAAAGCTTGTTTGCACATTGTGAAATTCAAACATTTATAAGTCTCTCACTGGAAGTCCAGTGAGTATGCTTGCATGTACCTTCCACTTCTTATTTTACGTGAAACTAGGATTCAATTTCGTTTTGTTCAGAGATCTCATTTCTGAGATCCTCATCCAAGAGTTTAATATGCCAATGTTTTCTAAAAAAATCTTTTGTATGATGAAATTGTCTCTTGATAATCTAGTGATCATCCTAGTCTCATCATTTGCTAACTGAGATTTAGGAATGAGCAGTTGTATTTTATCAGTATTGTCTGCTTTCCTTTTCCTTTCCCTAATGTTTTTCAGGGAGTAACCTCTTTCTAAAAATCTTGTTTTAATTATTGAACATTCCTCTCGATAGCTAGTGTCCTTAATGCAATTTTTCCCTTGCGGATATGTTCAGTCACATTCCCCTTATGACAAATTTCAGAATTGATTCCATGTGATGTCACTGCAAAAATGTCGCCTGGCAAAAAAGTACCCAATAAATGGCATTTTTTTTGCAGGGACATTATCAAATGGAACATGCGGTCCACACCCCCGTTCCCCTTGACCCCATATATACGGTGACCATATATAATGTCGCCAATACTAATTCCCGGCAATATTATGTATGGCAACCATATATATGGGGATAATATTACTGGATACCTATTTTTTTCCCTAAACGTTCTGGTATATATTTTAAATTTACAATTGATATTAATATCCAAGAAAGTAATGTGTTCCGTACTTTTCTATAATGTTGGCTCTATACTGAAATTGTTGTGGTTCAGATATCGATTACATTCAATTACCTCACCCTCCGTGCCATTCCATATTAACAAAACATCAATGTATCTCATCCATTTGTGTAGCTTTGGCATATGTAAACAAATGTGTATATTCATGTTTACCTATGAATAGGTTTGCCAGTGATGGCGTGTAACATGCCCCCGTGGCTACCCCCTTCGTTTATCTATAGATAGTCTAATTGAATAGGAATATGTTGTGTTCTAATGCGAAGCCGAGAAATTCTTTCAACATTTCAATTTGAAGAAATTAGGCTGATTTGCTGTTAAAACAAATTACTCATTGTTTTCAGTGCCAAATTATGGTCTATTGATGTATACAGGGCATTTACATCCATTGTTGCCAGTTTGTTGTCTAAAACCTGGATGGTGTGTCTCCCATATGAATCTAATTTCTTTCATGTCTCAAAATCAGGTCAATATAGACCTGTTATCCGTCAGCCACCCCCATCCACTCACAATTGGTCTTACCTCTGGCTGTATGTCATATGCCTTATGTATTTTGAGTAGGAAGAAATGGTGGAGATTGTAGGTTGTTCCCGAGTAGAGCAAGCTTTCTCATAGTCTGTCAATAGTGTTGTTTGATGCCATTTGTTGGTTTCATTGTAATGGTGATGAACTCGTTAGTGGCCTGAAATAGCTCTGCTGTGTTTAATGAGTAAATGGTTTATCCATCCGACCTCAGTGGGTATTTCTCCTCCCGCAATGTCTTCCTTTAAGTGTCACTGTTCTTCATGCACTCATTTTCTCCCGGTAGTCTACCCATACTGCTTTCTCTTTAAAACATCTCACCCTGTGTGTACTGCTCCCCTTCAGTGCTCTCATCTCCACCTCTTACCGTTTTTCTATTTACTGTATCACATCCTCCTCACACACTGACCCCGACCCTGCACTATTGCACTCGCTTCAGCATTATCATTGTACCTTCTCTTTACAGTATGCCATGTTGTTAAGTGTTCTCCTCTTTTCTTTGCAGTATCACATCCCCCATGCTGCTCATCGCTCTGGCCATCTTTTTTGGTGCCTGCTATATCATCTACCTTAGAACTCAGCAATCCAAGATGATCTTGTTCGGTAAGTATTGTCATGAATCAGTCTCCCAGGAGTGCAAGGGCGGCAGGCTGTGCATCAGAGGTAGGCCTATAAAAAGGAATCTATATCATAGAGCTCATTATGGAGCTCATTATTGATCTCCTTTCAGCCAATCAGAATTACATCAAAGTAAGAAAAAGATGAAAAAATGATATATATGAAACCCAATGCGTGATTATGTGAAAACTGCTATTGTTTAATCAAGTTTACCTTACAAAGACAATCATGTTTTTTCAATACTAGAAAACAAAGTATTTAATTTACTAACTTTACTCGCTATTAAACTGTTTTTTTACTACACCCCCACAACTCCAAAATCTATATTGTTATTACTCTGATTTGTTAAAAGCCTTACAAACTGAGGGAGAGATCATTCTCTGTTGGGATAACTACCTTTCCTCAACATATGGCCCTCTGCTTTGCCTTGGGCCATACCTTAGCAGGCAAGGAATTATCTCTTCATAATGACCCTCCCTGGGTCTAAGTCTATATCAACTAATAATTAGTTGGCAGACACTACCAAATGAACTATCCTTAGGCTTCACTTATAAATGTTATCACCCAATTCCTATGTATTCAGTTTAGTGATCTATTCAAGATGAATGCTTATAAATCCATGCAGATCAGTGAATGGGAATCCTGTTGGACTGTTTGGTGTCTCCTGGATGGGCTGTGGTCTGGCTGTTGAGCCTGGAGGTGATCTTGTGTTCTGTTCCTGATGGACTAACAGGATTCTCAACCACCCATGACCGGACATATTATACCACACTAGCCTTGATAAAGACCCTTCGAGGTCGAAACATGTCGGCTGACCACCAATCATTTTAATAAAGAACAATATACACAAACCACCACCAACAAGGATATACAGAGTATTAAATTATTGCCAAGCGCAGAGTAGTCAAGTACAAACGAACTCTATTTCCAATGGGTGTGCGCAACACCTTCTCAACCCGTGACCTTGCATCAGACTAGCTAAAAATCACACCTCCAATAACTATGACGTGGAGCGCAAGTGGATTCTAAAACCTAGTGCCCAAACGCTACTACTACCAGATCTGTGAATAGTCCACTGAGTTATCTTGCTGGCAAATGTATTTAACAATTCATGTGACGCAAGATCCTCTATTCCTTCCACACACTTGTCCCACAATTCCTCTTGAAAAAATGTGTGCTTATTCTGAAAGAGCCGATTACTTGGAAGTTCAGCTTTCTACTGACCTTTTTATCTGCACAGAGCTCTCCATCGCACCACTCGCAGTTTCCATCTGAAGCTCTGAATTCACCAGCAGTAGCGTCTGGCTAGCCTTCTGTGTAGTGCCAGTATGAGACTATGCAAGTTTTCATGGCTATTTACAACTAGTAGGTCACTTGATCACAGATGCTGGGCAGAGTACAAATATAGTTGTCTGACCTTCTTGGCCACATGAACATTGGCTTGGGGGCAGGGAAATGGGGTAGGACAGAGGGCCTGGCTACTGTGAAAGAGGTAAATGCTGGGGTTTAGGGATGAAGAATAGTTAATTGTGTAGCGAACAGTCCCTTTACAAAATTGAAGAATCCTGAGCATTGGAGCACATTCTTTCCTTGTTGGCAACTATGTAGGAGCAATTGAGTCTAAAATACACCATCATAGAAGATCTGGTGGTACATGCTGGTAACTTCTTTTCCTCTCTCCACGCCGGAGTACTCCCAGTTTGCTTGCCTTAGTTTGTGGAAGTATTTAAAGCATGTTGAATCTATGAAGGACTCTAAAGCGGGTGGTGTGAGTGGCTAAAGTTTGAGACGTTGCCTGACATTCTTCACTGCAAAGCAAGAGGGAATCTGTAAAGTGAGATCTGCTTCTTTAGTCGAGGAAGCAACCTGTTGGGTGGGCACAATGGAATGTACGCATTACTTTCAGTTTACCTTGTAGGCAAGATTCAAAGTAAGAAAAGACTTACTTTACCTATTACTTGATTAAAAGTTCTGCAAACCATAGAATAGTGAAATCAAATGAGGTAGGACCATCTACGTGGTTTTAAAAAGACTAGCAGAAAATTAGGAACATTTAAACCATTCACTTGAGAAAGGCAAAGGGGAGGGATAGAAAGCATTATAATCACAATGAAGTAGTAATGGCATATTATAGATTTAAGGACTTTGGTCGTAATTTGTGACAGGGTCGTTATCCCAAGTGGTAATGACTTCTCCCGAGGCCTGTAAGGCTACTAGCACTAGAAAGAATGGATAGAGGATGAAGAGGTGTGATGGTTTGGGGGCCAGTTGTCTGTGAGGGCGTTTGGGTAGATTTTCATTTTTATCCGTAATCTCCTCCACATGCGAGCCCCTCAGCACTTTTTGCTGGATTTATGATTTTTGGTCTCTTCCGCTGAGTGAGTGGCAAGTTTTTTCACACTTGCTAGCTCATTCTTTTACCCTATGTTTTGGGATACTTTGTTTCTGATGTTTGTTAATCTGCTTAGAATCACATGCTGTGCATAGTCCGACATCCAGTGGTCACTGCAGAGTATTGCATCTTGTTTTTCGAAAGTCAAAAAGGGGACGTCGACATAGGCGTGTCTGTAATACTATCCCTATAGTGACATGTAGTGTACCCAAAATCCCTCACGTGTCGAGGTCCCTCTGTTTAGATTGCTTTTTTCCGCCCAGAATACTGGTCGCCTTATGCGGAGCTCGTAAGAGACATTGGGCCTCATTACAAATTGCCCGGTATGGAAACAACGGTGGCGGTAAACCCGCCGCCACCGTTGTTTCCATGCCGGTCGATCACAACTCCTGCAGGCGGGAGGTGATGTTTCCGCCAGGTCTGACCTGGCGGGTTTAACACCGCCCGCCTGCAGGCGGACGAGGAAACACCGGCAGCATTACGAGATGCTGCCGGTGTTTCCATGATCCCCATTCCCATTGAGTCCCACAGGACTCAATGGGAATGGGGATTAACACCATTCCGCCTCCGTGATTCCCGGAAAACCGGGGTTGTAATCCCCCGGTAATTCCGGGAATCACGGAGGCGGAATGGTAATACGAGTCCGGCGGTAACCAGGCGGTTTTACCGCCTCGGTTATCGCCGGACTCGTAATGAGGCCCATTGCCATTTACCATTTATTTGACCCTTGGTCGATTTGTCAGTTATTGTTTAATTCAACCACTTCCAGCCCTCTTTCGACGGCCATTCAACTTCTCTGCCGAATCAAGATCTTCGGCGGTGGTTTTCGACAGAGGCGATCTTATTGGCGCTGCCGAACACGTGGCCCGGCCTCGCCGGCCTACACAGTAGGGAGAGTGGGGGTTGTTGTGGACATTTCTGTTTCTCATAGAATGCCTTTCCCTTTCTCCCCCCTTTCCTTCCTAGTCGTTATCACTGATTTCATTCTCAGCTATGGAGAGGACGCCTTTTAGATTTTGCCCTTGTAACAGCAAATTTCCGTGGAAGGACAAGCATAAGCGGTGTAACCGCTGCTTACCCCTCGACCACAACGAGGCCCGTCCTGCGGCCTGTAAACTCCTTTGTCCAAAGACTTTGAAGGAACACAGGGTCAAAAGGTGGGCAGGCTACGGCATGTTGAAGGCTGATTTCTCACCCGCGGCCGCCGCCGAGTGACGAGGGGGATAGTGATAACGCTACCTCCGTAACGGAGGTTGTTGACCTCTCAATGGAGCACTCCCCCTCCATCGGGTCTGTCCCCGGCCCCGAAAAGCTCGGCTCCGGCCCTACTTATGGGGATGTACACCCCGGCGACGCTGACGCACACGAATAAGGCACTAAACACACAACCCACAGCCATGTGTTGAGTAAATCGAAGAAGGCTCCAGCGCCAATGGAGATGCCGAATCAACTGGCAGCCTCCGCCGACTGTAAGGGTCGCCAGCCCTCCCCGCAGCCGCATTTGCGCCTAGCGACTGGGCCGTATTCAACTAAGGGCGCTACCATCAAAACGCCAGTCGAAATGCCTCGTAAGAAGGCATCTGTCGATGGTAAGGTTCCGGCTCTGCCGAAAACTAGTCACTACCAGCCCTCGACGGAGAAACTAGCTGTGGAAAGCATAGCTAGAATAGTCTCCAAAGACTTGCAGAAACGGCTGGTGAAGGAGTCACCAAGGCCCGTTCAGAAGGTCAGAGAGACGCCGAAATCTACAGAGGGTGCACCGGAACCTCCCCCCACGTCGAAGGGAAAACCCAGAGATATGTCCCCAGTGCCGGGCCCGCGAGAAGGGTTCTCAGAGGGCGTCGGGGGTAGATCCTCCACGCTATGGGAGAGATCTCGACACCTAGAGGCGGAGGAGCAAGCCTTTCCGCCACTAGACCGTTCAGCGTTATCCCAGTGGACCAGGGAAATATTTGAATCATGTATGGACAGGCTAGATAGGTTTGTGTCCACCTCTGAACACATTGCACCCAAAAGGCCAAGGGAGGTGCTCCCTGAAGTCCCTAGGACCAAATTCCCAAGACTTTTTGACCCACTTGAGGAAGAAATTGATACATATGACCTCACTGAAGAGGATCCACATTTTCAGGAAGAGGAAGAATTCCTAAATACTGAGGATCTACAAGACTCTGTAGGGGACTTTGAGGAAGACCCAGACATATGTGAACCACAGCCTTGGCAGTCACCAGGGGTGTCTACAGACCCTGATGTTTTAGATCTGCCTTCTCCTCAGACCACACTGGTCAGAGATCCTTCGCCTGTGGATGATCAACCCACTTTTAATGCAGTTCTACGCAAGGCAGCAGCACATTTTGAAATTTACACAGGGGAGGGAGACTACCCCAGAAGTAGATTTTGTTGAGAGAATTAAGGAAAAACCGCCTGCTAGCCAAGCCATACCCCTTCTTGCCTCAGTTAAGAGACGCCTCGTTCCCTCTCTATCTACACCTGCATTGGTTAGAGATGTCAATCCAAGAATCGAGAAGCTCTTTCGCCCCTCACCTTCTGGTCCCTTGTATATTCGGGGTCATTCCATACCTGATTCCCTGGTAGTAACCACCACGAGGAAAAGGGTGGGGGTTCCGCCATCTACTGGCGAAGCACCCCCGGACAAAGAGGGGAAGAAGCTTTATGCCTTAGGAAAGAGGATTACATCCTCAGCAGCTTTTGCCACGCGTATTGCCAACAATACAACTTTGTTGGCTAGCTATACCGATTCCCAATGGGGACTGTTGCGCGAAGGCCTACAAGAAGCCCCTGAGCCCTTGCGAACACGCTTATTAGCCACTGTGACAGAAGGTACTCGGGTAAACCAAAGCATCATCAAGAACAACTTCGATGCTGCAGAGACAGCTGGTCGTTCACTAGTCCAGGGTGCACTTCTTAAGCAGCATGCTTGGCTCAGAAACTTAGGTTTCAAGCCAGAAACACAAGCGTCCCTCATCAACAAACCCCTCGAAGACTCAAACTTGTTTGGCAAGGCGGTTGATGACGCACTGGAAGCGGCTAAGAAGGACCACGAAACTCTAAAGACCGTGGACCAAATCACAAGACCTCCTAAGAAGCGAGGTTATGGCAACAGGCGCTTTTTTCGTGGCCAACGACAGAATCAACAACAATACACCTCAGCCGGCAACTGGTCCTCCCCTCAGGGAACCAGTGGACAGTATGCTCAAAGAGGACAACGTCGTGGCAAGGGAAGAGGTCGGGGCTCCACTCCCAGAGGCTCCCCGGCTACCAACACCAAATAGCCCGAAAGTTCGGGTCCCCTCCCATGCATCTCCGGTCGGGGGCCGGTTGACATCATTCCTGCAAGCATGGGAGGGAATTACCACAGACCGCTGGCTACTGTCAACAATAGCCCATGGTTACTGCATCGAATTCAGTCGATCCCCCAACTTTCAGACCCCCAACGGGAAGACGCCTATTACCGGAACACCTCTCCATCCTTCTTCAGGAAGTCGAACTGCTGCTGGAAAAAGGAGCAATAGAGGTTGTGCCTCTATCGCAGGTAATGGAGTGTATTTATTCAGTGTTCTTCCTTGTACCCAAAAAGGATTTAATGATGCGCCCTTTATTAGATCTGCGCCCAGCGAACAAATTCATGAAACCTCTGAAATTTCGTATGGTGACTTTGCAGGAGGTAATCCCCCTGCTCACACAGGGGGATTACATGGAAACACTGGACATGAAAGATGCATACTTTCATATTTCAATGTTGCCAGCGCACAGAAAATACCTCAGGTTCATGACAGAGGATAAACACTATCAGTTCAAAGTGCTACCCTTCGGCATAGCCTCAGCGCCAAGGGTATTCACGAAGGTACTGGCAGTGGCAGCGGCACACCTTCGCAGGTGGTCCATTCCGGTCTACCCTTACCTCGACGACTGGCTCATAACAGGGGATTCTTACGAAACTTGCTTCTCAAATACCCAAAATACTGTAGACCTTTTGTTCCACCTGGGCTTCTCCATCAACGAGAAGAAGTCAAGTCTAAACCCCAGCCAAGTCCAGCAATTCCTAAGGGCTCTAATTCGAACAAAGGACGGCCTCTTCTTCCCCTCCAAAGAGAGGGTTCAAAACATGCTGTTTCAGATCCCTCAATATGTAGCCGGTTGAGAGGTGACGGTACTCAAGGCCATCTGATTGCTAGGTATGATGGCGTCATGTATTTATTTGGTACCTCACGCGCGCCTGCGCATGCGCCCAATGCAAGAGTGGCTCAACAGCCAGTGGTGTCAGGCCAGCGGACAATAGGACGATCTAGTGGTGGTCTTGCAGGCCTTGGTTCTCTCGCTGCGATGGTGGTCGAAGGAAAACCTTGTGTTGGGGAAACCTTTCGCCACCCCGCAGTGGAAGCGACTCTAACCACAGACGCATCACTCACAGGATGGGGGGGCTCACCTATCCCATCAGACTGCACATGCAGTTTGAGCTTCGAGTGTGGTGTCCAAACACATAAACTTGCTGTAACTGCTGGCGATCTTCAAAGCACTGAAGGCTTCCCAGACAGACCTAAAAGGGAAAACAGTGCTGATCCTCACAGACAGCACCTTGAACAAGCAAGGGGGCACTCACTCTCCAGGACTGTCCAGAGACTTTCCTCTGCCCGCAGAGTACGAATGGTGACTACACAAAGACATCGTCTCCAACGTTTCCGTAGAATGGGGCTTCCCAGAGATCGACCTGTTCGCAAGTCTGGAGAACACCCAATGCCAAGATTACACCTCCAGGTACCCCCAGTACCGCTCCAAGGGGAACGGTCTCTGGATAACATGGTCAGGGAAATTTGTCTACACTTTCCCCCCTCCTACTCCCCTTCTCAACAAGATAGTGCACCAGGAACCAGTTACCATGATACTGGTGGCCCCCATGTGGGCCCGCCAACCCTGGTTCGGTCATCTGATGGACATGTCACTGTCTCCTCCAGTGAAACTACCCTGCCCACAGACCCTGAACTTGGCAGCCTGGCTCCTGAGGTCATAGAATTTGGACATTTGCAGCTCCCACAGAGATGCATGGACGTTCTCAGAGAAGCAAGGAAACCGAACACTCGTTACTGCTACTCTAGCAAGTGGAAACGGTTCATCATCTGGTGTAAGTCAAAGAGCATCAACCCCGTTGACTGCTCTCCCACACAGATTGTTCTATACCTAACCCACTTATTGGACTCCGGTTTAGTCTTTAATTCTATTAAAGTTCACTTAGCTGCACTCTCCACCTACACTATGTCTCAACATAAGGTGTCATGGTGGAACGTTCCAGTTATTAAAGCCTTCATGGAGGGAGTGAAAAGAATTCACCCTCCTATAGCTCACCCAGCTTCCGGATGGGACCTAAATGTTGTTCTAACCAGGCTAATGGGCTCCCCCTTCGAGCCCATGCATAAAGTAACCCTTAAAGATCTCACTCTTAAGACTGCTTCTTGATAGCTATCACCTCCATTAGGAGAGTGAGTGAACTACAAACACTCTCTATACTAGATCCCTTTGTAACAGTTCACAAAGGTAAGGTGGTACGCACACACCCTAGGTTTGAGCCGAAGTTCATTTCAAAATTCCATGTCAACCAGTCTACAGAACTACCGACGTTCAAACTTGGGAGAAAAGAGCCTGCACACACTTGATGTGCGCAGAGCGGTCATGTTTTATATGGAAAGAACTAGACCACTGAGAAAGACTAATCAGTTCTTTCTCAGTGGCGGCAGGAAGAGAAGGAGATGCAGTCTCCAAATCCACTATATCTAGATGGATTGTCCAGTGCATCACTCTGTTTCTCTCTTGCCAAGAGAGAACTGCCCTTCAAGCCTAGAGCACACTCTACTCGAGGCACTGGTTCGTCCATAGCGTTCATTGCAAATGTTCCTCCAGAGTCCATTTGCAAAGCGGCAACCTGGAGTTCTGTACACCCCTTTACAAAACACTATTGCCTAGACACTCATTCTAGGTCTGATTCTCAGGTGGGACAAGCAGTACTAAGACATTTTTTCACTACTGTTCCTTCTCACAACCCACCTCCAACTCCGGGTAGTGCTTGCTAGTCTATGCACAGCATGTGATTCTAAGCAGATTAACAAATATCAGAAGACATGCATTACTTACCGTAAAAGCATTTCTGATGGTTGTATCTGCTTAGATTCACATGCGCCCACCCTTCCTCCCCGCTCGGATCGATGGAACATAGACGTCTTATTTCTATCTCTTTTCTGTGCTCACTCACGTTAGTCATAAGGCTCCCTCATGGCTGGAACAAAAAAATACAAACAGAGCGACCTCGACGCGTGAGGGATTTTGGGTACACTACACGTCACTATAGGGATAGTATTACAGACACGCCTATGTCGACTTCCCCTTTTCGACTTTCGAAAAACAAGATGCAATACTCTGCAGTGACCACTGGATGTCGGACTATGCACAGCATGTGAATCTAAGCAGATACAACCATCAGAAATGCTTTTACGGTAAGTAATGCATGTCTTCTTTTGGTAACTCTCTTTCTTGGGGAAATACTTTTTTTTATTGCATCTGTCTTTTGCCTTTTGCTGCACACTGCACCCTCTGTGCAGTGTAGCTAGGAACCCTTTTGGCTTCCCTTTTTTTATTTAATGCTGTTTTCCCTGTTAGAACTTGTGTTCCCAAGGGCAGGGGGGGATATTTAGTATCCTTCAAAACTTTTATATTGTGAGATCAGCACAACCAACCTTATGTGGAGTGCTGAGGGGTTACACAGTATCCCCTTTCTCACTGCTTTGAAACATTTTAGTTACAGTGACAAGCAAAGCTGAATGGCTGGTGGCAGTGGTTTCATCCTACCTACTTTTGTGATTATTCTTTTTGTTTTGGTTTTTTTTGTTTACACCTCGGCTGCACTTCCGCCATGCACAGAATGGTCACCATTGACCAAAATCGTTGCTGTATTTCTTTTTTGCCAATTTCTCTTTTGCTTTTCCTTGCTTGTTCCTTCTTCCGTGCTAGGTGCGGGAGGTCCTGGTTTGACTTTTGTCTTCAGCAGGAATCCTTTGTGAAGCCAGCTAAGGCTTCAACTTGTCTGTGAAAACAGGAAATGGGGAAGGAGTCTGAAACTCTGCTGTTCTTTGTCGTCTGGTGTGCCTGCCTGGAACCAATTCCAACTGGGAGGGAGATTGGGGGGGGGATGGGGCTGCGGGGGCTGGCTGCGCTGAAAGGACAGCCACCACCCAGAGTTTGAATGGTGCTTGGGTGCTGATTGGCTGGGTTCCTGGATAAAAGGCTGGGAAGAAGAGGAGAGACAATCGCAGCCAACTCCAGACGACCGCATATAATTGGAGTAAAAGCTGCTATGCAACCCCTCCCCCCTTCCATGCATCAGGAGAAATCTGAAGAGGACTCTCTCCATTGGACTGGTGGGACCAATCGGTATTGAGGCATCCTGCATTTTGAACCACCCCACGAGGAGCATGCAACCTTGCTGGGCTGCAAACCGCCCCTGGGACCTGTAACCATGGTGCAGCATATCATGATCTGAAGATCGAATCCCCGCAACACTTTGGTGGACTCCTTCTGGACCTCCCAGAGGTAAGATTCCACTCCGTGAAGCCCCCTCACTAGAGTGTTGGACCGACAAAGCGAGGCAAATCAATCCAATGCCAACCATTCCTCATCTGGTATCCTGAAAAGGCTGCCAGAACCACAGAGCCACGAGAAGAAATGATGAATCCTTTGGTGGAATCATCTTTCCTCGACTGCTGCTCCGCAGTCCATTCCAGTGTCCCTTATTTCGTCTGCCTGGTCAAGAATTCCGGTGACAGTGTCTCCTGCTGCTGGATTGTAGAGGCGTTGTGCTGCAACTTCTTCATAAGGTACTGTGGGACTCGAGGTAAAACTAGCCTAGAGTTGTTTAGCTGCTCCTGTGTTGCTGGAGTGCTGTTTCGTGTGTTTGTGAATTCGCCCAAGCCCAACGCATGTGTGCTCCAGGGAGTCTTCCACAAAGGCCCTGACCCTTTTTTCTTAATAAATTACTTACTTGCAACTGAAGACGTCATCTGGAACATTTGAACTTTCTACAGCTGTGCTGTGCCTTACCTGTTTTACACTACTGAAAGGGATGGACTTTTAAAGTGTTAGGCCTCTGAGAAAATATTGCAAAGCATTTACTTATATTGTTGAAAGGGTATGAGGAACTTTGTGGAAACCAACTCAAATGCCTCGGCGCCCTATGTCCATTTGTAGCTTAAACACGCACGTATGTTGCATGAATATGGAAATAAAGAGGAGAAAACATTCCTCTACTCCGTTAAACAAAAGTTCAAGTTTTCCATATGTCACATGCACCACAAAAGGTAAGTTAGTACCAAACAAAATTTATATTGGTAAATGACTGCTTAAGTCTTTTGCTTTTAATCTTGCGATTTTTTTTTTTTTATTTATTTATTTTTTTTTTGATTTTTTATAATTAACTTAATTGAGTACTTACTTGGGGCCTCCCTTCTTTTCTTTTTTTGCCATTACTAGCGTGGGTGTTCTTTGTCAGCCCTGCTTATACCATTCTGGGAGGGGAGGCCTGTGTGTATTTTGTCTTTGGTGGAACACTTGGGTGTCCCTGCCTAGGCTCCAAAATGTGTCTGGGCAGGCAAGAAGTGGGGGAGAAATGTTCCAACCTCATATCCTCTGTCTGCTAGCGTGCCTGAAAGGGACCAGCTCTCACCGGGGGGTGGGGGGGTTTTGTCAGGCTGTCCTGATTGGACAGCCTAACGCCTCTTTCTGTAAACTGCTGAGGAAGATTGCAGAGGAGTGTGTGCTGGAACTGTATAAAAGGTCAGGCTCCTGGATTGAAAAGCAAGTCAACCACTGGAAGCTGAAGTAACCAAAGAAGACGACCAGAGACATGTGCCGACCCTTTGCAACACTGTGAAGCAATCACTGCTGTCCTGATCTCATTTTCAGTGGAACAACCAACCCCAAAACAAACTTAGTTTTGAGCCATCTCCCGAGGTCCTGTGAGTTCCAGAGCTGCGGAACCCCAATACCAGGGGACCTGCTGCCCATTCCGAGTGCATCATCGTGGAAAGGCCGAATCCATCCAAGTCTTTGCTGAAAGATCCCGTCCATCGTCCTGCCTTCAGTCATTGGACCAAGCAATCCGGAGGTGGGGTCCTGAGCTGCAACACTGTGGAGCATCCACCACAAACATTTTCTTCAAACCTAACTTACTGTTGTTGGGAGCTATGGGGATTTATTGCTTACCTTATTCCAGAAAGTCGCTCCAGAGCTGTGGAGGGCACCCCCCTGTGACAAATCAACTTCCGGGGCACCAGTAGTCCAGGGATGAATGAATATCTGTTTCTAAACCATCAATCAGACCCACACCTCTAGTACACGAGAAGGGATCTGAACAGATTGGAAATACAAGTCAATTACTCCTGGACCTGTATGCGGTGCAGATCCTAAACGCTGCATTTATTCTTTAAAATTGTGCTTGTGCTTCCCGTGTGCAGACCCTGCCGCCTGGCCACCCCCACCCGCAAGTGCGGCTCTTCAAAAACACTCGGCGGCACCCTTGCGGTGTTAAGCCCGCTGCGAGGACAAGGGCGCTGCTGTTTGGAGCTGTTTGGCTGGGTGGATGGTCGGACGGCGATCTCCAATAAGACAAAAAATCGCAGGTGCTACAACCGCTAAAAGCTTGCAACTGGTATCAACCGTGAGTACCTTTAAGAGATCTATGCGGGACAAAATTTGAGTACTTGACCCCTGCAGGCGTAGCCTAAATAATTAACGTGTTTTTGCTCAAGTGCGCTACGGAGAGACCTCTTATCTATTGGTCACTACTGGCGTAGTCCTTTTGGGGAGGGAGACTGTTGGGGCGTGACCCCTTTGATCCTTCTCCCGGAAGAGAACATACTACACTAAGGACATAAACATACAAAAGTAGTTAGACCAAAATAAATCAATCGTAAATAAGACATAACAGTCATCAACTTGGAGAGCCTCCAAACTATTCTAGGAAAAGAGCAACATTTTACCTGAGTAATGATAATCCGACCGGATTGTCTGACTCCAACGGGCCATATCAACATCACTGCTACTCCACAACAGCTAACTCGTGATCTTTTACAGGCTGATACACAAGAGGCCCAATCATTAATAAAGGAGAATATGGAAAACATTCGATCATCCAATGACAATGAGGCTTTTCAGGTATCTCACCCAGGACCTTCCACATCAGACATTGAAGATCTGAACAAGGGGGAAATGCCCGTACCGTTCCTGATAGAGGTGAAGATCGGTAAGAGAACAGGGCTGAGCCTCTACCCGGACAATAATTTAAAAAAACCCAGGCCTGAGAGTAGTAACCCTAATTGGCAAGCATACGATCAATGCGCTAGAAGACAGGAGCGAGCCAGAACTGCTCCAAAAGCTCCAGGGAAGTACGGCTGACACTGGGGAAGGAAGAGGACTCTGCCTAGCCAATTTAAACGAAGCCCTTGACACAAATATTCACTATCCAGAACTAAAGAAAGGATGAATACTTAAAGGACGATGCCCTTGTAAACCCATTAGGCGCAATCGAAGTAAGCCTAAATGAACCAGTAGGAATTGCATTTAAGGAAAATGAAGTAAATCAATTATTGGAAGGAAACCCACCAACAGAACCTAATGCCACTGATAAACCACTGGACAAAAAGACCAATGGCGACCAGAGTGCAACAAAAGATAAAACAAATACTTCGAAGTCAATTAGAATGGACTTCATTAGATACACAGATCTGGAAACCTCGAACGTTATCCTCGGGGGACGCCCAAGATAGAAACAAACACTTCTTTGGGAAACAATCGCTATTAAACTGGGACAAAAGTACTCCAAGTTATGCCCTCAAAAAAAATCTACGAAAAATTGTACGTCAAATGAAATTCCCGATGCCCTATTGTTGGAAAACTCAGGTGTAACTGAGAATGAACATCAGACAGCAGAGATGGCAACACAAATAACGGATGGGGGAACGAAAAACCAGGCAAATCAAACAGATAAGGGTCAGGAGCCTGATTTGATAGCCCCACCACCGATAGACGAACCCTGTAATAAGAGGGCCGACCTGGACCCAAAAACTGGGCAATCGTAAGAAAAACGAGAAAAAGACCACTTCATGATAACAACAATGGCAGCAATATTGGCCCCCTACATGAAGTTACATGAAGATGCAATGGATACGTTAAAAGATCATACGACTTTGTTAGCAATGGTACATACAAAAACAATATTTATGGAAGGATTCATTACGGCATTACCAAAAAACATGCAAAACGTGGAGCAAAGAATCTCGGATATGCTGCATACTATACTAGAGCCGATAATGAAAGAGAAAGAAAATCGGTGGAAAAATCCAACAAGAGAATCACTTGGAGGCTTCGATTGTTCCACAATACACTTGAAGGAATTACCAAAAACACAACCACAAATTGAAAAAAATCTAAACGAAGAAAAATCTGAAGATTATTCCCAAAAAGTAATCGAAGAGCAGAACTTAAAGGACCTGAGAAATTCGACTGTGCACATTACATCATGAATGGAAGGTAGGACGAACAAAACTTCTTCTCCAGTGCAGAACGGATGAGAACGAAAGAATGGAACAAAAATACGTGATGCAGAACATCTCCAAAACTACCTCACTTACTGGTACAGTGACACCTGAAAGGGAGGAATTGAAAAACATCCAACAAGAAAAAGTAACACAGAACATCAAGATTGGTCAACAAATACAAACTTCAATCTTAGATGTTTTACAACCAGGAAGTGAAATAGATTCATTTCCGGTTGATATTCAGAATCCAAAAGTGTGCGAAATTTTCAAAAAAAAGAACTTGAATCAGACGGTGGAGAACGCCTTAGCACAATCAAAGGTGAAATCCTCCACTAAGGAACAGAAAACTAGGCTCATGCAAACAGCACAAGTAGCTAAAAAAACAAAAAAAACAAAAAAATCAAGAGCTTCCGAGGGAACGAAAATCAAACTAAAGTAAAACTTTTTTCAAATGTTTGACGGTTCCGAAGGAAATAGTGACAGTGGTAGGTAATCAAATTACCTATAATCAAAAAAAAGATAACACCCGGCACTTAACGAAAAAAGATGAGGAGGAAGCAGTAACAACCGATGACTCGGAGACGGAGTTAATGAACATGTCCACATATTCCATCTCGGATGAAAATGACTCTACTTCTAGCGACTCAAAAGAAGAAGAATGTAAACAACCAAACGAAGAATTACTAGAGATTCAACAGTTTGAACAATCAAAATTAAAAAAACAACTTGTGGAAAATGAAACCCAAAGCTGAATTTAAAAAATCCTGAAGTTTCAAACATGTTGAACACCACAAATGAGTTGGGACCCGCAAATAAACTATTAGGTTTTAACGGGGAGGTCGGCCAAAAGAAAAGGTCTAAAGCAATGGCGCTAGGAGGACCAAGTATTACGCCAAAAAATCCAATATTACAGCTCTGAAACCAGTCCAAGAACATCGCCCCAGTATTGATGATCAAGGACTGCACCCTAGAGGAAAGCGACAACAACTTGGGGAAAGAAGAATTCTTGATTAGTCCTTTGAGACTACCAAAACGAAAGCTAATCCCTGAAAAAAAGGGTAGCGGCTTACTCTTGGAAAGATTAGAACATTTAAATGATGGTCTTAAATTAAATCGGGCAAACGTACTGAGACTACTTCATCACATACCGACTTTGAGAATAATTAGCTCCAGTGATATATCCCTGATTGAATTTCCCGATGAAATGTATACGGATAGAACACGAGTTTTAACCTGCTCACAAGTTATTGACCAACTAATATCAGAAAAGAGGACATTATGGAATATGGGATTTAAGCTAACAGAAAATAACAACAAGGAAGGGGACTTGGATCGTGCCGAACAAGAAATAAACGCTAAGAAAGTTCGATTTCAAGAGGCATATGAAACGCATAAAAAAACTATGAAACAATCTCAAGTAATTAAACAACATGATGAAGAACGGGAGAGATGGGTTTGGTTGGCTAACTTGGCAGCAGGAAAAATGAAGACCCTATAGGGCCTGAAAAAAAAAGGGGCAAAAGGAAACTTGGACTCTCGGCACATGGAATACAAGGGGTTTCAACCACCTAACAAAAAATGAATTTGGAAAAAACATGCCAGACATATTATGTTTGCAAGAAACGTGGCTGAGAGAAACTCCCCTAATAGAAGGCTACACAGTAAACATAAATCCAGCAAAGAAAGGGGAAAGAGGCAGACCCATGGCTGGACTGCTGATAGCAATATAAAAGGATCTAAATTGGAACGTGATTTATTCAATGAACTTGACACCATACATTCAAGCCCTAGTCATGGAAACACCTGTGAGCCTAGATGATTACCATCTGCAGCACATACTGCTGATAAACATTTACTGGTTGCCAGGATCAAAGGAAAGTAATTTCGTACCGAAACAAGTGGCGAAAGTAATTGACAATCTGTCGGTAAAATGGCAGGATCTTTGGATAATACTGGTGGGCGATTTGAATTGTACCTGTCTGGATGAAAACAACAATCCATTAGAAAACCTACCCAAAGGGGCGACAATGAAACAAAAAAGAGGAGCAAACTGGAGGGCTACCATGCATTCAAGAGATTGTATAATCTTAAATGGAATCACGGTAGGTGACATCCCGGGGAAATCAATGTGGAGAGGCCTGAAAACCGAAGCGATCCTAGATTACGTCACTACCACAACCAATTTATCAACAGTTATTCAAAAACTTGAGGTAAAAACCACACAGTCAAGTGACCATAACCCGGTCAAGCTCACATGTTTAAGGCCTATGGTCAAGCTCACATGTTTAAGGCCTTCACCGAAAAGGGAACAGGAAAAATACCCATTCCAACTAGAAACTAATTCAGGGAGAAACCGAATGAGAGTGAATCCAGCGAAACTGCCAAAATTGAATGAGAATCTATCAACAATGATCAGTGATCTCCAGTCAAAGCCAGTGATGCAAACTATCGATTATACGCCGCTACTAAAAAAAATTCACATCAATAGTAAGTCCGGCAGCGCAAAACCTACAATGACACATAGGCATGTATACGACCTAGCGGTGTTAGCAAAAAAAAGAACCTTGAGGAAAGAATTAAAACAGCTAAAAGACTCACCCAAGATGAACATAACGGAGGAAAAAAGGAAATTAAAACAAACGTTTCATAACTGGATAAAAATGCATAAGAAGTCAATGTTAAACTATGATTTGCAGGCCACGATTAAAACAATCTGTAAGAGAAACTCTGCAGAAACGTGGGCTTTGATAAACAGGAAGGAGACCTCACAAGATGCCCTAACATCTAATCCAGTCTCAGGGAAGCAATGGCAAGCACACTTTGAACAAAGACAAATGATACAAGGACCTACAACAAACAAATGGAACCCAGGAAGAACAGATGAAAGCTCACTGAACATTGACAGAGAGACGCTAGAAGAACTTATAAAAAAATTAAAGAACTCTAGAGCTCCAGGCCCAGATGGTCTGACAAACGAAGGATTGAAAAAGGACCCAGTGGAATGGGCAAAAATACTAAATCAACTTTTTAAATATATTCTGCAATCAGGAAAAATACCGAACTCCTGGAAAACGAGTGTTGTGGTGCTAATCTTCAAAAAGGGGTTAAGAACTGACCCAGAAAACTACAGGCCCATCGCCCTATTAGACGTGGCAGGAAAAATGTTTGCCACTATATTACTAAAATCCCTGTCTAAGTGGGCAACGCAAGCTGGCCACAAAGATGAGTGTCAATCAGGCTTTGTAAAAGGGCTAGGTACTCCGCTAAACATCTTTATTCTAAATCTACTGAAAGCACGAACCCTTACAAATAAAGAGGTGAAAATCTATATGGCCTTTATAGATCTATCTAAGGCTTTCGACACAGTAGATAGAGAGGGGATGTGGAGAAAACTGAAAATGCCCGGAAGAAATATTATACAATATAAAAGAATTACATACAAATACATCAATTAAAGTGAAGCTAATCAAAGCGGGGCTCCTATCTGAAACAATCCCCACGACAATCGGGCTCAAGCAAGGTTGCCCCTTGGCACCTGAATTATATAACTTGAATTCCTCAGACATGGAGGACGCCTTTGTAGGCTCAAGAATCTTTCCGGCTAAACTTGCTAACATTCCGATTGGAAGACTGATATATGCGGACGACATAGTCTTAATTGATCAGACCCCAATAGGCCTTCAACATCAATTATCTGCTTTGGAGGCATATGTAGCAAAAAATAAAATGACTATAAACCCGGAAAAATCAATGATTTTGACATTCACTAACAATAAGAAAGGGAAAAACACAAAAACTGCGCAATGGTACTTAAACAGCATAAAGATAAAAGAAGTGTCTAAAATTACGTACCTGGGCGTTTGTGTTAATTCAGATGGAAACGAAGAACCAAGACGTCACGAGTTGAAAAACAAACTCAAAAACCTGACGGGACAAGCAAAGATCCTCTTGGCACGATTCTGTTGATTCTCCATGAAACCCCTGATACACTTTTATTGAGCAAAAGTGGTGGCAATTCTCACCTATGGTTCCCAAACATCGCTACTTTTGGATGCCAATATATGGCCTGGTTTAGAAGGCAAATTCTGGAGAACAACCTTGGGTTTGCCAAAATCCTTTCCAATTGAAATCATTCGAAGAGAACTGGCACTATCTTCTCTAAAAGTCATCGTTGAATGGAAGATAATATCATTCTTCAGAAAATGCTTTGAACCAAATACTAAGGGGGGCTTTGAGCTATCAAAAAAGCAATGGACAAGAAATCAGAACCGATCTTAACTGAATGGTCCAAGGCATGCCAGGCAATCCTGTATAACTTGAATGAAACAAGAGTCCTTACGGATCAAGTGAAAAAAAAAATGTACACCAGAGATTGGATTGAAATATTGGAAGATCTCTACAAATACCAACGATATGAAGACTTTTGGGCTGTCCCGCGCAAATTGAATAAGCTACCGAAATATTTAACACTATTTCCTAATTGGTTCCTGAGAAAGGGCATCTTAAAATTACGCCTTAACCTTTGGCCAAGTCGAACAAATAACTACAGGAAAAGAACGAAAAAGGATTCAAAGGAATGTAGACTATGCAAGAATGCCACGAAGGCAGAAACCTTGAAACATCTGTTGGAATGCCCTCATTTGAGACGAGAACGACAGACTTACCTAGGCCACATATGGCAGAACTCCAAATTTAAGGAAATTGATTTCTGGTGGTCACGTTTGTCGGAAGGAGAAAAGATATCGAATAACATTGCAGTAACAAAACTTCTGTTGGTCATCTTCAGAAAACTGGAGGGAGTTGAGACAAATCCAGAACAATGACAAAGACTCGAAGAACTCTCCAGTCCAACACTATGTACAATATTAAAACAAACAAAATAAAACAAGAAGAGAAACGAAACTATATGGACCCTGGTTTAAATTGTGGAACAAACATTTTAATGAACTTTAAGATTGGTAGCCAATAAGGGCCACTAGTTGAGATTTACATGTTAAATTATGTTTTTTCTATATTTTTTTGTTGTTGTGGTTTTTGTTAAAAAGAACTCTTGTGTCTTTCTTTTCTCCTCTTGAAATGATAGCCAAAGGTGTTCCTTTCTGTGTAAACCAAAGTGCTAAATAAATTTAAAAAAAATAAATAAAAATAAACCTCCTTGTCCAAATTTGGTGACATGGATAGAACACGGCAGGCTTATCTTTGCAAGGTCGTGGATCGTTGGTTGATTGCAACACAGCAAAAATACAATTATTACTCAATGTTAAAAGGAACTGTCCAGTCAAGGTTGTATACAAATATTTAGATAGTTCTAGCACACTACGAAATACAACCCTCCCTGTAAAGGAATGCAGAGGACAGACCGTTTCAAGAAGGAAAGGGGATGCACTCTGCATACTGACAGGAGGTTGGTAAAGTAATTAATCTCAATAGTTCAAGGATACTTTATTTCAGCACAAAGGCAGTAATGGATTGTAAAATGTCACTAGGGGCCTTCGCAGAAGGACCAGGGGGACCAAACCGCAATGTACCTTGCAGAAGTTCTTGGTGCTCGACAGTGTCGTGTCGGTTTCAGGGTGCTTTGCAGCTCCTGCGACAGAGTTCAAAATGGGAGAAAGTTGCGGGTATCAGGTGGCCGGATGTTCGGCGAGTGATGCTGGACGGAGGTTGCGGGCTTGCCTACACAGCGGCTTGGGGTCAGGAATCATTTTCTCAGTGCTGGTTGGCGGGTCTGAAACACAGCTCGAGGCATCTCAGATGTTAGCGACTGTGGCGTGACAAGTTTTGGTGCAGTTGGTTGCAGCTCGAGGGGCTTGACTGGCTCGAAAATGTCTTTTAAGGCGGACTCTGGTTGATGCTCTTCAATCCACTGCTCCTAGCTTCTTCACTGGGCTTGTCGTCCTTGAAGGCGGATGGCCCAAAGCTGTGGAGTGCTGCAGGCAACAGCCTTGTCCTTGGTTTGGTTCAGAGACTCTCTAGCACTTGCCACCTAGGAAGCTTGCTTGCAGAGCCTAGCAGGGCACTCTGTGGGCTGGCTGGCTATCGGTTCTGGAGCTGCTGTAAGGGTCCTATGCTTTCAACATCTCCCTCTTTTCCCTATGAGATGTTTAGAGGAGGGATCTTGCTTCCCTCTCTGGAAATCCTGGCCTTCCTTCACTGGTGCAAGCTGTAAGGCATACTGTACCTTCCGCCACGGTCCAAATGAGTATTCTTGTTACTCCTTGCAAAATATTCAGATAATCTGCCAACAGATGGTTTCAACCCTCTTTTAAAGCCAGACGAGCTCCATTGATTGGTGTAGGCTTAGCCTACCTTAATGAATCAATCATTGGTCCCCACCAACAACCTCCTGTATGCGTGAGGTCATAACCAGAGTGATTTGCAACAGGAATAGTAAAGGGGTGAAAACATGTACTTCTAAGTCCCACCCATCTTCATGTCTGTTGCAGATCAAAGGGTTTCCCTGGTTAATTTACCTCTCTGTAGTTCCTATTAAAGCAGCAGGTCTCCCTTGAAGCTGCGGCCAGACCAGACTTTCGGTCGCCGCCAAACCACATACTCCTACCTTCTGAATGGGGTCGCCCTGCAGGGATGACTACTGTAAACAGCTGTCACAGACATGACATTTCACTGCCCTTGATAACTAAGAGGCGGGAGCTGGCTTCAGGCTGACACCGATGCATAGCAAAGGTGTTGGGGTTTTCTGTCTTTTTTGTTAGCCCTGCGACCAAGCTTCTCGTGGGCCTGCTTGAATTAACTCTTATCAGTACATGTAGCCGCCACCAGCAGGGCCAGAAAAGCATTCCAACTAAATGGTACTGGTGTGGGGCGGGGGGGGGGGGGGCCTGTAGGCCGGGTCTACCCAGAGTACACAGGTCTATGTGTTTGTTGTGCAGTGAGCGTAGGAACATGTGTGCAGATTAGCCCCACACGTTTTCCTGAGGTTGATCTACCATCATTCAATTTCATATAAAATTTAAAAACAACCCAGGTAAGTGCACACCTACTGTGCAGATGGTGGAATTCCTCACACCCCCTCGTACCCCTGACTCAAGCCGCTGCTTGTGTCCTTTTAGAGTGTGTTAGGCAGAAACCTGTGCAGTTCCCTCTGGGACCACTGCAAAAGATTTAGGACTACAGGTGTTTGGCAGTAAACCCACTTGGTAGCAGTCTGTACCACACAGATTCACTTGGTAGCTGTGGCTGAGCAGTCAGACTTCCCTCAAGAAGAGTTAGGCAGTATACAGAGTATTCACAATAGGTCAAAAGAACACAATAGAACAAGTAAACACTGACCAGGGCTTGGTGTAAAAGAGATAAAATTATTTATTTAAAACCACATCTAGAAAAACACACAGGCACTAATAGTAAGCAATTCAAATACACGGTCACTAAAAGATATACACTCCCTTAGCAGAATATTAGACAAGTCTTAAGTAAAGCCCCACTTATTTTCAGACAGCGGTGAGCGCTTAACGTAGATGGCACTCTAATAATTCGTTTTAAAAGGGAGAGAAAAGCAGAGAATAAATTGAGACAGATCCCAACACTTTTTCACGAACACAACAAGAGGGGAAGGCAAAGTAACACTGTGAGTTTAGAGTCAGTAGGCCGGATCCACTTTAAGAGGATCAAAACGAAATGTGTCCAAGGTCACACGGTGGCAGTGCACAAAAGTCTTGTAACGGTTCAAAAAGAGTTGGACCACAGAAAGGGACCAGTTAGAGGGTCAAGGCGGCCAGCCCAGTCCAGAAGGTTAAGGGGTTATTATTACGTTGTAGCAATCTTTAGACAGGGAGGCCTGGCGGACACGGTACCTTAAAGTGGTGAGAATACTCCAGCGGGGGCAGTTGTTCCTGGCAGCGGATGCAAGTCGGTGCTTCGTCCGGGGGAAGAGAGGATCTCGTCGGGGAGGAAGACAGGAGTCCGTTGCACTGCCAGGGAAGAAACCAGCCGCGGAGTTCTCAGGTAAAAGGAGCGGTCCTTTTATTCGCGGTTCAGTGGTAAGTGGCTATCCGGTTGCCGGGGTGCTTGGCACGGGCAATTCGACAACAAGCCAGGCTGGGGTGCGAAGAGAAGAAGGTAAACTGGTTGTGCCCACCAGTAAAGGAAGAAGCCTCTCCAGCCGGGAGATCTTCTCTGTCGTTGGGAAGTGGTGAGTCGGTTCCGCAGGGCTCCACTGGTGGTGTCGTCGTGGTAGGTCGGCTCAGCTTCTCCCTCGTCGGATTCTCAGGTCCTGTGGCGACTTCTGAAGTTCCAGTCCCCAAAGCCCTGCTTTTATGCAGCACACCCCCATTCACTCAGCCTAGCTGTCAATCAAACATGCTAAGTGGTGAGCCGGCCGGCTCACCACTTGGGCCAATCATACAAGAGTGCGACTTGAGTTACCAAGGTAACTCAGTCCAGGGTGCCTAAACCCCCCTCCCACTGTGGTACCCAGACAGAGTGGCACCACTTTTGGAGGCTTCTGTGGAGAAGCCCGCCAAAAAGTGGAACAAAGGGCTCAACTTGGGTTGGAGTCACAGAAGAGAACACAAACGCCATTTTAGAATCGAGTCCTGGCAAAAAATACCAACCGGTGAATTAATATTAAATAAATAAACCGTGGTATGTTCGAGGCTATGCGAATTAAATAATTAAAGTTGGTAGCCTCGAACAATGGGAAAATCCCATAGGGATATATTCGCGGTCGAATATAAAAAGTAGTATCCACTGCCACAACTCGATCAGGGGGGACGGAGACGTGCCCCCTCGACTAACAGACCCCGGGGCAATCGAATTGCCCCGACCAGTACGTCCACAATATGATGGTTTGTACTGGTTTCTGTTCCTAATTTGGGACTAGTAAAGCCAATGGTGACTTTACATGCCCTGGGAGACAGTAGTCAGTCCCAGGGTATGGAGTCTATGGTGGGGCGTCACTGACACCCCTGTGTTACTGCATGGAGGGTGCTGTTTAACACACATAGTAAAAACACACCCTATGGAGTAAAGGACCCCATAGCCCATAAAACACATTAACAGTCAAAGGAACACCATAAATCATGTCCAAGAGTGGGAGAAAAAGAGTCTCACTCTTGGCAGGAGAAAAAAACAAACTCCAGAAATCCAGCAAAGCTGCTGGGGGACTCACTAGGTTAGGAAATTCAGCCTAAAGGGAGAATTCTCCCTAACAGAGTGTCCTTTAACAGGGTTTCAAACGTTGGTTAAACCTTCTTGCATCTTCTTTACTAGAGAATAGAAAATATCCACAGGAACTTTTGACTTCTGCTTTTCAAGACTTTAAGCCTCTCTGAACTGCCTTTTAGCTAGAGTTGCGTTTTGGACTTTAATATAATTGCTGCGCAGGGAAACTGCCTCTAGAACCTGAAGCTCTGCTCGGATAACGCTAGCCAACTGTTCGTCATCCCAAAAATCACTATCTTATGTGTAGGCTGACTAAATCCAATTACTCTATTACTTTGTGGGTGCGTGTTATTACAGATCGTACGGTGGACCTGTCAAACTCCTGTAACAATTGTACATTTTTATCAACTACCAACTAAGAAGTGGCCTTTTGAAAGTATTACAAAGTATACCTATGTGTCTGTGTTGGTTTTTTGTGCTAGGTATTTAACAGTGACTCTCGTGTAAATTATACTCTATTTTAATATAAAAGTATGTGTACATTTCTTTGTGCATTACTAGCTAGGTTCAGTGTACTTACCTACAGCTCACATCCTCAAGATGATCCAGACTGCTCCGCCACACTACCAAGGTCTCTGAGTAGTAAAGACTGATACTAAGAGTTGGGGGGGGGGGGTCTACAAATCACTGGCATAGCTTACTAAAGTCTTAACTCCTAACTCCCCAAACAGTACCCAAGTGCCTATATTATTTAAATATTTTTCTTTAATGATTTGAGGTGTTTTCTGCAAGGCATACATTCTAATATTCCTAGTTTGGTGAACATTTGCATTGCTGTTTTGGAATTGCTGACAACCTGATACCTGGAAAGAAAATATTCTCTGACTCGAAGAATAAAAATGTTATTAAAACATTTGAATGATGAAAGTACCAGTCTGTGCAGCAGTAATTAAAGTTTACTCTCATGTACAGGGCGGATAGCATCCTTACTAACCTACCACATACGGCGTACAGATATTCTCACCAGAATCTTTAATAATACCTTTGACTTTGTGTGTCAGAATTTGGCTTGGTGTAAACTGTGGAAAATAAAATGACAAACTGACCAAGACTCTAAAATGCTAGTATTTAGAAAAGCATAGTCAACTTTTATGTTGATGATTGTTTGGTCATGATGATGTATTGATCTCCTTGACCATTTTATAGCTTGAACAAGAGACAAGCAAATAAATCGGGTGGTGGCTTTGATGTAATTCAATGATTGAAATACCCTGGTTCTAGCCTTGATGCCTTTTTAATATCCAAATTCTAAAGCCAGATTCTGTTTGAGTACTCCTTTCTGTGTAATGCATATTCAACAGTTGTTGATTTCTGCAAGACCAAATATGCCAGATCCTTTTGGAACTGGCCCCATCTGCTGCCCTGTATGCTATCAGTTCCAGGGTCTATATTCTTAACCAGCCCTTGGTGACTGTGAAAAAGAAATCTTGGGTGGTGTGGCGTGGAGGCGTGAAATAAACACTGCAATCTGGTAGTACTTGGCTCACTTACAGTATACCTATTCATGACGGTGTAGCTGAACTAGTTGGTACATTTAGGTCTGCGTAGTGCATTGCTGAGTCTGGAGACATGTGCCAGCTGCAGGCCTGTTACTATTCTGCACTCCAAGTGGATGATTTTGGTGATGTAGGACTTGGAGCAGGTTAGGCCCACCAGAGCAAGGGAGGGAGGCACTGTGGAAGGTCTTCCATATCTCTGACGGGTCAGGGCTTTGCCATTGCGGCAGATGGTTTGGGCAATGAGTGTACCAGCAAAGGTCTTCCAGGATCCCTTTGCAGCCTCTCATGCAAGGATTCTTGGCTCCAGTGGTCGATTACGTGTGACTCCAAATCCTTTCCTGATCTACAAAATTCTGGCTTGGGGAGGACCCAGACCTCACATGTCGGAGGACAGGCAACATTGTTCAGTCATGACCTCATGCAATTTTTGAAATACATATTGGGGCTGTCTGCAGCTTCTTGCCCATCCCAAACCAGTTCCACACGCGCACACAAAGGCTGCTTCGTGGGCTCTGGTTAAAAAATGTATCGTACACCCAAAAAGTGTAAAATTAAGGTACCACTGGCATAATTTCTGTCTACGCTTTACTGGATATGGAAATATGCCCGTAGAAACTTGGATCCCCTGAAGTGCTATCCGTAAGGATGATGGTGCAACACCACTTGCTGGAATGGGGGACACTTTCACCCTGCTGTAATAGCCTTAAAGACTTGTTGCCCCCAAAACTATTTCAGCAAGGGAATGAAGTCTGGATGCTGCAAACCTTGTAAACATTTTTTTCATAGGCAGAACTTTCAACTGATGACATTTTGAATCCCAATTTAATGTATGATAAAAACAAGCAGAATATTAAATGGAATGGGAAGAATGGCCTTCTAAAAGTATCTGATGTTTCTCACACTTCACATTTTTTAACAAACCATTAACTACACAAATCACCACCCTAGCCTCACATGAGCGCCACAAGACGTTAGGTAAGTATTATCCTAAGCCACACAGTACTGCAGCAATGCAGATGGACACCTTCATGATTTAGCAGCACAGGACCCGAACTCTGGATTCCTGGTCGTGGTGGCGAAAGACAGGACACTGGATGGGTACTTGCAGCAGCAGTCAACTGAAAAGACTCCCAAAAAGGATTCATCTGTGCTTCTTCTGGCTGTCATTTTTGGCGCACTTTTCAAGGTACCAGATAAAGGACTGTTGTCACTGATCGGATTCGCCTTGCTATCTCATTTCAGTGCTCCGGTGAGGGGACTTCAAGGACTGGAATTGTGTCTCTGGAGTTCCAGCAGGAGCGGCAACAGCTGTGGTGACTACTGCTGGGTACTGGTTCTGGAGCTGCTAGAGGGTCCTCTGGATTTGGTATCTCTCTGTTCCCTGGTAGATGTTAAGGAGAGGGACCTTGCTTCCCTCTTTGAAGGTCCTGGCTTTCCTTCACTGGTGGAAGTTGTAAGGCAGACTGATGCCTTCAGATCTGCCAAAAGAGGGGCTTGGCTCTTTTAAAGCCAACTGGACCACAGGGATTGGTGTAGGATAAGCCTACCTTAATGAACAAATCCTGGGTCCCCACCAACAATCTTCTTTTATGCGTGAGGTCATAACCACAATTCTTTGCAACAGAAATGATAAAGGGGTGAAAACATGTAGTACGAAGTCCCACTTATCTTCCTGTTTGTTGTGGATCAAAGGGTCCCTCTGGTTAATGGAGCTCTCTGTGGTTCATGATTAAAGCAGGAATGACTACTGTAAACCTGCAGTCCCAGACATGACATTTCACTGTCAATCGATACTGAGTGCAAAAGCTGGCATCAGGTTGACACAGTTGCATATGAAAAGGTGCTGGGGGTTTCCTGTCTCCTTTGTTAGCCTCTGCAGCCAGGTCCCATGTGACCCTGTTTGAATTACCCTGTGAAATAGTATGCAAATTGCTGCCACCAGCTACATGACTCAAAAAAGGACACGGTGGATCCATGGGGCCGTTGTTAATTAATCTGGCCATGGCAGGGGGAAGGTTTCCCAACTAAATATGATCAGAGGGACTGCGTCTGTAGGCTGTGTCCACCCAGAGTACACCAGTCTATGCGCATGACATGCGTTGAGCATCGGAGAATGTGTGCAGATTAGCCCCACACATTTCCGGAGGTTGATATACCATAATTAAATTTCATTAAAAATTTCAAAAACATCCCAGGCGAGTGCACGCCCATCGTGCGGATGGTTGAATTCCTCACAGGTGGGTGTGCTGATCTCACAATGGGGATTGCAGATAAAAAGTATCCTACCCATGGGAACAGTAGTACACACAAGGAACCCAAGAGAAAATAAAAAAGGAAGCCCAAGAGGCACCCCAGCAACTCTGTACAGAAAGTGCTGTGTGCTGCAATATTAAAATGTAGATGCCCTTAAAGTTATAGGAAAGTATAGATTCAAAAATAAAGTATGGAGAGTCAGAAAAATGACACCCGTAAAGAGTAAAAGAAAGGGTGAGTGAGGGTAGGGGGATTCTCACTTACTCAGGAATATAGAAAAATAATCCACAAGTCCAGCAAAAAGTACAGTGAAGCCTTTCTGGGCATCTCAAAAGATTTAACACATTTCCAAGAACTGACATTTATTAGGACATAATATATGTGGCTTGCATGACCTGCGTCTCTATAGGTAGGATTAACCAGGGTATCCGTAAGAGCGACCATTAAGTTCTCTAAGGCCAACTCGTCGCCATAGTTGACCTACCCCCAGGGCGTATTGATGTTCCCTTTTAGATGTATGGGAATTTATATCCGGGATATCAAAGGCTAAATCCTCCTTTTCTATGGATATCATTCATGGAGTTAAATTGCTCAAATTGTTGATTTCCGATCACTGAACACCATGCGCATAACTTCCCCTATGATTTGTATGAATTGGTCACTGTTTATCCATGTGTTTTTTGTAAAGCATGGCAAAACATGAGCTCTACAAACCCCACCCCGGCCTTCTCGTCCATCTTGACTGTTCCCCTACTCCTGTTATCGGACACACTGTCTGTATGCTACGAGCCTTCCATTTTGAGTGCACGCTCCAGACACTGGTTAGTGAGATCCTTAACCAAGAAGGCTGTTAAAAACAAATAGTTGTCATTTGTCAACACCTGCACATACTTGATGATTTGATAATATTGAATATTGCCATGATGTGCTTATTCCCACCTCATGCCCCATCACCCATGCTCCCAAGAGTTTAATTTCCTGCAGAGGACAGGAGGCCCACGTCCTAGGGTACTTGCTTTAATTGTGTACCTGCAAAGCTGTACTTTGTGTGTGGTGTAAGCTGCTCTGACACATTTAGTGCCTACTCTATAAAACCATAAAACTAAATAAATTCCAATGCTGGCAGTCTTTTTCTATGGCACAATACAGTGCATGCTTCCTCCTTTCTTATTATTGTTTTTTTACAGATCATTGAGCGTGGATAATATGCTACACCTTGAGCCGAATAGCTCAAAACAAGCCACACTGTGTTTCTGCTTGTGTAACTCCTATTGAGATCTCTGTTGCATCTAAAGTGGCCCTGCCTTTTATATGGGATTGCTCTGTGGTGACCTCCAAAGTTCTGGTTGACACTCCGTGGCAATAAATCAAACCAGAACTTGGACTCCTTTGCTTAACAGGTGTATAGCAAACATTGTGCCAAGTAGTTGGAGAAAGGATATAATTGTTTCAACTTTCAAGAAAGGGGTTTGGTCGTCACAAACTAATTATAGGCCAATTTCATTAACTGACTGCCTATCTGAAGTCTATGCGAAGATGCTCCTGGCAAAACTGGAAGATTGGGTTAAGAGTGAAAGCATTTTAATGGATCTGCAAGCAGGTTTTAGAAAATCCAAGAGTACTATTGACTATTAAAAAGTCTATGCTAAGATTCTACTGGCAAAATTGGAAGATTGGGTTGAGGTTGAAAGGATTTTAATGGATCTGCAAGCAGTTTTTAGAAAATCAGAGTACTATTGACCAGGCCTTCCTCTTATGTTGTCTCAAGTAAGCTTGTTATTCTCAAATAAGTTGTTACTTTCCAGCATGGGGTCTGGCATGGATTCACATGCTCATGAATATTCCCCGTCGTCAGGCTGGGAATCCTTGGTAAAAGAAAAAAGTTTCACTTTCACTTAAAAACTGTATTTCTCCTCTAGCCAATCACTGTCCTCTGGGTCATACTGCCCCATCCAATGACAGTCCTCTCCCTAAGCACCTCCTCTGGCAGCCATCTTCAGATTTGTACTGCGTGCTTCAGTGTTGGGAGTCCTCGAATTTGCTCTCCGAGCTATTTGTATGTTTTTTCATGTTTTTCAACGGAAAAAGTTACATTTTTGTTTCAAAGAAGCCTGTGTGCTCTTCTCCATCTGCCGACAGCGGGGACCCATTGTCGGTGAAGTTCTGCGCCCCTGAAGGGCGAAGATCCATTGAAAATTCTACAAGGCCAACTTGGGCCTACTTTGCCCCCTCCGGCCATGACGGAGGAGGAGGAGGGAAGGTCCCTCTTCAGGCCATGCACCAAATGCGGGCTTCGGAATGTGTTTGTGGAGGACACACACCTGCAATGCCTCTTCTGCCTGCATCTGACCACAAGGAAGTAGAGTGCAAGATGTGCCTCCGATTTCTCAAAGAAACTATTATATACTGATTCTACAGCCATCTCTCCCTCCTAAAATAAGCCTGGCTCCTCTGTCGACGCTACCCTGAACTCAGGTGGTACAACCTTATCCTAAGAGTGGAGTCTTGTACTGTCTCAGTCGCATGGTTTTACTAAGCCCTTAGTTGGACGTCAGAAAAACTGTCCTAACACAGTTGGCGTTCACTGGGATAAATGTAGATTGCATTGATTGATCTACTTTGTGTCCAAAGAAAACCATACAGTAAGTTTGGTTTAGCCAAAGTAAAGTGTACTTATTGTATTTATCACAAGAAACAGCATGGCCTGCTTTAGAAATAGAATGCTTGTTAACAATGTGTAAAGAGGAAGGCCTCCATTGTAAAGGAAGTAAGATTGATTTAATACAAAGGTTGTGGGACCAGAAAAAGGGTTCCAGAGGACCTATGCCCACTTCTAACAAAATTGCTGAGAACTCTGAACAGCCATTGAGTGTAGCACCCATAACTTTAAAATGGGCACCAAGCCCCTAAACCCACAAAGCTACAGGCCACCTTTAGTTAACAGTGAGGTGAAAGAACCTCTTGAAAACCCACTTGGAGTTGAAGTGGTTCCCCCCTGTTAATAAGAACTTAAGTGTTCCTATTCCATATATAACATGGTGTAAAAAAGTTGTTCCAGTCACTGATGTGACTCTGCCTACAGCTCCGCCTGAGGTAGAAAGTCCCTCCTGAAACCTCACAGTGGAGCGGGTCCTTGAATCTCAAAACCTGGACTCTCGACCAACTGCTGTGGAGGCAATTCCTAGGGCTGACAAGAACCTTTGTGTTCCTGTTACACACGTTGTGTGGTTTATGTCCTTTAGACAAAAGGCCTCTTCAGTTAAATCTGTAGTGGCTGAACAACTTGAAAAGCCACTTACAGTGGAAGTGGTTTCTAAAACTGCATACAACTGAAAATCCACTTACAGTGGAGGTGATAGATGGATGTAAAGAACTTTGGTGTTAGTAATAAACCTAAGAGGACAAGGAGTTTCCTTGACCCCATGGTAGGAATAAAGTTTTCTCCTTTAGTTCAGAGTGCCCAGAAGGAAACGTCCAGGCCTGAAAAACTGAAATACCAAAAGAGTAACAAGAAATCTAAGAATAGCTTTCTTGCTATGCCTTCCAATAAAAAGCCTGCAACACCAACTACTCCTAGAGGAGATACGGATAAGTGTTCTGACAAGGCTAAGGTCTCTGCATCAAGAGACCACTCTAAATCTGTGGGATCCTGTAGAGCGGACCCACTGTAAGTCCTTAATGTTAGTAGGACAATCTCAAACAAAGGCAAATCAAAAACTAGAATGTTAGGGAAATGGGAGCCTAAACCATGCTCCACCATTACACTTTGAAATATAAAGTCTCTGACTCGTACTGCTTCTGAGGAAGAGGTGGATAGACCAGTTGGAAACCTATCTAGGCCTTTGTAAACCTCAAAGCTGCCGGTCTCAGGCTAAACATCTTGACACTTGGGGATCTTCTGCTGAAGACCCCATTATAACTCCTAGTTCTAGAAGGGAAACCCCTAACCAAGGTAAAACCAGATCTAAGAAGAAGTGGAAGCACGTACAATTCTTTGCCACAACCCCTCCAACTAAGATACTTGAGATCCAACCTGATCCCGTGAGAGAGGTAGTGAGGAATCATGGAGACCCCTCTAGGGCTAAGGGATTTCTTTATAAGAAACACTTGTGTACGAGCGTGATATAAATAAAATATCATTTAATTTCATTTCAACCCCTTTAATAAACCTATTGTAGATTTAGAAATTGTCATAACTTCTGAGGGACTGGTAAATCAGATCCCCTATACATTAGAAAAGAGGAAAGTGTGCAAGAATAATTGTAGGTCATATAGATTGCCACTGATAACTAATATTAAAAAGTATCACGGCAAGGGTAAGACAAAGATTTCGGGTGGACTCAGCAAACAGTTTAACCGACTGAAACATGAGATCCATCCTGGTGAGGATTAGATCCTGCTGTTGCTTAGTCTGGGACGGACAAGTGTTGGGTAAGATTTTCATAGTAATGCTAAATCTTCCTGACCTGTCAACCCCAGAACCTGTTGCTTTTACTGGTGGATTATTTTTCCTTATACCTCTGTGAGTGGGAAACTTTTTCCACACTCACAGAATCTTTTACTTTTTTTATGGGTGTCATTTTTAAGACTCTCCATAGTGTCTTTAAAAATGTATCCTCTATGTTAACTTTTTGGCCATAAGTGCCTATTGTTGCTGGGTTGCCCTAGGGACTCCCCTTTTCATTTTCTCTGGCTAACCTTGTGAGAACTACAGTTCAAGGGGATTGGGTCCTCCGACGTATTCCATATCTATGACAGTAATCACCACAGCTGTGCTGCTTCGGAAAATCTTTCTGCGTCCTGCGTCGATGACGTCGATTCGCTGTCCTCGAGGGCCTCCGTCGAGCTGATGTCACCGGATGTTATAAGTAGGACGCACGATGCCCGTAGCCTCAGTTCCGTTTTTTCCGCAACGGTGTTCGCTTCGGAGATCTCGGCGCATCTCGATTCTACTGAATCCTGTTCTTTCGGTTCTTCGAACCTGTTTCTTCGTACCTGTTTCTTCGTTGCTACTTGTAAGACATGTCGTCTTCGGCTTCTTCCACCCAGCAGGCCGGGTTTAAGAAGTGTCGGGTGTGCGGGTCCAAGATGTCGCTAACGGATACGCACAACGCTTGCCTCTGGTGCCTCGGGGAGGACCATGATACGGGAGACTGTGTCGACTGCCAATCGCTCGCATTAAAGGCCTTGCGGGAGCGTAAGAAGAAGCTGTTGGTAAGGTGGCCAAGCCCCGCAAGTCACGTTCCACTGGTCTTTCGACGGACGATTCGAGGGGCGACTCTCTGCATCGTCGTCGTGAGTCCGGGGGTTCTCAGTCTGGGAGTCGGTCCCGCCATTCCTCTGCCTCGTCGAGGCACTCCAGGAAGCGCCGTCACAGGTCGCCTTCCCCGTCCTCTTCTGAGGACTCGCCTGTCGGCGGGTTGCTTGTCGCAACAAGCATTCCACTCCTTCGGGCTCGAGCAGTCGTCGGGACCACCGGGTGCCTTTTGAGGTCCTGGTCGGACAAGGATGGTCGCTCTAGGCATGCCCGTTCCAGGTCCCGGTCCTCGACACCCTCGAGACCGCGAGAACCTGTGCAGTCTTCGAGGAAGACTTCGGCGCCAAGGTCGTCGACGGACTCTCTCCAGGCCCCGCCTCCGAGGAAGTCGTCGACGCCATCAGCGCCCAGGCTGTCGAGAGACACGCTCGGGGCTCCGCCCTCGAGGCCTGTGTCGACGCTGTTGGCGCCGTGCTCGACGCCGATTCCATCGACGCCTTTCGAGGTGGCTTTGTCGGAGGTGCCCGTGGCACGGTGGCACCCCCCAGGAAGGCGCTGGCCAAGGCTAAACATGTCTGTGCCTTTTTCTATACCCTCCTTCCAGCCTCTGGATTATATTTCTGAGGTGGATGAGGGGTCTGAGGAAGGTGAGGTTCCTGCAGAGGTTCCTGATGACATTGTTTCTGGTCATAGTCAACTTGAGGACCTGCGTCAGTCGCTACGCGACGCCAGTGGTCTAGACACCTCTCCGAAGGTGGAGTTTGGTAGGCCGGCCGGAGCCTGGCACGCATGCCGAATCCTCATACTGGCGCCTCATGTCGAGGGTCACGGATTACCTGGGGTGGTCTGCCCCTCCGCCCCCCATCCTCCCCCCCCCCCCCCCCACCCCCCCCAGGGATTTTCAGCAGTATGACCCAGCAAAGCAGGCATCGTACCCTACCATCCCTCCTGATGGAGACGACAAACGTTTTGACGGCTGGGCGAAGAAGGTATTTTCTTCTGGGGGTATGGCGCTTCAGGCTGCCAACTCCGTTTGTGCCTTGTCTCGTTTCACGCACACTCTGTGGAACTGTATTTCTTTAGCGGCTGATCATATTCCCGAAGGGGAGGAACGGGATGGTTTCCTTGCTATTGTGCAGGATGGCAAGGATGCCTTGTGTGAATCCGTTCAGTCGGGTCTGGACATGATTGATTGCGTCAGCCGGTCCATGGCGGCGAGCACCGTAATACGCAGGTTTGCGTGGTTGCGGAAGTCGGGTTTTTGCTCCTGATGTGCAAGCTCGGCTCCTCAACATGCCCTTTGATGGTGAACATCTTTTTGGCAGCAAGTCTGACGAGAGTCTTGAGAGATTGCAGACCTCCAAAGCTGCAGCGAAGTCGTTGGGCGCTGCAGTTCGCCAACCTCCGCCTTTTCGTACTAGGGGACAGCAATGGCGGGGAGGTTCCTTTCGATATTACTCGTCCTTTAGTAAATCGAGAGGGGCTGCAAGTCAAATTGGCAATCGTAGTGCCAGAGGTGGAAAACAAGGTACTCGAGGTGCCAAGGCCGCGCGAGCAGTTGCCCCTTTACCCTCAGGCACTGCCACAGCCGCTTCAGCTCAGTCATGAGGCCCATGCTTCTCCGGTTGGGGGAAGGCTGGCGCAGCATCTTGTAGAATGGCGTGCCATTACTTCAGATGTGTGGGTCCTGGAGATCATAGCCCATGGCTACGGTCTTCCTTTCCGGCAGAGGCCTCGCGACAATCCACCAGGGAATCTCTCTTTTGAAGAGTCCGGATCCACTCCTTGCGCAGGAAATTCAATCCCTGCTGGAGAAAGGCGCCATAGAACTGGTGCCTGTAGCGGAGAGGAACAAGGGATGGTATTAGCCTTATTTTTTTATTTCGAAGAAAGACAGGGGATTGAGACCCATCATGGACTTGCGCGGTTTGAACAAGCTCCTCAGGAAGGACAAGTTCAATATGGTTACTCTTTCTCAAGTACTCCTGGCCCTTCAACTTCAGGACTGGTTGGTGTGTCTCGACCTCAAGGACGCTTATTTTCATGTGCCGATCCATCCCAAGCCAAAGAAGTACCTGAGGTTCGCGGTTGGCGACTCACACTTTCAGTTTCGGGTCCTGCCGTGTGGATTGACCTCCGCCCCAAGGGTTTTCACCAAGCTCATGGTGGTGGTGGCAGCGTATCTCAGGAAAGGGGGGATTCACGTCTACCCCTACCTGGACGATTGGTTGATCAAGCAAGTCCTGGATCATCTGTCCGTCACCTGCCACTCCCTTCACAAGCTGGGCTTCTCCAAAAACTTAAAGAAGTCCCACTTGACGCCAACACAGAAGCTCCAGTACATCGGAGCAGTGCTGGGGCAGTGTTTTAGCGTTAGCAAGCTCTGCATGGATGTCAAAGCGAGCGCTCTACTCGCTCCCAAGGTGAGCGCTCACCACATTCAGCAGATGGTGCACAAGTTTCTGCATGCCCAGAGTCTCCCAGCGTTCGAGTTCTTGAGGTTGCTCGGCCTCGGCCTGATCTTTGCAATGGGCTCTCAAGCTCCGGTGGTCACAGTCCTCCGGCAGGATGTCGGACCCCGTTCAGGTGCCGCCCTCGGTCGCCCAGGACCTTCTGTGGTGGGCCGTCGAAGGCAATCTGATGAGGGGGGGGGGCTCCGTTTTGGCTACCCTGGCCGGAGGTGACGATCGTGACGGATGCGTCCCTCACAGGATGGAGAGCTCATGGCAACAAGCTGACAGTCAGTGGTCGTTGGTCTCCGTTGGAGTCCAGACTCCATATCAATCTGTTGGAGCTGAGGGCCGTCAGGCTTGCCCTGAAGGCTTTTCTGCCGACTGTGTGAGGAAAGAATGTCCTTATTCTGACGGACAACACAGTGGCCATACACTACCTCAACAAAAAGGGGGGGGGGGTCACTTCCTCTGTGCAGGGAGGCGATGCAGCTCTGGTTCTGGGCCATCCAGCAGGAAATTTCTATCTCGGCAGTTCATCTGGCCGAAGACGAAAATGAGACGGCGGACGCTCTGAGCAGGCAGAGCGTGATCTCTCACGCCTGGGAGTTGGCTCAGGAGATTCTCCTGGAGATCTTTGCCATTTGGGGGACCCCTCAAGTAGATCTCTTCACCTCCAGTGTCAATCGGATGTCCGAAAGGTTCTGCTCGCGTGAATTTCCTCCAAGTGGAGCCTTAGGAAACGTGTTCGTAGTGGCGTGGTCCTTCCCACTGCTGTACGCGTTTCCTCCAGTCCCCGTCATCCCACAAGTCTTGTGGAGGTTACGGAGGTTCGGTTCCCGGATGATCCTCATTGCTCCGGCATGGGCCTGGAGGACGTGATACCCGGACCTTCTCGACTTGTCCATCTGCCCTCCACGTCGTCTTCCCTACCGAGACGATCTGCTCTCACGGGAGAGGGGTCAGGTTCTCCATCCAGAGGTCAGATCCCTCAACCTTCATGCTTGGCTTCTGAAAGGTTGAGGTATAAGGATTGGGACCTCCCTGAATACGTGATGCAGGTGTTGCTTTCGGCCAGACGGCCGGCAACAAAGTCCCTGTACCGTTGTCGTTGGAGAAAGTTATGCGACTGGTGCAGGGTCAAGAATGTGGATCCTTTTTCATGTGACATTCCTGTGACTGTCTTTTTTGCTTTCTTTAGCCCACAGGGGCTTGCAAGTGGGTACCGTTAAAGGTTACCTGGCGGCGCTGTCCATATTTAAGCGCTCGTCTGAGGAGTGTTCTTATTTTAAAATTCCTTTAATTTCTTAGTTTCTGAAAGGGCTCACTAATGTGTTCCCTTCGTCACCTTTCCAGGTGCCTGGTTGGGATTTGAACCTTGTTCTCAAGTTTCTAATGGGTGCTCCATTTGAGCCTTTACATTCTTGTCCTTTGAGACTGTTAACCCTTAAAACTGTGTTTTTAGTTGCGGTCACTTCTGCTCGCAGAGTGAGTGAGTTACAGGCACTTTAAGTTAAGCCACCCTTCACTGTGTTTCATAAGGACAGGGTTGTCCTTCGAGTTCGTCCTTCCTTCCGAAGGTGGTGTCGGAATTTCATTTAAGCCAGAAGTTTATTCCTCCGGCATTTTATCCTCCTCCAAATCCTGGTAAGGAAGAGGAGAAGCTCCAGAGGCTTGATCCTAGGAGAGCTTTAAGTTTCTACATTTCACGCATGTCCCGGGTCAGAGTGGACGATCAGCTCTTTATTGGTTACGCTGGAAGGCGTTTGGGACAACCTGTGACTAAGCAGACTTTGTCTAGATGGATTATCTTGGCAATTTCTGAATGTTACCGCTTGGCGGGTAAGGACCCTCCGGTAGGCTTATGGGCCCATTCAACTAGGGGTATGGCTGCCTCTTCTGCCCTGCAGAGGGGTGTCCCTATTCGTAACATCTGTGATGCAGCCACTTGGGCTTCGGTCCATACTTTTGTACGTCACGACTCCCTAGATTCTATCCATGGGCAAGATCTGGCCTTTGGCAAGGCGGTCCTTTACTCTGCAATTTGATTGGGCATTCTAAATTGGTATTTTCTAAATTTTTCCCACCTCCTTACGTTGGTACTGCTTTGGGAGTCTGTCATAGATATGGAATACGTCGGAGGACCCAATCCCCTCGAAGAACAAGTTACTCTCTTACCTGGTAACGTTCTTTCGATGGGATGGTCCGACGACTTATACCATATCGCTCCCTCCCTGCCTACCCCGCTACAGAATTTCTTGTGTGTTCTGCAGCTTACGTTTCCGCAAGGCTTTCTGTGGTCATGATGGCAGTTGATTGGTGCCACACGTTCTGGGGAAAAAACTACAACTGAAGCTACGGGCGTTGTGCGTCCTACTTATAACATCCGGTGACGTCGGCTCGACGGAGGCCCTCGAGGGCAGAATATCGACATCATCGACGCAGGATGCAGACACAAAGATTTTCCGAAGCAGCACAGCTGTGATGATTACTGTCATAGATATGGAATACGTCGTCGGACCATCCCATCGAAAGAACGTTACCAGGTAAGAGTAACTTGTTCTTCCCAAGGGTAGAGAGGATCTTTGGACCCCTTTTACATTTTCTTAGGTGAGTCCAGCACTCCCCACCTTATGTGGAGTGCTGGGGAGATGCTGATACTTAGTATCCCCTTTCTCATTTTAAATGTAACATTTATGTTACAAGAACAAACATACCTTTAACGGCTGGTGGCAGTGAACCTTTTTATTTATTCAGTGCACCTTTACCGCAGGCTATTTCCAAAGCCCTGGTAAAGGCACGAATTAGTGCTCATTTTACCAAAATGACCCTTGTTGTCTTTTTATTTGCCATTTTAGTGTTCCTTGTCCTTTCTTGTTCATTCACCCGACATCCAGGGTGTGAAATACCTTTGTGTTGTGTGATTTTTTTTTTTTTATCTTTGCCGGGAGTCCTGTGTACTCCCCGCCCAGGCTACAGAGTGTCTGTGAAGGCAGGACACGAGGGAGGAGTCCAAAACTCTGCAGTCCTTTTTTTCCAGCCTGAGTGTGAGAATCCAGTTCAAACTGGGAGGCTGGTTGTCCTGAAATGATTGGCAACTCCTCAAGTTTGAATGTTGCAAGGCCGTTTGATTGGCTGGGTTCCTGCATAAAAGTCAGACCCTGGAAGCGGAAGAGGTAGTCAACCACTGGAACCAAAACCAAAGAAGAATATGAAGAATTTGCAACTGAAACGATTTCCAGCTGTCCGAGAGCCTGCTATGTAACCAGAGCCTGCCGTTACCCTTCCTTCCAATCGACCTAGGGACTCCTAAAACGACTACCTTCACCCAGACCCTGGAGAGACCCACTGCAATCAGCAGACCTGCATTTTGAGCCATCCCATGTCGTGCGATGACCTTGCGGGGCTGCAAAACCCCAATACCCTGGAACCTCAAGCCATTGTGCAGTGCACGGTCTTCCGAATCTTGCTGAAACTTTGTGGGCATCCTCCTGGACCTCCAGTGACATGAATAGAGTCCGTAAAGTCCCCTCACCAGAGTGGTGGACCATGCAAACAACGAGAAACCGACAAGTGATATTCTGTCTTCTCTGCTCCTGCGTCACATCCACAGAGCTGCATCCAGCCGCGAGGAAAACCTTGCCTAGAGCCTTCCCTGTGATCCTTGCTGCAAAAGTCAGTTTATAGTGATAATGTAGAAAGACAAAATGTAGAAAGTCAAAATGTCGAAAAAAAATGTAGAAAAAAAAATGTCAAATTTTATTTTGACGTTTTTTATTCGAAATGGGGGGTTCTCCCCCCACCCCCCAACTCCCCTTTTTTTTTTACCTATTTTTTTTATTCCCAGACCCCAAAATAAATATATAATTTAAAAAAAGGGAATTCGACATTTTTTTTTTCGACATTTTTTTTTCGACATTGTCATTCTACATTTTATTTTCGACATTTTGACTAACCACCGCAAAAGTCCTTCCAGTGTCCTGTCTTCTGTCTTTTTGATGAAGGAATTCAACAACCAGATTTTTGGCTGCGGGTCCTGAAGTCGTCCTGCTGCAAAATCTTCTGTTCTGAGGTACTGTGCTGGCTTGGGTATTTACTTACCTTAAGTCTCTTGTGATTGATTCCTGTGTAGTTTTTGGGTGTTTTCTGTGATTGGGAGGCCTCTCGTCCAGTTTACCCAGGCCGACTGCTGGCATCCTCCTAGGGTGTCTTCTCTGAAATCCCTGGTCCCTCAACTAACGTAGAATACTTACTTGTTTGAACAGTCTTACCCTGGAATTCTGAACTTTGCCTGCAACAGAGCCCTATCTCGCCCTGTCTACAGCTGGCTCCTAGACCCCTAGGGTCCCACTTCTGCCTCTGAGCGAACTCTTACTAAAATTGGGAAGGGCTAGATACTTTAAGGGCTCTGCCTTGAAAAGTAAAACAAGTTTTGAAAGGTTTACTTGTAAATTAGTCAGTTGGTAACTTTAAACTCTCGGAGTGAATAGTTACAAAACATTATACTTACCTTAGATATGTTTTGCCATTCTGAAAAGTATATATAGGATTTACTTACCTTGAATCAGCTGTATGCCTTCTTGAATAAGTAGTCTCAAAGTCTTACTTTTCTTAGAAACTGTTTTGCCGTTCTAACAGAAAGTAGGTAAAGGGTTAACTTATCTGTGAATTGGGGTCCCCTCCTCCCAAAAGTAATGTTGTTGGTTTCAATTTATTATTCTTGTAAGGATAATTGTACGCGTGTCACCAATTGGGTCTTGCTTCCCCTGACTTGCTGTTAGCCTGTCCAGCATAAGTCTTCCTAGTTCATACTTACCTGTTAGGTTGGTGGTAGCTCCTTACGAAGGTATATAGGTTTCACTTACCTTGAGTATAACTTATCCTAAAATAAGTTGGTTATTGCATCCCTTAGTCGGTCAACTGAAAAGCAAGTGTAATTGAACACTACATAGCAAGGTCTAACTCCCCTAGAATAACTGTGTTATCCTGAATCAGAGTTATAGGTGTTTTACTGCTCCTAGAATAAGTGTCCCACTATTCTGAAAAGTATATTTTCAAGTTTATTTACTATGTGATTTCAAGCTGAGCGTCTCATTGCAACTGATAGGGCCTACTACCCTGGTATTACTGTAAGTAATCCAAATGTAACTATTGGTTTTGACTTCCCTAGAACTACTGTTGGGAGTTCCAAATAAGGTCCTATCCTGTGGTCTGTGCACCGTCAAGCATAGTTTTATTCTTTTTTATAATTGTGGTTATATATAATGTGATAGTACCTATTTACCCCAAGATATATCTGGGCCTACTTGTATTTAAATAATTTATTTTTTACAAAACATAGTGTTCCAGTGTTTCTTTGGACCATTTGTATTACAATGTATTTGTACTGATTCTACAGCCCTCTGTCCCTCCTAAGATATAAGGAACACCTGGCTTCTCCGTCTACGCTACCCTGAACCTAGGTGGTACAGCCTTATACTAAGAGTTGAGTCTTGTACTGTCACAGTTGAATGGTTTTAATAAGCCCTTAATTGGACTTCAGAAAAACTGTCCAAACAACCAAGATTAAAATGCACACTTGCTGCAACAATATGCAATGTTCACTTTGCTGTTGCAATGGAACATCTGGAACAGGAATCTGCATTTTTAAAAGCAATGCTGGTGATATTAAGCATGTGCTGTACTAAGTCCACACAAGTAATGTTCTGTCACTTGAGCCCATTGCTCACTGCATCTGCACCTCCAAAATAAATTAAATGCCTGATGCCTGATTGACCCTGTATACCTGGTGCCCATTGAAGGGTGCTGTACAATGTTCACCGCCCTGCAGTGCAGCATCCCGTGAACAAGGAGGGGGAATGCACTCTGCCACCATCCGGCCACTCATGGATGCAGCTATCCATGCCACAAAGGGGTAATGGTACACAAAGCCAAAATTCGGGGGCCACTTCCTCATCTAACAGGGCTGCTCAGGGCATGCGGCCTGAATAAAATACCTTGTCAGCTGCCCACTGCCTGCCTCATCTTCCAGGCCCCCACGTGACATGTGACCTGGTTCAAAAGACTTACATGGGCATCTTGTGCTGCTGGTACGCTGGGTACCGATTGTACCGATGGCGGAGGGGCCAGGGGAACCCTACGCCATCGGTACAATCCCATGGCTGCTCCTGACATACTTGGCACTGGTCAGGAGTCTGCTGCTGGCGGCCTACTTCTGCTGCTTTCTTGGGCCTCCCAGCACATGAGGCCCAGGCGTTCAATGCCACATAGGAGCAATGCAGCCAAGTGGGACTTTACGCAGACAGCCTTGTTAGGGCTGCCTGCCACAAGTAAACACCCTGGTGTACATATTTTGTATGTAAAGTGAACGTTCGAGACTTTGTATATTTCTAAAGACTATTTTTTCAATGCAGATGCTTAGTTGGGGGTGGTTTTGAAAGTGGGGATAGTTAAGTGTTGTTAACCTCCCCACCCCCCTTTTTTCCTTTTTCTTTTGTGTTTTTGTTTTCACAAACTCAAACAGCTGTTGTACTGGATAGTCTTTGCTCTTCCATACTGGGGGCGTAGCCAGAGACTGTATAAGTAACATCATGATACTAATTGGCGTCCTTATTGTCTGTTTCCTTGTCTCCTCATAAATTGTTCACAGTATAAAAGTGTCATAACCCAATGTGTTGCCTCGTTTCGGGCTTTGGGGCTCTTCTCTTTCGACCTGTCTTTCCTATTCCTGACCTTCCCACCCTTTTTCAATGTGGCACAATGCACAACACATGGTGATATACGAGCTACAGGTAGATCAGGCGCCACTAGAAATAGGTAAGGGGCGGTTTAAGGGTGCTTCCATTGTGCTTGTGCATGGCATAGTTAAGGTTAAGACGATTTGTCTATGGGGTTTCAGAAGTAACTTTTCTTAACTCCTTAAAGCCTTCCATGAAAACATCTGAAAAACATTCCACAAAGTTTCGAGGCACCTGTCTCTGCATAGAAAATGTGTGCATTTTTCATGGAGGCCCTCATATTTTAAAAGAATGTTGTATAGGTCGCATTTTGACCTTTAATTGGTCAGCAAAGATTCAATGTGCAGCATCACCCGACATAAAGCAAGCTGAATGGTAATGGAGTCGGAATTAAGACAATAGTCCCAAAAGGAGTCGGAGGTAATTTACTCATAACAATGTACATGCCTACCCAAATTGCACATAAATAGTGGCCTCAAGTTAACACACTGAGTTAATACAGGTCTGGCCTTTTCTGGTTTTCCAGACAAGCCACAGATACAACAATACCTGTCTTCAGTGGCTAACTTCAAACAAGGTCCAAAGACCGGTAATTGGTTTGTGCGGAGTTTCAACAGAAAGTCTAACTTCCGGGGTAGGACACAAAAGTATCGTTGCGTTTTTCTGTATCGATGTACCACATGCAATGCTGCTTCATACCCCTTTAGTTTTGAGAGATGTACGTAGTTCCCGCACCAATCCCATTTGAGTTTCTTCTGTAAGGATTTTTCTGAGTGGACGTAAGGCCTATTTCTTATTTGAGACGAAGACCAGCCGATATCCATAAAGAACGTTTCATTCAAGGACTAAATTTAAACCTTGAGGTACCCTCTCATTGTCGAGGTTCCACCCTGTCACTGCCAACAACTTGCAAGCCGGGTCGGCACAATATTTTAAGTAGAGACATCCCCTGGCCCGAAGTGCCATACCCCTGAGCGATGTTAAATCCAGCTCTAATCTGAGACATTCCATTGAGCCTGACGGGCTCAGGCCCAATACTGAACGCCAATAATGACCTTCAAGCCTACTCAGCCAAGTCAGATCTTGCATAGCTAATGCATCAAGACCATATAGGATAGCTGGGACAAAGCATAGCTGATATAGCTTGACAATCCCCAGTATAGTATATTCTGCATGGCCTCTAGCAAACCTGCAAGCCTGTAGTGTAAGCAGCTTTGCTCGCCTCATTTTATAGGTTATCCGCCCGGGTATCAAACTCAAGGCCTAAATAGGAGTAGGATAGTGTATAATCTATGCTACCAATTAGGGTATCCATCCTAGTCCTGTTGACCTTGTTTCCTGGAGACCAAGATTACACTGGTTTTCTCCAGATTGATGGTTGGGCCCAGTTCTCAGGCATATTTCGCCAACTCGTTCAGCATGTTCCTCATGCAGGAAATGGTTCAATCGAATAACACCAGGTCATCGGCGTGCAACATGCCCACTAGTGATATGTCTCCTATCTTCGGAGGGCAGGTAGATTTTGCAAACTAACGAGGGAGAAGTTTGGCGATCTATAAGTTAAACAAAAGAGGGGCAGCTACACCCACATATTTATGAGGATAGGATCTGAAGCCACTCCCTCGTTGTCGAGTCTTACTCTGGCAAAATTGTTAATATGTAGTAGAATCGGAATGTGTAATAGCCAAGGGGGACACTTCATGTCGCTGAGCTTTGACCATCAGGTTTCCCTATTAACCTGGTCAAAGGCACTTCGGAAGTCAACAAATGCAATATATAGCGTAGCGTCCCTTCTACTATGGGTGGACTGTATAAGTTGATGAAGGACTCTGATGTTATGGGTAGTACTTGAATCAGGACGAAAACCGTGCAAAACTAAGGATCTTATTCGAAGATGCACAGAATTGCAATTCCTTTAATACAAGTGACGCAAAAATCTTTCCAGTCACGTCCAATATGGATAAAAGACGATAGTAACATTAGTCCGGTCCCCCCTTTTTGTGCACCGGGATACGGACCGATCGTTGCCATTAGGACGGTATGGTGTGTAATCTACACACTCGAGAAAAGAGAATTAGTAAAACCTGTGACCAATTGACAGGTCTTTTTTTTAGTACTGCATTTGCCAGACCTTTCGGGCCAGGGGCATTGGCTGACTTTAACCTTCAGTATCCTATGACTCGAGGTAAAAGCCATGGGTCATGGAAGTGCTCTACAGTAGGGGGTAACTTATCAATCTAGAATTTAGCAGATATATGCGTGGCCCATTGGTCGCCCGATACGGGGTTCGGTTTTTTGTTCGATTTGTCTCCCCTGGCTTTTGCTAATCAGGGCCAGATTTTTTGGCTATCTTTACTAAACGCCGTTTTGACAAAATTCTGCCAAACTGTCCTTTGCTCATGTAGTCGATATTGTTTCACCCAGGAGCGATATTTCCCCCTTATTGCATTAATCACTCTGTGGACCTGGGAGACTATACCAGTATATGAAACTTGCGCCCTAGCAGCTCTAATTGCTCTGCGCATCTTGCACTTTTGATCACAAATATTTATATCAAAGATGTTACTTCCCCCGGCTTTCCACACTATATCGGATTTGAATTTACTCTTAAAAACCGTATGGGTTAACTGCTGAATCCATGTTTCAATAGCCTCTGGGTCTTTACCCCGCAAGCTATTGCCCACCTCAAATCCTACATGGAAAGCAATGGTGCACAAAGTTTTTATGCTTTTTTGCACCCATCGGATTCTATTACCAGAATAGTTGGGCATCACATCTCTGCATACCCCAACCCCCTCACTGACTGGAGATAACATAAGTGCCAACGTTAGGCTAGAATGGTCACTATTGTCATTAAGATCAGCCTTGAGGTGGGCCACCTGTTCCAATAAACAATCATTAACGGCCGTATATTTCAAGGTCGCTTCTTAAGTACCAACGGACCAAGTCACCCGATCAGGTTTATCCCCTGTAGTGCGGCAATTCAGTAGGGTCAGACTCCATTCTTTCAAAAAGTCCACCCAAAGACTTCCTTTGTCATTGGATTTGCCTGTTGACATTACACACTTGCCATGTGACCCACACCCATCATTATCCATGCATTTGGCGTTCCAGTCACCACAGAAAATTACCCCAGCACCATTAGATTTCCAATACCATGCAGACAATACAAGGGCCAGATCATCAAATATAGACTGTTAGGTTGGTACCGGGTGGGCCATAAATGTTAACTTCCAGTATATTCCTGCTTACCCCTCTTTCCCCTCCACATGAGATACTTCAACAACCAATATATTGCCTCCCGGTTGTCCCTGTTGGATAATTCTTGGGTTAAGGCAGTTTTGAGCTCTGATCAATATGCCCTCGTTTGCCCTTGTGAGCCTGGGTTTGATGTATTATATACCCGTCAAACTCCATCTTGAAAGTAACTCGGGTCCCCTGGAGGACAAAGATTTCACAGGCCGTAAGCAGTTCATCGAACCCACCCTGGCCAAGCCAATGGTTGAACCCTCTGTTGTTCCAGCTTCAGATAAAATTGTTTCACTCTGTTGATCTCTTTTTTGGGGATCGCGCTCCTCAACCATTCCCACCCTTGGTCATCATTGAGCTTGGTTGGTGCCTGGGAAATCTTTTGTTGGGGGATTGAATTTACGAGGGCTCGAGAGCAGTTACACTCAGAGCAACCTGAGGGCCTCCCTTCCATAAGCAGCGGGACATCCAGTAGATAACCCAAATGGCCCTGGGAAGACTGATTTTGACGTATCAATGCCGCAGTCTCAGGGAGGCAACAGTGGATCTTGTTTTTGGTCAAAGATTCTGCAGTGGTTCGATGAAATCAGTCACCAGAATTCAGAATTCTTAAAGATGGTATTTTACTAAATAGTGCCAAAAGTGATGAGCGATGTAATTGGCGTCAGGCTTTAGAAGTGTCTGATGGTGTAATTGTAAGTTTCTTTTCGTCTAAAGTAACAATAGGAACTTATTTCTCGGCCATGATCTAGGGGACCGGGCTGTGCAGCTTTAACTTCTTCATGCCTGTTCCTGGTATTTAAGGGCCGGTCAATGTTTGCTTTAGTAGTTTCTGGTGCCTTCGCTACAAGCCAGCTTGTCAAAGTTTCTACAGACTGAGCAGACCTCCTTTCATCTGGCTGCTCTCTTTCGCTGTTTCTTTGATGCAATATTATTACTAGGGCACCGGGTATGTGTCTATGTTTTGACTGTGAAGCAGCTTTTGCTTGCAGTTTTTTTTAAATGTCTTAGTTGTTGCCTGGAAGGATAGAGTGTCGGGGAAGTCCCCTCTATGGCACTACTGTTTAGTGGTGCACAGTCAGGAGCTAGATCGAAATCAGAGATGCAAGGTGTTTTGCAGGGGGACTCGAGGGGGGCCTTTAGAATTCTGCAATTTGGGGTTTATTTTATCAGGATCGATAAGTGGCCCGTCAGCAGGGGTAGAATTAGTCACCATCCCATACTTTGCAGCCAAACTCCTCCATGTGCTTTAAGATCTTCATGCATGGTACCACAGAGTTTTAGTAGAATCTTTATGGCAAAATTAAGGACTCCATTACTCTGCAAAGATCCGGTGGTTTCGTGGGGTGGGTACTAAAGTCCTCATGTGCTCAGCCTGAAAATGCTGATGCGGATTAATATAATAGGTTAGGACTTGCAGAATGTCTTTGCATAATAGTTATCTGTAGTTATCTGTAATGGGTGCCTGTAACAAGGGAGCTGATAAATGCAACACTGAGCGAGGACATCCATTCACTATGCATCCCGGCTCTACAGATCGATTAACTGCAATTTCATCTGACAAGCCATTAAGGGATTGGTCAGATACAACAGCCAGAGTCACTTGCCCCACCATGGAAGCAGGGCGACCAGGTTCACCCATGCCCTGCGCTACAGAAGCATTTCCTTGAAGTGCATAGCAAAGTTGTAGTAAGCAATCATTGTCCAAGTCAAGGGGATGGGAACTGTTGTCAGCCTCTAATGAGGGGTTAGGGGGACACTTCTGTATTTGCTAAAACAGCCGAAGAGACAGCCACCGAGACAGGAGACTTGATAGGGAAGTAGGCATCCAAGGGGCCATTTAAAACGGGCGGGGCCCCTTTTGCCATCCCCTCACTAAACTCCCCTGGTGTTCTGAAGTGGCTATAGTTGATCCAACATGCTTTCCTGAGCGCAAGCCATAAGGTTTCTTCATGCGAATGCCGCAGCCTTGGTGCGGTGGTGGACTTTGCCAGGCATGGCGTCTCCCTCCAAAGAGCCGTATAGCGTACACGCCGGCGCAAGGTATCAGTGTATAAAATAGAACATTTTCAAACAAAAGTCACCAGCACTCCCACAGTAAGTAGTGTAGGACGGACTAAGGAACTGTCGCTGGTAGCATCACAAAAAAGAAGACCGTTAATTAAGGAGCACACGGTTCAAAGGAACGAGTCCCACAATGACCTTAGCTCCAGGCGAAGAGACGGGGCTTCTATGAAAGTTACGGCTGCTTCACTAGTTACAACGCTGCTCCACTGGGAATTGTACTGGCCTAAAATGCTGACAGATTTAACCCAGAGTATGAGTAATTGCTTTGCAGTACAACACGTGTACACAGAAGTCTGGGGCTCAATGGAACACCGCCCAGAACACAAGTATTTAGCAGAAGCGTTAGCGTAGGAGTTAATAGAATGATCATTATGCAACCGAACAAGCCTAGCAATGTCAGCTTACCACTTTAAAGGACAGCGGCCAGCCTTTGATGCGGTCAGTCTTGTACGTGCAGGTAGGAGAAGAGTCACCGAAGTCCCGGAAGCCAAGGGAACAATCTGCAATGTGTCATTGCAATGACACTCTGTGATGGAGCCAGTTTTTAACGTTGCACGTCGCGTGGTTGAAATTAATAAAAGACTTCCTCAGAACCGATGAACAGCAGCAGCTAAAACGTAACACAGGAAAACTCTGCAATGACAGTACAACTTAGTACTTCATTGGTGGTCTGTAAGTACGGCTTCCTTATACAATTAGACTAACTTTAGACTAACTCCAAAATATGGCTACCTTACACATCAGGAGGACTATTCCTGTCAACCTATTGGAAACAATGCTGTGCCATGTGTCTTCGATACTTCATTTATTCTGTTTTGCAGGATTTATGCATGTGGAGGTGACTAATAAGAGATCAGGGGGTGGGACATGGTTTAGAGTAATTGTAGTCAAGTTCTACGCCTGTGATCCCATTAGGAGGTGATGTTATATCGGTATATTTTAGCATTGACAATGCAAAGCCTTTCCGACAGTGATGAGGGCGGGGGCTAGGTAGTCTGGATTCAAACTAACAGTACAATATGCCTTCAATTGTGTTGAGGCCTCCCAGATATACCGCCCTACTAATTTAGGATTGACAACCGTGTAAACGATACAGATGTTAAAAAAAAAAAAAGGATACAGTACCCTGATGACGTTTCCTTCCTAGTTTCAGTGATGACTCCCCAAGGAAAAACCCTTTCCGTTGATCACACCCACTGTCTGTTTATAATATACAGCCAGCGAGAGGAATTAATTGAAAGGGGGAGTAAATGAACACACTCTCCAATCTGTGTAATAGAAACGAAATGTAAGCAATGACTAATTACATTAAACTAATATAAACTTGCTAGTTATTTCCACTAACCTAGATATGATTTAAATTGGAGGAAATCTCTAGTAGCCACAAAATCCAGGAATGAATCCAATAGAAACAACAAAAAGGGAAGTTAGTAGGGAAACTAACCCGTACGGCATGAGGGACGATCTAGTGTCGGGTAGGTGCACTCTGGAAAGCGTCCTTTAGTTCTGTTCATTAGTACAGCATGTCCTGGACATCAATGTTCATAAGCAAAGTTCATATCCGGAGATGGTTTAAATTCACCCTTTGAGTAAAAGTAAATAATTTCCAACAGGAACGTGTGTTCAATGGCCCAATCGGAATGTAGGTTACAATTCACCTTGGTAATATAAATGGAAAATAAAAGAATACCCTTCTGGGCCGAGTAGTTCTTTCTCTGGGTAGCAACAACCTGAGTTGGAGAAGCAGGTTGTGCTTGAGAGATGTCACCGGCTTCCAGGTAATTCCTCAGTTTGGTACTGGACACGGTGAGTAGCAAGGCGAGAACGCGTTAATACGCCTTTCTCGGGAGTGCTGCACTGGACGCGGCTAGGAGAGAAGTGCCTACGCATTTGAACGCTGAAGAACGCCGCAGTGTAGGCACTGTGCATGGCGGGGAGAAAGGGACAGCCTTTCTCGGAACGCCGCAGTCTGAACACGGGACACAGGGAACACTGCAGGAGCCTGACTTGAACACGGAGTCACAGAGAAAAGGGAAACGCAGGAAACAGGACCATAATGGTTTCCACAATCGGAAGCACTGAATGCTTAGAGAAGGGCACCTAAATACTAAACAGATCACGTGATAGAGGTAGTACCAAAATATACCACATGATCCTATGCTGGGAATCAACACCTCTTTGTGGGAAGTTTGGTAAAGAACCTCCATCTCGTATAAAACGGTTTTGCTGCCGACCTAACAGCATATGGGTTCTTTCTACCGGGGAAAGATGAGTGGGTCATGACACTCCCCTTGTGGATGTGGGCATGCACACATCCGTTTCAGGTGCCCAGGTGATATCAGAGACTTCAAATGGTAGTTAATGCTATTGGCAGACCGGTCCTTCTTCCAGGCTGTTTGATAGTGTTTGTAAAGAAGGTTTTAATTGGGATCCAGTTTTGTGTTACTTGAACACACTAAACAAAGTAGTGAGCAAAATGGTTTCAGGAGAACTAATAATGGGACCTTGTCACTCTACAACGTTTAGGACCTGTAAGCAGATAACGCATAGCTTGGGTGTTTGGTGTGAACTAAGAGGTCCGGGGCACTGGATGAAAGGAAACATTGGTGGACCAGAGGTGGCGGTTCAAATGGGTGGCTGAGAGCATGCAGGAGTTTACTGGCAGATTCAGTCCTCATTACTGACTAGCTGATTGGCTGGCTTCTCTCCCTTAGGTGCTAATGTGACATATGTGGCTGTAGAGATAAATGTTGGGGGTTCTTTGCACCATGTATTTTTTTGTTTTTTTGCGACAATTTTGGATCTAGTAGACTTCATAGCAGAAACTGTTTCATGCATGGAGCTTCCTCTATTAATGGAAATAGCAGCAACACGTAAGGAACAACCGACCAACTTCATGAAAAAGACGGGTAGTGTAACCTGGAGATGTGAAACTGGCGTTATGTTTTTTGCAGTGGCAAATGGCTCGATCGGGATATCCTAGTCTTTTTTACCCCTTCTCCAGCTGACTAACATTATCCACAAGACTCTGCGGTGGGCATGGGTAGAAACAGAAGGACTTGCTATTGTGGGTCTTTACTTCCTGGGTCTGGCTCCAAGCCTGGAGGATTGCTGGATATTGCCACATCTTCAAACTTCTTTCCAGGCAGAAAGTCATAATATTGTATGGCATTCCTGCTCCTCCAAAATGGCATTGTGGGTTGTCATGTCTTGGTGCCTCATTAGGAGTATGATGGTATTTGAAATTCTACTTTTGTTGTTTTTCTTTTCTTCTTTTAAATGCCCCTTTAATTGTAAGTAGAGTTTCACAAAATATTCAACTTATTGGGGTACATAGAAAAGTAGTGCATCCATTTATTGGTTCAGTTCCCAAACCTGCCTCCTAATTAGGTGGTATGTTTAAATGCACGTTTTATTTAAAATACTACAAAACTCTTACCGAGGTCATAGTCTTGAGTTTGGAATATATGAACATTCAAGTGGTGTCCATGTGGTCTTCCCTTGTAACCGAATGGCAGAGGCTCTGTTGAGCTGGATTTTGATGTTTTTGTTTAGGTCTTATACAGATTATATTGGTATGTTGCTGCCACTTATTGTCAACATTATGAAGTTTGGTCGTATCTACTAATGATGGCTAAATCGAGTCCAAAAAACGAATGCGTTCATCTTTCAGTGATTTACTAGTTGGAGTGTGTCCAGGTCCTTCATCCTTGTTCATATCCTAATGGTGAAGGATCTAGCACGGAAACTGAATGTGGAGTGCAGACTGAGAATCCACTTTTAGGTATTTTTTTGGTTCTATCATGGAAAGTAGCTTGTATTATAGCTGCAATATAACTGGGAAGAATTTGAGATCCAGGCTTTATTATCCTAAGAACTTCTGAAGTTTTACAGGGACAGATGGTGGTGGAAAAGAAATCCTTGTTTGGATCTTTTGAGTTTTCATTTAAACCTGAGTATCCCACTGCCACTTTTTTTTTCAAAGAAGAGTCCTCACAGCTTGGGCATAAAAAGATACATTATGTTGCACCTGAATAGGTCAAAAACATTCAGTTGGTATCCAGTTAATTTTGCATGGGTTCCAGACTAAAAATCATGCTATATCTAGTGAGGTGATAACCCAGTGGATAACAGATTTTATGATATTTTACCAGCGTGCTGAGGTGTTCAAGTGAAGGCAGCAACTTGCTCCTTGTTTGCAAACCTGCGCTGGCTGATCTGAAAGGCACAACAAGGAGGAATGTGCTGCTCTTAAGCAAACCTTCTTTTCTGGACGGGGCAGCTGTCCCGAGATGCTCCAGTCTACCAGGCAGCATTGAAGATGGTCTTCCCCCGAGCCCTCTCCCCAGGTATCGAAGAATGTCTTGTAGAATATCTGCTGAACTGTTTTAATTTTATGGTGTTCAGTTGCTTCTTAGATTGCCATGTGATCTTTATTCAATGATTCTGACCCTTAAGAGGCCCAATACTAAGTTCTTTAACTGAAAGCATAGTTGTCCAATATAATTGTCACATAAATTCATACATAGAAACTCGCTCCTCACGTATGGGTCTTTGCTCTGTATATTTAATCATGCGTAACTATTGAGGGACTTTTTTGGATGACACCTTACAAAAGGTACCTTGCAACCTGATAAGAAGTTGGAGTGAAAAATATTAGAGTTCTTGATTTTAGGTTGGGTACATATTTAGATCCTGCATCGCATTTTAGTAAGCTGCTACGGAGACTACGAGAACCTCCACTCAGTTTGTTACAACTGATTCTGGTTTGGGTGAGCTTACAACTGACAATGCGCCTTAAAATAAAGTGATGAACAAGTAGTTTCAATAGAAGCTGTGTGTTCCTTTTATTTTGAGTTAAAGGCTTTGAACTCAAAATAAAAGGAACACACAGCTTCTATTGAAACTACTTGTTCATCTCTTTATTTTACGGCGCATTGTCAGTTGTAAGCTCACCCAAACCAGAATCAGTATATTTTATCATGTAGCATGTTTTTGAAGTTAAGCTTTTGGCAGCCAACTGCGTATTGGTCGACTGGCTGGCAGAACATGGGCTTAATTGGGGATACACCTACTTATAAACAAAGTGTTTCACATTGTGTAAGCTGTTACTTCTAAATATTGCACCGTGCTCACATATGAATGAAGGTGCATGTTGGGCAGATGCTTAAAAGCATAGATGCCAAGTTTCTCAGTTTCATGCATCCTTCCTCAGCCAGTCCTGGTTTTGACCCATTGCATACTAAGAATTGTAGGCTCATACATATGATGGGGAAAATAAGTCCCAGCATGCAGTGGGGGGAACACAGGACTGGCTCGCGCTTCCATACATGAAACTGGGATACTTGGCAGCTGTGCTCAAATTGTGTGAATCCACAAAAGTCTCAAGTACTGGAGAAAGACTGTTTGAAGTAAGAAACGTCTTCATCCTTGCAGGCCGTCTTTAATTTACTTTACATGGGTGAAATCTTCTCCTAACCTACCCAACACACTTTAGGGTGTCCGTTCGCCCGGGCGCCTAGAGCAAATGGGCAGACGGAGCTAATGGCGCCTGCAGCTATCTTTTCCCTGTTTCATTCTTTGACCACTATTAGCCTCTGTTTGCCATGGGATACCACCAAACAAGCCTCAAATAAAACTCACAAGCAATATTCAAATTGTACTCCAACACATCACTCCGCTGAAACAACTAATATATATACCTGCTTTCTGCTCAACTGCCTCTGCGCCTGTGCATGCACGCTCATGAAATCGATTGAACTCAGCACTCACTCCCCAGACCTACTTTCTAATAGAGACATGACTCAAATCGCACCACACACACCTAATATCACTGATATGCTTCCACCCCACTATCTCATCCTCCAGATTCCACCGACACAAACGAGGTGGTGGCATTGCGATCATATATAAAGATTCACTCACTGGTAGCACCCCACACAACCAGAGCACACGTCCTTTGAATCTCTCACTTGCTCCCCCTCGTCACACCCACATCCTTTTATCCACCTAATGTACCGTCATCCCACCCCAACACACAATCCCAACTTTTTTACTGTATGGACTCACTTCACAACTAACCACAGCTACCCCTGCATCAATATCTACCTTGACAACTTCAAACCTGGTAGTTCCCATCCAGGCCACAATCCCATATTAAAGTACCCCAACTCCACTTACCTATCTCCTCACACAACTCATCACCTACCCCTCACACATAGCTGGCAATACCTGAACATTTTGCAAAAATCACATCACATCACAGTGGAAAATCAAATCTGGGTGTCATGGTCTGACCACTTTACGATTTTCCCTTCATGCTCACTCTACCACACATGCCTCCTGCCCCCCACCACCTGTCACGCATCCCGCTCTCCTCCCTCCCCCAGCCAGACAAACCACATTACAGTCAGATCCTTAGCACCACTCGTAGAAGCCTCTGATCCCCACGTGCACATCCCTCTTCTCAACAATTTCAACACCACCATCATACAGGCACACAACAGAATTTCCCTCCTCAAAGCACAAAAACCCTGCAAATGCCACAATAAATAATGGCTTAACAGTTCCCTCTTCCCTATCAAGCAAGAAGCCAGATACCTAGAAAGAGCCTGGCTAAAGAACCCATGCCCTGCCACCAGGTCACCCATCAAACATTGCTGCAACAAATACAAAACAGCCATGCACAATGCCACAGCCACCCACTACAGCCAAGAACTCCAATTCAGCACCAATTGTTCACAGACTATTCAACTTCGTCATTCTCCAAACCACCATCCACACTTTCCATACCCCCATCCACTTCAGTATCCAACTCATTCATGGGCATATTTAAAAACAAATTGCACCAGGCAAGCCCTCCCCGCCCCTCTCTGACTACTAGTCCCACTCCAAAATATCCCAAATATTCCAACACATGGGACACCTTTCACCCCATCCACACACCCAAATCGGCCTTTACTGTCAAAAGAAAATCTGTACACTTCCTGGATTACGCGTGCCCACCTGGCTCATCATCCTCTACTACTGTCCCACTGGATACTTTTCCGTCAGCACTCAAAAATTGACAAATCTCACACCTCATCAAATTAATCTCTCAACCACTGCGTCCTCACTGTCTGCCACCCCTCCACCAGCACCCAGAAAACTACTGCCCCTTACTTTCCTGCCATACTTCACCAGAATGTTGGGAAGCTTTGTCAGTACCCAACTGCGACAACATATCTCCACACTCTACTTCAACTGCTTCCTATCTGGCTTTCGACTTTAATACAACACCAAAACCGCTAAACTTCGTATCCTTGATGACCTCTATAACATCAGACACACAGTACTACTCATACTCCTTGACCACTCTGCAGCCTTCAAGCCCATAGACCACACCATTCTTCTCAACCTCTGATTACACAGGATGAAGCTATCGGGCACTGACCTCAACTAGTTCACCTCCTTCCTCACTGATGAAACACACTTTGTGTCCATTCCCACTTATCAATCAGACCCCATCATGGTCGAGTATGACTCCTCCCTATCTCCACTTCTCGTCAACCTATATGTTGAATCCCTTGGACAAACGCTGTGTCCATTTCCACAGATGCACAGACGGTGCAAATATACTTCTAAATCTCATCCCCTTCACAACTCCATTCCCTCAAAAGCTGTCGCTATGCCATCACCAGTTGGATGGCCACTCACTTCCTCAAACTGAAACCTTCCAAAACTGAATACCTCATCTACCTCCCCTATCGCCTTGCCTGATACAAACCTGACCTAACTGGAATCATGAACTCGCCATAGAAACCCACACATCTCTTTTCACACCTGCCCAATTCCTTGGCTTTACATCGCCTACCCCCCACCTTTCCTTCACATACCACAGCTGTCATCACCAAAACATGTAATCTATAATCTACACCTATACCTCTTCCAAAAGATCAGACACATCCTTCCCCCCTGATGATTCGTCGAAGCGCTGGTTTGGTTCTGTCTTAACTGTACTATGGTAATGCTCTCCTCGCTGGACTCCCCAACAGAAACCCCCCCTGTCCACCCCCACCCACCAATTCCCTAGGAAGCCTTACAAAAGGCAGCTGGCAGACTTCTCCAGCATGGGGTCTGGCATGGATTAACATGCTCATGAATATTCCCCGTCGTCGGGCTGGGAATCCTCGGTAAAGAAAAAAATCAGTATCAGTTTCCTTTCTGATCTGTCTTTCTTAGTAGTAACCAATCACTGGTCTCTGGGTCATACTGCCCCCAGCCAATGACTGCCCTCTCTATAAGCCCCTCCCCTGGCAGCCATCCTCAGATTTTTACCGCACGTTCAAGTGTTGGGAGTCCTTGTGCTATAGCTCTCAAGCTTTTACTGTTTTGCGAATTTTCAAAGACATTTCATCTCATTTTTCGGTCAATCGAGCCTCAAGCTCCACCGTTTCTACTTCCGATTAACGGGGATCCATTTCGGATTTTTCTACGCCTCTCAAGGGTGAACATTTTGTCAAGTTTCACTTCTTGGAGGCTTCCGGAAGATCTTTGAGGCCTACCCGCGTGGACATGGCCCAGGAAAAAGGAAACACGACGCCCGGACCGAAGCTCTTCAGGAGCTGCCCTGGATGTGGACTGCAGAATGTCTTCAAGGAGGATGAAAATTCTCAATGTCTCTACTGCCTTCATGAAGACAAAATGCACATGGAGAAGGACTGTGCGTTTTCCATGAACAAGTCCGAGCGAACGATGAAGGATCGTCGTGCCCGCCTCACCAGCTGACTGCAAGGGAAGAGCCCAGCAGCGGGTGAGAAAAAGAAGTCCGATTGGTCTTCTAAGTCCTTTTAGGGCGCTCCGGCGACGGGGGCCCAACAAAAGACTAAGCACTGCGAGTCCGCGGGAGCGCCGAACGGTCGAGCTCCTCAGCTGCCAGGCAGGGTGCAATTTCACCGATGCCATCAACCACAAGCCAACGCTCTGGCTCGGGGAAGAGGAAAGCGGAGAACCCGGGTAAGCTTCGGGAGAAGTCCCGGTCGATCCCGACGACAGCAGAGGGGGGAGCGAGGCAGTGACCCTCCCATCAAGGTGAAGGCCTCCAAGGTGGTGAAGGCCTTGATTCAGCCGGCTAAGGCCTCTATCGAGGGAGTTGTGGCGGCCCTGGCGAAGCGGAGCTGACCTCGGGGCCTAGAGTTTCCCCGCAGAGGGAATCCTCTTTTCAGCCCATCGATAAGACCCCCGTGAAAACCCCGGTGGGACAAGAGGGGGGGGCCCGATGGCCTGCAAGGACACGGATACAGCCTCTGAAGAGGAGCTGGCTGAAGTCGTGAAGATCCTGGACAAGAGATCCGGGGAGGTCGGGTCACACGGGAGGAATCCCGACGAGGCGGACAAAGAAAGTGATGGTGGCGCCGAAGAGGTTCCCGTGGAGGGGGAGGATTCCACTCCCCAACCGTTGCGCCCGTCGCAACCGGTCCCTGGGCCACGAGATGACTCGGGTGATCTTGATGGCGATCCAGGCCTTGTGTACGGAGATAAGGACAAGGTTGCCCTTACCGCCTATGGATGACCCAGCGGAGCCTAGACCGTCGGAGAGCCCTCCAAACAAGCGGAGGAGAATTCATCCATCCCCTCCTTTCCAGCCTTCTCGGCCTACACAACCTTCTTCCCCGTCTCATGAGCCGAGGGATGATACGGGAACAGAGACGGCCACGACGGGGACGGATGACGACGGTGGTGACGACTGGATGGACCTTCCGTCACCAACTCCTTGGGCCTCCCCACCTGACGAAATTGGCTCCTTCCAAGCCATGATCGCCAGGGCATCCGAGCTCTTCCAGCTCTGCCCCGTGGAAGAGAAGAAGGAAGGGTTCCTCTACCAACGACGGGAGGCCAAAAGGAAGACTGTCCTCGGTCCCGTTGCTCAACGACATCTGGGACGAGGGGCTGTTGCTCCTGAAGAACCCATCCACGGCCCCTGCCAAGAGACCGGTACGAGAAGAGTACCGGGTTCCAGATTCCACCCCCATGTGCCTTAGGGCACAGCCTATCCCGGATTCGGTTGTCTCTGCGGCAGTCAAGAAGAAAGCGATGGGGGCGGCGGCGGCGTCCACTTCGACATCTCCGCCGGACGGCGAAGGGAAGAAACTGGACGCCATGGGACGACGGGTCATCTCGTCGGCGGTGACTACCATTCAAGCGGCCAACGCCCTTGCGATTGTGGCCCGCGACGACAGGGAGCTATGGTTTCAAATCGCTCCCCTGCTGGATTTCCTCCTGGACGACAAGAGGGCGGAGGCCCTAGAGATCCTACAGGAGGGAGAGGTGGCGTCGGACCACGCCATAACAGTGGCCACGGACATTGCCGACACCGGCTTCCGCCCAGATGGGCAACAGTGTTTGCCTTCGCCGGCGCGATTGGCTCAAGGCAACTGATTTCCGTCAGAACGTACAGACCAGGGTCCTGGACATGCCCTTCAACGGGAACAACCTGTTGGCAGTGGACGAGTCGCTGCAAGCCATCAAGGCCGACACGGAGACGGCCCGTGCCTTAGGAGTTCTCCAGCAACGATGGCCGCCCCTTCGAGGTTCTGGAGGCAAGCAAGGTGCCTCCAAGGGATTTGGCGGCAGCTCCTCGACATACCGCCAGGCGGCTAGCTCCTCGTCGCAGGAGGCCTACAGGGGACGAGGCAAGCAAGGAGGATCTTGTCGTTGTCGCCAAGGAGGCCAGGGCGGCAAGGCCGCCGCCAAGCAGGATTGAACCGGCCGTAGTGTCGGGCCCCCACCTGAGCACCCCGGTGGGAGGGCCGGCTGGCGAACTTCGTCAGCGTGTGGGTGTCCATCTCCACTGACCGATGGGTGTTGGATGCTCTGGCCCGCGGGCACACACTGGAATTTCTAAGAAAGTGTCCCTGTATTCCACCTGTGGCCAGAAAGAAAAACCACGTCCCACAACTGCTACGGGAGGTACGAGCGATGCTAAAGAAGGGAGCCATCAAACTCGTCCCAAAGAAGCTCCGGGGCTCCAGAGTGTAGGTACTTTGTAGTAAGGAAAAAGACTGGCGACCCATCCTGGACCTTCGTCGTCTAAACAAGTACATCAGGTCCCAGAAGTTCCGGATGGTTACCCTCCAGCACGTGCTGGGACAGCTGGAGGAAGGCGACTTCATATCGTCGCTGGACTTGGAGGATGCCTACTTTCACATCCCCATCTTGGAAAAACATCAGAAGTTTCTGCGATTCGTGGTCCAAGGACGGCACTACCAATTCAAGGCCCTTCCCTTCGGACTGAAGTCCGCGCCCAGAGTGTTCACCAAGTGCCTAGCACCAGTGGCAGCACGGATGCGCCTAAAGGGATCCACGTCTACCCTTACCTGGACGACTGGCTCATCTGGGCAGAGTCAAGGGAACTCTCCATCGAACACACAAGGAAGACCGTCCAACTGCTCATGGATCTGGGATTTTCGACCAACTTCACGAAATCACACCTGGTACTGTCGCAAGTCACCCTGTTCCTGGGAACCAAGCAAGACACAGTGGCGCGACTGGCTTCTCCGTCGGAGAGGACGAAGGCCATCCTAGGCAAGGTGCAGCGGCTGTCGACCATGGACATGGCCAAGGTGAGGTCCATCAAGTCCCTGCTCGGCATGATGTCCTCCTGCATTTACCTCGTGCGCCTTTGCAGACTACGGATGCGACCGCTACAGGAATTCCTCGACGCCCGTTGGTTTCAGGCAACGGGCAGCTTCGAAGACAGGCTCTCGCTCAATGAGACCTTTCGACAGGCGATCCGGTGGTGGGGCACCCACGCGAATCTGACGGCGGGCATTGACTTCCAGACCCCGGCCCATCAGGAGACGGTGACAACGGACGCCTCCCTGGAGGGATGGGGGGGCTCCCTCCGGAGATCTCCACACAAGAGGCCTTTGGCTGCAGGAGGATAAGTCACTACACATCAATGGCCTGGAGCTCTGAGCCGTGTTCTGGGCCCTGAGATTGTTCCTTCCGTCCCTCAAGGGCAAGGTGGTGAGGATCTTCACCAACAACACCACGACAATGTTTTACATCCGGAAGCAGGGAGGCACCAGATCCCCAGCCCTATCCAAGGAGGACCAGGATCTGTGGCATTGGGATGTTTCTGTTTCCCTTCCACCTGGCAGGAATAAAAAACACCATCACCGATGCACTCAGCAGGGAGCTGCGCTCGTGCCACGAGTGGGAACTGCGGCAGGATTAAGTGGACCTCCTCTTTCGGCGATGGGGCTATCCCCAGATTGCCTTGTTCGCGATGGCGGCGAACACCAAGTGCCGGTTCGCCAACAGGTTTCCCCAGCCGGGGAGTATGGGCGATGCCTTCTCGTTCCCCTGGGACAGCCTGTTCCTGTATGCGTCCCCCACCCCCTGTTGCCTTTGCTACTGCGACTCATCAACCAATTCAAGCGGGTCAGGTGCAGGATGATCCTAGTCGCACCGGCGTGGCCGAGGCAGATCTGGTTCCCGGACCTTCTGGCCATGTCGGCGCCCCCCCCCCCCTGTCAAACTGCCGACGGATGCGGATCTCCTCATCAGAGAAGGAGGTGCCATCCTCCACCACGATCTGGCGTCGCTCAACTTGCAGGCCTGGCTCCTGCAGCGCTAGAGTTTGGAGGGTACGATATCCCGGCAGACTGCAAGGAGATACTTGCAAAGGCCAGGGAGCCCTCGACTCAAGTGTTATGGACACAAATGGAAAAGGTTCTCTGTCTGGTGCCGTGCACAAAGGATTAACCTTCTGCGGATTACGGCCCCTCAGGTGCTGCCGTACCTACTGTCGCTGGCCAAGGCGGGGCTGGCGAACGCCTCCATGATCCATCTAGCGGTGATCTCCTGCTACTCCAGGACCCCGGGGCGATCATCTCTCTGGTCACATCACCTGGTGAGGGAGTTCATGAAGGGACTGTTCCGGTCATTCCCACCAGTGAAGGCTCCGGCGTGGGAGCTCAACGTGGTGCTGTCCAGGCTCATGGGGCCGCCATTCGAGCCGCTGCATTCGGCACCGTTGAAGTTCCTGTCGTGGAAAACGTTTCTTGTGGCCATCACCTCCGCACCACGAGTGGGAGACATCCACGCCCTCTCCTGTAAACCTCCATACTTGACTTTTCACGATACAAGGGGGGTGCTGAGGACGCACCCCTCCTTCATGCCCAAGGTGCCGTCGGACTTCCATCTCAACAAGCCCTTGGTGTTGCCAGTTTTCTCCTTGTCGCCTTCATCGCCGGCCGAGAGGACTTTGCCAACAGCGAGTGTTGGATGTAGCTAGAGCACTGAAGTTCTACGTGGACCGCACGAAGAGTTTTCGGAAGACATCGCAGCTATTTGTGAACTTCGGGACTGTGAACCAAGGGAATGCCCGCTCGAAGGCTTCCATTTCCAGGTGGCTTTCCGGCTGCATCATGCACTGTCACCGGTTGGCAAACCGACCGTTGCCCGGCCGTCCGAGTGCCCATTCGACCAGAGCGACCACTGCGTTCCTATCTGGTGTGCCCCTGCTGGACATCTCCAGGGCTGCTACGTGGTGGTCGACGCACACCTTCACGAGATTCTACTGCGTCGACCGGGATTCTAGGGAGGAGTCCAGGGTCGGCCAAGCAGTGCTGCGCAACCTGTTCGCCTGAAGGTGGGCCTGGTGAGGAGGTAAGAGTTGCTTAATGTTGAGTTTATGTAATGCTTAATGTTGAGCCTTGCCACCTCCCGTGGTTGTGCATGTGTGTACTGCTATGTATTCTTATATTCATGAGCATGTGAATCCATGCCAGACCCCATGCTGGAGAAGAAACAAGTTACTTACCTGTAACTGTTGTTCTCCAGCATGGATCTGGCATGGATTCACATGCAAACCCTCCCTCCTACCCCTCTGCGGCTCTTCACTTGGTCATACTGCCACTTTACATGCTACCAAATCTGAGGATGGCTGCCAGAGGCGGGGCTTAGGGAGAGGGCAGTCATTGGCTTGGGGGCAGTATGACCCAGAGACCAGTGATTGAAAGACAGATCAGAAACGAAACTGATACTGATTTTTTTCTTTACTGAGGATTCTCAGCCTGACGGGGAATATTCATGAGCATGTGAATCCATGCCAGACCCATGCTGGAGAACAGTTACAGGTAAGTAACTTTTTCCTCCTCCTCCCAAACATTCGCACATCACTCCAGCTCTTGCCCAGCTCCACTGGTCACTCTGTACCCCAGAGAATTGCCTTCAAAGGACTCTGCATCGTATTGAAAGCTATCCACCACAAAACCTCATCTTTCTTCATGACAAATTAAAATCCATCATCCAAGCAAACGAAAGCCAGCATCTTCTACAAGTTCTGCAAACTAACGTGCTCACAAAAACAAGCATTTACCCAATGGGCAGCAGAATATGGAACACCCTACATCTTCACTGCACTCCATCACCACTTTGAGAAAGAACCTCAAAGTATACCTGTCTTACTCCTCGGCAGCCACTTGTCTATCCTAATCCTATCCTGAACATTTTGTAACTTCTGTTTTACCTCCCACCTTTACAACCTTTGAAACTTGTAAGGTGCTCCAAAACTCTTTGGGTAGGACCAGCGCTGAACATCTAAAATAAATAAAATGCCCTGAAGGTTGTCGCATCCTGGACTGCTCTGCTGATCTAGATACACTGCGCCTACACTATAGTTTCAGTGCACTCTGGTTTTTGCAAGTTTATGGGGTTGTGCAGCCACACAGATCTCTGTATTTTGAGCCAATACAGATGTTTCCCAGAAGAAGGCCTCGTTTCTGAAGACTACATGACTGAATGCAGTGTTCCTGGTCTGGGTACAGGATCGAGCTTCTTATGAAGGTAGAGTACACAGATCATCCTAAATGGTACTTTAGTCTCAGAAAGTGCTTGTCTTAGCACCCTGGTCTACAATTCCGACCAAGGGGAAAGGGATTTGCCAGATTTGGTAAGCAGGGTAATTGCTGTCTTTTCCCAATGTGGCACCGTCTTAAAGACTACTACACTCTGCAGGAAAAAAAGCTCGATTAGCCTTTTAAAATTCTGTCCGGCAAAGAAAAACATGTTCTTAAAAAAATAAATTTAAAAAAAGGCGCATGAACATGGATATTGGGTGATACTGGGATTGAATGAATACCCCTTGGAGGGGTTACCTGCTTGGGGGTTAAGTAAGCTATGGAGACTTGGAGAGATCACACAAATCGGGAATGCACAAAGTAACTCGGTTTACTTTTCATGCCCTTGCATGCACCCACACTTTCTTTACAAGGGTGGCTAAATGTTCACACCAGAAGCTCTGCGGTCCATATGCTTGCCATATGCGGGCCCCATCGTCAAACAAAAGCTTGCTTGCAGCTATGAGTTTGAAGCTACCGTTTTATTTACTTTATTTATTTTGACACTTTTATACAGCGCACCAAACCTGAATGCATCTGGACACTTTAAAGTTGGTTGGTTACATGTGTTGCTTAAATAGTAGTTACATAATATTGTTACAGTAGTTACAGATAGCAAGTGCTTAGGTTAGGTAAAGTGACATAGGATCAGGCGGTGGGCAGGGCAAAGGCTGCAATGTCGAATCTGGTAGGTTACATAGACAAGGTAGGAATGTAAGCAGCACAAGGCTGCAAGGACAGATCCAGTAGGTTACATAATCTAGGCATAAGGCAGCGCAGAGCTGCAAGGACAAATCAGGTAGGTTACTTAGGCAGGCATGTAAGCAGCGCAAGGCTGCAAAGTCAAATCCAGTAAGTTGAATAAACAAGGCATAAAGGCAGCGCAAAGCTGCAATGTCAAATCCAGTATCTAGCATAGGCAAGGCAGGCATGTATGCAGCGCAAGGCTGTGGAATCAAATCCAGTAGGTTACATAATGCAGCATGTGGGCAATGAAGGCTGTAAGGATGAATCGGGTGGGTAGCATTATGGACAAGGTGTATTGGGCACCGCAGGTTGCCCCGGTAGAGGCGCAGGATAAGGGTTCACCTATAGGATAGCCTCACCTCATGTTAGAGGGTTGCATCCAAAGTAGTTAGAGGGCAGTGGGTTTGATAGTCCAGGGTATGCAGAATTTGAGGGCATGGCTAAGTTATGCATGCAATTACATCAAGGTGGGATCATCATGTAAACGGGTACATAGTCGCTGGAGGGTGAGGGTAAGGAGATTTTGCCAGTTAATGAGAGCAGGCTCTAAGAGAAGGTTAGGGCAAGTCAGGGTAGAGGCATGCTAAGCTACTAGTGGTCATGCAGTGGGATAACTGTATCCCGTTGGGCCGCAGCCAAGAGCTGGACTTGCGGATCGCTAGGGGGGTGAGGTTGGGTGAGGATTGGGCCAGTGCACGGTGCAAGGGACCCAATGGGGAACAGTGTCAGGCAAATGAGGGTAGCTAGATTGCGAACCAGCTTACCTTACTGGTAGTGGTGCTCGCAGCCCAATGTAAGTGGCACTTGAGTGTATAAGTAGGCTACAGGTAGAAGCAGCAACAGTTGTCTTTTTATAAGAATAAGGAAAAAAAGGGTGCAGGCCGCCCGGCATGCACCTGACAGGCAAAGAGCCTTTTATGTGGGCCTTTGCTGTGGACAGCGGCACAGCCTCTCGGCTGTTCCACTGGGAATGAAGAAGCGTGATCCCATCAATCAGGGGAACGCTAGTGCAGCCATAGAGGCGGTCTCACCAGAGGGAGAGCTTCGGAATGCAACAACTGCAGACTCTATGATAAGGTGGTGGCCATCTTCAAGGAGCAACTGCTTCAGTTGCTCCTTTCACTGTCACATCTCTGCATCGGCCTCCTGTTGCAGGAGGAGGCCGATGCCTCACTCCTGATGTAGCCAACTGCCTCATGTTGGGATTGAAATCCACGCAAGTCAGGTATCCCGATGGCCTTTAAAATGTCATTCCAGAGAAGGGTCTTCCAGTAAGAAGGCCATGCTGGGGCGGCCTGGGTCCTCGATCTGTCAGTTGATATCCAAGTGGCAGTAGCTTTGTAAGTGAGGGCTTTGCAGTGTTTGCAATCAGAAACACTGCACGGTTACCCACTGCCAGACTCCCGCGTGTAGGCACAGAAACAGGAATTGGAAGATGCAGACCTTGAACAGGCAAACTCGGTCAGCTTCTTGTGGCCTCAATTCTGTGGTCATGACCAGATAGCTTATGTATCAACTTTCTGTTAAACTTTCTGTTAAACCAGCGGCTTGTCCTTTCTGGCAATCTTGCACAGGCTCCAGGTAGCCTGCATCATTTCATACAAAATAGCAATAATGTTCTTCAGAAGGCACAGACTACTGCATTAGAAGAATGTCCAGCTTTTACTGGATCTACCAAAAGAGAGCTACGGGTAGTTTCATAGATGGCACTATTAAAGCTATCTGCTGATGCAATAGTCACAACACTCTAATAAAGCAAAGTGTGGACTCTCCAAACCTACTTGATCTAACTTGTTATAGAGACTTAAGTGACCAGTTGGGTGCTCTGCACGAAGCAGTAGAGGGCAGTCACAAGTGTAGCACACTATCAAATAAACTGGTCTAGTCAGTGGTGAATTTTTAATGATAGAACTAGGATGTTTAACAAAAGGTATTTCGAAGGGATTGTGTCCTCCGACGTATTCCTCATCTTAGATATCTCCTTCCAGCTCTGCTGGCCTGGGAAATTTTTTTCTCTAGAGGGCGCTGTGCGTCGACGTCCTCCGAGTCGATGTCCCTCGACAGCCGCCGTATCGACGTCATCCTGGCTGTAAAGGCCGCGCGCAGCGCCCGTTGCTCAGTTCCGTTTTTCCGCGCTTACTCAATGCCTCGGAATACCGTTGCTCAGTTTTGTCAGGTTAAACCTATTTACCTCGATTCGATCCGTACTCGATGGCTTCTTCGTCGGAACCGACAACTCCTCGATCCGGCTTCAAAAAATGCCGAGATTGTGGGAAAAAGATGTCGCTGACTGACCCTCACAGAGTTTCTCTGTGGTGTTTGGGAGCTGAACACCATTGTTCGGAGTGCGAGGACTGTATGTCCATGACAGCTAAGGCCCTGAAGGAGCGTAGGGGGAAACTGGAGAAAGGTAAGACTTTTAAAGCTTCCTCCTCGTCACCATTCGCTCTCCAGATCTCGGAGTGGGTCTCATCACTCCTCGAGATCGAAGCACTCGAAGAGGAGACGTCGAAGATCCCCTTCTCCGTCTTCCTCTTCCTCTGTGAGAATCCCGTGCCCCACGAAACATAGTTCCCGGGCTGAATGGGAGGAATTCTGCAAAAATATGAGCGTCTTCGAGAAAGCGGCCTCAACCCCCTCGAAGACTGCCGAGAGCGATGCGCTGTTCGAAAGACCCAAAGGTCAAAAACGCCGCTAGTTGCAGTACCCGGCAAAGGAAACCTCTCGAGCGCGTCACGAACCCTCGAGTAGGACTATGACCTCCAAATCTTCCTCGAAGGTTCCGTCGAGGTCGATGTCTTCGACGCCGTTGTCGAAGGGACCTTCGACACACAAGTCTGTCGACTCGACGCCAGCTTCGACATCGGTGTCAACGCCAAGAAAAGTCACGGTTACGACACACCCAGTGACTATCCCCAGGTCCTCGATGTCGATGGCTTCGAGATTGTCGAGCAGAATCCCAATTCTGTCAAGGCCTCTGCCTCTGCCTTTGTTTTCGACGCCACGCTCGAAGCCTTCGACGTCGGCGTCAACGACATCGACGTTTTCGAGGCCGATTATGACAAGTTCGGCACCCTCTGCCTTGGAAATGGGGTTTACACCCTTTATGAGTTCAGAACAATTGAGAACTATGTCCTCAATTATGGAAGAGGGTGAATTGTCTGAACAGGAAGACACATTTGAGTTGCAGGGACCTGTAACCCCAATTAGAGAGGAATTTTCCTCTGAAGAACGCAGGTTAAAGGATCTTCATGATTCCTTACATGAGGCAAGTGGGTTAGACACCTCCCCTGAGGTGGAGTTTGCTAGGCCAGACCCGGGGGAACACGCTGAAACCCCCTACAGAGCCTTAATGGCCAGGATCACAGAGTTTATGGGGTGGTCTACACCGTCACAATCTTTCCAACAAGATGACCTCACGGATATTCTTGACAAAGGCCCACAGGAGGATCCTGTGGTGCCTTCTCATAAAGCTCTTCAGAGGAAGATTATGATGAACTGGGAAACCCCAGATGTCGTACCGGCAGTAAATAAAAAACTGTCTACAAAGTACAGGGTATCCTCTACAGACCCGGAGTTTTTGTCGAAACACCCATCCCCAGAAAGTCTGGTGGTACAGGCAGCATCCTCTACCGATGTCAAGACGGCTTATCCTACCGTCCCACAGGACAGGGACGATAAAAAATATGATGCTATGGCAAAGAAAGTTTTTTCGGCACGTAGCATGGCGTTAAAATCTGTTAATGCTACTTGCACCCTTGCTAGATTCAGCCATACACTTTGGGAGTGTGCTTCTACAGCGGCTGACTGCATCCCGGAGGGTAAAGAAAGGGATGCGTTCCTGAATATTATACAGGACGGTAAAGACGCTATGTGCGAATCCCTCCAGACGGGCATTGATTCGGCTGACAGTATCAGCAGAGAAATGGCGGCAAGTACAACAACCAGGAGATTCGCTTGGTTGAGAAAGTCTGGTTTTGCCCCAGATGTGCAAGCCAGGCTCTTGAACATGCCATTCGATGGCTCTTCTTTGTTCGGGAAAAAGGCGGATGACAGTTTAGAGAAACTGCAAACTTCAAAAGCAGCAGCAAAATCCCTAGGCGCTGCAATCCGTCAGACACCTTTTCGTCCCACAGGAACCTCTGCGAGGGGCAAGTCCTTTCGCTTCTACTCCGCATTCGGAAGAGGTAGAGGACGACCGGCTCAAAGGGGACAAAGAAGAACTACCCGAGGTGGACGGGGTAGATATTCAAAAGCCGCAGCAACAGCAGGTGCCTCTTTACCATCTGCATCAGCCGCCCCAAAACCACTCTGAGGACTTCCCTCACAGGACACCTGTAGGAGGCAGGTTGACTCAACATCTGGCGGTATGGCAGGCTATCACGTCAGATGCTTGGGCATTGGAAACAGTTGCCCAAGGTTACTGCCTGCCTTTCCTACGTATACCTCAGAGTCATCCACCGGGGATAGCTCTCAGAAAGCTCCAGATCCGCTCCTCTTGCAGGAAATTTTGGACCTGCTAGAGAAAGGTGCCTTAGAACCGGTACCTGTAGCGGAGAGGAACAAGGGCTGGTACTCCCCTTACTTTCCCATTCCAAAGAAAGACTGAGGACTGAGACCCATCTTGGACATGCGAGAATTGAACAAATTCCTCAGGAAAGACAAATTCAAGATGGTCACTCTTTCTCAGATCCTCCAGGCCCTTCAGTTCCAGGACTGGTTGGTATCTCTGGACCTTCAGGACGCTTATTTGCATGTGCCTATCCATCTCAAACACAGGAAATACCTGAGGTTCGCAATTGGCAACTCTCACTATCAATTTTGAGTGCTGCCATTTGGGCTGACCTCCGCCCGAGGGTCTTCACCAAGTTAATGTCGGTAGTGGTGGCAAGTCTAAGGAGGGAAGGGATTCACGTCTACCCCTACCTGGACGATTGATTGATCAGGGCTGTTTCTTCGGAACAAGCTCAGATCCAGCTAAATCACGTGTGCCACACCCTTCACAGACTGGGCTTCTCCCTCAATTTAAAGAAGTCACAAATGATACCATCGCAGAGACTCCAGTTCATAGGAGCGATCCTGGACACTTCCCTGGGAAAAGCCTCGCCACCAGAGGTGAGGGCTCAAGATATTCTACAGATGGTTACCAAGTTCCAACATGCCCAACGTCTCCCAGGCTTCGACTTTTTGAGGTTGCTAGGCCTCATGGCATCCTGCATTTTCCTAGTGCCAGAGGCTCGCCTGAGAATGAGATCCCTCCAGTGGGCACTGAGGACTCAGTGGTCACAATTCTCAGGGAGAATGACGGATCTTCTTCAGGTTCCCGACAGGGTGGCTCGAGACCTTCAGTGGTGGGCCTGTCAGGAGAACATTCTGAAAGTAGAACAGTTTTGGCAACCCTGGCCGGAGATAACAGAAGTCACGGATGCCTCACTCACGGGGTGGGGAGCCCACGCCAACGACTTGACCATCAGCGGTCGTTGGTCTCCATCGGAGTCCAGACTACATATCAACCTGTTAGAGCTGAGAGCCATCAGACTTGCGCTGAAGGCGTTCCTGCCAGCTGTACAAGGGAAAAACGTCCTGATAATGACGGACAACACGGTGGCCATGCATTACCTCAACAAAATAGGAGGCGTAGGATCACTACCCCTGTGCAGAGAGGCGATGCAGCTCTGGTTTTGGGCAATCCAAGAAGGAATCTCTCTATCGGCAGTTCACCTAGCCAGAGAGAAGAACTTGACAGCGGACGCTCTGAGCAGGCAGAGCACAGTCTCCCACGAGTGGGAGCTAGCTCAGGAAGTCCTTCAAGAGATCTTCGCCCTTTGGGGAACCCCTCAGGTAGATCTGTTCGCCACCAGCCTCAACAGGAAGTGCGATCTGTTCTGCTCAAGGGAATTTCCCCCGAGAGGAGCTGTGGAAGACGCGTTCATAGTGGACTGGGAGTTTCCGCTTCTGTACGCGTTCCCACCGGTCCCTGTCATTCCTCAAATGATCAGGAGGTTGAGAAGATTCCGGAGAACCATGATCCTAATTGCCCCGGATTGGGCCAGGAGAAGGTGGTACCCGGACCTTCTAGACTTGTCCATCTGCCTTCCAATTCGACTTCCACTCAGAGAGAACCTACTCTCACAGAAGGGAGGTCAGGTTCTCCATCCAGACATCAAAACCCTCAACCTTCACGCTTGGCTTCTGAAAGGCTGAGGTACAAGGATTGGGACCTCCCCGATGATGTTATGGAGGTGTTGCTTTCGGCAAGGAGGCCAGCAACAAAGTCTTTATACCGCTGCCTTTGGAACAGATTTTGCAGCTGGTGTAGAGAACAGAATATCGACCCTTTTTCATGTGGTACACCAATGGTTTTGTCCTTCCTACTATATTTGACAAATTCAGGCCTTCAAGTTGGCACCATTAAGGGCTATCTCGCAGCGCTATCCATCTTTAAGCGCACTGCGGAAGAACCATCCTATTTCAAGTTACCCTTGGTAATACAATTTCTAAAGGGGTTAACCAATGTTTATCCCCTTAGACCATTCCAGTTTCCCCTATGGGATTTAAACTTAGTCCTAACTTTCCTGATGGGCACACCTTTCGAACCACTCCATTCTTGTTCGTTAAGATTCCTTACCCTTAAAACTGTTTTATTAATAGCAATTACATCTGCTAGAAGGGTGAGCGAATTACAAGCTCTTTCTTGTAAACCCCCTCACACTATCTTTCACAAAGAGTTCCTGCAAGTGAAGCCTAATTTCCTCCCAAAGGTGGTTTCTGAATTCCATATCACTCAGAAGATTACCCTACCATCTTTCTATCCTCCTCCTCACCCGGGGAAAGAGGAAGAGAGGTTACACAGGCTAGACCCTAGAAGGGCTGTAAGTTTTTACATCAGTAGACTAGCCAGGATAAGACAGGCAGACCAGCTGTTTGTAGGTTACGCAGGTCACAAGCTGGGGTTACCAATAACTAAGCAGACCATTTCCAGATGGATCATTCTAGCCATTCTGGAATGTTATAAACTGGCAGGAAAAGAGCCCCCTCAAAACCTTAGGGCTCATTCGACCAGAGGTATTGCAGCTTCATCGGCCCTCAAAAGAGGTGTGCCGGTTAAGGACATCTGTGCGGCCGCTACATGGTCGTCTGTCCATACCTTTACACGATTTTACAACTTGGATTCCTCCTCCAGTCAAGAGACTAGGTTTGGAAGGGCTGTACTGCATTCTATTCATCAATAGAAGACAGCATGAAGTCAGTACTCCCTCCTCCAATAATAGAATACTGCTATGGGAGCCTATCTAAGATGAGGAATACGTCGGAGGACACAATCCCTTCGAAGAACAAGTTACTTCTTACCTTGTAACGTTCTTTCGACGGGATGTTCCTCCGACGTATTCCTCATCGACCCTCCCATCCATCCCCGCATTTCTACTTCCCTTGTTGTTGCAGCTTACGCTCCTTCAGGGTGATTAGTTTAGTCCAGAAAGCATTATTGTGGGCTACAAAACGGAACTGAGCAACGGGCGCTGCGTGCGGCCTTTATAGCCAGGATGACGTCGACGTCGATACGGCGGCTGTTGAGGGACATGGACTCGGAGGACGTCGACGCGCAGCGCCCTCTAGAGAAAAAAATTTCCGAGGCCAGCAGAGCTGGAAGGAGATATCTAAGATGAGGAATACGTCGGAGGAACATCCCGTCGAAAGAACGTTACAAGGTAAGAAGTAACTTGTTCTTCTCTGGGACGGGGCAAAAACTGGTTGTGTATTGCTCGAACCATTTTTTAAAGCACAATTCCATTTTGGTGGTGTTCTTTCTCCCTAGATGTGTGGGTCTCCTAACCCTTTTGCTTGCTATGATAGTTTTTCACTTTTCTTTGTGTGACCAATTGGACTTCTTCTCAAGTCTCCCTTCCACTGCAGTTCTTTTTCTAGTGTGTGACTTGCCCTTAGTATTTCAGATAGCTACCAAGACTGTGGTGCTTTCTAAAGACCCCATTTCTGTCCCAGGATGATCACCCTGAAAGTGTTGTGTAGAAGGATGCTGCCAGATGTAATTTTAGTTTTGTCTACACCAGAGTCATAGCCACGTTTAACACACTAGTATACCAATACACCTACATAACCATTGAAGTACTAATTTTTTTAAAAATCTTTTATATCTGCTCCTGGCAAATTAGTTGTATGGCTTTTGTCTGTATGGGCGCCCCACCAGACATGGCCAACATGGACATGTTGATGTTGGGGCATCATGAGCTCTGAGTAAATAATCGATCAGTAGGTGACCCCTTGCATGCCTCAGATTGTTCCTGGTTTTACCTGAAGATTGCTGCGAAGGTGGTCTGCTTCTAAGCACCATGGTTGGACCATACTGACTGAAATGGACTCCTTTGTCCTATGCTGTGCATCCTGGTTATCCTTGCTGGTGTAATCCCATCCAGGCCTCTTCCTATACTTCTTGCCATTCTCCTAGCTGTCTGGCAGCCTAACTGAACTCTTACTCACCTGCAGTTGGTGGAACACTAATCACTCCCTTTTGGTCCAAGAGCCCAATTTAGGTGTCCCTCCTGTTTTAATAGGTTGCTGTTGTTCCATTTCCGCTCCATCGTGGGATCTTTTGGGTCGCCTCCAGCCATTGCCTCTGTTTTGGGACCCTTTTCTTGATGGCGGGCTGGACCCATCTGCTCCCCGGAGCTGACCTGTTACCCTTGCATGGCCCTGCAGTGCTCCTTTCTGCGTGATCTTTGTATATGAGGTGCCCTCCTTGTGGGTTCTCTAGTTGTCTTCTTATTTGGGCCTTCCTGGTCTTGGTGCTTGCAGTGTTGTAAACCCCTTAAAAGTGACTATAAATGGTACTTCCCTTAACTGAGACATTTTCCCTGAAGGCAAAATTGATTTTGTTTGTTTTTTGTTAGTATACTTTATATTAAAAAAAGAAACCCTGCAGTACACTCCTGCTCATAGAATATAATGATATTACTGTAGCAGGATTTGGTTATGTTCCTAATTATTGTGCAGGGTTTACTGGGACCTATTTAGGCACACTACTCTGCATCTCTAATTTGACCCTTTGGGCTGGTTTCCTGATTTTTAACCCCTATCCCCCTTTCTAGGAATCATATAGGCCATTCTTGGCTTGAGGTGGGATCTTTCATAACTCTTTAAAATAAACAAAGTATATAGGAAAAACACAGTACAGTACTTATTTGACCATTTGTTTTCATTCTAATGCAATACTAAATACATGGTATGTGTATTTTGTGTGGTGTGTTTTTATTGTGCATGTGTATTCTTCAAAGCATACTTCACTGGCCACCCCCTCCTAGGAGTGAAACTGGGTGACTCTGTGAAGTTAGCCTTTTAGAGTGTTTTCGGTGTAACGTGGTGGACACCCTGTTTTCCTAGTAGGGATATGCCTCCTCAAACCACTTGCCAAAGGACTCCATATTCTTTTTTTTTTTATTAAAGGGGAGGTACAATTTTACTTTTTCCCCTAATTGTTCCTTCTCTGATGAGTGATCAAATACGATATGTGCCACCTGTTGGACCCCAAGAGCCTCCATGTTTGGAGACACCTTGTACCTGACATTCCCTGAACAGGTGTCCTTTCGTTGCCGGATGTGGGGGCTGTACTAGTTGGTGGCAGCCTTTATCTTTTCAAGGTGTATAGTCTCACTGGTCCCACATGGGGCAGTGACCTTGCCTCCCTTGCCCTCTCTCCCTAGACACCCTGTTAAAAATCCAGTCTCGGGTGTCCTGTAGCAAACAGTGTACCTCTGAGAGTAGTTGGGATAAGAGTTTGATCACCTATAGTCTCCACCGGCCTTGGGGTTGCAATCAATGAAAATACATTTTATTTAGCACACCGGGTTACTGCTTTAGTAACCCGTAGTGCCCATTAGCTGCCCTCGCTTTGCTCAGGCCGCTAACTCAGGCTGCCGGGCCATTAACATGCGTTCCAGCCCTTGGAACTGGGTGCTAACTCCACACTGGTGGGTATGTCGCGTGTAGTGAGCAAACCGTAGAAGTAAACTAAGAAAGGAGCTGCAAGAGTAGTCCTAGAAATGGAGGTCACAAAAGTGGGAGCAGGCGGTTCCTTGGGAGCAGCATAAGCCAAAATGATTTCTCCCACATTGTTGTATGTCTGCATTCTCGATACCCGAACTCGCAAACCATATACCTGAGCGTTGCAAATGTAAACTTAAAGCAGAGGTACAAGGACAAGCTTGCATGCTCTTATCCCTGACCACCTACTATGAAAATTGGTTTCTCTTATTCAGCCTGCACACAATGGTACTAAAATGTTCAGCAAAGCTGCACGGCAGAAATTACTTGTACGACTTTCAGCCAGGAAATGTTTGTATTCCTTCCTTCCACTTGGTCACCTTAGTCTATCATGTTTTAGTATATGTTCCTCCCATGCCACCTTTGACGTGCAAACTCAGGCTTGCACACTCAGTCAATGCTTTTAATATGTTTGTTCAGATCACCCATGGCCTGATTGTGTGAATGGTATTCTAAAAGTGATGGGGGTGTCCTCACGATATGAATCTTGGTGAAAAAGGCATAATCTTGAACCCCAAGACCTTACTTTTTGATGGTAAGTAACTCTTTGCTGATACGTTACGTAAGTGCAAGAAGGGGAGGATAGCTCAGGAGCAACATGCTTGCCTTTGAAGCAAGACGTTGCAGAGCAATACAGGTTTGATCCCCGGGTCTGCACTTAGAAACCTTGGGGTATTAGGCGTGTTATAAATAACCTATCATATCATAAATAACCTATCATAAGACATGATAATGGCCACATTGCTTAAGTCAACACCCAGGATTCATGCATATGCCCAACCCTTAATACTTTCACTAAACCTCCCTTTGACTGCATTGATGAAAATGGAATATCGTATACCAACTCCGCAGAGCACATGCAGATCCTTCTGATTGACTGGGGACTACGACAGCGACCATGAAAACCTACACTCTACCATACTGTTAGGTTTCCATTTATGGGTCATTTTCGCTCCAGTTTTGAACCCCCCCCGACCTTTTGCTGTTGTCTGGCCATCTTAGCCTGACTTTTGTTCTGAGGAAACTGACATGCCTTGGGACAGTCAGTACTGGGAGACTTTGTTTCTCTTAGTCTTTAACTTTGTTGCTAGTTTCTAGCAACATTTTATCAGTGCACAATGTACCTTCCAGTAAAGTGCGTTGGGGTCTCTTTTACATTTTTGAGGCACCCTCAAAGGATTTTTCGTGAATGTACAGGTGTGCCTTGGACAGAGCTGCTGGCAGCTGTTACTTTTTGTGTATTTTCAACTCTATTCAATGGTCCATACCGGGTTTTCCCCGCTTTTCTCGGGACAGTGGCCAGTGCCTAAAATGGCCATGCCACGATGTCCTTTGTTCTATCCTTTGGCCATCTTGTCCCTTTGCCTTCCCCAGGGCAAGCAGACTGGGGAATTCCTTATTTGGTTATGCAGACCCCCCACAAACCAAAGCTTTCGCGGGCTTCTGCATGCCTTGTGTGTGTGCCGCCAGGATGTGGGCTGGAACAGTCTAGTTCCAATACACATCCTGGGTGCCACCACCATGGTCCGTGATTGGTCCAAGTCTTGGATGGCCTTATGTGAGCAGATCTCTCATTTGGTTTCTCTTTGTTTTGGCGCACAGGAGATTTTGGATAAGAGAAGGCATCTTAGTAAAGGGGCCAAGTATCCTGAAGACCCACTGGAAGCTTTGGCACCCTAAGCCCCCTGTCGTCCCGTTGGACCCCCAGTTTCTGATCGAACCTAGAAGGTCTGCAAAGGCGCTTTGACCCATTGGAAAAGTGGGACCAACTATTCTCAGCACCTCCAACTTACCCTACAATCGAGCCTGCTTGGAAGTGTCCCTGGACCGCCGAGTGAACTGACCAGCTCGTACTGGACCTTTGCCCTGGAACCGTCGCCGTCTTGAGTTGACACTTGAGCATTTGGAGACTGTAAGCTCTGGGTTTAAGGCACTCTCCTGCCGGGATTCGTACACCTTGCATTCCTAGGCCTGGAATTAGGAGGGTACACCTGAACCAGAGCCTACGTAGTCACTGTCGCACAGCTGTAGTGACTAACTTTGTAGGTGCCTTGCTGCTGTGCCCTCAGACTCGCTGCAGCAGAATTGGCCTGTTCCCTTCATCCGGAGCGGAGAAATCCCCACTGTCACGCCATGGAATCATCCCTGGAACGCAGCCCCTGAAAGCTGCAGAGCTGCGCAACTGAAGGAATTGAACATGCGACGGAAGTGGACTCGACGGCCGAAGTTTGGTCTGGAATGTGCCGAGGGTCAGTGAGTACTTGCAACCCTTACCGGTGGCCCATGGCGCATCCATCCATTTCTACGCACAAGTGTCCCCTGTGGGCCACTCTTCTTTATCGAGGTAGCCTTTGCTACCGAGCTGTTCCAAACTCTTGGATCTTGTTCTGCCCTCTTGGAGACCCTCCTCGAATAGTGGGAACTTATTCTTCACTGCCTTACCCCCCTTCCTGAGTCGCTATAGCCCCTGCAAGAGACCCTGTTTTGAGTCAACCGCATGATTGCGTGCACCAGCAACAAAAGTACTTTAGCGCTCAAGGCTCCACTCATTTTAGGGACTGGACACAAATGCCTTGCCAACAAAGTACCCATGTATCTCACTCACAAGAAAGCATTCAACCAGACGCACTCGCTCCCTATACCAACTGCCCATTCCTAGTTTCAGGCGCATGAGAGCGGGAGAATCCAGTTTTCCGGTAATGGCATCTAAGATTTGGAACTCTACCTCCATCACTCGGAGCCAAACAATCTTACTGGGTGTTCAGGAAGCAACTCAAAACTTTGCTCTTCAGTGCAAACAATTTGCAGAGGTAACCATGGGCTCAAAGAACTTTGTGCACCTGCCACAAGAAATCGCACAGACCTGCATGAATTCTCATTCTGATATATATGGTCTACATTAATCAATTTGCTTGCCTTAAATATATGCATTAGCGGGGGGGCTTGGCCAGCGAGCGCGCGATGAAGACGTGAATCTTCGGCGCTCCCGTGGCCGCCTGAAACATCCTGCACAATCCTGCCATATGGATCGTGTAAAAGCAAAATAAAGATAACTCTGGGCGGCGGAACCTCGGAGCAATACCCGGCGGAGAACAGAGCTAAGTTCGCAAAGGGAAATACGAGATATCGGCGTTGGAAGTTTCGCCCGGGAACTTCCCGAACAAGATGGCCGCCGGCAAGACCCGCTGAAGCGTAACGGGGATTAGCAAATGCAGCCCACAAGCCCCAACAGCTGAACGCAGCAGCCGCGCCTAGCATCCCAGGGCGTTCCGAGGGTGCGCCGCCACCAAATCCTGTCATCTGTCCCCGGTACAGCTGGGGCGGGGAAGACCAGAGTGGGCGAGCCCCCGGCCTGCGACATCGGTTGGGTCTGCTGCCAGAGCCGCGTGGGGGACGGGGTGCGGAGAACTCGACACCCCCCTTCCCCCCCGGAGACGGAGCGGATCCCCCCAGAGGGGGAACCCGAGACAGGCGTTGACAGCTCAGAATCCAACCTTCCGCCCCCCGGAACTAAAGCGAACGGTCACGGGCAAGCCGCCATGCGGGACCTGCCAACTCGAATCCGGTGTGCCCATAGGGAGTGCCCCTGGAGGAAACAATAACGTACACACAATGCGGGCAGAAGCATACTGACATCTCCAGTGCGCAAAAGAAGCCAATCCTGTTGAACGGGGCCTCTTCCACTGGCACTGACAGATATACGGGGCCCTACACAAAGCAACACCATGGGCAAAGAAAAGAGCAGAAAGACCTCGACACAAAGCACCATGGACCAATACGCCACAAGCACATCCACTATACAGGGCACTGAGGACCATGGAGTGACCCCTCCCCCTGCCAGACGAGACCCTCTCGCTCAAGGATGTGATGGCTGCCATCGCCAGCTCCCGCTCCTCGGTGGAGCAAAAAATGGACGCCATCTCTACCGAGGTCTCATTCCTCCGCCATGATCTCCAAAAGCTGTCATCCCGAACTGGGGAGGCGGAACAACTTATCTCCGGTGTGGAGGATGGCCTCGGTGGGGTACACCAACAACTGGCGCAAGCATTAACTAGATTGAAAACCCTGGAGGCCCGAGTGGATGAGGGCGAAGGCAGGTCCCGCCGCAACAATATCCGCATCCTGGGACTGCCGGAACGCGAAGAGGGACCCAGCATGGAACTTTTTCTGGAGGAATGATTGGCAGACCTGTATGCGCCAAAGACTCTCTCGAACTTTTTCTCGGGGGAACGTGCACACCTCATACCCGCAGGCCGCCCGACCCCGGGTGCACCCCCAAGGACAATCATAGCAAGGCTGCTCAATTATCGAGACCGGGACGCCATCTTACAAATGGCCCGAACCAAAGGGACAATGACATATAACGGAGCCAGAATTGCCTTCTATCCAGGTTACACCCGCGAGGTCCAGAAAGCCAGACAACCCTTCGAGCACCTTTAAAAGGAAGCTCCATTCCACGAGCACCTTTAAAAGGAAGCTCCACTCCATGAACGTGAGATGGGCTGCTGTTCCCGGCCCAGTTAAAAATCCGGCATGAAGGTAAAAGCGTCCACTTCACCGATCCTCAGGAAGCCTGGAAATGGGCCGAGACCCACATCGTAGGGGACTGGACCGCACCCGTTCAAAACCGCAGAGGTAGACCAAGACCCCAACCACGGGGAGAGGGACCCGCCCAACGACCCATACCGGGGATCCCAGCGGACCCGGACGAAGACCGCGATCCCTTACAAGGTCCCTGTAACAGCCATGTTGGCCAGAGAGGGGAACTCGCAGTACCATCAGTACCCTCGACCATCGATCTATTTCTTGGCAACCATTTGCAATGCAACGTCCCTCCCGGGTCGACACCAGTGATGGGAAGCCGTCGCTCCCACACAATTGATCAGAGAGCCACACACTGCCATCGCTAACACACCATTCCATCGGCGGACACCACGCCCCTGATCCGAGTTACCAGACCCGCAAGCGAGTAGTAAGTTGGTGGGAAGGTGACCACAGTTCACATTAAGTTAATCTGGCGACACTGTTTTGAGCGCCAGTAGAGTTTGGGCGACAGATACTTCATGTTTGGGAGGAGTATGGGGAGGGGGGAAGGGATACAGTTCTACGTTAGTTACTTTCCGGGTAATCACACTATATCCACACTGATCAAGATGCCACCGAACACACCATATCCGATGCCAAAGCCTCCACCTCACACACACGCTACATCTCCACGGCCAAACGCACCATGCACCCATCTGGCACAACACTCCAGATCACTAGACAGCAATGACCACACAGCGCCAAGATGACCCCACTTATGGAAATGCACTAGCCCCAACGACACCCCACGAACGCCACAGGTCACTCAAAATAATTACTTGGAACGTAAACGGCATGGGCTCAAGTATCAAACGCCGATTAGTCACGCAATTTCTTAACAGACGCTCTCCCGACATAGCCCTCCTTACCGAGACCCATTTAGCAGGTTCAACCTGCCAGTTCTTTCGCAGAACTAATTACTGACTAGCATACCATGCAGGGTATACGATGGGCTCCCGGGGCGCCCTGATCCTTTTACATAAGCGACTCCCGTTTGATCTATCTGCTGTGGTACAGGACCCCTCGGGCTGTTTTGTGATGATCCGGGGCGTGCTGAGGGGAAAGACAGTGGCCATTCTAGCGATATATTCTCCGCCGGGGTTGGGGGAGGGTCTCCTGAGGGAGGTGATGGCCCTGATGGCACAACAGCAAGCAGAGGTGTGGATTGTGGGTGGGGGGGATTTTAACGATGTTATGTGCAACACACTTGACCGGACCCACATCCGCAGCCGGAACCCAGACCGTCCCACATGGCTGGCGACCTTCACATCAGCGCTTGGTCTGAGTGACGTGTGGAGAGAACTCCACCCTACAGACCAAGTATTCTCCTTCCACTCGGGGGTCCATGCATCCTTATCCAGATTGGATTACCTCTTCCTCCCGGCCCCAGAAGGGTTATATCAGCAGATTTCCATCCCCGGGGCATATCAGACACCTCTCCCCTGGAGGTGACGCTCCGTACGGATCGTCCCTTGCCGCCCAAAACATGGCGGCTAAATGGCTACTACCTGGGCCTCCCCGAGTTCGTGGAGCACATCACTGACAAATCCAATTAATTCTTTGAGATAAATACAGGCTCGGTAGAGGACCCTGTGAAATTATGGGAGGCGCATAAAACAGTGCTTAGGGGGGAAATGACAGCCTGGATCTGTAACCAAAAGAGAGAACATCACAGGAGGGTGACGGAGGCAGAGGAGGAAGTAAAGAAATGGGAAACCAGAAATATATCGAACGCTTCCCCGCAAATGCACCACTCCCTCCTGAAGGCTAGAGCATCACTCCATAACACGGCGCTTGATAAGGCACGGCAGGCACACTGGGAATCAAAGACGAGAATTTATGAGCAAGGGGACAAAGCCGGCAAACTATTGGCATTGCTGGAAAGACGGGATGAGGGGCACAGACATGTCAGACAGATCACCGATGGCCCGAACGGGCCGGCCCAAACAGACCCAGAAATAGCGGAGGCCTTTGCCAATTTCTACAGTACGCTTTACGCCGCCCCAACGGTCCCCACAGACGCTTCCCCCCTGGATGAGATCGTGCTTCCGCAATTATCGGAATTGCAGAAAACTCACTTAGACAGGGAATTAGATGAAACCGAAATAGCGGAAGCCTTGAACCAGCTACAATCCGGGAAGACACCCGGCCCAAACGGCGTCCCGGCCGAGACCTGGAAGAAATTGGGCAGCAATAAGATGGCCGCCCCCCTCCGGGATCTATTCCTCGCCGCTAAAGAACAGGGCACCCTCCCACCGGATCTACGGACGGCCACCATAGTGGTCATTCCCAAAAAAGGCAAACCCCCCCCCGCCCCCCTAATCAGTGCACATCGTATAGACCGATATCGCTTCTCAACAGCGAAACAAAAATCCTTGCCAAAGTACTGGCCAACAGGCTCCAAGGGGTAATATTCTCACTGGTCCATCAAAATTAATGCGGCTTCATGCCGCAAAGATCGACCAGAATGAACCTACGCTGATAACAGCTGCTTTTGGAAGAGGCCCCGACCCTAAACACTCCACTCGCACTCCTCGCAATAGATTTCGAGAAAGCGTTTGATTCAGTGGTGTGGGCTAGCCTCTGGGCAACTGTGAGGCGCATGGGCATCAGCGAAACGTTCCTTAGCTGGATTCAACTCCTATACGAAACCCCACTAGCTACAGTTAGGGTGAACGGCTGGACCTCCGGGACCTTCCCGCTGGGCAGAGGCACCCGGCAGGGCTGTCCTCTGTCTCCTCTCCTCTTCGCCCTAGCCATCGAACCACTGGCCCGATGGCTCAGACAGGTCGCCACGTGGTCCGGATTCCTTTGGCCAAATGGACGGGAGGATAAGCTTTCCCTTTATGCAGACGACCTATTACTCTACCTGAGTAACCCAGGCCAAGCATGCCCAATCATAACCCAAATGTTAAAGACCTATGGAGACTTCAGTGGCCTTAGAGTAAACTGGGGGAAATCCAGTTCTCTTCCCAGTAAAAGGGGATGATCTGGCAATCCCCCGGGACTCCCCATACCGAATAGAAAGAGACGGCTTCCGCTATCTGGGCATATGGGTCTTCGGGGTTCTCTCAGACTATGTGCATCACAACCTGCACCCACTGATGGCCCGCTTCGCGGGGGATGTACAACACTGGATGCACCTCCCCCTCACACTCATGGGAAGGGCGGCCCTCTTCAAAATGATGGCACTTCCACGGTTTCTCTACGTACTGCAGAACGCCCTACTGGCCATACCAAACTCGGAATTTGTCCGGGTGCAACGCCTCCTCAGGGAATTGATATCGAAGGGGGGGGGCAACCTCGAATTGCGCTGACCACGCTGCAGCGATCGATCTGGGAGCGTGGGTATTGGTGTCCCACACCTGAAGTCCTACTACTGGGCCAGCCAACTAAACATTGTCAATTACCTCCTCCATGGGGACCGTGACCTACCGCACATCAGAGCAGAACTACCCTTCAGGCAAGATACCCCACCACTCGCAACAATGTATCAACGCCTATCCAGACCCCCCCGCACAGACAATGTCCTCTCACATCGCGATCGTCTGGCGGCAGGCACACAAGCACATAGGCTGGGGGAACAAGATTACCATGGCACAACCACTATACAATAACCACATGCTGACGGAAGTGTGGAAGCTGCCCGCCTGGACCCGGTGGGTGAGGGCCGGAATAACCACGATAGGAAATATCTTAACAGAGGGCTCTATTCTTTCGTTTGAAATGCTTCAGCAGGGATATGGTATTTCGGCAGCAGAACACTACCATTACACACAATTATCACACGCACTTAGTGGCCACAGGCAAGCACTTGCTGACGCCCCCGACTACACACCCCTGGAACGCAACTTACTTCCACAACACATCCCCACCAAGGTGACCACCACCCTATATAAAGCTATTAATGCATTTGCTACCCCGGAGCTGACCAGCCTCAAAGCCAGATGGGAGCGGGATGTCGGGGACATTGAGCCTGAGGACTGGATCCAGGTTCTCATGCATCCACGTGAAATCTCTATAGACTCCAGAATAAGACTGGTACAGCTAAAGATACTACATAGGGTACACTACCCCCGAGTGGCCCTTTTTGGTTGGGGAAGGGCAACGGATCCAAACTATTTGAAATGCTGGGGGGAAGAGGGCACCTTCATCCATCTCCTTTGGGACTGCCCTAAAATGAAGACATTCTGGACACAATGCTTACAAATTTTGGAAAAAGAGCACTGGGTTTACACGATAGAACTGCGACCCGCAATAATGTTACTGGGGGCCCCAGATGAGAACATCTCAAACAAATGGGAGGGCATTCTTCTCTCCACAGCAATGGGCCTGATAAAACGTGACATTGCACAGAAATGGGGAGCCCCGGAGTGCCCGACGGCGGCTCAGTGGTCCAATGAAATGGACATCTGCGCGGCGAAAGAACTCAGAATTTATACAGCACGGGGATGCCCGGCAAAGGCCACTAAAATCTGGGGAAAGTGGGAAGAACATGTGACCTGAGATCGGTCTGAGGGGTGGGAGAGCGGGAAGCGCAGGAGCACAACATGGACGTGGCAAAGAACTTATTACTGGACTGGTGATGTACAGAGTGGCAAGAGATGAACAGATCGACGATCGACCCGGCAAAGGGAGACGAAGGGTGGGGGGAAACAGTTGGTATGTTGTAGGAATGTTCAAAAACTTTCAATAAAATGTTATTTAAAAAAAAAAATGTGCATTAGCGCCTTGATGCCTAAAGGTTTAGTGTGCTCGATGAATGTGAAAATAAATATATAAAAATACATTTTTATTTGTTTCTAGAAGAGCTTACATGGATTTAATTGCAGTGTGTGTTTATCATACGTTTCTCTTGTTTGGTCCTGCAGGCCGAGAGATGACCACAGCCCATCAGTATGGTATTGCTGGTGGAGTGTCCTTACCTTTCTTCTGGGTGGCCGGTGCTGGCTCTGCTGTCTTTTGGGTTATAGGTGAGTGTTCTGTATGCAAACATTTTCTTCATTTTTAATTCTAGGAAAGGTTGTCAGACTGGCTAAAGTGTCTTGTCTATTCTTCCTGTGGCATATTAGGCATGATACCCCTACCTCATAGGGCAGGATAATTTCAACATTATTCCTGGAAGCCAGCTCCACAGTTTGAAGACAACTGCACTAACCACTGCATACATGCTTATACCTACACCAGCACGTGCTCACACGCATACCTCAGCACATGCAGGCTAGCACTGAGTCCACTGCATGTGCCCTGAGCGCACATACCCAACTCTCTGTTGGGACGTGCTCCCCTTTCGCACCTGTCCCGGGAGGATAGCTCAGCGGCAACGTGTTCGCCTTGGAAGCAAGATCACACGAAGCAACACAGGTTCGATCCCCAGGTCCGCGCTTAGAAACCTCTGGGTATTAAAGGCGTTATAAATAACCTATCTTATCGTATCATGCCAATGTCTGACCCTTCTTGCACGCATCGCCCACACCTTCTGCCCGTACATGTGCCAGAGCCACACAGACCTCTGTCACAACTGCTTGACTGTCCACTGATGTACCTGCTTGTGCCAGTGCCTTCACAAATGCCCACACCAATATGCTTGTGTGCCCACGTATCAACACCACTCTTCCAGCACCCATCCACGTATCTGTGCCATCGCCAGTTTGCCCAGGCGTGTGCTTCCTGCCTGAGCACACATCACTCTTGACATCTGTCTGCATGCATACCCACACCACTGGCTGCCACTACTTGTTTGCACGCATGCCACTGCACCAGTCCCTGACACGCTTTGCTTGTGTGCCCTGCCACACCACCTTGCTTGTCTGCTTGCAAAACAGGAATTTTGGACAGGTTTATTTACATTTCAATGGATATTTCTGAAACCGGTTGTGGGGCAGCCTTCGGGGAGGGGAGTGGCCTTGCGCGACCTAAAGATTTAGATTTTATTGGGATTTCAGGACAGGCTCTTTTATAAATATACTGGAGTTACAGGCCATTTATGTAGCTATCAAAGCTTTTCTTCCCTATACTTAATTCTGCAGGTTTTTGATACTCATGGAAAACACTACTTTTATTTCCCGAACAAACTGGCCAACAAGGTCACCTATGTCACCTGGTCTTTAGCAATGGTGTAAAGCCAACAATGTCTCTTTTATTAATTGCCACCGTTTAGAGAAGAGCTCAGTGTTTAACTGGATAAGCTCAGCAGTAGGAGCCAAGCTCCACAGGAATGGGAATGATTTCAGTCTAGACTGAGCCACAGCTTCTCTGTGGGGGTCTGCACTCCTAGATCTACGCGCCACACCAGTTAGAAAAACATGTCCTCTTTATGCATCTTGGCGGGGGCTAGAGGAAAATCCTATTATAGATGCATTCCCACCGCCCGTGGTTATTCTATCCTCTCTGCATTCCTCTTCTACCCCTTAAGTTGCAGTTGCTGAGCAAGCTAGTTGCGTGTGCCACCTGCTTTTGTAAGCCACTCTTGGACCAGCAGGCTTTGGTTCATGGGTCTTCTGGGACTGTCCGCTCCTCGTTTCTTTTTGTCTTCCAATGAAGAGGGTTCTCCTCTAACAAAGAGAGGGATGAAGTCTCCTTTCATCTCCCGTTCCCCGCTCCCTTCTCTGCTTAGCTGCTCGGGTCATGAGGAAATTAATTTAGGGTACTCTGGCCTTGAACATCCAGGCAACCAGGAACAAATCTACAAGGGCTCAATAGAAGAGCAAGTAGACAGGATTGTTAAAGCACTTTGGATTAAGGCGCTATATAAATAACACCTCATTATCATTATTGGTGTGTGCAAGTGTTCCCCCGCAGAAAGCCTCTCCGGATCATGTGCTTTCCTTCAGATCTTACTTGCCAGGTTCGGATATCAAACTTGATTCATGCAAGGCTTCTCTTTCAGCTGTTGTAGTAATTCCTCAATGTTGGATCCGACTCCTCACTTGCCAACTTGGTGCTCAAGAGATCCTTTATGCCTCTAGTCCAACCTTGCGTTTCCTGGGAGCTGGATGTAGTCTGGCCATTGGGCCACACTGCTTGAACCCATAGATTTAGGTGACCTGTCGGTATCTTTGAACATTGTTTTCCTCATGGCAGTTCCGCTTGCCTCAGGCCAGCAAACTATAAGCTCCTTAGTAAAGGACTTTAGTCCTGTAATAAGGCAGTCTTGATCACACACCTGGTGTTTCTCACTAAAATTATCAATTTCAGATCCACCAGGAGCTTCTCCCTGTATTTTTGCTTGACCCGCAGAAAGAAGCTGAACACAATCTACTTGTTGGTTGTGGCCCTCATGTTTTAAATGGAACATGGTAAAGTTATGCATTCCTTGGAGCATCTTGTTGCTCCTTGCAGTCCTACAAGCGGTGTACCAGCCCCTTTTACTCCCTAAAAACAGGCAAATACTCTTAGCAATAAAAGGGATTAAAAATAATTCCAACACAAAATAGGAGACATTGTACACATAGGAGCATGCCCCTTACGTCCTCCCACCCAGCTCCAAGGAAACATTGAGAGGAGAGCTACAGGAAGGTGCACTAGGACTGCCTGATTTTAAGGCAAAAATTCACCTGAATTGCTGTGTGCAAAGAAATGCAGAAACCTCGATCTTAGAATTCAGCCCTAAAGGCTTGTACTCTCACTTGGTCCGGGCAAAGGCAGCATCCATGGCCTTTCAGCGGCATATGCCATTATAACAAATGTGAAGGGTGATTCCATGTGCCACGCCATATGCTTTCTCCAAGCAGGAGTTGATGGCTGTTGGTTAAAAGCGGATGCCCAATTTAGACTCTAGTTCTTGGAAAGGAGTTTTGTCAGACTGTACAATCCTTCTATTGTTTGTGTGGTCATTTTGATGTCCATCCATCCTTTTACTTGGAGTGCTTTGAAATCTCCCGCAAGTATGGAGGAAAGAGGAAGAGGCATTGGATTAAAAAGTTACTCACAGAGTCTAAGATGGCCGCAGAGGAGTGAAGGTGCACTCCTGTAAGCTCCCAGTCAGGCTTTAGAATGGAGATTGAGCAGGATCAGAGCGGTGAAAAGAATACGAATCTCAGGCTGGATTAGTGAACGGCACCTAGAGGGAGCCCGGTGTACGCAAAAGGTGCAGAAGAACGCAAGGTCTGCTGTAGGAAACCTTCGGAGAGGAACGGACACGCGCCACAGGACTCAGAAAGAACAACATGGAGCAGAGTTTGGTGAGTCGCAGCCTCGGAGGCAAGCAGAGGAACGGTAGAAGCTAGCCGTGAAAGTGGAATCCTCTGGCGAGGCTGACGTGCGAAGCAGCCAACCCCCGTGAGCAGGACGCAGGAACTAGCAGAAGCTTTCAGACCAGGTACGCGCCATGGAGGAAGTGGGAGAAGAGGAGCCCTTCCAACGCCAAGCTCTGGCAAGAAGCAGAGAAGGGGTTGAGCACCCCCGACGATGAGAAGGACCCCCTCGGGGGACAAGCATATGCCGCAGGAGTGTGGCCGGCGGGGGTGATGACACCGCTCTAGCTCCACGCGGAGCCCTGAGATAGAAACGCTCAATGGGGAATGGAGCCAGAGGGACAAGCCGCACCAGCATTACACGGCACAGCAGTGGGGCCAGGAGACGGTTACACCCGTGTGAAGTGGGAAATAAATTGAGCAAGCCACACTGGCATTTTGTGGTAAAGCAGTGCTCGCACCCGGTGAGGGATGAATGAAACATTAAAACACCAACGCTCAGGGAGGACAAGAGAAGCTCCGGGAACAGCGCTTACAGCAAAGGAATTACGACATTCTTTCCCTACGTTCTGAATCTCACAGCGTTCAACACAACATGGGAGTTTAAGGTGACAAAGAGCACGGCAGTGTGCAACGTATGGGCTGCAAGAGCAGGACAAAGTGCACAACGCCAGTAAGTGGAGCTGGGAGTGGATTCTACACTTGTAAAGTGGTGCCTGTAAAATAAGGGAAACGGAAGTATAGACCAGGAATGGTGGCAGGATAAAAACATTGACCCCAAAGAGGGAGAATCTAAGAGGCTGGGGCAGCTGGTCCCAGAGGACATAGCCCACTGGGCAGCAACAGAAGCTCAGGAGGGCAAGTTGAGAGAAGCAGCAACACTGGGGCGGTGAGGTGGTGGTAAACATTGGGGAGAGTGAGGAAGGAGGGCAGAATTTAAAGCACAAGTTTACTTGCAGATGCCAGGACCAAAAGGGAAACGGACCCCGGGGCCTCAGCCATCAAAGAAAAACCAAAAGAAGAGGCAATTAGAATGATACTGGCATAAAGACTTGGTAGGGCCAGGACAGAAGGAGCCGCTTTGGCTGGCGGAGCAGGAGGAGGACACACGGGGGACAGGGGAATTGGCACTAAACAAAGACGACCTACAAAAGTGCTTGATGGGCATGGAGAAGAGAATCCCAGCTTCCTTTCAACAGCAGATCGGAGGCTTGAAAGAAGATCTGAAGGATGCAGTAAAAGAGCTTTGGGACGACATCAGTTCCTTGGGGAGTAGCGTGACTTAAAGGAACAGGGGCTGTCCGAAATGGAAAAAGAAGTACGTCAGAACTCGTAACTATTGGAACAGATTGCCTCCGCCACACAAAGCATTGAAATACAAACCGAGGAATTGGAAAATCATTAGAGACTTTCAAATATCAGGCTCAAAAGCCTGACGGAGGCAACCCCAGATGGGGACTTGAAATCCACAATCCAAAAATGCTTCGCCACCTTGCTGACGGATAGCACACCGGAGGAGATGCGCACAGACCGAGGAGTGGAGAAGGGAACCGGCCCAGAGACATCCTAGCAGTACTGGCATCGTACGAGGAGAAGGAGAAAATACTTAAGGCTGCAAGACGACAAGAGACGATACCAATAAATGGCTCAGATGTCAGCCTATTCCAAGACTTGGCGACGTCCACCCTGCAGAAAAGGAGAGCGATGGGCCCAGTGACCAGGAAACTGCAGGGAAAAAAGTCCCATATAAGTGGACATTTCCCTTCGGCTTACTATTCCTTTGGGAAGGGGCAAAGAGAGTCTTGGGGCTGGAAGCATAGGAGGCAGCCTCGGAGAAGAGAGTGAGCGATGCACGCCGGTGAGAACCTAAGCCTTGGGAATGGTCCTCCGGAAATGGGAAAAGGGGAGAGAAATTGAAAGGCCCAAGACCCATGATATGAAGAAGAGACGCAACAAGCAGGGGCCTATGAGTGGCAAACGCTCAAACGAAACGGAAACTGTTGGAGGAGGTGAGGGGTGCTTAATCGGGCATGTTGATGAACAGTAAAGTCGATCCAGAAGTATGGTGGCCCGGCGGGGAGGAAGTGAGGCACCACTTGGAATTGAAAAGGTTAGAGTAACCTAGGGGTCCGGGTGAAACATGCTTCAGTGCCCATGAGGTGGGAAGTATCCAAGGATACAGAGTCAGACCTGAAAAGTGGGGGTTGGGGGAGACGGTTCGGAGGAGGAGAAGGGAGGGTGGCAAGAGGGACCACATTCAACCAGGCATACAGCAGACAAAAAGGGCAAGATACACCAGGCACGCCGGGACCAGCGGAGGAGTATGACAAACTAATGACTACGCCGATACTGATTTTTTTCACATAATGTAAGGGGCATGAATAAGCTGGTGAAACGGAAGAAGGTCCAAACGCAGTTAGAGATACAACGCTGACATATTCCTAATACAAGAGACACACATACGGAAAGAAGACAATGTCATGATGCCTACCCCTGGGGACCCAGACCAAGTCCAGCAACCCCGGAAGCAGGCATCAAGTTACCCCCGCTAGGGGCTATTTGGGTGCAGTCCTGGCGCCTATGGCGCCAGGCTCATATGGAGAGTAGGTCCTGGCGCCATAGGCGCCAGGCTCATAGATTAAAACTTACCTGATGCAGACCATGCTACAAGAGCTCCAAGCCAAACGAGGCTTGGAAGGGACTATTTTACCTAGGGACTATTTTTTTTTTACTCGGGTGGGGCTGGGGAGGAATACTTACCTGGGACTACTGTGGAGGCCATTTAAACCACGCCCGAAGAGCAGCACATGCTTCGCGTTATTCTGCATCCAGCAGCGTAACGCTCACCGTGCCTGCAAGTCTGCATCCAATCTTCTGCCACGCCCGCCTCGAGTTTGGAGCTCCTAGAAGAAGGGAGAAAGAAGGAGAAAAGGTTAGAACAAGAGCAATACCTTTGATCCTTACCTGAATTCCCGATCCATCGTGCCTTCGAGCTGGAAGAAAGAAGTTATTTTATGCGCGTCGCCTCGCCTGCTGCAGCGCCGCGCTGAACTCACCGGCCTTCGCAGCATCTTCACATTTCACCGGATCCTCCTGCATGTTACCGCCGCACTCCGGCACCTAAGGAGAAGACAAGAACAGCAAGGTGAGCCAAGGGAATACACAGAGGAATACCCCCCATAGACTTACCTGATTTTACCACCGGGGGTACTATTCTTCACGGGTCGGCGCAGCTTCCACTGCATCCTAGCCGAACCCCGGCCCCTAAGGGGAAACAAAAGGACAGCAAGGTGAAACGAGGGACTAACCAGGGGAACCCTCCTCACCACAAAAGACTTAACTAATTTTACCCCCTGAGGCATTATTCCCCGAGACTTCATATTTTCTCTCAGCGCCTGAATAAGGGAGAAAGCAACAGGTTACATATGGACATCATTTTATCGAATTGTGTTGGATAATACAAATCCTTACCAGAACATTACCGGTTGCCACGAGGAACTCTTCAGTAGGGTCAAGCTGCAACATGCAAGGAATCGGACAAGAGTGAAAGTCAGGCATTTGAACTCTTACGAACTACATACTTACGGCGTCTTGCCGGTAATATCGCAGTCAATATTGTCCTGGAACTCACCAATTCCTTCGAGCCAGTGAAGCAACTGGTTATCTACGCGCCCCTGCGCTCAATGCAGGATGGAGAGCTCATCTTTTCAAATCATCAGGTGAGACTATAAGAGGGAACATCCAAGGTGATCAGTGGGGAGAACAGCGGGGTGGGGGGGATTTACGCTCAACTCCACGGGTGGTTAATTCCCTTTCTCCACTTGCAGAAGAATATTCCTACGGGCCAAGCGAAGGAAGCTAGGTGGGCCAGTCCAGTCCGTCATCTCGGCCCTACGCGTCACATTAGTGGAGACTGCAGCAGTCCAGTCCAGATCGACGCCTCTGTGGGAGCCAGGTGAGCGTAACAGAACGCGAAGCCTACCCACAAATTCCCACCCGGGCATTATGGATACCTCAGAGACTGACCAATTGGCCCAACTACTAGGGGAACTGAGGGCTGAAGTGCATTCCGTCCCCGTCAAGAAACCAATGCTCTTAGGAGAGAACTGATTTTGTCAAAGGAGCAAACCGATGATCTTGCTAAGCAACTATTGCAAAGCCAGGCTGGACAAGCAGCCCTACCTGGTCCCGGGGGAAATCCGGCTCCTGTGTTATCGAGTAACCCTGTGCAAATAAACCTACCAGGACATATTCCATTAGCCCCACCCGAACGCTTTGCCGGAGATCCCAAAAGGTTTGCCGTGTTTATGAACCAATGCCGCTTGCACTTTTTATGCAGACCTGGAGCCTTCCCAAACGATCAAGCCAAGGTAGCCTTTGTGTTGTCATATCTCAGCGGCAGTGCAGCTGATTGGTCAATTCCACTAGTTACTCAGAATGACCCAATTCTTCGGGATTTTCGGGGCTTTCAAACTAGCATGGAAAGACTATTTGCCCGGCACTCCCAAGGACATGCCCTGGATAACAAACTTTTGTCCCTACGACAGATTAACCAGGACCTTCTATCCTACATCGCGACCTTTAATAGGTTAATAGTGGAAACTGGATGGCCTGAGGCAAAATGAATCACGTTATTTCATCGAGGGCTTCGAGGAGAACTCAAGGATGTCTTGGCTCAAGTCGTGAACCCACCTCAGGACTGTGCTGAATATATAGACTTAGCGGTCCAGTTAGATCACAGACTTCAGAACAGAAAGGCTGATCGAGCCAAGTTTGAGAATCGGGTGTTGGTCAAAACCCACGCTAACCCCAAAGGAGCAGATGCATCAGAACCCATGCAAATCGGAGGGGTTAAAGGACCCTTAACCCAGAAGGAAAGAGAAAGGAGACGGCAAATGCAATTGTGTCTATATTGTGGAACTTCTGGACATTTTCTACGGGATTGCCCTGTAAAACCAACCAATAAGGTGGTAGGAGCTGCTGATAAGAGCCATATGGAGTCAGACTCGGGAAACGACCACGCCCGACAAGCGTAGAGGTCCGCTTGCCGAGCTTGAAGGAGGATACTCAGACCTCCCATTTCATCATACCAATGGTCCTCATAGATCCAGGGCAGCCATCGCGTATGCCCGCACTAAGGGCATACATTGATAGCGGGGCCATAGGAAACTATGTGGACTATGAATTGGCTTCCAGGATGAATCTACCTCTCTGCCGAAAAACCACCTCAGATGTCATCACCACAGTCGATGGAACTGAAATTGCCTGTGGGCCTGTAACTCATTCCACCGCAGAGATGACAATATTGGGTCAGGATGGGCATCGAGAGACTATTGTGTTTGATCTAATCAAAGCCCCAGAGTTCCAAATAATACTGGGGATACCTTGGTTGGAAACACATAATCCTTGTATTGATTGGCGAGAGAAGAGAATAACCTTCCCGGATTGTGCACAAACCTGTTACCCAAAGAAAAATCAGAACGCAGGCCTGGCCACAGTAACCACAGCAGTCATGCAACTACCTCCAGAATTCCAGGATGTCTTCCAAAAGGAGCAGGCAAACACCTTACCTCCTCACAGATCGTACGATTGTCAAATCAATCTCATACCCGTTGCACAACCCCCTTGTAGCAGGATCTATGCCCTTACGGAACCTGAGAACCTTCACCTACGACAATACTTAGACCAGTACCTTGCCAATGGCTTTATTCGCCCATCCAAGTCCCCTGCATCTTCAACTTTGTTCTTTGTACCCAAAAAGGAAGGTGACCTCAGAACGTGCATGGACTACTGCGCATTGAACCAGATAACTGTTAAGAACCGATACCTGTTGCCTCTGCTCCCTGAACTACTAGACCAAGTGAAGGACGCTTGTATATACACTAAATTAGATCTCCGGGGGGCATACCATTTGGTACGTGTAAAAGAGGGCGATGAATGGAAGACTGCTTTCCGCACTAAGTATGGGTTATTCGTATACCAGGTGATGCCTTTCGGGTTGTGCAATGCACCAGCAGCCTTCCAATACTTCATGAACGATGTCCTTCGTGAACTCATTGACGTTTGTGTTGTTGTGTATATCGATGATATTATAGTATACTCCTCTTCAGTATCTGACCATGTGAAGCACGTCCGAGCAGTCCTTGAGAAATTGCGCCAGCACAAACTATGCAAAACTAGAAAAATGCGTTTCATGCCACAGAAGTTGAATTCCTTGGGTTTATCCTGACACCAAAGGGAGTCCGAATGGACTCACGAAAGGTGGACGCAATCCTTAAGTGGCCATCACCAAGTTCAGTTAAAGGAGTACAAAGCATGCTCGGCTTTGCCAATTTCTACCGCAGATTCATCCCAGATTTTTCACATGTCATACATCCCATCACAGTACTCTTGCGAAAAAATAAACGCTATATGTGGACTGAAGAAGCTGAAAATGCCTTCCAAGAGCTGAAAGCGAAATTCACGTCTGCACCTGTGTTAAAGCACCCACGCCCTGAACTTCCATACATAGTGGAAACTGATGCATCCAGTCTAGCCATGGGAGCTGTCCTTTCTCAAAAGGACCCTGAAACTGGCCAGCTTCACCCAGTAGCATTTTGGTCCAGAAAGTTCTCGGCACCCGAGTTAAACTATGCGGTTACTGACAAGTAGTTATTAGCCATTAAATCCGCCTTTAAGGCTTGGCGGCACTATCTTCTCGGTGCTAGGCATACCATTACTGTGATCACCAGAACATACAGTATTTAAAAACAGCCAAGGCCCAATTGTCACGTCAACTCAGATGGGCATTGTTCTTTGCCGAGTTCAATTTCGTGATAACCTATCGACCAGGGTGTAAGAATGGTAAAGCAGACGCCTTATCCCGAATAGGGATGGGAGAGGCAGAAGTGAACCCAGAACCAGTACCTATAATTTCCGAACAAAGGATTCTTGGCATGACTACTCTACAGACACTAGAGGACATTAAAGTAAAGATCCAGCAACTCTTTGATCCTACAGCCCTGCAGGACTGGGTAAAGAAAGGCCCGGACTACTCTGTCACCAATGACCTGCCTTATTACCAAGGGCGGCTATTTCTGCCACACAAGGAACTACAAGAGCTAGTCATTTCCTGTTATCATGATACCCTAATGGAGGGGCACCCAGGTATTGCAAAAACTGAAGCTAAAATCAATTCTGGTGGCCCACCTGGCAAAAGGATATTAAATCATGTGTGATGTCTTGTGGCATTTGCGCCCAAAACAAAAGTCAAAAGAAAAAACCAGCTGGACTCTTACAACCTTTAGACATTCCGCCTACACCATGGCACACCTTATCGTTACACTTTATTACTGATCTACCTCCTTGTAATGGGTTTAACACCATTCTAGTTATTGTGGATCTTTTTTCCAAGATGGCCCACTTTATTCCTTTAAAAGGACTACCTTCAGCCTCAATCCTGGCCAAAGAATTCCTCAAACATTGTTCGCATACATGGATTTCCGTCCGTGTTGGTCTCTAACCGGGGCAGTCAATTCATTTCACATTTTTGGAGAAAATGTTGTCAATTGGCGCAAATCGATGTGAGGTTATTGACCAGTCACCACCCCCAGACCGATGGTCAAACGGAGATGACCAACCAGACTCTCGAACAATACCTGCGTTGTATGTTACATCAGACGGAGAGTAATTGGAAAGACATTCTTTGGATCGCCGAATATGCATACAATAATTCAGTACACTCTGGACCTGGATAAAGCCCCTTGTATACCTTATATGAGCACCATCCTCGAACCTCAGACCTTGACTCACCCCAAGACTTAGAAATGCCCGCAGTGGACCATCTGCACGCTACGATTACACAAGCCTTTAAGGAAGCAAGCAACTACACATTTAAAACGGGCGAAAGAAAAATACAAGAAAGATGCTGATCGGCATAGAAGTGAATCTCCACAATACCAAATAGGGGACCAAGTATGGTTAGCCACAAAACATATACCTCTAAAGGGAATATGGACCTTTAACCCCAGATATTTGGGACCTTACTCTATTAAGGCCATTATCAACCCGGTGGCTGTCAAGTTGGACTTACCTGCTAATATGCCAATTCATCCCGTCTTTCATGTGTCACTTTTGAAGCCAGTACAACCAGGGACAAGACTAACCAAGCCACCAGACCCCATCCTTGTAGACGGAGAACCCGAATTTGAAGTTAAGAACATCCTGGACTCCAAGCTGATAAAGTCAAAGCTTTTTATTTAATCGACTGGAAAGGTTACGGACCACAGGAAAGGTCATGGGAACCTAGTGACCACGTTCATGCACCCCGATTGGTGAAAAAATTCCACCGAAATTTCCCCGACAAACAGAAACCACAGGGAAGAATGACTTTAGGAGGGGCCTTGGGGGGTGTGGGGGGGAGTGCTGTCATGATGCCTACCCTCAGGGACCCAGACCAAGTCCAGCAACCCCGGAAGCAGGCATCAAGTTACCCTAAGCAAACCCAACAACCCCCTCTAGGGGCTATTTGGGTACAGTCCTGGCGCCTATGGCGCCAGGCTCATATGGAGAGTCAGTCCTGGCGCCATAGGCGCCAGGCTCATAGATTAAAATTTACCTGATGCAGACCATGCTGCAAACTTACCTGATGCAGACCATGCTGCAAGAGCTCCAAGCCAAACGAGGCTTGGAAGGGACTATTTTACCTAGGGACTATTTTTTTTACTCGGATGGGGCTGGGGAGGAATACTTACTTGGGACTACTTTGGAGGCTATTTAAACCACGCCCGAAGAGCAGCACATGCTTAGCGTTACTCTGCATCCAGCAGCGTAATGCTCACCGTGCCTGCAAGTCTGCATCCAGTCTTCTGCCACGCCCGCCTCGCGTTTGGAGCTCCTAGAAAAAGGGAGAAAGAAGGAGAAAAGGTAAAAACAAGAGCATGACCTTTGATCCTTACCTGAATTCCCAATCCATCGCGCCTTCGAGCTGGAAGAAAGAAGTTATTTTATGCGCGTCGCCTCGCCTGCTGCAGCGCCGCGCTGAACTCACCGGCCTTCGCAGCATCTTCACATTTCACTGCATCCTCCTGCATGTTACCACTGCACTCCGGCACCTAAGGAGAAGACCAGAACAGCAAGGTGAGCCAAGGGAATACACAGAGGAATACCCCCCATAGACTTACCGACTTACCTGATTTTACCACCGGGGGTACTATTCTTCTTCACGGGTCGGCGCAGCTTCCACTGCATCCTAGCCGAACCCCTGCCCCTAAGGGGAAACAAAAGGACAGCAAGGTGAAACAAGGGACGAACAAGGGGAACCCTCCTCACCACAAAAGGCTTACCTAATTTTACCGCCTGAGGCATTATTCCCCGAGACTTCATACTTTCTCTCAGCGCCTGAATAAGGGAGAAAGCAACAGGTTACATATGGACATTATTTTATCGAACTGTGTTGGATAATACAAATCCTTACCAGAACATTATCGGTTGCCACGAAGAACTCTTCAGTAGGGTCAAGCTGCAACCTGCAAGCAATCGGACAAGAGTGAAAGTCAGGCATTTGAACTCTTACGACTACATACTTACGGCGTCTTGCTGGGAATATCGGAGTCAATATTGTCCTGGAACTCACCAATTCCTTTGAGCCAGTGAAGCAACTGGTTATCTACGCGCCCCTGTGCTCAATGCAGGATGGAGAGTTCATCTTTTCAAATCATCAGGTGAGACTGTAAGAGGGAACATCCAAGGTGATCAGTGGGGAGAATAGCGGGGGTGGGGGGATTTACGCTCAACTCCACGGGTGGTTAATTTCCTTTCTCCACTTGCAGAATAATCTTCCTACAGGCCAAGCGAAGGAAGCTAGGTGGGCCAGTCCAGTCCGTCATCTCGGCCCTACGCGTCACATTGGTGGAGACCGCAGCCGTCCAGTCCAGATCGATGCCTCTGTGGGAGCCAGGTGAGCGTAACAGACAAACCTAAGATACAGCAATCCTCACAACTGTACATGCCTAGTGCCAATAATAAGACAGCAGGAGTCAGTGCTCCAGATAAGATTTTGAGGTGGGAGTATTTTACGCATGATTTTTAAAATAAGAGAGTAAATGCAATTTCAAGAGAGTAAAAATTAGTTTTCTCCTCTGCAAGAGAGTAAAACTTATCCAACACATACGTTATGGGTATGAACCCATTTTAAAAGGGTGTGTGCTTTATTGTGTTGCTCGCTTAGCTGTCACAGATTTGGTCTTTCAGTTGGAAATTCACCAACATGCATAAAGGCTATGCTGCTGACAAAAGAAATGCTGCATTGCCATCTAGTGGTGGAAAGTATGTTTTTTTAATGAATAAATCAAAGCGTCTACACGGTACGCAGTACAAAATTAAGTGGTCCGTATTTGCCATATTTACATGCGTAAAAGGGCAAGATACGCACGTTAACTGGTAGGCTGGCAGGAGTAATGGTAGGCTTAAAGAATACACTGGGGGCACAAATAATGAACACTGATAAGACTGGAAAGGGAGATATATATTTGTTCAGGTGCAAATAGGAAAGAGAATAATTACCATCGGGACAGTATACGCCCCAACACAGGACAGGACCCTTTTTTAAATTGGCAGTTCGTAGCCGGGGAATTAATAATCACAGGAGACTTTAAAATGACATGGGACCCAGAGCTGTATAGGAGTGGGCAGAACACCCATAAGGGCGCACAACCCTCGGAGGCGGTACAAAACAAAATGAAAGGGGTGGAGTTAAAGGATCTGTGGAGGGTGAAAAAATGACAAGTGACAGGGTATACTTGTTTCTCGCATGTGCATTGCACATACTCCAGAATATATTATGCATGGGGCACCCCCAAAATATTAAGCACATTAATAGACCTAGAACTAGGTCTGATAGACCTCTCTGACCATGCACCAATGAGGATGCATCTAGGGGGGGGGGGGGGTTAATGCCTTATGGTCATGAAGGTTCCCCGGAGATCTACTGAGGGGGATCAGGTAATACGGGAAAAGGTGAAGAGTAAAATTATAGAATACTTTTCACTGAACAATACAACGGGTGTCTCGTCGAGGAGTTTATGGGACGCCTTTAATGCATTGCTGAGGGGGGAGCTGATCTCATTATAAGCCCAAAGGCAAAAATAAACGGATTGGAGGAAGAACTAGAGGAGGCACTGGCGCAGGCACAGGCACAAAATCTCTTGGAAACCCAAAAGACTAAGGAGAAATATAATAAAGTTAAGGAGGAACTGAGGCAGCTGGGGCTATTAAGCACTTCAAAAGCTTAAACAAAGATATTACGTGAGCGCAAATAAGGCTGACAAAATGCTAGCCATGCTCCTGAATCAACGGAAAGGTCAGCGGCATGTAGAGGGAATAAAACTAGCAGACGGCTAGTTAACGACGGAATCAAGTGGGATAATACAGGTCTTCACGGCTTATTACAAGGAGCTGTATTCCATAAGAAAACCAGACGTACAAAAGATACGGGCATACCTGGAAGAGCTAGAATTGACAAAAATAACATCAGATGAGACGGATGGCCTTGAGGGGAAATTACGGAGGAACAGGTGGAAAGAGCGATTAAAAACTTGCCAAATAAAAAAGCTCTAGGGCCAGATGGATATACCGGGTTGTTTTACAAGGTCTACTGTGAAGAGGTTAAAGGGTTCCTAGAAAAATTATTAAACACATTTAGGGTGGGAGAGGTGGTGACGAACTGCATGACGGAAGCAAAGTGGTCCTATTTGGAAAACCAAATAAAGACCCCACTAACTGTTGGTCGTATAGGCCCATCGCATTATTGTATATAGACGCTAAAACGTATACCGGGATATTGGCCACCAGAGTAAAGTAGGTTCTTCTGGGGATCATTGGGCAAGATCAGTCGGCTTTTATAAAAGGGAGGCAAACTTGGGACAAAAGCAGACAGGTGATCCATCTGTTGGAAAAACTAGAAATGCGACAGATACCGGCCACTCTTATCTCGTTGGATGCAGAGAAGGCTTTTGATAGGGTGGAGTGGCTGTACCTGTTTCAGACGATGGTCCAAATGGGCTTCGAGTCTAAATATATGCAAATGGTCAGAGCAATCTACAGAACTCCTCTGATCCTCCTGGCAGTGAACAATCAAATATCTGAAGCAATAGGGATAGAACGAGGGACGAGACAGGGATGCCCTTTATCCCCACATCTGTATGCTATTTACTTACTGCCCCTGCTAGCGGCAATGAGACAGAACCGGTCCATTAATCCCTTTGGGGGGGGGGGCACACATAGAACGGCTGCATACGCAGACAACATGCTACTAACATTGGTAGAGCTGGAGAGATCGATCGCAGTCCTAGTAACTACACTTAAAGAACAGGAAGGGTTGTCTGACTTAAAAAGAAAAGTCTGAGATGTTAGAAGTGGGACTTTCAAAGGAAATGGCCAGTCAAATACGAAACAGCTCCCCATTCCGCCAAGCAGATGGTAGCTTAGCATACTTAGGGCTTAAACTACAAGTAGGGTGGCCGCGTGATATAAGGCAAACATGCCCGACCTAACCAAACAAGCGCAGACTGATTTCGCAAAGTGATCTCAAATGCGGATCTCCTGGGACAAATGAACACAGTAAATATGGTGACCCTCCCAAGGGTTCTATACAGGTTACACACACTCCGAATAGCTCATCTTCTTTAAAACATTGGATACACTAATCTCTAGATTCATTTGGCAGAACAAACTCCCGAGAGTAGCTTTGGAAGTATTGAGGTCTCCCAGACACGGGTGGAATAGGGCTCCCTAATCTGTTTCAGTATTATGAAATAGCACAACTCGGAGTGGTCTGGGAGTGGTTCTCGGGAAGCACTGATAGAATATAGGCTCGGATGGACAGGGCAGTAGCCGGAATGTCCCTGGCAGGCTTGCTCTGGCTGCGGGGGAGTGAGAGACCACTGAATGCTCAGCGTAGTAAGGTCCTTCGCACAACATATATCTGGGAAAGGTATTCAAGAAAGGGCATTTGTCATCCATACACTCTCCCTTTACACCAATGTTTGACATCCCCAATTTTACTCCGGCATGGTAATCCGAGCATTTAAGAGGTTTAAAGTAGAGGGGTCTGAAAAGATTGGCGACATGGTATGGGAAAGGGAAGTAATGGTGTTTGAAGAGTGCAGAACACAGGTGGCGGTGAAGGAAAGGGATAGATTTGAATATACCCAACTCGAACATTGGCGGAGGCAGAAGGAGACTCAGCAAGCTGCATTGAGGCCATTAACAAAATTCGAGACTTATATCACGTCTCATTCTGGGGGCAAGCACTTAGTGGCGGACATATACAGACTGCTACAGGAATGTCCAGCTCTAAGATCTTGGCCGTACCAAGCGGCATGGGAAAGATCGCTGGGGGAAGCAATATCCCTGAGGCACTGGGAAGAAGTGTGGAGGAACATTACAAAATTGTCTACGTCACTCCAACTACGAGAGGAGTGGTATAAAATGATGCTACAGTGGCATTACACCCCCAGCAAATTGCATAAGATGTTTTGATCATCACCCGAGGAATGTTGGAGGGGATGGAAGGGAGTAGGGGACTGGATGCATTTCTGGTGGGGCTTTCCCAAGATAAAAGGTTTCTGGGAGGAGATTATGAAAAGCCTACAGGAAATTGCCACAGATGTTTTACACCTGACATTAGGCCCTACCAAGGCCCAGGGAAACAAGGCCAATACCTGTCATAGCCTGTCCTCAGCCTTCCTCGCTGTTCGCCCAAAACCTCTGTCCTTTTTCTGGTCCACTACCCCTGTAACCATCAGCACCGGGTACTGAGCCCTCGCAAAGACTAACTGCCTCTGACTCTTTGATGCAAACATGTCGCCGTAAGTCTAGCAATTCTATTATTGATTACTTGCGCTACACTGCCTTGTTTTACCTATGCTCCAGTATGTACCTGTGCTATCTATTAGTATATTAGTAGTACCTATGCTGCAGTAGAGTTTAGGTTCACTCTGCACCTTATGCTTGTCCTCATATCCGTTCATTGCAAAGAACTGTAAAGGTGTAACTTGTTGTCTGCAAGCCACAATATTGCCCACCATGATTGTAGCTCGAGCAAAGCGCAATGCCTCTCTAGTATAATCTGCATCTAGCCTAGCACTGCCTCCCATCTAGCCTATCCGATTTTCTCATCCTAATATTCACCTTAACCTAATTGCATATTATGCCTAGCTTGTATACACGTGATGAAACTGTATTTTGTAGCTCCCAGTATTCTGCTAGCCAAACTGTAGGACTTGCCTACTGTGCTGAAACTGCTGCATCCTGTAGTCTTTTGGCAAACCGTATCTAGCCCCCCTGCCAGAACTGTTTTTCTGCACTCACACAGCTGAACTATATGATATGCCTTTGTTGCTCTGTCCTAGGCCACATCTGCCATTTTGAGTGTACCTATGGTCGCTTATAGGCCACATTTGTGACACTGCCTCTTGCTGTTCGTAGGCCACATTTTACCAGGCTTACTTACCACTGTGAACATATGCGTGTTAGCACATTGTATTGCCCACTACGATCTGTGACTACAGCACTTGACCCTGACTATTGCCTAGACTATTGACTAGCCCAGTAGCGAAGTTAAAACCTCTGAATAGTTGCTTTACCCTTATCCTAGTCCACTGTGCCCTAATCGAGTGACCGCCTACTGTGCCAGCCTTAGGATCTTGTGCGCTCAACCCACTTATCTATACGACATATTATATAGTAATACATCCTCAACTCTAGCAGAATGCATTTTAGCACAACCCTATTAACATACGCCCCACTGATGTTATTACAGCTTATACTGGCAACTATGGACCAATTTAAACATGCACCCTGCCCTACTCTCCACAGAAACCCTAGGCTTCGCGCTAGACTCTCCACCCTCTACGAACCGCAGTTACCTAGCAACCCCTATTTGAATTGCTATACCATACCCAGTAACCAGACTAGGAGCTCAACGCAACCTAAACCACAATTACCTGCCAGCACCTTAATGAAAGAACCCATCCCGGTTACTTCTAACCCCAACTGTCTACCTAAAACAATCTCCATAACGGGAGCACTGATCAATGCTAGATCAGTCGTGGCCCACGCCACTGAAATAGCTGACCTCCTTACCTTAGATACCCTTGACCTCCTAGCAGTCACAGAAACCTGGCTACATGACGCAGCCAGCCCTCTCCCTAGCAATACCCAAGGAGTACCAACTACTAAGACTAGACTGCCCTAACGCCAGAGGTGGTGGCTTAGCCATCATTGCCAAATCCAACCTGAATGTAAGGTTAACAACACTGCCCACCTTAAAGTCCTGTGAACTCCTGGCCGCTAAATTACCAATATCCCCATGCCAAACCCTAACTATTTTTCTGATGTTTGTTAATCTGCTTAGAATCACATGCTGTGCATAGGTCCGACATCCAGTGGTCACTGCGGAGTATTGCATTTTGTTTTTCGTAGTCGAAAAGGGGACGTCGACAAGGCGTGTCTGAAACACTATCCCTATAGTGACGTGCGTTGTACCCACAATCCCTCACGCGTCGAGGTCCCTCTGATTGTTTTTTTCCGCCCAGCTTCTGGTCGCCTTCACGCGGAGCTCCTCGAGAGACATTGCAACTCCTCGACCTTTGGTCGTTTTTTCTCATAATATTAATAATCCCTCCCTCGACGCAGTTGTAAGCTGTTCTCTGCCGAAAAGAATCTTCGACGGAGGGTCGAGCGGAGGAAATCCTTCGGCGCTGCCGAACACGTGGCCTGGCCTCGCAGACCATATACAGTAGGGAGAGTGGGGTCGTGGGACATCTCTGGGTCTTTTCTGAGAATGCCTTTCCCTTTCCCCTTCCTTTCCCTTGGGGTGCTTATCGCGATTTATTGCCTCGGCTATGGAGAGGACACCATTTAGGTTTTGCCCGCTTTGCAAAGGCAAATTTACTTGGAAGGACAAGCATTCACGGTGTAACCGCTGCTTGCCCCTCGATCACAAGGAGGAAGGTTGCGCGGCTTGTCGGCTTCTTAAGCCTAAAACTCTAAAAGACCGTAGGGTTAAAAGGTGGGCGGCCTACGCGATGTCGAAGGCCGAAGGTTCACCCGCCGCTGCTACCACCGACAGTGACGAGGAACGCGATAACACGACCTCCGCTACGGAAGTCGAAACCCCCTCTAAGGAGCGCTTGCGCGCTTCGTCGTCTGTCCCCGGCCCCGACGGGCTCGGCTCACGCCCTGCTTATGGGGATGAACACCCCGGCGACACTGACGCACACAAAGACTCACATAAGCACACAACCCACGGCTCTTCTTCGTCTAAGACGAAAAGAGCTTCGGCGCCCAAGGAGACGCAGGTTCCACCGGCGGCCTCCTCGGACCGTTCAGGTTCGAAGCCCCTCTCGCAACCGCAGCCGCGACCAGCGACTGGGCTTTCGGCAAATAAGGGCGCCGCCCCCAAACCATCGGCCGGCGCGCATCAACAGAAGGCGCATACCGCCGTAGAGCGTTCGACACCCATAGCGTCGAAAACGCAAGCTTCCGCCGACAAACGAGTCGCCGACAAACGAGTCGCCGAAAGCTTGGCGAGGATCGCTGTAGCCGACGCCCAGAAGCGTATGCCGAAGAACACATCGAGTGCTACGCATAAGTCGAAAGACACGCCGAAAGAGCCCGAAGAAAGGCAGGGACTACCCCCTTCAGTCGGGGGGTCACCCAGCACACCTGAAGGTTTTTCGGAGGGCGACGGGACACTTTCCTCGACGCTTTGGGAGAGGTCGAGCCGTTTCCAGTTAGATGACTCTAATTTTCCCCCGCCAGACCGCTCTGGGGTACCCCATGAAACCATGGAAAGACTCCACCTCTGTATGGAGAGGATGGAAAGATTTATGAATACCCAGACCTCTCAAACTCCCAAGAGGACTAGAGAAGGGCCTCAGGCGGACCCCAAGGCCAAAAATCCGAGGCTAGTCGATCCCCAGGTGGACACAGCCTCAGACTTCCATAATGTATACGACCTCACTGGGGAGGAAGAATACTTGGAGGAGGAGGATGATTTCATAGACGATCAAGTAGGACAGAACCGGGAGGAATGTCTGGAAGACACGCCAGACATTATAGAAGAAGGCTTCCGAGAAGACACTGAAGAAGGACCTTCGCACCCCTGGCTATCCCCATCAGTGTATTCCGACACTGATGTCCTAAACCTAAATCCTCCTGACAATTCACCGGTTAGGAACACGTCTCCGATTGACGATCAGCCCACTTTCAATGCACTGTTGCGCAGAGCAGCAGCACATTTCGAACTGGACACTGGGGAGCTCTCTCCAGAATTAGACTTTGTGGAAAAAGTAATTAAAGAGAAACCCCCGGTCAGCCAGACCATTCCCCTCCTAGCTTCAGTGAAGAGAAGAATCATCCCTTCGCTGGCCACTCCCGCATTGATCAGAGGGGTCAATCCAAGAATTGAAAAACTTTTCACTCCTTCTCCCTCAGACCTGCTCTACATTAGGGGACATTCCATTCCAGATTCCCTAGTAGTATCTAATACTAGAAAGAGGGCAGGGGTACCACTTTCCACCAGTGAGGCACCCCCTGACAAGGAGGGCAAAAGGCTATATGCCCTTGCAAAAAGAGTAACTTCCTCGGCTGCCTTCTCAGCAAGAATTGCGAACAACAATTCTTTGCTTGCTAGCTATGCAGACGCGCAGTGGGCCAAACTGCGCAAGGACGCTGAGGAAGCACCGGAGCCTTTACGTACACGCCTACTTTCAACTATTGGCGAAGGAACCCAGGTCAACCAGAGCATTGTAAAAAACTCTCTGGACGCGGCAGAAACAGCGGGACGTTCCCTGGTGCAGGGAATACTCCTAAAACGCCATGTATGGCTGCGCAACTCAGGGTTTAAACCAGAGACACAGGCGTCTTTAATAAATAAACCTGTGGAAGACTCTAACCTATTCAGAAAAGCGGTGGATGAAGCTCTAGAGATGGCGAAAAAAGAGTTCGATACTATCAAGACTCTTGACCAAATCTCTAAGCCCACTACCAGACGCGGCTATGGCAACAAACGCTTTTTTCGTGGCCAACGCCAACAACAACAACAAAGTCAGCATCAACAATACCCTGCCACCAATTACCAGACCAATAGTGGGCAGTACAGCCAAAGAGGCCAAGGGGTAAGGGGAGAGGTCGGGGATCCACCCCCAGAGGCTCCCAAGCCCCCAACAACTCCAAGTGACGCGAAGATTCGCGTCCCCTCCCATGCAACACCGGTCGGGGGCCGGATAACATCCTTTCTTCCTGCATGGGAGGAGATAACGTCAGACCGTTGGGTACTTTCCACCGTAGCCCACGGATACTGTATCGAATTCAACAGTTCCCCATCCTACAGACCCCCGAGGGGACGTCGCATGACACCGGAACATCTTGCCATCCTTCTCCAAGAAGTACAACAACTGCTGGAAAAAGGAGCCATAGAGGTCGTGCCTCTATCTCAGGTAACGGAAGGTATTTATTCAGTGTACTTCCTTGTACCCAAAAAGGATCTAACCATGCGCCCTGTATTAGATCTGCGCCCAGCGAACAAGTTTATCAAACCCCAAAAGTTTCGTATGGTAACCTTACAGGAAGTGATCCCACTGCTTTCTCAGGGAGATTACATGACAACATTGGACATGAAAGATGCATACTTTCATATTTTAATGTTGCCAGCGCACAGAAAATACCTCAGGTTCATGATAGAGGGCAAACACTACCAGTTCAAAGTGCTACCCTTCGGAATAGCATCAGCACCAAGGGTATTCACGAAGGTGCTGGCAGTGGCAGCGGCCCACCTGCGCAGGTTGTCCATCCCAGTTTACCCTTACCTCGACGACTGGCTCATAACAGGGGATTCTTACGAAACATGCTTCTCCAATACCCAAAAGACGGTAGACCTTTTGTTCCAGTTGGGCTTCTCCATCAACGAAAAGAAGTCCAGTTTAGACCCCAGTCAAATCAAGCAATTCCTAGGGGCTCTAATTCAAACAAAGGACGGCCTCGTCTTCCCCTCCAAAGAGAGGGTCCAAAACATGCTGTTTCAAATCCCTCAATATGTGACCGGTCGAGAGGTGACGGTACGCAAAGCAATGCGCTTGCTAGGAATGATGGCGTCGTGTATTTATTTGGTACCTCACGCGTGCCTGCGCATGCGCCCAATGCAAGAGTGGCTCAACAGCCAGTGGTGTCAGGCCAGCGGACTATGGGAGGATCTAGTTGTGGTCTCGCAAGCCTTGGTTCTCTCGCTACGGTGGTGGACAAAGGAAAACATGGAAAAAGGGAAACCCTTTGCCACACCCGCGGCGGAAGCCACTCTAACCACAGACGCATCCCTCACAGGATGGGGGGCGCACCTATCCCATCAGACTGCTCACGGAGTGTGGACTCCGAACGTAGCATCCAAACACATAAATCTACTGGAGCTACTAGCTGTGTTCAAGGCGCTAAGAGCCTTCCAGGAACACCTACAAGACAAAACGGTAATGGTCCTTACAGACAGCACTACAGCCATGTACTACATCAACAAGCAAGGGGGCACCCACTCTCCAGGCCTGTCCAAACTGGCCCAGAATATATGGAAGTGGGCTCTCAAACAGGACATGTTCCTACTATCACTACATGTACCCGGGGAACTCAATCTGCTGGCAGACAGTCTCAGCAGAGATTTCCCCCTGCCAGAAGAGTACGAATGGCACCTGCACGAAGACATCGTCTTCGACGTCTTCACACAATGGGGATTCCCAGAAATAGACCTGTTCACAACCCTGGAAAACTCACAATGCCTAAGTTACGCCTCCAGGTACCCCCAGAACCAATCCAAGGGGAACGGTCTGTCGATGCAATGGTCAGGGAAATTTGTTTACGCTTTTCCCCCCGACTCCCCTTCTCAACAAAGTGGTGCACAAGATGCACCAGGAACAAGTGACCATGATACTAGTGGCCCCAATGTGGGCACGACAACCATGGTTCGCTCACTTGATGGAGATGTCTCTATCCCCCCAGTAAAACTCCCCTGCCCGTACAACATGCTGTCTCAGAACAAGGGCAGGACTCTGCATCCATGTCCCCAGAACATGAACTTAGCAGCTTGGCTCCTGAGATCATAGAGTTCGGACATCTACAACTCCCGCAAAGATGCATGGACATCCTCAGGGAAGCCAGAAAACCGAACACTCGCCACTGCTATTCTAGCAAGTGGAAAAGATGTGTCATCTGGTGCAGGAGTAAAAGCATCAACCCTATTGACTGCTCTCCCACACATGTGGTCCTATACCTGACCCACCTATTAGATTCAGGTCTAGTGTTTAACTCCATTAAAGTCCACCTAGCTGCACTTTCTGCATACACCACTTCCCAACTCAAAGTGTCGTGGTGGAGGATCCCTGTTATAAAAGCCTTCATGGAGGGAGTAAAGAGAATACACCCCCCCGATAGCTGACCCAGCTCCCGGATGGGACCTTAATGTGGTACTTACCAGACTCATGGGCTCTCCATTCGAACCCATGCACAAAGCATCTCTTAAACACCTCACGCTTAAGACTGCTTTTTTAATAGCTATCACCTCCATCAGGAGAGTAAGTGAACTTCAGGCTCTTTCTATTCTAGACCCCTTCGTTACAGTTCACAAAGATAAAGTGGTTCTACGCACTCACCCTAGGTTTGCTCCGAAATTTATTTCTAAATTCCACGTAAACCAATCTATAGAACTACCAACGTTCTTTCAAAATCCTTCCAATTTGGGAGAAAGGACTCTGCACACACTAGATGTACGCAGAGCGGTCATGTTCTACATGGAAAGAACCAGACCACTGAGGAAGACTAATCAGTTCTTCGTCTCGGTGGCAGCAGGAAGAGAAGGAGATGCGGTTTCAAAATCCACTATTTCTAGATGGATTGTTCAATGCATCACTCTCTGCTATACTCTTGCTAAGAGAGATCTGCCCTTTAGGCCAAGAGCACACTCTACTCGAGGCACGGGGGCATCCATAGCATTCATTGCAAATGTTCCCCTTGAGTCCATCTGCAAAGCGGCTACCTGGAGTTCGGTGCACACCTTTACAAAACACTACTGTCTAGATACACACTCTAGATCTGACTCCCAGGTGGGACAGGCAGTATTACGACACCTTTTCTCTACTGTTCCTTCTCATAACCCACCGCCAACTCCGGGTACTGCTCGCTAGTCTATGCACAGCATGTGATTCTAAGCAGATTAACAAACATCAAAAGAGAATGCATTATTTACCGTAAAAGCATTTCGAAGGGATTGTGTCCTCCGACGTATTCCTTATCTTAGATAGAAATCCTTCAGCTTTGCTGGCCTGCCTCGGAAAATTTTTTCGCCAGAGGGCGCTGCGCGTCGATGATCGCCGAGTCGATGACCCTCGACGGCCTCCGTGCCGACGTCGACGTCATCCTGCCTATAAAGGCCGCGCGCAGCGTCCGTTGCTCAGTTCCGTTTTTCCGCGCTTCGTTGTGCCTCGGAACACCGTTGCTCAGTTCTCGATATAATATCTAACCTCGATATCGATGGCATCCTCCTCCGACCCGACGACCCCTCGGTCCGGTTTCAAAAAGTGCCGAGACTGCGGGAAGAAAATGTCGTTGACGGACCCTCACAGGGTCTGTTTGTGGTGTCTGGGAATCACGCACCAGAGTTCGGAGTGTGAGGAATGCCTTTCCATGACGGCGAAAGCCTTGAAGGAGCGTAGGGGGAAGCTCGAGAGAGGTAGGTCAACTTTAACTTCCTCGAAAGCTTCTTCGGTAGAGTCGAGACGTTCGTCTCCTCACCATAAAAAACACTCTCGTTCTAGATCACGAAGTGGCTCCCACCACTCGTCGACATCGAGACACTCGAAGAAGAGACGTAGGAGATCCCCTTCGTCATCTTCGTCGAGTTCTCCTGAGAGAGTTCATTGCCCCACAAAACGCAGCTCGCAAGCTGAGTGGGAGGAATTCAGGAAAAAGATGCTAAGCGTCTTCGAGAAAGCGGCCTCGTCCCCCTCGAAGACAGCTGAGGGTGATACCCCGGGTAAAAAACCCAAAAAATCTAAACGCCGCGAGTCGCAGTACCCGGCGGAAAAGTCAACCCGAAAGCGCCTCGAGCCATCGGGAGATAAAGCATCATCGACGCCATCGTCGAAAACTCCTTCGAAACAGAGGTCGGCGCCATCGACGCCGTTGTCGAAGGATTCATCGGCGCATCAGTCGATCGAGTCGACGCCGACGTCGACGCCGATATCGACGCCGGTGAAGGAAAGAACCACGGCTACTCCACAGCCAACGGTTAGACAAAAGACCTCCGACTCGACGCCGAGAACGTCGACGTCGTTCTCGAGCAGGACTCCGATCCTTTCGAGTTCCTCGAGGCCTAGTACACATTTCTCGACGCTTTTCACGGCGCCTTCGAGTACTTTCACGTCGGTGTCGACGACATCGACGTTTTCAAGGCCTGTGATGATGGCTCCTTCTGCATTGGAAATGGGGTTTATACCATTCCAAAAACCAAAGTATCCCCCTTTAACCTCGATTTTTGAGGAAAGGGAGGATTCAGACCAAGATATTGATTTACAGAGGACCACATCACCAGAGCCAGAGACTTTCGCCTCTGAGGAAAGAGGATTAAAAAATCTTCAGGATGCACTTCAGGAAGCTAGTGGCTTGGACACTTCTCCTGAAGCAGAATTTATCAAACCAGACCCAGGAGAACATGCGGAGACTCCATATAGAGCTCTGATGTCTAGAATCATAGAATTTATGGGTTGGTCTGCACCTTCTCCTGCCTTTCAGCAGGATGACCTCACTGACATACTGGACAAGGGCCCACAGGAGGATCCTGTGGTTCCATTTCACTCTGCTCTACAGAGAAGGATTTTGACAAACTGGGAAACGCCGGAAATTATCCCGGCAGTAAATAAAAAACTGTCAACAAAATACAGGGTGGCTAGTTCTGACCCTGAATATTTGTCAAAACACCCTACTCCTGAGAGCTTAGTTGTACAGGCTGCAACCTCATCAGGCAGCACATCTGCATACCCCACTGCTCCGCAGGATAGGGATGACAAAAAGTATGATGCCATGGCTAAGAAGGTTTTTTCTGCCTGTAGCATGGCGTTAAAGTCTATTAACGCGACCTGTACGCTCGCTAGGTTCAGCCACACCCTTTGGGAGTGCGCTTCATCAGCGGCTGACTGCCTCCAAGAAGGAGAGGAAAGGGACGCATTTTTAAACATCATCAGGGATGGTAAAGATGCGATGTGCGAGACCCTACAAACTGGCCTAGATTCTGCTGACAGTATCAGCAGGGCCATGGCGGCAAGTACCACAATCCGCAGGCATGCGTGGTTGAGGAAGTCTGGTTTTGCCTCTGACGTGCAGACCAGGCTTTTGAATATGCCCTTTGACGGTTCTACCCTCTTTGGAAAGAAGGCGGATGACAGTTTGGAGAAACTGCAAACGTCCAAGGCAGCAGCCAAGTCATTGGGAGCTGCTATCCGTCAGAATACCTTTCGTCCTTCGGGATCATCGTGGAGAGGACGGTCCTTTCGTTACTATTCCTCATATGGAAAGGGCAGAGGACGACCGGCTCAAAGAGGCCAAGGAAGATTTACCCGTGGTGGACGGGGTAGGGGAAAGAAAGCCGCACCCGCAGGAGCAGGAGCCACTTTACCTTCGGCAACTGCATCAGCCGCTTCAAAACCACTCTGAGGTCTCCCCTCACAGAACACCAGTAGGGGGCAGGTTAACTCACCATCTGACGGAATGGCAGGCTATTACGTCAGATGCTTGGGCTCTGGAGACAGTGGCCCAAGGTTACTGCCTGCCCTTCCTACATATCCCTCAGAGTCATCCACCGGGGAACAACCCTTTGAAGCTTCCAGATCCGCTCCTCTTGCAGGAGGTTTTAGACCTGCTAGAGAAAGGTGCCATAGAACTGGTACCTGTAGCGGAAAGGAACAAGGGTTGGTACTCCCCCTACTTCATAATACCGAAGAAGGACGGAGGACTGAGACCCATCTTAGACTTACGGGAATTGAACAAATTCCTCCGAAAGGACAAGTTCAAGATGGTGACTCTCTCTCAGATCCTTCAGGCCCTCCAGCTTCAGGACTGGTTGGTATCTCTAGACCTCCAGGACGCTTATTTCCATGTGCCGATCCATCCCAGGCACAGGAGATACCTGAGGTTCGCAATTGGCAGCTCTCATTATCAATTTCGAGTTCTGCCATTTGGGCTAACCTCCGCCCCGAGGGTCTTTACCAAGCTAATGTCGGTTGTGGCTGCAAGTCTAAGGAGGGAAGGGATTCATGTCTACCCTTACCTAGACGATTGGTTGATCAGAGCTGTATCTTCGGAACAGGTTCAGAGACAACTAGATTATGTTTGCCACTTCCTTCACAAGCTGGGCTTCTCCCTCAATTTAAAGAAGTCACAGATGATACCATCACAGAGACTCCAATTCATTGGAGCAGTCCTGGACACTTCCCTGGGAAGAGCCTTGCCACCAGAGGTGAGGGCTCGAGATATTCTGCAGATGGTCATCAGATTTCAGAATGCCCAATATCTCCCAGCCTACGACTTTCTGAGGTTGCTAGGCCTCATGGCATCCTGCATATTCCTCGTGCCGGAGGCTCGCCTGAGAATGAGATCCCTCCAGTGGGCACTGAGAACTCAGTGGTCACAGTTCTCAGGAAGGATGACAGATCTCCTTCGGATCCCGGTCAAAGTAGCCCGAGACCTTCAGTGGTGGGCCTGTCGGGAGAACATCCTGAAAGGAGAAATGTTTTGGCAACCATGGCCGGAGATAACAGTAGTCACGGATGCCTCACTCACGGGGTGGGGAGCTCACGCCAACGACTTGACCATCAGCGGTCGTTGGTCTCCATCGGAGTCCAGACTACATATCAACCTGTTGGAGCTGAGAGCCATCAGACTAGCGCTGAAGGCTTTTCTGCCGTCTGTACGGGGAAGAAACGTCCTAATAATGACGGACAATACAGTGGCCATGCACTACCTCAACAAAAGAGGAGGCGTAGGCTCACTACCACTGTGCAGAGAGGCGATGCAGCTCTGGTTTTGGGCAATTCAGGAAGGAATCTCTCTATCGGCAATTCACCTAGCCGGAGAGAAGAACTTGACAGCGGACGCTCTGAGCAGGCAGAGCACAGTCTCTCACGAGTGGGAGATAGCTCAGGAAGTCCTTCAAGAGATCTTCGCCCTTTGGGGAACCCCTCAAGTGGATCTGTTCGCCACCAGTATCAACAGGAAGTGCGACAGATTTTGCTCAAGGGAATTTCCCCCGAGAGGAGCTCTAGGAGATGCGTTCGTAGTGGACTGGGAGTTCCCACTTCTGTACGCGTTCCCTCCGGTCCCTGTCATTCCTCAAATGATCAGGAGGTTGAGAAGGTTTCGGAAGACCATGATCCTAATTGCCCCGGATTGGGCCAGGAGAACGTGGTACCCGGACCTTCTAGACATGTCCATCTGCCCTCCAATTCGACTGCCATACAGAGAGGATCTTCTCTCGCAGAAGGAAGGTCAGGTTCTCCATCCAGCCATCAAGACCCTCAACCTTCACGCTTGGTGTCTGAAAGGTTGAGGTACAAGGATTGGGACCTTCCGGATGATGTTATGGAGGTGTTGCTTTCGGCCAGAAGGCCGGCAACTAAAACTCTATACCGCTGCCGTTGGAACAAATTTTGCAGCTGGTGCAGAGAAAAGAATATTGAACCCTTTTCTTGTGGTACACCTATGGTGTTGTCATTCTTACTTTACCTGGCTAATTCAGGCCTACAGGTTGGCACAATTAAGGGCTATCTCGCAGCGCTATCAATCTTTAAGCGCACTGCAGAGGAGCCTTCATACTTCAAAATTCCATTGGTAATACAATACCTAAAAGGATTAACTAATGTTTATCCCCCGAAACCTTTTCAAGTTCCCTTATGGGATTTAAACCTAATTTTAAACTTCCTAAAGGGTGCCCCTTTTGAACCACTACACTCTTGTTCATTGAAGCTTCTCACCCTCAAAACTGTTTTGCTAATAGCATTGACATCTGCTAGAAGGGTTAGCGAGTTGCAAGCCTTATCGTGTAAACCTCCACATACAATCTTTTACAAGGACAAAGTTGTTCTTCAGGTGAAGCCTAACTTCCTCCCGAAGGTAGTCTCGGAGTTTCACATCACTCAGAAGATTATATTACCTTCTTTCTACCCTCCTCCTCATCCGGGGAAGGAGGAAGAGAGACTGCACAGGCTGGACCCTAAGCGAGCCTTGAGCTTTTATATCAGCAGATTGGCTAAGATCAGACAAGCAGACCAACTCTTTGTAGGTTATGCAGGACATAAGTTGGGCCTTCCAATAACAAAACAAACCATCTCCAGATGGATTATTTTAGCCATTCTGGAGTGCTACAAATTGGCAGGAAAGGAGCCTCCTCAAAATCTAAGGGCTCATTCTACCAGGGGTATCGCAACATCCTCAGCCCTTCAAAGAGGGGTGCCAATTCGAGATATATGTGCGGCTGCCACATGGTCGTCCGCACATACATTTACCAAATTCTATAGCCTGGATTCCTCCTCTAGTCAAGAAACTAGATTCGGCAAGGCTGTGTTACACTCTGTCCATTCTGGAAGGGTAACATAACTTTTATTACTCCCGCCTCCAGTCACAATACCACTGCTATGGGAGTCTATCTAAGATAAGGAATACGTCGGAGGACACAATCCCTTCGAAGAACTAGTTACTCTTACCTTGTAACGTTCTTTCGATGGGATGTTCCTCCGACGTATTCCTTATCGACCCTCCCATCCATCCCCGCAGTATGACTTCCTGTGGGTTTGCAGCCTATGCTCCTTCAAGGTGATTAGTCTAATCCAAAAACATTACTGGGGACTACAAAACGGAACTGAGCAACGGACGCTGCGCGCGGCCTTTATAGGCAGGATGACGTCGACGTCGGCACGGAGGCCGTCGAGGGTCATCGACTCGGCGATCATCGACGCGCAGCGCCCTCTGGCGAAAAAATTTTCCGAGGCAGGCCAGCAAAGCTGAAGGATTTCTATCTAAGATAAGGAATACGTCGGAGGAACATCCCATCGAAAGAACGTTACAAGGTAAGAGTAACTAGTTCTTCTGATGGTTGTATCTGCTTAGATTCACATGCGCCCACCCTTCCTCCCCGCTCGGATGGAAGGAACATAGACTTCCTTTATATATCTCTCTCTTTTCTGTACTCACTCACGTCTAGAAGGCTCCCTCAGGGCAGAAAAAATACAAACAGAGGGACCTCGACGCGTGAGGGATTGTGGGTACAACGCACGTCACTTATAGGGATAGTGTTTCAGACACGCCTTGTCGACGTCCCCTTTTCGACTACGAAAATCAAAATGCAATACTCCGCAGTGACCACTGGATGTCGGACCTATGCACAGCATGTGAATCTAAGCAGATACAGCCATCAGAAATGCTTTTACGGTAAGTAATGCATTCTCATCTCATTTACAGGCCACCAGGGCCCTTAGGCCCTTTCAAAGAGGAATTATCCAGCCTCTTAGCAGGCAACACAAATAAGTCATCCCAGACAATGATCCTTGGCGACCTTAACCTAGGTCTTAACGACCCAAATGACAAACAAGCGCAAACAATTGCCACCATGCTTGAAGGGCATGGCCTCACCCAAAAAGTCCTCACACCCACCCACGACAAAGGGAGAATACTAGAATGGGTAGCCACCTCCAACTGCCCTACTACTATCAACAAAATTACACCGCAGCCTTGGACTGACCACTTACTCATCAATTTCTACTTAACACGATGTCCAGAATTGAGAAAACAATGGCACCATCTGTTCCCACTAGATCCAGAAAAAACATCACACCAGACAATATCCTACCCCTGCTCCTCCCAACCATCAATGCCTTGCCATTTGATTCTGACCCAGACACCTTGTTAAAATATACACCACCACCATGGCCATAGCCATGGACACCATCGCCCCACTGAAAAACTGTAAAAGTAAACAACACTCCCACCTTAATACTTGGTTCACCCCCATCTAAAAGAACTGAGACTGGGAAAAAGGAAGCTTGAAACTGTATGGAAAAACTCCCCTACAGCTGAAAATAAACTTGAACTGAAATTGTGCGCTACACATTATAAGAAAGCAATCATCCAAGCTAAAAAAAGTCTATAACGACCGAATTTCCAAAGCATGCCCCAATACAAAGGAACTATTCGCAATCTTGCGAGAACTCGAATCCCCCATATCACCACCTGATAACGTACCCAAAGACAAGCAATGGTGTACAAATATCCAAAATGCCCTCGCTAATAAAGTAAAAACACTACAAACTAAAATTGCTATAAAAAAAAGCCTCGCTCCCTCTTAGGGAAATCCCCAGCACGCCCACGCTCAAACCTAGCCTAACACCCTTCAAATTCTCGAATGTTTCCACACATGAAACTGAAAAAATCATTGCCTCAATAAAACCATCCAATTGCAAAGGCGATTACTGCCCAGCCCAGATAATCAAGGATGCCGCTAGAGACCTTTACCCCTTCGTCACTAAACTCATCAATGCCTCCTTCTCATCTAGCACCGTCCCAAGTAGCTTAAGAGTCCTGGGTTCTCCCCCTGCTTAAAAAACAAACCTTAGACCCCTCCATCCCCACCAACTATAGGCCCATCACTACTGTCCCTTTCCTCCTGAAGATAATTGACAGAGTGGCCTATCTCCAAATCCAAAAATACCTAGAGACCAACTCCTCGGCACTCGTCAATCGGGCTTCAGACCGCAACACGGCACTGATACCGCCCTTATAGATCTCAAAGCCCAAATTGACAAGCTCACCGATAAAGGAAACACAGCTATGCTACTCCTCCTTGATCTGTCGGCGGCTTTTGACCTAGTGGACCATGCAGTACTCTGCAAACACCTAGCGTCGGCCACCCACTTCTCAAGTGAAGCTATAGCCTGGATCCAATCCTTTCTCGACAACAGAAGCATGCAAGTCTTCTCCACCTTAGACTCTGCAGACCCTATCCAGACAACATGTGGAGTCCCACAGGGCTCTTGTGTCTCGCCAACGATGTATAATATCTTTACTAAACCTCTATTCAACAAATTGGACAGACTGGGTGTCACCTACACAAATTATGCAGATGACACCCAGATCCTCATCCCCCTTTCAGGCAATTTCACTACGGATACAGCTTTAGTAAACAAAATGTACACCCTCATTCAGGCATGGATGGCAACCAATGGCCTCTGCCTGAATGATGAAAAAACAGAGATCCTCATTCTAGGCTCACCCAAGAACCTAAAACAACTTGATTCCAACTACAGCTCCTTCAATATCGATGGCAATATAATCCCTGTCGCCAAAGAGGTGAAAACCCTCGGTTTCTATTTGGACAACACTTTGTCCCTAAGAAAACAAGTGAACTCCCTGGCCTCATCCACAGCCTATACCGGTAAACTTTTTAAAGCATGCAGACCCTTCCTCTCACCAGCTAGCTGCATTATCCTAGCCAATGCACTAATCCTCTCAAAACTGGATTACTGCAATGCACTTTATGCAGGCACAAATAAATACATCATCAATCAACTTCAAACCCTACAAAACAACGCGCTCAGAACCGCCCTGAACCTCCCAGCTAGAGAGCACAGCTCGAATGTGCGGAGAAAATACAACTGGCTAAAAATGTGCGATAGGATCACCTTCAAAATTGTCACACTAACATTCAAATGGCTGAACGATGCAGCCCCCCCCATACCTTAGGGATAGAATAATAAGAAAAACCACTGCACGGCCAACCAGAACAGCCAACTCTTTCTGCCTCCAAACCCCTAGATTCCGACTAAAAAAAAAACAGGAGGTAATAGCTTCCCTGTGCAAGCAGCCCAGTACTGGCACGCCCTACCAGTTGAACTAAGAAGGGACCAGCCCTACAACAGCTTCAGGCACCATACCCGCACCTGGTTTCGACGCAATGACCTCTGAAACCGGTGACCCTGAGCATTGTGACCTGACGACACACATACCCCTCCACTCTTACATTTAAAATGTACATAATGTATTTACTGTATATAATTTGTTACCTTTCCACCCTTACATGTAAAGAATGTACATAATGTAATTACTGTATACAATTTATGTTACCAACAACCTGTAATATGCAACCTGTAACCAAGTTCTAAGCATTCTTGTTATTCTGTGCGCCCAGCTACCCAAGGGTTTTCGGGCGCCCTATAAATAAATAAATAAACAAACAAACTAACTAGCGGAGACCTTGGGTGGAGTGCTGAGACCGCAGATGGAAGTAATCTTGAAGTCTCGGAAAAGAGTCTTGACTACTGCACTAATGGCCGCATCGATGGTAATCGCTAAAGACTGGAAACAAAGCTCCCCTCCATCGATGATTAGCTGGTATCGCAAGCTGTGGAACATAGTAGCAATGGAATGGATGACATACGGGACCAAGGGGACGCGGACCGGTTCCAGAAGGAGTGAGAAATGTTACTTTTCCTGAAAAGCGACTTTGTGCAACAATGTGGCCCGCAAAACATTTGGGTATTGGACATGGGCTGACATACTGGTATATATGGGAAAAGAACAGTGAAAGGACTGTATACTTCAAAAGATACGGAAACTGGGGAATGGTTCCTCAAAGGGGGTTGGTGGAGTTCTGTTTAAAAAAAAAAAAAAAAAAATGTATAAATGCCAATAAAAATATTTTTTTTTTAAAAAAAGACTCACCAGAGTGAATGCTGCATTCTTAATCCATAGTCCCCTTTTGTTCATATACCCCCAACCCGCCACATTCCCTGTAACAATAGCCTCTGCTCTTTCTTAAATGGACTGATGGTTGGGGCATGGAGACTGGCCGTAGGAGTTTTCATCACGCACAATTCATCCCATTTATTTTTACATTAAAACTGCTGCTCTGCAGCAGGCTCCTTTTTTGTCCCGTAAAATAGACACTGCAGTGAGGCACTTCTGCAATACAGGTTACTTTGTCATATTTGCTGTAAACTAGAAAAGTCCCATACAAAAAGTCTCCCTGCAGCGGTCAATTTGTGCTTATTTTGGGCAAATTGTTTATTGCTATTCTGAAAGGTGCATTGTTCAGTCCATCAATGTCTAACGATCAAAGAAAATGCGTGCAAAGACTCCTTGAAATGCCAGAGCCACGGTGGGACATCCTGGCAGCAGTTACACACTTACATGGACTCATAATGAAACATTTCAACTCAGATTTACCCTCATGAAGCCAGGCCACGTTTGCCTGGTTCCATCTGTTAAAATCGCCGCAAAAATGGCTGTGGACACAAAATATCGTGGCATAAAGGCCATGGTTTTGCCGCCGCAATCCATGTATAGAATGCGGGGGACACCCCTGCAACCTCCGCTCTCCTTAAATGGTGAAATGGGCTACACCTTTAACGGGTCAAACCACAGCATCTTTGCCGCAATTTTTTTGGACAGGCGACATTTTTGCCGCAGTTTTAATTGATCCATGAGAGTCTTCTCCCCAACTGCCGCAGAACCATCACCTGTCCTATGTGTTCACCAAGCCATTATTTGACATACTTGACTATCTGGGTGTGTCCTATACCAATTACGCTGACGACACCCAGATACTCATTCCAATCACGGGTGACCATACTATATACACTAAGGCCTTGAACAAGGTCTATCAAGTCATACAGGCTTGGATGGCCCAACATGGTCTTAACGACGACAAGACAGAGCTCCTCATCCTTGGCTCACAGAATAGGATCAACAAATTCGACCCGGCCTTCAAAGACTTTAACATTGATGGCAACACCATTCAGGTCTCCAACAATACCAAAACTCTTGGAATTTACCTTGATTCCACACTTTCACTTAACAGACAAACCAATGCCGTCATTGCAGCCTCGGCATACACCTGCAAACTTATCTCTGATGGGACAACATTGTAACTGTTTGTACTAATTCAACTATGGTACAGCTTGCATTGTGATCTGTAAAACCACCCCACCCTCCCTGTCCTTGCTTAGGTTGTTCAGTTTTTATGTTTATGTTCAATGGAGTAACTTGTATACCCATGCAGAGGGAATGAGCTGCGCCTAACCTCTTGTTGAATCTATATAGGTCTACTATTGACCACAGATGGACTTTATTGCCTTTAAGAAAATCTACAAAAATATTAAAAATAGTGTCAGCAATATGCAAAATTTAAATTCATTAACTATACTGAGTGTCTAGTCCTATTTCACACAGCAGCGCATTACATGGCAGAAAAATAGCTTGTTGCTTATATGCCGTATATTTGACTAAACTTGCATTTGAATGAGTTGCAACTGAAAAGAATTTTGACAGGCAGGACCTCTCCCTGTTTTCAGCCTGGGACACTACGTGTCAGACTAGTGGGAGGACCAACATTGCTTTACAACTGGCTTGTCCGTACATCAGTTCGTTGATCATTTGCTGCAGTGGTCTGTGTGAAAGTTGTGAGCCACAGGTGTTTCCTTGCTATGCTGCCACATCATTAAATGCTTCTTCGACTGATCCAGTGAGGAACATTGAGTTGGCCCAGACCCCCCCTATCTGGGAAGGGACGATCTAGATCTCCCTTTGCCTTTTCTTTCCTCCTTTTCTTCCTTTCTGCCCCCTTCTCGCTCCATGTTAACCTGGATTCCTCTTCCTTTTGCCCACACTCAGTCCAGCCCGCTCTTCTGCTTTCTTGACCATTTCAGTTGTCATATGTTGGTCTCCTCAGTTCGTCTTCATTATGCTTCCAGCCCTCGTAAGTTTGCTCTGTTTTTGTCCCTTCTCTAGTATCTTCCTTAGTAGTGAAATCTTTCAGATTTCTTCCCTGCCCCAATGTCCCTCTTTTCCATTCTTGCCTCCCTTGCCAGTAGGGTGATAGCTCAATCAGTTATGCACTTGCTGCTTGAGCTCTGTATATAACCTGAAGGTCACTTGTTGAAATATTGGCATGTTTCACACAGCTTTTCATATTTTGGATGTTATAAAAATAGTACCATTATGGTGGTAATGGTAAAACCCATGTTTCCTCCTTGCCTGTCACCCTCGTTACAGAGTTTACTTTGAGCTAAGTCCTCACCCAGGAAACTGGTGCTTCATTCCCTTTCCCTCCTTCATCCCTCTCAAAAATGTTTTGTGCTTCAATTGTTTCTTTAAACCCTCCCCAAGGTGGGTATAAAAGCACCTCTGACTCACCAAGACTTTCTGCTTGACTACAAACTATAGTAAAGCCACAATGCGTCTCGAAGGGATTGGGGTACATCGAGTAATGTGACGAAGAACACAGAGTAATGAAGATTACTGGTAAGTAATCGGGCCATTTATAGTGCTGTGCTACAAAATGGGAACAACTTTGCCAGCGTGCGCTGTATGAAAGCAATTGTATTTATTTTGAGCATTACTGATTTCATACCTCCTTGCCCCATCTCCCTCACTTTACCTCCAACCCCCTATTCCCCATCATTGTTCCACTTTTGTCCCCCCATGCTCCTTTTGAACAGATATCGCTAATTCTCCCCACCTTCTGCTCCTTCCACAGGCGCCACCCTGGTCATCATTGGCTCCCACGCTGCATTCCACGAACTGGAGGGCTGTGACACAGAGGACTTGCAGATGGAGCCGGTTTAACCCCTGCTGCACTTTGCTCTGGACCACGGATCTACCACCCCTGCCAAAGCTGTGCGATGCAGGAGGCTCTGCTGCCCCCTTGCCTAAAACAAATATTAGGTCAAAGCATATTTCTCTGCTGCGTGGGTTTCTTGCATTCCGTGATGGATTGATTCTAAGCACCTCTTCAACCATGTCTGTCGGTTCCACGTGCATTGCAACCATCCGCTTATTTTGATCCTTGTGCCTGTGGTGTCAGCACGTGCAGCGCTTCGCTGGTTTATATTTATCCTCTCGCGGGCACTGCAGCCCCTTGCTTGTATTAATCCCCTCTCGTGCCCTACATACCTCTGCTTGTATCCACCCTGGTTCCTCCACGGACACTGGATATATCCCCTTCCCTGTGTTTGGCTGCACGTGCACTGTATCCACTGCGTGCACTACTTGTATTTGTTCTTTAATACACTGCTTGTATGAATCCCCTCTTTGCACTGCTCCCGTCCGCTTATTTGGCCAGTAATGTTTCCAAATTCGATTTTACAGCCTTGTATCCCCTACAAAAATCCCCACCTGTGCCTGCTGCATGTCCCTGTTTTCTAAATGCGCTACTTTGACCACCTGCCCCTCTTTCCGTCCTCTCGCTAAACTGTTGAACAGTTTCCTTCTATCAAAACCAAATTTTAGCAGGAGGGGTGATCTGTGGACTCTGAACCCCATTCTAAAACTGTAACCCTCGCCCTTCCTTCCACCACAATCACCTCTGGAGGAATTACTCCACATGCAATGTAGAAGTACCGTCTGTGACACGGGTCCTTGCTTCCTCGGGTGACTTTATGTTAAGGATGTCTCTGCGGGATGGAAATGAACCCCCTCTTAATGAGTTTGTCCGATGCACCCATCTTGTTCAGTCATATGGTACTCGCCTTGCGTCGTTTTATAATTCAAAATGAAGGAGTGGAGTTTGACTCGTAAAAAGACGATCTTGGTAGAATCCAGAGGAGACTGCACCCTGGATTATTCAGTCTGAGTGCGGGTCATGTACAGCAGGTGATGGTTCCCGACCATGGAGAGTAAAGAGAAACATTGGGGCACTGGTTTTTAAAATGTCAATTTACACCCTAATGCCTCAAAACTGACATTCTTCAATTGTGCATTTCTTTGCTCTCTAACTCTTACAGCCCAACTGTTTTTCTGCCAGATAATGCACTTTGACAAATTTGGCAGCGGGGCAGGTAATAGAGGGGGCATATTATTTCGAAGTCCTGGTCTCTGGGTGGTAATTGTTTGTTCATAGTTTGAATGGATCACAGTTTAGGGGTGTGCTGCTTAGAATGACTGATGGAACTTTTGAAACCTCGAAATACCTTTTTTAATTTTGCCTGAAGGCGGTAGTAGTGGAATCCAGTGGATTTCCAGCGCTGGTATCTTCTCTAGATTCATAGGCTATGCTGGTGTCTGGTTTGTGTCAGCACAAACCTTACCACGGCATGAGAAGTTATGGAACATTACAATGTGCAAGTCAAACTTGTGTGTCTACCTCTTGCACCCCCTTACTTCTGCAGGCATTCCCTTTATACCAGTCCTATCTAGAACGGTCCATTCTGACAAGTGCTACCATGAGCGGCCTTCAGCTTCTCATGGGCATTGGGGGTTACTTCATGAAGCCTGATACCAACCTGAAAATGATCTCTCAACCTGCTTCCTGAACCAAAAAGGCAGTGTGAAATGGAAGAGCTCCCTTCTGGGGGACGGTGCAAGAGATTGAGCTGACCCAATGCTGAAGGATTGGCTTGGCGTTCCAGAAATGTGGGGGGGGAGGCAAGTGACACCTAGTGTTCACTGCGCCACATTTTTCAGCCACCGCTGCTGACTCTCCATCACCAGTGTCATGTAATTCCCTTCTCTTCCCCTTTGCTTCTGCTTCCCTGTCCCTTTTCTTGTTTCTGTTTACCATATCTTCTCTACCATACCTAGTTGTGCTGCATGCGCCCTCCTCTCCGTCGAGGGGTGGTCTGGTGTTTTGATGAGTTGTCAACTAAGCATCCAGGAGGCATGTGGTTTAATCTTGGCTCCCCAACTTGGACAACAATGTGTGATCTTGGACAAATTACCTACATCTCTCTGTGCCCCAGTACTTAGCAATTTGCTCTTGTCTCGTTTTCCTTTCCTCTCCTGTTATGCCCCCGCTTTCCTCCCATCCACTCATGTCTAACCCATGTTCCCCTCTTTGTTTTAACATTGCTCTCAGTGCTGTACCCACCCCTTCCTCCTTTTGCCACTTCCCACCTGCACTCTTTTTAGGTTCCTCCCTTTTGCATAGGGCATGTTCCTGCTCTCCCCTCATTCCTCCTGCTTCAGCTCCTCCGTTCCTCCACTTCTCACTCTCAGCTATTGTTTTTTACATAGTGTGTTCTCTTCTGCACGCCTCACATCCCACTTCTACCTCCACTGCTCTACTTTCTCTATACTCTTTTTGCACAGCCTCTTCTCATTGCCCACCTTTTCTTGGCCATTGCTCATGCTCACCATTGGCCCTGATTCTTCTGGGCTTGCTCTCTGTGGACCGCTGTCTTCCTTTGCCCTCGGCCTGTCTCATCCCCTGGCTTTGCAATGCTGACATGGGACTTCTGCAGAGTTACATCCCCTGTTAGCTTTGTCTGTGTGTGATGCTTCTCCTCACACTTTAATTCCTTCTTGTTCGAATTAAGCTGCCTTTCCCAGGTGGTTCAGATGGGCTTTGCTGCAGATCATGAGGCATAATTTAATCACCCTGGCTCGAGAGCAGATTAGAAGTGGATATGTAATGAGGCGTCTGTTTGGGGAAGGACTAGGTTCTGTTGGTGCTGGAGCGTGCAGCACTTCTGTTATTGGAAGCCCGCTTGGAATGATTCGTCCCCATGTAAGCCTGTATAAGTGGTGCATGCTGCACGGCCTTGAATCTTAAAATGCGTAAGGGACCATGACTGCAAGCTATGCGAAGGGGAGGGAATTCAGTGTATGGGATTTAGACTTGCAGTAAAGGGCCTGCAAAATGGTTTGCGGCTGCCCTAGAGGAGGAAAGGTGGGGGGGGATGTTGCAGTACCTGTGATGTAAGAGCGGGAAAGCAAGGGGGCTGGTCTACAGAGAGGAGGCAATCCATCTGTGTGGGATATAAAATCCTAGAATATGGATGGGGAAGGTTGGGAATGGGTTGATTCTGGTGCTTGTGGTGCAGAGAGGGTGCTATGGGGCATGGTATAATTGGGTATGTGGCATTTAAAGGGGCATATAGGGCCTGTGTTATGTAATTTAAAGGTATGATCACATTGTATTACTTTTTCAAATAACATTACACATGTATTTAATCGTTTTACTCTAATAAATATATCTTGATAGATCTATTTTACATTGTTGTCTGGTAGATTTTCTGAGGGTTTTTTGTTTTGGTTTTGTTCCAAACCCTGGCTATGGGAGATTAAAACGTCTAGAGATGCACACGCTTTAGAATGTTCCCCGATGTCGCCAGCAGAAACCCTCATTGTTGGGACACCATTCCTCTGCAGACTTATTTGTTTACAGCATGTCATATATCCCAAACCTTTCCAAAAGGTAACTTGAGGGCTGTACAGCCCAGAATAAAATGCATTTGGATGATACAGAATATCATTGTTACAATAACCCTTTAAAAGCAAAACTACCTCAAGCCCAAAACTGAAAACGCATCGAAAGGATACATTGGTTTGTCCCAGCCACCTAGTGCTGAACCATTGGCACCCTTGGACTGGGCACTCGGCGATCTGGAAGCTCGTAACGTGGGTTGTGTATGGTGCATGCCATGCGTTCCGAGCAGCCTGGGTATCCTGCGCCCCCTTTGCTTCCCTTCCTCGCTCCCCCTGCCCATTCACTCACCTCGTAGCACCCGCATAGTTTCCTACGGGCTTCGCATACCGTAGCATCGTGCAGCAAAATGGTGAAAGGTCCTTGTTTTTAAAAAAAATAAAATGTTTAAAAACACCATTCTCACTTGTGTAGGTAACTACATGGGTGGTAATGGCATTATTACCCTTGGTGGCGAGCTGACCCTGTTGGTAATGGCACCAACCCCCGTGTTAAGGGACCCTTGCTTCGTTCTTACCCTTAGCTTGGGCGCCGGACCATTACCAACAGGGTTAGCCTGCTGCCTCCGGAAAATAACACCTCAGTAAGCGCTATGGTTCATATGTTGGGAAATGGAATGTTGCAAACCCATGATGAAACCCGAAAAGGGAAAACCAAATGCATGGATAACTGGTGAATTAGTCGAAAACACCATAGAACAAATAGAAAAAGCTGGCTTCTAACGGCAAACTTTTCTAGCCATGGGGACTGCCAATAACAGCAAATGGTGGATAGCCAATGCTGTGGCCCCATCTAAAATGTGCAGCTTTATCAAATAGCTGGGCTGATGAAGTACCAATGCTATAAAAAACAGGGCGGCTAGTTTGAGTAGGAGCCTACTCTCAAAAGGTTCCAGTGGATTGAGACCAAAATAGGAGTAACATTGTATTTTGAGTCACCTGCCTCTGGACTGGCAGCAGAATTCTAGTAGCGTGTCCGGGACTGAAGGGCATTCCTACTATCTCATGGGGTAACTCCTTTCCACTGTCAAAATCTGTGCTTGCACAGTTGCTGCAAATGGTTTGCTCTGAAGGTGGTAAGCACTAATAAGCGGCAAGTAGAGGCATAATTGATCTTTCCTGGCAACTTGCCTTAAGACCAGACAGGGATGGGTGCTGCAAAGAATACCCAATGCCCAAGCAGAGCAGGACCAATTTAGTGTAATGCCATTTGTTTGTAACGTTTTAAAGCGTACCACAACCCTAGGGCGTTACATGGTCACTGGACATGTATTCAAACATGAAAATCAGAACTGCACATTTACCATCCTAGGCCAGGGTAGGCAGACATAGCTTCGCCTGCAATCTTAACTTGTCAGGGCCAAATAATATACATTCAGTTTTTGAACTGTAAAATGTCAGGCTGACCTGGGTTATCAAGGCTGGCAATCGGAATGGACGCACCCCAGGCGGGGGTCAACTTTCTTTGACAATTGAGGATTTAATTTGGTATTGCCCCCGAATCTGGATGGAGATGCTGTAGCTGCCTCAGGCTCTCCATATAGATGTTGTGCAAAGACGGTGGCAAGAATATTGCGGCTCCCCATACCGAATAGTGTGGGGTGATCAAGTGGGACCCATATGGACATCGATTCTACCAAATGATTGCAGCCAGTTCAAACACATTTAAGGGGGAACTCCGAGATACACCAGTACAATTCTTGGTGCGAGACCGGACCCTAACCTGGAATTTTATTTGTTTGCTTGTTAGGTGCTTATACAGTAGGTCAATTCTGATTCAAAGCACCCACAGGGCAACAGGGAGGGAACATGGGATTGAAAAACAAGGAGTAAAGTGGAAGATAAAGACGAGCCTACTATGCCTTGTGAGTATTCAGAACGTGAAAGTGCAGCGAAAAGAGGAGAGGTGGGGGTGTTAATCTGATGCTCACCCAGGAGCACGGACATTCCATCACTTAAGTGCCTAGTAAGGTAAGTGCTTTACAGCCTGAGCCTGCATTGGGTAGAAAGTGCAAGCCTACAGGATTGAGGCCGGTGGGTGCCGAGGCAAGTGCTGAGATGTTGACAGAGGCTGGGCTGATTGGGTATGGGAGGCTAGGTCCCACGAGGGATACATAAGGGCCCTAGACACCTAACACAGTGACTATGAGATTATCAGGGGAGGGACGAAGGGGAGGAGGAGGTGAAGAGGAAAGTCTTGAGGAGCTTCCAGGATTTGAGGAAGTCTTGCTCAAGACGGAGGGGGAGGCTGTTCCATAAGAGGGAGCCAGCTGAAAAAAGTGATTGGCCTCCAGCCATCTGTTTAGCAAAACGCTTTACACTCAGAGTTGGTGCCAGAGGACTGCAGAGGTCTAGAAGGAGAGTATTTAGTAAAAGAAAGTTGTAGATGGCATGGCCACAGGTCCCAGACAGCCTTGTGGATGATGCAGAGGGATTTTAATTGAATCCGTGCCGCAACCGGGAGCCAGTGAATACCTTTTAGGGCAGGAGAGATGCAGTCCCTGCTTAAGGCCAAGGATAAGTCTTGCTGCCCTATTCTGGATTAGCTGGAGGGGTGGTAAAGTGGAAGAAGGTAGATTCAGGAGAAGGCTATTGCAGTAGTCCAGTCTAGAGAGAACAAGGGCTGGGGTAACATTGTGCTTCTTGGGGGCGGGGGAGTGAGAAAAGGGAGAATTCCTTTGAGAAGGAAAAGCTGAAAGTGGGACGTCTTGGCAATGGCCTGAGTGTGAGGGAGGAAGGAGAGAGAGGAGTCGAAGATGACTCTCAAGGTTTCTGGATTAAGAAGGAGCATGGTGAGAGCCCATAGAGGATGGGCAGAGTGAGGGGGGGAGCGAGGGTCCCAATGGGAATGATCTCAGTCTTGCTGGCATTGAGGCAGAGATCGTTGGAAGTACACCAGGACTTGATGGCTGATAGGCAGTCAGGGATGATGGAAGACGCAATAGGGTCAGCATGGAGTTTGAAAAAGAGCACTGGAAGTTAGTGGAGAAGGAGGAAATAAGGAATGCTTACAAGGTAAGTGTTGAAGAGCAGGGGGAGAGGTTTGAGCCTTGGGGACACCACAGGTGGAGAAGGAAGTAGGTGAGGAGAAGGTGCCCAAAATGACTTCGGGCGACCGGTCAGTTAGGAAGGAGGTAAACCAGTCCAGTTCCCGCTCCGAGATACCAAGGGTATCAATGAGCTGTTTTATGAGGATGGGCAGGGTTAACCGTATCGAAGGCAGAGGAGAGATCGAGTAGGATGAGGACAGCTGCAGAGTTAAGAGTCCAGAGTTGCGAGCAGTTCACAGGTGTTCAGAAGAGCAGTTTCCGTGCCTCTGGATGATCAGAAGGCAGGTTGATGGTCGTGGAGACCACCAAGTTCGGTGTGTGAGGTAAGTTGTGGAAAGGCCAGCTTCTCCATCATTTTTCCAAGGAACGGGGTGATAGAAATAGGGTGCTAGTTAGCTAGACGGGTAGGGACTGCTGAAGTTTTTTTTAGGGGGAGGCTCACAAGGGAGTGCTTGAGGGAGAATGAGAAAGATCCAGTGGCAAAAGAGTGGTTGCAGAGATCAGTTAGTGCAGGGGCAAGAGAGCCAATTTTGTCCTTAAGGGTTCAGGAGGAGCAAGGGGAAACCTGTTTCGAAGAGACCTTCATGAAGCGGACAACTGGTGACTTCTTCAGGTGTGACAGGGCGAAGGAGGAGAGAGGAAGGAGGAGGGTGAGAAGCCCTAGGAGGCAAGTGAGTCAGTGAGGGAGGGGGTTGGGCGGGAGGGTAGCAAGGGTGCTCAGGATGTCCAGAGCTTTAGTGGTAAAGTGTGTGGCCAGTGCGCTGCAGAGGGTCTGGAGCGGAAGCGGGCCGGAGGAGACTGCAGAAAGGTTGGCTAGTTCCCTGCAGGTTTTAACTAGTTCAGCCGTGTTGTCGCATGTACCCGATACACATGCCTGGGTGTGGGCCCTTTTCTTGGCACGGATGGAGAGCATGTATTGCCTTTGGAGCAGACGTCAGGCCAGTTTGTCAGAGGGTGAGCCTGATGTTTGCCAGTTCCGTTCCGCAGCTCTGCACTTGTGTTTCAGAGCTGCAAGTTCAGAGTCATACCAGTTATTTGGTTTGGAAGCCAATTTTCAGGCGGATACTCATGACTGGGGCAATAATGTCAAGGGTGTTGGTAATTGCAAAATGGAGGTTGCTGAGAGCAAAGTCAGTGGTAGAGTCCGGAGGCGTGGGGAGGCAGAGCGGGGGATGAAGGTGGATGCGAAGGAAGTGGGACTGATCTAAATAATCTAAGAATCTAATTGATACTGTCAATAAAGTGGCATCAGGTGGTATATGGAGCAGTTGCACTCGTGGGGCCAAAAACATTGTAAGTGCCAGTTTATAAAGTGACAAAATAACAATAAACATCTATCAAGAGAAAACACATTAAATAATTAAAAACATTTAATTAAAAAATAAGTAAAAAACCAACACATTACTCACAATCGTGCAGATGCATATAATTGAACTGTCTTTACTAGTTAACAACTAAAAACCTCCCAAAATCTAGGTCTACTCCATGACCTATCGCATACACTTTTAGCCAGTTCAAGCTGTATTGCCAAGAATAAACCCCTTTTGAGCCATACGGAACAGGATTGGGTTCCTAATATTGATGGACATTGCATAGGACCCTCATTACTAGAATAACGAGTTGAATGCTTTGAAGTGTCACTAGTTAGGGCACGATAGATTAATGATGCTGGTGAAGGTGTTCACTTATACACGGGTGTGATTAGTGTATGAAATTTTCAATGTAATCTTTTTTTTATTGCGGGTAAATCTTGTTTTTAAGAATTAAACAAGGTTTTGTACATTTATATATACTTGGTGGTGTACTCTCATGTTGGAACAAACTACAAATTCGCACAGACCCCTTTATAGTTCTGTAAACATAAGCCTGGTTTGAATCTGAGCTATAGCTCCTCTACAGGTTGAAGCTATGCCTGGAGGCATTTTCTAGTGGATAACACCACATCCCTTAAACCCATTTGTTGTAAATAAAATACAGTAGAACCCAGATTCTTTATTTCAAATTGCTCAGCACTAAGGCAGGGACCTGTGATGCCACGACCCGAAGCCTGGATAAGAGAGAAGGAAGGGCCTTGGGGAATGTGGATTGTGGACCGCAGTATATGGGGCAATCTGTAAAGGGTTACTTCCTTGCTTATGGCTTTCACAAGTGGACAGGAGTTAGCTCGTTAGAAATCTGCAAGATGTCTGGCAATCTCCTTACATGCGTGGTCTCATGCTAGGAAAGGGGTGAGCACTGATCCATTGGGACAGGTAGGTAACCAAGACTGGTTTGTGTTCTCGTACAGAGCGGGAGCCAGATGCCATTCATGACCTGACTGACTCTTAAAACTGCTATCCAGAACTTTGAAATCTTGGTTTGCAGATTCAGTGACTAAGTAGGGACAAACTGTTGCAATTGCCAAGGGAGAGGAACAGGTACTACCCAACCTCTCACAGGATCTGGGCGATGGGCTGGAAAATGCTTGCATGGTAGGTTGAAGAAGGGAAAGTCTATAAATGAATGTAGAGACGTCAAGCTGAGAAGTTAATAAAAAGCTGAGAGGGAGTTCAAGGGATAGATGCGTGCAAGGAAAGGAGAAGGCTCGGAGTGTGTGAAAGATTCCTGAATATGGCGTATGTTAGATGACAGCCAGCTGCAGAGCAGAAAGTCCATCATATGCCGGTCCGATAGCACAGCGAGTAGAGCGCTTGCTTTGACATCTGTGCAGAGCCTGCTGATGCAGGTTCGAATCCCGGCAGGGCCAAACTCAGCCTTTCATCCTTGCGAGGTTGATAAATGAGCACCACTCACCGTGGGTAATAATAAGCAGCGCTCAGATACCTGAGCGTTCGTAGCGCTATATAAAAGCTACATTATTTATTATTATAAAGCCCATCAGAATGACTGAGCATCTCTTCACTGCAAGGAGAGAAAGGGGGGGTGGCAAAGTGCTATAGGCAGTGCTGGTCATTGGGCTGAATCTTGTCAGATCCATGATCCGGCACCAGATGTGTAGCCGGATCTTGGGATCTGGCCCGAGTCAGCCGCCCCAAACCCCTGCTCTGTGCTAGGGAGAAAAAAAACGCTGGCGACCAAACTAACTTCCTGTGGTGACCCATGCAAGAGGTCACAAGAGGAAGTTATTCTTCAGCCGTGACCCGGTTGATTTAATTATGCAATGTTTGTCGGATACCTGGACCCGGATGATTTATTTATGCAATGTTTGTTGGATACCTGTGTAAAGACCAGAGGGGGGGGGTCTGTACTTCTGCTCTCTATATGGCAGAGAAGAGGCACAGAGGACACCAGCCAAGATTCTCTATTATTGGTATTGTGGTCGAGCAATCAAGGCCAACCTTCTCAGGAGGTGATGCGGGCTGGTTCTTAAGTACAGTGTAGTCCCCAAGCACCCACAAAGGAATGTCGGCACACTGTATTAGTTAAAACACAGTCTTTATATAATTAATATTCAAGGTTATGTACAATATCATAACTTACTTTGTACTCGGTTATCTATAATGGAAAATCTATACAGTTCTACGTGGTACCACAATTACTATTCAATCTCTTTAAAGTGCATCAACTGTAGGGTTAAATGTCACACATGTTCGTAAAGGAAACAACAATAGATATAAGAGGAAAGCAGTTGGTTAGAAAAATTGGCAGAATACTGGCCCCATTTACCTAGACACAGTTCTGTCTGAACAGGAAAATATACTATTCAATAACCTAATGTGGAACGAAACTTTATAAAAGAAGAATCTTACAATTGTTAGTAGCAATGCCATCCTGACCAAAGATGTATTGTGCCTACAGAGGAGAAGGGATTTCATTACTGGCATATGATTAGAACCCCAACCTTGGTTGTGGGCACCTTTTTTGCTTATCCGCCATCCCTTGTTGCAGTTAAACCCAAATAGTTGTCTCTCTCTGGTGGTGTTTCCTAATGTGTTTGTGACATGTGGTTTTAGAAGTGGTATCACCGACCTATACTTGGGGTGTTGCCCCACATTGGTTCCCAGAGCAATCACACTTATGTGGCCACCTCACCCCCTTCCTAGCAATAGTGACTTCTACACACTCTCAACAGGAGTCTGTTTCTAGTGAGTCTGGTACGTCCACCTCTGAAGATGCCTGGAAGAGTGATGTGTCTGATCACGAACCAGGGCACCTTATGCCTATGGCAAGGGATTCCTCACACCTGGGAAGAAGCAGAGAGTAAAATCTAATTCCATTTGATCTGCCTTGATTACAGTGTGTGACAAATTGGATTCTGCTTTGCATGAGTGCAAGGAGGGTAAAATGGCTCTCAGCCCTCACGCTAAAACAGCACGCAATCATAAAAGTAAACCAGGGACAGTCAAGAAATATACGTCCTTCACCTTTTGAGGCAACATGGACAGAGGGAAGGCTATGCTGAAGGGGAACCAGTAGTGACCCAAACACAGTATCATCCTTCTAAGCATCTAACTCATCCTCCTGGCTAACTCCAGACTGAGGCCATTTGCTTTGGATTGCTGTGACCCGGCTTTGTGTTGCTGTCCATGTCCAATCCCTGTTAGGATATGGCCCAACCCAGTAAGCTTGAGTTCTCTCCCTGCATGACCATAATCCACCTGAGAGATCTGTAGTCGGTTTGGACAGTGAAGTGCGACCCAGTTCCGGCAGAAACACGTGCCTCTGGATCAGGGCTGGGTCGTACCGGCAGAGCCATCTTTCGCCATCGTCCGCTGCAAGAGCCCCAGGACCCATGGCTGCCAAGGCTGCTTCCTTTGCCTGAGATTGAGTGACTGTAGCAATGATTTTGGTGTCTATTTCATCGTTTCCTAATGAACAATCTACCATAATGGCATCTTTACCAGCCACCCGCAGCTGTGCGCCCCCCCCTCCTGTCAACTGATCTCCACAACAGCCAGTGGGCATTGGGTGAGACTATTGAATCCCCTGACTAATCTGGGAGGACCAGGGATGATCTAGTCCTTGCTCACCCACTGTTGTCGAACAGTGGTGATGCTTGCAGCAGTATCGAAGCGCTGGGGCTCTCCTAACAACCAATCACTGAGCTCTGGGCCATACTGCCCCTAGCCAATGACTGCCCTCTACCTAAGCCCCTCCTCTGGCAGCCATCTTCAGATGTTTACCGCACGTTCAAGTGTTGGGAGTCCTCGTGCTTAGCTCTCGAGGTTTTACTGTTTTTCGCTTTTTGGAAGAGTTTTACTCTATTTTTCAGTCAATCGAACCTTATGCTTCATCGATCACCCTTCTGATTAACGGGGACCCGTCTTTCGGATTCTTCAGCACCCCTCAAGGGCAGATTTCGTCAAGTTTCTTCGTGGAGGCTTCCATAAGATTCTTCAGGCCTATGCCGCGTGCACCATGTCGGAGGAGAAGGATTCCACCCCCTTTTTCAAGCTTTGCTCTGACTGTGGCTTACGGAATGTTTTCTTTCTTTACTGCCTGTACCCAACGCACAAGGAGGATGATTGTGCATTTTGCTGTGAATTCTCGACATGAACGCTGAAGGATCGGCGTAAACGGCTGAATGAGTGGCTGCAGACCAAGGCCTCTGCACTGGGTGGGTCCCAGGAGCATGTCTCCCCCGGACCCGGGAAAGCTGTACTGACTCATTAGACCTTTGAGGGTGCCTCTCCTCCTTTCCCCCGTGGGGGTCCTACACAAGGCCAAGCACCGCAAGTCCACTGCCACTGGGAGTGCCGCTGCGGCGAGCTCCTCAGCGGCCAGGGCACGTCTGATGTCTCCAGCAACTTCAGTCACTAGCCAATGCTCAGGATCTTCTTCCAAGAGGAAATCTGACCATCCATGCAAACTCAAGGTGGCCCTGGAGACGGCAAAGGAGAAGTCCAAAGCCAGCCTGCCCTTGGCGGAGAAGACTAAGGGGGACCGAGGCTCTGACCCGCCCCTTAAGGAGAATGCCAAGCAGGACAAGGCACCAGGGACGACTGCCAAGGCCAAGCAGGACAAGGGACCGGTCCTGACCGTGAGGGCCCAGGTACACCCGATAAAGGCTCTGCCTTCCATCGATGTGGTGGTGGCATCATATTCGAAGGCCGGAGAGGGATGAGACGGATCCTGACACAGTGTTGACTGGCATAGACTCAGTGGGATGGGGACGTCACATCGCCGCTGCCCAGATCCTCCCTGCCCTACGAGATAGGCTTGATTCATGCAATGATCTCCAGGGCTTCGGAGTGCTTCCAGCTTGCGCCAGAGTACAAGAAGGAGGAGGGCCTCTTATACTAGTGCCGCGAGGCAAAGAGAGAGACCATCCTTTCAGTCCCACTCTTGAATGACATTTAGGACGAAGGCCTGTCTCTCATGCACCCTTCTACAGCCCCAGCAAAGAGGGACCACCTACAGAAGAAATACAGGGTGTCAGATTCTGCGCCCAAGTGCTTGCGGGCCCAACCGTCACTGGACTCAGTCTCTGCAGCGGCCAAGCAGTCACCGGGCGCTTCATCCTCGGCAGTGTCCACCCCTCCGGACAGCGAGGGGAAGAAGTTGGATGCTATGGGAAAACGTGTTATCTACTCTGCAGCGACGGCCATCAAGGCTGCCAACACCCTCGCTATTGTAGCGTGCTATGACTGAGGGCTGTGGTTCAAGCTCGCTCCCCTTCTGGACTTCCTCCCCGACGACGAGAGGTTTTAGGCGTTTGATTCTGCAGGAAGGTGAGGTGGTGTCGGACCACGCCATCACGGTGACCACAGACATTGCTGATGCGGGGTTCCACCAGATGGGCAACAGCATTTGCCTTTGGCGTGGCTGGCTCAAGGCCACCAACTTTCGACAGTACGTCCAGACGTGGGTTATGGACATGCACTTTGACGAAGACAATCTTTTCGGTAAGGCTGTAGATTAGTCTCTACAGGCCATCAAGGCGGACATGGAGACGGCACATGCCTTGGGCATGCTACAGCAGCGACGGCTGTCCTTTCGATTGTCAGGAGGTAAGGCTCCCCGTTCTTCCAAGGGGTTTGGGGAGTTTGGGGAGGTTTCGGGAGCTCCTCTTCATACCGCCAACCCTCCCGCACCTCAGCCCAAGAGACCAACAGGGTTTCGGAGGAGGACGTCATCGCCACGGACTCCAAGGCGGCCCTTCGACATCCAAGCAAGAATGAACCGGCTGTGACATTGGGCCCCCACCCGTGCACCCCGGTGGGAGCCTGGCTGGCGAACTTCATCAGTGTGTGGATGACCATCTCCACCGACCATTGGGTGCTGAATGCTGTAGCCCACAGACACACCATGGAGCTTCAACGGAAGTGTCCCCAAATACCACTGCTGGCCCGTCAAGAAAACCATGTCCCTCAGCTGCTGCTGGAGATTTTGGCCATGCTAAAGAAAGGGGAGATAGAACTGGTTCCAAAGCGGCTCTGGAGTGTACTCAACGTACATCCTTGTGAGAAGGACTGGGGGCTGGAGGCCCATTCTCGACCTCCAACGATTAATCAAATACATAAATTCCCAGAGGTTCCAAATGGTCGCTCTTCAACATGTGCTCGGACCGCTAGAAGAGGGAGACTGTCGTCGTTGGACCTGGAATGCATACTTCCACATCCCGATTCACAAGTGACACTGCAAGTTTCTGCGCTTCATCGTTCAGGAGAAGCATTACCAATTCAAGGCCCTTCCCTTCGGACTGAAGTCTGCACCCAGCGTCTTCACCAAGTGCCTGGCGCTGCTGACAGCACATCTGCGACTGCAATGGATCCACGTCTACCCTTACTTGGATGACTGGCTCAGCCGGGCCAGCTCAAGGAGCATTGCTGTTACCACATGGCGAGGACCCTCTGCCTACTGATGGATCTAGGATTTTCTGTGGGTTATGTAAAGTCCTGCTTGACTCCATCGCACGACGCACTGTTCCTGGGATCCTGGCTCAACACAATGTCATTCCTGGCGTCCCCATCGGAGTAGAGAGTGGCGGCCTTCCTGGGCAAGGTGCAATGGCTACTTGCTCTGAAGATTGCCACGGTGAGTGCCATCAAGTCTCTGCTCGGCATGATGTCGTCGTGCACTTACCTCATCCTACTCTGCAGGCTACGGATACGGCCACTGCAGGAGTTCCTTGACGCCCGTTGGATTCAGGTATCGGGGAAGTTTCTAGAACAAGAGCGCTCTCGACAAGGGGTTCCATCGGCCGAAAAGGAGGTGGGGGGTGCGCCCTCATCTGACCGGAGGTGTGGATTTCCAGGTCCCACCACATCAGGAGACGGTAATGACAGCCACCTCTCTGGAAGTGTGTGGAGCCCACACCGGAATTCTTCACGCCAGAGGCCTGTAGCTGCCGGAGGAAAAGATGTTGCACATCAACATTTTGCAGCTACGGGGTGTGTTTTGGGCCCTCAAATCATTCCTGTTGTCCCTCAAGAGCAAGGTGGTGCGGGTCTTCTGACAATACCACCACAATGTTTTACATTAGAAAGCAGGAGGACACCAGGTCCCAGCGTTCTCCAAAGAAGCGCAGGACTTATGGCATTGGGCCGTCACTTAGGAGATGTTCCTCATCCAGTTTCATCTGGGAGGAGTCAAGAACATGTTCGCCGACTCTCTGAGCACGGAACTTCGCTCTTGCCATGAGTGGAAACTTCGGCAGGACCTACTTGAGAATCTGTTCCGCAGATGGGGCAATACCCAGATCGACTTGATTGCGACAGTGACAAACACCAGGTGCCGGAGGTTTGCCAGCAGGTTTCCCCAGCAAGGGAGCATGGGGGACGCATTCTCATTCCCTTGGGGAGACCTCTTTCTGTATGCGTTCCCTCCGTTGCCGTTGTATCTTCAAATCCTCAATCTACTCAAACTGTGCCGGTGCCGGATGATCCTTGTCGCACCGGTGTGGCCGAGGCAGATCTGATACCCGGACCTACTCACCATGTCAGCGGCACCACCAGTCAAGCTGCCAGTGGTCGTGGATCTTCTCTCCAGGGAAGGAGGTGCCATTCTTCACCACAATCCAGGGCCTCTGAACCTGAAGGCATGGCTCCTGCAGCGTTAATACTCGTATATGATCTCCCGGCAGACTGCAAGGAAGTTCTCGCCAAGGCTAGAGCATCGTCTACTTTGAAATGCTACGGACTCAAGTAGAAGAGATTTGCTATTTGGTGTCGTTCGCAGAAGATTGACCCACTGAGGATCAAGGCCCCTCAGGTGCTTCCATATTTGCTGCTGTTGGCCAAATCGGGGCTTGCCCATGCCTCCAAGGTTCATCTGGCGGCTATCTCCCGCTACACCAGATACCCAGGCTGACCATCCTTGTGGTCGCACCGATTGGTCAAGGAATTTGTCAAGGGACTATTAGGCTTGTTCCCGCTGGTGAAGGCTCTGGCCCTGGCGTGGGAGCTCAATGCAGCACTTACTAGGCTCATGGGATCTCCGTTCGAGCCTTTGCATTCTGCATCACTCAAGTTTTTGTCATGGAAAACAGCTTTTCTCGTGGCCATCACCTCTGCACGACGAGTGGGGGAGATCCAGGCTCTCTCCTGTAAACCACCTTACTTGACTTTCCACAAGACAAGGGTGGTGCTGCGGATGCACCCCTCCTTCACTGCCAAGGTGCTGTCGGACTTTCATCTAAACGAGCCCTTGGTGTTACCTGTGTTTTTTTCCGATGCCTTCGTCACCGGCTGAAAGGACTTTGCACTTGCTGAATGTGGCTAGAGTGCTGAAGTTTTATGTGGACCGCACGAAGAGTTTCCGGAAAACCTCTCAGCTCTTTGGGAACTTTGGTCTTGTGAACCATGGGAAGGCCCTGTCAAGGCTTCCATTTCCAGGTGGCTTGCCGGCTGTATCACCCACTGTCACAAGTTGGCAAACCAACCACTGCCTGGCCGTCCGAGAGACCACTCTACCAGAGCGATCGCTGCTACAATGGTGTTCCTGTCTGGTGTGCCCCTGCTGGACATCTGCGGGGCTGCTATGTGGAGTTTGACGCTCACGTTTTTTGCAGTTCTACTGCGTCGACAGGGATTCCAGGGAGGAGTCCAGAGTCGGCCAAGCAGTGCTCCGCAACCTGTTCGCTTGAAGGTGAGCCTGGTGAAGAGGTAAGAGATGCTTATGTTGAGCCTTGCCACCTCCTGTGGTTGTGCATGTGTGTACTGCTATGTATTCTTTCTTCACAAGCATGTGAATCCATGCCAGACCCCATGCTGGAGTAGGAACAAGTTACTTACCTGTAACTGTTGTTCTCCAGAATGGGTCTGGCATGGATTCACATGCAAACCCTCCGGTCTACCCCTCTTCTCTTCGTCCTACTGCCATTTTATGTGCTACAAAATCTTAAGATGCTGCCATAGGAGGGGCTTAGGTATAGGGCAGTGCTCAGTGATTGGTTGTTAGGGGAAAGACCGTTTAGAAAAACAGATTTTTTTCTTTACCGAGGATGATGGGGAATATTCATGAGCATTTGAATCCATGCCAGACCCATGCTGGAGAACAACAGTTACAGCTAAATAACTTGTTCCTTCTCCTTTCTGATAGAGCAGACGAGGCAGGTGACTGGAACTTCCTTTTTAGTTTGTGGTCCTTTATTAGCAATAGGGTGTGGACCGTTGCCTTTACACTTCTTGGATATACTTTTCTCAACCCTTGTCTTCTGTTTTGGATGCACTAAACGCAAACCTTTTCTGGATGCGAGTAGCCATGAATTGGTCGGCAGTCTTTGCAAACCCACTGGGGAGTGTGATATTCCAGTCCACTAAAGGCTGGGGTAACTTCAGCTCACATATATGCGATCAGATTAAAAATGCCCTCAAATGTGTCTACTTTTTTACCTGTCCCCCACCGACTCTGATATTGCAGGGAGTGATGTGGAAACGCCTCAAATGTTTGACTCCCCTTTTTGGTGAGCTCTCTAAAGGTCTTGTGGTATTGTTCTGGTGGGTGTCTAGTCAAATGGTCGACAGACAAATGGTCGACACAATTTGGTCGACAGGACAAAGGATCTAATTTTATTTTTTAGTTATATATTTTTTTAGGTTTTCGTTTAGGGAAAAAAAGGGGTGCAGGGAGGACCCCCCCCAAATTTTTTTTGAAAAAACAAAAAAATAATTCGATCATTTGACCTGTCGACCTTTTGGTGTCGACCATTTAGATTCGACCAGTTGACCTACAACCGTTCTGGTGTTTTGCAGAACTTCCTGAGGTCTGCAATCTTCATCTTGGAATTGGCCTCTTATGGAGTCGATGAATAATTGCATCAGTTCCAACAGTCGGTAGACTGCTCATAAGGGCGGTATTCCACAACTACTGTTCCAGCTCCTGGAGGCCGAAAGCTTACTCTAGCTTTTTGAACATTCAAAAATGTCCTTCTCCCTCCTTATACGGCCAGACTAAGTCCTTGGGGAGGTGGTACCAGGCTTTCCTTGTGAGCCACCGCTGGAGACACTCCTTCCCCACTAGATGTTTTACTGGCTTCTTTCAGGGTCTTGTGATCCAGCTGGTGCAACATCACATGGTTTTGTTCTTCCAGAGCCATTCTCCTTTCCTCTAGGAGGTTCAGCCGACAGTGTCAGGTGCCACGATGTTCTCCTGTGGCTTGGCTGAATTGAAGTATTTTCCTGATTGTGATTTGTGGGGAGACTTGTGACCCTTGGGATACCGGTTTGCTTGGCTGGTGGGAGGAATGCTGAGAATCAATATCTCTTTCTCTCTTTCCCATGCTGCCCAGGTATTAGCATAATTGACCTAAAAAATTTCATCACTTTTTAAACTTTTTTTTCAGTCAAATGTAGTGTGTGTCTATATATGTATATATAAATATATATAGAGGTAAGGGCATAGATTAGGTTAAGGGGAAGTGGGGGGTTGATCCGGGGGTGTCTTCCCCCCACATTTTAGACTGAAAAAAGGTCAAATAAATTCTAATCAAATGGACCCAAACCGGTGCATGGGCAACAGGGCTTCCTCAAATGCTGGTGGGCTTTTTAACAGTTTGTCTTTCTTCACCTTACTGACATGGAGACCCATGTCTCGACAGAGGGATGTGCAAGGCTCTTGCTGTCACTTTCATGGTCCTGTCAAGTTGCATGGTTGGAAAAATACCTTGGCAGTAAAAACTAACATTAACTGCACACATTTATTTTGGCTGCTTCAAATCCCACTGCTGCCACAAGTGTGCCATGAATGCCACTCTGTGGCCCACTCAGCCCACTGGTGGCCCACTCAGCCCTCAGATATCTACAAACCAAAAACACAACTAATCATAAAGGTGATACAGGGACAGTTAAGAGAAATGCTGCCTTCGCCTTTTGTGGCAATGTGGGCCAAAGGAAGCCTATGCTCTTAGGGGCGTGAAGGGGAACCAGTTGTGACCCAAACACAGTATTAATTCATATGTTATTACACACTTTACACCACAGACAAATCTCTAACCGCGTGACTGGAATTCAAACCTGTGTTGCCTTGCATGGTCTTGCTTCCTAAACAAACGCGTGGCCTCTTTACTCCTGACCCCGGATAACAGTTAAAAATAAAGGGAATGTCCAATCAAGGTTCTATAGTCAACAGTACCTTGTTTCAGTTCTTGGTGGGTTGGCGAAGTCTGACCTGGTGTCAAACATCGAAATGAGGAAACAAACTCTGCTCAGGCATGTTAGATCATGTGGGCCAAAGCAGCCTGCAGGCATACAGTATGGGTGAAGGCAGTTGCTCTGTGCAGTGGAAGAGCGGCTCTCAAGGATGCAGGTCTCGGCAGTCCCAGGATTGCTTCGCAGTTGGCCAGGCCAAGTCGGGCTTTAGCCACCAGGAGGGGTTGATGAGTGATGCTGCAGCAGTTTGATCTAGCTGGGTTGACCCTTGGGTGGTAGCCCTTGGTTTGTCGGCGTGTTACTTGCCAGTGATTTGTTTTGGGAACTGGCCTTGAGCTGTCTCTTCTGGTTTAACCGGTCACAAGCATTAGCTAGGACACAATGTTGTGTTGAGCTGGTTCAAAGTGCAAGGAGGTTCAGTGGCTAATCAACTTCCAGGGCACCAGGGGTGAATATCAGTTTCTCCAGCATGGGGTCTGGCATGGATTCACATGCTCATGAATATTCCCCGTCGTCAGGCTGGGAATCCTCGGTAAAGAAAATATCAGTATCAGTTTCGTTTCTGATCTGTCTTTCTACTAGTAACCAATCACTGGTCTCTGGGTCATACTGCCCCCAGCCAATGACTTCCCTCTACCAAAGTCCCTCCTCTGGCAGCCATCTTCAGATTTTTACCGCACGTTCAAGTGCTGCGAGTCCTCGTGCTATATCTCTCGAGCTTTTACTGCGTTTTGCGAATTTTCACAGAGATTTAATCTAATTTTTTGATCAACAGAGCCTCAAGCTCCACCGTTTCTACTTCCGATCAACGGGGACCCATTTTGGATTTTTCTACACCCCTCAAAGGCGAATTTTTTCATCAAGTTTCACTTCTTGGAGGCTTCCGGAAGATCTTTGAGGCCTACCCCGCATGGACATGGCCCAGGAAAAAGGAAACACAATGCCCAGATCCAAGCTCTTCAGGAGCTGCCCTGGATGTGGACTGCAGAATGTCTTCAAGGAGGATGAACATTCTCGATGTCTCTACTGCCTTCATGAAGACAAAACGCACGTTGGGGAGGCCTGTGCGTTTTGCAAGAATATTTCCGAGCGGACGATGAGGGATCGTCGTACCCGCCTCACCAACTGGCTGGAGGGGAAGAGCCCAGTAGCGGGTGAGAAAAAGAAGCCCAAGCTGTCTTCTAAGTCCTTTTGAGGGCACTCCGGCGACGGGGGCCCAACAAAAGGCTAAGCACTGCGAGTCTGTGGGCACCGGGAATGCCGAACGGTCGGGATCCTTGGCTGCCAGGCAGGGCGCAATTTCACCAACGCCATCAACCACGAGCCAACGCTCTGGCTCGGGAAAGAGGAAAGCAAAGAACCCGGGTAAGCTTCGGGAGAAGTCCTGGTCGATCCCGACGGCAGCCGAGGGGGAGCGAGGCGTTGACCCTCCCCCCCCAGGTGAAGGCCTCAAGCGCATCCAAGGGCGTGAAGGCCTTGATTCACCCGGATAATGCCTCTATTGAAGGAGTCGTGACGGCCCTGGCAAAGCCTGTGGAGGCTACCCCAGTGGAGGCGACCTTGGGGCCTAGAGTTTCCCTGCCACCTCAGAGGGAATACTCTTTTCAGCCCATCGATAAGACCCTCGTGAGAACCCCGGTGGCAAAGGGGGGGGGGCGGTGGCCATTACGGACACGGATACAGCCTCTGAGGAGGAGCTGGTTGAAGTCGTGAAGGGCCTCAACAAGAGGTTTGAGGAGGTCCGGTCCCACGGGAGGGATCCCGAGGAGGCGGACGAGGAGAGTGATGGTGACGCTGATGAGTCTCCCGTGGAGGAGGAGCAACCATCGTGCCGTCGCAACCAGTGCCTGAGCCTCAGGACAGCTCGGAGGCCATTTTGATGGCAATCCAAACCTTATGCATGGAGATAAGGACAAGGTTGCCTCTAACCCCAACGGACGACCCAGCAGAACCGGGCCCGTCAGGAAGCCCTCCAAACAAATGGAGGAGAGTTCATCCCCTCTCGCCCTTCCAGCCTTTGCGGCCCGCTCAGCCTTCATCTCCTTCCCGTGTCCTCTCTAGGATCAGGGGAACAGATACGCCCATGACGGGGATGGAGGAGGAGGAGGAGATGGGCCTTCCATCACCACCCCCTCGGGCCTCTCCGCCCGACGAAATTGGCTCCTTCCACACCACGATTGCCAGGGCATCCGAGCTTTTCCAGCTCTGCCCCGAGGAACAAAAGGAGGAAGGCTTCCTCTATCAACGGCGCAAGGCCAAGAGCAAGACGGTCCTCGCGGTGCCGTTGCTTGACGACATCTGGGACGAGGGACTTGCTCTCCTGAAGAACCCGTCAACACCGCCTGCCAAGAGGGAAGAAGAAGTACCGGGTCCCCGATTCCGCCCCTTTGTGCCTTAGGGCGCAGCCAACCCCGGATTCGGTCATCTCAGCGGCGGCCAAGAAAGCGACGGGGGCGACGGCTTGAACTTCAACCTCCACACCTGACGGTGAGGAAAGAAACTGGATGCCATGGTACGACGAGTCATCTCGTCTGTGGCGACGACAATTAAGGCGGCCAACGCCCTAGCGATTTGTGGCCCGCTACGACAAGGAGTTGTGGTACAAGATCGCTCCCCTGCTGGACTTTCTACCGGACGACAAGAGGGCAGAGGCCCTGGTGATCCTGCAGGAAGGTGAGGTGGCATCAGACCACGCCATAACGGTGGCCACGGACATCGCTGACACCGGGTTCCGCCAGTTGAGCAATGGTGTTTGCCTGCAACGGCGGGGGATGGCTCAAGGCAACCGATTTCCGCCAGGACGTGCAAACCAGAGTTTTGGACATGCCCTTCGATAGGAACAACCTGTTTGGGAAGACAGTGGATGAGTCACTTCAGGCCATCAAGACCGACACAGAGATGGCTCGGACCTTGGGAGTTTTGCAATAACGACAGCCGCCCTTTCGGAACTCCGGAGACAAGCAAGGTGCCTCCAAAGGTTTCGGTGGTGGCTCCTCTACGTACCGCCAGGCAGCCCGTTCCTCATCGCAAGAGGCCTACAGAGGGCACGGCAAATCAGGAGGATCCCTTCACCGTCGCCAGGGCGGCAAGGCTGCTGCCAAGCAGGACTGAACCGGCCGTGGCATCGGGCCCCCACCTGAGCACCACGGTGGGAGGTCGGCTGGAGAAATTAGTCAGCGTGTGAGAGTCCATCTCCACCGACCGTTGGGTGCTGGATGCCCTGGCCCACGGGCGCACTCTCGAATTTCTAAAGAAGTGCCCCCGCATTCCTCCCGTGGCCAGGAAGGAAAATCACGTCCCTCAACTGCAGTTAGAGGTAAGGGCGATGCTCAAGAAAGGTGCCATTGAGCTTGTCCCGAAGAGGCTCTGGGGCTCCGGAGTATACTCAAGATACTTCCTTGTCAGAAAGAAGACAGGCGGTTGGCACCCCATCCTGGACCTGTGTCGGTTAAACAAATACATCAAGGCCCAGAATTTCCGGATGGTCAGCCTCCAGCACGTGCTGGAACAGCTGGAGGAAGGCGTCTTCCTATCGTCGCTGGACTTGGAGGATGCGTACTTCCACATCCCCGTTCTAAAAGGACACCAAATGTTTCTCAGATTCATAGTTCAAGGACGGCACTACCAATTCAAGGCCCTGCCATTCAGATGGAAGTCGGTGTCCAACGTGTTTACCAAGTGCCTGGCACCAGTGGCGGCGCAGCTGCGCCTGCAGGCGATCCACGTTTACCCCTACCTGGACGATTGGCTCATCCGAGCAAGGACAAGGGAGCTCGCCGTTGAGCACACAGAGAAGACCATCAAACTGCTCACGGATCTGGGATTCTCCATCAACTTTCCCAAATCCCACCTGGTTCCGTCACAGGTCACACTGTTTCTGGGAGCCAAGCTTGATACAGTGGCGCGATTGGCTTCTCTGTCAGAGGAAAGAACGAAGGCCATTCTAGGCAAGGTGCAGCGCCTGCTGGCCACGGACGTGGCCAGGGTGAGATCCATCGAGTCCCTTCTCGGCATGATGTCCTCTTGCATCTACCTGGTGCTCCTATGCAGGCTGCGGATGCGCCCCCTACAAGAGTTCCTCGAAGCCCGTTAGATGCAAGCGGCGGGCAGCTTCGAAGACAAGATCCTGCTCAACGAGGTATTTCCCCAAGCAATTTGGTGGTGGGGCACCTGCGCGCATCTCGCGGTGGGCACGGACTTTCAGACCCCAGCACACGAGGATACTGTGACGACGGATGCCTCCCTGGAAGGATGGGGGGCGCACACCGGAGATCTTCATGCGAGAGGCCTGTGGCTCCTGCAGGAGAGGTCACTCCACATCAACATCCTGGAGCTCCAAGCAGTGTTCTGGGCTCTCAGGTTTTTTCTCCCGTCCCTCAAGGGCAAGGTGGTGAGGATCTTCACCGACAACACCACCACAATGTTCCACATCCAGAAGCAGGGAGGAACCAGGTCCCCCGGCCCTATCCGAGGAGGCCCAGGATCTGTGGCATTGGGCTGTTGCCCAGGGGATGTTCTGGTGCCTTTGCACCTAGCAGGGATAAAGAACACCATTGCTGACTCGCTCAGCAGGGAGCTGCGCTCGTGCCACGAGTGGGAACTGCGCCAGGACCAAGTGGATCAGCTTTTTCGTCAATAGGGCAAACCCCAGATTGACCTGTTTGTGACAGCGGCAAACTCCCAAGAGCCAGAGGTTCACCAGAAGGTTTCCCCAGCCGAATAGCATGGGCAATGCTTTCTCGTTTCCCTGGGACAGCCTGTTCCTGTATGCGTTCCCTCCATTGCCGGTACTACTGCGACTCGTCAACCAACTCAAGAGGTCCCGGTGCAGGATGATCCTCATCGCACCGGTGTGGCCGAGAAAGATCTGGTTCCCGGACCTTCTGGACTTGTCAGCGTCCCCCCAGTCAAGCTACCGATGGATGCATATCTTCTCTCCAGAGAAGGTGCCATCCTCCATCACGACCCAGGGTCGCTGAACTTGCAGGCCTGGCTCCTGCGGCACTAGAGTTTGGAGGGTACGATATCCCGGCGGACTGCAAGGAGGTACTTGCAAAGGCCAGGGCGTCCTCAACCCTCAAGTGCTATGGACACAAATGGAAGATGTTCTCTGTCTGGTGTCGTGCACAGAAGATCAACCCTCTGCCAATTACAGCCCCTCAAGTGCTGCCGTACCTGCTGTAGCTGGCCAAGGCGTGGCTGACTCATGCCTCCATCAAAATACATCTAGTGGCGATCTCCCGCTACACCAGAACTACGGGATGATCATCTATGTGGTCTCAGCGCCTGGTGAAGGAGTTTATGAAGGGACTGTTCCGTTCATTCCCGCCGGTGAAGGCTTCAGCCCCGGCGTGGGAGCTCAACGTGGTGCTGACCAGGCTTATGGGGGCGCCCTTCGAGCCTATGCATTCGGCACTGTTGAAGTTCCTGTTGTGGAAAACAGCATTTCTTGTCGCCATCACCTCTGCACGACGAGTGGGAGAGATCCAGGCCCTATACTGCAAGCCTCCATACCTGACTTTTCACAAGACGAGGGTGGTGCTGAGGACGCACCCCTCCTTCATGCCCAAGGTGCCGTCGGACTTCCATCTCAACGAGCCCTTGGTGTTACCAGTTTTCTTCCCGTCGCCTTCGTCGCAGGCCGAGAGGACTTTAGCTACATCCAGCGAGTGCAGAGTGCTGAAGTTCTACGTGGACTGCACAAAGTGTTCTCGGAAGACATCACAACTGTTTCAACTTTGGACCTGTGAATCAAGGGAAGGCCCTCTCGAAGGCTTCCATTTCCAGATGGCTCTGCAGCTGCATCATGCACTGTCACCGGTTGGCAAACCGACCGCTGCCCAGCCATCCGAGAGCCCATTCGACCAGAACGATCGCTGCTACCACTGCGTTCTTGTCTGGTGTACCCCTGCTGGACATCTGCAGGGCTGCTACGTGGAGGTCGACGCACACCTTCACGAGATTCTACTGCGTCGACTGGGATTCCAGGGAGGAGTCCAGAGTCGGCCAAACAGTGCTGCGCAACCTGTTCGCCTAAAGGAGGGCCTGGTGAGGAGGTAAGAGATGCTCAATGTTGAGTGTATGTAATGCTTAATGTTGAGCCTTGCCACCTCCCGTGGTTGTGCATGTGTGTACTGCTATGTATTCTTATATTCATGAGCATGTGAATCCATGCCGGACCCCATGCTGGAGAAGGAACAAGTTACTTACCTGTAACTGTTGTTCGAATGGATTGTGTCCTCCCACGTATTCCTCATCTTGTGATAATTTGTTTCGCCAGCTTCGCTGCATCGGAAAAAAAAAATCGGCAGAGGGCGCTGTGCTCGAGGCTGTGGCGTCGAATGTCCCTCGACGGGCTCCGTACTGTGTCGACGTCACTGATGGTATAAATGGCTTGAGCCGCACCCGTTGGCTTCAGTTCCGTTTTTCCGATTGCTTCGCAAATCGTGAACGGCGCGCTTCAGGATTTTCTATCGAAAATGTCTTCTTCGACCGCTTCGACACTCAAGACGTGGTTTACGAAGTGTAATGATTGAGGATCGAAGATGTCCATTACCAATCCCCATCAAATCTGTTTATGGTGTCTGGACTCAGACCACCGAACAGGCGACTGTGGCTCTTGTCAATCTATGACAGAGAAGGCCCTCCGTGAGAGGAAAAGTAAGTTGGCGGTGGGGTGGGAGCCGTCGAAGGGCTCTTCGAAAGCCTTATCAAAAAAACATAAATCATCCGACTCTAAAGAAACGGAACACCATAAAAGGCACTCGAAGAGATCCCGATCTCGTAGTAGGTCGAGGCGATCTTCTTCGTCTTCCTCAAAAAAGCTCAAGAGGAGACATAGATCTCTGTCGTAATCGTCCGATTCGTCAACAGAATTGGTTCGATGCCCGACTAGATCGGATTCCCCAACGAAATGGGAGAGCTTTAGGAAGAAAATGTTGCAGGTATTCGAGAATGCGGCCTTGACCCCTTCAAAAAAACCACAGAAAAACCAGACCCCGGTTGCTCCTCTGGACGACGCAGGGAAGTCGGAAACTACAACCGTCAAACCGAGTAGTACCCATAAGTCTCGAGTCGACAAGTCGTCGATAAACCCTCGAGAATCTAGTATCTCCGATCCCTCATAAAAAACAAAAATTGTTGAAGTCGGGTGCAACTTCATCGGCGTCGACGGCTCCGATGTCGAAGCCTACGTCATCGTCGACGCCTCTGTCGAAGGCTTCGTCGAGTGTATCAAAGGTTCCTTCGACTTCTTCGAAGGTTACATCGAAGAAAACACTGATTCCATTGACAACTTACAAGGAGGAAGAGAGAAGGTTTACACCTTTACCAAGAACAGACTTTAAGTCCATGTCTTCGATTTTTGAGGAATCTGGTTCAGAGGAAGAAGAGGTCACTCCTTTTGGAGTAAAATATGGGACTAGACAAATTTCAGAGGAGTTCGTAGATCCTCAGACAAAGATGAGAGACCTGTCTGAAACTTTACATTCTGCCAGTGGTGTGGATACATCTCCTGAATTAGAGTTTGTTACACCTGATCTGGCAGATCACGCGGATTCAGGGTACAGAAATCTGATGAGTAGGGTGATTGAATATATGGGTTGGGGAAGAGCTTCCCCTACGTTTGAACAGGATGACATGACAGATATTATAGTCAGAGGACCCCGGACAGATCCGGTACTCCCCTTTCATAGGGCATTACAAAGATCAGTGGAGAGAAACTGGGAGAAACCAGATAGCATTGCTGCAGTAGACCGTAATCTCCCAGAAAAGTACAGAACTTCGACTTCTGACCCAGAATACCTGAGTAGACACCCTACTCCAGAAAGTTTGGTCATTCAGGCAGCTACTACATCCAGGCAGACAGCATACCCAACCATACCTCCGCACAGGGAGGATAAAAAGGTTGATGCCTGGGCTCGTAAAGTTTTTCGAGTAGCATGGCCTTGAAATCTACCAATGTCACCTGTACCCTGGCCAGGTTCACACATACCCTGTGGGAATGTATTTCGGTGGCGGCTGAACATATTCCGGAAGGCGAGGAAAGGGAAGGCTTCCTGAATATAGTCAATGACGGTAAGGAGGCAATGGGGGAATGCCTCCAGTCTGGACTGGATACTGCTGATAGTATTAGCAGGTCCATGGCTTCAAGCACAGTGCTACGCAGATTTGCGTGGTTGAGGAAGTCGGGGTTTGCACCAGATGTGCAGGCCAGGCTTCTCAGCATGCCCTTTGATGGCTTGAGGCTGTTTGGTAGTAAGGCTGACGAAAGCCTGGAAAAACTACAGACCTCGAAAGCGGCAGCAAAGTCCCTTAGCGCCTCTATGCGACAGCCTCAGAAACCCTATTCAGGGTCATCTTCCTGGAGGGGTTGTTCTTTTCGTTACTACTCTTCGGTTAGTAGAGGAAGAGGACAGGCTTTTCAAAGGGGCAAAAGAAATGTGGTGGACGAGGAAGAAGCAAAGCCATCTTCAGGAACGACATCTACACCCTCAGCCGCTCCTGCAGCCGCCTCCAAATCTCTCTGAGGTCTTATCATACAAAACACCAGTGGGAAGCAGAATCTCTCAGCATCTGAAAGAATGGCGAGGCATTACTTCAGATGCTTGGGCACTGGAAACAGTAGCCCAAGGTCCTTCACTTCCTAAAAAGACCTCACGATCATCCACCAGGAGCCAGCTCTACCAAGATTCCAGACCCACTCCTTTGGCAGGAAGTTATAACCCTGCTAGAGAAAGGTGCAATAGAATGTGTACCTGTAGCGGAGAGGAACAAGGGTTGGTACTCCCCTTATTTTCTCATCCTGAAGAAAGACTGAGGACTGAGACCCATCTTGGACTTAAGAAAATTGAACAAGTTCCTCAGATAGGACAAGTTCAAGATGGTAACCCTTTCTCAGATCCTTCAGGCTCTCCAACTCCAAGACTGGTTGGTGTCATTGGACCTTCAGGATGCTTATTTTCATGTGCCAATCCATCCCAAGCACAGAAAATACCTGAGGTTCGTAGTTGGCGGTTCTCATTATCAGTTTCGAGTTCTGCCATTCGGGCTGACCTCCGCTCCGAGGGTTTTTACCAAACTGATGGCGGTAGTAGCAGCGGGTCTCAGGAGAGGGGGGGGATTCACGTCTACCCCTACCTGGACGATTGGTTGATCAGAGCACGTTCTTCGGAACAAGCTCAAGAACATCTGTCGATCACCTGCCACTTCCTCCACAAACTGGGCTTCTCCCTCAATTTCAAGAAGTCCCACATGATACCATCCCAACAACTCCAGTTTATCGGAGCAGTCTTGGACACTTCCTCGGGCAAAGCCTCGCTGCCCGTGGTGAGAGCTCTCCACATACAGCAGATGGTAACACAATTAGAAAAAGCCCAGCATCTGCCGGCCTTCGATTTTCTCAGGTTGCTCGGCCTCATGGCATCTTGCATTTTTCTGGTGCCAGAGGCCAGGCTGAGAATGAGATCCCTTCAATGGGCCCTCAGAACTCAATGGTCCCAATTCTCAGGGAATATGTCAGATCTTCTGCAAGTCCCGAGCACAGTTCAGGATCTATCATGGTGGGCTTGCAACGACAACATCCTCAAGGCAGAGTTTTTTTGGCAACTATGGCCGGAGATGACAGTAGTGACGGACGCCTCACTCACTGGGTGGGGTGCACACACCAACGATCTGACAATCAGCGGACGTTGGTCTCCATCGGAGTCCAAACTACACATCAACCTGTTGTAGCTGAGGGCAATCAGACTAGCTCTGAAGGCCTTTCTGCCCTCCGTACAGAGGAAGAATGTCCTGATAATGACGGACAACACAGTGGCCATGTACTACCTCAACAAAAGAGGAGGCGTAGGATCACTACCTCTGTGCAGACAAGCGATGCAGCTCTGGTTCTGGGCAATACAAGAGGGAATCTCTCTATTTGCAGTTCACCTAGCTGGAGAGCAGAACACGGCGGCAGACGCTCTGAGCAGGCAGAGCACAGTCTCCTACGAGTGGGAGTTAGCTCAGGAAGTCCTTTTAGAGATCTTCACCCTTGGGGAACCCCTCAAGTGGATCTGTTTGCAACCTCGGTGAACCGAAAGTGCGATCAGTATTGCTCAAGGGAATTTCCTCCGAGGAGCTCTAGGAGACGCGTTCGTAGTGGATTGGGATTTTCCCCTGCTGTACGTGTTTCCTCCAGTCCCCGTGATTCCTCAGGTAATCAGGAGGTTGAGAAGTTTCAGGAAAACCATGATCCTAATTGGCCCGGATTGGGCCAGGAGAACGTGGTACCCGGACCTTCTGGACATGTCCATCTGCCCTCCAGTACGTCTTCCACAAAGAGAGGATCTTCTCTCGCAAGAGGAAGGTCGGGTTCTCCATCCAGAGGTCAACACACTCAACCTTCATGCATGGTTTCTGAGAGGTTGAGATACAAGGATTGGGATCTTCCGGATGACGTAATGGAGATTTTGCTTTCGGCCAGAAGGCCAGCAACAAAATCTTTGTACCGGTGTCATTGGAATAAATTCAGTAACTGCTGCAAGGATAGAGATGTGGACCCTTTTCAATGTAGCACACCAATGGTGCTTTCTTTTCTGTTACATCTAGCAAATCTGGGGCTCCAGATCAAAACCATCAAAGTATACCTTGCTGCGCTTTCCATTTTTAAGCGCTCCTCGGAAGAGGTTTCTTACTTTAAAATACCATTAATAATACAGTTCCTGAAAGGTCTTACAAATGTATATCCACCAATACCATTTCATGTTCCAACTAGGGATTTAAATTTAATTCTTACATTTTTAACATGTATACCTTTTGAGCCTCTGCACTCATGTCCATTGAGGCTTCTAACACTAAAGACTGTCTTTCTTGTAGCATTAACATCAGCCCGCAGGGTTAGTGAACTACAGGCTCTCTCATGTAAACCTCCATATAACACATTTTATAAAGACAAAGTAGTTCTGAAAGTCAAACCATCTTTCTTACCGAAAGTAATTTCCGACTTCCATTTATTGCAGAAAATTGTTTTACCAACATTTTATCCTCCTCCTCATCTGGGAAATGAAGAGGAAAGATTACATAGGCTGGACCCTAAAAGGGCCCTCAGCTTTTACATTGCAAGAAGGACAAAAATACGCTAAAACGACCAACTTTTTGTGGGCTACACAGGTCGTAAATTGGGTTTGGCGGTCACTAAACAAATCTCGCTGGATTATTCTAGCTATATTGGAATGCTAAATATTAGCATGGAAAGACCCACCAGATGGGCTTCGGGCTCACTCTACAAGGGGAATGGCCACTTCTGCGGCTTTGAAGAGGGGAGTCCCGGCAAAAGATATTTGCTCAGCTGCAACGTGGGCATCAATACATACCTTTACCAAACATTACTGTTTGGATACCTCATCCTCAAATGAGGGTCTATTTGCCAAAGCGGTTCTCCACCCTGTACATGAAAACTAAAACTATTACTCCTGCCTCCAAATTGATCACTGCTATGGGAGTATATCACAAGATGAGGAATATGTGGGAGGACACAATCCATTCGAAGAACAAGTTACTTGCCAACTGCAACGTTCTTTCGACTGGATGTTCCTCCCACGTATTCCTTATCAACCCTCCCAACCTACCCCGCAGTATAGTTTATACTTCTTACAATTTCCTCTCACGATGGGCCTATCAGTCACAACATACGCCTAGATGTTCCACGATTAATTCCTCGAAAAAACAGAACTGAAGCCAACGGGCGCGGCTCGAGCCATTTATACCATTGGTGACGTCGACACGGTACGGAGCCCGTCGAGGGACATTCAACGCCACAGCCTCGAGCACAGCGCCCTCTGCCGAAAATGTTTTTCCGATGCAGCGAAGCTGGCGAAACGAATTATCACAAGATGAGGAATACGTGGGAGGAACATCCAGTCGAAAGAACGTTACAGTTGGTAAGTAACTTGTTCTTCTCCAGCATGGGTCTGGCAGGGATTCACATGCAAACCCTCCCTCCTTCCCCTCTGCGGCTCTTCACTTGGTCATACTGCCACTTTACGTGCTACCAAATCTGAGGATGGCTGCCAGGGGAGGGGCTTAGGGAGAGGGCAGTCATTGGCTGGGGGCAGTATGACCCAGAGACCAGTGATTGGTTACTACTAAGAAAGACAGATCAGAAACGAAACTGATACTGACTTTTTTCTTTACCGAGGATTACCAGCCTGATGACGGGGAATATTCATGAGCATGTGAATTCATGCCAGACCCATGCTGGAGAACAACAGTTACAGGTAAGTAACTTGTTCCTTGCTTCAAGGGAAAGGGAATTGGCGAATGTAGACCCCGCTTTAGAGGGAGCACGATTAAAAGCTATGATCAATGGGGTCAAATAATGTCATATTCCTCCACATGGTACCTAAACTGGCAGCAAACGCTAAAGAACCAAGGGATGTCCTCTTAAATAAATGCCTTCATTGGCTTCGCACTGTTAGAGGCTCCGTTTTTGTGTCTTGTGAAGCCATGGTGGGTTGTTATAGAATGTTGATTGTGGGCGACACCCCATATGACACTGCAAAACTGGAATTCCGGGATCACCGAATGGCCAAGGGAGGTTTGCGAGGCCGCGGGTGTGTCGGTCAGATGTATAAATCTGGGATCGCAGTTAGCCGTACCCTCATCCAAATATCGTTGGCCAATTGGGAATAACTGCAACTAATCATCCGCTATCTGGAGCAAACCTCACTCCACTGATGATGAGATGGCTGGAAAAGGGTAAGAGTTAAGTTGGTAGATGGGCTGTATGGGGTGGTGAGTATAGGAGAGCCCTGATTAAATAAAAAAACAAAAGAAAATACCACATTTATTTCAGTGAACTATGTAGATCCCCCTACTACTGAAGAGGGTAGTCACAAGCACCTGTGTCTATGGTGATTGGCGATGTATCCAAAGGCCTGCATGCAACTTAAGCTCCATGGAGGACCTATCTATGCGGTGAGGATGGACCTCGCCGAACCCGTGTTTTTTGGAACTGATCTATCAGAATTCCATTCCTTGTCCTAACAATTAGAGCAACATGACTTCATGATGTTGAGAAGAGAATGAAGCTTCTCGGAAGTGTACTGGGATATTGACTGAAGGGTAGTTTGGAGTAACCCAAGGGCTTTCTCGAACCAGGTCCCAAACCTTCCCCATTTCAATATCCCATTTAGAATTGGGAACGGAGCAAGAGAAGAAATGCCTAGGAAAGCATTGTGCCTGGGTTATTAAAAAGCTTATGACAGAGGCTTAAAGGCTAGGGTGGTGGGACGTGAAAGCATGCGATTGGCCCTTTAGGTGTTTCTGTCGGAGACTCTGGTCTGGGCTCCAGCACCTGCTACATAATGTGGTGCTTGGAGGCGACATGGGAAGCATCCCCTGGTCTCCCTCACAACACTGGAGACCTGAGAATGGGGACTGTTACACGGCAAAGGCTGCTGCAGCAAACCCTTTAAATGGTCAGACTTTCATGACTATTCTGAAATATGTGGGCCTGGTAAACTCGGACCCACAGTACTTGAGCTGGGTGGATGTACCACTACACCTTACCAAGATAGAATCTCCTCCGGATCAGTTTGTTTTTCCCATGTAGGTTGAACCATGGACCATGCAGCAGATGCGGGACCCAGGGGCACCATGCTGGAGTTCAGCATCCGCATACGACCATGCATGCACAAGGTTGCAAATTCCACAATTGCGGACCAGGTTTTCAGAGACTAGATGCAGGGGAAAAGAGCAGGGAATAGCTGAATGCAGATACACTTGGGACTACATAGGTGACTTCACAATGCTTAAGCCAGAAAGATTACTACCGTCGGCTGTACGTCCTTACCCTAACTCCAGCCCGAGGGGAGTGAGGAACTCCACTATAAAAGCCCACAAAGTGTACAGTGGAGTGTGCGAGTTTGGAGTAGTTGGAAGTGAAGGAGGAGTTGGTGGTGTTGTAGGAGGAGGTTATGAAGGGGGATGGTAGAAGACAGCACGAACAGGGGATGTGGCTAGGTTGGAAGGAGAAGCAGTAAGAGAGGATCTGAAGCAACGGGATAGCGTGACGATGGCGGTGAGAAGTTCTTTGGAGATGTAGGAAGAGTGTAGACAAAGTAAAACAGCACACGCTTATTTGAGTATTTTGCATTTGGGCAAAGTGGGAGGAAAAATAAGCATGTGGTGAAACAACGAGGTTAGATGACAGTCTGCTGGGGGTTAGCGATGCGGTCTTGCATGAGGCACACAAGAATGACTGACTGTCAGCTTGGCGAGGAGAGCAAGAGGGGTGTAGGAGGCTATAGGATCAGTACCATAAGTAAGGGAGCTGAACTGTAACAGCAGCCAGCACATGACACTCTCCAAGCCCACCTCACATTGAAAAGACACTGGAGCGGGCTCAAGAAGAGCGTAGAGTTAAAACCAGTGTGCCCCAGTCACCTTGATGTTGCTATTCACCCAGTGAAAGGCCACTCGGCCACCAGGACATATATAATTGGAATAACATTTCTGCATAAGAGACCACGAGTGACCCGGACAGACCTATTGAGCTAGAGACTATGCTGTGTGGAACACTAGGGATAGACCTGGGTAGACTGTTTCATTGGAAACTTCAATCATAGTGAACTGACTTGTAATCTTGATCTACCCAGGGGGTACCGCTCCCTTGCTAGTTCAGCTGAACCAGGATCGTGGAAGGAGAAACCCCAGGAGTTGATTGTAGGAACCAACCCCATCTACCCAGAAAATGTTGTTTGGCATTCAGGGGAGATTAGTTCCACAATACGTGTCAACTAATCTTATGAGAAAATAATCTAAAAACTATTGCTTAACAGCAAAGGCATCATGACCAAAGACACATTGTACTCAGAATGGTGTTAAAAGGAAGAGGTGTTTAATTACTGAAGGATTGGGAGGTTTATGCCCCCAGTCTTAGTTGCAGATACCTTTTTGTTGATTCTCCATCCCTTGTAGCAGGAAAACCCCAATAAATCGTCTATTATTGAATCAACTGTGTGCCTGTGGTGATGTTTCTAACTGCCTTACTGATGATTTACCAACGGGATCTTGGTCTGTGAGCCATTACACAGAGTGCAGGGGCTCTGGCAGATCTGAGGGGAGACCACCATAAAGAAACAGGTCAGCGTACTTGCCCTCCAGCTGGCCCAAAAGTAGGGCTTTCAGTCTCGGAGCTCAATGCTGGAAATGTTGATGCATTGCTATGCCTTGGAGGGAGCACTATTGTACCCTCCCACCCTGCTAGAACTACTGGTCATGGACTGCCAGTTATCGGTGGGCCAGTGTGTCTGGGACCACACTACCACCATCCAGGAGGGCTCCACAACGAACGCTAAAAATAGAGCTGTAATTAACTATGGGGGGGGATCTTGCTTGCATAGCACTGTGAAAAGGGATCAGTGTGGTCGCTTCCTGGAGGCCAAGCATCCATCTCCTGCCAAGTGGACCCAATAAAAGCCTCCGAAGGCAAAGAAAGGTGAGCTTGCCAGGTACCAAAAGACTAGTATGTTGCACTCCTTGGAGGACTGGCATACCAAACATACCAGAAAGACCTTATAAAACTCAGGAGAACAAGGGTGCAGATTGAATGAGCCGTGTGCCCTGGTGGACATGAGAGTGCGCTACATGTGCACCAGCTCACACCTTGCAACTTATTTTGTTAATATGCAAATCTGAGAATTGTGCCTCTTTTGCATTTCTTGCCCCTATGCCAAAATGTTACGTGCTTGGACGATGTTTCCCTAGCTACCATAATTAATATTTCAGTTGGGGTAGTGAAGCATGTGTGCTACATTTAATGAACAATTTCAGGTGCTGTTTGTGCCTCGGAGTCTGCACCGTGTTTAGCTGGCACAAAACATTGGGGGTTATCAAACAGCAAGGAAAATTGCCCTCCAACCCCCGAAAAGAAGCTTTTCAATTGATTTTTTGGTGAAGGAAGGGGTCTGCCCATAGCTGCCTAATCTCCGGAATGTTTTCGGAGACTCCGACATTTCAAGCATTTCTCCGGGTCTCCAGAAAAGTTCCTTGAATCTCAGGAATTTTTAGATTATTTCCGGGAAACGGCGCGAAATGTTCGTGCCCACTGCCTGCACCACTATAATAATAGTGCTTTCAATCCATATAATTGGATTGAAAGCACTATTATTACGGCGGCGGTACCACGTTCATTTTGCTTACCATAGCACTGAAAATAATTCATTCAATGCTATAGTAAGCACACTGAGGGCACAGCCGCAGCAATAATAGTGCTTCGAGGGGATTGGGTCCTCCGACGTATTCCATATCTATGACAGGTAATGTCCACAGCTGTGCTGCTTCGAAAAATCTTTGGCTCCTGCGTCGATGCGCCGTCCCCGAGGACCTCCTCCCACGGCCGACGTCACCCGATGTGATCAGCGCCTCGATGCCTGCGGGCTGTGTGAGCGCTTTATAAATGTAAATAAATAAATAAATAAAATAAATAAGTAGGACGCACGACGTCCATAGCCTCAGTTCTGTTTTTTCTGCGAACGTGTTCGCTTCGTGAATCTCGGTACGCCTCGACTCGTTGGAGTTGCTGTTTTCTTTCTCGATTCGTTGAACCTGTTCTGTTGGTGTGAAGACCTGTTCGTGGCAATGTCTTTCTCATCTTCGACCCCGCGTCCGGGCGTCAAGAACTGCGGGGACTGTGGGTCCAAGATGTCGGTCACGGACTCGCACGACGCCTGCCTCTGGTGCCTCGGGGAGGCCCACGATACGGACGACTGTGTCGACTGCCAGTCGCTCACTGCAAAGGCCTTGCGAGAACGCAAGAAGAAACTGTCGGTAGGTCGGGTGTCTAAGCCGCGGAAGTCGAAGTCTGCGGGGCTTTCGACCGATGACTCGAGGGGTGACTCTCCGCGTTGTCGTCGGAAGTCCGGTGGGTCTCCTTCCAGGAGTCGGTCTCGCCACTCCTCCGCCTCTTCTAGGCATTCCAGGAAGCGCCGGCATAGGTCGCCTTCCCCGTCCTCTTCCGAGGACTCCGCCCGTCGGCGGGTCGCTTATCCCTCCATGCAAGCGACACCGGAAGAATGGGCTTCCTTCGGGAAGCAGATACTAGCGATTCTGGAATCGCAGGACACCGGTCCGTCTGCGCCTCCAAGTGGGGTCGGTCGGCACCGGTCGAGAGACACCGCCCGTACGCCTTCGGGCTCGGGTGGTCGGCACGGCTCGCGGGAGAGGTCCAGCTCGGACAAGGGTAGCCGTTCTCGCCATGCCCGTTCCCGGTCCTCGACGTGCTCGAGACCGCATGATCCTGTGCCGTCTTCAAAGAAGACGTCGATGCCTGTGGCGCCAAGGTCGTCGACGATTTCTCTCGAGGTTTCGTCTTCGAGGGGGTCGTCGACGCTGTCGGCGCCCAGGTTGTCGAGAGACACGCTCGGAGCTCCGGCTTCGAGAACTGTGTCGACGCCGCAGATGCTGGAGGTGTTGCAGCTGATGTCGACGCCGATTCGCTCGACGTCAACGCCTTTTCTGTCGACGCCGGCGCTGACTCGCTTGGCGCCCTAAACGCCTTTTCTGTCGGCTCCGACTCGCTCAGCGCCCTCGACACCTTTCGAGGCGGTGGTGTCGGAGGGGCCCCGTGGCACGGGGCTTGCCCCTAAAAAGGCTATGGCTAAGGTCCGGCACTGCTTTGGTCCGCAGAAGTCTTCCTCTCCCCGCCTGCAGTACATTTCAGAGGGTGATGAAGGCTCTGATGGCGACCTGGTTCCGGTTACGGTTCCGGATGACCTTATCTCGGGCCATAGTCAGTTTGATGACCTGAGGCAGTCACTGCATGATGCCAGTGGACTGGACACCTCTCCGGCGGTGGAGTTTTGTCGGCCGGAGCCTGGCACTCATGCCGATTCGTCATATCAGCGCCTTATGTCTCGGGTTACCGAGTACTTGGGTTGGTCAGCTCCCCCAGGGGAGTTCATTCAGGATAATTTCATGGATATACTTGATCTCGGGCCACCCACTGACCCGGTTTTGCCTTTTTATATGGCTTTGCAGAGAAGGGTGGCGGCGGCGGCTTGGACTGCTCCGGAGAGTCTCCCGGCAGTGGGTAAGTCTTTGTCGCGAAAATACCATCCAGCCAGTAGCGACCCCTGCTACTTGTCTAGGCACCCCACCCCGGAGAGTTTGGTGGTGCAGGCGGCTATGGCCCCGGCAAAGCAGGCGTCGTATCCTACCATCCCTCCGGATAGGGACACCAAACGTTTGACGGCTGGGCGAAGAAAGTGTTTTTCTTCTGGGGGTATGGCGTTTCAGGCGGCCAACTCCATATGTGCCTTGTCTCGTTTCACACACACTCTGTGGAACTGTGTTGCATTAGCGGCTGATCATATTCCCGAAGGGGACGAACGGGATGGTTTCCTTGCTATGGTTCAGGATGGCAAGGATGACATGTGTGAGGCCGTTCAGTCGGGTTTGGACTTGGCGGATTGTGTCAGCCGGTCCATGGCGGCGAGCACCGTAATGTGCAGGTTTGCGTGGTTGAGGAAGTCTGGGTTCGCTCCTGATGTGCAGTCCCGCTCCTCAACATGCCCTTTGACGGTGAACACCTTTTTGGCAGCAAGGCTGACGAGAGCCTTGAGAGGTTGCAGACCTCCAAAGCTGCAGCGAAGTCGTTGGGCGCTGCAGTTTGCCAACCTCCGCCTTTTCATCCTAGGGGACAGCAATAGAGGGGAGGTTCCTTTCGCTATTACTCGTCCTTCAGTAAAGCGAGAGGAGCTAGAAGTCAAAGAAGCCATCGTAAGAGTGCCAGAGGTGGAAACAAAGGTACTTGAGGTGCCAAGGCCGCTCGGGCAGTTGCCTCTTTGCCCTCAGGCAACGCCGCAGCCGCTACCACTCAGTCATGAGGCCAGGTCCCATGGTTCGCCGGTTGGGGGAAGACTGGCGCAGCATCTTGTACAGTGGCAAGCCATTACTTCGGATGTGTGGGTTCTGGAGATCATAACCCACGGCTACTGTCTTCCTTTTCGGCAGAGGCCTCACGACAATCCACCAGGGAACCTCTCTTTGAAGAGTCCAGATCTGCTCCTTGCGCAGGAAATTCGAGTCCTGCTGGAGAAAGGCGCCATAGAACTGGTGCCTGTAGCGGAGAGGAACAAGGGATGGTATTCCCTTTATTTTTTAAGTTCAAAGAAAGACTGGGGATTGAGACCCATCATGGACTTGCGCGGTTTGAACAAACTCCTCAGGAAGGACAAGTTCAAGATGGTGACTCTTTCTCAAGTCCTCCAGGTCCTTCAACTTCAGGACTGGTTGGTGACTCTCGACCTCAAGGATGCTTACTTCCATGTGCCGATCCATCCCAAGCACAAGAAGTACCTGAGGTTCGCGGTTGGCGACTTGCACTTTCAGTTTCGGGTCCTGCCGTTCGGATTGACCTCCGCCCCGAGGGTTTTCACCAAGCTCATGGTGGTGGTGGCAGCGTATCTCAGGAAAGGGGGGATTCACGTCTACCCCTAACTGGACGATTGGTTGATCAGGGGGAGCTCTCCCGAGCAAGTCCTGGATCATCTGTCCGTCACCTGCCACTCCCTTCACAGGCTGGGCTTCTCCCTCAATTTAAAGAAGTCCCATTTGACACCAATGCAGCGGCTCCAGTACATCGGAGCAGTGCTCGACACGTCCCTGGGGCAGTGTTTTCCTCCTCAGTTGAGGGCTCTTCACATTCAGCAGATGATGCACAAGTTTCAGTTTGCCCAGACTCTCCCAGCGTCTGAGTTCTTGAGACTGCTCGGCCTCATGGCATCCTGCATTCTTCTGGTGCCAGAGGCTTGTCTGCGGATGAGATCTTTGCAGTGGGCACTCAAGCTCCAGTGGTCTCAGTTCTCCGGCAGGCTGTCGGACCCTGTTCAGGTGCCGCCCTCGGTAGCCCGGGACCTTCTGTGGTGGGCTGTCGAGGGCAATCTGATGAAGGGTGCCCTGGCCGGAGGTGACGATCGTGACAGACGCATCCCTCACGGGATGGGGAGCTCATGCCAACGAGCTGACAGTCAGCGGTTGTTGGTCTCTGTTTGAGTCCAGACTCCATATCAATCTGTTGGAGCTAAGGGCCGTCAGGCTTGCCCTGAAGGCTTTTCTGCCGAATGTGCGCGGGAAGAGTGTCCTGATTCTGACGGACAACACGGTGGCCATGCACTACCTCAACAAAAAGGGGGGTGGGCAGGGTCACTTCCGCTGTGCAGGGAGGCGATGCAGCTCCAGTTCTGGGCCATCCAGCAGGAAGTTTCGATCCCGGCAGTTCATCTGGCCGGAGACGACAACGAGACGGCGGACGCTCTGAGCAGGCAGAGCACGATCTCTCACGAGTGGGAGCTGGCTCAGGAGATTCTCCTGGAGAACTTTGCCTTTTGGGGGACCCCTCAAGTGGATCTCTTCGCCTCCAGTGTCAACTGGAAGTGCGAAAGGTTTTGCTCGCGGGAATTTCCTCCAAAAGGAGCCTTAGGAGACGCATTCATGGTGGAGTAGTCTTTCCCACTGCTGTACGCGTTTCCTCCAGTCCCCGTCATCCCGCAAGTGTTGCGGAGGTTACGGAGGTTCGGTTCCCGGATGATCCTCATTGCTCCGGCGTGGGCCCGGAGGACGTGGTACCCTTCTAGACTTGTCCATCTGCCCTCCACGTCGTCTTCCCTACCGAGACGATCTGCTCTCACGGGAGGGGTGTCAGGTTCTCCATCCAGAGGTCGGATCCCTCAATCTTCACGCTTGGCTTCTGAAAGGTTGAGGTATAAGGATTGGGACCTCCCTGAAGACGTGATGGAGGTGTTGCTCTCGGCCTGACGGCCGGCAACAAAGTCTCTGTACCGTTGCCGTTGGAGATAGTTCTGCGACTGGTGCAGAGTTCAGAATGTGGATCCTTTTGAATGCGACATTCCCATGGTTTTGTCTTTTTGTCTTTTTTGCTTTCTTTGGCCCACAGGGGCTTGCAAGTGGGGACCATTAAAGGTTACCTGGCGGCGCTGTCCATATTTAAGCGCTTTTCTGAAGTGTTCCTATTTTAAGATTCCTTTAATTTCGCAGTTTTTGAAAGGGCTCACTAATGTGTTCCCTCCGTCACCTTTTTTGGTGCCAGGTTGGGATTTCAACCTTGTTCTTAAGTTTCTTATGAGTGCTCTGTTTGAGCCTTTACATTCTTGCCCTTTGAGGCTGTTAACTCTGAAAACTGTGTTTTTAGTTGCGGTTACTTCCGCTCGCAGAGTGAGTTGCAGGCACTTTCAGTTAAGCCACCCTTCACTGTGTCTCATAAGGACAGGGTTGTCCTTGGAGTTCGTCCTTCTTTTCTTCTGAAGGTGGTTTCGGAATTTCATTTGAGCCAGGTTGTTCTTCCGGCGTTCTAACCCCTCCACATCCTGGTAAGGAAGAGGAGAGGCTCCATAGGCTTGATCCTAGGAGAGCGTTGAGCTTTTATATCTCGCGCATGTCCCGGGTCAGAGTGGACGATCAACTTTTCATTGGTTACGCTGGAAAGCGTTTGGGACAAGCTGTGACGAAACAGACTGTCTCGGATTATTTTAGCTATCTCCGAGTGTTACCGCTTGGCGGGTAAGGACCCTCCGGCTGGCTTGCGGGCCCATTCTACCAGAGGAGTGACTGCGTCTACTGCCCTGCAGAGGGGAGTTCCTATTCATCACATCTGTGATGCAGCCACCTGGGCTTCAGTACATACTTTTGTACGTCACTATTCCCTCGATTCCATCAGTGGGCAAGATCTGGCCTTTGGCAAGGCAGTTCTCTATTCCGCAATTTGATTGGGCATGCTAAATTTGTATTCTAAATTCTTTCCCACCTCCTTGCTTGGTACTGCTTTGAGAGTCTGTCATAGATATGGAATACGTCGGAGGACCCAATCCCCTCGAAGAACAAGTTACTTTCTTACCTGGTAACGTTCTTTCGATGGGATGGTCCGATGACGTATTCCATATCGCTCCCTCCCTGCCTTCTCCGCTGCAGAATTTCTTTTGCGATTGCAGCTTGCGTTCCGCAAGGCCTTGTGTGTCTGACTGGCAGAAAACTGGTGGCACACGTTCTGGGAAAAAACTATAACTGAGGCTATGGGCGTTGTGCGTCCTACTTATCACATCGGGTGACGTCGGCCGTCGGAGGAGGTCCTCGTGGACGGCGCATCGACGTCATCGACGCAGGACGCAAACGCCAAAGATTTTCCGAAGCAGCACAGCTGTGGACATTACCTGTCATAGATATGGAATACGTCGTCGGACCATCCCATCGAAAGAACGTTACCAGGTAAGAAAGTAACTTGTTCTTTCAATCCAATGACATGGATTGAAACCACTATTATTTCGGTGGCGGCGCCGCCTTCATTTTGCTTAGTATAGCATTGAATGAATTATTTTCAATGCTATAGTAAGCAAACTGAAGGCTACAACAACCAAGTTTACCTTTTTGACAGGTGGGCGGGGCTTGTGGGCGGAGCCGTGTGAAATGGGCGGAGTCTTGTGTGGCTGTGGGCGGGGCATAATCTCAGGAATTTTGATTTTCAAATGTAGGCAGGTATGGGTCTACCTGCTTAGAGATCGTAAAATAAATGAAGATGACACATGTTCAGCATGTTCAAACTGTTTATTGGGAAAGAAAGAATGTGATCACGGAATACAAGGAAAATGACGTAAGCGTTGGGCTGTGCACGGGGGAGCGCACCCACAAGAACGACACACATTCATTGTCTGCCTAGTACATGGACTGCCGCCCTGTGAAATGGCAGTAACCTTTTTTTGTGAAGTGGCATGCACGTACGTACGTACGTATGTGCTGTGCTCACGTCACTACATCCCTTGTTAACCATAACCAAACAACGTAGTGCAACACGACTTTTAACAACTACACTGTACTTCTTCCTTACAGATCAGTCATGTGTTCTACTCACTGAAGCGCATAGTCCACGGCAACCTAGCCAGTAATCTCCTTGTTGCTCTCCTCAGATATCTTGTGTCTTCTGGCTGGGCCCTTTTGATCATCATCCGAACCCTTGGTACCCTCCTCCGGGTCCTCACACCATCCAAGCTGCTGTGTTCGGGGTCCATGATCTCTCAGGGTATTTCTCCTCCCTGAGTATGTATCAGTGTCGGCCGATCTGTCTGTGCCAAAACCAGCTGAAGTTCCTGGTGACACGCTCCCTCGCTCGTTGCACAGTCACCATCAACCCGTTCGGGTGCTTGATGATGCATGGAGATATCTCCTAAGGTAAAGACAGCTTGTGTGGTGGGGGGGCGATTTATCATGATCACCATATGGCCCACCGGAATAGCTGACATCAGCTGTCTCTGCTCAGACTCCTTCGCATTGTTGCTCAGCTGCGTCTCCCTTGCCTTATCTGTGTCCACTGGCTGAACCTTTCTGGACCCATGGTCTGGGATCATCGACCTCAACATGCGCTCAATGAGTGCCTCAGTCAGAGACATTACCTTCGAAGTGTGAGGTGTCATCCAGTAAGCCATTGCAAAAGTCACTAGTACCTCTTAGAGATACATGCCACTCTCTAGTGCTATTTGGAAGACCGCATGAACTGCTCATCGCCATTGGCCCACGGCGTGGATTCAGATGTGCTTGATGCCATACGTCTCCACGAAGTTTGAAATACCTTGCTTTGGAATAGCACCCCATTATCCAACCAAATGGTCATTGGTAGGCCATGAGCCGCAAAAATGTCATGCAGCATTGGCAAGATGCACTATTCCGTAGACTGCAGGAATTGCACTTCTGGTTAGTGAGAAAATTCGTCCAGTGCAACCATAAAATTCCTGTTCTGTTGGATAGTGGCAAAGTCCACAATAACCGCCTTCCATGGTACTGTCACACTCGCCAGTGACTCGATGCGCAAGGCCCGCACCAACTGCATCTTGTCAGCATGTCCGCAACATGCTACTCCACATCCGGGAACCAGACTTTCTCTCGCAGCCTTGCCTTCATTTTTGTGGCCCATGAAGTCCCGTATGTGCCAAGTCCAGTACTCTGTATGAGAGCTGGTGGAATGACAATTCTGGTGCCTCTCAAAAGGACGTTCTCTCGTATCCTCCATAGTCTTGCCATGCACGGCTTGCTTACCACCATGTTACTAATTTGACTCCACTATGTCCAACAAGGTCATGGACTTGGGCACCGCCACGTGCGACACTGTTGCACCAATGCCTCCACTTCTTGGATCTCCACCTCTGGATCGTGTGCCTGAGCCACCAGGTGTAATGAGAGGTAGTCGGCTGGATTATTTACCCCTTCCCTGAAGTGTAGCATCACCCCGGAGTCCAGGAGCTGTAACATCCACTGCTCCAGGCGCAGCAGTGGCCACAGATCTACCCCCCTGCAGGATCTTTTAGATGTGGCTTGTGGTCGGTCACAACTGTGATTGGGTAGCCAAAGAGATACAGATGGAAGAGTTTGCACCCCTACAGGAGAGCCACTACTTCTCGATCTGTGAATAGTGCTGCTCTGTAGCTGAGAGCACTTTGCTGCCATATTCCACAGGAAGGTGTACTCCATCTGCCCCCGTTTGCATCCACACTGCCCCCAGGCCCACTGGACTAGCATCCACCCATATCTCTGACTTCTTCGTGTCAACAAGGCCATTGTGCTCTCCAATGCCAACATAGCTTCCAACCACTCTTGATCTTCTGTAGACCACGGCCACTCCTTTCTTGACCACAGCCCTCAATGGTTCCATGATGGTCGCCAGGTTCGGTACAAACCGCTCACAGCAGTTCAACATCCCTAGGCAACTGCGTACCTCTGTTGGATGGTGGCCGGAAAACCTGCATCCACTTTCTCTGGGCTGGGATAGATCCCTTACCCTTAAAATGTGAACCCAAAGAAGTGACTGCAAAAAGTGGTACTTTTGTCGGTGTAGCGTGAGGCCCTTTTCTCTCAGGCGTAGAAACAATGCTGTGAGAGTGCATAGATGCTATGTTTCGGGTCTCAAGCGATTGAGGACATAGTCACTCACATTGATGACTCCTTCTTAATCCCACCAGTGTGCCGGAGGACTTCAACTGCATTGATATGCCCAAACCTTGTAATTTATACTGAAATAGTCCAATTTGGACGAGAAGGTCATGATGGAGCGCTACTCTTTGCCTAATGTGACTTGGGCATCACAGACCGTGGATCTCCTGGTTTATCATCACCCTCACTTTTTATGTCTTTGTTCAGGAACCGCATGTCGAAACATATGCGCACTTTGCCTGGCTGGTTTGGCTTGGGCGCAACGATGATTGGGGACACCCAGGGCATTGGGCCATGTACCCTTTCGATGATGTCTGCCTGTTCCATGCGCAGCAACTCCTCTACAACCTTTTTCCCCTAGATGAAATGGAACGTGCCTGTGACGCAGTGCGATGAGGTGAATGTTGTTGATCAGCATGCAGTCTCACCGCCTGGCACTTCAGTCACCCAATGCCCTAGAACAGATCATATTCCTCACGTAGCCTGTCTGTCAGTTAGGTACACCTGGAAGGAAACGTATACGAACTCAAGATCCGCTGCTGGGTCGCCATAGCAACCACATAAACAGGCTGATATGAAGCTTGCGGGCGGCTTCGTTTCAGCGAAAGAACGCTGCATGAGTCAGGTAAGGCAGCACAAACATTTCTGTAGAAAATGAAAGTGCATATATACGCGTCCATTTAACTAATGTAGATTCACACTACATTTACTTACACAGCCCTCTTTATTGATTTGAAGTTCGTGATCAGAGTTCCTAAGGTAAAACATCTTGCCTTTTGGTTTAACGCACGAACGATGCTCTATAGCCCCCAGCAGAGTGAATTTACAGGGTAATTCATAGAATTTCGCAGAAAAGTGTCGCAAGCGGCTGGCGCAGAGTGTCCGCGTGCGATTGTCTGCGCCAGGCACGTGCGCTAAAACCGATTTCCGCGCACAGCGTATTCATGGATTTCAGGCTCCCAAACCAGCCGTGGCGCAGAGTATCGCAGCGACCCTGCAGCAGCGCCAGTAACGCCCCCAAGAACGCCCTCGCGCAAAGAAAAGCCATCAAAATCGCTAAATCATCGCAAAGGGCTGCGCTAACCCTGGACCAGTCTACAGGGCTGCCAAACAAGGAACGCAAAGCGGGTAACGTGCATATCAGGGGTACGCGTGAAGTCATACACGCGATTAGCCAGGGTACGTGTATTACAGGGGTACGCGGGAAGTCCTACACGCGGTTGGCCAGGGTACGTGTATTACAGGGGTGTGCGGGAAGTTCTACACGCGATTCGGCTGGGTACGTGTATTACAGGGGTGCACGGTAATTCTCACATGCGATTTGGCCAGGTACGTGTATTACAGGGGTGCGCGGGAATTATCACACGCGATTTGGCCTGGTACGTGTATTACAGGGGTGCGTGGGAATTATCACACGCGATTTGGCCAGGTACGTGTATTACAGGGGTGTGCGGGAATTATCACACGCAATTAGGCTGGGTGGGTCCTCGCAGGTGTTCCCTGTACACCCTCCACGGCCCCTGCAGGCAGCCCACAAAACAGGGGACTACCCTGCACACCTGCTCATGTCCCCCTGCACCCCCACCCCCCAGCAGTGCAGGGGCAGCCTCCACCAGGGCCCCACTCATGTCCCCTATCACCCCCACCCCCCCGCCACCAGGGGCACCCTCCACCAGGCCCCCACCCATGTCCCCTATCACCCCCACCCCCCAGCCACCAGGGGCACCCTCCACCAGGCCCCCACCCATGTCTCCCAACACCCCCACCCCCCAGCATCCAGGGGCACCCTCCACCAGGCCCCCACCCATGTCCCCTATCACCCCCACCCCCCAGCAGTGCAGGGGCACCCTCCACCAGGCCCCCACTCATGTCTCCCACCACCCCCACCCCCCAGCCACCAGGGGCACCCTCCACCAGGCCCCCACTCATGTCCCCTATCACCCCCACCCCCCCGCCACCAGGGGCACCCTCCACCAGGCCCCCACCCATGTCCCCTATCACCCCACACCCCAGCAGTGCAGGGGCACCCTCCACCAGGCCCCCACCCATGTCCCCTATCACCCCCACCCCCCAGCCACCAGGGGCACCCTCCACCAGGCCCCCACCCATGTCTCCCAACACCCCCACCCCCCAGCATCCAGGGGCACCCTCCACCAGGCCCCCACTCATGTCCCCTTTCACCCCCACCCCCCCGCCACCAGGGGCACCCTCCACCAGGCCCCCACCCATGTCCCCTATCACCCCCACCCCCCAGCAGTGCAGGGGCACCCTCCACCAGGCCCCCACCCATGTCCCCTATCACCCCCAGCCACCAGGGGCACCCTCCACCAGGCCCCCACTCATGTCCCCTATCACCCCCACCCCCCTGCCACCAGGGGCACCCTCCACCAGGCCCCCACCCATGTCCCCTATCACCCCCAGCCACCAGGGGCACCCTCCACCAGGCCCCCACCCATGTCTCCCAACACCCCCACCCCCCAGCATCCAGGGGCACCCTCCACCAGGCCCCCACCCATGTCTCCCAACACCCCCACCCCCCAGCATCCAGGGGCACCCTCCACCAGGCCCCCACCCATGTCCCCTATCACCCCCACCCCCCAGCCACCAGGGGCACCCTCCACCAGGCCCCCACCCATGTCCCCTATCACCCCCACCCCCCCGCCACCAGGGGCACCCTCCACCAGGCCCCCACCCATGTCTCCCACCACCCACACCCCCCAGCAGTGCAGGGGCAGCAGGCAGTCAGGCAGCAGCAGGTGGGAGCGTGCTCGGGGCTCTGGGGGGCAGTAGTTCGGCCTTCCGGGCAGGAGCGTGGTATTCCGTGTGCGTAGGCGTGGCCAGCTTGGTACGGAGTGATTTGGCACGTGAAAATCCTGCACGTCAGCGTGAAAACCGAGGAAAGGCCCTCAGCGCGTAAGCGCGTCTGTGACGTGACCCGCACGGGTGTTTCCCACACAGCACGTGATGACAGAGCACACGTGGAAAGACTGCACGTCAGAGTGTAATCGCGTGTGATTGTTGGAAATGGCCCTACACGCATAAGTGACAAAGCGTGTGATTGGTGGAAATGGCCCTACACGCAGAAGTGACAAAGCGTGTAATTGGTGGAAATGGCCCTACACGCAGAAGTGACAAAGCGTGTAATTGTTGGAAATGGCCCTACACGCAGAAGTGACAAAGCGTGTAATTGGTGGAAATGGCCCTAGCGCGTACACGCCGCGTAAGTGACGCTGGACGTGTGGCCCTGTATAAAAGGTATGTGTAGAACATGTTTTCCTTGTACGTGCTTTTCGTGGAGAGCGAGTGGGTGAATTCTGTACTACTTGTCGTTTCACACGCGATTTACTTCACGGCGTTTCAAGTTCGTATTCCCTGTTACCTCTGACAGCTTTTTCTCTTTTTTCGCTTTTACTGGTTTACCTGGGCCTGTTCCCTCAAACAGTGTTCCCTTCTACTGTTGTCCTGTCTCCTCAGACAGCGTACAAATCTTCTTTTGGCGGGGGTGTTGCCAACCAAACGTGCTCCTTTTACACGCTCGTTTACCAGGCAGACGGTGAGTCACGCACGTATCTAACATCTGTGCTTGCCCCGTGTGTAGCCTACCCCTTCAGAGGTCATTCTAGGCTGCGTGTGACACGCATACGTTCATTCTTGTGTTACTGGGTGCCACAGCGTAGTGCAGGTTTTTCTTTCTGCACACGTGGTCTAGGAGGGGTTGCGTGCACGTCATCTCCCTTTTTTGGGGCTCCTGTGCGTAGCGTGACCCGTCATCTTTCCCCAGGGGTTACAATCAGCCTAGCAAGAGCACTAGGGTACAATTATCATCTGGTACCCAACCCCTTTTACCCCCAATTGCCCAGGACAATAGTTTCCAGCCACTCCCATACGCACATTTACATCAGTGCCATGGCTGGGAGGCGAGGATTCCGTAAGGGTGGCAAAGGTGGAAGAGCCACAAGTGGTGGCCGTGGTGGATCCGGTAGGGGACGTGGTCGTTACTTGCAGGGTGAGCCTGTCCCCCCATGTGTGGAGGACCAGTCAAGGGCACCCATAATCTCCCCCCACCCCCCTCCCGTTGAGGCTGATGTGGCTGACACCATCCATGCTCAGCCCTTGTTGGACCAGCCCATTGTGGCACCAGATCTGGCTGACTCCATGGCTGACTTCCAGGTCAGCAGGCCTATGACACGTGCGCTGGTGCACATTGATGTCACCATGCCACGTGCATCTGGGCCAGCAAGGTCATCTGCTGCACCAAGGAGGCAGGGCGGAGAGGCTGCAGGGGCAGCTGCGGCTCCATCCACCCCAGCCCTCACACACCCAGCCAGGACAGTGTCGGTCCTAGTCCATGCTGCTGACATTCCCCCTGACACCATCACACTAGAGCCAATGCCTGCACCAACTCCCATGCTGAGTGTGCAATCCCACACTCCTGATACAGAGTCCACCAGGGCTCCTGCCCCTAGTGTCCAGAGCGGCGCAGGACACTCAGGATCACCACCACCTTCCAAGCGGAAGAGGAAGAGTGCTCGTCCGGCACAGGCTGATGCCCCAGACACGGCTACACAGTCCGGCCCATCCAGGAAGCCCAGCTTCACGGATGACGAACTGAATGCACTTGTCGAGTATGTGTCCGGACATGACAACGAGATGGTCATTGTTGCAGGATCCAAGACCACACCTGCACAACGGCAGGCACACTGGCAGACCGTTGCGGACATCGTAAGTGCCCTTGGAATCGTGAGGCGCACAGCCAATGATTGCTATAAGCGCTGGAATGACCTAAAGCGCAGGGCAAAGAGTAAGCTGGCCTCAAGTCATGCCGCAACTCTAGTGACTGGAGGTGGGTCTCCAGTAGTAGACATGGAACTCACTCCACATGAGTCAGTCGCTGGGACCTACGTCACGGAGGAACAGATCCAAGGCGTGGGAGATCTGGCTGATTACGAGGCATTGTCCGGTGAGTGCACATGCATGTGTGTGTCATCCATGTGCATGGTGTGTGTGTGAGGGCTTCTGTTTGTGTGCCAGGTGAGAGTGTGTGCGCCTGAGTCGTATGGGTCAGCCATGTGCTTCATGCAATACTTCCTGCGCAGCTGCATTTGGCCATAGCAGTATCCCTTCTGCCAACAGTAGACATCTAGCCCAACTGCACGCCAGTTGCCCTTGAAGTGTCACCTTGCCACAACATAGTTGCTTATTTTTCACTGTTCATTCAGTTTGTTTGCATTCCACCACTTTCACTAGGCATGTCGCTGTCCACTAGTCACATGTCTGACATGGCTATGGTAAAGTGGAGTGACTTTGTTACCTGGATATCATTTGTACACACATGTCCCTGTGCAATTGGACCATTTCAGACTGGCAGCTCCAGGTGAAAAATCTGACCTGTTAGAATTAGAAAAGCGATTACATGCGGGAACTGGACTGAATGAATAGGTGCTGCCCTCCTCTCCATCTTCACTCAATAGCAATGGTACATGCCATCTGTGTGATGGCATGTGTGTTTCACCTGGCAATCACAGGCCAATGTGTGATGCCACTGCCAGGCAGCATGCAGAAAATGTGTTCATCTTCCATCTTGGTGTCATCAGTGTGTGCCATTTGCCTGCACTTCATACGCAGTGAGGGTGCATGCATGGGAGGGTTTTAGTCATGTGTGACATGTGTCAATCAAGTACTGGTTCTCTTGCTTCTCAGCCCTCATTGTGTGCCATGGTGCTAATGCCTGTTTCCATTTCTTTGTTTTCATGTCTTTGCAGGGGAAGATGCACCTGATACTGCTGGGGTTGTGGAGATGGTGCAGACCCAGGAGGGGTCCGAGGGCCGACCAACCACCAGTGAGGGACGTGGTGTGGTGGTGGGGGAGAACCCACAAGTGCTGCAGGTCGTGCTCTCAAGGGGTGTCTCTGGCTGCACCTCCCCCGAGCTGTACTCAGGTGTTGATTCGGATGAGACCTACGTGCCGTCGCAGGTGAGTGTTCCAGGGAGGGATTCTGTTCTGTCTCACCCACCTGCACCAGGGTCAGAACCCTCCATGGGGATGTCAGTGTTGGCAGCTACGCCTTCGGTGGTTACGGATGCAGGGTCACACTCCGCGACATCTGATCCTGTTCCTGGGCCAGCAGATCAGAGGGGGAATGCAGTCCTGCAGCCTCAGGCAGTGCCGGCACAGCAAGGCGCAGTTCGCCTTGCCCCAGACAGGTGTGGTGCCCGCCGACGTGGTGGCCGTACGCCACCCGGCAATACCGCATGGGAGCAATCCATTTACGGTATGGCAACCCAACAGGCTGCATCATCCGAGATGATGGCTCAGGCCATGGATAGGGTGGCCACTTCCATTGTCCCCCCAGAAAGGCTGATGGAGCGACTAGAGCAGGCAACCGACTCCATCTGCCAGTCACACAGGGAGGACATGTTGGGGTCCAACAGGGACAGGCGGGAGGCACTGGTGACTCTGCAGGAGGCCATCTCCATTGAGTCCCAGGGCCACAGGGAAGCCCTGAGGCAGGAGCTCCTTCACCTCAGGGCGACTCTTGTTGAGCTTGAGGCTTCAACACACCAAAGGACAGAACAGCAGCTGGAGCGTCTCACCCGTACGCTCTCAGCTGAGATGCAGGCAACGAGGGCGGAGGTCCGGGCATCCCGTGAGTTGTTGCATGGGGACCTCTGCACACTCATCCTCCAGAACCAGACCTACCACACCCGCATGCTTGCAGCCATGGAGGAGCAGACTAGGGCCTTGCGTGGGCTGCCTCCCATAGTGCAACCACCTCCGGATGCAGCTGCACAGGGTGATAATAGCGACAGCAGTGATACTCCCACAATAGGGTAGCCGTGTGGGCCATGAGCCCATGGAGGTGTTTTATCTTCCCAGGATCCACGCAGGTGGGTTCTGGTGTGCATCCTGTCCTCGGACATCCTGGGTGGCCTCCCCAACCCCCCCGGGCCCATCAATGGCCATTTTTGATTGTTTCTTATTTTTATTTTTATTTTTATTTCTTTTATTCCCAATTTTTTTGGGACGATTTGTTGGCTTCCGTGGTTCCTGTGGGCATACGCTGCATTGTGGCTGGGCACATACAGGCTTGTAATGTATTTGGTTCAGATGCTTGGGTTTGAGTCACACACACCCCTCCTGCTTCCCGTTTCCATGGGCTTGCAAAGGGTGTGCCCAAGTGACAGTGAATTACACAGTGACGTTGGACTCCCATGAGCTGTGTGGGCAGTCTGTAGTCAATACTGTGTATACATTCCTAGTGCATATTGCTGTTGTGTTGTACACTGCATGTTGCATTGATGTGTAACTCTTCTTCTGTGTCTACCTCCCAATTTGCAGGTCCCTTCCTCATGTCTACACAAGGACCTCTAGTCTGGAGATGGGGTCCATGTTGGCAGCAGTGCACCTACAACTCTACATGGCGCCAACACTGCACAGTTGGTAGTGGTGGGAGTGCAGGCATTTCCAGGTGGTGAGACTACTAATATGTAACATTTGTGATGTCATGTTAATGGTAGTACGTGCTCAAGTATGTTGTTGGTCCGGCATTGCTGTGAGCATTTCAGGTGTTGCAGGTTTCTAATAGGGACACTGTACATAGTGAGACTAGTGTCATGTTGTGGGGATTACTTTGTTTACCTGCAATTAGCATGACATGGCACGGTGTGTCATGTGGCGGTGCTGGGGTTGGGTTGGCTGACATGACACTGTCCTCTTGTTGCATTTTGCAAGTGGGTATTCATTTTAGCTGCTTGAATGTGTAACTTCACAAAACTGCATTGGTGGTGTCTGTGTGGGTAGGGATGCACACATTGTGACACTTCCAGGTGAACAATCTCAGGCTGATATGGTATTCACGGTTCATTCTCCAGACATTCAGGATCAGTGTCAGGTTGAGTCATCATTGATTGTCAGATGGAATGTGCCAGGGCAGTGTGCACTCCACAGGGGTGTGATTTCTATGTGAAGTAATTAGCCACTAGCTGTGTACGGGCTGCCTCCCCCCGTGCCCTTTCCCCTCCCATGCGCAGCGGCTGTGCATGTGGTTGGGGATGTGGGGCCACCACCATGTCCACGGCCAGGCCCCGGCGTGTTGCAACGTTGTGCAGGACACATGCTGCCACTATGATCCTGCACACTACTGGGGGAGCTATAACAGCTGCCCGCCAGAACGGTCAAGGGAGCGAAAGCGTGACTTTAGCACTCCGAATGTGCGCTCCACTATGCCCCGGGTCGTAATGTGGGCTGTGTTATATCTTACCTCGGGTGGCGTGGTGGGGTTCCGAATTGGCGTCATCATGTGGGGGCTGAGAGGGTAGGCACTGTCCCCTGTGGAGGTGGTGATTGGTATCATTGGTGGGGTTGTGACCTTGCTCAGTATCCAACATGCATGCATGTGCAGTGGCATACATACTCACCAAGCAGCCATGTATCGCCATGCCGCCCAGCTTCTAGGTCCCGGCTTAGGGTGGACATTCGGTAAATGAAGCTGTCGTGGGTGGAGCCGGGATAGTTGGCATATACTGAGGTGATGATTCCCTTGGCATTACATGCTACCTGCACGTTAATGGAATGCCAGTGCTTGCGGTTCCTATAGATGTGCTCAGATGCCCTGGGGGGACGTAGAGCCACATGGGTGCAGTCGATGGCACCTAGCACTTTGGGGAATCGTGCCACACCGTAAAAATCCAGGGCGGCAGCATGCCTTTCTGCAGGTGTTCTGGGCAGGTTTATGTGCCTGCGGTCTGATGGGCGTGCAGTGATGATGTTCAAGACCTGGTGTAGGCAGCGTGACTGGGTGGCCTGTGACACCCCACCCACTATGGCACTTGTCTGCTGAAATGATCCAGTGGCTAAGAAGTGCAGTACATTGAGGACCTTCTCCAGGGGGCTGAGTGCTTGGGAGCACAGGGTGGGTGATGTGAGGTCATCCTCCCACTCACTCACCAGGTCCAGTATAATGTGTGGTGGAAACCTGTACCTCCCATACACCTTGTCATCAGGCATCCCGAAAAGGCTGGTTCTGGGTGTGAATTTTCTGGCCCTGACTATCCTCCTCCTCCTCCTTTGGTAGCCCACTGCCACTGCTGCTAGGAACGGTATGTTCATCCTGGCGTCTGAGCTTGTTATTGTTAAAGTGCGCAAATTTATGCTTTGCGCGTGTTCTAGGCGAGCGTGTGACCCGCGCACCCCTGGAATCCAGTTCCCAGTCCAATAGCGTGTGGAAATTCACACGCACCACGGGATACAGGTTCGCTGACGTACTTGCGTGTGTAAGTGCCCGCGCACCCATGAAATACACGTACATAGGCCAATCGCATGTACGCGCACTTTTTTCCAATTACACGCGATGACACTCTGACGTGCAGTATTTCCACGTGTGCTCCGTCATCATGTGCTGAGTGGGGAACACCCGTGCGGGTCACGTCACAGACGCGCTTACGCGCTGAGGGACTCTGGTCCAATAGAATCGCGTATGCGTGCTGACGCGCTTACGCGCTAAGGGCCTTTCCTCGGATTTCACGCTGACTGCAGGATTTTAACGTGCCAAATCACTCCGTATCAAGCTGGCCACGCGAAAACACACGGAAGACCACGCTCCTGCCCAGAAGGCCGAGTTACTGCCCCCCAGTGCCCCGAGCAGCCTCCCACGTGCCATCTGCTGCTGCCTGCCTGCTGCCACCGTGCCCTGCCATTTGGTGCCTGCACATCAGCCATCTGCAGGGGTCCAGTTGCTGTGTCCACCCCTGCTGGAACTGAAGACTCCCGACTGGGATTACATCGCTCCACAGCCCAGCCCCAGGACCCAGTTGCCCACCCACACCTGCCTCTGGGGTTGCCATGTCGGGCACTTCCACATCTGGCACCAGTGGCAACCCCAGGCCAGAGGGGCAGAGGAGCACCAGCTTCACTGACACCGAAGTTGGTGTCCTGGTGGAGCATGTCCTGGGGCAGTATGATGCCCTCTTTGGATCATCCCGCGCCAGCAAGGAAGGACGGGAGAGGATCTGGGCCGACTGTGTGGTTGCCATCAACGCGGAGGGGGTGGCAACCCGCAACGTCCTGAAGATCAAGAAGCGCTGGGAGGACTTGAGGTCCAGGACCCTTGTGAAGGCCCGGCGCCTCGTGGAGGGGGGCCGGGGCCGCATGAGTTCCATCCAGATGAGGGTCCTGGAACGCGTACGCCCAGCGCTCCACGCCCAGATCCTTGAGAGGGAGGCCCGTCTGGAGTTGAGCGGTAAGTGTCCAAGCATTACTGTGTGAGACAGGGCATGTTGCGGTGTGCTGGTTCTATGATACTTGCCTGTATGTGTGCCATAGGCCATGTATGCATGTATGTGTGCAGGGACATCATGGTAATGCATGTGCGACCAGTGATGTGTGACCCACATGGTTGTTGCATGTGTTCAAATGCCGCATGGGGAGCCCTATGCAGATTTTGAACATGAGAGCATGCCAGTCTCTGTACCTGGACATGGGTGGGGGTGAGGGATGGGTGCTGATGCCAGGTACATATATGGTAGCCATGTCTGTGTGCCTGACCTGCGTGTCTGTGACTTGTGCATGCCATGGATGCATGACACATGTGTGTGACAATGCACAGATTCAGTGAAGCAGCCAAATTACCCTTGTATCCGCTGTGTTTGGTGTGTTTGGGGCCAGATGGATGTGACTGAGGTGAAGTGTGTGCATGTGATAGGCATGAGCCATGATGCATGTGAGTTACATATCATTGAATGTTTCAAGAGTCCATTGGACATGCATGGAAATGTCCATGGCATGCACCATGCCTGTTACTGTGTGCGTTTTGCCTGGACTGACCCATGTGTTGTGGAGGTACATGATGGAAGTGTACTTTGACAGTGGTGCTCATCTGCTATTGCTTCCTGTCTAGGGGACCATTGTACAGTGCCCTGATGCTTGTGTTCTTTGTCTCCCTCTACGCAGCGGCTAGTGAAGAAGAGGGTGGAGACGGCGCTGTGGAGCAAGGCGGCGGGGATGCCCCCACGGCTGCAGCGGAAGGGGTGGGTGAGCCCCCACAGGGGCCTGCTACGGAGGGAGACGGTGAGGAGCCATCCAGGTTGGTGGTTTGCACAGAGGAGGAGGAGGCCGCCACTGGGGCACACATGGGGCCTGGTGGGGGCATCCCTGCTGGTGCAGTCCAGGGCCAGGGGCAGGAGGCAGCACAGGTCACCGTGGAGGGGCCTGTGCATGTCGCTGTCCCTGACCCTGTGAGTGCACCACCATGCACCAGCAGGGATGCCCCGTCCCAGGCCCGTCCGCAGGTAGAGGGGATGTCCATGTCACCTGACTCCCCTCCACCTGCGGACGTGGGAACCCCTGGCCGTGTGGAGAAGGTCCTGATTGGGGTCGCGATGCGCACGGCTGTGATTCGTGATGCCGTGCGTGCTTCCCGGGAGGAGGACGCACGTCATCACGAAGTGCACCGTGCCGACGTGGCCCAATTGGGATCGGCCATGTTCGGGGGTTTCCTGCATGTGTTGTCCAATCTGGCGGCCCTCTCCTCCTCTGTGCAGGCTATACACCAGTCGTTCTCCTTGCCGTCTTCCAGCCCAGATGCCACCAGGGCCCCCTGTGGACCTGCCCCGACCAATGCAGCCAGCTCGGTGGGGATCCCATCCCTGCCACAGTTGGGAGTCGGAGGTCCAGCAGGGGTGGACAACACAGCAACTGGACCACAGCAGATGGAAGATGTGACAGCATCATCAGGCAGGGCACGTGCACGACGGCGTCGGTGGTTTCCATCAGCCTGGATGCCGTCGTGCTGGCAGAGGCAGTGGCGTCGGAGGCAGCAGCAGGCTCGACGTGGGAGGCATCATGGCTCGGGGCCTTCAAGATCAGAGGGGCAGGCATCGGCCGGAGGGCAGGGCAACCCTGGGATGGTGGTGTCTTCCGTGTGGGAGCAGTTGGTCCAGCGGATAGGTGCGGAGCGGCAGCGGGCGGAAGAGGAGCGGCTCACCATGGTCAGGGCGGAGTTCTCCATGCATCGGGCGTTGAGGCGGGCTGAGTGCCTCGAGGAAGCTCGCAGGGAGTTTGAGCTGGACATGGGGTTATCCCTGCGAGACCTTGGGGCCAGGACAGAGTCCCGCCTCCAGGACATCGACATGGAGTTCGATGATGCCCTGGCCAGCAACATCACCGAGTGAGTCGCAGGACTTGCCCGCTGCCTTTGTATATAGTTATTTAGTTAGTGTTAGGTTTCCTTTATTAATTTTTGTTTTTTTGGACCGCTCGGACAATGGCCACTTTTTTGTATATATTATTTTCATTAGGTAGTCGTAGGTTTCATTTATGGTGTTGGGCTCATGGACCCTGGAATGTTCGTGTATATAGTTTGCTTTTTGAAGAAACATTTTTTTTATTAATTATTGTGTTCACCATGAGGAAATGGTTTTTCATTATTTTACTTCCACATGATTTTGCTTTGGACAACATTTGTTTTTGGATTACTTTGTTTTTTTTATTTTTAAATTTGTTCTCGGACATGGACCATTTATTTTGTTATCCCCATTGTTGTATGTTTGATTTTTTAACTTATTTTTCATCTTTAATACATGTTTTTTTAACTTTCACTTGTGGTATTTTCTCATTGGTTTCATACATGTCATGATATGGGTTTTCACATTCACTTGCACCCATTGTGTATGTGTGTGTGACGGACATGTGTTCATTTACAGACTTGTCATTGGGGTTGTATCATGTAATTGCATTCACTATGTGGGTGGATGCAATCCTTGCCTGGGTGTTTGTGCTGGGTATGCTGGCCATTACTGCCATGATTGAGTATCGTCAGGACCTGGGGGCAGGGGGACATGTGTGGGTGCCTGGTGGAGGATGCCCCTGCACTGCTGGGGGTGGGTGTGGTGGGTGACATGAGTGGGGGCCTGGTGGAGGGTGACCCTGCACTGCTGGGGTGTGGGGGTGGTGGGTGACATGAGTGGGGGCCTGGTGGAGGGTGACCCTGGTGGCTGGGGGGTGGGGGTGGTGGGTGACATGAGTGGGGGCCTGGTGGAGGGTGACCCTGCACTGCTGGGGTGTGGGGGTGGTGGGTGACATGAGTGGGGGCCTGGTGGAGGGTGACCCTGCACTGCTGGGGGTGGGGGTGGTGGGTGACATGAGTGGGGGCCTGGTGGAGGGTGACCCTGGTGGCTGGGGGGTGGGGGTGGTGGGTGACATGAGTGGGGGCCTGGTGGAGGGTGACCCTGGTGGCTGGGGGGTGGGGGTGGTGGGAGACATGGGTGGGGGCCTGGTGGAGGGTGCCCCTGGTGGCGGGGGGGTGGGGGTGGTGGGAGACATGAGTGGGGGCCTGGTGGAGGGTGCCCCTGCACTGCTGGGGGGTGGGGGTGATAGGGGACATGGGTGGGGGCCTGGTGGAGGGTGACCCTGGTGGCTGGGGGGTGGGGGTGGTGGGAGACATGGGTGGGGGCCTGGTGGAGGGTGCCCCTGGTGGCGGGGGGGTGGGGGTGGTGGGAGACTCGAGTGGGGGCCTGGTGGAGGGTGCCCCTGCACTGCTGGGGGTGGGGGTGATAGGGGACATGGGTGGGGGCCTGGTGGAGGGTGCCCCTGGTGGCGGGGGGGTGGGGGTGATAGGGGACATGGGTGGGGGCCTGGTGGAGGGTGCCCCTGGTGGCTGGGGGGTGGGGGTGGTGGGAGACATGAGTGGGGGCCTGGTGGAGGGTGCCCCTGCACTGCTGGGGGGTGGGGGTGATAGGGGACATGGGTGGGGGCCTGGTGGAGGGTGCCCCTGGATGCTGGGGGGTGGGGGTGTTGGGAGACATGGGTGGGGGCCTGGTGGAGGGTGCCCCTGGTGGCTGGGGGGTGGGGGTGATAGGGGACATGGGTGGGGGCCTGGTGAAGGGTGCCCCTGGTGGCGGGGGGGTGGGGGTGATAGGGGACATGAGTGGGGGCCTGGTGGAGGCTGCCCCTGCACTGGTGGGGGTGGTGGGAGACATGGGTGGGGGCCTGGTGGAGGGTGACCCTGGTGGCTGGGGTGTGGGGGTGGTGGGTTACATGAGTGGGGGCCTGGTGGAGGGTGACCCTGGTGGAGGGTGACCCTGGTGGGTGGGGGTGGTATGAGTGGGGGCCTGGTGGAGGGTGACCCTGGTGGCTGGGGGGTGGGGGTGGTGGGAGACATGGGTGGGGGCCTGGTGGAGGGCGACCCTGGTGGCTGGGGGGTGGGGGTGGTGGGTGACATGAGTGGGGGCCTGGTGGAGGATGCCCCTGCACTGCTGGGGGTGGGGGTGGTGGGTGACATGAGTGGGGGCCTGGTGGAGGGTGACCCTGCACTGCTGGGGTGTGGGGGTGGTGGGTGACATGAGTGGGGGCCTGCTGGAGGGTGACCCTGCACTGCTGGGGGTGGGGGTGGTGGGTGACATGAGTGGGGGCCTGGTGGAGGGTGACCCTGGTGGCTGGGGGGTGGGGGTGGTGGGTGACATGAGTGGGGGCCTGGTGGAGGGTGACCCTGGTGGCTGGGGGGTGGGGGTGGTGGGAGACATGGGTGGGGGCCTGGTGGAGGGTGCCCCTGGTGGCGGGGGGGTGGGGGTGGTGGGAGACATGAGTGGGGGCCTGGTGGAGGGTGCCCCTGCACTGCTGGGGGGTGGGGGTGATAGGGGACATGGGTGGGGGCCTGGTGGAGGGTGACCCTGGTGGCTGGGGGTGGTGGGAGACATGGGTGGGGGCCTGGTGGAGGGTGCCCCTGGTGGCGGGGGGGTGGGGGTGGTGGGAGACATGAGTGGGGGCCTGGTGGAGGGTGCCCCTGCACTGCTGGGGGGTGGGGGTGATAGGGGACATGGGTGGGGGCCTGGTGGAGGGTGCCCCTGCACTGGTGGGGGTGGTGGGAGACATGGGTGGGGGCCTGGTGGAGGGTGACCCTGGTGGCTGGGGTGTGGGGGTGGTGGGTTACATGAGTGGGGGCCTGGTGGAGGGTGACCCTGGTGGAGGGTGACCCTGGTGGGTGGGGGTGGTATGAGTGGGGGCCTGGTGGAGGGTGACCCTGGTGGCTGGGGGGTGGGGGTGGTGGGAGACATGGGTGGGGGCCTGGTGGAGGGCGACCCTGGTGGCTGGGGGGTGGGGGTGGTGGCTGACATGAGTGGGGGCCTGGTGGAGGCTGCCCCTGCACTGCTGGGGTGTGGGGGTGGTGGGAGACATGAGTGGGGGCCTGGTGGAGGCTGCCCCTGCACTGCTGGGGGGTGGGGGTGGTGGGAGACATGGGTGGGGGCCTGGTGGAGGGTGCCCCTGGTGGCTGGGGGGTGGGGGTGATAGGGGACATGGGTGGGGGCCTGGTGGAGGGTGCCCCTGGTGGTGGGGGGGTGGGGGTGATAGGGGACATGAGTGGGGGCCTGGTGGAGGGTACCCCTGGTGGCTGGGGGGTGGGGGTGGTGGGAGACATGAGTGGGGGCCTGGTGGAGGGTCCCCCTGCACTGCTGGGGGGTGGGGGTGATAGGGGACATGGGTGGGGGCCTGGTGGAGGGTGCCCCTGGATGCTGGGGGGTGGGGGTGTTGGGAGACATGGGTGGGGGCCTGGTGGAGGGTGCCCCTGGTGGCTGGGTGGTGGGGGTGATAGGGGACATGGATGGGGGCCTGGTGGAGGGTGCCCCTGGTGGCGGGGGGGTGGGGGTGATAGGGGACATGAGTGGGGGGCCTGGTGGAGGCTGCCCCTGCACTGCTGGGGGGTGGGGGTGGTGGGAGACATGGGTGGGGGCCTGGTGGAGGGTGCCCCTGCACTGCTGGGGGGGTGGGGGTGGTGGGAGACATGAGTGGGGGCCTGGTGGAGGCTGCCCCTGCACTGCTGGGGTGTGGGGGTGGTGGGAGACATGAGTGGGGGCCTGGTGGAGGCTGCCCCTGCACTGCTGGGGGGTGGGGGTGGTGGGAGACATGGGTGGGGGCCTGGTGGAGGGTGCCCCTGGTGGCGGGGGGGTGGGGGTGATAGGGGACATGAGTGGGGGCCTGGTGGAGGGTGACCCTGGTGGCTGGGGGGGTGGGGGTGGTGGGAGACATGGGTGGGGGCCTGGTGGAGGGTGACCCTGGTGGCTGGGGGTGGTGGGTGACATGAGTGGGGGCCTGGTGGAGGCTGCCCCTGCACTGCTGGGGGGTGGTGGGTGACATGAGTGGGGTCCTGGTGGAGGCTGCCCCTGCACTGCTGGGGGGTGGGGGTGGTGGGAAACATGAGTGGGGGCCTGGTGGAGGCTGCCCCTGCACTGCTGGGGTGTGGGGGTGGTGGGAGACATGAGTGGGGGCCTGGTGGAGGCTGCCCCTGCACTGCTGGGGCGTGGGGGTGGTGGGTGACATGAGTGGGGGCCTGGTGGAGGCTGCCCCTGCACTGCTGGGGGGTGGGGGTGGTGGGAGACATGAGTGGGGGCCTGGTGGAGGCTGCCCCTGCACTGCTGGGGGGTGGGGGTGGTGGGAGACATGGGTGGGGGCCTGGTGGAGGGTGCCCCTGGTGGCGGGGGGGTGGGGGTGATAGGGGACATGAGTGGGGGCCTGGTGGAGGGTGACCCTGGTGTCTGGGGGGTGGGGGTGGTGGGAGACATGAGTTGGACATGGGTGGGGGCCTGCTGGCAGATGCCCCACAGTGCTGGGGGGTGGGGGTGCAAGGGGACATGAGTTGGTGTTCATTAGTTCAAGGAGACATGTGCCTTTGCTGGGGGGCATGCCCATGTTGGGTGGGCTGCCTGCGGGACATGACCAGGGATGCAGGGTAGTCCCCTGTGGTGTGGGCTGCCTGCAGGGGCCGTGGAGGGTGTACAGGGTACACCTGGGAGGACCCACACTGTCAAATCACATGTGGGACTCCCCGGCACCCCTGAAATACACGTACCGTGCAGAAATCGCGTGTAAAACTTCCCGCGCACCCCTGAAATACACGCGCCCAGGCTATTCGCGTGTGGAACTTCCCGCGCACCCCTGAAATACACGCGCCCAGGCTATTCGCGTGTGGAACTTCCCGCGCACCCCTGAAATACACGCGCCCAGGCTATTCGCGTGTGGAACTTCCCGCGCACCCCTAAAATACACGCGCCCAGGCTATTCGCGTGTGGAACTTCCCGCGCACACCTGAAATACACGCGCCCAGGCTATTCGCGTGTGGAACTTCCCGCGCACCCCTGAAATACATGCGCACAGGCTATTCGCGTGTGGAACTTCTCACGCACCCCTGGAATACACGTAGCCCGCTCCCCCAGGCCCGATCGCGTGAGGAACTTCACGCGCACCCCTGAAATACACGCGCCCAGGCTATTCGCGTGTGGAACTTCCCGCGCACCCCTGAAATACACGCGCCCAGGCTATTCGCGTGTGGAACTTCCCGCGCACCCCTGAAATACACGCGCCCAGGCTATTCGCGTGTGGAACTTCCCACGCACCCCTGAAATACACGTGCCCAGGCTATTCGCGTGTGGAACTTCCCGCGCACCCCTCAAATACAGGCGCCCAGGCTATTCGCGTGTGGAAGTTCCCGCGCACCCCTCAAATACAGGCGCCCAGGCTATTCGCGTGTGGAACTTCCCGCGCACCCCTGAAATACACGCGCCCAGGCTATTCGCGTGTGGAACTTCTCACGCACCCCTGGAATACCCGAGCCCGCTCCCCCAGGCCCGATCGCGTGAGGAACTTCACGCGAACCCCTGTAATACACGTAGCCTGCTCCCCCAGGCCCGATCGCGTGTGAAACTTCACGCGAACCCCTGAAATACACGTAGCCCGCTCCCCCAGGCCCGATCGCATGAATGACTTCACGCGAACCCCTGTGATGCACGTACCCTGCTGAAATCGCGTGTCAGACTTCCCGCGCACCCCGGTATACACGCACACGTATTTTTTGTCAGTGGGTGTCCGTGTTTGTGGGTACCCCTTTGCACGTCATTTTTCCTGGAGGGCCACAGTATGGGACATTCATCATGGCAGTATATAGGTGCTATTTGTTGGCGCACTTTTTGGCGCACATTTCTTACAGCCGCAGAGACGCTACCACCTGCTTTCTTGTGGCGGTCGTGTTTGTGCCTGTGCGCTGGTTTGAGCGTGCGCTTTTTTCCCCTATTCTATTCCATGAATACGTGTTGTAGGCGAGTGTGTGGGCGTTCCGCGCACTTGTGCCCTGTACTTCCCCCGTGACGCCCACGTTTTGGCAAGTTGTTCCCCATTCCGAGTGTTACGCCCGTGTTCCGCCTACTTTTGTTGCGTGCGCCGCGCTATGTGCGAATTTCGCTGTGGCCTGTGCGATTTTCGCTGTGACCTGGCGCACGCTGTTAGATGGCCTGTGCGCCAACGTGCGCCGCGCACTTTTTTATCGCACATCCGCTGGTTTTCTCGCGCACGGCCTTCCATGAATCGACATGCGCTGCTTTTCGTGCGATTTTCGCACTTGCACTGCGATTTTCGCTATTCCACTGCGATTCGCACGTTTTTGCCCACTTGCGCCGCGCTAATTATTCCATGAATCGGCCTCTTAGTTTCATGTGCCGACTTTAACCTATCACTTTCTTTTTGACCAACAGCAACAAGGGTCATATTATAAAGTATGAAGTAATGGACTTTTGCTTAAGTTAAATATGTATATAAACGCACATATTTGATGTTTAGGGTTATATTTTCATTCTATTTTTTCATGTGGAAACCAGCGATGGCTGACATTGGTATGTACTTTTTACATATTGTCCCATTTTGTATATCATTGCAAATTATGGTTTGTATTAAGCCCTGAAGATGGAGCTAGACTCCGAAATGCATTGGCTACAGAGCCATATCTTGACCTAGGAACTGTATTGCTTCAGATAAACCAATCTGAATATATTTTGATGCTGAATTAAAAATTGGTTTTCTACCATAATCAAAGGACCAATGTGAATGACTTACCATACCTTTAGAGTAATATAATATGTATGAGTGAATACATTTATCATCATACGAGGAACTGCAGCATAAGAACGACAACTAAAGTGAAGCTCGGTTGCAAGCCATATGAGAGCATTGGACATTGCTGGGTGGTAACACCACACTTTTTGCTTCTTTGAATTTTGTGGATCCTAGTGTCAAAGAATTGGCTTAACCTGATAGCTCCTATTGAACATGAGTAGCAACGAATGAACATACATGAACTCCATATATGAATTCACTGTGGTGCCCATCTCTCCTCCCATTTTTAAAGCTGAGAAGTGTCTCATTTTCTTCCTTGGTGGCATAAAATGTTGCTGGCCTACTCATGTGGTCCTGTTCCATCATCCTATGAAATGCTCCCTCAAACGTAATGGGGGTACTTGCCGCTGTATGTGTGGTAACGGGCGCAAATGGCAGCACTAGGCAGAGGGCAGCGTGTTGACTGATGCCCGATGTCAATTTAACACTGGTACCTGGGTGGACAATTTGGTCACCTCACAGTAGGTCTGGCGTCATTGGGACTGGGAGCCAAGGGCGAGGGCCCAAATGAAAAGCACCTCTTCCGTATCGCTCATGCACAGCAATGCAGTTTCCACCTCTGGGTAGCAGTTGATGCGCAATGCACTTCCTGCTCCTGTATTGTCATCCGTGAGGGCTGCTATCCTCGCCATCCTGCCCTGCTTCTGCTGTTGTTTTGTGGCCACCACAATAAGCCATGGTGCCCAGCAGATTTGTGGAAAATGTCCAAGTTTCCCGCATCGGCCCCATTGGTGCCCTGATGCTGCGCAGCCGAATGCATGAGGTAAACCCCCTCAGCAGAACTCAGAGAGACTTCTTGTGGGGTTGATAAGGTGCCCAAGGCTCTGCCTTTCTTGCCCGGTTTGCCTTCTGGGGGCGATGAACTGGTGCTGTGCGCCTCTTTAATTTTCAAGCCTCATCGGCATCTCCATTTGTGTGACCCACAAAATAGCCTGATCTTGAGCCTGTCCCAGTTCAAGTATTCTCATCACAGGTGTTCCTGGCTTTTTTAGAATTAGTTTCTGGAGCTGGTTTGACAAACCCTTCTGGATGGTCTAAAAGGCATCCATTGATTTGTTCGGGCCTTGCGCCACCTGGATTAACTGGAAACGTTCATAGTCCACATTCACCATCGGAGTGAAGTCGTTTTCAGTGCCCAGTCCTCTTCGTCATATAACCCTCTGCCCTGAGGGATAGTCTTTTTTTTTAACTTTATTTTCAAATTTACATAATACAAAAAGGCCAGAACAATAGTCGTAAAGAGCTTGTGGAATTCTCTGCCAGCGTGGAATAAGAGCATGGACTTTTTTGAGCATCATTGAACATCCTTGCTACATCAAATAACATCTCCAGACTTTCGCTACACTGCACCCATTTGGGACCCACTGGGCTGGGGTCCCAGCATGTCGAATTCTGGAATGGCACAGCTGTGGAATTGAGGAGTCTAACAGGTGTTTGACCTCGGTGGCTAGCTGCACGCACCCTTGGAGTTGTGGATAAGGACACAATATCCACCTCTACATAATCTCCATTCACCTCAAATCGCGCCTCTCTGTACATCTGGGGAGTTTGGGTCGGCACACACCTTTGAGCTACCCTTGGGCTTGCACCCAGGACGCGAGCTGTGTCCCCCGGACTGAGTCACATGATCACCTGCCGCTGCATGGGCCAACACTCAGTGTCTGCCATGTCAGGACTGGGTAGTTATGGTGAAGGGTCGGGCCTGGCCGCATGATCACTCTCCCGTGCAAGAGCCGCGCCCAGGCGTGCTGATGTGCAGACTAGAATAGACAATCTACTCTCGCCAACCCACCCTTGCTCAGGTGAGTGTCAAGCATTGAGGATGTCTTTAACTGGCCGCGCCTGGCTGTACCAGCACTCGTCATGAGTGTCACATCTAGTCATGTCAAACCTCCTGACCAGAGATGGCGGTACCTGCCACCAAGACATCGCTGCTTGGGCGAGGTATTCGACAGCCTGCAAGCATTCGTCTGAGGCTCAGCACAGGTCGCTTGCCAGGCCGACGAGTTGTCGTGTACGCTGATTCCCAAGCGGCACTTGTCCATCACAATGGCCCCAGAGGATCAGTAGACCAGCACCCAGTCACCCTCGGTGCCACTGCCTTTGCCTCCTAATTATTCAAATTCAGCAGTCCACCCTGTGCCCTGCTCATACTCCTCTTCTTTATTCAATGTGGAAGACCCCGTATCTAAATGGAGCAAGGCGAGTGAATGACAACCGCACACCAGCCTAAAAGCCCCGGGGAAAGTGTTGTGTATAGGATATCAGAATCCCAGAGACTGATAACTGTTAAAACGACCTATGGTAAATTAGCCCAGAGGAATTTGGGACTGTGGTCCATAGCAGTAGTGTATCCTTCTATAGCTTTACTACGGGTTCTGTTTGACAGGATTCCATTTTACATTTTCAATAGCCACTGCCTCTTTGCACCTCCCACAGGACTCTGCCATAGAGCTGAATCTCCTTCCCTGCCCTGAAAATTCAAGAATAAATATACAAGTGAACCAGTCAGTCACCATTAGCTGTGTATTCCTCCACTATACCTGCCCTCAAAACTTGTTTTATTCTCTTAGTGCTGGGTTGGCCCACAACTTAAAGGGCAAGTTCTCTCAGAAATGTTATTGGCCCAATGGATAGGGAATGTCTTTTTTTTAGCATATTTCGATGGATCCGAAAAATAAATCCTATGCATTTTACCTTTGATTTTTTTTCACATTTTCATGTCTCACATCCACAAACCAACCAAGGCTGAGCCTGCATAGTTTCACAGGGCAGCAAGCTCCAACTCATTCAGGCTGTAAAGCAGAATACAATCTGTGTTTCCTCATAGCACCCTGAATGCTACTAATCATAAGCAGGCTCACCCTTGGTTGGTTTGTGGATGAGAGACCTCATGTTAATATATATATGTTGTTATGGCCAACATAATATTGTGGATTGAACATACTGAAACCTGTACGCTAGTCAGCTAGTGTGTCTCCCGAGTTAGCCGTGATCAAATTAAATTAAAACGTATAAACACAATCCATGTGCAGCAATCACAAAGGTTGGTATTTCCGCTGCAGTTTACCATCAACAAATCAACCGAGGCTGGTCCTGCTCAGGTTGTTTTTGAAAAGTTTTTTTATGAATTGTCATGCGTGGAATGTTTAGAGTATGTGTTTGATGTGAGTTTTAGAAAACTAACTTGGTTTGCACAGCACGAGACATTTTATTGCGATTAGTGGAATATTTAGAATTGTACTTCTTTAATCAACTGTCTACTTTTGGACTGTTTATTTTCCAATAATTGAAATGTACGAAGCAAGAGAAACTTAATGCTCTTTTTTTAATATTATGAATGTATTTATAAAAATTCTAGTTTTTTGCTAAACACAGAGTGAAGATTGACTCTCTCATCTTGTCAGTTTTGTAAGACGTATCTCCCCCTGAAACAGCGGTGCCACCCACAAATGTTTTGTTGTTTGTGAGTAAAGGTTTAAGAACCTGCTAGAGGCTCCGCTTGTGGGTCAGCTCCCTCAGGCCTCTTTAGGTTGTAGTTTGCACCTGCTTAGCGTCAGCTGGTAGGTTGGCAAATGATTAGTAGCATTCAGGGTGTTAAGGTAAAGCACTGATTGTATTTGGCTTTAGAGCCTGGAATGGACTCTGAAGCTAAGCCAGATCTGCTTTGGTTGGATTGTGGATGGGAGACTGCTGGGGAAATGCCAAGCTTATTGATTTCTGCACATGGATTGTCATGGCTAACTCAAGAGACCCATTAGCTCACTAGTTAAAGCCTGTGTTTACCAGGGGCAGCATGCAAGTTTCAGTAATTTCAATAAACATTTTTATGATTTAAAAATGTTGGCCATACTATAGCTTTATAGACCTGCAGCAAGGACTGTACCGTGCGTTATGGGCCCTGAAGACCGAGTTCAAGGCCTGAGCATAGCAAGGGCCTTTAATGAGGTATGAGGGACCATAACGCCCATTACGGCCCGAGCTGCAGATTTATAAAGCTGTTAGAACACCCTCAGTATTTTATTAAATCAGTATTTTGTTTAACCAGAGAAATAAATAACTAATAAACGCTGCTCAAATTAATGGAAAGTAAATGCAGGTGTGAGTACTTATTCCTTGTTTTGGGGGTGAGGGATGGTGGAGTGTTTAAATGGGGAAAGTAAAGGCAGGTGTGAGTATTCCTTTTCTTTCAGGTAGAGAATTAGTATTGGAGGGGTGGAATATTTAAATGTTTAAAGTCGATGAAGGTGTCAGCAGGTTCCGACTGACCTATAGGGCAATGCCTGAACCAAAAACACACAATCCTAGTGTGCACCTGTTTTTTTTCGCTGAAAGTGGGCCTTTTTTTAGGCTCCTGTGGGCCGGTTTGATAAGTTTCTTCACCATGCAGCTAGTAGTTTTGACAAATGTTACTGAATACATTAAATTCCCCTCACCACTCTTGGGTACTACTCAGTCTGCCACAAAAGGCATGAATTGCCATTTGCAAATGTGAGCCACTTTTTAATTGGTGCCCTAGACAATTTTATGCCGCAGACAGACCCTGGGTTTCAGTAGTTAGTTGGTATTTTTATTAGGCAGGGGTATGCATGGGCAAAGTTAGAAGGTTAACATTGAAATATAACGTTTATTAGAAGAAATAAAAGGTTTATTCACAAGGTTAAGCAGGTGGCACTGTTAGTATTTAACATTGAAATATGTTTATTAAATAAAATTGTGTGCATAATGTTTAGCAGGAGGGCTCTGTTGGAAATGAACGTTGCATAATCTTTTTACATTTGTTGCAGGCGTTTTATTTCTGCATGTTGCAGCGTTTGTTTTCCTGTAATGTTGCTCACATGAAACAAAAGCTTTCTTTTGGATTGATTTGTGAAGGGGCGGGGCCTCGTTATGTACACACGCACAGAAATGTGACAATTAACTATTGCCCGTGCGGCTGCGAGCTAGAATGCAGGCCGAAGATGGAGGCGACTGCAGGGGCAATTAAATAGCGGACTGTAATGGCTGCGCCGTGGCGGAAGTAAGCAGCATTATAATTTTGCAGGCTTCATCAAATTTAATACAAATTAGTATAGCCCGCAGATTGACCAATCGCTTTCTTTAAAACGAAATTAGGGTGTTCTAATAAGAAATATATATTAAAATGTCTCCCAAACACTGACCAACTGAGGGCGATCCTGCTTGGCTTCACGGTGCAGGGGCAGCAAATGATTAGTAGCATTTAGGGTGCTAGGATGAAGCACTGATTGTATTGGGCTTTACAGCCTGAATGGTCGTGACTCTGTCGCCCCATGAAGCTAAGCAGGCTCATCCTTGATTGATTTGTGGATGGGAGACAGGCGAGGGTCACTGGTTTTCTGACAAGGGTCATAAACCTCTAATGGATGGCCACTCTAGACGCAGTCATATGTAGGGTGATGGTTAAGATTATCACAAGATGAGTTTCCCATGTGAAATGTGAGAAAGTCGAAGGTAAGACTCGAATTTCTTTTTTGTATCAATGAAAATATACTAAATAATACATGCCTTATCCATTGAGCCAATACAATTTCTGAGAGAACTTCCCCTTTAATTCCAGATTGCCTCACTACTTTCCCCTCGTATGGCTGGAAGTGAGTGCACTGTGGGGTGTAACTGTGCCGCACAGCGGAGCCCAACAATACCTTTTACAACTCCACACGTGTAGACAATGGGCCGAATATCTGTGTAGTTCTTTTTGTCCCCATTGGATGATAGTCACTCAATTCAAAATTAGAATTTTTGCTCTAAAATGAGGCTTTGGAGCTCAAGTTCTGGGACTGGTGATGACAAATGTCAAACGTAGACACCAAGTGATCGCTGTATTTGCTTTGTTGGGATACTGTAATGACATTAAGAGCTGTGAAGCTAGTTACACCACGAGTTCAAAAGCCAGGCACTCGATAATATATTGCTCAGTCGAGTCTTTAAGATCATCATTCCATGTGTCGGGGTTGACTTTTTCTCCTGCGCACCTGAAGATTATTTAGTTCTCTAGTGAATGTATTCCACTGTTGAGTATCCTTTCTTGGATACATTGGAATCATATTAGAAAGGTGTGCATTGTGTACTTTTCCTCTCTTTCAGTCCTGCTGAGCCTAGACATAGAGGATGGGCCCAACCACTGAGTAGACTAAATTAGCAGCATCTGTGTTGCCATTGGCTCGGGTGATCTTGGAAAATGAGTTGGGCACCATCAAGAGAAAGATGCTATTAATGTTTCAGGATTTGAACAGCTGGGATTTTTTTCTGTGACATAGTGAATTAATGGCTATATCACAGTTGGGTTGGGGAGTGCTAAAGTGGCTGAAGAGACCCATGACAGTGGGGGAAGTATTCTGAGTCCTTGGCACGCCCTTTGAAAAGGGCTACATGGCGCCTGAACCACAAGAGGTCCCATAGAAGCCCTGTGTGGGCAAAGCACTTTGAGATTGAAGAATCTCTTTGACATTCAAAAAGAAGTCTAGGATTTTGGATCGAGGGTTAACATATATGCCTTGATCACAGGGTAAGTTTGATATTCAAGACTGGGTGATTATTATTCTCAGGACATAGCCATTTTGCATTAAACCCGCTGCAATGTGATTTTTGGGACAGAAGTGATTCAGGAAGTGGATGATGCAAGTTGCTTGGACCCGTCTCCTGAGACACTAATAAATTAGGAGGACGAACAGTGCCTTCTGCTGAATTTCTACTCTTAGGGCACTGACGAAGTGTGCTGCAGTAACATGTGTGACCATACCAGACACTTCAGATGTCAAATATCAGCATGTTGAGTGACGCTTTGCATAGAGACCCGGCTGCCGTTTGCTGAGGCATGCATGGATCTGATATGGGATGTCTTGGAAAAGCCATCGCCAGTTTCTGTGATAATGCAGAATGCACAGAGGAAATACTGGCCAGTGATGGATGAACCAGCTTAATGGCATTGCCATCCAGTGGCAGACTGATGACCGGCACCATGAGCCTTAACACATGTGCATTGAGGTCCATAGGGCTGATTTGGGTGGGCTGCAATCCCTGCTCTGGGAGAAATCTGGCTATAGCAATATTTCCACAGAGTTACTCTGGTAGAAGCATATTTTAACGGCCCTGTGGTGCCAGGAATGAGGTACAGCTAAACGATTTGCAATTATTTTTGATAGAGTGCCTGTTATGTCTCTCGTTGCAAATTGACTGCATCAGAATGAAGTGCAGGAGATCAGTGGGTGGTGTGAATGGTGCCAGAGCAGCATATACACATCATGCGCGTGCAGTGTAGCAGCATTTCACGTGTACATGGTGTAGATTCTTCCCAGCCTCTCACAGACAGGCAAGGGACAGCCAGGACACTGCTTCAGGGCCACCTCTTTCGTGTTTGTTTTTCATACTACTGCTGCCCAGGAGTTGCTCACACTGTGCGCTTTGGAACACTGAAGGGATGGGTGCTTCCTGTTAAAGTGAGTGTTCTGTTGGAGGGGCGCCATCAGCAGGTCTGATGTGCTCTGTGCAGACAGTCCCTCAAAGTCGGAGGGAGAGGAGCAGTCCTTCCTCTTCCCCCTACCATGCCTTACTGTTCTAGGACACTTGCCCCCATAACACATTTTGATAACCTCTTCCAAAAAACAAATGCATCACAGCACTCAATGTACAGGTCTTTGAGGAAGGCCATCCCTGGATGTGTTCCTGCCACTGCAGGTCACATACTGGGTTTGGAGACCAGCATTACCTTCCACAGCTAACTTGCTGTGTAAAGTGAGGCCTCTATGTTCAGCCAGGGACCTGTTGGGCCACCTCTGTGGTTGATAGTACCTAATTTGATAAGAGATGTTTGAAAAAGGATAATGTTTGAAAGACATTTCGGCTCAACAGATTAGAAGACAGCGTTATTCTTTCTAAAACCTCTTACAACTAAGATTTATTATCCACAAAGGAGGCATTGCTGGGGGGGCTACATGGGGCTATAACCCTGGGTCTTTTGGTTGTAGCCCTGGATAGAACTCAGGGGCTACAACCAAAAGGCTTGCTAGCCCCGAGCCCGACAGTCCCCACATTAGCATAGCTAAAGAAAAACAAAGGGGCGAAACATGTGATGTCATCAGTGATGTTATCAATGACATTTGTGATGGCATTTTCATGTTCTGGGTGGTAGTGGTAGCAGTGCGCAGTGCTAATTGCAGGAGTGGGTGCTTAACCTACCATACTGGCGAATTTCAAGGGTTTTTAGGTTGTAATGTGAACCGTAATGGCAGGCTGGAAAAGATTTTTTTAGTGAAGTGCACAGGTTTTTGGTAGGACAACTTAACCATAATGTCCCCTTAACACAGTTTTTTTTCACTGAATTCCATAGGTGTTTAGTAGTGTAATTGAATCATAACATAAACAACATTTTTCTACTGTATTTATCAGGGTTTTATAAGTAACATAAGCATACTGTAAAGGAACATTTGAATTAACTGCCCACCTTCCGAAGAATTCCACACTATCATATGCTGGCGCAGAGCATGGGGGCGTGTTCAAAAACTCATACACACTTCACAATAACATGTGTCTGGCTGATAGTGGGGAATTACATTGTATATTCTTTTAGGAACTTCTAACTGCAAAATTTCCAGCGCAGAACTCCACAGGACAAGTTTGCAGCACAATACAAGCAAGAGTGCATACCGACGTCTCTGGAACATTAAATACCATTCCTCCCCAAAAAATGGGGGATGAATGCCTTTAGCAATCGAGATTTTACAGCAGTAACCGTGGTACCAAGAAAGAGGATTTTTTTTTCTTCAACCGGAACGCCTCCGGCGTTACCGGCTGAAGAAAACAAATCCTTTTCCAAGATGGCCACCATAGAAAGGGAAGACGGGTGTTGGATAGAAACCCTTCTTTGCTTTCCATTACAGCCTGCAGAAAGCAAAAATGAAACTGTGTGACCATAATGGCAGGACCACATTTTTCTTCCTTGTGAAATGTGTCTTTATGAGCCAGACCTTTACCAGAAAGCCAGTCCCTGGTGGACATGGCGTCTTCAATGCAATGTTTTGTCCCTTCCAGTAATGGCCAGTACCCACATCCCCGACATTGTGGGCACTAACCATAGCTAGAGCCTACCCCTCAGAAACAGAAGCTGTACCGTTGATTTGTTATGTACATGACGACACTTGTCAAATATCAAAACACTACCACATGCACAACACAAACCTTTTCGGTCGTTGGCAATGACCTGTACATACATGTGTTGTACATGGAGTAATTTTTTTTTGTAAAAAATTGCGTAGAAAACGCAAACCAGTAGTCTTCTTGCGTCTGCACAAAATCCCAACAAACTCTGTGATGTCAAGCGCAATCGCGTCAGAAATACTGCAAGCAACACCATTACCACTCACCTTTCAACACATAATTTCGTAAGTGGCACCGGTCGAAAGGTGTGAAGATATGTGTATTAGGAGGGTGTAACCATGTATTATTTTACAAACATTTCTATACAGCAAACACTTTCAGTGCACCTTACCTCATTTTTCCTCTTTTAGAAAGATACTAATCATTCTGAACTAATGTTGGTTAATGGGGCATCTGGGTGGCAGAAATTGGCCTGACGGCACTAAAGCATATGAGAAAGGGGCTGACCCTCCCGTACCCAAAGCAAGTGGTATGCAATACCTTTCTCCATAACGTTCCTTGGCAGCGTAAACAAATGCGTCCATAAGGACTTGCGTGCCGTGATGCATCACCTACAAAAGAACACAATACGACCTGCAACGTAGCACGCCACATTTTGAAATTTGTAAAAAAAACACTAGCATTTAAGCATCAGTAAATTTAGTTTTATTTCACAATAAATAGTGAGAAATCATCGCCCAATGCAATTAGTAAAGTAGTTTTAGTTCACAATAAACTGTGCGAAATTATTGACCTATTCACATTTCCATAGAAATAGTAAGTTTGTCTCTTTGGTCGACAATGAAAATGTTAATGGTGATGGCCACGTTGTTGTTTTCTCACAAAGAAAGTATGCGTTGTCGGCACAGTAGTCGTTTTTCTCGCACATTGATTTGCAAGACATCAATTGCTGTGATCTACACCACCAGAAACGATGGAATGTTACTCCTTATGGCGACAGAAGTGTAAGGACATAGAGGACCGACACGGTCATCCCACTGAATTATAACACACAGACAACCGGTGACGAACAGTTGCATTTGACGATTAAAAAAGCTGTCACTTGGCAGCTGCAATCTGTGACAGTCACAATAGGGAAGGAAGTAGCTGTTGGGGAAAGGGCAAATAAAACATGTGTCAATATGCAACCTTTGGACAAACCAAAGTTGTAATACATAACATTTTCAGTAAAAATTAATTTAATAGGAGGAAATGTAGTGCAACCCTATAGACGCAGACATTATGCAATCCCCATAATGTGGAAAAAGAATCTCAACGGTACAGAAAGGTGGTACGTCGTTATTAATAACATTTTTGCTTGGAAGTAACTGAGCGGGAAAGGGGAAAGAAAACGTGTATCTGTACGCAACCTGTGCACAAACCAAAGTTGTAACACATACAATTTTTAATAAATGTTAATTTAATTTGGGGTAATGTAGTGGCACCCTACAAATGGCGACAATGTGCAATCTCCATAATGGGAAAAAAAAATTCAACGGCACAGAAACCTTGTAATTCATTAGCAATATTAAATTTATTCTTTTCGAAATTAAAAATGTAATGCCAGTTCGGTATACAGGCATCAAAAATAAACGTACATGATGGGGACCGCCTCCATAGCGTTAGGAACAGTCAGACAGTGGGGTATTTGGAAGAGTGCCTCTTTGGGTACTGATATTTCATGGTCCTTACAAACGTTTTTGAAGCATAACCTTATCAAACTATATGTTTTTTCCAACTGGTACTCCCTGCATTCTTTCTACTTTTTCCCTATAGCTCAAGGTAAAAAAACAAGTGACCCTTATGGGTGCTGACAAATATGTGGCCGTTATTGAAGCATAACATTATCAAACAATATGTTTTCCAAACTGTTACTCCCTGCATTCTTTCTACTTTTTCCCTATAGCTCAAGGTAAAAAAACAAGTGACCCTTATGGGTGTTGACAAATATGTGGCCGTTATTGAAGCATAACCTTATCAAACAATATGTTTTCCAAACTGTTACTCCCTGCATTCTTTCTACTTTTTCCCTATAGCTCAAGGTAAAAAAACAAGTGACCCTTATGGGTGCCGACAAATATGTGGCCGAACTGAGCTCGTATTGAAAAGAGAACATCAAGTGACCTTCACTCCGAATGGAAAAACATTTTCATTTTGCAACAACATATCAGCAGCTATTCATGAGAACCGCTACTCCCTTAGATGTGCAGAAGTGCTGTGTGTAGGAAATAGTGCAGGTGGCTGGCTTACATTTCACACTAAATACATTCTCATTTTGCAACAACATATCAGCAGCTATTCATGAAAACCGCACTCCCTTACACGTGCAGAAGTGCTGTGTGTAGGAAATAGTGCAGGTGGCTGGCTTACATTTCAAACTGTAGTACGCCAGTCTGACCGCTGTAATGTTGTTTATGTATTGTAACACGGACGCAGTGAGTTAATTTCGTACAATGAGTAGCAAGTCCCACTGTACCGTATGACACTTGTAACAAGAATACGCCAATGTTTGACTTTCTACTGGCATATCTCATTAACGCTCACCTTTCGAAACAGTGTTCCATAAATGTAACAAGTGCATTGGTGTCTTCTGCGTGTATTTATGTAGGCGGCGATTTCGGCGTACAACAGAAAACGAAGTAAACATGGCAGATGGGCCCCCCACCCCCCGGACCAAACATCAACAGACTTTGCAAAAAAATTCAGTCAACAGACTGCAAAAAAATTCAGAGTGGGCCATATACTTCTTTTTGCAAAGTTTGGTGAGGATTTGTCCAAGAGGAGTGGCGTTATAAGCCGCCCAAAAAGGGCTCTTCCCATGGAAACAGCAATTTAACCATAACTACAAACCCAGGTGCCCCACCGTCAAACACTTAGTTGAGCGGTCCGGTAAAGTGCCGGTATCCACAGATACCGGCACTTTTTTACCAAAACGCCTGACTTGGAATGAGACCCATTGTTTTGTGTATAGATTGACCATTCATTGGAGAAGCTTAAGAAGTCCAGATAGATGGCGAGGCTTCAGGGAGGTCTTGTAATGTGATTCGATCCTTAGAATGTATCTTAGTTGTGAAGGTTTGCTTTATAGAAAACCATCCTATGATATGACACACACTACCATAACAACCCCCCACCCAAAAGTCTGGGACAAGAAACAGGCTCTTATTGATCTGAAGATTCAAAAATAGTGAATCAAAACCAAAGGGTGTCCCCTAACATTATGCTGGGGAAATCACCCACAATATTATTTACAAATGAGTGCAGGCATCTTGCCTACAGAAGGAAACACAACCTGCATGCTATTTTCTTGCTAATTCGATTCACAATACACGTAAACATCTATTTGAATAACCATTGTAGAAACGTTCATATCATCCTCTCCATGATAAACATTCTAAATGTTACTATTGGTTAGTGTTCTGTTTAAATGTAAAAGCGCTCTATTTTCTCATTCAAAAATTACAATATATATTGTGTTGTTTTCTCTAACACCCTAGATCATTGTTGACATAAGAGAAAGACACTTATTTGATTCATTGTTAACTTCCTTATTCTTAAGATAATTCTATTGTAAATGTTATACACATTGCACATCGACGATAGCCAGCATATGATTAAACTGTAAACTGTTGACGATAAAGATATCAGGGAAATTTGGGGCCTCCTAAACAAAAACGAGGAGACTCAATTTAAAACACAATCAAACCCGATATCGGAAGCCACATGGTTGGCACACTTTCATAAACTTTATTATGCCTCCAATGAAACCTATTGCTTTACATCTACCAATACAATGCATGGATGCTCACCTAATTTTGCTATTAAAGATCTACAAATCGACCTGATGCACCTGAATAACTCTAGTGCATGCAGACCGGTTGGCATCCCTAATACTACCTTGTGGTCTTTGGTCACTATTTATACATGTAATCCCTACCATGAGGACACCATCAACAGGGAGTAAAGCCATTATAGTTATTATCTATAAAAAAAAAGGAGAGACCGGAACTCGACCCTGAATTATAGACCTATTTGTCTGATTGACAACTCCAGCAAAATCCTAGTCTCTTTCATCCTGAAAGATCTTCCAGAATGGGCTGAAAAGTCCTGGTGGTTAATCATGTTCCAAACTGGATTCAGAAGCAGGACGGGGACCCTACTAAATTGCTTTATATATGGGCTATGCCAGCAAAATGCCCTAAGAAATATCACTTTGCATACTGCCACTCTTTACATGACAGCAGAATTTGACAAAGTAGATGGAAACAACTTGTGGAGGAAATTGCAGGCATGGAAAATACCAATTGGGTTACTAAAGATGCTTTTTTCCATGCTAACAACAGTCCACAAATTCGATTGGATGCAGCTGATGGTCTGTCTAAAGACATCAAAGTGGATGTAGGCTGACCACAGGAATGCATACTTGCTCCCTGTCTGTTTAACTTGTATATTGCTAATCTGCAGGAAGGCTCAACCAGGCTAGATCTTTCCCCAAAAATAGGTTCCATCCCTTTCGGATGGTTGGCCTATGCAGGCAATACATTGCTGATGGATTCTAGGCCTATAGGATTAATTCCAATTAATCAATAATAATGTCCTTTTGGAGAGATTTTAATGAGAAGAAGTTTGTATGGTTTAACAATAAATTAGAGGAGGTGGATAAATCTAATCTACCTAGGATTCTCAGATGCAAACAAAAATAACTATAGGTAGTTAAAACAGATTTGACACCGGAATAAGTGCCTTTCTGGTCCAAATGAAAGTAATCCTTGCATAGAATTGTACCTTCTCACTTCTTCGTCTAGGCACATTTTTCAAAATGAAGGTTAGCCCGAGCATAACCTATGGCCCGGAATTAATAAATGATAATTTTAAATGGTTAAATGTATTGGAGGGTTCCCTATGGTGCTCGGTGTTGTGCCTTCCCCCTTCTGTCCCAAAAGCCATGATCCAATTAGAACTTTGCTTGCGGTCCTGGATGTAAGCAGTCTTAACAAACAGGCTAAATCTATATGTTAAATTGCTCAATGGAAAACAGAATACTCTTTTCGATGCTTTAAATTAAGTTGCTAAAACAGGGTGGGATTATCCACTCCAGGAATTTATAATGAAATGTAAATCCATTTTGTGTGAACTAAACATAGACACCATAATGGTTAGAGAGAACCCTACGATCCTGAAAAAGAAATTGGGGAATGTGATCACATGCAAAATTAGCACCATATAGGTAGATTAAAACTGTTTAAAGCATACTCCGAGATGCATGCTCCCAGAATTGCAATCACCAATGGCATATATATAAAAATGTCCTTTGAATGGATTGGGTCTCCGTATTTCTCATCTTTGATATTCCATCCAGCAACAGCTGCTTCGGAAATTGTTCTCAGCAGAGGGTGCATTGTATTATGGCGTCATTGCTCTCATGTCCCTTGGTGGCCTCCGTCCACTCTCGAGTGTGAAGTTGGTGTATATATATATATATATATATATATATATAGCATGCACCGCGCCCGTTACCCGAGTTCTGTTTTTCTGCATGCACAGCATGCTTAGGCAGTTCATAATTCTACAGTGATGTATGGTTTATTCAGAATGTCTACTCCTAAGACAGGCTTCAAAAGGTGTGCGGATTGTGGGTCGAAGATGTCCACCGCTGAACTGCACTGTATTTGCCTTGGGGTCGACCACAAGGTCAAGGACTGCGGCTCCTGTCAGTCAGTCCATGACAGGAAAGGCCTTGAAGGAGAGGAATGGTGAACTCGTCCTGGGTAGGCCCCCTTCGAAATCCATTTCGACCACTCCTTCCAAGAGGATGAGTTTAGTTCGAGAGGCACTTTACCTCCTCGTAAGCACTCGAAACACTCCAAGCGTTCTCGTTTCAGAAGCCATTCATGGTCTTCGACATCCTGCAAGACTAAAAAGAGGCAACTTTTGCGCTGTTCCTCTTCAGGCTCCTCACCAGACATAATAGTGAGTTTTCCAGGTAAGTCGGCTACCAAGGCCGAATGGGGGGACTGTTGCTTTAGGTCTTTGACAAGGTGGCTTCTCTGCCAATTAGAAGAAGTTAAAGGAGGCTTCCGGCCCTATTGCTGTAAGTCTAATAAGGAATCCATGAACATTGCTGCTTGTGCGCCGTCAAGCCTGGGCAAAAAACATTCAAAGCATCTTTGAGAACCTTCAGAGACGTCGAAGGCTTGAGACAAGCCAAAGGCTAAGCCTCACACCTCCACTGGTTTGATGGGACTCAAGTCGAGTCCCTCAATGTCAAGTCCATAGGCTTCTTCCACTAAGGTATCAAAGATTTTCAAGCCCCTGCCTAGAAAAGACTTCTTCAAATGTCTTCAATTTTTCAAGAGGAGAAGGTAACTAATCAGGACACTCCTACTTTTGAACTGGAACTTCTCAACCCCCAATTTTCCTGAGGCTTTAATTTCTGAGGAGTCCAGGATGCAACATCTAGTGGACTCATTGAAGGATGCCAATGGGCTAGATCCTCCCCAGAGGTGGACTTTGCCTCCCCAGAGCCTTCTGCACATGCAGATGCTTCCTATAGGGCAGTCATGGGCAAAGTTATTGAGTATCTGTGCTGGGGGACGCCGGCTGCAGTCTATGAACGGGATGACCTCATGGATATTTTCAATACGGGTCCCCTAGAGACTTTGCTGTGCCTTTCCAAACTGCTCTAAACAGCAGATTCATGGCCAATTGAGAATGTCCTGATTAAACTCATGTGGTCAATAAAGATTTCATCAGGAAATACAGGCCTTGTTGCATAAATCTGGCTTTGTAGTAGATGGCCAAAAAGGCTTCTGAAAATGCCTTTCGATGGCTCCCATTTGATTGGTTCCAAGGTGGATGAAAGTTTGGAAACGCTTCAGTCCTCGAATGCAGCTGCGAAATTGCTGGGTGCAGCAATTCAACAGCCACTTCAGACCTATGTGGCTTCCCCAAACCCCTCAAAGCTCTCAAGCATTGACTGGAACGGACCTGGAGAGCTGACCCTTCAGCCCAAAACAAAGCTAGCAAGGACAACCAGAACCTAGAGATCGGAAATCAGAAGAAGCAAGAAATCATTCTATGGGAACTGAATCCAAAATGCCTGCAACCTAAGTAAGGAACTGCATAAAATCATAGCAGAATTAAAATCACCCTCATGTTCTCGCCTGATCATCCCAAGCCTTATGCGACACTCTCTCACTCCACTTCTACAACGCTGCCAACTAAAGACACAACGTCATCGTCGCCAAACAAAAAACCCTACCACCACTGCTCACCCGCCCGCAGCACCCCACCCCCACCTCGCCCCAATCACAATCTTCATTTGACTCTTTCTCTCCCATCACACACCAGGAATTCCTGTCGCTGGTAGCGACCAGCCGCCCGTCAGGCTCTCCGGAAGACCTGTGCCCACCCACCTTGCTCAAGAAAATACTAACCATCACCTGTGCAGGTAATGTCGCTCGCGCAATCCTTAACCACTCAGTCACCTCAGGTTCCTTCTCGAAAGCCCTAAAAATATCCTACACCAAACCCATTGTCAAAAAACCGCGCTTGATCCGCTTCTTCCCCCCAACTACCGACCTATCTCCAATACGCGATACATCGCCAAACTAATTTACCACACGGCTTACAAACAGCTTGGCCAATTTGCCGAATCCAATAACCTCCTAGACTCAGCACAATCAAGTTTCAGACCACTAAGGGGAACAGAAGCCTCCCTGGTCTCCATCTGGGATGACCTAAAAAGAACAGCTGTCTCAGATGGATGTGCGGTTCTCATCCTTCCAGACCCCTCTGCAGCTTTCGATACCATCAATCACATCACTCTATTAGACAGACTACAAACACTAGGCATCAATAGCACAGCCCTGTCGTGGATCTCTTCCTTCATCTCTAACCGGTCGCAAATCATGCACCTCGACCAATTCACATACTTATCACATCCAATTTGCAAAGGTGTTCCCCAAGGAGCATCCACGTCACTGCTAATCTTCAATTTCTCCGTACAACCCATCCCTGCATTCATCAATTTGTACAACTTTACCTGCTACAACTACGTGGATGATACCCAGATCATCCTCAAAATCCCAAATTCCAAAGGCTCTGGCAGCCCGGATCTCTCATCGTGCCTCTCTGATATTGATTACTGGATGACGACCAACCATCTCATCCACAACCCTGCGAAAACTGAAATCCTACTCTGAGGGAAAACATCTCTCATTCCCCAACCAATCCCTTGGCCCGAATCCCTACAACAAGCACCAGCACCCTCAAAAGTGGTTAAAAACCTTGTATGTAAATTTGACTCAGATCTATCCTTCACCCAACACAACACCAGCGTATCCAAAACATGTTTCTTTCACCTACGGATTTTCTGGAGATTTTCCCCTACCTCACCTTTCCCCACCATTTTCCCCTACCTCACCTTTCCCCACCATTTCTCGGCTATCAACTCCATCATCCTCACCCGCCTTGACTATGCACACTGCCTCTACCTAGGAGCCCCCGCATTCCAACTACGGAAACTCCAAAGAATCCAAAATGCGGCAGCACGCCTGCTCATTAACCTTCCTGCCAGAGAACACATCAGCACTATACTGAGAGTCCTCCACTGGCTCCCCAATGCTCGACGCACCACCTTCAAAGCCATGTGTATCACCCATTACGCAATTTACAACACTGGCCCTGAATTCCTGTGAGACAAAATTGTCCCTTACCAACCTTCCAGGAACCTCAGATCTCACAATGCATTTCGCCTAGTGATCCCACCGCATAGCTCCATAAGACTTGGTGGCTCCTCCTTCCCCCTAAACATTTGCGAGATCGAAAACCACCTGAAATTCAGGAAGGCCCTTAAAACCTGGCTCTTCCCGTTACTCTCCTAAGCCACTGCACCCTGTGAATACTCAACTAATAATCTCCTCCGCTTCCGATCATAACTCAGGGGCTGGCGGCTTTCGCAGCGGTTTCGCCTGACACACCACCACTCTCTGCTCAACAACACTGCCTGACTTCTAGAACTTCAGGTAAGCCAGCAGCTTTCATTTTGGCTTTCCTGCTCGACCAATATCCCACCCACAACAACACTCCAAACCTACAAGCACCCGAGCGAAGCCAGCAGCCTTCGCTGTGGCTACACTCGCCTCACACTCGCCGCAAAACCATGCCCACCAATCCAGAAGAGAGACAATTATGAGATAAGGGTCCTGGCTAGCACAAGCACATCACTAACTACGCACTGCCTCTGTCAAACCGCAACACTCACCCTGGGAAGCTCCGGCCACTAGCAACCCCTGCACAACCCTATTCTCCATGCTAGGTCCAACAAGCCCTCGATGACTGTTACATTGATTACTTGCTATAGAATATGGCTTTATCCCACGGCCTTTCATGCCTAGGCACCTTCCACCTACATGAATCGAGGGGTAGCCCCCTCCATTTTGCTCATTTTATATGGAGACCCCAGCACTGCGAAACCGGGGCCGCCTGCCGACCATAGAGGTTTCTCAATTTAGGCACAGCCTCTTCTGGTTAACCATATGATGAAACATACTGCAGGGGGACACCTGGGACTTGCTACTCAAGGATTCTCTTCTTAGCCCCCTACTCAAAGTGCACTGTTAGTATAGGCTCTATTTTGTTTAGCTTTGTACTCAATTACATTGTCAGGTATTGGCCTTTCCCCCACCATACAGAATGATCGAATCCAGCTGAGCTTAGCCTTGTTCTTAATCCTCATTGTTAGGTGTAGGCCTCCCTCCCAACATACAGGACTCTCGAATATACGGTATGTATAGCTCGCACCACTAGCGTGGACACAGGCCGCAGGCACAGCCAAGCATCCATGCATGATAGAACACGCCTATGGCTAAGCACATCCGGCCTAGTGCACACATAGCTGTCCAGACTGAAACACCTGATGTACCTCAACACCTCTATCACTAGCACGCAGCGACCACCACCCGAAAGGAACTTGGTATAGCTGACACAAATAAACTCTCTAAACAATAGCACTCTATCTCTAACCCTCAACAGCACCCACCCATGTGTCTGACCTCTCTTGGGCTGCTTAGTTGAGCCTTGCCAGCCACCTACGTACTAGAACGGCAACATGCATCTCCTAAACTAACCCCCCCACAACTCTCTAACGACATCGACTACGGTCACCAAGGGCGTTCAACCAAGGAAAAGCGCATTGAGGCCACACAAGTGGGGAAAGAGCGCTATGTAAATAACAAAATACAATATCATAGGCTCCAAGAGGGTTCAGTTACGTGGGGCAAGTTGCGTTACAGACTGTATCATACGGCTAATAGACAATTTGAAGGTAGAGTAACAGAATGTGGCAGACGGTAGTAGAAGTCAGAACCGGGTGAAGCTGAAGGTTTGTGGGACTAGTCCTGCAATGCAACCAGGTGACTGGGGGCTGTGTCAGGCAGGGAGCATAAGTATAATAAACGGGGTTAGCATAGGCAGACCAAGCCTTTACCTTTCATGTCAGGTGCAGTGAGCAGCAGATATCCCCCAAGCTGGATAGGGGAGGAACAAGGTTGTAGAATCTGCACGTTATATCTCTTACTCCGGATGGGTGGATGTATGTGCAGCTGGGTGCTCGAGTGAGGAAGGGTGTGGTCGGTCGTCTCGCGGCTTTGCTGGCTGAAATCGGCAGAGATGAATGATCATGGCCTTAACTTCAGGCCTTGTCTTGGGGCCGGCTGTGCTTCCCAGCTGGGTCACATCGTCAGTGATGATGCGGGCATCAGCCAATCGCATTTCTCGGTGTGCTGGGCAGTCTGGGAGCAGGATGGAGGCTCCAAAATGGTGGCAGCCATATTTGCAGGGAACAGAGTCATCAAGGCATCAATGTGGGTGATGATAGATGCACATCTAGGTACAGCCATGGTGCCGGTCCGAAGGTGGAATAAGGGAGGCAAAGGTAGGAGGCAAAGTTTGGGAAAGCTGTTTTGCACAGGATTAAAGACGAGTACATTCTCTGTTCCCACCTCCTACAACACACGGCTAGGGTAGTCTATTAAAGATGAAGAATATGTGGGAGGACACAATCCATTGGAAGAACAAATTACCTATCCCCGGTCATTTTCTTTCGACTGGATGTACTTCCCACGTATCACACCTTCCTCTCTTCCAAAGCTGGGTTATTTTGTGGCCTTTGAGACTTCTGTGCATACGAGAGAATAGGTGCGGTGCATGCTATGTATACACCGAAGTCGACGTCACACTCAAGAGCAGACGGAGGCCACCAAGGTACACAAGATCGGTGACGCGACAATGCATGGCATCCTCTGCTGTGAAAGAATGGCAGAAGCAGTTGATGCAGGATGGAATATATCCAAGATGCGGAACACCCAGTCCAGGGGTAAGTCATTTTGTTGTTCTACCACACTGAGGATGTGCTTTCGCTTTAATGTTCTATGCACACTAGAAGGGGTTGGCCCATGCCTTTAAATTCCACAAGGAGATCATAGTTGTAGGATCTGTAAAACCAAAGCTAACCAATTAGAAATGATGCAACATTTAATCTTGGACTGTCCTGCGCTTTTGCAAGGACGTCAATTATGTTTTGAGAAATTAATTCGTTCAGCAAGCACAGTTTGCTGTGGTAGAGATCAATGAACGTGAGGCAGCTCTCTTTGTCTTTAACCTTAACAGTATTTCTGAAGGAAGCTTTCCAAATACTGGTGATTCTCCATAATATTGGAATAAACCGATATGAGACTAACTGGCCCACTACTGGGAGAAAACGGGTTCATTTATAATTAATAGGTAGGACAAACTTTACAAATGTTGACCGGAGATATGCAAGTGTAGACAACAAGACGATTAAAATCTAAGCTGTTACTTTTACAGACATTAATTTATATAATATGAGAATATTCCTACTGTTATGAATTGTTTAAATGTAACAATGTAGTGATTTACTGTTAAATTTTGTGTAAGTATAAGGTTTGATCTTTATCCACATATACTAAAATCTAATATAGAAGGCTGAATATGTATGTATGTATGTATGTATGTATGTATGTATGTTTGTCTGGCTATACAAATCCACACCATTGAACCAACGTCTACCAAATTTTACACGCATTCCTCTTTTGTCTGGGGCAAGATCGTAGTCTGTTGGGATGCAAAAATCTTATATGCAAAAACATTTTGTGTGTGTGTGGGCTATACAAATCCACACTGTTGAACCCACTGCTGCCAAATTTTGCATGGATTCCTCATTTGTCTGGAGTAAGATTGTAGTCTGTTTGGATGCAAAAAAATCACTCCGTAGACACCCTCATTTACCGAGGCTCACCTCGATTCACTACAGTAGGTACTAGAAGGAGGGAACATTTTGTAGTGTCTGAAGCAAAATGTTCGATGTGTTGGTTATTCCTTTTACATTTATTACAACTGTATACAGTGCAAAAGTCTTTGTTAAAGCATTTTTAAAGGGAATAAAATATAACAGCAAACTGAAGCAAGACTTGCCAACAAGAGGACAAGAACAACATCCTCTACGGCACAAGAGCCAACACTCGATCAGGACACGGGCAGCAGCAGGTACCCCAGCTAGTAAATACATGAAACATCTCTATATTTTCATAAAAGTGTACAATATATAGCCCATAATTTTCTCTAACACCACCGACAAGTATTGGCATACGTGAAACACATTTATTGGATTCACGTATAACTTCCTTATTCTTAAGATAATTCTACTGTAAATGTGATATGGCTGGTTTCTAGTTTGGGCTTGTGAGTAAAATACAGGGTGCAATGTTGGATTTATTTTTTGTCTAGGCTTGGATTTAGAATAGAATCTTTAATTTTTGGAGAGCACAAAATCTAGGCTAATTTAAAGTGTCTCGCAAGCATGACAAAATAACTTTGATGGATTCGGGGTCAACACATAAATCCGTGTGCACTAGCATCTTGAAGCGTAATGACCTTACACTCAAATAACCAGATAGACCCAAAGAATATGGCAAAGTACTACTTTATTGTCAGTTCAAAAAAAAAGCAGGGCAATCTGGCGAACCACAAGCAGTAGTCTGCACACTCACATATGATTTTAATTACACAAAGGCTTTATACCTCAATATGCATCAGCTATGACGCCATCCTACGTGGCAAACTTAAAACCTATTGAAGGAAGGGGTTGGTTAAGGGAACATATGTAGCTATAGTATATGGAAGTGTTAATAACTTGCCCACTTGCTCCAATTATTCCATCATCACTCATCAGTCAGGCCCTTCGCTAAAGTGTCTCCTTTGTAGTTTACCTTGCAGCCTGTTCTTTGCTCTGGGATCTTTGAGGGAGTTTGGGTACACCCTTATCTTCATCTGGAGCTTAATGAATGGCTCTTGTTTTCACCTTCTGAATCACATGTGAGAAGACCACACATTTGTCCATTTTGACCTCTTATTTACTACTATTTGATTTAATTGTACTAGTTGCTATTACTCGTTGCGGCCACTGGAGACTTGATAACTCCATCTCACATATGCTTTCTGCTTTTTTAATGATCCAATACTTGGCACTTGTGGATGTTTTCTTCCTAGCTTAATCTAAGAGAAATATGTGTCATGTCCATGGCTTATTCTCTTGACTCCCATTGTGCCTTGCAATTATTCCTCGATTGACATCCTTGATCCCAAGCCAAGATGCTCCTCTCCATCCTTCACCCAAAGCTGTTTTTCCAGCATCTCCCAACCCTGCAGCCTTGATCCATTTCTGAGTTAGCTTGATTAGATTTAATATACGTCTGATGTCCATCTTTTTATGCATGGCTGCATTAGTCCCATTATAGGTTATGCCGCAGCAAGCTTCTACATGTCTCCTCTACCTTGATTTTCTGCATATGAATATTTACTTCACCTCTGCACTTGTTTCTTTGATACTCATGAGTTCTACCGACGTGATTACATGTTTCTCTTGTTGCTTTAGTTAGAACTTTTATTCTTTTGAATATTCATAGATCGTTTCAGTCCGTCCATGTATCTTTACTTCAAGACGTCACTGTGCAGCTGTTACATTTTCTTTACAGTTCTTCAATGTTCATTGCAGTATGTTGACTTCTGTCTACTGTCTCAGGGTACATTTGATATGGTTGTCTGAGTGCATAACATCTCTTGTACACTCGATGCTGTTAACCACAAAAAAAAAAATCAGAACCTAGATAGATTTTGTTGTGTTTATCTGAAATTGTTTTAATTCCAATTTCCTTAACCAGAACAATATAGGAGTCAGGTGTGATCCGAATTCAATAGGGAATCAGTAGCTCTTACAGTTGATTGGTTCAGCAGTAGCTGTGATGTAGTTTGGAACTTTGTGAAAGGCTCTAAACTGCCTTTCATTCAAATCACCTCAAAGAAGGTCATAGAAAATGTGTCTCCTGAGGAAATGACTTAATTAAGAAACTCTTTCATGAAATTCCAGTGATTTTGACAACCAGACAACACCAGGAGTAGAACTCAAGAGGTTGACAGATTGCAGCAACTTAAGGAAGCTAAGTGAAACTTTAAAGTTTACATAGTAGAGATTGAGTACAAATTCATGAATGTTAATGCTGGAGACTAGAGAGATTTATGCCACGTCCTAACTGAGGAAAGAAACACTCAAAGCAGTAATTAAGCCAAATGTCAAGCAAGGGAAAGCAAGGCAAAGTTTGAATTGTTACAGTTTAGAGAGACTACAATGAACTGTTTTTATTGTTTGGCCGCAATTTGTTTGTTTAGTTATGCGCACGCTTCATTTTTATTTTCACTAACCATTTTTCAGGTGCTTCGCGCGTATTAACATTTTGTTTTAAAGGCACAGAAGTGAACCACAGAGGCTTGTTTGTTTATTTACCTCTGTGGTCTCTGTTATCATCGCTCGCATCCTGAGAGGCTAGAAGAAAGCCCCTAACAGCGTGAAACTAGCGGTTACAGCGGGCAGCACCACAGAGTGTGGTGTGAGGCAGCAGCAATGAAAGAACATTCTTGGGGCCTATTCGAAAAAAGAAAAAGCTAAGTGAAAAGTTTGAAAGGAACGTTTAAAAAAACACAATAAGTGACTACAGAAAAGGTTTTAGTTACAAGTTTACACACGGCTGGTAGTCTGTGTTCTGAAGTGGTAGGTATTTTCTTATTGGTAGATCAGAAGTTAAATGGCAGTCATCCATTGAGAAGCATGGTCGCAGAATACTGCCTGGTTGATGAGTTGCTAGTCTTGTGGGTTACTTTGTGAAGAGGACTAAGTCAACAAATGTTAAGCAATAGAAGGCAAGTTCTAGAGTAAAGTAAAATCTTGGAGAAGAGCAAGAAAAAGAATTTCATAGCCTTTCAGCGGCAGGCAAAGGCTTTCAAGTATAGTGAAGAGTAGAATGAATTGCTCACACATCAGATTGGTCATTGGGACAGACAAGGTTAATTAAAACCAATGTATGTTTTTTCACAGGGCTGAGCAAGTTGTCAAGATCTGGCGAGACCGCGGCAGACAGCAAGCAGAACCTGGTTTATTATTTTATCCACTTTCCCTTTCCCCCGGAGTTATCTGCACTGCAATTTTAAAACTCGAAGATTACAGAGTGGGGAAACCAGTGTGGTCTGTGGGACCATCGTCTGCTCCCACAGGAGCTTCCTCCACTTTTTTCAATACTTTCCTTTGAAAAATAATCAATGATTCCTGGGGAAAAGTGTGTGCTAGTGGTAGAACGTATGAGGGATTTCTTAAACTTCTTGGGTTTTTAATCTGTACCATGTCCGTTTTGCTAAAGTATTTGTTAATTGGATTGTCTCATAATTAATGGTTAAGGTATAGTTCAAAGTTTTCACATCAAACGTTCCTGCTTCTTGTCATCCTTCTTTCTTCCTCCCAGTAACCTCTGTTCTGACCATTTGTAAAAAAGATCTACCAGATCTTCATCTCTTTCTGCTGCCACCTCCCCTTCTGTAATTGGGCCCATCGCTTGATGTTTTAATGTTGAGTCTGCTGGTGGATGGGCCTTCATTACTCACTTCCTATTCACTGATGAACTCACTTATAGTATTTGAAGTATCCCTGAAACACACTCTGTTTATTCTTGTTGGCATTATCTGCTTGTCCCAATGTTTGTTCTTTCCTGTGTCCATCTTGGATGTATAGAAAAATTTTATCTAAGGTAATTAGATCTTTTCTTAGCCTTTTTTATGCTTTCTGTTGTGGTAGTCTGTTTAAACTTTATCATCAACTGTTGGAGTTCATCTAGTCATTCCTTGAACATATCCAAGGATGTCATCTTTTTGATTTCATCTTCCATCTTTTGTAAATCAATTTCAAGTTTTTGGGCTACTTCTTTTGCTAGGGCCAATAGTTCATTTTAACCAATCTATGCCGCACTACTTGGCAATATAGCACCGGTTAATTGTGAACTTTTCATTATTCATAAACAATCTGGGTTAATTTCCTATAATCAAACCCAACATTTTCTTTTTGTGAAGTAGTTGATAATTCCTGATTGACAGTAAAAATGAATGTTTCCATGCATTCACACGGACCACATACGCCAAGAACTATACACTTACAAAACAAAGCAAGCTCAGGGAGTAAATTGTATTAGATTGTTATTTATTTGTTGCATTTCATTTGTGGAACTTCACACTTTGCCATTCTCCTGGCATCAGAATGAGTTTGGACAATGACAGAGTAATACAAATAAATATATAATGAAGATACAGGGGAGGAAGCAGGGTGGGAGATTCTGGAAACATTAGAGGACATAGGATTGCCTAAACTAATCGAGGAGGAAAGGGAAAACCTTGAAGCCCCAATTACATTAGAGGAACTTGAGACAGTGGTCCTACACTTACCCACCTGTAAGGCCCCGGGGCCAGAGGGGCTCCCCAGTAAATTTCATAAAACTTATAGGCAGGGAGTTCTCCCCCCCCCCTCCCCTGCTGACCATGCTAAACTAGGTGTTCAAAAGGGGAAGGCTGCCAGAATCCCTGAGGGAAGCGATGATTATCCCGCTTCTGAAACCCAGCAAACCAAGCACAGACTGCGGGTCATACAGGCCCCTATCAATGTTAAACCAGGACAGCAAAATCCTTACGGCAGTGCTGGCGAATAGGCTGAAAGGGTAATCAATAAACTCATACACCCCGATCAAACCGGATATGTCCCTGGCAGGAACATCACTGATAACCATAGGAGACTCCACCACATAATAGAACAGACATACGATAACCATAGGAGACTCCACCACATAATAGAACAGAAGGCGTGCTCGGTGAATGGCAATAATTTCGCTGGATAAAAGCCTTCGACTCCGTGAGGTGGCCTTGGATGATAGCGGCCCTAAAAGAATATGGGATAGGTCCTGGGTATCTGAGGTGGGTAAAGATGGTATACAGCTCCCCAGTAGCTAGGGTCAAAACGGGCGATAATCTCTGACAAATGGCAACTCAGCAGAGGCACAAGGCAGGGCTGCCCCTGGTCCTCCATGCTATATTTACTGGCACTAGAACCACTAGCAATCTGCCTTAAACAACAATATGGGGAGATAGGCATCCACACGAAGGGGGGACCGCATCTGATATCATTATATGCTGACGATATGTTGCTATACTTGCGCTACCCAGAAGAAAATTTGCAGTATGTCCTAGAAGTGATGATTACGCAACCCTCTCCGGTATAGCAGTAAACCCTAAAAAATACAGCACGTTTCCCCTGGGGAGATACAGAGGGTCCCCACCGAGAGACCTGCCCGTCTTGCAAATACCCTGGCAGTCCAAAACATTTAGATGCTTGGGGATCGAAATATATCATAAGGCTGCAGATGAATATAAATATAACATAGAGAAGGCTGTGGAGGACATCAAGAATATCATGGGGTTTTGGGTGAAACTCCCCCCTGGCCATGGTGGGCAGGGCGGCCTTGCTCAAGATGGTGGTTCTGCCCAGACTGTTACACTTCTTCACAAATATTCCATACATGCTCCCAAAACGTTTTTAAACGAATCTCCAGAGCTTATGCAGGGGTTTCATATGGCATAACTCCAGAAAACAGGGTGGCTTTATGGAAGCTGCAGAACCCGTATGATAGGGGGGGGCATAAACCTGCCGAATTTCGAGATATATCACCTGGCAGGGCAGCTTCAGTACATGGCCAGATGGCTATCGGGAGAAGAGACAGCAGAATCCAGATTGCTAAGTAAGGACTGCACCCCATACTTCCTAAGGGAGCTCATATGGCTACCTAAACCAGAACTAGGCTGGAAAGTATGGCACAAAATGTGCCAGGTGCTGAGAAACCCGACCCGTGCTCTCCACAGGTACCCCTGGTTGCGCTATGCAGCGAGGACACGCAAATGGTAAAAGGGATCCGTAAATTCTCGGAACCGATGGGCCTGGTGACACTCGGGGACATATGGCAGGAACGGGAAGCACTAGATTTTCAAGAGATAGTGAAAAGCACCGGGGTACACCCAGGACAATACATAACATATACCAGAATGATTAAACGAATAGCAAGGAAGTGGCCCACGGAAGTATTGATAGAACAACCCGACGCTGCCATTGAAACAATGTACGATATCTCGGAGGGCGGGCATGAAATTTCCCGAATATACGAATTACTGATGTCCAGAGTAGGCAAGGAGCTGCTCCAGTTGAGGCAGGAGTGGGAGGAGGAGGTGGGAGAACTTATGCAGGATGGGCAATGGGAGAGAGCCCAGAGGTACCACAAGAAAGTGTCCTGGAATGCACGGCTGCAGCAGATCCAGCTGTACATCACCCACAGGGCATATATGACCCCGAGCAGAATAGGCAGGTTTGGAAACACAGGGACACAGAAATGCCGTAAGTGCGGGGAGGTGGATGCTGGGATGATTCACATGTTCTGGGCATGCCCGGAGGTGGGAAGGTTCTGGGTGGACGTCAAACAACGCTTGGCCAAAAGGGGGATCAAGCTGGAGGTGGAATCAGCGTGGGCATGCATGTTGGGGGGATTTGCTAGACCACGTAATTCAAAACACATTCGCAAATTGAAAGACCTGACGTACATACTGGCCAAACGGAAAATAGCTATGGGCTGGAAAGCAGCCCATAGACCTAGGCTAGAGGTGTGGTGGAACGACCTCCTAAAGTGGCAGAGGCGGAGACGATGGCATGGTATGAAGCAGTCGGGAGGGGAGGAGGAAACAGGGCCCCTGGTGGCATGGAGACAAATGATAACCATGATGTCGGGGCTTCCTGAGGCTGAATCCAGTGAAGATGACACACCCGAAAACAATAATGGCGATAAACCCTAAGCAACGAACGTTAAGGCATTGAATTAGGGGCATCAAGTTAAGGCGGAGCGAGGGAGGGAGGGAGGACTGTAAAGCGCAAATATAAATGTAAGACCAGTTGCGTATTGTTAATGTCCTAAATGTTGGTTATGTTTGATGTGTTGTTTAAAATAATTAAACATTTTTTTTAAAAAACAAATACATATATATGCACAAAATTGGAGAAGTGTATATTGCCCAGACATTCTTTGAGGTAGGAAGAGATGGAGGCTAATCCCCTTACCCGATGTATTTATATTCTCTCTCTCTCTCTCTCTCCTCTCCCTCTCCCTCTCCCTCTCCCTCTCCCTCTCCCTCTCCCTCTCCCTCTCCCTCTCCCTCTCCCTCTCCCTCTCCCTCTCCCTCTCCCCTCCCCCTCCCCCTCCCCCTCTCCCTCTCCCTCTCCCCCTCCCTCTCCCCCTCTCTCTCTCTCTCTCTCTCTCTCTCTCTCTCTCTCTCTCTCTCTCTCTCTCTCTCTCTCTCTCTCTCTCTCTCTCTCTCTCTCTCTCTCCCTCTCTCCCTCCCTCTCCCTCTCACCTGAGAGAGTACATGGGGATTGATAGCATAATCATCAGGTGCTGCTGTATTGACTTTAAGGAGCCCCATAGCTGCAACTTATTTGGCAGAAAAGACACGTGTCACTGTTACTCTGCATACAGTGTCTCCCTGTCACCCCTGAATACATACAGTTTTGCATCTCCACAATAAAGAAGGTGGTACAGATGTTGGCCATCTGGTGTTTCTTGTAACAGAGCTTGGGAGCTCCTAGTGTTATTGTGTAGGGGCGCATTCAACCTTCTGATATCTAATATTGGAGGCCAGTAACTGAATAGAAGAAAAAACATCACCATGAAAATGAGTGATATTTCAGATGCACAGTTATGGCACCTTTAGCATGCTCATTCATCCTGGAAGAATCACTGGGAGGAGTGTGTGGTAGCAGACATGCTCCTAGCGATTCGTCATGCCATATCATAACAAGCCCATAAGTCTGATGAAAATGCACATGTACACAATTGCTTTATTTTAGCTTGTTCTGGGTGACTTTATCCTGGTGGCATCACCACCTGGTTGTCATACTGCACCACATCCTGGCACCGATTCTCTGGCATCTGCTCTGGGCTCCAACATGTCTGTCTTTACTTTCCCCTTATCATTCGTTTCATAGATGCCAATTCTAGCATCCAAATCAATGGGGGGCTGAAGAAGGTGTACAGCATACACATCCAACAAAAGCAAGATCCTGAATGACCAGCATCCCAAAAAGAGTTGCATAGTTTTAAATGGGCTGCTACTGTTCTGCTCTTGGTATGAGCAGTGCTAAGCAAGTCTGCTATTCTTTCCTTGGGACAGCAATAGTTCTTCTGTGCAGCGAGTTGGTATTGTGATTTCCTTGCAATTACATTTGCCCTAATACTAGGACCATTGAGGAACCCCAGCATGTTCCTTTTGTGGAAGCTCCACATCCACTCCCCATTTCCTCCATTTAAAAACACATTTATCTGCAATATGTTTTATGAGCTAATCTTGGGAAGGAACCAGGGTCCTCCCGAACTCCCAAAGACCTCTTTAAGGTGCTATAATCGACTAGGGGGGAGGAGGGGCACTAGCAAGGCTCTCTCATGCAAACATAATCACATACACAGACATAAGTAAGCATTGAAGAAGGTATATATTCTAAATATAAGATACAATTAACTATTAGCTGGATAGATTTGTAATGTCAGATTCTAGGCATTGTAAAATCTTAGTGCTGTATATGAGTTAAACTCCCCCTGCTTCCCAGAAGGAATGTGGCCTGTGGGATCTTAAATTGACCACAGGCGCTTACGTGTGTGGTATTTGTCAGCATGGCCAGCACAAACTGACTCACCAGGTGTCCAGTGTCCATCAAGGGTCCATGCATGTTAACAATAGGGCTAGCATGTTTTGTACGGTAAAGTGCATTTAGAAATAAAAATTATAAGTATTAAGTGTGGAGGAAACTACAGGACCCAGATAACATTAGCAGGAGGAGTGCAATATGGATAGAATTGATGACAATTGTTTGTAAATAAAAATCTTTAGTTTTTCCTTAGGCTAGCCCTCAAGGTTTGTAAAAGTCTGCAGAGCTGCAGTGTGTCTTTGCATAGTTAGGAAAAAGGAGGGCAGCATGAGCTAGCAAAATGTAGAACCGCATGCTCTGACAAAAGCGCTGTCAACGAAGAAAGAAGGCTTTTGGAGCATCCCTATTATGGAAAAAGGATGGATTGGGATAAAGCCACGATCCAGATCCAGTGACACCACAAGCCAAGCCCATATAAACCCCTGCCTGAAACCTCTTTGGCAGGAAGGAACAGGGAGATGGACAGGAGAAGACCGTTCAGGCAGCAGAGTCCTTTGCTACCATCCTCATTTGTAAAGATTACATTTGTTATCCTTAGAAGATTGCCTTTTTTCCCCTAGAGGGGTGTATTCATTATGGTGCTAGCGTAATTAGGAACACCCTTGCACTACACAAGTGAAATTGGGTGATTTTCTATGATGCCTTTTGATCAGGGCTCAAGCACACATGGCACCTTCTGCACATTGCCCCAGAGGTCCTTGACGGAAATGGGCTATTGACTACAATGACAGTTTCATATATATCTGCCATGCACATATTCCTGTACTCTGGCATGTTCAAGAAGCCTTTTCGCAACCCTTTTTCCTTATATTCAGGCAAAGGTTCTGGGAGGCCACAGAAGAGGCTGTTCCCTGTTGACATGGAAACCTTTCAGTGATCATGGTGGGTGCTAGCTAATTTCTATAGTTTTGTGTCCTCAAAAACAATCTTCTTTCATTTTGATTCTCTTCAATGACAGCATCGGTACTGTTTACGGCGTAAGGTTTCCCTGTCTTCCTCAAATCCCAGAAACAACATCCCAGACAGATTAAGTGATTATTTCCAATATCGACAATGTCACTCCCGTCTGGCAGTGTTTTCTGGTGGCACCTCAGCAAGAAAGCTTTACTTAATTATTTTGAAAGATAAACCTCACGTTGGCCATGATATGCACTGAGAGGCTTATTAAGTATTTCTCAAAAGGATGGGGCTGAGAATTCATAACACGTTATTTCTCTTTGTTATCATTTTCAATTGAATGTCTGTTCTAATGGTCATCTTCAGATGGGTCCTGGTTTTCCACCATTTACTCCAGTATATTCTGGGATTGTTAATGCACAGAAAAGCAAGGAAATAGGCATTACAATGCATTCAGATGGCAACAGTCATTGCATTATCTAAATATGCAATTGCATTCCCTTGACTCTATGTACATTTATGGAAAAGGGACAATACATCAAATGACATCTATTTTTAATAGGTGGAGGATAAAGGTGAGGCCTTTCGCTTCTAAATGTGCTACTGCATCGCTGTATGGGAGATGTTGCAGCATGTGATTGTTCTCCATTTATTTCTACAGGCACGAGACCCAACTAACAGCTGTAGGGGAAGGGTTGACCACAGAAAGTGAGATCTTCAATCAGAAAGCATAAGACTAGTTTAGGTACTTTAGAGATGCACACCCTTACTTTGTTGCCCACTCATTGACACCGCAAACACCTCCCATTTCCATTCATGTCTGCGCAGCAATAGGGGAATTCAGGAATGTACAACAAGCACTACCAATAGTCAGACATTGGATATTGAGTTTTAGTCCTAAACACACTGCCAGACCACCCTGATTTCAAATCAACTTGCACCAAAAAGCAAAGGGAAGACGAGCTTGATAATTGGGTCAGGGCCTGAAAAGATAAATAGGAGATAGAGTGAGAGACAGGAGTAAGGCAGCGAGAGAAAAGGTGGCAGAGATGGAGAGAGGGGAAGATGAAAATGGTATGAAGTGAGGACATTTATAACACTTGGTGTATTGGGGTAGCAGAAACACTAAAGACAGTCAAGTGAGAATATCAGGGAAGGCGAGGGAGTTAGAGGAACGTATGAACGCAGAGATTTGGAGAGAGGAACAGGGTGAACAATCAGTCAGAATGTATTTTAGTTTGGAGAGTAAGAGACCATGGTTGAGATGCACTGTAAGCCCCATCAGGGTTTCAGAAATCCAATAGATGGCTGGAGATGCTCGGAAATGCACCATCCATAAAGTGCCTACCACCCAAGTACAGAGAGCTTAGGGTCTTTCACAATGAATGGGTTCAAGTGGTTACAATCATTCCTCTCCCCATCCTCAGCCCTGCACCGGCTCACACATCTCGCCATAGGTATAGCATCTTCCACCAAAAAAAACATTGGTGTGCTTGTGTACGCGCCATCCCCAATACTCCTCTTTGCCTTATGATTGTTAGCCCTCCAATCGCGCCTGTTACGCCCACTTTTCCTTTAATGGGTATGGTACCCTCTCTTGGACGTAGGAACACTACTACCAATGTCAGGTTTCTGCATGGGTCCAGGCATCCTTCCTATGACAGTCTTTTAGGCCATTGTCCCACTATCTCACCCCCACTATCACATTTGCAGATCCCTTTATTGAAGCCACAAGAGTTCTAGAATGCACCCACGATCTTGCTCCGCTGGGTGGGTGCAAAGTGTGCAGTGGGGGCTCTATGAGGGGCCCTTTCACTTCTTTTCTCGCCCCATTATTTACTTGCCATTGTTGCCTCACCATGAAAAGTAAGCAGCACTTGCATTAGTTTGTATACGTGCACCTGACCATCATTCCTGTGTGATTGTTTGCTTTCAAAAAGCTTTGTAAGTTTCTATGTCGGGAGCCACGTGCATCAAGCGTTGTGACAATAGGTGGGGATGCTATGCCTTCTTGTGAGATTTTCTACCACCGCTTGAGCACTGATTGGCCTGTTTGGATCTATTTGATCACTGCGCCGCCCACAACTGCGATGGCCGAAATGCCGACGCCAGTTACGGCACGGCGCAGTGATCATATAGATCACTGTGCCCGCTTCCTGGCCTGCTTTTCCCTTCCCACCCCAACTTACCTTTTACGGCGGCACACTTCTGTATGTGCCGCCTGAACCCTGCTATCCCTGCAGCATGAGCTCCTCCCACTAACGTGGGTTAGATCTGACACCGCAGGGTGCTTTTTTTTTTGTGTCCCAGCAACCCTTGACTCCCGTTACGGCGCCCAAGCAGAGCGGGGGAAACCCCCGCAACCCTGCTGTGCTTGGGCGCAGTAAACGTCACCCTCATTTTGTGTGCCCCCAAAGTCGCCCTAACTGCGGGGGTGCACAAATGAGGGTGACATTTTTGTACGATTCCGCCTGTTTACATGATGGATCTGCAGCCTGCGGCTCTCCAGATGTTTTGGACTATGATTTCCATGATCCCTCACCATTTCCTGTGCTAGGTCTGTTGGCAGGTGTAGTCCAAAACACCTGACGACCAACACATTACAGATTTCTGGTTTAAAAGAATGATCAGCAGCCACAAATGACAATGAGGCCTTGAATTGAAGACACTTCTTATGTTGGGGACACCAGGCTGATTCATTCATTAGGCAATACAGCTGAGGGGATGAGGAGGTGCTGGGGACGGCACTGTGGGAGTCACTAATTCTTTCTCATTTGAAACACTTTTCTGGGATTTTGCTTCTTAATACGGAAAAGGTTGGGATGACTTTATTGAGGCTTTTTTGGTATCTCTTTAGAATGTCACTTACCATTTGGATTTGCAACAAATGTTTACCTTAAAGCATCTCTGCTCGGACTCCACACGTTACCGTAGATTTCTTCGAATACCATTTCACCGAATGAGTTTTCACCGAATTTATTTCACCAAAAATGGTAGGGGAAATTGTATATGTGTAAGGCATAAAAGGTGGGGTGTGAGTTAAGGGTATAAGTTAGGGTAGGGAGGGGCAAGGGGTGCTGAGGGGGTCTCCCCCTCATTATGTTAAAAAAAGTGGAAAAAGTAAAAAGTAGATTTCGTTTTTCGGTGAAATGGATTCGGTGAAATATTTTCAAAGAAATCACATACATCCGTTCATGGAATTCCATGGGATTTTTTCCTCACTGGAGTTGAATGGTGAATTGCAAGCAAAGCGGGGCTAGTATTGTTTGAGCTGGCAATGATTGACAATTAATTCAACTATGGTGCTAAAAGTTTGAATCTTCTGACCCGCCCATCAATCCCAGAAATCCTTGTGCAAAAGACGGATTTTATTTATTTAATTAATTTGGGGTTTTGTGATGTGCTACATTAAACAAAAAACCTTATGTAACATTGCACAGATGCTATCCCAGGGCAATTCTGAATAGCCCATAAGGTCTTGTTTTTTCTGCACATTTCGCTAATTGCGCTCCTGCATTAATAATATGAAAAGCTGAACTACAAATGCACAACTACAACATAAATGCCCCACCGAGAAAGTCCAGACCCTTAACAGATGGCAACAATGAAACGCTGCCATGTACTTGACAAGAATGCAAAGGACAATAGAAGAATGGGTGGGCTACTCCCACCTGACATGGAACAATGTGAGATTCCCCATTGCTGTGCTCTTCCTTGGCAACTCAGTGCATGATAGATCTAGTGTTATGGGGAATTATTTTCCTGAGGACTGAGAGATGAAAACCCACGCTTTTGTTGTGAGCAGAACAGTAACAAGAGGCACCCAGAATTGACACCAACTCATGAAGAGCTAGAACTAGGCGCTTTCCAGTTCTCTGGACGCTTTCCAGTTCTCTGTAGAAAAGGCTGCTTAAGAAACGGCTTCCACCATTACCGTTTCTGACACGGACATCTTTTAGTTTTAAACTTCTAACCAGAATCAAGATGAACAAAAACATCTGAAAAATTATAAGTGTTTTCATTTTTAGTCTGCCCCAAGTTTCTGGAATGTTTAAAGGAAATTACTTCAGTGAGCTAGACCGGACTTGCATTTGCAAAGTCATGGAAACTACTTCTCATCGACCAAACTGTAGTCATCTGAAAGCTGTAAGAGAACCAGGTGAATGGGCCATTTGCCTCCTTACTATGTATTCACGTGTCAGGTAAAATGGCCTAGAAGGGGTGCAGACAAGTAGGATTATGTGCTCATCTCTCTTGTGAGGGTTCCTGTTTTTCAATATCATGCATTTTCATTTCGCCACATGCACTGTAGCGTCCCCAGTGGGCATAGATACTGGAGAAGAGGTTACAAAAATTTGGAGACTGGAGGCTATGTCATATGTCAACTACTCGCAGAGTAATAGCCCGACCAGAACATTAAAGACTTACCAGAGAAGATCAACAAGATGCTTAGGAAGGAAAAAGGACAATAAGAAACTACACAGAAAAGCACAGATAATAATCTCATGCCAATACCTGCCAGACATGCATGAGGCCAAATGGAAATGCACTAAATTGGAGCACAGAAACCCTTGCGAGGGAGATGAGAACATATTCCTCTGTCCTGATGAAGGCCGTTGTAATAAGAGCACTATTCAACCACTCATAAGGCTGAAACACTGTTGTGTCGACAACCTGATAGTATGGCAGTGTTAAATACAAACACTGCACAATCAGCCAAGTGAAGGTGGCAGATAGACTAAGATAGCCCTAGTGTAGTAATAGGGGCTGTATTGCATGTATGAACAAGACTTGTTCAATTGCAAACAGTATGCACCTGTAATGTACTGTTTTTTCATTCATGTGGAACACTGTTTAATGCATTGACTTGTGTGTTTGTACGTTTTAACAGCACGTTTTTGATACATGAATTGTATTGACTAAAACTACTTATAGAGAGGAAATAAATGAATTAAGTGGGTCGTTAATTGTCCAGAATCACCCTGATCAATTGTGTTTTGATATCTGCAGATTTGCTGCAGTTTTAGTCTTTGAAAACCGGGTATAAGGAAGCAGGGTGCAACTCGGAGCTGCTCAGGGGCATCTACTGGTTTGACTGAGGGCAGATCTTTGAAATTCAGCTCCATGGCGTCCATTTTAGGAGCATGTTACTTCTCGTTTGCTGCAGCAGGAATTTGCAATTTCTTTTTTTATTGGGAAACAACATCACTTTTTCCTAATGACTAAACAATATTGCTTATCTTAGGTGTTCAGATTACATTAAATATAGTAATAGCTAATGTTGCCATTCTTAAAATTGCTAAGCTTAGGGAGATGAGCTTGTACTTTTCTTCCCTTACTGTACTGCCGTCTGGTTCATCACAAGCACAGTATCCAGCTTCATCCAATCAGATAGAAGCTGAGCTCTACTGGGTCTGCAACCACGTAACCAAAACATAGCCATTTAAAAAAAGTACTTTTTTAAAATGTTCAAATACACCTATCGAATAGAATTGCTGACAAGGAAAAAAAAACCTTGACTTAACCTCAATGTTGAAATACTGTTTAAACCATTCACAGTGAATTAAAAGACCCCGTTTCAAGATGGCAAATATGTTAACACCGGTTACAGTAGGAATTGACACAATAGTCTGGTGCTTTTCGGCGATTAGGTCCTCAATGGACTGCTGTGCATCTGGTTTTACCAGACAATGACGTTCCCAACATTGACATGAACACAGGATTGGAACAGTCACCTTCTCAAGTCTGCAGCTAAAAGCAAAACAAATGTGGTAGCCCTCTTTCGAACTAAAGTCTAATTGTAGCAACCGTGAAAGCTTCACAGAAACCCTCTAAAAAAAAAAAGTAATGAATAACTGCTATACAATGTTGGTAACGTTCGTGTGACAAAATAGATTGTGTACATACGATGAGAAATAAAGAGTACAATCCAGCATCAATGTTTAGAAATGTATGACATTTTGAAACAGACTTATTTAATAAATTAATAAAAAAGTATTTTAAATCCCAGTGGTGGATCGTTACAGAACATGGAAAGACTTTGATTTTAAGATGACCTTAGTTGTGAGGGAGCCATACCAGGTATTTTATTTGCATGGCTTAGTCTTTCAAATCTTTGCCCTATTCCTAGGGCTTTGCCATTCTAGTCTGTCTTCTGTCTCTATGGCCCTAGGCATGCATGCATCATTTACAAAAACAGACAGGACAGGACACCGGGCTTCTGATAGCATTCATAAAGGGGAGGAGGAGATGTGGAACAAAATACATCACATTTATTACAAAGAGAGTCACACAAATATGAAAGGCAATTAGGACATCCCATTTCATTGGGAACTCCCCCCAATCACCCCAAAAACCTTTGCCCCTTTCCACACCACCATGACAAAATGAAAACTCCCTGCTGATTCAAGGTGCAGACTTCCCCCCGGTTCACTTGTCAGCTGAAGTTAAAATAAAAAAACACATGTTATATTTATATACATATATATCTACATATGTATTTATAATTTTACAGAAACAAAAAATCATGGGGAATGAAAGAAACGGGTACATCCGTATCCCCCTTTGAGATGGGTATGAAACGTTCCAGAATCTTGTATGTTCTAGAACGCTAGTGGAGCTTTCCTCAGTCTGGGCATTTTTCTGTTCACTGGTCAGGAGGGGAGCTCACGGGTGAAAGGAGGCCAGTTGCCCATTGGATGGTTTATTGTTTGATTGGCATGACAGATTAATAATAAGATTCGTTTTCTACCCAACCTGCGAAGGGAACAAAGAAAAGAACATGTTTTTATTAAGCTTGTATTTATAGTTCATAAAACGTCAAGTACTGCAAAAACAGACAAGGCGTTTGAGCAGCAAAACGTGCAATTACAGGACCTCTTTTGATAGCCACACCCATAATTCCATTGCATTTCTTCTGGTTACGTATACAAAGTTTTTTCTATCAATGGGCTACACTTGTGGGGAGCACGCTGTTACCACAGCAAGGGCGCTTATGTCGAATCCCAACTTCCTGCCAACTTCTCGCGCCCACGAGGGTAGACATTCTTAGTAATAATTTAAAAATATTGCTAGTAGTTTAAACTTCATTATGTCCCCCCTTATACGTTTGAAATGCTATAACACCATGCAGATTTAAATCCTCCCACCCAGGGCTCCAGTTAAGATGTTCCTCCTTCATGTTTACATGTTGGTGGAGTTAAAGGATTTTCAGGGACTTAACATGTAATCCACATTCTGAACCAGGGTAATGTCAGGCAAGTCAAATTACATTTATTTTTTATTTTATTTTTAAATTTATTTGCGTTAAAATTGAAACAACCATTTTTTTAGCCACAACCTAAAACCAAGTACGGCACAGTTCTCATTACCAACTTGCTTCTTAACAGACAAACTAACTTACATTTTAAGTTTAAAAATAGAGATCGCTTTGCTATTGGGTCTATTGCTCGACCGCCAACTGGTCGCGCTCTGTTGGGTCGTTTTTTAATCAAATGTTACCACCAAAATGGAGATGGTGGATTGGGGTCAGACAATATCAGTGGGAGCTCCGGGCAGTGGAGGGGGCCGCAGGGTATATCTCCCTGCCTTCTGTAGTACACATTTGATATAAAAAAGCGAGTTTTTTTTTAGCAATATACATGCATCCATATTTTTATGTGAACATACTTTCTTTGTTCTCAGTAATTACCACAAATAAAAACACGTGTATTTGTAACATCATCGGAACACAACACAACGATAGTGCTCTTTTGTGTGACATGTGCTACTGATGCCTCTAGTCTAGACAACAACCCAGCAGTAGGGCAGTGCACAAGTGCAGACACCTGCGTGTTTCTTTCTCTGGTATTCTTTCATTTAGAAACATTTGCATGAATGTACACAGGACAGCCTGCAGGGACACTGCTTAGCTGGAAGGCTGAGCAGACCACAGGAAGACCTCAGCCCTTACGTTTTCATTTGCTCTGCTACTCTCGGATGATCTCATTGAAACATGCTTTCTCTTGCGTGCTTTTTAAGGACCGTTCCCACTGTTTTTTAAGTATCTTTATTTTTCTGTTCTTTTAAAATTGTTGTTTTATCTTTGATTTTTTTCTGAGAGGAGGCTGTGTAATGACTCGATCAGCGCTATGCTTAGTTCCTGCAAGAGCGCGATGGGAACCAATCCTTGTCAGTGTATTCGCTGTCTTTCATCAGTTCTTGACACTTACAGCTCGATTTTTGTTCTCGAAAATTTGAGCTAGAACTTTCTGGGAATGGATTTATGATCTGCCCTTAAGGGTCAATTGATGTTAGTAGGTCCTAACTGTGACACCAATGTTTCACTTAGCAACCCCAATTTTCTGAATCTCTCAGCCATATTCCAATTCCCTTACACCCACAATCGTGGAGACATGGAAAGCGATTGAAAGTATTTTATATTAATTTCCCAAAAGGGTCCTTGGGCAAACTCTGGAACCTGGGTCCCAATATTTAAGACCCCTAATAATTAAAGGCATATAGTCCCCACTGGGAAGATATGTGACTGAGAGCTCTTCTTTGTAACAGCGTTGCCTTCAAAGTTCTTTGTTGAGCTTCAAATTCAGAATATGACCTGTTATGTTAATGCACCTGCTGTCTGCAACCTCTTCTACAGCAATGATGCATCTTGATAGAAGTGGATGCTTTATCTCCCAAGAATATTACATTTAATAAGTGCTTTCCTACATATGGGTTTTATCTATCTCAAGTACTGCATGTATCTGCCTTCTATTTCAATCCTCCCAGTGTTGCTGTAGACAGTAGGCCCATTTCATGGAGGAAATGCTTTTTTCATGTCAATGCAGAGCTATTCCCATGTTGAGAGCGATAATACAAAGGCATTTTTTAAAATGTGGGGGTTTGCAAGGTGATGATATGTTAATAAGGCCAAAACAATCTCATTTAAGGGGAGTCTCTCTCATTGGAAAGAAGAATCAAAAGCTGCAGGTGCTGTGCATGGATTTAGAGAAGGACCCGATGAGTACTGAATAGTGGTTGAATTCAACAGCGATTTAAGGGGTTGTGACGCGGCACAATGCTTACTCGAACGTTACCTCTTCAGGAGGGAGAGGGCCTGCCAACCAAAATCATTCCCGTTTCTTTATTTGCAGACTTTTTAATGCAGACTCAAATGTGGAGTTTTTTTAGTTGTGTCTGATCAATGGGATTATACCACCAAACATGTAATGAGGCCCAATGTTCAGGACATTTCCCACCATGTAATCAGTTGGCTGGACAACACACCAACTTAGTAAGCGAACACACCTTTTCAAATATATTTAAATTAAAATAAGACGTTAAAACCTAGTTTTCCAGTTTTTACTGAGAGAGAGAGAGAGAGAGAGAGAGAGAAAAAAAAAGAATATATATGTGTGTATATGTAAATATATATAAATATATATATATATATATATATATATATAGAGGGGTATGCGTCCCAAGTTCTGTGTAGGTGCCCGGATAAAAGGTCGAGCCAGCTCAAGCAATTTACTTCCAGTTCACTTGCGTGTAGTGGGGGCCATAGATGTTGTTTGTCCGTGGGAGGAGGGCAAAGGGTGAGGGACAGAGGGATGTGCTGTCTCATTCTGTCCCTGAATACAAATGGGATATACCGAGGCACACAGAACCCAGAGCCCAGGAGTCTTCTGATAAAGGCGCCTGAGTGACTGTTGGAGGGAAGTGACGTCAGGCAGTGGGTAGGAACAGTTTCAGAGGAGGGAGGAAGGAAGGAAGCTTTTAGAGGGAGCCTGTTAGATCAGGAGGACATGAAAGAGGCACATGCCTTGCTAGGTGCACTCGCCTGGGGTCCCTGGAGGACAGCAGAAATGACTTTGGTCAGACCAGGCCCAGCCACCTTACAAGATTTGTGGAAAAAGTACAATGAAATAGAACATATGCACTGTTAGAAAAAATAGAATCATGACTTAGTTAGTCTGTGTTGATACTGGCATGCCCATAACATTGCGTATACTATTTATTTGTCATGAGCAACACGAATGGAGTGGTGTCAACATGTGTTTCTTGCTACAAGAGCACTTTGTCAAGGATAAAGGGTCTAGGCCTCCTTGGTGAAGGGTGGTCAAGAATGGAAAACCTGTGGTGAATCGATGTCTCAAAGAAAGGTTGAGCTCCCTACCTTGATAAATTCAGGTCTAATCTTCAAGGTGTTGTTCCACCCTGTGCTATATCCATCAAGAAGACCACTGCAGACTTTAACCACTCACTTGGAACACTGCTGTCTTGTTCATTCGTCACTCATCTGGCCCCACCTTCACCACTGATATGTTTGCTGTAGACTAACATTCGCTACCACCTCCATCACTGATAGACATTGCAGCGTCCCTCTGGCCTTGCCACCCATATTGAATATATATATATATATATATATATATCTCTATATCTCTCTCTCTCTCTCTCTCTCTCTCTCTCTCTCTCTCTCTCTCTCTCTCTCTCTCTCTCTCTCTCTCTCTCTCTCTCTCTCTCTCTCTCTCTCTCTCTCTCTCTCTCTCTCTCTCTCTCTCTCTCTCTCTCTCTCTCTCTCTCTCTCTCTCTCTCTCTCTCTCCCCCTTCTCCTCCCTGCCACAAGCCTCCTCTTTTCTAACATCCTTAGGCTCCTTCTCTCTAACCGACCCTGCTGAACTGGCACCTCTGCTACTATCCCTGGGCTGTATTGACCCTTTTTCCCCCCATGGTCGATGACGTCTCCAGTCCCCATTACATTCTGTTTCCTGTTCCCCTTCTGTCTTTTGCTGTTCTCACGGATCTTGCAAGCCCGATTTCAATTAGCAAACTCCATACCCATCTGCAGACTTCAGCAGCCCAATCATTTATCTACCTGTCTCTCTCCTCCCACACTACTTAAAGTTCTGGAACATGTGCTATTCGAGGGAATCACATCCTGCATGGAGAATAACAGTCTGTGTGATTCCCTACAAAATGGGGTCTACAATAAGCACTGGACTGAAACGTCTCCCACCCACAACTATTACTTCCCCTCTAGTGCTCTCAAAGACCAAGTCCTTCTCTCTTTTTTTATTGTACATGGTTAGAAAAAAAATCTTTGCACTGGTATTTAATAAATCAAGATAACCAACATATTAACATAGTATCACATCCCACGCTTAGATCCTAAATATTAAAACCACAGCCCACATTTCAATTTATCACAAATATCAATATATCACCATAATAAAGGATTTCAACATTCATACACAATTATAAACAGTTCATTACTTTCGCCTATAAAACCAATTACTATAAAACAAACACTAAACAATTAATCGGACATTACAATATTGCTAAATGTTCTAAAAACCAAGAACAAAACCATTTAGAGGCTCTTGATTAATCAGAGATATATAAGACCTGATAAAAAATGTTACAAATGGAGGGCTCGTTGGGGCTTTTGGACAGAAATCAATCGCCATTAAATTTCATAAGTCGGTCAGGAACATAGACTGATATATAGAAAAGGTTAAGAGACGGGTGTGTGGACCAATCATGTATCACATACGTTGTATAAATCCATAGACTTTATAAATGAAACAATTTCTAAGCCTTCTCAGGTGTTCTGAATATTGATACAGCGGGACCATATGTAATCGTCATCCCCGTTGTGACCCCATTTCGCAAATTTTGCCAAATAATTGACCTTTCATTACACAATGAAGGACACAATAGGAGTAGATGTTTAACAGTTTAATTCACTCCATTCATCTTACAAAACTGACACTATGATTCTTAATGCCTACCAATTTCCTACATCAAAGCACTTCACGCGTTGGCAATATATTCCAGTGAGGTTTTAACAGGATCGTCCGGTAGAATCAATTAGCAAATTGTAAGAGAAGGGGCGGGATTACCCCACGTCTCTTATGATCCCACTGTAGGTGTATCAAAGAGGGATATGAGGGAAATCTATCTGTCATAGCAATCCAGTCTTTCTCATAGAGCAGTCTTTTAACCCTTTTCCAGATTTGAAATAAGGGTCTCGCTACTCGTACCAAGATCTTTTAAACAGTGGTCACAAGGCTCCAGAACTCCAATTAAAAACTTATTGGGGTTCTGTCTTGGACCACAAACATCCAATAGTTTTCCTAAATCTGCATACAACATGTGAGGGAGGGGTGTCAATCATACTACGGAAAAGGGCTAACAATCTCCAATTCGCCCGAACCTCCAGGGAGGCCAATCCTAATTCATATCTAATGGTCGCAGCGGGGACAGGGGTTGGTATCTTAAGCACCTGCCTCCACAGCATTCCCTCTGTTTCCCAAAACTTCGCCAACTCACGGTAGTGTAGTTCCATCCCATAAATAAGCTTTGCCACTGACTTACACTCATAATAAATAACTGATGGTTTAATAGAGTACAGCCCAAATTCCCATCTAGGTTAACTGTACCCCGTATACCTGCATTGTCATATAGTCACATGATGAGCCACAATAAGCTTCCCGGCAACCCCCAATTCATAAGCTTAGAACACAGACGGTGCCGAATAACACAGTCAAAGGCTGTGGAGAGATCAATTAAAGCCACATAGATATCTCCACCAAATCTTCCCCAAGCTGAATCCTGTAATGCCCTCATGACCAGACCATTGGGGTTCATTGAGTGACCTGTCTGAAATCCCGTCTGAAATGTATCCAATCATTGAGAAGCCTTAATCCACTCGCTTAAGTGGACAAGTAAAATAGAGGCAAACATTTTACAGTTTGCGTCTATGAGAGCTATCGGCTGATAATTCCTAGCCTGATCTCTCGCCCTCCGTTTAACCAAGTCCTTCTCCATCCTCATCATCCTGCACCTTGACACTGTCACCATCTTCCTCTCCTTCACAGGCTCTCACAGTAGCTTCCAGAACAGTGTTATTGTATGGATTGCCACCTACCCATCTGACCGCACCTTCTACATTGCATGGAATGAAAGCATTTCCTCTGCCACCTCCCTCCACAGGGAGTTCCCAAGGATCAGTCTTATCTTCCTTTTCACGCTCTACATATCCTCTCTCAAACAAATAATCGCTTATTTTAGCATCCCCTACCACCCTTTTGCTAAGGATATCTGCATATCCTTCTCATTCTCCTCCTTCACTACAGAGCTCTCCACTTACATTCACAACTGTCTCTCCATAATCCGCCATTAGATGGCTCCCAAGTCTGTGGTGCTCAACCTTTCCAAAACCCAGGTTATCTTCCACCCAGCTCCTAATGTCCCACCCCTTCTCCCATCTCCTGAAGCATTTCCACCTGACATGTACTCTGCACCTACAGCATCCAGCTGACTTAATATTGCCAAAATCTGTCCCCTCCTCAGATTCCACTCCACTAGAATCCTAATCACCTTCACTTTAATGTGCACTTGTAATTATGTCAAGTCTTTGAACAACTTTTCAGCGCCAAAGTACCTCCTCGGAGGTGTAAGGGTCAGCATTCTAGAGTACCGCTCCAGCCTCCGAGTGTGACTTCCCCTTCCATCGTTGTCTCTCCTTAACAAAGGATTAACATTTGCCACCTGCATGTTGTTCAACCTCAGTCGTTCCCCCACTTTCTCCATTAACCTCAACATGGATATCATGGACTGGCTGTCTATGAAGCACTCTTAGTGAGCCAATCTCTCATTATGTTCCTTATTATTGTCTTTAAATATATGTTCTAACCCGCTCCTTTCATAACTGTATACACTGTTCCCGCCCTGCTCGAACCCTGCAACCGCTTTCCTCCCTGCCCTGCAAAAACACCTCCTGTCTCCCGAAGGCCAAGCTGTGGCATCACCCCACCCCAATAATCATCTTCCCAATCCCCAAAGACACAATTGCAAACTAATGTACATAATAACACTCTCAGCTAGTCAATGTTAATGATGTAAATATCTGCACCGTGTCAGAGATCATACAAGGATTAGACATGAGCAGATGTAGAATGTTGTATCCAACATGTCTTTGTTAGGATTGTAAAGACAAATTAAAGCAATTCTCTTAGCTGCAAGAATGTGTGCAAAAGCAACACAATCCCCCAGGAAGGTTCAAAAAGGCCCAAAGCTAAATTAAATAAATTCTTGTGATAGCCAAGTCTTCTTCCTTCCCACCTGCATAACATAACAAGGTAACCATTTTTTGGGTGAGGGCTCAATGTTCCAAATCATGCATAAAGAGTTTCAAGTAGATGTCTTTCATAGTATTTTAGTTTGTCTGTAGGTCAGTTTCAGAATCAGCTAATCTTGTTGGTGTACTTGTGCAGCTAGCATACAGTGGGGCGGTCCTCCTCCCGGGTCTCTAATGTGTATTGGAAATTGATGATTGATTTCTTAAGTGGTATCACACTGGAGCAGGCCTTAAACTAAGACCCAGGCCACAGGTAGACAAGAGACTACCATAAGAACGTTGCAGGGTCATCCTTATGCTTCTAACCTTCTCCTTCTCTACGGCTTTCCACCTAATCACTCTCTCTTACTCAACATCCTGCCATGAGCCTGTATGTGGAGGAATGAATCTTCTTCGTTTCATCTCTCTATCTTCATCCTTATTCTTTTCCTACAGATCCTTGATGCTTTGCACAGCCTCATTCCTTCACCGGTGCCAGGCTTCCCCTTGATCTTTTCTTAGGCTCCTCAGGCTCCACTGTTTCCCCTCTGATCCTTTTTCCTCCTCTTTCCTACGGTTTCTCTATTTTACGTTTCCACTCTGATCACGCTTCTCTAAAATTTTCTCCTAACTGTTCATTGCCTTGTCTTTAGGTATCTCCTCCTCAGGCAAATCATTATTGAGGGCTGCCTTTTTCACCTACTGCTGCTCCATGGTTGCTCTCACTACCTCCTCTTTAACCTCTCACACCACCCCGTCCTTAAACACTTCCGAAATGTTTGCTAACATTGCAATCTCTCTCTTACAACTTTCTCAGACCTTCTGTACCCAGCCTCCTGGTTTCTCTCTCCCCAACCACTTCGGTCTCTCTCTCCATCTCTCTGGGTCTTCCTCTTCCCAGCCCCCCAACCTCCTGGGCCTCTACCTTTCCACACCCACCTGGGTTGCTCTCACCCCAGCCTACTGGGTCTTTCACTCCTAACATCTTGGGTCTCTTCTCTCCAGCTTCCTGGCTCTCTCCCACCAGCCTCCTGGGATCGTCTCCACAGTTTTCTGTGTATATCTCTCCAAAGCCTCGTGGGTCCCTCTCCCAGCTTGCTGGGTTCCCAGCCCAGCCTCCTACGGCTTTCTCTTTCCAGCCTCCATGGCCATTTTCCCCAGCCTCCTGGGTCTCATCCACAACCCTGTGAGGTGTCCCTCTCCCCAGACCTCCAGTGTCTTTCTCTCGTCAGGCCAATGGATCTCTCCTCCAAGCTTCTATCGCCTCTATATCCCAGTCCCCCAGATTCCCCATCTTTATGGGCCTCTTCTTCTCTGCAATCCTATCTCCGTATCCAGCACCTTCTGCACTCTTTGCCAGCATTATCCAAATGTCCAAATAAGCTCCTTCTTTGGACTCTGAATGCCTTCTGCCACATGCTCTTCTATTTATAATGCTTTGACCCCACCTTGCAGCCTTTCTCTGACCTAGAGGAATGCAGGTATGCCTCCCTATGCAACTAGTATGGTGAATGAGTGATGGGCCCCACCCCCGGTATACGGCTTGCCGTTCTGATGTGAGACTCCCCATGGGCGGCCCTCTCTGCTTACCTGGCCCCATTCTTGGGAAAGACTCCCTTATTCTAATACATTTGATGTGTCTGCGTATGGGGTTATCTTGAGAGGTGACTATCAGTCAGACGGTTTTAATAGTTTATTGCAGAAGTCATAACTCATAAAACTGTACATCACACATTTCCTTTGCAATTATGCAAAATATACATGCATAGAATTTTCCACTCTCAATAGTTAAAAAAGCATTTAAAAAAAGGTGAAATGACTGGTTTACTGCTTGAGTTTCCCATCTTAGTTCAGCCCTGCTCTTTGCCATGTGGTTTTCTATAAGCTTTCTGCACCCATGTGAGCTAGGCCAAACGAGCAGGCTCTACCGGCTCAATGGGACCGTCCCTCATCTTCGCTGCCCTTAAAGGGAGAGGAGCTTCTGCAATTTCACCAACCCTTTTCATCCAATGCAGGGTGATAGAGGTAGTCAGGGGAATCTCCCCCACCGTCCGCAAGAGCCCCACCACCTGGATTGTGATGGCATCCGTGTTCCTTTGGTTACCCAATATCCACTGTGAAGTCAGGATTTTGCCACATATTCCTCCCCTTTCCTTCAGACAGCCACTCTAGTGCCTTTTTCGGGGCCTTCGTGTCCCACTTCCCAGGATGTTCCTGTCAGGAGTGGAGTTTTCTACATCCAGAGAGCCTAATGGCCATTTCCAATGTCCATCGATTCCCCTGTCCCTACAGTGGTTCTCTGTCTTCTTTGGCTCTTCAGTATCCCTTTTATTTATTCCAATCAAATAAAGATACGCTTCTGCTGTGAGAACTTTCAGAAGGGCCTCCATCTTGTTCACCAGAAATCTTCACTGGGTCTTGTCTGCCTTCCCTTATGGATCCTCTCTGAAGGTTCTCTGTGTGCTGGATGTTTTGGAGGCAGTGGTCAGTTACCCTCGTTAAGGATGACTTGCTTTGGATTTGCTCTGTATTAGGTGATATTCTGCCAAATTCTGGGTAAATCACCTACAGGGAAGGCTTCCGATGTTTGGTGTCTGATTAAAGACCACCCACAACGTGCCCGATTTTCCCGATCCACAAAATAGATTCTACACTGGTATGGGCTCTTTCAGATCACTGTTCCCCAAAGAGTCTCCCCCATACAACTGCTCATATTTTCCTCAGGCAAGGGTCCAGTGAGGCTTGGATTCCACAGAATTATGTTCTCTGCTGGGTTTTGGCTTGAAGGGCCCTCTCTGGTTGAGGCTGGTGGCTGAATGTTGTCTCCTCTTATGTATGGTGTTCCTGGCTTTCCCTTTCACTCTCAATGCCTGCACATCGTTGTGGTGGGTTTTATTGGTTAACAACCTGGGAGTTGGGCAGCTCAGTCTTTTCTGATGTTCCGTGAGCTTAGGTTCCCAGTGCACTCTTGCGCTGGAGCCATTTTCATTCCTCTGCCATTCTCTAGTTTTCCCATGTTTTTCCTCGGGTTCTGTATGCAGATATTCTGGTAGATCAATGCCAGGGTCATGGTAAAGCCAACATTCTGCAAACTGAAGGGAGGCCAAGTCTGGGATGACTTCCAAGTCTGATGGCAGGGACTGTAGTGTCGCTCCAAACCCAGGGTGGTATCTTTCAAGTTGCTCTGATCTGGGAATTAGGAACATTGCGCTCCAAGTTTCTGGATTCACCCATATCTTCACACAAAAACGGTCAATGACACCCCTTTGAATAATTAGGATGTTATATAGCTGAGTGGGTACCACGAAGAGGCTGAACACAATTCCAGGTCAAAAAGGAATGTATAGAACAAAATACACCCTGCTGCGGTCAAAACAAAAATATATCAGAACCGTCTCTTCAAAGTTCCAACATTTCAAGGGGTTGTTTTAAGGTTCTCAATGTCTTGTGGCACAAACCTGCCGCTGCAGTGTCTGGGTAATCGTTCTTCTCCCAATGTCTCTCATTTATGGTAGGATACAAGCAGCAATGTTCTCCATGTATCCCCCACAAGTTGTAGGTTTAATGATATTTCATTGTGGGCTTTTCGTGACAGCTAACTGGGTTTGCCTTCCCCAGTTTCCACAGGTTGTATCACAAGGGCCTTCTAACCTTCCTATCCTATGGTCCTGAACTCTACCTTCTCCGCAGTTTGGGAAACCGTCAGGGCTGTCAATTCACCAAAATGCCATGGGTAGCAGAAGTGACATCAAGTTCCTGATGCCATGATATGGTAGTGATATTATAGGATATTTGGCAATGATACCATGAAGTGATCTTTGACCCTGATGATTTCACAGGAATAGGTATCACTGATGTAAAGGGGTATTTTAGGTACAAAGTACATTTGTCCACTTCGATGCTGCCTTAATATGCCAAGGGGGCAGAATATCACCCTCTTGATAAAAAGGGCAGAATCTGTACTATTTACTTTCTCTTTATTGCATACACACACATATGTAGGCCATATTTCTAGATATCATTGGGCCTCATTATGCCCCTGGCGGTAGGGGGTTAGCGGTGCCGGTAGAGCTGGCGGCGCCGTTAACCCTCTACCGCCTCATTACGAGGTCTGCTTCCGGGACCCGCTAAGGACGCCTGGTAAAACCAGGCATCCTTCGTGGGCCCTGCAAGCAGACCAGGATGCTAACAACGGCCCCGTCATTAACAGGCCCATTGTAAGCATCCTCCCTATTCCCATTGAGCCCTGCGGCCCATTGTCACATACGTCTGCTTGGGTCTTGGCAGAAGGACCCACCAAGTCACCTGAAGAACCCACTCCACTTGAGCCAAAGCCAAGTGGCCACCCTGCCAGGGCAGTGCTTAGTTTGGACCACACTTAGTTTAGGATTTAGTTTCTACATCACACAGGCAAGTGGGGGCCATGGCTAGTGTTCACTTTTGGGTGTATTGGCGGGCCTGTGGCATAGCCAAAGCCACCTAATGGGGGTTGAGTCACTGAATGGACATAAAAGGCCTTTTGGCCAGGTCTAGTGGCTACTTTTCCTGAAGCAGTGCCTTTGGCCCTTCCCTGATGCACCTGGAAACCCCTCCCCCACCCCAGTGTGCCCGGCCACCCGATGGGGCCAATGGTATGGATTCTTGAACTCATGACCAGTGGCCACCCTGCCAGGGCTAGCTGAATGGCCGATTCCAAGCACAGTAACCTCTTACCCCTGTACAGTGCCTAAAGGCAATGTGGCCATTTGCCAATATGGGTGGGCTGGTGGAGGGAGGCTAGAGGCATGACCAAAGGCCACCTGACCTGGGCTGGCCCATCTGCCCTGAACTGGGCACCCCTGAAACTCAATGAGCAAATCTTGTGGGTAATCACAGTGGACACCCTACCTAGCCAATCAGTGGGCTCACTAGGCATGGCCTGAAAGCTTCCCAGTGATCAGCCCTTGGCATCTAGAAGGCACCCAAAATGGCGACTGACAATGGAGTATGAGCATGGTTAGAGGCCACTTTCCCCACCTCTTCAAAACTCCCCAAAGAGGCACCTGGCCATGGAATGCAGCTAATAGGGGTTCTCATGGATGCCATTTAGTAGTAGCTAGGGGGTAGTGATTGATAACCCTTGTGTTGCTGTTTGTTACCCTTATGGACTGCCTTGCAACTCCTGAGATGTCCTCAGTCTGGCTACTGAACTATTAAAAGTAAGAATACCTTCAGTTAATATTAGTTTTATTAGCATTGCGTGCCTGCTACTGAACTCTTTTTAACATGCTTTGGCCTTCTTTCTTCAATATAGGTTGTTTAAAAACACAATGGTGATGATTTTGAGTGAAGCTACTGTATCAAAGTAAGCTGAATCTGTTAGTATAGCCACTGTATCGAAGTTAGCTGAATTTCATACTATAGTCCTATATTGAAGTTGGCTGAATTTTGAGTACAGCCACTGTATTGAAGTTATCCGAATGTCTCTGCAACTGACCTCTAAGCCTACTAAAAACTCTACACTATCCTGCATACTCACCTTCAAACCGTGAACAAAACACGCTCAAACCTCTACCGCAGCAAAACCTAAACCCACCACAAACCGCACACACTCCGCAACACCCGTCAAGAAACTAAACCAATTACAAACAAATCACCCCATACACACTCATACACAAAACACCACATAAAGTCTACCATCTAAAAACAAACCAGCACACAGTGACTGTTTTTCCCAAACTGAAGCTACCAACAGCACTTCAAAGCTCTCTTGCACTTTTCCCTCTGAATACCACTAAGCCCTCCCAGCCCTCCTTCTTTTTCAGATCCGCCAGAAGACCATGAAAATGGCAGCGGTGCACAGTATAAATCACAATAACATAACATTTGTGTCAAAGATCATGTGAGGTCACTTCCTGTAATGTCAAAGGAGTCTAAGGTTGTGTTATGGATCTTCCGCTGCCCCTATGATTTTGATGAAATAATGCCACTTGGGGTTCTGTCAAAAGGTCTATGTAGAATAACTCTAGAATCCAGTAGAGTGGTGTGGGATGTAAGGGCAACCTGGAGCACATCCAGAATCCTGTGTAGAACGCTTTGGACCATTTAAATTCCAGAATGGAGATGCAGATCCATCCAGGGATTCTCCAGAACAGTGATGGTGGGAGGGAGTGCTATGCAGAATATTGAGGGTGTCTCTCCAGAATCCAGAGGGTTGTCTCAGTGAAATAGCAAAGTTCCAATACCATACTCTGGGATTCTTTCCAGAATACTGGGGAGGGTGTGTCTAGAATTCAGAGGCTGTACACCAAGAACATTAAAAGGTAGAGCATAACAGGTTTATGACAGAAGGTTGATTGTTTATTTATTATGTGCTTGTACACAAGTGTTTCAAAGCGCAACCATGCATGGGAGGGGAAGACATAGGGAAAACAAGACACACAATCTTACTAGGCAAGGAACATTCAGATTATGCAGGTAAACATGAAAGGAAGTGTGTGGGAAGGGGGCAGAATGGACAAGTGCAGCCAGTCCCGTCAGAACATTGGTTAAGTGCAGAGAGAAACCACTCTCATGGGTCGTAACCGAAGTGCAGTAGTGCTGTGTCAAGTGCAAGGCCCACGGGCAAGTGCAGGAGACTGCCGAGGAAAGCTTGGGACCTGTGAGGCTCTGAAGGTACACCAGGCAGCCAGTCAGCTAAACTGGGCACAAGAAGTGGAGAGAGACCGAGAGAGCAGAAAGGGGTGGTTAGCAGGGGAGAGGGAGAGGGAAGGAGGCGGCCAAGAGGAAAGTCTTGGGGAGTTTCTGGAATCTCAGGAGATCCGGCTCAAGACAGAGAGAGGCAAGGAGGCTGTTCAAGAGGGAGGAACTTGCAGAGGATAAAGATCTCCCCCACAAGTCTTGGCATGGAGAAGCTACTCACCCACAGAGAGTTGGAGGAAGACGAGTGAAGGGCTCGGGAAGGTGAGTTTTTAGGAAGAGAGCATTGCAGATAGTCGGCCCAGGCCCCAGAAAGCCTTGTGGACAATGCAAAGAATCTTTAACTTAAATCTTTCAGCCATGGGGCAGCCAGTGAAGGGATTTCAGTGCCGGAGAGATTTGGTCCCTGGGGTTGAGGCCAAAGATAAGTCTTGCGGTTCTGTTCTGGATGAGTTGAAGAGGATGGAGGGTAGAAGAGGGCAGATTGAGAAAGAGGCTGTTACAGTAGTCCAGCATAGAAAGGATCAGGGCTCTGGAGATGGTGAGCCTCTGGGGGAAGGTGTGAAGAGGTAGAATACCTCTGAGAAGGTGCAGTTGGTAGTGGGACTTTCTAGAGATGGCCGCTATGTGAGACGAGAAGGAGAGAGTGGAGTTGAAGTTGACCCTCAGGTTGTTTGCCTCTTTGGTAGGTGGAGGAACAGGGCCAAGGGAGGCCACCCAGAGAGACAGAGGGAAGGCGGGAGCAGGGGTCCCAATGAGGGCAATCTCTGTCCTACTGGCATTGAGGCAGAGGTCGTTTGCAGCACACCACGACTGAATTGCGGACAGTCAGGTATAAGTGAGGAAGAGGCCGAGGGAAGCCTGAAGGAGAGCTGCGTGTCATCAGCGTAACACTGAAAGTTGGAGGTGAAGGTGGCTATCACAAGGGCCAGGGGGTGCATGTAGCCATTGAAAAACCAGGGGGATAAATTAGATCTCTGGGGGACCCTGCAAGTAGAGAGAGTGATAGGGGAGGGGAAAGACCCCAATTCCACCTGGGATGGGTGGTCAGCGAGAATAGAGGTTAGCCACACGCGGGCCTAATCAGTGATGTCCAGGGTATCACTGAAACGTGCAATCAGGGTTTTTGCGGTTCACTGTATCAAAGTCAGAGGAGAGGTTGAGGAGAATGAGGACAGAGGGAGCGTTAGAATCAAGATTTGAGAGCAGATCTTCACAGGTGTTCAGAAGAGCAGTGTCTGTGCCTCTGGATGCTCTAAAGCCAGACTGGTGGTCATGGAAGCAGCCAACAGATTCAGTGTGGAGGGTAAGCTGGGAAATAGACAACTTCTCCAGGAGTTTGCCCATGAAAGGAGTGATAGAGATAGGGCGATAGTTTGCCGGAATGGAAGGGTCAGAGGAAGGTTTTTTGAGGAGAGGGTGCACAAGGACGTGCTTTAGAGCAGTGCGAAAAACTCCTGTGGCAAAGGAGAGGTTGCGGAGGTCATCCAAGGCTCGGGTGAGAGAATCAATGTTGTCCTTGATGGTTTTGGAGGGACAGGGGTCCACCTGTTTGAAGGATGCTTTTTTATAGACAGAACTTGTCCAGTGACCTCCTCAGGTGTGACAGGGGGGACACAGGGATCCACTCAGGGAAGATCAATGCTACTCCCCTACCTGGTCTATTTGGTCTAGGCAGAGAGAGCATCTTGTAGCCTTCTGGGAGAAGTGTGTCCTAACTCAGACAAGACAGGAGGATCCCCTCACAGAGCAGCAGAATCGACTGTAAAAGGGGTTTGGGGACTTCTTTGCTAAATAACTTGATGCAGTGGTCTATCACAGAAAAAAAGTGAAGCTGTGGCAGACAGGTTTGGACTGGCCAATAGGGCAATGCTCAACGTGCCAGGCCATGATTCAACTTCGTGCCAGTTCTTTTTGGACCGAATGGGCCACTTTTTTGGTCAGAGTGGGCCAGTTTCACAAATTACTGCGCTAGTTTTAACCACTGTTACTAAGCAAATATGCTTTCAAATGCATTAGTTGTAACATATTTGATCAAAAAACACCCCCTTGTGTATAGTACTCAGTCTGTGCTGAAAAGTAACACAATTCAATCTGTGATTGCTGGCCACTTTTGCATTTGTGCCTGGAATATGTGTATGTCCCAGTCTGACCCTGTTGGCAGTAGTACTGCCGGCCTAAAGCAGAATTCTGGTGGTGGGGCTGCAGAGAAACACTGGTGGGTGTGTAGCTGACTACCGTCGGGTCGTCAGAGAACACTGGGCAGCTTTTCGGCTCTTTTCTAACCAATGAATCCCCCTAACTCCGGATTCCACATTGGCTTACCTCCAGGGTGCCTACGTAGAATAAGTTTGCGGATTTCATCGTAGACGAAGATCAGGAAACTGTAAGGAAAGGCACAAAACCACCAGCTGGGCCTGTGGAAGAACAACACAAATCACAGGAACTTTAGAGATTAAAAGTAAAAACTACTCCCAATCAAAAGGTGTTCTTCATGGCTTTCTATCCAACCACTTGTCTTTATTTGTTCAGTGTCCTGCAATCTCAATGATCTTACACCGTGGGATCCACCGTGCCAGTAGTGCCCCTCCTGGACCGACCTACAACCCATCTGACTCCACAATAAGCGAATGGTAAACATAATGAGCACCCTGATCCAGTGGAACCCTTTCTGGATTTACAACGGATGAGGTTGGTCTGTCCTGCGCTTATATGTTGCCAGTGGGGAGCACCCGCAATGGGCCAATAGAGGCTGTCCAGAAGCCATGCAGATCTGCTGTGACACTCTTGAGATCACAAGGGGCCAATGAGGCCGCATAGGGCACTTCCTGGACCCAAAGGTGACCCATATGGTACACCCTGGGCTCTCTGGGGCAGATAGGACCCCTCCTGAGCCAACACCGGTAGATGCCCAAACCAAGTCAAGATAAAGATGACGCTAACCACTATGATCCAATACATGGCCACTGTGGCCCATCCAGATCTCAACATGCGGGTGAGTGGGATCCGTACACAGCCCATGTTGAGGTCAGTGACATCCATGTTAAGCTCATGAAGGGACCAATTACACTCACCTGAAGCAACTACCCCAAACCCACCCTGTACCAATGGATCCCATCAAAGGGAAAACAGTGCTCTTCCTGAGCCAACACAAGGACAAGGGAGTCAACACTGAATCAAAACAGAGGCGTCGGGCCATCTGCCAAGCTTGCACATTGCACATATAATACAATTCACCTGCTGGTCCCTTACAACCCCTGCAACTGGTCTCCGCCTTTAATACTCACTTGAGAGGGTACATCCGCAGGGCCACATCCATGCCGGGACAGTATGACAGGAAGGCGGCCAGAGCGGTCTCCTCAAAGAGACCAAATATTAAGATTTTGTTCCTGGAGAAGGAGGGCAGGACGGAGAGAGAGAGGGAGAGATGTAAAACGGAAATAAAAGGATGAAGCGGGAGAGAGACAGGGAGAAAGAAAAATATGTGAGAAATAAGAAGGAGAGTGGGAGAACGGAGGGGAAAAGGAGTGTGAATAATGAAGAAAAGGATGAGAGGGAGGGGAGGAAGTGTGATGCGTGAGAGAGAGAGAAGTAAAGAGTTTTAATTAAAGAGCGGTAATGGAAAAAAAGAGGGAGGTAGAAAAATACATTCCTTTTACTTAAGTTTGTTCAACGTTTCTTTTATGAGTTCTACCCCATCATACAAACACACTTGACCTTAACTATAAAAAGGTTTTCCTTAACTAGTGAACTACACACCACATTCAAATAAATAATTAAAACAATTCATTGGGAGAACGTTCGAGAACAGTGCCACAAACAGAACCCACCATGTGAAGCTCCCTGCTGAAGGCGTGCTCACAAGAGGGGGTTACAAGGCGTGCAGTCCTGAGTGCTGCTGAGGATCAGGGGGAGTGCACAGGTTTTTGGTGGGCTGATTCCTTTATTTGGACCTTGAATTTAGATTGTGTTTCCACCTGTCGAGCCGCAGTGTGCTTTGGGTGCCTGCCCACGTTTTGGTTGGTGAAGTGGGTGGCACATCCCGGTGCAGTGGTTCATTTCACTGCTGAGACATTTAGGGAAGGTTCTCCGATGGGAACTGATGGCGATGTAAACGGTCACTCTGGCATTCCTCTGTTCACAAAGGTTTTCCTTTGGGTAGGGATGGTTATGTCCCAAGAATTATTTCCACAGCGAATCATGCTGCAGCATTCTGCAATACTTGAGGTTGGGACAATGTCTATTTTAACACAGGCATTGTGGTTCACACTGCTTCCTGTACTCGCGTTTGAGTGTTGCAGCCACTAGGGGTGGGGCGGGACTGGCTGCCACATGCCGCGGCACCCTGAGGATCTTGCAGACCCGCTACTCCTCTCAAGGCGCGGCACATCCCAGCCTTATTAGAGGAAGACCAATTTAGTTCCAAGATGCATTTGGACCTGATGTGGAAATCTGAAGTTTGCACTGTGGATCTGAGTTATGGGCTTGGGATACCATCCAAGACACTGAACACATGACCAAGAGAACCACTATGATGCACACCACAGCCTGTTGTACTTGCAAACGGCAAACGAGACTAAAAGGCTGCAGACCAATGTCCGTGAACCCACAGTACACATGAGACACTCACCTGCCAGACCAGGAGCGCCACCCACTAGGGAGGAGAGTCGCGGACTTGCTATTGCTGCGCCCTCATTCCGGAACAGAGGAACCGTTGGCAAGGGCGCAGAACACCACAGACTCGTGGTCTTGGCAGACACACAGTCTGAGCCAATCAGAAGAGTCCACTCCTGATCGACTCCAATCTGCGGGTTGCAAGCAGGCAAGGAAACGGCCTACGAGAAAGGAGGTGGGCGAACAAAGCCTCTTCCTGAATTAAAGTCCAGTGTGAGAGAGAACCTTGGCAGAGGCACCTCCTCAGAGACAGCCCTCCTTGGTACAGGGGAAGACCTCTGGAGATTTTCCCTGGAAAGAGATTAACCTGAGCAAAGCCTATCACCTCCCGTGGGCCTTGTTGTTTTCTGTACATTACAACGAGATGCCCTGTGCATATTGGTTGTTGGACTTTGTGGCTTCTAAAGGATTGGTGCGATGGACAGCTGGCCACAGTACCCGCCATGCTGGGGCGCCGCGTGCTGAGCATTGGCCGTACCCGCAGGCTTCCTGTGCATCAGATTTACCATCAACCTCTGTCCTCACAGGATCCCCCCAATGTTACCATGTACTGCGTCTTACAGTGAGTGACTCATGCCTCCTCTGCACCCCCTTGTGTAAGAATAGAGGCCACGGAGGATGCTCTCTGGCCTCCATTCCCACTCCCACTAATGCCCCCTATCAAAGCAAAACCCCAGGTGCCTCCTCATGTCCACCTTCAACAGGTTCATGACCCCGCTGAATGCTTCTGTTCCCAAATGCATCAAAAAGTCCCTTTTTTATCTCTTGGCCTCATGTCTTCCCCTTTGCTTCGCCATACTTGCCATACTCCGTCATCTACGCTGTTAGAGAATGTGCCTGCCCTTCCGCCCCCGTACTCTCAAACCGCCAATGCCACCTTCATCAGCCCAGCCCAACCTATATAACCTGGCACATTCCCTGATACACCAGCCAAGCCATGAGCAGTGGCCCCATACTCACTTCATCCCTTGCTGGAAGACGGAGTTCCTTCGTGTTTTGCATATGATGACGTCAGCCCACTGCACCACCACAATGCTGACGAAGAACGCAGTGTGGCAGGTGAACTCCACCACCTTCCGCTGCTCGTAGGTCTGGAAGACAGAGTCACAGGTCTATCAATGCGCCACAGTCCTGACCGGTGCCCCCTAGTATCGCAGAACAGAGGCCCATTCTAAGCTCCACTGATGCCCCTCAGTCCTCTCGGTAGCACGCACACCCTCTGCCATTCCTTTAGAGATATGAAGCTGGTAAGATAGCTGAGCATGTTGAGCGCTCACTGCTGTGATCTGTACCTGCAGGTCGCAGGTTCGAATCCCGGCAAGGCCAACTCAGCCTCTCACCCTTCTAAGACTGATAAATAAGTACCAAATACAGTTGGGGGATATTGTATGTAAATATGTTCCATGTAAAGCCCTTTGTCGAAAGCGCTATATAAATGACACATCATTATCATTGCTCACACGTAGCTATGCCAATGCACCCCATGTATCTACATATACTATTCTCTTACTGTCACCCACATGGAACTTGATCCACGAACCTCATGCCTGACTTGCAACTCCACCTGCTGACCCATTCTAGAGGCCCACATGAATGACACACGGCCTAGTAAGATCGTTATTTTTGTCCTCCCTTTGTTTCCTCCTCTTTGTCTTGTCGCGCCTAGAAGCATTTGTGTACAGGCGCGTTATAAATGGCACATCATATCATATCATATTCAGACCTAATTTGTGTCCTGTGCCCCACACCCTGCCTTTCAAAAATATTTCCACACACAGCACTGAAAATGTGCCTCAATTCTAGTGTGCAGAACTTCCCTGCTATTGCAGCCCTTGGACCACAACATGCATTTCCCCTTTTAGAAATGTGTGCGTCAGAAAAGGCAGCCCGGCTCTTTCGTTCCATGCCGTCCCTCTCTGTGCAGTGTTCTCCACTCACCCATTGTTGTCCGTAGCTGTCCTCCAAATCATTGACCGTTCGGTCATCCCAATTCAGTCGGATCCCAACCAGGAACAAGGGCAGAAATCCGTTCTCCGCCAGGATGACAAAGTAAGAGAAGAAACCGCCCAAGGCTTGGATCATTCCTGGAAGACAGGAGGAAAAGGTAGGAGTGGGAATTGGCAGGGTGAGATGGTGGTTTCATATTGGCCTGCGTTATGATGTAAGATCTCATTGAGTCGGTCAAAACACTGGCTGGACAAGATCATCCTAAAAATGTTGAGGCCATTGCTGGTTCAGACAGATGCAGCCTATGGGTCATTGCTGGTATTCCTAGCTATGGTTCCGACTGATACCCTAGTAGCTCTACGGCCTATGGGTCATTGCTGGTATTCCTAGCTATGGTTCCGACTGATACCCTAGTAGCTCTACGGCCTATGGGTCATTGCTGGTATTCCTAGCTATGGTTCCGACTGATACCCTAGCAGCTCTACGGCCTATGGGCCATTGCTGGTATTCCTAGCTATGGTTCCGACTGTTACCCTAGTAGCTCTACAGCCTATGGGTCATTGTTGGTATTCCTGGTATTCCTAGCTATGATTCCGACTGATAACCCTAGTACCTCTATGGCCTATGGGTCATTGATGGTATTCCTAGCTATGGTTCCGACTGATACCCTAGTAGCTCTACGGCCTATGGGCCATTGCTGGTATTCCTAGCTATGGTTCAGACTGATACCCTAGTAGCTCTACGGCCTATGGGCCATTGCTGGTATTCCTAGCTATGGTTCCGACTGATACCCTAGTAGCTCTACGGCATATGGGTCATTGCTGGTATTCCTAGCTATGGTTCCGACTGATACCCTAGTAGCTCTACGGCCTATGGGTCATTGCTGGTATTCCTAGCTATGGTTCCGACTGATACCCTAGTAGCTCTACGGCCTATGGGTCATTGCTGGTATTCCTAGCTATGGTTCCGACTGATACCCTAGTAGCTCTACGGCCTATGGGTCATTGCTGGTATTCCTAGCTATGGTTCCGACTGATACCCTAGTAGCTCTACGGCCTATGGGTCATTGCTGGTATTCCTAGCTATGGTTCCGACTGATACCCTAGTAGCTCTACGGCCTATGGGTCATTGCTGGTATTCCTAGCTATGGTTCCGACTGATACCCTAGCAGCTCTACGGCCTATGGGCCATTGCTGGTATTCCTAGCTATGGTTCCGACTGTTACCCTAGTAGCTCTACAGCCTATGGGTCATTGTTGGTATTCCTGGTATTCCTAGCTATGATTCCGACTGATAACCCTAGTACCTCTATGGCCTATGGGTCATTGATGGTATTCTTAGCTATGGTCACGACTTATACCCTAGTAGCTCTACGGCCTATGGGCCATTGCTGGTATTCCCAGCTATGGTTTCGACTGATACCGTAGTAGCTCTACGGCCTATGGGTCATTGCTGGTATTCCTAGCTATGGTTCCGACTGATACCCTAGCAGCTCTACGGCCTATGGGTCATTGCTGGTATTCCTAGCTATGGTTCCGACTGATACCCTAGTAGCTCTACGGCCTATGGGTTATTGCTGGTATTCCAAGCTAAGCTATGGTTCCAACTGATACCCTAGTAGCTCTACGGCCTATGGGTCATTGCTGGTATTCCTAGCTATGGTTCCGACTGATTCCCTAGTAGCTCTACGGCCTGTGGGTCATTGCTGGTATTCCTAGCTATGGTTCCGACTGATACCCTATTAGCTCTACGGCCTATGGGTCATTGCTGGTATTCCTAGCTATGGTTCCGACTGATACCCTAGTAGATCTACGGCTTATGGGTCATTGCTGGTATTCCTAGCTAAGCTATGGTTCCAACTGATACCCTAGTAGCTCTACGGCCTATGGGTCATTGCTGGTATTCCTAGCTATGGTTCCGACTGATACCCTAGTACCTCTACAGCATATGGGTCATTGTTGGTATTCCTAGCTATGGTTCCGACTTATACCCTGTAGCTCTAGGGCCTATGGGCCATTGATGGTATTCCTAGCTATGGTTCCGACTAATACCCTAGTAGCTGTACGGCCTATGGGCCATTGCTGGTATTCCTAGCTATGGTTCCAACTGATTCCCTAGTAGCTCTACGGCCTATGGGTCATTGCTGGTATTGCTAGCTATGGTTCCGACTGATTCCCTAGTAGCTCTACGGCCTATTGGTCATTGCTGGTATTGCTAGCTATGGTTCCGACTGATACCCTGTAGCTCTACGGTGTATGGGCCATTGCTGGTATTCCTAGCTATGGTTCCGACTAATACCCTTGTACCTCTACGGCCTATGGGTCATTGCTGGTATTTCTAGCTATGGTTCCGACTTATTCCCTGTAGCTCTACGGCCTATGGGCCATTGATGGTATTCCTAGCTATGGTTCACACTGATACCCTAGTAGCTCTACGGCCTATGGGTCATTGCTGGTATTCCTAGCTATGGTTCCGACTTATACCCTGTAGCTCTACGGCCTATGGGTCATTGCTGGTATTCCCCGCTATGGTTCCGACTGATTCTCTAGTAGCTCCACGGCCTATGGGTCATTGCTGGTGGTATTCCTCGCTATGGTTCTGACTGATACCCTAGTAGCTCTACGGCCTATGGGTCATTGCTGGTGGTATTCCTCGCTATGGTTCTGACTGATACCCTAGTAGCACTATGGCCTATGGGCCATTGATGGTATTCCTAGTTATGGTTCTGACTGATACCCTAGTAGCTCTACGGCCTATGGGTCATTGCTGGTATTCCTAGCTATGGTTCAGACTGATACCCTAGTACCGCTACGGCCTATGGGTCATTGCTGGTATTCCTAGCTACGGTTCTGACTTATACCCTGTAGCTCTACGGCCTATGGGCCATTGATGCTATTCCTAGCTATGGTTCTGACTGATACCTAGTAGCTCTACGGCCTATGGGCCATTGCTGGTATTCCTAGCTATGGTTCCGACTGATACCCTAGTAGCTCTACGGCCTATGGGTCATTGCTGGTATTCCCCGCTATGGTTCCGACTGATACTCTAGTAGCTCTACGGCCTATGGGTCATTGCTGGTATTCCTAGCTATGGTTCCGACTGATACTCTAGTAGCTCTACGGCCTATGGGTCATTGCTGGTATTCCCTGCTATGGTTCCGACTGATTCTCTAGTAGCTCTACGGCCTATGGGTCATTTCTGGTGGTATTCCTCGCTATGGTTCTGACTGATACCCTAGTAGCTCTACGGCCTATGGGTCATTGCTGGTGGTATTCCTCGCTATGGTTCCGACTGATACCCTAGTAGCTCTATGGCCTATGGGTCATTGCTGGTGGTATTCCTATTTATGGTTCCGACTGATACCCTAGTAGCTCTACGGCCTATGGGTCATTGCTGGTATTCCTGGTATTCCTAGCTATGATTCCGACTGATAACCCTAGTACCTCTACGGCCTATGGGCCATTGCTGGTATTCCTAGCTATGGTTCAGACTGATACCCTAGTAGCTCTACGGCCTATGGGCCATTGCTGGTATTCCTAGCTATGGTTCCGACTGATACCCTAGTAGCTCTACGGCCTATGGGTCATTGCTGGTATTCCTAGCTATGGTTCCGACTGATACCCTAGTAGCTCTACGGCCTATGGGTCATTGCTGGTATTCCTAGCTATGGTTCCGACTGATACCCTAGTAGCTCTACGGCCTATGGGTCATTGCTGGTATTCCTAGCTATGGTTCCGACTGATACCCTAGTAGCTCTACGGCCTATGGGTCATTGCTGGTATTCCTAGCTATGGTTCCGACTGATACCCTAGTAGCTCTACGGCCTATGGGTCATTGCTGGTATTCCTAGCTATGGTTCCGACTGATACCCTAGTAGCTCTACGGCCTATGGGTCATTGCTGGTATTCCTAGCTATGGTTCCGACTGATACCCTAGCAGCTCTACGGCCTATGGGCCATTGCTGGTATTCCTAGCTATGGTTCCGACTGTTACCCTAGTAGCTCTACAGCCTATGGGTCATTGTTGGTATTCCTGGTATTCCTAGCTATGATTCCGACTGATAACCCTAGTACCTCTATGGCCTATGGGTCATTGATGGTATTCCTAGCTATGGTCCCGACTTATACCCTAGTAGCTCTACGGCCTATGGGCCATTGCTGGTATTCCCAGCTATGGTTTCGACTGATACCGTAGTAGCTCTACGGCCTATGGGTCATTGCTGGTATTCCTAGCTATGGTTCCGACTGATACCCTAGCAGCTCTACGGCCTATGGGTCATTGCTGGTATTCCTAGCTATGGTTCCGACTGATACCCTAGTAGCTCTACGGCCTATGGGTTATTGCTGGTATTCCAAGCTAAGCTATGGTTCCAACTGATACCCTAGTAGCTCTACGGCCTATGGGTCATTGCTGGTATTCCTAGCTATGGTTCCGACTGATTCCCTAGTAGCTCTACGGCCTGTGGGTCATTGCTGGTATTCCTAGCTATGGTTCTGACTGATACCCTATTAGCTCTACGGCCTATGGGTCATTGCTGGTATTCCTAGCTATGGTTCCGACTGATACCCTAGTAGATCTACGGCTTATGGGTCATTGCTGGTATTCCTAGCTAAGCTATGGTTCCAACTGATACCCTAGTAGCTCTACGGCCTATGGGTCATTGCTGGTATTCCTAGCTATGGTTCCGACTGATACCCTAGTACCTCTACAGCATATGGGTCATTGTTGGTATTCCTAGCTAAGCTATGGTTCCAACTGATACCCTAGTAGCTCTACGGCCTATTGGTCATTGCTGGTATTGCTAGCTATGGTTCCGACTGATACCCTGTAGCTCTACGGTGTATGGGCCATTGCTGGTATTCCTAGCTATGGTTCCGACTAATACCCTTGTACCTCTACGGCCTATGGGTCATTGCTGGTATTTCTAGCTATGGTTCCGACTTATTCCCTGTAGCTCTACGGCCTATGGGCCATTGATGGTATTCCTAGCTATGGTTCACACTGATACCCTAGTAGCTCTACGGCCTATGGGTCATTGCTGGTATTCCTAGCTATGGTTCCGACTTATACCCTGTAGCTCTACGGCCTATGGGTCATTGCTGGTATTCCCCGCTATGGTTCCGACTGATTCTCTAGTAGCTCCACGGCCTATGGGTCATTGCTGGTGGTATTCCTCGCTATGGTTCTGACTGATACCCTAGTAGCTCTACGGCCTATGGGTCATTGCTGGTATTCCCCGCTATGGTTCCCACTGATTCTCTAGTAGCTCTACGGCCTATGGGTCATTGCTGGTGGTATTCCTCGCTATGGTTCTGACTGATACCCTAGTAGCTCTACGGCCTATGGGTCATTGCTGGTGGTATTCCTCGCTATGGTTCTGACTGATACCCTAGTAGCACTATGGCCTATGGGCCATTGATGGTATTCCTAGTTATGGTTCTGACTGATACCCTAGTAGCTCTACGGCCTATGGGTCATTGCTGGTATTCCTAGCTATGGTTCAGACTGATACCCTAGTACCGCTACGGCCTATGGGTCATTGCTGGTATTCCTAGCTACGGTTCTGACTTATACCCTGTAGCTCTACGGCCTATGGGCCATTGATGCTATTCCTAGCTATGGTTCTGACTGATACCTAGTAGCTCTACGGCCTATGGGCCATTGCTGGTATTCCTAGCTATGGTTCCGACTGATACCCTAGTAGCTCTACGGCCTATGGGTCATTGCTGGTATTCCCCGCTATGGTTCCGACTGATACTCTAGTAGCTCTACGGCCTATGGGTCATTGCTGGTATTCCTAGCTATGGTTCCGACTGATACTCTAGTAGCTCTACGGCCTATGGGTCATTGCTGGTATTCCCTGCTATGGTTCCGACTGATTCTCTAGTAGCTCTACGGCCTATGGGTCATTGCTGGTGGTATTCCTCGCTATGGTTCTGACTGATACCCTAGTAGCTCTACGGCCTATGGGTCATTGCTGGTGGTATTCCTCGCTATGGTTCCGACTGATACCCTAGTAGCTCTATGGCCTATGGGTCATTGCTGGTGGTATTCCTATTTATGGTTCCGACTGATACCCTAGTAGCTCTACGGCCTATGGGCCATTGATGGTATTCCTAGCTATGGTTCCGACTGATACCCTAGTAGTTCTACGGCCTATGGGCCATTGATGGTATTCCTAGCTATGGTTCCGACTGATACCCTAGTAGCTCTACGGCCTATGGGCCATTGCTGATATTCCTAGCTATGTTTCCGACTGATACCCTAGTAGCTCTACAGCCTATGGGTCATTGCTGGTATTCCCCGCTATGGTTCCGACTGATACTCTAGTAGCTCTACGGCCTATCGGTCATTGCTGGTATTCCCCGCTATGGTTCTGACTGATTCTCTAGTAGCTCTACGGCCTATGGGTCATTGCTGGTGGTATTCCTCGCTACGGTTCTGACTGATACCCTAGTAGCTCTACGGCCTATGGGTCATTGCTGGTGGTATTCCTCGCTACGGTTCTGACTGATACCCTAGTAGCTCTACGGCCTATGGGCCATTGATGGTATTCCTAGCTATGGTTCCGACTGATACCCTAGTAGCTCTACGGCCTATGGGTCATTGATGGTATTCGGCTTCATTGAGGAATTTCATCTGAGTGGGTCTTCCTCAGGTGCAGACCTGCACAAGGCGTTTCTTCCGCAGAAGGAATTCATGATTGAAAACTGCAGTTTTGTGAGCTTTCAGTGACTTTAAAATGTGTTATTCTTTCACCAGCAGCAACGTTTTTTTCGTTTATGAAAGTTATTTATGTCCTAGTGAAAAAAAAGTTGAAATGTGCACTAGGAAATACATATCTTGCTAGTATAGAAAACACACATTTGCAGCAAGAAACATAATAATAATAATAATAATAATAATAATGAAAGAAATAAAGAAAACACTGATGTGCACATCATTCTGTGGGCTTACATTGTTTGTATTTAATTTAGAAAAATTTTTCCTGTTTTTTTGTTTGGAAGATCTGGTCATTCCAAATAAAACCCATCAATCAGTCCACGGAAATCATAAGGTTATCTTGACTCCAATCACAGAGGAAAATCATAGTTCTGAACTCACAACATTGGACTCCCCGTCCATCTTTTATACTCACTATGAATAACAGATCGATAGGAGTGTCCTTTTGACTTCCGAGTAATTCAGCGGTACTCACAGTCTACCCCCCCTCCTGCACTACCCGACATCGGTGGGTCCTGCCCAAGTTCCATTGCCCCCCTCGATCCCCTAACTCCTCCATCCAGTCCTCAGGTAAGAACATCAAGACAAATGACCTAGATCGTTTTCCACATTTTAAAGAGAAGTCACACCCCTGAAGCCACGCCCACTCTGGCAGCACTCTTATCCAAGTGCACTATGTAATTCCTAGCTGGCATCCCGCACCCCACACACGCAATAAGAATCTACTATGGGCACCATGAAAGCCCAAAGGTTCATGAACAGTCTAGAAAATTGGCTCAATCACTACCCCTTCAAAAAATGTTATTAGGAAAGTAAAACATAATATCTTTGCATGTATGCCGTGTTTCTAACAAGGTCACTTTCACCATGGTGTCTCTACCAGACAAACTCAGCCATTCATGGAGGCGAAAGGACACTGCTCACAAACCAAAGCTCAACAATCCTCAAAATGATACACAACATTTGCTGCAACTGTGACATGCTGGATCAAGCAGTGGAAAAACACCTCAAGACCTTCAACAAACTATTCCCGCGATTAAAGTTTCTACTGAGAAACTGTCCTGTTCTCCCATTGGACCTCCTGATAGCGGGTGCGTGGTTTCGAAGAAATAAATAACGCTGTGGTAATTTTCTACATGGTGCTTTACTTCAACAGTCAGAAACAGTTTCAGCGATTTCTTGAAGGCAACTCCAAGCTTTTTTCTAGAAGGCTTTGGCGTAGGACTTTGACTATGATCTTGCGTGCCACCAGCAAAGGTGGGTGTTTTTTAGTGCTGTTGTAATTCGTTAAGCTTTCTGACTTAACTATCACTCAGAGCTTCCTAGACTAAAAGAATCAGATGTACTCGAGCCAAGATCACGTGAAAGCCCCGGAAATGAAACCATTAAAGAAGCCTATAGGTAAATATGGGTTGGCATGAGTCCTCTACCTTGAACTTCTCTGATGAAATAAAGTCAATGTCACAGGCATCACCTAAGCTAGCTATCTCCATCAGTGAATAGTCATGGGCCAGGAATGCGAATGAGGCGTAGCAGCAGATAGAGTCTTAGGCTTAACGTTCTCCCACCTTTCCCCTCTCCTCCCTCTGTTCTTCCTTGACACCTCGAAGGGATTAGTTCACAGGAGGCGCCTCAAGAAATTACAATAAATAAGTATACAACGGATGACTCTCTGGCGGCTCACACCCCGTGGGCGTGAATTGGGGCCATTCCTACCCGACAAATGGACACCCTCGCAAAAATGATTGCTCTTCCGTCAGGTGAGGTACAAGTGTTTGGGAAAAGAGCTGTGCACGCTCCAGGCTGTACACACTGCAACCCTCACCCAACATGCCTTTGCTTGGAACCTCATGAAGTCCCAGTCAGCACAGACAATCCACCCGTTCCACACCTCCTGCCTGCCCTGTGCTCCTGGACTCCTTGCCTTACAAATCTACCCTGGATATTTCCCAGGCACTCCTGCCCTCCACCCTCGGATGCATTTGGAGGCAGCTGCATGGCAGCATGCCAGCTATACAAATCACACACATAAATAAAGAACAACTCTCACACTCTTCTACCCTCTGCTGGCTTTGACAGAAAATCCTGTCATTAAAATCAATTTTCAAAAGAAGGGATAATTAGCAAGAACTAGTGTATAGGGCCCAGTGGGGGTGTAGAGTATGAAATGAATACTAATGTGGTGCATTGAAACAGGTGACACACATGATCTCATACCTCCCAGCTCACATGCTTTTGGTCGGTGTCACCAGCTCTGTAATTAGTTTAATCACCGGCCAAGCCCCCTACATTTCCATTCACTCCAATGGACTCTCGCCGCCAAAAACAAAATCAGGTGTTTTAACCTGCACTCGGGACACAGAAATTTGAGAGCTATGGCATCTCCACCCTGGGATGTGTACGTTTTGGCCGTGACGCAATTTTTCGTGGCCGAATTGACCATGGTCAATTCGACTGTGAAACCAATTTTGCTGTGGCCAAAACCTCCTAATTAAAAGACCCCACACACCCCACCCCCTACTTACCTTTTTGCCGTCCGTGCAAGTTGTGACCCTGCAGTGTCGGACCCGTCCCTCCTACGCGGGTCAGATCCGACGCTGCAGGATCTGATTTTTTTTTTCTTGGTCCCCCGCCTCCAAACCTCCGGAAGCGGGGGACAACCCTGCTGCTCCTAAAGGCAATCACTACCAAACATGGGGAGCCGGGGACACACCCACAACCGCTGCTCCCCATGTTTGATATTGATTGCCCAAATTGGTTGTTTCTAAACGACCAAATGGTACTGGCCAAATTCGGGCAGTTGTACCATACGGTCAGTTAGAAACTACCAATTTGGGTAATGCCCCACACTGTACATCAGTCATTAAGGGTCACTTATATGTCTGAAAGCAATTTCACTTCCCCAACCACCCATTGTGATGGAGTAAATAGCAAGGGTCCAGAGCGGGCGAGGAATGACGCCATACCAATCTGTCCATATGCCATGCTGATCAGTCGCTCATTCACCAGTTTGTCGGTGCGTGGATTTCGCGGCTGCCTTTTCATGATGTCACTTTCAGCCGCTTCGTAAGCTAAAGAGATGGCAGGTACCTAGCATGGCGAGAGAAAAAGAACACTAATGTGATTTTCATACAACTGCCACATGAGATTGATCCAAAACATGGATACGTTCAGAGTCACAGTTCACCGTCACATGGTCTGTTTTGCTGATTAAGTTGTCACCACTAGATAAAGATGATAGCAATAATTGCTCCCACGGAAGTCTTACATGGCTATTAATGGCCCTCTCACCCAAGGTCTGTCTCAATCTTTGGGCCATTACAGGGTGGGTAATGCCCCACCCCCTGCAGCATCAATTAACGGTACTGGCACCCCATGAAGACGCCTGAGGTTCTGAAAATGGTAAAATTGCCCAGTGTTGCCCTTTCAAGAAAGTGGACGTGCGGCTGTCCACCAGGCTTGTGAGGCTCATTGTGGAAACTCTGTAAAAACCCAGAGCTTTCTGTGCTCAGGAGCCAGATGTTTGGGGGCAGGGAACACAATGTTGGTTTATCTGTCCATTTCTGCACATCTGTATGGAAATATACCTTGCTTTCTGCTCTTTCTGCCTGGTTTCCCATTGGGTTATTTGGTGATGAGCTGCAGGATTCTACTCTAGCAATGAGGTTGTTCAGAAGACCGAGCTCATACATTTTTACAGAGATACCTGAGTGAGCAAAGGCGTTTGTCAGCTGGACGTGATGACTAAAATTAATTAGGTAACAGAGGTTCGTCAATTACCATCGGGCCGATTCATTGAACAAATATACGCTGAAATTCGTGGCGCAAGCATGAAAAAGCATGCGCACGCGTGCGATTCATGGAAGGCCCTGCGCGTGTTTTCCCAGAGATGTGCGCGAAATCTGCGGGTGGCACACACGGGCGCACACATCATTGCAACATCCAGAATGCTGTGCGCGACTTGCACAACGTTAGCGCACACACCAAAAAGGGGGCGGAACATGGGGCAGAACGCTTGGAATGGGGAACAACGCCTGAAAATAAGGGCGTAACTGGGGAAGTACTGCTGGGAAGTACACGGAACGCCCACACGCACGCGAACCACGCGTATTCATGGAATCGAGTAGGGGAAACCTGCGCTCGGCCAAAGACACGCACAGGTCTAAACACGTCCCCCACACGAAGGCAGGCGGTAGCGTCCCTGCGCATTACAAACGTGTGCGCAAACAACAAACACGTATATACAGCTACGATGAATGCATCCCAAAAAAGCAAGAAAAAGAGATACACAACCCCTGTAGCCCACGTGCGTGTAAAAAAAAACATGCAGTACGCTGTAGACAAAAAATGCGTACGTGATCAACACGCATGCTAGTATGCCCGAAAAAAGGGGTACGCGACTAACAGGGACACCCGCAGTAGGAAAAATAGCATTTGTGACTCACCTTCTGCCTTGCGTGTAGAAGAAGAACGCGTAGCCAACACCCACGCCAAAAGAAGAAGTATGCACTCTAGCTGCTGTGAAGTAATCGCGTGAGAACCCCAATGTCTGGAAAACACACGCACCGCTTTCCATGAAGAGCACGTACAGAGCAATGGAAACCCATGTGGGACCTTCAACCTGTGGCGAGGGAAATGCTGGCCACGCGACAACACACGGAAGACCACGCTCCTACCCAGAAGGCCGAATTACTGCCCCCCAGAGCCCCGAGCAGCCTCCCACGAGCCATCTGCTGCTGCCTGCCTGCCTGCTGCCACCGTGCCCTGCCATATGGTGCCTGCACATCTGCCATCTGCAGGGGTCTGGTTGCTGTGACCACCCTTGCTGGAACAAAAGACTCCCGACTGAAGTTCCATCACTCCACAGCCCAGACCCAGGACCCAGTTGCCCACCCACACCTGCCTCGGGGGTTATCATGTCCGACACAACACCTTCCGGCACCAGCGGCAACCCCCCAGCAGAGAGGCAGAGGGCTACCAGCTTCAGTGAAAGGGAAGTTGGTATCCTGGTGGAGCAAGATCTGGGGCATTATGATGCCCTCTTCACACCATCGCACCGACAAGGAAGGACGGAGGAGGACCTGGAAGGACATAGTGGGTGCCATCAATGCGGAGGGGGTGGCACCCGCAACATCAAACACGTCCAGAAGCGCTGGGAGGACTACAAGTCCAGGACCCTCAAGACTTACCAGCTTACCACCCAGTAGATGAGGGTCCTGGAGCGCATTCGCCCAGTGCTTCAGCACCAGATTCTCAGGATGCAGGCCCGTCTGGAGTCGAGCGGTAAGTGGCCATGTATTCACGTTTAAAAAAGGGCATGTTGCAGTGTGCTGGTAGTTAGCTACTTGGCTGCATGTGTGACATGGGTCATGTTTGGATGTGTGTGTGTGCAGGGACATGATGGTGCTGCATGTGAGTCCAGTCAGGCGTGATCCACATGGATGGTGTATGTGTTACAATGCATCATGCGGAGCAGCATGCGGAACGCACACATGTATGCATGCCTGTGTCTGTACTTTGACATGTTTGGGGTGTGAGAGATGTGTGCTGGTGTCATGGACATGCATGATGTACATGTCCGTGTGTCTGAGTAGTGTGTGTGCCATGGATGCATGACACATGTCTGTGACGATGTGTTGATTCACTGATACAGCCTAGCCATCCTTGTATCCACTCTGTTTGGGGGTATACCGGGCCAGATAAATGACCCTCCGGTGATGTGTGTGCATGTGACCAGCATGTCCCATGATGCATGTGAGTATCAGCCCACCATTGGATGCAACTACGGTGCCTTGGACATGGATGCCAATGTATGTTGCATGTGCCATGCCTGTTCCTGCATGTGTGTTGCCTGCACTGACCCATGTGTTGTGGAGGGACATGATGGAAGTGACGTTTGACAGTGCCACTCATGTGCTATTGCTTTGTGTCTAGGGGACTATAGTTCAGTACCCTGATGCTTTTGTTCAATGTCTCCCTTTACACAGCGGCGAGTGAAGAAGAGGGCGGAGACGGCACTGTGGAGGAAAGCGGCAGGGATGCCTCCACCGGCCGGCGACGCAAGGCCCAGTCACCCTCCCAGGAAATTCCATCATCCGGGAGCGAGGGGACTGGTGCTGCGTCTGCCACTATGACTGCAGCGGAAGGGGCGGATGAGTCCTCACAGGGGGTTGCTACGGCAGAAGACGGTGCGGAGCCATCCAGGTTGGTGGTGTGTATAGAGGAGGAGGAGGCTGCTACAGAGCTGCACATGGGGCCTGGTGGGGGTGGTACCACTGGTGCAAGTGGTGCAGTCCAGGGGCAGGGGCAGGAGGCTACTCAGGTCGCCACGGAGGTGCCTGTTTCTGTCCCTGACACTTTGACTGCATCACCATGCACCAGCAGGGATGCCCCGTCCCAGGCCCGTCCGCAGGTAGGGGGGAGGTCCACGTCATCTGGCACTCCTCTACCTGCGGACGAGGGGACCTGTGACCGGATTGAGTCTGTCCTGATTGGTGTCATGTTGTGCACACGTGACATTCGTGATGACATGCGTGCTTCCTGGGGGGACCACGCACGTCATCACCAAGAGCTGTGTGCCAACGTGGCCCAGTTGGGAGGGACCATGGTCGGGGGTTTCCTCCATGTGTCGGCCAGTATTGCGGCCCTCTCCTCCTCTGTGCACACTATACGCCAGTCGTTATCCGTGCCATCTTCCGGCCCAGATGCCAACAGGGCCCCCTGTGGATCTGCCCCAACAAATGCAGCCAGCCGGGTGGAGACCCCATCCCTGCTACAGTCGGGAGTCGGAGGTCCAGCAGGGGTGGCCACCCCACCAACTGGACCCCCCCAGTGGGGTATATATATATATTCAGTGAAAAAACGTTGTTAAAGGGACGTTATGGTTAAGTTGCGCTACTAAAAACTTATGAAATTCAGTGAAAAAACTTTGTCAAAGGGACATTATGGTTCCAAGTAAAACCGAAAAACCCTTGAAATTCGCCAGTTATGGTAAGCTAAGCAACCATAACTCGCCCCACCACCGTGCACTGCTAAGACTAACACCCAGGACATCAAAGATGACATCACAAATGTCATTGATGACATCACTTATGACATCCCATGTGTATGAACTTTTCATGAAATGTGTACAAGGGATCCTTATTATAATGTTGCGAAACAAGTGTCAAGGGTCATTGCAATAAATATCATACCCTAATTAGTGCATTGAACGATGCATTGATATAAATAGCATTCTATTATGGGGTTCTATTTACTATACTAAGCTACTCATACAGAAACATAACATTGTGTGCAGCGTACAAGATGAAGGTGTAATATTCGTAATGTTAATATGTTGAATAATGAAATGATAATTGTTTTCTTAATAAAATAGCTAATAAAACACATGTATTACATAATTGCATTACTATAGACTCAACACAAAGACACAAGAACACATACCAATATGGGTATATACAGGGAAAGTGAAGTTAGCAAAAAAGCACAAGTAGTAGCACTTAACTGATTAGTTTCATGCAAATAAATGATTGCTCTGTTTCAAAGCTGCTATTTACCCTATGTATATGTATCACTTGATGTGATTGGACCCACAGGGAAAGTACAGCCATAAAAAAAAAAACAACAGAACTATCAGAAAGTGCTCATAAGTCTATTGATTATCTTTATGCACAAAAAGGATTGCTGTCTTTCAAGCTTGTGTCTTCCCGTATGTATATGTTTCATATGATGTGACTGGACTCTAAGGGAATTACTGTAAGAATCTACTTGAAAGATACGTCTACAAATAAAATAAAATGTTTAGTTTCTGACTGTTACTGAAGAAAACCATGTGGCCTAGAGATGTCAGCAAAAGAAAAAAGAGTGAGCCAGACATGTGATGTCATCAGTGATGTCATCAATGACATTTGTGATGTCATCTTTGATGTCCTGGGTGGTAGTCTTAGCAGTGCACGGTGGTGGCGCGAGTTATGGTTGCTTAGCTTACCATAACTGGCGAATTTCAAGGGTTTTTCGGTTTTACTTGGAACCATAACGTCCCTTTGACAAAGTTTTTTCACTGAATTTCATAGGTTTTTAGTAGCGCAACTTAACCATAAGGTCCCTTTAACAAAGTTTTTTCACTGAATTTCATAGGTTTTTAGTAGCCCAACTTAACCATACCCCTGTAACATTTTTTTTACTGCATTTTAAAGGTTTTTATTAGTGCAACGTCACCATAACATCCTATTCAATAGATGAAGACCACTAACATCTTATGTCATCAAAGTGGGAACGCCGGGGGGTAAAAAAGACAAAAAGATTTTCCTTCCTACACCGGGACGCCTGCAGGGGATGGGGGGTACAGGAGACAGACACGGGGCATGAGCGGGGGTGGGGGGTACAGGAGACAGACACGGGGCATGAGCGGGGGGTGGGGGGCAACAGGAGAGAGACACGGGGCATGAGCGGGGGTTGGGGGGAACAGGAGACAGACACGGAGCATGAGCGGGGGGTGGGGGGAACAACAGAGACAGACACGGGGCATGAGCAGGGGGTAGGGGGCAACAAGAGACAGACACGGGGCATGAGCGGGGAATGGGGGGCAACTTAACCATAACGTCCCTTTTAACAAAGTTTTTTCACTGAATTCCATAGGTTTTTAGTAGCGCAACTTAACCATAACATCCCTTTAACAAAGTTTTTTCACTGATATATATATATATATATATATATATATATATATATATATATATATATATATATATATGAAATTCAGTGAAAAAACTTTGTCAAAGGGACGTTATGGTTCCAAGTAAAACTGAAAAACCCCTGAAATTCGCCAGTTATGGTAAGCTAAGCAACCATAACTCGCGCCACCACCGTGCACTGCTAAGACTAAAACCCAGGACATCAAAGATGATGGACAGTTCGGCCATCTACCAACCCCCTGATGTAATTCCCATGGAGACCACTACTGACTCAGTGATGAATTCTAGTCGGAACCTGTCCTGATTAATATAAAGGATGCCAGATGCCTCAACATGGCTCATGAGTTTGGTTGTAGTAGCAGCTTCAAGGAGCTTTAATATTAGCTGCCGATGGTCTGGATCTCTGAGAGTGGGGGGACCTACAGCATGTTTGAACGGAAGTGGTAATTATCAGAGTTTGAGCGAGTTGTTAATAAGTGCTCCGTATGGGTCTCTCCAAGAGTGAGTTTTGAAGATGTCGGCAAAGCAGTGACCTGTTGGAGAGCCGCAGGGTTTTTGCTCTGGCTATGAAATGAGGCATATCTTTTTTTGTGAGAAAACAAAGAGAAATGAAAGACACTGTAAAGGACTCTGAATCTCAGGTATTAACTAAGACCTCTGAGTCCACAAATGTTTCTTTTGAATGCATTTAACGTTTTATTGAGTTAACTTTCTCCTTAAAGAAGTTGGCAATATCTTGGTAGAGTTGAGATTAAGGAATAATTTACACTTCAACACATTTTGTATTTCTAAAATCTTCCATGATTTTAAACTTTTAGTTGAGATATTGGCAGTGAAAATACTGGCGTTCAATATGACCTTTTAGCATTCCGAATATTCTTTTTATAGTTTTGGAATTTTTGTTTACTAAGATGACATTTGTGTTTTACTTGATAATTAGCCATGCACGTTCAGATTTCTGGAGATTTACATTATCTTCCTGCAAACATGGAGAATACCAGAGTTGGTTAATTGGAAACCTTTCCTCAGCTGTATGTTTTGTGGGGTCCAATAAGCCGAAAGCATTGGTCAGCTACTGTTGAGCTTGTTCAATATTGAAATAGGATCAAGGATGTTACCACTGGTCTCAACAACTGGTGCAATCAATGCTGAAATGGATAAAGAGAGACTGCCAATCATTTTCTAGTAGGAATTTTAGTCTTATTGTGATAGATAGATGTAATCCTTAAAGAGAGCAGAAAATTAAGTTTTATTTCAGTACTATATGTCCAGAACAAAGTCATTGCTTGTTGGATCATGACCAAAGTAGGTGGGGATAAGATTCTTTCTGAATTGTGGCCCAGAGAGTGTTTAAAAAAACGAATTAACTAGTAGAGTCTCAAAAAACTCAAAGGTTTGGGAAGTTTTTGAGGGTTATATAGGGTACCCAAGTAATATGCTTACTAAAATTGCCTTTACTTTAGGGATTTGTGGTGCTGGTGTCTTGGGTAATTCTTTCGGCAGCAGTCGCATCTTGTTACCTGCAAAGATGGCTTTCAGCAGGTCTCTTTCAGAGTAGGCTAAGGTTTGGTTTAGGGCACATGACAAGTGGAAAGAGTTACAAAACCCAAATCCTATTATTTTCCTTTTGTCTCACAAGAGTTTCACTTTGAATTGTGAGAGAGAGACTTCAGATGCCATGGCGGGATTCAAGATTACTCTGTTTTGGAAGTAGCTGGAGCTATGAGTATGCAGCATGTTCTCAATGGCCCTTTGGAACATTGGGCCTCATTACGACCCAGGCGCTAATGGGTTAACGGTGCCGTAAAAGGCTGCGGCACCGTTAACCTATTAGCGCCTAATTACGAGGTCTCTTTGCGGGACCCGACCTTAACGGCTGGTGTAGACCAGCCGTTAAAGTAGGGACCCGCAAAGGGACCTTGGTGCTAAATACGGTGCCGCAATTTGAGGCACCGTACTTAGCGCCTTCCCCATTCCCATTGAGCCCTATGGGGGAAGGGGGAATTACCGCCCCGCCAACCTTGTAATGGGCTGGTAATTCCCCCTTTCTCCATGGCGGAGTCATAACTTACCGGCATGGACCATGGTGCTAATAGCACCATGGTCTTCCGCCAGGGTCGTAATGAGGCCCATTATCCCTGATTTAACATCCAGCTAATGGTACTTTTTGAATGATTGATGTAGGAACTGAAGATGTGGATAACAATGTGTGGTGGCTATAAAGCTTTGCCTTAATCCATCCTAATCACTACCATTACCTAGATGCACCTTCCATTAAACTGTTTTTAAACAGTCTGTGCCTTTTTAGGAGGGTACCAGCCACATAAAAAACAGTCTTGGCCCTACCACCAATGAGAGCAATACTATCCAAACCCCTAAGGCACATCCTCTCTTCGCCAGAACACAAACAAGCCTAGACATATTCCGGCTTTGTTGGGGATGCAGCTTGAATCAATAGGCACAAAGAGCAAGGGGTACACGCCTCGGCGTACCAAGAGATGACTGCAAAGCTGTGGAATTCTTTAATCCCTGGCATTGCTTTGGGCAGCTTCAAGGCCACTGTTTTTATTCTGTCTGTACCGCTTCAGAAGGAGATCCGCTATAGGCAGGTTTGTCCCGCCTCCAGTGTGTAAAGTTCAACCTAACCTGCTAGTGAGGGTACAGATCATTACTATGAAGATCAGAGGTTAGGGCAGGCCCAGGTGTAGGACGTTGTCACTATTGTTTTTGCTCCTATGATATTCCTCCTTACTGTGACCTGTGTAACATGGGACATTCTGTCCGTTTTTTAAGAGGTTCTCACTGCTTTCGGTTACTTCATTTATTTTCTCTTCAATTCTCAAATACTTTAATAATATCCAATTGTACCACTTAGGGGTTCACATTAGAGGGGGCAACAGAGACTAACCCCGAGTGGAATATCCTACTCCGGAGCGCATTGAGAAGCAAAGTGCAGTAGACTTGTCGGAAGTAAGCATAGAGACTGTAGAATAGCTCCAATACAACCCAGAGGAAATGTGTTTTTAAGTCTTTGTATAAACGCATGAGGGCAGAGCGTAACATTTGCTCAACAACAAGGACATTCGTGATATTTTCCCACTGGAACAAGAGCAGATGGTTCCCAGGGCTTACTTTGTTATATATTTGGGGGTTAGTGACTGTTTAGAAGCAGACTGTAGTGTATTTGATGGAAGGTTTTAGATATATTAATTGGGTTAAAAATGTGCTCACACAGTGGATCAAATATGGACTTTTATGGCAGTCTTTGGCTCTACTGATATAGAGTGGAATTGGTATAGGATGCATCGTGTGTAAACAAGTGTGCAATCCCATGCAGAGTGATACACAGATAGATAAGATGACATTCTGATCACAAAGGCAAGGTCAACTAATTCCATGCAGCAGAGTCCCCAGGTTTCACACTCACCATATCTGTTCCCAGGTCAATACAGAGGATGGTGATGGTCCCCAGGGGCAGAGGAATGTTGGCCATGATGAAGAGGAGGAAGGGTGTGATCTCTGGAATATTACTGGTCAGTGTGTACGCAATGGACTTCTTCAGATTGTCAAAGATCAGCCGACCTGCAGAGGAGAGAAATCAAACGTCCACATAATCAGAATGGGAGTCACAAGATCATGTGTTGTATGTATAGCTAATGTACCAGAACTTCAAGCAGCAGCGAAGTCAGAAGTTGAGGTATTGGGAAGAGGACTCAGAAGTTCAAGCAGTAGGAAGAGGAATCAGCATTTCAGGCCAAGGCAAACGTAATTAGAGGTTTAGGAAGAGGAAGGAGGACTCAGAAGTTCAGGCAAAGGAGAAAGAACTCAGAAGTTCAGGCAGAGGGAACAGGACTTCAGGCACATGCAAGAGGAATCAGAGGTTAAGTTGATGGATAGAGGAGATATAGATTCAAGCAGAGGAATTAGAAATGTTCGATATCAGGAAAGGGGATCAGATGTTAAGGTAGAAGGAAGAGACATGGAGCGTTCAAAGAATAAACATAGAAATAAAATTCAGACAGTAGTAAGAGGAATCAGGCATTGAGGCACAGAGAAGAGGAATCAGACTTTCAGGGAGAGGTAAAAGGACTCATAGCTTCAGACATCAGGACAAAGAAGTAAATGGTCAGGCAGAGGATAACAGACGCCGAGGTTTTGGTAAAGGGAAGAGGAATGAGAAGTTCAAGCAAACGGAAGATGATTTAGAAGCTCAATTCAGTGAAAGAGGAATCAAAATGCCAAGTATACGGACGAGAAATTAGGAGTGAAATCAATGCCAAGTGGAATCATATATTCAACAGATGGAAGAGGAAATAGGAGTTCTGTCAAAAGAAAGTAAAATCAGGAGTTCAGGGAGAAGCAAAAGCAGTCAGGAGTTCTGGCAGAGGCAAGTGAACCAGATTTCTGATAGATGCAAGTGGAATCAGAAGTGTAGGCAGGGGCAAGTGAACTCAGTAGTGCAGGGAGGGGCGAGTGAACTCAGTAGTGCAGGGAGGGGCAAGTGAACTCAGTAGTGCAGGCAGAGCAGAGAAGAATCATTGTTCTAGGTAGCGAGTACAGTGTTCAGACGTGTAATGAGCAGGGAGAACAATCGGAAGCTCAGGCAGATGAAATCGGATTCAAAATTGCAGGCAGAGGGAAATCAGATGTACAAGCACAATCAAGGGCAAGAGGAATCAGAGATTCAGGCAGAGGGCAGACCAAATCAGACGTTCATGCATTCTGGAGCGCAAAGAAAGTAGATATTCCCACAGTGTTCAGGAAAGGAGAGAAGGCAGAGGTTCATGCAGCGAAGGGGTGGAAAAACATAGATTTATGGAACAAAGAGAAAGGGAGAGAAAACAGATATTGAGTCCTTGGTATACTACTTATTTATTGTAAGGTCACAAAAAGTATATTCACTAGTGGTCACATAGCATAAATTAACAACCTAAATGAGGGGCTCAGCGAGTTAACAATCACAAAGTGTACGCAAGGTCAATCTACTACTCATCACAAGTGGAGGTTGAAGCGCATCAAACATTCAAAGGGTATTTACATAATTTGCATTTAGTTATGTCAAATATTTGAGTCACAGTATATGATGAACAGCTTGCAGTGCACGATCTTCAGATGGAGAAACTAGTGAACCAGGCAATGGTGGAAAATTAGGAAAAAGTTAGAAGCTAGACAATGCAGTCACACTCTCAGCAGAAAGGGCGAATGAAATGCCACCCACTAAGGGAATTTGAGACACAGCAATGACTTAGACAGGACATGCCCTGGAATTTAGTCCAATGTGATTTTAGCCCTGAAGAAGAGGTTATTTCTAACATGTTGAAACATGTGCTGACTTGTTTCAAGCAGATGATCAGCTTGAAAGGTTGCTGTGGTTTGGACAATAAACAATTCGGAATGAACTAAGGGGTAATGGATTATCAGTACTGGCCAGTTGGGGTTCAACTAGTTCTGAGTATAGAACGGCCTTCCAATGAGACTCCACTGCCTGCACCTGCATTAGAAACCTGATCTGTTTCACCTAGTGATGAATGCCACCTTGCTCAGCAGTGGTGCTCTGCTCCTCTCATGTCTTTATACCTTCTCTGCAAAAGAAGAGTAGTCTCAGAGACAGATCCTTGAAGTGACCTCTTCTGGTTGCCCGCAATAGGCCTGTGAATATCTTTGTGAAATGGCCTACTCGGCAGAGCACCCACCCTTACCCAGCCGCTTTGCTGATATACATATATACATTGGTGGGGATTTCATACTTAGAAGACCCCTTTGGGGATCACAGCCTTCTTCAGGTCAGGGGAGATAGAGCACACCTCACTTGACTTGCTGCGGGGTTCCACAGCTGTAAAAACTGTTGGTGTCCCGATGAGACCAGTCAGCATTGGGGCCAGCCCTGCACCCGTCCCCTTTTGCTTTGTACATTGTTTTGAAACCCACGACTAAGATGTAGCAATATCCCCCAGAATCCTCCAAAGGCCAGCTTACCGTGCAGAGCCTTAGCTTCTGGACTGCATGAACACAACACCTTGGAACGATCCCACCTCGTAGATTCTGCACCTGCCACTGGCCCTGATCTGCTGCAAAACCAATCTTAGTCAACAGCCCTACTCGAGCTATGGCCTGGAACCCATGTTCATCTATAGCGTTCAGTGGAAGAAGCACTTAATCATTATTCCTCTAGCAGAATACTGGAGTGTGCGGATCTTCTACCTTGTAGTCTGACCCTATTTTGCCCATTACTTTACAAACAGTATTTTTATATGTACAGCTATTTAATTCTGCTGCCTTTTACTATCCATAGCTTGTGTATAACGGGTTATATTTTTGTAACACCAAGGTAAGAATATATTTATGTGTTCCTGCTGCATTTATGTGCAACAGTGAGTGCAGTCTCCTTGAATGAACAAACATCTGAATCTTCAGCCTCGCCATTAAAACGTTGAACCATTTCTTCATGTTAGCTCCATTGATGAGTTTCTCAAAGCCCCGGCAGCACACGGGGCGCCACCGATTGGGAAGGAGTTCAATGTTACACCAGGACATCTTTACAAAATTTGGTAGAACACTCTAATTGCTAGCCAAGAAGCAAACACATCTCTAGCCAGACCTTCTGATTTTCTAGTCAATTTCTATAAAAGAAATGTACAGCAGCCTCGCAAGCCCTGATTTTTGGATGACCAAAGGGTCATTAATAATTCTATCTGACAGGGCGAACACGTTTGGATGAAAATTTACAGTCCTGAATCTAAACATCTGTTTTTTTTAGTTTTGTGTAATTACCTGAAGCATTATTAATTACAATAAAAAATATTAATAAGAACATGTGTTCACCAGTCCTAATATTCAGGATTATTGTCAAGCTTCACAGTTGATCTATCCTGCATTCCCAATTGTTATTTGACAATTTGTTTTGGGGTTATTTTCGGAAACAATTAGTAACATCTGCGCAGAGTTAGAATAATCCCATGCACATTTACCCGACCAGCAAGACAATTTGGAGAATATTTTTCCTATTCTGTCGTGTTTTCAGACAATCTCAGTATCTCAACCTTTGGATGTGATGGCCTCTCGTGCGAGCGCACCTCATGATGCTTGGCCTCCAAGCATCTATAAGGAAGCCCAAAGGGCATGACTCCTGATCTTTGCACCATTATTAATGCCTCATTTTATTTATCAGGGCACATCCTGGAGGAATAAACCCACAGTTGAAGAAACCTTTCCTTCGCCCAAATAACCCTTCCAACGTTCACCCCATCTCCAAGCTTCCTTACCCGGCCAAGTTATGAAGGCCATTGGCCGCCCCAATTATGCTCTTTTGTGGAGGATTTATTGCTACTTGATGGCAGTCACGCCAGAATATTTCCTGGTAGAAGTGCCAAATCTGTGGTCATGGCGACCAGCGACAATCTCAGAAGAGTGTTGAATTAATGCATTGTTAGAGCTCTGATTTTGTTACATCTCTCAGCAGCTTTTGACACCATCGACCATCCCACCGTTCTGGGTCGAATCTATCCACTCGGTATTAGAGCTAAAGCCCTAGCTTTGCTCCACTCCTTTTTGACAGGGCACTCCGAAATGGTGGCCTTTCCCTCTATTTAATCAGCTGCAATTGTAGTCGAGTGCAGGCTCCCCAGGGACCTTCCCACAGTGCTCTGTTGTTTTATTTATACACATCCCAAGATTTGACTTTCTACGTGGACACTGAAAATACCCAGATTGTTATCCAACCGGGTACCCACAGGGGATCCACACTGTAGTGTTTCAGAAACTGCTGTGAAGTTGTCAGGCGTTGGAAGAACAATAATTGCCTCAAATGAAATCCATCCAAAATGGAGACTTTGCTCTGCAGATGTCGTAGACCATATTCCTCATTGGATGGATCAGAGGTATACTGGATTGCCAAATGTTGGCCAGCTTTGCCAGGGCAATATCCCTGTCAGACAACACAAGTATGTAATCTCTGCATCCTTCATGACTCATCTCTGTCCTTTTTGCAAACATGGCAGGCCGTTTTCTAAAACCTGCTCTTTTATCTCCGTCCCCACGTAGGTTTTTGTACTATTTCTCTTTGGGGAAGAAGATGTTTTTTTTTTATTTGTAACACTGATGAATTTGTATTTTAGGAAAATTGAACTGAATTGTTAAAAATAGTAATATATTGTAAATTCTGTTCTTTCTTTTTGTAAAGATTTTACTGAATTCAAAACAAATAATAAATAATAAAAAACTTCTCTTTTCTGCTTCAGTTTAGTTGAACAATCCATTCAATTCTAGTCGTTTAGAGCATTGTGGAGCTGAACGAGGAGCAACTTTGAACTGCCTAAATCTTCTAGAGGCTTACAGACCACCTCCCAGTCTTACCGAGTAAACATAGGTATTCTGGCACCGAGATACCAGTTCCCTCTTTCCCACACCTTTGCCTTGCTAGGACCCGCATGCACACCAGATAAGCCAAACATTAGTGCTAGTGCTTTTCTATAGGGGAGCCCTTATCATACCTCACATGTCCCGTATGACTTGTGCAAAACTCTGGTTGGAGAATTCCAAAAGCCACCGGTTTTAGAGGGACTAGCCTGAGAGCTGAAATCCAAAGGGACTCACTTCATAAACCCATGATTTGATGTCCTTTCTTCTAGTGGTCCAGCACAACATGGCCGCTGGATCTCTCACACTGAACTTCCCTTGCACTTCACTGCCTCTGCTCAGTGATCTTTAAGATCCTACTGGTGATATTTGATCTCCGTACAGATTAGTGGGTGAATGTTCATTTGGGGCGGATGTGCTCCGTTTACCACAGTATTTAGAAGCCCTAAACTACAATCTTCCCTTTATTTCCCTGAGTCTCACTTAGCTTACTTGGCAAAATTATCAGCACTGAGAATCAGGACCAACCTCCAATGTTGAGCAGCTAATCAGAAATGGTATGCATTTTATCACAAATAAAGTGAGAGTACTTATAAACTGTAGTTTACACATTGTGATTGAGGGTGATAAAGCACCTTATTGTACAAGGATAGACTTCCCTTGTAGCCCTGCCGCTGCGCGGAGATGAGCTGGATCCCAGACACCTGTGTCACTCATCAGTGAGCCTTGTGTTTTTAAATTTGTATGGTCCATCTTGCTGCCTGTATATCTAATGCAAGTCCCTGAAGCAGCCTCTAGCAACATGACCATGTCATCACCACTCACCAAACTCAGCCAACTAAAAGATCATGTCTGCCGGAGGGTTGTACTCACCTTCCTCCACGCCGGTTACTATGGAGGCAAAGTTGTCATCCAGCAAGATCATGTCGGCCGCCTGCTTTGATACATCTGAGCCCGCAATGCCCATGGCCACACCGATGTCCGCTTTCTTCAAGGCCGGCGAGTCGTTCACCCCATCCCCTGTGACGGCCACGATGGCCCCCTATTTTTGGGAAAGAGACAGTGAGAGGTGTCAAGAGAAGAGAGAGGCGCAGAGAGCGGGGATAAGAAATATAAAGAGAGCCCAAGGGAAAGCGCATGAGAGAGAGGGAGAGACTGCGAGAGAGACGTAGGCTTGATGGAGGCAAAGGGTGATCAGGGAGATGCAGAGACGGGAGGCGCTGTACGTGGAGCTGAGGCTGGTGCACATTAAGGCAATGTCTTTGGAAGTCAATTCTAAATTACACCTGAAATGGAGACCCACGTCCCCACAGCCTATTGCATGGCTGAGAGCCTATGATCTGAGCCGTGGTTCCATGTGATTACAACTAATCAAATAATATGTTGCAGCCCCCCCAGTTTCCCCTAGCATTATTACCCCACACAACCCCCTCCCCACCTGTTTTAATCCCTTACCCCACCGACATATATACGTTTAACCAAAAATTCGACCTCCTTTCGTTCTTTTTGATTCGTTAGAAAAGTTGTTCGCTATTATCAATTAGTGGTTTTCCCTGTGTACCCCTGAGGCCGCATGCCTAGGAGGGGATTTGAGCCTCCTACAGGACCTGTCTCTGGCAGCCTTCCACGATGATGAGCTTCTGCTGAGGCGAGGTGCGGGCGAAGACGATCTCGGTGTGGTTCTGCAGGATTTCGTCCATTTGTTCCGCTGGCATGTCCTTCAGGTCCGTCCCATGGATCACACAGGCCTTGGCATCTCTAGAAGCCAAAAACAAGAGCTGTGGAGAGGGGCAGTGTCTGAGAGTGCACAGAAGCCGGGACTAAGAGCACGTGCCATGGGTGAGGATGGTTCTGAGAGTACAGGTGGCCTGTATGGTATGGGAGTACCCTCGAGTATGTATTTATGTATTGTGCATTTGTAAGGGCAGGGTAGTATTCAAGTTCCACTTTCTAATGCACATTGGCAAAGCCCACAGTTTTGGCACTTGTGAAGGTATTAGGTACAGCACCCTGAGGCACTGCCATCATATATCCCGCCGACCACACCATTTTCCTCCTCTTAACAACATATGCTGAGGTACTACCATCATTTGCCGTGTATCATTATGATATGGCACATGGTCACATCATAAGGCGGTTATGTTTCCCTTAAACCAGCTTCTGATATAGCCGCGGGTTCCAGCCCCATTGGCAGTAATTATGTGAAAGTCCCCCTTGCCCCCCTCACCATTGTAACCAGAATGAGCCGGGAGCTTCATGTGCACCTGGTGCTGTAGAATGACTGCATCACCATTAGGTGCAGGATTTGCATCCAATTCTTCATCAATAGTTTCCCTCGATACACCAACCCCAGACAGAGATTAGCACTAGGGGCCAGAGTTTCTATAGGACGGTCATATCAATGACATGGCGCAAAGATGCATCTGGGTCATGGTGCATCTCATTGGAGATGGCAAATTCACACAACAAAACATGGCCGGTGACGAAGGGTGCGCAAATTGTGCTGCAAAAGAGGTGCAAAGGAGTGGGCATTTAATGACGCATACGAGATGCACACGATTTTGGCACATCTGTCAGATGCCCACTTCATGTGAAAATGCTGACAGGATTACTGTGTGCCAGAAAACATGTGCATCTCATCGGATGCCCCCAGAAGAGTGCATCTATGCTAAAAAAAAATGCAAGCAAAGTAGTTCGGGCAGGTTGTTTACCGGTCATTCTCTTTTTTGTGCCATGTGCATAATACATCTGCGAATAAAACAATGCATATTTGTAAACTTTATTTAGTCAAGTAGATCGCTTCCCCGCGGAGGAAGTGTATTACATTTCAATGTCTCTGGAGGTAGTGTTGCTATGTCATTCAGGAATTTGTCTCGGGAGGATAGCTCAGGGGCAACGTGTTCACCTTGGGAACAAAATGACACGGAGAGCCACAGGTTCGATCCCCGGGTCCGCGCTTAGAAACCTCTGGGTATTAAGCGCATTATAAATAACCTATTATATCAAATGATTGTGTTGATGGGGAGTAGGATTATGCATTTATTTAATATAGTGCAGAAATTGACAATGTGATTGCTAGACACCCGCATGGAAAGTCTTCCACTTCCCAATGTCCTCTCACTCCTGTACACGTGGCTGCTGACGTATGAGGGCCACATGGGTGCAATCAATGGCAACACAAATGCATAGTACTCAGCTACATCGTAAAATGCCCACACTAACTTTGGCCTGGTACATGCATAACGAGGCATGCCTGTACATAACCTGTCAGATGTAAGGACCATGTTGAAGACCTTGCGTAGGGCCGGTGACTGTGAAGATTACGATATCACCACTGTGATGCCAGTGGTGACCTGGAAGGAGCCTTTTCAATGGGAATTCAGGGAACATTGACTAGTGGTGGTATAGCATGGGCTTGCATTGTGGGTGTGGTAAGGGCCCCCTCTCACTGACTCATCATCTCCAGTATGACATGCAGTGGGAAGAGGTACCTCTGGGTGACTGCTTCATCAGCCCGTTTAAATATGGTGATCCTCCCGTATACAATCACCCTCCTCATCAGTCGGTGCAACAGCATCATGTCTTCTGGATTAGCCATTTTGGAAATGTGTACCCATCTGTCTGTGCTCAGTTTTTATACTGTGTTATTGGTGTGATCAGGGTGCTCTGTGTGGTTAGATAGGTCACTTGAACTCTTTTCTGGGACAATTGCTCCACTTGTAAATGGAGCAAATGTCAAAGTGCATTTTTGGAGCAAATTCTGTGCCCTGGTTTTGTGAATCAGGATTTCGGTGCATCTCTGCTCACTTGCTGTGGTCACTCCCCCTTTGCATGCATGTTCTGGTGTATTTGCATGCTTTCCTTCCACTTTGAGCATGTGTTTCCCCATATTTTGCACTCCTCGTATAAACGGGCGCGTCTCTGAGATGCCCACTTCTGTGAATGTGATGCATCTATTCATGGTGCTTTTGTGGCGCATCTCAGATTTCCACACCTTTTTTTGTTGAGAATCTGTCCCTATGTATTCACCAAAGTAGAATGGGAAAGCAGGGCTCTCTGGGCTGAAGCAGTAAAGATGTATGGAACTTGAAGCATAGATGGCCATCTTTTGTAGAAGCTCTAAAACACTTCCCATCGTAGCTTAATGAGAAGTCTACAGATGCCAAGCATGCCCTTAGAAGCTGGGTTTCAGACTCAGCAGAGTCTCCTGAGACCCCAGCATTGTTACCCCAAAGGAAACCATCAAGAGACCACTTGGGTTAGTATTCTAACACTGTATATCCCTCTAGAATGGCCTCTCTACCCCTCTCAAACTTGAGCTGTACCACCTGAAGTACTGGAAGCAGCCCAAGAACTTCTTTTTGCTTCCGCTGTCTCTCTCTCTCTCCCCTGCCGACCTACCTGTCTGCTGCACTGACTGGTTGCCTTGCTACCCTCAGAGTCACACTGGGTCCAGGCTCCTCCACGACCAGTGGCCCCTGCACTGCCTCCGGGCCTACCGCACACTTAAGAGCTTTATCTGGAACCCTACAGTCGCCCACCTCCTTGCACATACCCAGAGCCGTGCTGCCCTGGTTGCACTTACTCCGAGCAATGCTGCACTGATTGCACTTCCCTCTTCCCGCTCCCTTGCACTTCCCCTCCCCCTGCACCCTGCGTATCGCACGTGCACGATCTGAATGACACAAGGCCTGGTAAGATCGTTTGTTTTGTCCTCCCTCTGTCTACCCTTCCTGGTCTTGTCACGCCTATAAACACCTGTGTACAGGCGCGTTATAAATGACTTATATCATATCATATCATAAACATAAAAACAGCCAACCAAGAAGCACAGTTTAATAATGATTTGATTCTATGGATGGGACAAGATTTGTATTGGGCCAGGGCATATGTACAGTTGGCAAACATATACATTAGCTTTATGGCCTCTTTCAGATGGAACTACTTTTTACAACCCATTATGGCATGGTGCCTCAGTAATATCTAGTTTGCACAACTGTTGAGGCATTGGGTGCAGTGATTTCCAATATGCCCACCTTAACACTTTAAAGAGCTCTGATACAGTTCAGTACCAGGCCAGTAATCAGATAGAAGAAAGGGCGTAATGCCCCCTAACTGACAATCACCTGTGCCAGGACTGCCTATGAAGAAATGGTGAGGCAACAGAGAGAGCAACAAGAGAGCTATGGCACCAGACGAACATGTCGCAACATGTCTAGTTTTAGGATAATGCCATGTGCTGCGAACCTGCCAGAGAACTGTGTGTGTAGCCTGTACATCAAAGGTTTGGCTTCCTTTGGGGATGGCTCGTTGCTTCACCCTTTCTAGTTCAAGTCACTGAATTCCATCACATTTAGTAACTACGCCCATTAGTGCAATCATTGGAATGTGAGACAGAGTTGGTTTGGCCAAGTCTTGTTTGTTTTTGAATTCTTGAAAGTCAAATATGAGTTGGCTTAGCGGGGAAAACTAACATTATGGCACGCTTCTGGAAGTCGTCCCTAGGCTGGCTCGGCTGGTGACTAGGGGTATAGGCAACCCTACGTCACTGCAGAAATTGGTCTCCATCATGTGGATCATGGTGTCAGCAGCGTAGAGAGTTATCATCCCTGGGAGGCTCTGCCATTCGAAGAGCACTGTGGTCATCTTTCCTGGAGTTAGTTATTTGCACAATTAGTGGAGATGCCTGGAGGTAAATATGTCACTCCTAACACAACACAAACCTGAAACCCTAACAGCAGAAGTTTCTTTTTCAGGTGTGATGAACACCAGAAAGGATGTCGAAAATTAGCCTTGCACACTCCAACCTCAGCTGTCATCGTGGCCAAATCCAGGGGACGTTGACACAACACACCTATTCTGGGAATACCCCAGGGATAAATCATTTTGGAAGGAAGCATTGGGCTGTGTACATATGTCATTGAGTGTTTGCATTGGACCTCTCCTTTTCGCCAGAGAAATTGTGCATGTAGGAGCTTTCTCTGCATCCAAAACCTGATCTGCTGGCCTGGAAGTTGAGGCACATATCCTTAGACCAAGTATGGATGATCTAGGTCCAACTGCTAACCATTGAGGGAAAAGATGCAGGAGGAACATAGTACCAACCCGTTCCCTCACAAAGCAATCTGCAGCCCTTGCTTGGATCTTTGAGATTAATAGTCTTGCATAGTCTTGTCCCAGAATCTCTCTTACTACTCATGACCTTTCTGCAGTGCATCCTCACCATCCTGAACTTTCTGCACCCATCCACACTACACAGAACACTCCCTGAGAAGGGGGAATGTGGGTTTGTTATAAACAAGGTTTTCATCTGTCTTGTTTGTATGGTTTGTCCTGCTGTTACAATTGATCCCTTTAGAGGCACTGGAGCAAATGAGGTTTGGCACATATATTTTTGCCATTTGGAATAACTAGTGAGATCTCACTGTATGACTAAGAATGTTTTCTCATTCAGTGTTTGATTTTGTTTCTTTGTCCGTTTTCCGCCCAACCTTGAATCCACCAACTGCTTTTCTGTATGTTACCTCCTCTTTTGTTTTATTTTATTTGATTATACATCCTTTGTAAATATTGAATCGTATGGGTAACTCCACCCTGTTTCAAAATTCAATATGTCTTGGATACTTTAAATGATCATGATTTGATATTAAGGTTTTGTGTATCATGTCTGTAAAAGACAGCCTCGAGGACGACCAATGTGGTCGAAACACGTGTCTGCTGTTCAAAATCCGATTAAACATATTTGTGGAATTACCACGTTTATATTTGTTACCTCAGTATCTGCTTGGATTTTTTCTCATTGACATCTCTTTCGGGCACTGCGCAAGTCACCATCCGTCTAAAACTATAGGATATTGTCACCAAATCAGAGTTCTACTGGATGGGCTTTGGAGAAGGGTGAACGCAGCAGGCCATCACTTTAGTAACTTTATAGGTGGCTATTGAAGCGCACCGGTACATTTGTCAAACCCTTTACCCTTATTAACTCTAACACAATTGCAAAGGCTGCAGGAAAGGAGAGCAAGGTAAGGGGAAAGGGAGAGGGTAAGGCTGGATATGGGGGTTAGCAAGAGGAAATGGAATCCTGTGCATCTGTGAATGTTATCCAAATAGGGCAGCACACAATGGTGTAGGTAATTGCACCGACTGAAGAAATCTATGTGTAGCCAACAGGTCTGAGGTTTGAATCTGGGCAGCAACAACTCAACCTCTAATTCTTCTGGAGTTGACACGATTGGTGAAGTTGAAGTGGGCATTTGGTAGTTTTAGGGAGAATTCTCAGACATGTGCTAATTCCCTTCTACCTTATTTTGCTGGACTTTAGGACTTTTAATTTCTAACCTGGAGAGAGTGAGACCTTTTTCCTACTCTCTCATGTATTTCTCTGCGATTTGGATTCTGACAAACTCCATAGGCATCATCTTTACATTGTGACACAAAGCAATTCAGTGCAGCGGCACAGGGAAGTCTCTTAAATTTCCCAAAGGTCTAAATACCTTCTCTTGGTGAAACTCTGTTTCCAAGAGCAGTGATGTGAAATTGACTTTACTTTCATTTTGTAACTTTCTAGACCAAGAACCCACTATCTTACAATAGGGTGCTGGAGGGATTACTTAGTATCCCCTTTGTCTAGTTTCTCGTGTAACATTTTTATGTTACCCTTTCTACAATTAATGGCTGGTGGCAGTGGTCTACTTTTTACTACCATTGTGTGTTTTTACTGTGGGCTGCAATTGCAGCTGCATTAAGGCACCGAGGCGTGCCCATTTTGTCAAAATGGCCCGGTCTTCTTTTTTCACCATTTCTTGGTGGAAAGGTCCTTCTTCTGATTTACTTTGCGTGCCAAACCAGGTTTGGTCTCTTTGTTCATTTTGTCTTTGGCGAGATTCACGAGTGAAGCCCGCCTCTGGCTCCAGCGTGTGTGGCAGGGGCATGAAGTGAGGGAGGTGCCCGAAACGCCTTGTACTTAGTCTCCTTCATTACAGGAATGCACCCAAGAGTGATTGGCTGGAGGGCTGTCCTCATAGGACAGTGGCCCTGCTGTGTCATTGACATCTAGGCTGTGAATAAATGGGAGAAACCTGCATAAAAGGTGAGGCTTTTTGGCTTGGAATGCAGAGTCGACCACTCGACAAAGGAATCCGAAGAAGAACTTTGAAGAGACGCCTGCTCCAACTCCTGGACCGTTGGTTTGTCCGGTGAAGCCAGGCTGCTGTGGTGAAGCTCCAAATTCACATCAACTAGAGAAAACCTGCCAAGGATGACTTCTCTCCCAGGGGTTGGTGGGACCAATCGACCCTAAAATGAGCTCATCTGGAAATCCTGTTGGAGCTGGCTGTACTTCCATTGCTGCTGCAGGAACCTAAATACCAGAGAGAGGAACACCAGAATTGAGTGAGCAAGCAAGGCTACACAACACAAGGTAAGTCCCCTTAGTTTTACAGTACCTTTGGTTAGAAGAAATTGGTTACAGCTGGCTTATGTTCCTGTGTAGGTCTGCAGATCCTGTTGTTCCTGGGCCTCAGTCGTGGGGACAAGAGGGAGGACGTCTGGGGACTCCTGTACTACAAATTGAAGGTCAGCAGAAGCAATGGGCAAACTTCAAATCAGTGGCACTTCGCGGTTTCAGCTCCTCACTCCTCTCGCAATAGCAACACCCATGTTCTCGGATATCACTATGGACTTTCTTCACATCTGGGGTCCAGCACTCTGTTGAGGTGGCTCAGGCTTGGTCAGGCCTGCTTTCTGGGAGTCAGAAGGATCTTCCTGGAGCTCAGGTCCGACTTAAAGACACTCAAATGGGTACTTGCTGAGTTAGAGAAACTAAGAGTGTGTATTTTGAAGTGTGTTTGTGTGTTGCTTATATATTGCTCCCTTCTGAAGAAGGCTTATTGAACTGACTGTTAAATGAATTCATAATTGTTTAATCAAGAAACCTTAAGTTTAAGAGTTTATTTGAATACGTGTCACTGTGCATCTCTGTGTAAACATCCTACTGCTTACATTGACCCCTCTTGAGATAAGCCTGGCTGCTTAGCCACACTGCCAACCTGTGTAGTACAGACTTATACCAAAGGTTGGCTTCCTATTGCCAGGAGGTCAAGGTTGCTGTAGTCTCCCAATGGGTACTGCTCATAATCTTGCCTAACAGGTCCATTTCATGTCAGAGCAGTAGAGTCAGTAACATGTGTGGCATGCCCTGAGGACAATACATTGTTTATTATTGAGGTTTCTAAGGTTACAACTTAGGGAATTCATAAATGGCATGGCATTCTGAAAAGCTGATAGGTGTGGAGAAGAGTCAGTGATGCATTAGTTGTGGGAGAAGTATTAATTTTGCTGTCTCCATGAGAACTACTGAGGTTCATCATTTTATTATAGGAAGAGTGCATGGATGCAGGTAAATAACCTCATAAAGTCAGTAGAGCTGAAGCAGAGTAAGTCGCTCATGATGCAGACTTTTATTCTGCTGATGTTGCCTACACTTTGCTGAGAATTTAGGCAATGTTAAGAATTCTGTATATGGAAAAAACAGTTCATAGTTCTCTACAACAAGGGACAGATTCTCAAAACCTTTCTTGGTACAGGCAATGAGATATGGTAGCTCCAGAAAGATGTGCCCTATTAAGAAAGGGCATTTGAATGTGTGCATCACAGGTGTCCTTTTCACCCCCTTTTTGCATTTGCATAAAATTAGAGGCAATTACTGTACAGTTTAATGAGTATATCCAAGTCACAAATGGGGTTGCCCATTGAAATGTGGTGAAAGCAAACACATTGCCTTCTGCCTGTTTGGAACAGTTGCAAGGAAAGGGCAATGCATGGCAGTGTACTTTCTGACAATTTCACACATTTGTTAAAGTCAAACAGCAATGGCTCATTCCCACTTGCATTACTATCCCTTAAACAGGGATAGAAATGCTTTTTTTCGGTTTTACATATTTCACCACGATGGGTCTTGAAGACGCTTTAATGGCCGGTCATGGTGAAATGCACTCCCAGCAACCTTGATGGTGCTGGAAGCCTGTCATACTTTAGTGCAGGGGTCTGCAGCCTTTGGCTCTCTACATGGCCTGGGCTACAAAAACCATCAGCCCTACCCAGTCTAGTCAATCGTGAGGGGTCTGGGAGGCAAAGTCTAAAACATTTAGATAGCCACATATCGCACACCCCTGCATTAGTGTCTGGGGCCTGCATCCGACACTAATGTAGGTAAGTGGCTGGCCAGTCCATAATTTGTGCTGCAACAAATTCACCTTAGTGAATGTGAATAATTTGACCTGTGCATTTCACAAAGTGATGCAAATATAAATAATGGATCCCTCTGCTTATTTTTCATTTGCATTTTGTTTGTAAATTTGACATGAATGCACTTTAAATAGATTATATTTTTCCCAGCTTAAAACTAAGAATTGTGTTTTGCTTTCTATATCAAATAAACAACCAAGTGCAAGTTATTAGTCAATTAGACACTTTGGCCCTGATTCATGGAATCATTTGTATGTAAAAAGGGGATTCTGTTTGATGAATGGGGATTTGCGGGCAGAATGGCATAAACGTATGACTGATATTCACCAGCTCTTCGCGGGAGGTGCACAGAAACCCTTCAGCCAGCTGTGGGTGGAATGTTGACCATATTTGTCATGAGGATAGTTCTTCTAGACATGTGCAGCGATATCTGCAAACCTCATAATTACTCTGAAAGGGATTGAGAGAGAACCTAAAAAGCAGCAAGGTGGGTACCTTCTCTTTGAGAGAGGTACGCAGACGTATATGCCCTGGCATCATGCAACTGTTTGAGAAGTGCCTTTTTTTATTGCAACAGTGTTCTTAATTTGTAGCTTTCCACATCCTGGAAAGGAATACTTAGTGAGATACCCAAAGTTAACATCAATATGGAAGGGTTTGGTGGTGTTTGATCATCTGAGAATTGATTGTGGCAAACTGTTAAAAAAAAAAAAAACAGCATGCATGCGATCAATTGTCAGAGGATTAATCATGGTCACACAAACCCACACTCCCAAACCCCCATACCCCTTCCCTACTTACCTGTTTGCTCTCCGCCTGGTTCACTTCAGCCCTGCGGCATCAAATCTTTCCCTCTAACGTGGGCCGGATCCGATGCCGCAGGGTCCCTTTTTCTTCTTTTTTTTTTATTTCCCGGTCCCCTGCCTCCAGAAGCAGGGGACACCCCTAAAACCCTCCCCCCCAAGGCTAATACATACCGAACATGTGGAGTGGGGGATACCCCGCAACCCCCGCTCCACATGTTTGGTATGTGTTAGCCTAATTGTTAGTTTTTATTCGATCGAATGGTACTGACCAAATTCGGTCAAATGTATAATTTAATCAAGTAAACATGAACAATTATACTAATACCATATGGAAGACTACCTTAAAAAACAAAAAAACATGCTTCAAATTTCATTGGCTCCCAGTACGGATTTATCGTGCCACACTTATTTGCTCCAAGAGATTTTCAGCAAATTAAGCCAGAAGAAGGACACATGTGCGCACTTCTGGGCTCCTGGTGAAAAAAGTGATCTCTGACAGGCAGGGAACTAAGGAACGAATGAACCTGGTATTGGGCTCTAACATTGAGCTAAATCTGAAAGCATCGCAATTCAACAACCAATCAGACCATATCACCAAATGGACACATTCCAAGAATGATGGGCCAAGAAGGGCTTGGCCAATTGGACAAAAGGCTTGTGCAGATGAACATGAAGTTGAAAGGGGCTCTTCGTGTTGATGACTGTTTGGTAGGGATGGGGAAGTTGACCAACCTGGAGTGAGTGACACTGAGGTCAAATTGTAGAGGGCCCTTTTTACGGAAAGTCAAAGGCAACTTCCTTCAAATGTTTGAGGACTGCGCACGGTCGGCATTTTCACTCCCCACCTTTGTATTCCCATCCTGATTCCGAGTTATACCAGTAGATGGGGTGTCATCAATATAACAGTATTGAATGGTCAGATTCTCTGAGTGTTTATCTGGTAGCTCCATGAGTTCATTTGGCACATTCACAGCAAGACCCCAGCAAGCCTAAGTTTGCTTTCCTGCTGCGTAGTTATTACAATCTGTGCTTGTGATATTTTGCCCGTTCCGATATTGTGTCCTGCAACTCTCTTTTTATTTCATTGTTCACATTGTTTCATACGTTATCTTGGCTTGTGCTCTTACTTTGATGTTCCTTCTTAAAGAAAACACAATTAACTATTCTATTCGAGACGACACACGTTCTGAAAATGTTTCTAGTGTTTTATTATTATTGCAAACAACTTACAATTGTTTTAACATGATTCATATTGTGCTATATTTGATACTATCTCTATACGACTAGAATTCCTCAAAATGTATACCATGTACCTTTTCTATGCATACAGCATGATGCCACACTGTACTAGTTGCTCACATATTGACTGCAAGAATACATCTTGGCAAAGTCAACAAAGCAAAAACCTTCAGCATTCTCAATTGCCTTATATCCACAAAAGCGCAGGCACCACATTGCCTTTTCCCAACTGTGCTAAAGCCACACTATTGCCATTGCCAATGCTTGTTTTCTATGTCCCCTCGACGAGCAATTGCTGCTGTCTTTTTGCTCGAGGCAGTTCTGTATCTTCTTGGAGCTGTTGCATGACCCAGGCAAGTAAACTGTTTGCCCCACGTCTGCAGCCTCTTTGATTTCAACTCTGACAAGGGACTTTAAGATCTGGGAAACCCCAGCCAAACCACAACCAACAACTGCCCACGTCATCTACTGATTAGTGATTACATATATTGATAACATCAACACAGTACAAGCCAAGATAGCACGTCCTATTGAAGCGACAGCAAAGGCAGTCCATAGAAACGGCCCCCACACAGGCCCACAGTAATACCAGTAACGTGGAAAGGGTGGATTGAATGCAATCGTCCCCTCTGCTTTCTAGCATCACCTATAAACTAAAACCTTTTGAAGGCAGGCTTTGCAAAACCCAAGGTATTTAGGCGGGCTGTGAGTGGGGTTTAAGAGGAAGGGGCTGTGTCTGAAAACAAGTGTCAGTGGTCAAGGCTAAAGATGGTTCCAAGAAGGAGGAGCGCCTAAGTGCATAAGTCTGAATTTATGATTTTGAGTACAAAAAAAAAAATGGATTGCATAAATCAACTACGTTAAAATACCGAATCCCAAAAGCTCGAGTTACAAAAATGCGAAGCCGACTTGTTCGCATTTTGTAACTCAAGCTTTTGGGATTTTCTTCTTTTAATCTGCGATCCACATTTAATGTATGTGGGGGACACCCCTGCATCCCTCGAAGCCAAAAATGCCACACTAGGGGAGCAGGGGACACCTCCGCAACCCTCCGCTCACCTAGTTCAGCATTTTTGGCCTAGACATTTTCTGCACTGCCAAATGTGCAAAAAACGCGCGCTCGGCATTTTCCTTGCAGTATTTTGGTGCAATACCGGTCAATTCACACATTCCAAGAATGGAGTAACCAAATTGAGGCATGAGATATTAAACTAACTGATTTTGAGGGAGATATTTAAAATATCCTGAGATATGACAACGGGATCCATTAATTGGTAATAATAGTGTAGGAAAAAGTGAATCTTCACTGCCCGCACAGATGGATGGAATGTTTTCCATGGAATGTGTGTCTATGCAGAAGATGAGATTTTTGGAATGCACGTGGGTGATACTAGTTGAACGTGAGTGTAATGGACTGGAGGGCCGAAGGGTTTCATGTGGTGCACTCTCCAAGCAGGGGCCTGTAAGTTTCCCTTTGGTGGTTTTGAAGGGGTCCTTCCTCTTTAACTGCCAACATTATGATTATAATTGGTCATTGATAACGCGCTTAATAGCCAGTGGTTTGTAAGCGCGGTCCTGAGGAACGAACCCTTCTTGCTACGCGTCGTCTTGCTTCCAAGGCGAGCGTGTCGCCCCTGAGCTATCCTCCATAGACGTTGGCGGGGCACCAGCTCAGATCAGCAGGTGCCAACCTAAAATCCACTTAGTTTTACATCTGCTAAAAGCTGATGTAAAACTGGGCATGTTAGGGTCCTGTCTGTCAGCCAAGTAACGCGTATGAAGAGCCAGCAGAGCATGGGGCATGAGGCACACTAGCATGCGGCATGCCCCTAAGGTCATACAGCCGCAACTACTTTCCTTCCATGGGTGGAGGCATCTGTTCTTTTTTGCAGCGGTGGTTGCCTCAATCCAACACCACTGAGAGTAGATAATGAGCAGTGCAGACCTACTGGCTGTAGGCCCGCCTTGCACGCAGTGGTCTATACTACCCCCATATTCATAATATGGGCGAATTACATTATCAGATACTTATTTAATGTCACTTTATATCTCTGCATCCTCTTGTTTTATCAATCCTTTCCCCTTCCTTTTTTCGACGCAATCTCTAGTATCCAAGTGCTTGCTGCTATCATTGATGTTGCGTCATTCACGCTCCGGCCCTTCCGTCTCCCATGATGTCTAACATTGTTCATTCAGGGCTTAAACAAGTCTCGCTCTCCATTTCTCAGAGAACCCTTGACAAGATTGTAATGCATTCTATCCTTGATGTTACTAGACTCCCAAGGATCCTGAAAGCAAGTTACTCCTCACCCTTAAATTCTCAGATTGCTGCGCTCACCTCCAGACACCTTTTACTCAATCCACATGGTCATCTTTTACTTTAACTTCCCATTCATATCTTTTATTTACATTCATATTTTACACTAAATGAAACCAAATACCAAATCCCAAAACAAGTAGAAAAGTACAAACATAGCAACAGACATAGCACAGTTCCCAATCCTCCCTCCTTTCCAGTTTACAGACCAACCTCAAGAAACCGTGACCAAACAAACCTCCTAACACAATTTCATTTTCTTTTGCCTTCGCCACAGAACCCTCTCAGCAAGCGATATTCTTTGTAATTCTTGCACCCATTCTGTCTTAGTGGGCGGTTTACCTGTCTTCTAGCCACTCTGTATAGCGCCCCTTGCGGCTCTGAATAACCAGCATTTCTGAGGGTACGACAGGTCCTCTATCTGTGACTCTGCCCCTAGAATGAGTGTCTCAAAGGAAAACTCTATTTGCCTCATTACACGGATGGCGGAGAACCATGGCGCTATCAGCGCCTAGGTTCATGCCGGTAAAATACCGGCACCGCCTTGGCGGAAAGGGGAATTACCGCCCCACTCCAAGGTTGGCGGGGTGGTAATTCCCCCTTCCACCATTGCCCTTCCCCATTCCCATTTTTGGCACGTAGGGCTCAATGGGAATGGGGAAGGCGCTAATTACGGTACCACAAATTGTGGTACCGTAATTAGCTCCCTGGGTCCCTTTGCGGGTTGGTTTTAACGCCTGCAAAAAGCAGGCGTTAAATCCCCCAACCCGCAAAGGGACCTCGTAGTAAGGCGGTAAGGATTTACCGGTACCGGTATTTTACCGGTACCGGTAAATCCTTACTGCCATCCGTGTAATGAGGCCCTATATCTGTTCTTAGCACCGTATTCATCATCATTACAATCTCTTTCCAAAATGAAGTAGTGTGACTACATTCCCAGAATCACTCAGTCCCCATTACGTCATCTCACGAGGAGTCAGAATGTGGATGCTGTGGGTGAGAAAAGGCCAAAAACGGAGGCTGATAGAACTGAGCCCTTTGCATCTCTGAAGTCCAGGTACAGCACAAGGAGGGAAACCTTTGAAAGCAGAGCTCCATGCATGCCCTATGTGACACTTTTAGGGAGTAAGAGGATAGTTCTGATCTCAATGCCCTGTTAATCCTTGGCTTATCACCTCTGAGCATAGCATAGTGGCAGAGCTCCATGTCATCACCCCTGTAAAATCCCCTCGCTCCGCCATGTCCTGTGTAGTTCTAGAGCTGGCATACTCACCTCGCGTTCACTTGACTGACTGGAATGTTGAGTCTGGCTGCAATGTCCTCCACAGTCTCATTGCCTTCTGAGATGATGCCCACACCTTTGGCGATAGCCTTGGCAGTTATTGGATGATCTCCAGTCACCATGATGACCTGCAGAAAAAGGTTATATGGCATGGTGAGTAGATTCTGGTAATGCTCTGGGAATTCACATCCCGAAAGGCATTGAGGAAGGGACCTTGCAGAAGGCAAATGTGCAAGAGGTAACGGTTATGGTGCTGGGAGCAATCTGGTCTGCAGAGAAAGTAAAGGGTGCAGGAAGTGCTTCAGCAGTTAAGTTGGCAGGTGTAGGTTGCAAATCATGAAGTAAAGGTTTTGAGGAAGGATGGGTCAGATAAAGGTCATAGTGCACTACTGAAGAATTCCTGGAATTGGCAATGTCAGGCAGAGACCAATGATTTGTACAAAAATGTCACCCTCATTTGTGTGCCCCCGCAGTCACTGTGACTTTGGGCACAAAATACTGACTCCCATTACTGCACCCAAGCAGAGCGGGGCTTGTGGCAGTGTCCCCTGCTCTGCTTGGGCGCAGTACCGTGAGTCTGGGTTGCGGGGGACAAGAAAGTAAAAAAAAAAAAAAAAAGTAACTCTGCGACGTCAGCTCTGACCCACGTAAGTGGGAGGAACCAATTCCGCAGGGATAGCGAGGATCGGTGGCGGACACAGAAGTGTGTGCCGCAAAGGTAAGTGAGGTGGGGGGGGGGCTCGGTTAAGGGAATGCGGGCAGGGGGACACCTAAAAGTGATCTATTTGATCATTGCGCAGTTACGGGCGGCCGAGTGACCACATAGATTCTTATAAATTAAATGGTCAGGAAGTGGGAATATGTCCAGTGAAGACCATAGCGCACTGAGCATGAATTGTAGGAATGTATTATTCAGGCAGGGTCACAATGAAGCAATGAGGGATTAAGTGGAGGGTCAGGAAGAGGTTGAAGGTGTTAAAAAGAAAAAATTCTAGGAAGGAAAGAGAGGAATGCACCCTTCTCTCCCTCCCTTAAGCTGACTTCAACAGTTGTGAACTTGAGCTTTCAAAGCCTGGAATCCCTTAAAGATGAATGCTATGATTTTGACCTGGATCCTGACCCCCTGAAAGGCCCATCCTTTGGCACTGATGTCAGCTCAGATTGCTGAACAGCCTCACTCTCTCACCCTATGCCCTGTTACCAGAGGAGATCCCTGCATTGCCCCACTTTCACCCATGAGCCTCTCACCTTAATTCCGGCGCTCCTGCATTTGCCCACTGCATCGGGCACTGCTGCCCGTGGAGGGTCGATCATGGACATGAGTCCCACAAAGCAGAGGTTCTCAGTGGTGAAGTTCACATCTTCGGTGTCAAAAGCAAAGCCCTTGGGGTACTGCTCTTCAGGGAAGAAAAAGTGGCAGAATCCTGAAAGAAGCGGCAGGGCCAAAGGTAAGGGCGCGGGCCATGTGTGAAGAGGCAATAGATTATGTACCAGTGCATATGACAACAACACATCAGGTGAAGTCCCACACCCTACAGGCACCTTCACTTGCCCCACTTACTGTATGCCGAGTACCTATTTGCGTTGTCACCTAGGGTCGGACGTGGACAAAAAATAGGCTGAGAAGGTAGCCCACAATCACACATGACTCTTCATGACTCTTTGAAATATTTTGATTAGTCTCTTGGAGTGCATTCGTAGAGGAAGGTGTGGCAAAGAGTGCATATTCATGCACTTTGGGTCAATAACATTGCTCAAAACTACCATCTACACAGAGTGTGAAGTCATCAAATGGGCCCACGTTGTCCCACAAATATGGCCACTTTTGCCATTCTGCCAGATGGGCTAGCCCTTCAGACTTTTTTCTCATGCTGTATAGGCCAGCGCAAGTCTGTTGGCAGCTTGTGTCGTGTTAAGTCCTCATTTGTTGTCAGTTTGTGCCAGATGATTGTCAGGCTTTTGGGGTTTGCCTTCCAATTGGTTCACATTTTATAGAGATAATTCCAGCTGACGGCGTCAAAGAGAAGTATGTCATGGATGTCTGAGGGTCTGAAGGCGGCAGGGTGTGAAGCTAGACCAAGGAAGACTAACCCGGTGCTGAGGAATTCCTTTAGTATGCCCAACTCAGGGTAGTAATGATTAAAGGAGAAAATTGTAGTAGTGTCAGGGAGTGCCTGTTAGAGAATTTAGGGGATCTGTAGTTTGTGTAGCGGGCTATTAAATCCTTGCACAGGCAAAGCGCATCTAAGCCACATCCCCCACACAAACAACAGACAAGCCAGCCAATGGTGTCTACATATTCCACTCTGCAAACTCACGTGCGCACAAAAACAAGCCTTTACCCACTGAGCATGGAGCACCCTACCTCTCCAAATACGCACTGCAACCTCCATCACCACATTCAGATAGATCCTGAAAGCATACCTGTTTCCCCACACATAACCCTGCCCTCCACTGCTGCCACATGTCTATCCTAATCTTCCTATCCTATCCTGAAAACATTGTGTAACTTCTTTTTTCAACTCCCCCTTTTTCATACTTTGAACCATGCAAGACCCCGAAGGATGGATGTTTCTTTTATGATCAGGGATCTTTCCATCAGATGGCATGAGCTCTTAAAGGAATGGTTCGGTCAGAAATTTTTATTGTCCCTACGGGTCAGCCATGTGTTTTTAAGTCTAAGTCGGTCGATATTAGAAAAATTTCCTATGGACCTTACCTGAGTTTTCGTCCATTAAACACACGCGAAAACAGGGAGTAGGGCGCCGCCGTTTTGTGATAATCTTATCACTTGCTGCATCGCCCTGTGTAAACTGCTTTTGCGGCACTAAATCATATCCCCCGCCCCTTAGCCTGACATTATCAAAACATTTATATTCCCCGCCTCTCTCCGTGATGTTACTGTGCTGCATAGGCAAACGCGCCCAGTCGTCTTCTACGTGAATTCACACAGAACCCGGAAACCAACACAGATCAACTCAAAACACAGCGCGCCACAATTCGGAATATGAAACTGTACTTAAAATCAAACAGCAATAAGGTACATTTGGTAAAGTACATTTATTTGACATTAAATATTTAGAGAATATTCAGCAATTGGCATATTAAATCAGAATGGAATTTTTTTTCTTTGCTCTCGATCCACAAATCCTCTAAAGTTTATCGTGAGTCATGCATTGTTCCTTTATGGTACACAGGGTGTTGGTTTTCATTAAAAGAAGCACTTTGGTCGCACGGTGAATCGCGAGGCTGTTCCATCAACTAGGCACTAGGCCACCGCAAAGGTTGATATGTTGCTTCTAGCCGCTAGTACTGCGTAAGGGCATATGGGCCCTTGGCTATCGTCCCATAAAATAGTCAATGTAGTGCAGTTGTTTACAAGAAGCTGCAGCTGGCGATTGAAGAAACCATCGGCCAGGGTAGGGAATAGGTGGCAGTCGCAGTACGGTAGGATGTACCTGTTTTGAAAACATAAAAATTGAAATTGGTCTCGTCAGCCGATCTTTATTACTATTATTCATTTTATTTATTAGGGCCGAGGTGAAACTATTTGCTTGCGAGGATAGTGCAATGGAGTATGTTCGGCTCTAAAAGCAATGCGAAAACTGACAAAAGAAATCGAGGTTAACACACAAAGTAATGATTTATTAACGTTGACCCGCTGAGAAACGACTGTCTACATGCGTGTCGAATGGGCAAATGCATGCCCATGTGCCCGATAGAAAGATAATCCCACAAATGTTTTACTTGCTCTTCATTGTAATATGCCACACAGAACGAACAAGTACAACTTAACCTGTCTTTAACTGAACGTTATTGTTATTATATTCCGGTATAAAATCGTCTAAAGACTTACTTACATTATATTTGCCATTTCCATTGTCTGAGCAATGCAGTCTGTAAATTGCACTCTGTTTTTGGCAACGATTTTTCATATAATGAACTAACATGAAACTCGGTGTAGTTTCAGAATTTTCAGCCTTATCGTCTCTTACGTTATTGCACCCCTCCTTCAAATGAAGTCCTTTCGGCATGGTCCCTTTCTCTCAAGGTCAAAAAACAATAGAACCTTATACTGCCAGTGCGCGTCGTGGGCCTCTTCAGCTCGCGAGCAATAAATAAAAGCCGCCGACCTTCACTCTGCATGAGTATACGTTCTTACTTTGCAACATCCCGTGTAAAGCCATCTGTGAGAACTTGAATTTTTGACTCCATCTTTCTACTAGGCCTCAATGTGCTAATGCGAACTGGCTTCTCTCCCATCTGCAACGCCTTGCTTGGTGCGTTCTAAGGCCCCCAATTTTGTCCTTGATGTCCGCGAGCTTTGCAGCCCTAGAGAACCATAACTATGGAGACATTGGGCCTCATTACACGGAAGGCGTTAAGGGTTAACGGTCACCGGTAATGGTACCGGTGACCGTTAACCGTTACCACCTTACTACGAGGTCCCTTTGCGGGTTGGTACTTTAACGCCTGCTTTTTAGCAGGCGTTAAAAACCAACCCGCAAAGGGACCAGGGTGCTAATTATGGTCGCGCAATTTGCAGTACCGTAATTAGCACCTTCCCCATTCCCATTATGCCCTATGGGGCAAAAATGGGAATGGGGAAGGGCATTGGGGGAAGGGGGAATTACCGCCCCGCCAACCTTGGAATAGGGCGGTAATTCCCCTTTCCTCCAAGGCGGTGCCAGTATTTTACCGGCATGGACCAAGGTGCTAATAGCACCTTGGTCCACCGCCTACCGTGTAATGAGGCCCATTGACTTTTTGGGGGAAGGTCAGGAAAAGTATTAAGTACCCGAGGAGTTGAGTTGAAAGTGCGATTTATTGTTTGTTTGTTTTATGATTTGCAATGCGCAAGCCTCCCCTCAGTTAACAGTGCGCAGCATTTACATGAGATTGCGTAGCTTAGTTACAGCAACAAAAATATATACATGCACATATTGACAAGGTCAGCGATATGAGGTGAATAGAGAGAGAAGTCAAAGATGACACCCAGGTTGTCCGCCACCCAGGATGGGGAAGGGAGGGGTTAGGGTTAGCATACTTTGTATGTACGCTGTACAATAACATTTTTTTCAAAAGACAATCAGATTACAATGATTTAAACCGGGATTTGTACTTCTCAACGAGCTCTGCTTTGGCTGGACATGGCACAGTGGCAATGTTTTGTGACAATGCATCAATGCTCTGCACAGAATTGCTCAAAATTCCATGTCTGTGCTTCTCTAGTACATTAACAATAAGGCCTTTAACAAAGTCGAACTCCATTTCCTCATATACTGGTTTCACCATCCATTTCTTACTACTTTTTGCAAAGGCCGTAGTGTAGCGAAGCATCCCTACATTTCCTGTAGTCCTAGATTGTTCACAGCACACATTCTCGTTATGGGCCAAGACCGCTAATAGAGTCCTATGTTTCATGCACTGCATGCCGAAATGCAATCGCTTAGGCCTGTACTTTAGGCACATATTGTGGAACACCTCCAAACCTCCTGTGTGACGGAATTCTGCATGTCCCCTCAAATCTCTTGATAGAGTTTTATCAAAAACAATCTTCTCAATGGCTTTGTGTGTAGGTGAAGATGGAATCAACCACTTCTTCTTCCGTGCCTCCTCTGGGGACAAAGAGCCATGTTCACATTGGTGGAAATGTTGGTTTTCTGTCCACCGGTGAACGTTGGTACAGTGGTGCATCAGTGACTGCTATTTTTCAAATAGGATTTCCACTGACCCTTCACAAGTTTTGGAGCTCCACCAAAGATGGTTGCTGATAGACTGGGACCACTGTGAAATACTTTCCAAACCTTTTTTTTTTTTCCTGCAGCCGAGATTTTCTTATTGATTGATTTAGCAAGATGCCATACGTCAAATTGATGTTTAATATGTGGGAACTGGTCTCTCATTGTCTTGGCTATTGAAACGTATCTGTCCATGGCTATGAGGTTGATGTGCATTCCCCTCGATTGTAGATATTCCAATGATTTTATAAATCAAAGTTTCTCCATGGCCACTGAGGATTTACATTGGGACACCTGCACGACCACCGAACTCACAATTTTCTTACTATCCATGTCCTGAAAGTGGTAGGTGCAGTACTTGGCAGAAAATCCAGGGCTGTTGCACTGTCCATCGCCGGCTAGCCTGAATTGTTTGCCTTTGAATGTACTTTATAGAGACAATTGTTCAATTTTCCAAGCATCACTAATGGCCCGAAATAGATAGTCATGTTGGAATTTGTAGTACTGCGTTTTAGAAATGAAATGGAGTCCCACAAAACTGAAAGAAAGACTCTAACTTTCTAAAACTGAACCCACTAAAAAGTGAGGCAGCTGCACACAGTAGATTGCCTGCTGGCAGTTTCCCCAGCATCGGTTGTGCAGACGATGAGAACGTATGATGTAATGTACAGGCAGCATGTATTTTGACGTTACTGCCTTGTGTTTGATGAGTCACATGAATCAATGGCTTCCCACATACTTCCCCTCCAACAGAATGCCCACATTTCAGCATACTTATAGTATCCATCAAACAACTGTCAAATACTATGTATTTGCCCTCTTTCATTAGACTGTCATCCTGCATCACAGTTGTTTCGGACTGCATCGTTGCGGACATATCACCAGAATTGAAACTAATATCGCTGATATCAGGTTCTGATGCGTCGGTGAATAGTGCTGCTGGTTCATTCTCTGTCATTTCAAAATCTATTACTTGAACATTGATGGGAGAACAAAACAATGTCGACAGCTTTTTGGGTGGCATTTTTTTTGCTGGTGTAGATTGTGTGAATTGATCTGCGACCACTTCAGAGCTATCTTCAATACATCCAGTATCATCTTCTTGTGGTGGTGCAGTCGCATTGTAGCAATGGTCTAATAAAACTTTATTGGATTCTCCGGACACATTAAATTCATGTTCTGGCCATTGGACATGAGCATCTCGAGTCTGAACACGCCGCGTCTGAATTAATAGTTCCTCCATAGTGTAAATGGTCTGGCAAGCAACATCTCTCATTTGCTTCACTGTCTGTGTATGTATAGTTCATACACCCATGGGTAACTAGAGAACAGATTGGAAAAGGGATGTTCAGTTTAAACACAAGATAAAGTATAGTACAATTGACAGAAAAAAAACATAATATAGTCCCCAGCACCAAACAATTTCTAAAAATATGAACTGTTTGTAACTAACCTTATTTTTGTTTCTTTTCTTTGCAACTTTCTTGACTCGAACTTCAACATCTGCACGCTGTTGCTCCAATTCATTTCGCATCTCTTCCCTTCCTCTTGCGCTGCAACGACTATATTTTCTGGATCCGCATAGACAGCACGGAATGACGCTCCATCGACTCCCTGAAACATAGTACTTTCATTACTATGTATCACAATATTGAAAACATAAAATTAAAATACACGTGAGGACGACCACACAGGTACATCTCAATAGCTAAACATTGTGTAGAACAATCAAACGACAAGTATTTGAGCTCTGATGATCTAGTTCGATGGAACAGTCAGTATCCATATGTCTGGCTCTGCATGGACTGCCATGAAGGATTCTATTGGAGAGGATGCCTCAGCAACTCCCTGAAACACAGTACTTGCATTAGTATGGTTTTCAATATTGTAAACATAGCACACACTTGGGGTCGACGGCACAGGTACATATAAATAGATAACCACAAATGATCCATTGTCTAAAAGAATCAATGGATATCCAAATAAGATCTGATTTTCCCGACTTATTTCTCCGATTTATTTACATCTGCATCAACTACAAGGGATGTTGTGATTGTAGAGGAAGCTCCGTCGTCTCCCTGAAACACAGTACTTGCGTTAATAAGGAAGAAAGTATAGCAAATGGAATCACGTTATATGATCTCGCTCGATGGAACTGTCAGTATCCATACCTCGTGCTGATGAAGAATATCTAGGGATGTTGTCAATGTAGTGCGCACTTCCGAAAGGTGCTGCACCGATTCGTATACGCATGGTCCCGCTTCCACTTCCCCTGGAATTACTTGAATGTCAGGCTCTGCATCAAGTGCAGGGGTTGACGCTCCATCTACCTCCTGAAACATACTACTTGCATTAGTAAGGATTACAATATTGAAAACATAACACACACTTGGGGTCGACCACAAAGGTACATATCAATGGCTAACCACGAATGAAACATTGTGTAGAACAATCACACTAAAAGTATACAAGATCCGATGATCTCGCTCGATGGAACTATCAGTATCCCTACCTCGTGCTGCTGAAGCACATCTAGGGATGTCGTCAATGTGGTAGACGCTTCAGCATCTCCCTGAAAGACAATACTTGCATCAGTATGGATAACACTAATTATAACTGAAAACAAACACTAGGGGACGACAACTAAGGTGTATACAATTGGAAAGCACTACCCAAACATTCGGTAAAATAATTACACGATACATAAAAACTATTACTTGACATGCATAAAACAAGTCTGTAGCAGAATAGCTAAGTAAGATTACCTGTTACGCGGTAGAAGTGGTTGATAACTGCGGGCACGTCACGGATGTAAAATGTTCTTGCTTCAGATTCAGTGCATAGTCAAGCAGTTGTAAAGGTAAATTAATGTTTGATAATGAAATGCCAATATTAAAAATTGCCATGTAAGGCGACAGAATACTTGAGAATTATGCTATTGAAAATGCGCAAAATAGCACAGTTCCCTGTGCCCATAAATAGATTTCCTTTGAGGGTTATAAAATCGAAAAATAATTTGATAAATGTCATTATTCAAAAAGCTATACACTCATATCAATATCGAAAGTATTACAAGGGACAGAACACCTAAAATATCAATTAATCCATTCGGCTACCTACACACTACTGCAAGGCCTAAAGCTAAATCCGGACACTTGACTCACCAGTGGCGGAATGTGGATGAATAGAGTGGGAATAGCGTTTGCAAGCAATTTTCATGTCCTTTGCCATTTAGTCTTCTTTGTTACCCAAGATGTGGCGTACATGTTCGAGGGAAAGTGCCGGCTGCAGATGCAGTATCGATCACCCCTATTGTCCTCAAAGACTTGTTGGACTCTACTTTCAAGCTCTTCCGGTGGATATCCGCAATGTCTGACCCATTCTCTTATTCGATCAACAGTTTTAGGGAATACATGCATTGTAGTGCCTTCAGATTTAGCATGGGTCTTAAAAAGGGCAACCGCTAATCGAACAGGCAGGCATTGTTGAAAATTCTGAAAAGTAAATATCAACATTATTTTAAATTCTTGATGAATAAAAATGTGATAAAAAAGTAAATGAACCATACAATGTTCAATGCAAGGTTTGTTTTGGTCCCCTGAACTATACCAGTTCATCATTGGTAGTTGCATAACTTTCAGAAATTAATAAATGATGTGACTAAACTCTGAACATGTGACTCGTCCCTTGGATGTACTGTCTTGCACGAGAAGGAAACATGCTTACATTATAGACAGGACCCGCGAAGGATGCAATTCGATGACAATTGACACAGAATAAAATAAATAGATCGATTAATAGCATAACAATTGAAACTCAGATCAATAGCAGTGAGCCAAATGAACATAGCACTATTGAGTACTCTACTCACAAATAGATAGAAATTTAAAAATGACCGAAATATGACTGTGATACATGGCCTTACCTTGACCAACAAACAGTTAGATTCACCAAGCCCAGTAGATTGAGGCAGGAGAACAGGTAGATGGCCACAGGTAGCACACTGACGAGTTTGCTCGAAGCGGTCACAGAAGTTCACAGATGGCACGACGACGAGCTTATTAGCATCGATCTCAGTGGTTCTCAGGTAGCACGTTCAGGAGTTGACTTGCAAAGCACAAAGATGTTCTCATGAGACATATCAAGTGGTTTATAAAATTTTAGAAACAGGGGTGTGTTTGTGAATGAATGACGTGTATATGTTGTGGTATTATGTGGATTGCAGGGGGGCGTCCAGCATCAGGGGAGGCCTGCCTGGAGACATGGGGTCTGAGGAGGCCATCTGAGCGATGGCCCCTGGGCGTGGGATATCATTTGAAGTGTACATGCTGTTTGGCACCTTGGCCATTTGCGCCCCTGACAGCCCCCCATGGCAGCGCGCATTCACTGGCGCGAACCGCCTTTGATAGAGGGGGGGTGGGATGGATGGGCCTGGGGCATGCAGATAAGGCACAGGAAGACTGCTGAATGGAGACACACTTATGTGGATTGCAGGGGGTGGCCAGTGTGAGGAACATCCTGGCCGGAGACACGGGGTCTGAAGGTGGACATGGGAACAATCACCCATGAAAGATAGACAGCTTTGAAGTGTACATGGTGTTTAGCACCTTGGCCGTTATCGCCCCTGACAGCACACCATGGCAGCGCTCATCCCCGGGTGCGAACTGCCTTTGAAAGGGGGGGTGGATGGGCCGTTGGGCGTGCAGGCAAGGCACAGGAAGACTTTTGAATGGAGACACACTTGATTCATTTAAAAAATCGAAACGACCGTTGTTAAAATATATGTGGTGTTTTATTTTGTTTCTTATTTTGATGTCACAAAAATACAAAACTTTACACATTGTACAGGTCAGGTTGCAGCACAGTGAGGGAAAATCCCCTGTACTGACCGCTGTCACTGGGGAAAGTTGTCTTATGGCAGCAACGGCACAGGCGGGTATTACTCTTCGAATGCGGTGTCCAAGCCTCCCGTGAAGCCACCATGTAAAGGAACGATAGGCCACCAGCCTGTGCCACTTGTGAAAAAGAATGATACAAACTGTTTTTAAATGACCAAGATAAGTTTATTAAACCTTTGTTGTCAATGACAATTCTTGTAACTAATGGCATTCTGCTCGGACAAATGCTATCTAGACACTGCACACTATTGAACGACTTTCATGCGTTACAATTAAATGTAGATGTAATTTTGAATATAGGAGACGACCATGAAATAGTAGCGGCATCACAACCAGAGTATACTTACTCGTTACTTGGATTACGAGGACGAACAGTTGCGCGAAGTTCGTGCATAAGCACCATCATTATTCTCAACACGGACCATGTAAGGCAGGCTGCCCTGAAGTCTGGCAGCTCGGTGATGCATTGCGGCCGTGGCTTGCCTTCCGAAATGTAGGCCACGCATCCCGAGTTTTCACAGCAGCAGCAGTTCTCGTCCTCGGTTGGCATTAGCTCGCACCGATTGCTTGTGCACCAGGTGGAAACACCGTCCATGCGACTAGGTCCAGTGTCTTCATCCGTTGATTCGTCCTGCCAACTGCCTTCCGAAGCCCCATCGTTTTCGCATGTTTCCCTTTCCAGTAGTTCCTCCTCGGTATACTTGGGCTCGTACATGTAGGGCATTATTGTAGCCATTGTGTGGTAAACAAACTAAAATAATTTAAAGCGATGGTACAGGTGTTCACACGGGCTACAAACGGCGAAGGTAGCTGACCAGAGCACAGAAACGAGTCACAGAATACTCAAAGTAAAACAGAGAGAGGAATGGAATTGAAAATCTGCTGCTGTGTGTTGTCAAATGGTCTGTTTATACTTATTGAGTAAAGAGGCGTCCTACCATTTCCATGGCGACACGTCATTAGCTGAAGCGCAGCCAATGTTGACACGAGACGTGCTTTGGCGTTGTGAAATGGGCGGTACGCGTCTGCTGATGACAGGCTCAGGGGTGGGGGATATGATTTAGTGCCGCAAAAGCAGGTCACCCAGGGCGATGGGGCAAGTGATAGGATTATCACAAAATGGCTGCGCCCTGCTGTCTGTTTTTGCGTGCGTTTAATGGACGAAAACTCGGGTAAGGTCCATAGGAAATTTTTCTAATATCGACCGACTTAGGTTTAAAAACACATGGCCGACCCATACGGACAATACAAATTTCTGACCGAACCATTCCGTTAAAGGACTGTCCTGGCTCACTCATGATAGACAGTAATTAAACATAGGCCATTCTCAGGTCATTTTCTGTGAGGGGTTAGAAGCTACGAGTACATGTGAGAAAACGTTTGAATAGAACAAAAAACAACTGTAACAAGAGGTTTATTTCTTATTACCGTGGCAGAATGAGGGGACTCAGGATAGTCAAATGCTTGTTGAGTTATTTGAGGATTATAAATTGCCCATATGAGGTTGGAAGACTTCCCTGCAGAATTTCAAACTTTTTCTGAACATTTTGGGAGTCCCAGACACCTTCCCATCAAGAGCCTGTACTTTTCCTGCGAGCCTTTTAGTAGAGGGCAGATTCTGTTCCAGGACAGGCAGGCACATCTCTTCATTATGTCACCAGGCACACTGGCACCCCTCTGCTCCTTGACATTGAAGCATGGTACTACTTGCCTGCTGTAATACCAAAGCGCCTGCAAGCCTGTGACGCAGAGATTGGTGCATGTCATGCATGTTTCTTCTAATTGTGAGGACCAAGAAGGGATTGCCAGCTTGGATTGAGAAAGTCCTGGGTGGGCTGTGATGCAGAGTTGGCCGAGCCTCTGCAGTGTTTTCCAAATGTGAGTTATCCAAAGAATAGTGCTAGAACTGGGCCGGAATATGCTTTGGTTGTGAGCAGATTGTGCCATGTGGTGGAAAATCCTCAACAGAGAAAGAAAGATGGAGAACACAACATCTATTATTCTGTAACAACTTGCAATTTTATGCATTGTCTCATCCATCTCATCGGATGTACATTTTGTTCACTTATTGTCACTACAATCACAATCACCACTGCAATGCAATCAACATGCCTAAACATGCCTCATGCATCACAATGGCATACCTATATTCAAATGTCACACTGTCACCAACACCCACACCCTGAACACTTTTCAACTCCATCCAAATCACATCGCTTCCCCCCACTCAGGTGTTTGCTTATTAATACAAATGTACACTTTGCCTTGTATTCACACCAAAACCTTGAACATGACCCATGTTGGCTTGAAACATGTGTTGGCTTAAGTGTGTAAATAAATCACCCTAAACATGAAGTGACAAGCTTTCTCATTGATTCTTAAGTGTCCAATTTAAATTCCACAGTCAACAATAGGATCTCTGAGCCAGCACCTGGGTGACTCTGTTCTTACCCAAACCCACTCTAAACCTTGCCAAGACGCAAGAGCACGTCTTTTAAGAACCCCTCACTGGCATCAGGATCTACTAACTTATTAAAATGATCAGCACAGTGATCTGTGCATTCTAGTGCTTAACCCAAGTCGTAATATCTACAGGTGGTTGCATTAGCCTTGATTTCCAATCGCACTTCTGGTCAAGCCTTAAGCCACAAATTCAGAGTCTATTCATATCAGACCTCAAGAAAGCAGCTGATTCTTAATATCACCACCAAGTCCTCCTGATTGAGTTTCATTGAAAATGTGGGTATTCAAAATATTGGTCAAAATATTACACTGGTTTTGGATGCTCTTATACATGTGTTTGACATAATATAGACTAACTTAAAATACTCCTAACACATATGCTTTACTGCAGGCAGGCATACACATCTCAGGAACCGTCTTTTATTCTGAGCACAGAGACACCTTGGAATGTGGGGCATCTGCTTAATTCTCCAGGTCCCCTGCTTTACCCACAGACTCCAGAATGTGCAGATCTTTCAATATTTCCATATAAGACACCAGTTCCTTCGATCCACACCAGCCTTTCTCTCTCCCTAAAGCTCATGTGTAAAATAATAATGCTCTCATTCATCAGGTATACCAAGTGTCGCGTTGACGCTGCCGCGCCCCTTTACAGTTACGTACCCAAGACGCGCTCCCCCAGGCCGCCGAGCTCCAGGTAGGCGTTCTGAAAAGCTTCCTTTGTCTCCTCGTCCAAGGGCTGCTCCTGGCCCTGCAGGATGATGGTGGAGCAGCAGTCCAGGATCCTCTCGGGGGCGCCCTTCATCACCAGCAAGTACCGGTTATCCTCAGGGTCTTCCGTCTCGTGAATGGAGAGCTGAAAGAAGGGGACGCAGCACGATTAGAGGGCAATGAGAAAGCACGCCAAACCCACAGTAACGAAACACATGTTTGCAAAAGCTAACTGGGTAAAGTGGCAAAGGGCAAGTGCTCACTGTGCATTCAAGAGAGCTATTAAGCAATTCATTTAATTAAACCAGGAAAGGTCTCTTATAATTAATTGGTACCTATTTATAAAACTGCAGACCTGTTGCCAGGAAGCCTACCAGCCCCAGGTCCCACTGCACTCTCCGCTGCTTGGGCAGTGGTGCAATGTGTGAGATTAAAACTTTCCAGGAGACTCACTGGCAGATTGCCTAGAGTGCAGACCCAGGCAACAATGCTGCCTTTCAACCTGCTAAATGAGACCATGTTGAGTTTAAAGCCACCTAAAGTTGTTTCACCTGCTCATGGTGGTCTCTAGGATCAGGAATAAAGCCCTTGACATCCTGCACCAGGTATTCTGAACCACAGTTCTAGGTTATCTGCAGAAAGAGATCGGCCACTGCACCCTGACCGGTTGCCCAGAGTCCTGCAGATTGCAAAACCATCTGCCAGAAAAAGTTCAAGGAGCAAAGAGATGGGGCCAGGGCCCTAGAGGGGCCCAAACACCTGGACTCGCCTGAATCCACCACTTAGAAACCAACCAAGCTCACTACTATTTGTAGATTCTCTGTACATGATCACTGCCTCAGACTATCACATTCAATATGGCCGGGGAAGCATATCTATTTGATATACAATATGCTTATCATTGACCTTTGCAAACAAACCTTTTCATGTCTATGTGCACTTGCCAATCTCCTATGCTTACAACTTCCGGGTCATATTGTTTTCTCCTATTTGCAAAACACATTTGACTTTTTGGGTGCATTGTTTCTCGCATACGAAGAATTCAAGAAAAGAAAATATATTTTAAAAAAAGAAAGATACTGAAAGCAGGTCTATTCAAGGATGTGTTTGACGGGATGAAGACAGGTAGACATATATGGTGAACGAGGAGAGCCGACCTCTCCGGACTTTGACCACAAGCAACACACCCCTGCCACTTACCCCTCACAGAGCCCTTCCTCGATCTCACTGGACTGCCTGCAGTAGCCACATCCATGTTGGACACTGCAAAGAACCAGGCAATTGAAGCCCAAAACAGTTGGCCACACAAGACCCATTCACTTCAGTGTCTTGAATGTTCAGTGTAATCCCTGATCCACTTGCAACCTTGCTCCACAGTTTAAATATATTGTTGTATTCATTAAACAGCGTAAAAAGCCACATGGTGGCATTACTGGAGCCATATATAGAAATACTGATTTAATAAATAAGAAATAATTCATACATTCCAGAATGGGACTACCTCCCCACCCACAGGGATCTTATAACTTTCTGAACTTCTGCAAGCAAGGACAGTCGCTGGCGATTTAATGTTGAGGCCGTAATCAAGTATAGGTGACCTGCTCAGTGGTTCACATTTCTGCAATCTTTAAAAAGTTAGCCATTAAAGGTTTAGCCAAGAGTATTCTTTCATTGCATACGTTTTGTGTACATTGGGAACATCCATGTAATTGTGTCCTTCACTAGCTCCAACCAAACCTTGTCTATAAAGCACGAAAGAAACTTACAGGACAACTTACAGGCAAGTGATGGACAGAACTAAAAATTAGATGAAGAATTTGCAGACAGCTGACCTGAGGAAAGGATGGCAATCTCAGAGGCATACTTCTACATGTATGTTAAGAAAGCAGGGTGCCCAGTGGGTTCAACCTCACGGTGGCCTAATTCACAGTAGAAATATCAGCCAGACAAACGGAAGACTGATGGAGGACGAGGTCACATTGCATCCCCTGCCGCTGCAGAGAAGGCCCATCGAGTTCACAAGACACAATGGCACCTTAGATCTTTTGCTGTTTACCACACCTGTGGAAGCAAGGATCCTACCTTGCTAACTAGCAAGCACTCCTGCGCTGAATCAAACCCTTCATCCCCACCTAAGACTTCAGATCCAAGCCCTGGTTCCCTTCCACCTGGCGGGTGGCAATGCCTTTCAGGCAGGTGTCACAACTGCTACTTTGGCCCCCCTGAAAGCTATCCAACATGCCTCAACATGCTTCATTGTAGGACCGAAGGAATGCAACTGCAATCAAGGACCTACACTGGTTGCCCCTACAAGCTCACATCATCTTCAAGACCGCTGGCATCAGCTACAAAGCTCTAACGCCCAAGATGGCATCATACTCAGCTGCAATGATTACCATCTCTGTGCAACACCAGGAGCCAAGCCATGGTATCGCCAGACTGGAATCCAAGAAGTGCAAGAAGGAGAATGCCAGAAATCAAGCATCCTCCCACTGTGCTCACACGTTCTGGAACAACCTTCCTGCTCACATGCGGCTGGTCCCGCTCTGCCTGCAATTTAGGAAAGATTTGAAGACCATGCTGTTCAAGGAACACTTCACAGACCGCTCACTTTCTTGTACAGTGCTCCATTGATTTTTACCTAGGTATAGGTTATATAAATCACCTATGTACATACATACATACAAGGACCAACATATTTTGGTAGAGGTGTGCCAAAATATAAATTCTGATCCATGGGAAATAATATTGCCAAATACCAGATTGGCCTTTCCCTCATGTTTAGATCATTTCAGCAAAATTAATTGTGTTTATTCCCAGTTTATGTTATGTTATGTCACTGGGATTTATACCATGGCCATTTTTATCATCTCCAGCTGCTCTGGCGGATCTGAAAAAGGCAGGGATGTTAGGTTAGTGGGGGGGACGGGAAAAAGCACAACGCTTTGTCGTTGTGTTGCTGTGTGCAGATCATAAACTGATGAACAAGGCAAAGTTAAGAATGCCAGATTGCAGCCCATGCTGGAGATCAGCAATACATTCTGCAAGGTGCACTAAACACCATATGCATCTTGTATGAAAGCTAGCTCCTGAGCCTGCGGTGCGGATGAATGGTTCGCCATCGGCATCCGAGCTCGTGAATTCACAAACATCTCTCTCCCGAAGACCTCTTGGATGGGCTATGACCAGACCTTTACAAAGAGAATCACTGCCAGCTGATACTTTTATATACCATTTATTTGTATCTGGTGAGTGTCACAGACTGAATTTGAAGATTGGTCCTACTGTTCTAGCAAGTAGGGATGGAACTATGACCACAAACAATGCTATCGTGGGCTTGTGTAATTTGCAATGGTAACCTTTGCATCTGGCCTTGTTGCCATTTTTGTTGCAGCTGGTGTCAGGTTAGCTGGATGGTCTGTGGAATACAAACACGTCTAGATATTTTAGAATCACTGAATCAGACACTTTACTCCTACTATATTATTTAACTATTCAATTAATACCCTCTTCTGCTTTTCAATTCACATGCATTCCCCCAAGGAAAAATAAAAAACACAGATATCTATTGAAGTTACTGGGTGGAGTGACCACCATTTTTTTTAAATTAGGGGTTCATTTGGCTTTTGGACTTTGCATTGACTATTGGGGCAGATTGAATTTGCCAATAAAGACTAATACTTCTCTTTCTCTCCTAAATCAAATCTTTGCCCAGTTATGCGCATCTGAAATGTATACTGTACAGGACGAGTGGTACTAGGAGTGTCCTTTTAGGCCATTATGCTTGTACAGTCCCCTAGACGAGTGACCGAAACTGCGACCTCTCTAAGGACTTGCTAGATATATTTATCATAGGGGGTCATTAAATGTTCCCCGGGCTGGAAAGAACGCCAGAAAAAATGCCGGTAATTCAGGCACCAGCACTTTTTCTGGACCGTGGAAACACAGGTTTGCCGGTTGGGGCAGTGATCCACCGGCATGCCTGACCTTCAGGCCCCTTCCGGTAAAAAAAAGCCAGAATCACTGGCATCAGTACTACCGGTACCGCTGATTCCAGCAATCCCATCCGATGGAGTCCTATGGCACTCCATGAAATGGGAACCTACCAGCATCTCTGCCTCCCATAATATTGGGTGGTGGAAAAAGTCAGACAGTTTTGCCAGTATCCTGCCAGAATAACCGGTGGATACCGGCAAACCTGTAATGAGGGCCGTAGACTTAAAAGCGCACAAGAGCCTTTAAGCAACTCTTGTTGTCCACACTTCATTACCTCCGTCTCTTCCCAGTGCTGAAAGAATTTGCCAGTCAAGAAACGGAACTCCCTGGTTCCATCCTTTCTGTGCCGGGGCTGGTATAGATCATTGAAATAGTCTATTCATAGCTGTGATCCACCACTGCTGGTATGCTTAACATGGAAGCTGGGACTGGTCTAGAGCGACAATGCTTGAACACGGCCGCGTGTTTTGGGAAATGGCTTCCTTTGGTCCACCATGTGAAGTAGAAGGTAGATATTATGCCTTTTAAAGCCTTGAAGCTGCTAGGCCAGTCTATCTGCAGATGTGATTGGAGGGTAACAATACATAACCTGAGGTTCTCTGAGGCAGGGTGCCTGACTGTCCTGACTGATGCTTGGGGGTTTCACGCCCTCTAGTGCTGATCCAGTAGTGTGACACCCCTGGCCCCTCCACCCATCTCAACGCTGCTTATATTCCGTTTCAATTTTACTCAGTATTTGGTTACACCTTAGGTGTTGTTCTTATCACTTCAATAGATTTTAATTCAATTCAGAAATGGATTGGATGTTAAACTTTAACATTAACCTGTTTCTTGTTTTTTTTAAATGGGAGCACGGGGCATCCCCGCAACTCATCCCCATTCATAATGTCACCATATATGACGTCGCCAACGGTTTTTGCCGGCCACATTATGTATGGGGACATTATCATCTGATACCCAATGTGGGTCGTTTTGCTGCTGTTTGATGTATAATTAGTTCTCTCCTTTTTCTAACTCCACATTCACCTCACACTGCGCTCCTGTCGCTTTTCCAAAGATCAACCTGCTTGTGAAGTCCCCCAAATCCCTCAAAGCAATTGAAGTGATGCTGTTCCCCTGCCTGCCCCTCTTTTATTCCATCCTCTCTTATGGGTTCTTGCTTCAGAACCCAACTGTCCGTCTTTAGCCCGTTGCTGATGGACACACTCCCTTCTCTTAAACTCTCTCCCTTCTCCTAAACACGCCCCATGTCCTGCCGTGCCTTCACATCGTCCCCTCTGCTGTCCTGGCTTCTTTCTTTGGTACACGCTTCCTTACAATGCACCGACTCCTGCTCCCACTGCCGTGCCGCTGCTTTATCCAGCGCCAGACCTCAGTGCCCCTTCACCTGCCGGCCTCTCATACTTCAGAGTCCCTCTTCCATGCCCATGATTACAGTTGTGGGACGCAACAGCTTCCATTACATAAGTATGGAAGTTAATGGTTAGGTTAAAAAAAAAGGTAGGGCTCTCCTACCTTCCGGTTTTGAAATCTAAGATGATTACGAATGACAATGTAGCAAGTGGATTTGTAAAATTGCCAAACAGAGTGTAGGGAGGAGCTCCACAAGACAGTCAAGTAAATAAAAACACCATCAACATAATTAAAAGCACTTCTCGGTCTCTACAACTGGAGGGCATCGTTTAAACACTGTGAAATCCGTGGACGTTTTTTGACTTCCTATTTTGTGGCATTTCTGTCTTCAAGAACTTCCAAAAAGAGCTTAACTAAAACATTAGTGAGGCTATTTAAAATAACCTCAAGCAAGGAATTATTAGGAAGGCCATGTTTTTAAATTGCATAACTTTGGTATATCTTGATGTTGGTTTATTGGGATTGGGTTAGGTTCCTCGTTTTTATATTTATTGATTAGGAATGTTTTTAACTGTGTATTGTGTGGTGGCTTAATATTTGTATTGTGTGCTGGCTTAATATTTGTATTGTGTGCTGGCTTAATATTTGCTAATGGAGGAATCCGAACAAACTTTGAGATGATGATGACACTGTACCCCATCCGCTCGAAATGCTCTGCACTTTACTGCTCAAAATGCTCCTTACCATGCATGATCCCCCTTCTGCACCAGCTTTCCCCCTCCAGCAATAATGTACCTGTCATGCAGAAGACCCTCATTCTTCCTCCCTCGCTAGTATTTCTGTAGAACAACCCCCCGCCCCCTTTAAGCACCTGCACCTTTCTCTTCTCCTGTCCACCCTCCTTAGGGTAAATCATTATAGCTCCCGTCCCATCTTGGAATACTTGATCTGTTCTCTAGCATGTGTTGCACCGATATAGCAACAATCTCCCTCCAGTACCTTCTCCACGACCAGACCTTTACTCTAGCATCGACATCCATATCTAGTACCATCACTTCTCCCAAACACATTTCCACTTTCTCTAGAAGCCCATCCATCTCTGTCACACACCCCTCTCAAGCACATAGTCCCCTTATCTTGCGCCCAGAGCGCCACACCTGCAGTCCTCTTATCTATCACTCACCATTCCTCAAGTACTTATTTCCGCTGCATAGCACGCCATCTTCTGGGTACATGCCCACTCTTCTTTACATCACCAACCACATGTTTTAGTACCAGTCCACTTCTTTAGAGCCCACACCTTTCAATCAACTTCCCTAGCACCCATCCCCTTTTCTAGTTCTCACATGCTTTTTCATATCGGACACCATATTCTTGTACCTGCTGCGTCCTGATACCCTTGGGTCTAGCGCGCTTTACATATAATAAACAAACAAACAAACAAAAAAACAAACCATTCTCTAGCACCCATCCTCATTCAGGGCATTGGCCAATTTGACCAAATTTTTTTTACCATATAGCCCATTTGACCGAATTTAGGCTGTACGAAATGATTGTACAACCAAAAATTTGGTCAAATCGGCCATGCGGTTCTCTTATAGCGAACAGGGGGAAGAGGGGTTGCAGGGTTGTCCCCCTCTCCTAGGACATTGGAAGCAGGGGACTTAAAACAAAAAGCAGAGTAAGGGACACTGCGGCATCAGTTCTGATCCGCGTTGCAGGGACGGAACTGACGCCGCAGGGTCAGATATAAAACGGACAATGAAAGGAAAGTGGGGGGGAGGGAGGTGAGGACGTATTGCGGGTAGAGGGGTATGGATTGGTATGATTTTGCCCGCAGCAAAATTGGGTTCGCAGGGAAATTGACTACCGTCACTTCTGCTGCAAACAATGATGCCGCAGTCAAATCATACCAATTTACATGTAACCTCTGATGTTGCAAACAAGTGGCTGGTGTCTATCATATGCCCTACCTGTCACCTCCTTCAAATACCTCTTTCTCTGGTAGTCATACTTATTTTGTAAGTACTCAGGCTCCTCAAGCACTCACTCTCCTTAGTTTCAGGTTATTGACGGTCGCAAAAAAGTGCTGGGAGATTAAGAGACCTAATAAATCGCTTGATAACAGACGTTAATATTAATGTATGAACTGTCGGCTCAGACTGCATAACAGTCCTGGTCAGAAGCTTCATGAGAAATTGGCTTAGCCTTAGGCAGCATATTTCATATCAGAAAACCATCTTATTACAAAAAAGAAAATAGAATGGAGTCATGCACAGAGAGAGGTAGGATGGATAGGAGACGGCAGAAGTAGGAAAAGGAAAAGATAGAGATAGAAGAAAAGAACCAGAGAAAAAGAGGGTGAATCAAAAAGAGAAAAGGAGAGATAAAGTCAGTAAATATGTTAGGAAAGAAAGTGGGAGTGAAAAGTAAGCATACAATAAAAAAGGAAAATAAGAAAAACAAGCACACTGGAAAAAGAAAATGTCAAGAAAGCTGAAAAGATAGCAATGGAAAGAAAGAGCAACAGTGAGACTGAAAGTGTGAGCTGAAGGAGGGGAGTATTAAGGCTCAACTACAACAAGGGTGATTAAGTGTTAAGAGGAAGCATAACAAAGAAGGAGATTGAGTGTGAGTGTCCTCCTTTGCCCTTTCAAGAACGAGCAATTGAGTTCGTCTTCTCACCTGATACTTGTTTGTAGAGTTGAAGGGAATTTCTGCCACTTTTTTGTACTTTTCTCGCATCTGTTTCACGGACCCACAAGACAGCTCTATGCACTTCAAAAGGGCGGATTCCGAGGCATCCCCAGCCACGTCGCGCTGTGGGTATCAGGTCAAAAGTATAGATTAAAAAAAAAGCGTCCCATCAATTCAAGACAAGAACCCCTTCAATGGATTCTTCCATACTGAGGTAATACGAGGTGTGCATGAACATGTAGATGGGTTGGGATGGTCACAGGTGAAGACAATTGAAAAGACGTGATCAGCCAAGGGCAAGGTCCACTTTCCTGAACATGAGAACCACTTACAATTCAACAAGCAATGCGATAGCCCACTGAGGACGCCACCAGCACCCTCACTTCATAGCAATACAAAAGCTCAAAATGAGCAAAGCCTCCATTCAACCCAGGGCAAGCTTCCCTCAGGTGAAAAGAAAGCAAGAGTTACGCACAACTGAACTTGCGAAGAGTAACCTCCCAAACTCACGGCAGATCATATGGCAAAAACACTCAACCTGACATCATTTTCTCAGAGATCAAAGGATGGCAAGACTCACTCATGACTCCACTCAAGGTGAGAGAGACTGATTGTGACCAGATAAGGAGAACCTTCAATTCAGGTTAAGACTAATATTTGACTCAATTCAAGGGAAGAGTCTTTAAAATGAGGCTAAGACATGGGACATTATCCATTCAAATCAAGATCAGACCTTGCACAGCAGACTTTACAAGGCCCACCTGAATTTCAAGGTAAAAGGATACCTTCACTAAACTCAACATCAGAAATAATCCCCTCTATTTGAGGCAATGTAAGATTAAGATAAGATCAATTATAACCTTAAAGGTGTGCCTACACTCAGCTAATGACCGTACACAAAGTAGCATCTCAAAGCAGCTCAAAAGATCATCTCTGCTCAAGACAACACATTGGGCCTCATTACGAGTTTGGAGGCAGCCATGCCCTTAATAAGGGTCCGGGTCCGTGGTCCCTGAATGGGGAAATACCATGCCATTCCAACTATGGAGGGCCTGGTATTTCCCCATTCAGGGAACACGGACCATCCCCATTCTCATTTGAGCCCCTATAGGGCTCAATGGAAATAGAGAGCATGCTAACAACAGGCCCGTTAATGACAGGCCCGTTGTTAGCATGCTGGGCCCCTCACGGGACCCGCAAAGGACGTCTGTTGTGACCAGACGTCCAGAGCGGGTCCCGCGAGGGGACCTCGTAATGAGGTGGTACGGGGTTAACAGCGCCGGCTCCTTTACCGGTGCGGTTAACCCCTTACCGCCTCACTTGTAATGAGGCCCATTTTCTTAATGCAAGACAGTAATGTAACATAAACACTATATCACAAAACATCATCTTAACTCAAGATCTGAAAACACAACCCTATCCGTAATCAATACAAGTCATGATCTTGTCTCTGACGAAGTCAAGACAAACCCTTTAACAACCACTATTGTCCCACTTTAAGACAAGGCACCTTATCCATCGTAGACATGTATGCCTTTTCCACATTACACAGGACTTCCAATTAACTCAAGATGAGAATTTGTTGTTTTTCTTTAACAAAAGCAAAGACTTCTTCTCAGTCGAAGATGAGAGTCAGTGGCATGTGAGGGGAACTCTTGGTAGGTATGCTATAAGGAGGAAGGAGGGGGTGATTGAGTTTGGCTTTTCCATCCCGGCAGCTCTTTCTTAATCACACAACACTAATCTCAGCGGAGATTAATTAGATGGAGATTAGGCCTTTTCTTCTAATCTGATACATCAGAGGTTTACGGGATGTAGACCACCAATCCAGGCCCACCAGAATCAGTGCAGAATGTCTCTCGTCTTTTGGCCACCATGTGGCAGATGCTAAACTCTCACCAAGCTGAAATGGAGGCCTGTTGTCATGAGAGTCACAGCTCTCTGGGAGGGGTTGCTGCAGAGTTGTTGTAAGGGCTTCTCATGACAAGATGCCGTTGGGCGACACAAATGACCACAAATGTGCTACTTTAGCTCAATATGTCCTCTTCTGTGCAGTGTTGCCCGGGTGCTCATGGGAGAATGTGTCAGTGCGTACATGTATGCTGGAGACTACGAGCAGTGTGCGTTAGCAGATCCCTATGCTCAGATGTAAGCGAATTTGAGTGATATTAGGTCCACGGTTTGGCACGCGACACTTGAGAGGGCGGATGTTATAAGTGTAGTTGATCGCTGGTTAGTAGGGGCCGGGGTCAGGAAATAAGCCAAAATGCCACTAAACGTTTTGCTGAGTGTTATCCAAGAGTTGTCTCTACATATTCTTGTGGCATGTGCTATTGGCAAAGGAGGATAACATTGCTTATGTAGAGGAGTGCAGAGTTGGCAGATAACACTGCTGATTGACGGGTGGTCAGGCACACTTGCATTCTAAAAACACATGCAAGGTAAAAGGTTGCAGTTTCCAGATGATGAACTGATGGACTTTGAAGGAAGAACCAGGGTGGACCAAAAGGTCAGGAAAGCCTACACAAGGAGAACTCTCACTTTAGCACAAACCATCATGCTGGCATGGCATTTAATCTTGAGATAGAAGTGTTTTTTGCGTCAGTCAGCTGATTGATGCAACCTTTGGCTCAACTGGCCTGGCTCATAACATCTAGACATGATCTCACTGCTTTGGGAATCTAGCATAGCACATTTTTGGCCACCTCAATGTGAGTCATTGGGACTATTTCTGGGGCTGATTTGGAGATCTGTTGGCCTTCTGTGCTGTACGCGCTGCATATGGAAGGGTTACCTGCATCCTCTGAATAGTTACTTGTTTAATCTCTATGGGTGATCAGGTTGTTTTATAATGACATAGTGGCCTTCTTTTTGCTACTTACGGCTTTGTATTTTTTTGTATTTTTGTATTTTATTTATTTGTAGAGCGCTCCCGGCCCTGGGGCAGCTAGGCGGATATCTTACAGCTATTAAAGCTCTAAAGGCAGTATAGTTACACAAGATTATTCAGTTCCACATTAAATAGGTTACAACAATAGTAGGCAGTACACAGTATTGAGTGCAAACAAATACCAAAGGGCGTAACCGCAGCCGCGGCCTGCTAGTGAAAGCCGTAAGGAGACTGGCAGTCAAGTTCATGCAGCCAGAGTGTGGATTTTCTTTTGAAGATATGGAAGGAAGGTTCGGATCTAATGGGCATCAGAAGCGTATTCCAGAGCTTAGCCGCCTGGACAGGTAAGCTAGAACCCCCTGAATTCTGCAGCTTGAATCTGGGAATGGCCATAGTGTGGGCTTGGGCCGATCTTAGGGGCCTTGAAGAAGTGTGTGACAGGAGTCTGTTGGAAAGGTATACTGGGGCGAGGTTGGCTCTGGCTTTGTGTGTTAAGGCTAGGGTTTTGAGGGCAATTCTGTGTTTGACAGGTAGCCAGTTAAGGTTGTGTCTTGTGTTGGATATGTGTGCCTTCTTCGGGATGTTAAGGGCCACCCTCGTAGCGTTATTCTGTGTCACTTGTAGTTTGTTCATGTTACTAAGGCTAGTCCCTAGAAAGAGCGAGTTACAATAATCGATTTTGGACATAACTAACGTTCTGGCCAGGGTAATGCAGTTAGGTGTCGTAAGGAAAGGCCTGCAAGCAGTTATTAGCTTGCAAGTGTAGGCAGATGCTGCAACCACAGCGTTGGTTTGTCTGTTGAAGGATAAGTTGTCGTCTAGGTAAATACAGAGACTTTTAGTGTTATTGGAGGCTGTGATGGTGTTGCCATCAATAATGAAGGATTTGAATGATGGGTCTAGTTTGTTCAGTCTAGAGCGGGAGCCAAGTATTAGTATCTCAGTTTTCTCATCATTTAAACGGAGTCCATGGTGTGCCATCCAGGCTTGGATTACTGAGTAGATTCCGTTAAGGACCTTAGTGTCTTCATAGTGGTTTCCTGAGATTGGGATCAGTATCTGGGTGTTATCGGCGTAGTTAGTATACGAGACACCCATGTAATCAAGAATATCGAATAGAGGCTTAGTAAAGACATTATAGAGCGTAGAGGAGACGCATGATCCTTGAGGGACCCCACAGAGTACAGGAGACGGTTCAGCAAGGAAAGACCCTTTCTTCACCGATCCTTGCACCATCGTGGTTAGCACTGTGAGTGGGCTGAGCTCCACCTTTAGCACTACAACTGAATAGCTGAGGTTCTGAATGATTCCTGATTATTGCCACCTGTGGAAGCCAGCATGCCATAAACAATGACTTCAATGCCATGGGTAGAGCTATTATAGGATACCCTCCTGTACCTCTGCCCAGTGACACTATCATGAAGTCAGGCCACAATCTGAAAACCCCCAAAACGTAAAAGTATCTCCGACACAGACTATTGTTGTCACTATGTTCTGTCCTGCTAACCACCGTTATATTCTCCTATCGGTGTACGTCCTCACCTTCAGTGTACAGTACCACGTGTACAACCTCTGCACATGCATTTCCTGTATTGCTGGCCTGATGCTTAATACATAACTTGAAAAATACTTAGAAAAGGAGAGACCTCAATATAGAGGCAAATATGTCCACTCCATATTTTGATCTAAATTATACAATTGCCGATATACCTTTGTAGCTCAGCTGAAAAGCGGATACTGCAGCCCTTACCCTCACACCTTAGGGCATATTGTAGACAAAAGAATTAAGCTATTCTGCTGGACCTATCACTTACCCAAGAAGAGTTTGCCTTACAGTTCCTTCTGCTGTCTCCTATGTCGTCTTCCCACTTTCTCTTCCTTCATCTCCAATTTTTCACCAGTCCTCTTGATTGAGCCTTGCCACCCCATTGTGATAAGTAAAACATGTTCTTTGCTTTTTGAAACATTTCTGAAGACCTCTGCCAAAAACCTCTTTGACAGTCCTGAACCCACCTGTGCCCTCTCACCTAGATGGACTAGGCTCACCACAGCCAAACTCTGCTATGTGTCTCGATACACTTGGGCACAAAACAGCAAAAGAGATGTAGTCAAAAGGGTGACATCAACTAGATCTGACTGTAACCATTTCGTCAATCTATCCAGGCCAAAGCTTGCAAGGAAGCTCTTTGACCTAGCATCAGACTATATCCTGTCTTCAAGAGATGGCTTCCAAGTGCCTTAAGGGTAGTGCCAATCAGGGAACCATTATGTAGAGGAAGTTAGGCCTGTGATTGATGTAGCTTCAAGACAAGCTTACTAATCAATGGTGAATTTCCAAGTGTTGACCCACCTTACTACAGAGTTGGCTTCAGCAACTTCCAGGGGATTTTCATAGTTGTATATAAAAGTGTTATCTCTAGACTCAAGCTGTAACTCCTCATTAGACAAGGTAGAGGTTTGGGGGTTCGTAAGAGAATCCTCGCCTTTGTATCTCATTCAATTCTGCTAGTATGTTCTTTAAAACATCAGACACCTTAACATGGTAAACATTCTCTATGGACAACCACAGGTCTTCTTAAGACTTATAACATTTGAGACAGACCCTTTCCAATGGGCATTGGTTTAAGGATTGTCAAATTGCTCTGTTTAATCCAACAGAGACCTTTTTTCCCTGAGGCACCTTGGACGGAAATGGCTGGGTGGAGCACTCACATCAGTAAACATCGGGGCCGACATAATGGACATCGCCGCACAGCGGAAAAGTTTACTGATGGACCTGGTGGATGCTACTAGTTATGTGATACCGTGACATAATTAGAGTCTTTCATTGACTTATTCTGTATCAATTCATATGACTAAATTACACAATGAAGTTAGGTATTGCTGGCAAGTACTGATAAAAGTCTATTTTAATTTTACTCTGTTGCGAGAGACCAGGACTGTTCGGGAGGACTGCTGGGAGGAAGATTCAATCTTCCTTTATGGAAGCAGGTTCAAGCAGGGGGTGTCAACTACAGACCATCAAGGGTTAGGAGGTAGATGGAGAGACAGTCAGTGATACCGTTATTTCGTACATATGCCCATTAAATGTTTCCATATAAAAAAATCTGGCTCTTTGACAAGCAATGTTAAGACTTCCAAATCTCTTCTGCAAATGTCTTTGTTCTGCCACATTGCTGCCTGGATTCACCAAGCCAATCTCTTGTATTCTTTTCCTGAAATGATAGTGCACAACTCAAGGAATGCATCTGTACGGCAAGTTGCATCAATTTTTAACACTAGTCAACTGCCAATTGTATCGGGGAATTGTATTTTCTATGTATGTAACATTGTAAATTTTCTAAGCAAAAGCGCCTAGATACCTTCGGGTTAGGTGAGCTCTATAAATAAACAAACAAATAAAACAATCTTTAATACCGGTGCAGAATGTAGTTGATCAAATCAGGCCCAAAACTTCCTTCAAACCATCCATCTATAAAAAAAAACCTGTGTTAAAATACAGTTATGTTGACCATCCCAGAACTCAACAATAAGTCAATGAGCATTGTGATAAACCAATGTATTTCACCAGATCAAACAACGCCATCTTTTTGGAAAAAATAATAGATCTCACATAATCGAGTTTCATTTTTGGTTTCACTAAACGATGATAGGGCATCTAGACCTTATTGTCCTGATCCACTTTAAAAAATGTGCTATTACAATTATGACATGCCTGTGCGGAGTCCACCTGCAGAACGCCAAGATTTGGTACTCTAATGAGTCCTAAAATAGGTCTCAGATAGCTTCTCATATAGCTTCATAAAGCAGGCACGGAAACACAAAATAGACATGATCTATCCTTTCTGTGCAATAGTTTGAGGAGCAATCACTGGATACAACTTCCCAAGATGAAGTGAAGGCTGCAAAGGTAATGTTCCTAAAGTGAACCTGAAGTAAAGTAAGCCTCAGAACCCACAACAGCATTATTAGCCAAGTACTCACTTGCCCACCCACTCCTTGCACAGATCTCCCATAGGTTCACAGGAGACCACTCATGAAAAGCAGCTCCTGCTACCCCCTCGGTGTAGAGCCAGTACTCGATGAAGGATTGTCCCATACCGGATCTAACTTGATCTTACTGGCCATATCCCTTAAACCTTACACACGGCGTAATGAGGATGCACCTGCTGAGATGACCACATAATACACAACCAAAGCAGGAGTACTCTAAATGTTAACTCAGTAGAATGGTTTTAGTGGAGCTTCAAAATTAATGCTCATGTGGTCCAATTCCACATATAGGGGGCTTTTCAGTGTACTGTTTGCACGCTGTAAAAAATAGAATTTTCTGTTATTTTCAAGCATGATAATTGCTATTGCCCAGATTTTGGCTTTTGCCCCATCAAGTCTGCAGCAATTGCCTGAGCCCAGTATACCTCAAGTGCCAGATGAATTTCCCACCCTCTGCACTGTTTCAAGAATTTAACAGTTGCCCCACCTCGTCTTCAGTGTACCAAGTCTCTTTACTCCACATGAGGGAGCAAGAGCCGCCTTTGCCAAAATGCACCATGAGGTGGTGAAAGAAGCTGACCGTCTCCATCTTGGTACCTTAGACCTCTTACCGACTGTAACTTTCAATTCATTTCCGCTGCTGCTCGGAAAAGTTAGATGACAGATCCCCTCAAGGATCACTTCTCCAGCCGGTGGTAGAAAACACTTCTTGTACCCACTGCAAAATGATATGGGGCATTCGCTGTCAGGTAGCAGAGCGAGCGCAAAAGGGGGCCTGAGGTTTAAGTGAGCCTACATTATGAAGATGGGGCCTTTTCAATATGGGCCCATGTGAGGAAAGAATGGAATAGTGTTGAAAATATGTGCTAAAATTGACAGCAACCTTTGTGGAAGATTCAAATCTAGATATGAAGAAGGTAAAAAAGCTATAGCAGGATTTGGAAAAATGTGAAGTGCAAGACATGGAAAAGTAGAGAGAAGCAGGAAATGCAGCCAGGTAAACCCTAGGAGAAAACCAGAAACTCTAGGAGCCAATTGCCTAGGAAAGCAAGAACCATTTTTGAATAGTCATAACCTAAAGTAGTGGGCCAGACATTGGGTCTTTGCTGTTTTAATAATGAAACTAATGTTAAGGTGGAAGAAAAGGTTAAACAGCTTAGTACTATGGAGATCTCAATGTTTCTGGAGAGAACCGCAACCTCAAATGGTATGAAATCTAAGGTGCCCAGGACTATAAATCACCCATACAACGTGGTAGTAGTACAATAAAAGAAAAGAGTGTTGCGTAGCGAGCGACAAGCGATTGTCTGCTCTGGTGGAGGGGATATAGTGGTCTGGAGAACATGAGGAGGCCGAGACAAACATATAAAAAATGGTACAAGTGTTATAGGAATCTGCAACTCCAAAATGAGGGTGAAAGAATGTTGCAGGCACTCTTGACCGAAAATATGTCACATTTTTGGACAATGATAAACAAAGTGCTAAAACCCCAGGACTCTCTGCTAAATAATCTGATTGCAGAGGGAGTTGGGGAGTCGCACTTCAAAAGTCTGTTTAGAGAATCTGATTTTCCTGTGACCCTTGAAATACCGGGTATATCATGGAATATGGACTTTAACGCTGAAGATATTCACGTTGTTATCAATAGGTCATCAAATTCTCATGCCCCTGGGGCCAATTGGCTTGAGTAATGCGTTCTTTAAAGACGCACCATCCGTATGAGCTAATATTCTTTTCTTTCTATTTAAATCTGTTCTAGAGCCAAAAACTATTCAGGAATCCTGGAGGCAGTCGATTGTGGTACCAATATTTAAGAAGGGAGATCGGACTGATCCGTCAAAATATCATCCTATCTCCCATCTGGATTGTGACAGAAGCATTTTTGCGGTATTGGTTTTGCATGATCTGGATCAATTGGCATCTTCAGTACAGTGAATTCAGACATTTCAGAGACTCTTTACCACACTGAATGGATTCATCCTGCGTTGTTTTCAGGAGGGAGCTTGGGGGTCCGATATATCGTGGGTGTTTGTGGCCAAAGTAGATTTTTCTCAGGCTTTTGACTCTGTAAATTGCTCTCTGCTGTGGTCAAAGCTTAGGTCCTGTAACTACCAGATTCCTTGTTGTATATTGTGGTCCATCTTCATGAGGGCAGTTCATTGTGGGTCACAGTGAGCAGACATGGCGTACTTACTCATAATTTTCATACATTCAGAGGCCTCGATCAGGGTTGCGTCCTCACGCCATACCTGTTCAATCTGTAACTGTCTGACTTGGGGGAACATCAGGAGAAACTTGCTTTTGCACCACCACGACTGAACACTTTGCATGTGATATGGCTATTGTATGCAGATGATGTTATACTTTTGGACCAAACCCAGATCGCAGAGGTGTTGCTAAATGGGGGGGGTGCTGAGGGGGCTATAGCCCTAGGCTTTTAGTTGTAGCTCATACAGCGGATAGAAGCTCAGATGCTACAACCAAAATGCTACCAAACCCTGTGTCCCGCCAGTCCCGACATTAGCTTAGCCCCTGATCTTTTCCAGACCTGGCAACACCCCTGCCAGATCAAATTGTAGAGGCTCTTGGATACAATGATACTGTATGAAATGAGAAATGAATTGGTTATTAATAGCTCAAAATTGGGTATGATAAGATTTAGCAAAAATCCCAGGAAACCCATGAGGTGACTGGGTTATGGTTGACAGGCTATTGTTCTGGTCCCGAATATCACTTTCTGGGCTTTACAATGGATGTTTTCTCGAGCCAAAGTCGAGTCTAATCAAGAATTCTGGAGAAAGTGGATCAGCTTGCATCTCAAATGAAAAATATCTTAGCCAATTTTTGTAGATTCTCACTTGAACCAATAATCAACTTTTACATGCTGAAGGTAATCCCAGCATTACTGTATGGGATAGAGATTGATTGCTTAGCTAGAATGGGAGATTTGGAGAGTGTGGAGTCTAGAATCTGGTTGAAAGTAGTGAGACTGCCAGATTGTCTCTGTATTGCAGCCCTTTATGTTGAGTTGGGCTTTGTGTCATTAGTCGGCTAACTCAAATGGAAGATCCTTACTTTCTATAAATTAGTGTTGAATGCCCAAAAATAATCTTTGTTTGTGGACCTTCGGTATGTTTTGAACATTAAATCTTATAAGCCGCTGATGCATTTTTGTGATTGTGCTAACACAATTTTATTGGACATGAATTACTCTACAGGGGACTTGATCGGGCTGTATTTCAGGATGACTGGATCAAGACAATTAGTAAGGTCAGGTCTTATAAATTATACCAGAGTTTATCGACATTGGATAAATCATTAGGAACCTGGCCACGGTACTTACTGAAATTCCCGAACGCGTAGTGGTGGAATCAATTCCTCTAATACAGGATTAATCGCCTGCTGACAGGAGAGGTATGCCATATTAGGTTCAATGTACAAATTAATGACTCGGGTTACTTCAATATATGCAAACAGGTGGCCAAGATCCAAAGGAGAGAGCACATATTAATACATTGCTTGCTTCTACCAGCTTATTATCTTTGGAAAATACACGCATAAAGGATTGCTTTTAAATACTGCTGAATTTTATGAGCAATTGTCAAATAGTGAAGTGACACCTCCTACAATTGTGGTTGTGAAATATTTAAGTCACGCAGGGTTTTTAAACTCAAATGATGAGAGGGTCTTGATTGAGTACATTTTATGTAGATATTTCTGACTAATTGAATTGTTTGCCAGATCACCAGGTTTTATTGTTATATGTCATCTATTTTAGAGTTAATTTTATATAGTGTAATGAATGTTGTATTGATTGATGATGAATTGAGTCATCCCTGCCAAATTTCGTGGTTCCAGCATCAAGGGGACCCGAGATAGGAGGCTAAGTCTGACTGCTATAGTTGTGTCCCCCTACTTCCATGTGCATCAGTGGCTGTCATCCAAAACATATTTCCTGCATCCAGTCCTGTTCTAAAAGGGGCACTCAATCGAGTTCTTCTGCCTTCTGCATCCTGAAGACCTTGCATCAGCCACCGAGAACCAGAGCTGAAGACCTGCCAAGTACTAAGAACAAATGGAGTACAGGGGTGAGTTGTAACAGTTCTCATCTGAACCCTTTATCTCCCTTTTGGTAGCTTTTGAAAAGTTTTCTAACAGTTTGCCTTTGCATTTCGAAAGAAACCCTCCACTAACTTTTTCCCGTCTCACAAAACCATGTGGAACTTTGGTGAACTTTGGTGAACGTTTGGGCACAAGGCCCCATATATGTTAGGAATGGACTGTTAATGTTAGTGTTGTATCTCTGTGTACCTGTGTACCATGCTAATACTTATCTTCCTTTACACAGGTTTGTTATGTATGTTGCCCTACTCCAGTGATTTTATATATGTGTCATTTATTTAGTTTGTGTGATAACATTACATGCTTGTAGTCATTTTTCATAGCATTATATGGCCAAACATAAATAAGTATTTTTATAAATGTTTGTCTAAGGGTGTTCCTTGACCTTTCACTGTGTGTACTCATTGAGGGCCCATTATCAAGGTCACGCTTAATGAGACTTAGCCTTATCCACTCGCCTTGTTACCTTGAACAGGTTTGGCTACAGCTCCCAGAGGTGTCCCTGTCACTAAACTAGGTTGTCCTCCTATACATCTGTCCACCGGGCCAGAGTATAGAAATCCAGTCCTCGCAAATATTTTTTAATGATTTGTTTAAGATTGTCTTGAACAACCAATGTCACAATAAAAATAAATAATAATAATAATAAAACGCTTCTCCTGCCAGATGTCAGTAAATATTTCAAGTTGTTTCTGAGCGCCTACAGTGGTTTTGGAGATTAAGACAGCATCATCAGTGAATAGGAGAATTCCAAATCTGAAACCATTCAGACATGGAGCATCCAAGTTCAAAGGTGACATCTTGGCCATACCATTAACAAATAGTGAAAACACAAGGGGGCGGATCATGCACCTTGCCGTATACCTTTTATGACAGGGAAAGTTCTAGAGGTTTCACCACCAGTGCCCCCTATCACTGTGGTAGTATTATCAAAGTACAGATTTTGTATTGCAGTCAAGGTTGCTGGGGGAAAGTATACTTTCTTAAGTTAGGACCACAGCCTTGGCCTATTTACCACATCAAATGTATGTTTTAGACCTACAAGTGTGAAGTACTTAATCTTTTTTTTTTAAAGTTTTGAATTAGAAGATTTAATAAGATACAATTAGCAAAATAGGCTGATATTTAGCTGCCTCCGCCCTATCTTCTTTCTTAAAGATGGGGACAATTATAGGTATTTTCCAGGAACCGGGAAACCCCAAAGTTACGTCAATCTCATTAAAGAATCGACAGGTGAAGGTGAGCCAAATAATCCGTTCTATTTTGGATAAATTGATGCTAATTCCAGGTGCCGTAGCAGTTTTTTGCAAATCCAAAGCAGCATGCAACCCTTGAACTTAGAATACTAATGGGTCAGTGATGTTAGATCAAAGAAAATGGCCATCGTTAGAATTGCCCAGAAAAGAGTGGTTTGCGTGATCAGACACAGCATTAAATCAGATGTTGAGGGTCACATGGCACACATGAACCTGAAACGTATCTAATCTGATTAAAGCAAAAGAGTAGGTATGATCTGCCTGTATCTCTGTGACACCTCCTGAAGCTTGTATTTGAAACAGCTGTGCATTATTATGCCCTCCCCAATCCTACCATCCATTCTCGCCGTGGACACAGTCAGGAAGCTCTTTGACACCCTGGTTTGCACCAGGCTCAATGAGTGGTTTTTGTCAGAAGGGATTTTAGCCAAGTCACAGGGAGGATTTTGCTCCAGGTTGGTCAGGAGAGAGCAAATTCGTAATGCGTCTCTCATAGTGGCAAAATAGCATTACTTGTATACATCACCAATTTACTTGGCTTTCATAGACCTCGCTACTGCCTTTCATATGGTTACTAGGGCCAGGCTCTGGGCGGTCCTAGAAGGACTAAAAATACCCTACATCTTTAAGCAGTAATAAAGTTTTACACTTTGATACTGAGGCAGCTATCCGTTTTAGACCAGTCACCAGGCATAGAGAGTACTTCAGCATAGGCAAGGGAGTCAAACAAGGGTGTGTTTTGGCACCACTCCTGTTCAACCTTTAAACAAACGTTTTAGAGTCTGTGTTGAAGGCTAAGCTCGCCAACGTTCACATGATTGGTGGCATATGCATACCAGTACTGAGTTATACAGAAGATGTTGTCTTAGTTGCTAGGACGCCTAGAGCATTGCAGGCTCTTATTAACAAATATTTTTAATTCATGGGATCAAGAGACCTAAAAGTGAATGCCACCAAATCGAAGGTGATGAAGATGGAGGGGAACAAGGATCATTCTCTTCCTTTATGCAGAATAACATCAAACTTGTGGACACCTTCTTAATTCATTTAAAGGAGGGCGCCTTTATTAGTTGTCTCCTCAATCTCCCACGCTCGGTCCCGCTTTTTGCCATGCACTCGAAATTGAACCATCCCTTAATAAGTGACATGCGCAGGTTAAGGTCTATCTGCATATGGTTAACCCTATGGACTAATTCCAAAGTAGTTCTGTCCCATAAAACTTTTAGGGAACTTATTACGAGAGAGAATACACTTTGGATCCCCTGACTAAATTACGAATTTAAGACCTTGCTCAAAGTGAACGCAGGAGAACTGTTTACAAATCAGGGTGCTATCTCCAAAATGACGTTGACCTGATCGCTGGGAAACTAATACTCACATGGGATACAGAGACAAAGGAAAAAGAACTGCTTAAACATTCCAGTCGGAAGCATGCCACTATCTCTATCGCAGTCCAAAGGATGGATTATTTGGACCAGATTGCTTCACGTAGTGGCAGGTCTTTTATTACGGGTTTCAGGTTCGGCTTCCTGCCGAGTGGTACATTATACAACCGGAGGACACACTCCTCCCTCCCAAGGCCTGACTGCCCACACTGCCCTCAAGTAGAGGAGGACACTAAGCCCTTTAAGGTCTTATGTAAGCTATATATATATATATATATATATATACACACACAAAGATTAGGCAGAAGACCCTTTTCCCCCTTGTGTAGGTGTACAGATATTAGAACCATTAGGTTGCTTTGCAATACGTATTAGCTGCTGTAGAGCCAACTGTTTTAGCAGCCTTACAACTCTACATTTGTATTGCACTAAGGCTGCGAAATCGATACATAAAATGGGCCACCGCCCACCCCTAAATATGTGCACCTACTTTCGAATGTTATGTGCTGTGTCAATCATTTCATATGTACTGTATTTATATATTTGTTAACGTGTTATGTTAAATATGATGTACTTTTTTTTTGTACTGAATAATTTGGTTTATGACATGTCTGCCTTGGGTGTGAATGGTTTTCAGGACCCGGCTGAGTGGCAGACGATGGAGTGTGCTGCTAAACAGAGCTTGTTCAGAGGAGAAAGAGGTGGCAAGTGGGTTGTCTCAGGGAATGGTGCTCTTCAACACACTGATCAGTGACCGTGCATTTGAACCAACGGAAAAGTCAGGCAGGCCTATTGCGAAAGACACAAATATCTGATACTAGATTCATATCCCGCTGGGAGTGAGAAAAATGTGGCATGATATGGAAGTGTGGGAGGTTGGTCTGAAAATGGAAGTTTGGGCTGGAAGCAAACAGGTGCAGAGGCATATAATTCTGGGAACTGGTACTAGATAATGGCGAAGGTCAGCAAGAGATCGATATCAGTGTTGTATTGTAAGGCTTCGACGCATCTAAACATGGGGCATGGCCATTGAGAGAGCCATCTGAAGAAGTGCATCAGAGTGCATAGTGTGCTAGCACTGTGGATACCGCTGCTGTGAAGCACCTGCAATGTTTCGTCCAGTCTTGGAGACCTCCGATATAGAAAGTATAATGCAATAACAGAGCTACTGGCTGAGAAAAAGAAGCCTGGCTAAAGTCACAATTCCTATGAGGGTGATATATCCCCTGGCGACCATTACTTTCACACCAGGGAACTTCACAAAGTCACACTTTGAAGCTGTGGCTTCCTAAATGTGCAGTCAAATGTTCTCGACCCCGGATACCTGTTCAGTTTTAGATTGGGCCAGGTTTTTTTTCATAACCAGAGATCTAAGGTCATGTAATCCCTTTTTCTATTGACTTTTCTTTAACACTCTGTTATGTATGAGCTAGCATCAATGTTGAGAGCTAAACATGCAGATATCAATCCAGCCAGTAGAGTCTTTAAACAAAACTATGTTTATAACAATCTCACACCCCTACAGAGCACGGACCTACATAATGGAGATGCTTCAGTTCACATTGGTTAAGAGTTGGGTGGACAAAGTCTCAGTGTCCTTGGAGTGTTCACCAAGTCCCTGTAGTGGCTACAACGAGCGCAGTCCTACACAGTAAATTACATGAGAACTACGAGATCATTTATCAAATGAGCATGAAATCTTCATACAGCTACATGTGTTGTTGTTGAAAGACTCCCTCTCAGGTTGAAGAGGATGAGATTATCCATGATAATCGGGGGGATAGCTCAGGGGCAACATGCTCGCCCTGGAAGCTAGACACGGAGCACCACAGGTTCGATCCCATGGTCCGCACTGAGAAACCTCTGGGTATTAAGCGCGTTATAAATAACCTATCACATCATATCATATAGCAATCCACCTCTGCTACACTGTCCTCTTGGGCTCTGACTCCCTTGTTGAGCAGCCCACAAGCAAAGCAGAGGTGCTCCTTCACTGATAGGTCCAGAGAATCTCCACTTTCTTGAGCTTTCTTCTGGCTGTTCACTTCTACCCTGTCCTTTGTATTGACCCATTATCATTGAGGGTTTTCAAATAAGAGCTGGGGTGTTTTTTGGGATACGAGGCATCTTTTTCTGTGGAGGGAAAAATATCGACTGTTGAACTCAAACTGGGCTCCTCTCCTTTTGCACGATGGAAGCACACCCTGTACCCCGAAATTATGAGAACCGTTTGTACCTTCTTGCAGGCTCACCCCATTCTGCTCGGCCGCCCAAGTGGCTCAATGACAGGCTCTCTAGTAGGGTGCGGACATTGTTCTTTCTTAGGGCGAGGACGACAGATGCAAATGCGGATGTTACTGGCACTGAAACATGTAACTCAAACAAGAACGGTTCCCTCTTATACGAGAAGGTGATGAAGAAGTGGTCCCTCCCAAACCCTTGAAGCCTCTGCGGGTAGTGCCAGGCCCTGTAGCAATGTAAATCCCTAGCAAACACTGATTCACAAGAGGGCTTTTATACGTCTGCTCTGGAGAATGGGGGGGGGGGGGGCGGAAGCGGTTCATGGTGAAGATGTTCAAACCCCTAAAGTAACTGTACATATTTTGCAGATGAAGAGAAATTCCTGAATTTAAGAGGGCATTCCAACACTGGTGGATATGAGGCTTCAGAAATGCCTCCGAAATTCTTTCAAGTAAAACTTTAAGGAATTCATTGAACTTTCTTCCAGGGGTGGAAACTAAATCACAAAATTAATATAATAGAAAAGCAACAGCACCCAGTGGGCAGCGGTAAAACTGGAGCACATGTAGGGGTTGAATGGCAGGATTGGGGAGGACCCTATTTTCCAGTATGTAGTATGTCACGATTTTGGGGCATGTCATGTGGAAGGGTAAACAAGATGTCAGCTGTCACCAAGACCGACCCAGCCCTCCAGCCTCTGTGGGCCCGATTACCTTCATCACAGGGATGCCCTCGTTGAAGGCTTTGAAAACAGCTCGATTGCAGAGGCCGGCGATGCGGGAGAGGGCGGACCAGGTGGCCGAGCTCTTATCAAATGATGCACCTGTGTGGAGAGAAGAGGAGAGGGGGTATCAGTGCAGAATCCTAGTGTAGTGTAGCTCTTTATTGAAAGATGTTTCTCATGTACATGTCTATATTTGTCCCGCTTTCTTTATATATTTATCAACTATGTTTAACCTATACATTTCCTTTCTTATCTAATATTTTCTTTATTGATTCCTTTCTTTTAAAAAATGTTTTTATTTATTTTGTTGGTATATAGTTTGCAACAAACTTTTACCAAATACATTTCAACTCATAAAGATAAGCAGTATATAAAAGACAAAAACAAAAAGGACAAAGCATTAAAAAAAGGAAGAGAAGAAAAAAAGAAGAAGGAAACCCTACATGATATAAATTTACATCATAACATTTAATAATCTTTTAGAAAATGAGTACATGATCCATTTGTTTAGCCTTTAAATTGATTTGTCTCTGGGAAAATATCCGTTACGAAATGTACTAGACCAAAAATTAACTTAGAATCATTTCTACACTAGAAACGCTCCCACCACTCTTCAGCATCAATCCAAGGGGTGTTTGATATTTTCTGTGCCAGATGTTTTGTTCTTTGTGTTTTCACAGCCTCACAGCTCAGGAGAAGGTGTTTCAAGTTTTCTGTGTGTATGCCGCAAAATCTGCATATTGAATAAAGAATTCCTTCCTGTTTCCTTGCGTGAAGGACTTCTTTTTTATGAATCACATTCATTCTGAATCAAAGAAATACATTTCCTTGCATCTGGCATGGAAATTGTGTCAAGTATTTAGGTGTTCTATTTAACAGTCTACCATGCATTTTTGCGAGGTTCCCTAGTTTAGACATTTCCATTTGTTTTTCAGTACGAATCCATTCAGCACTCCACAATGTGAGTTTTGTTTTGTTAGGATTTGTCCTCAATTGTCTTTCACTAGAATCAATCTTTTATAATTTGTGTTTACAATTTATAGACCAAGTCAATAGCACTGCATCGTAAGTGAAATTGGGTTTCTTTTTTAGGCTCTCAAATTGAGGTGGGCTGTCTTCCAGTATAGTTTTCCTAAACAAATTTAGGGAGTTCCACATGACTTGCCCGTACATGGAGACTAGACCCAGCTCCCATCTAATTGCGGCTATTGGCAGAGAGTTCGGAAGACCCAATAACTTCTTCCAAAAGCAACTCTCCAATGCCTCCCACATTTTCCATGATGTCGTGAGGGATGCTTCAGCTGCAAATGTCAAAACTGGGATGACTTTCATCTTTTAGAATTCAATTACAGGAGACATGGAAAATTCGCCATATTTTTTATAGAAAACTTGGGCTTGAGATCTCATACTTATTGTTTTCCTTTTGAGTTCGCAAACTCTTGCTCCGTCATCTCTATTTGAGTTTATAAACATGCCTAGATATTTTGTCACCTTTGTGGTTCGTAGAGAGTCATTGCACAGCCTCCTTCTTTCTGCCTTGCATATATTGAAACACCAGGAATTTGGATTTTCCTGTGTTGATTTCAAGATCATTCAGATCTATATAGGTCTGCAGGATAACCAAGCCTCTTTGTAGACCAACTGGTGTTTGGGATAGCAAGACTAAGTCGTCTGCATAAATCATGCAGCCTAATCTCTGTTCAGCCTTGGTGGACATGTCACATGGTTGTTTAGTACATGTTTTAGGTCTGATATGTACAAGCTGAATAATTCGTATGCCAGGGGGCAACTTTGTTTTACACCTTTGTGTGTCTCAATCTTCTTTGATTAGTGACCGTCAGAGTCCAGTCGTATTTGAATCCTGGTGTCTGCATGTAATTCAATGATCTGGGCCAAAAGATCTTCCGGCATTTTCATGCTCTTAATTTGTTCCAGAGGAAAGACCTGTTGACACTGTCAAAAGCCTGTTTGAGATCAACAAAGGCTAGAAATAGAGGTATTCCTGAGGTTAACACTCGAATCTTCAGTGTGTTGAGTAATAGAACATTTAAGTTGCATCCTACCCCTTGCACAAGACCAGTTTGTCGTTTCTCATAGTTGCAAGATTTTCTAGCCCAATTTTTCAATATAATTTTGGCAAACAGTTTTTCCAGGACATCCAGTAAAGTGATTGTTCGATAATTTGCAGCATTCGCTCGTTCTCCTTCTTTGAAAATAGGCACAAAGATTGCGCATTTCCATGATGGTGGTAAGCAAGCTTGTGCTAATACCTGTTTAAACAAGACAAGACACTCTGTATCTCCACCCAAATCTATGCAAGGGAGGCAGGACTGCAGTGGCGAGGGGTTGAAGTTTCCCCAGGATGAGACTATTCTTGATGCCGCGATTGCTGTATGAGCAAAGCCTTTGTAACTCTCCTAAAAAAGTGCTAGAGTATCAATAGGTATCTTCAGGTCTCCTTTTCCAGTTTTAGGCTGTTTTCCTGATCCTCTGTGTCATTTCTCTGGTTTAAGCCAGACCAGATGCAGTTTGTACTTCTCAGTCTGTCTCTGATCCTTGCATCCCATGACCCTTTCTGTACTATTTTCCACTGGGCCTTTGTCCACTTGACCCTTCCACCTCTTCACAAATGATCCTCTTGTCCACTCATTCCATTCATGGGGTTGATGAGCTTCTTGTCCACACACCATCCTTCCACCATGTCTAGAATGGTACTCTCTTCCCCAACCCTCCTTCCACCCCTTGTTCCATGGTGCTCTCGTCCCCTCGCTTCCTTGCATCCCATATTTGACGGTCTTCTCATTCATTGGTTTCTTCCACCACATGTCTGATCTTCTTCTTGCTCTTCATCCTCCCTTCCACATTGTGCCTGATGCCGCTCTTGATATATTGACCTTATCCACCCTGTATATGATGGCCCTCTGGTCTGCTGGCCCTTATTTCCCTTATGTGCCATGGCTTCCCTTGACTCTGTACTTCTTTCCACTGTTCTTCGCATTGCCTTCTCATCCCAGGTGTCTGATGCACTTCTGGTCTACCATCCCTCCGCCTGCCTCATATGCAGTGTTCCAACTGTCTCTTAGTTCTCATTTTACCTTAAATGTGATGATCCTTTTTTCCTTGGTCCTCCATTCACCACATTGTACCATAGCTCCCCAAACAGCCTTTGTTTGATGGTCCCCCCATCTTCCTTCCCTCCTGTGTCTATTGGTTCTCTTAACCACTGGCCATCTCCACTTCATTTGTTTGATGGTGCTCTTCACCTTTTTTTACCGATGTATCTGTCCGATGAGCCTGTCTTCACGTGCCCTTCCTTCCTCCTTCTGTCTGATGGCCCTCACACGCACTAATGCCATGCCCTTAGTCACAATGCGCACTGTATGTTTTGGTCTGACAATCATGGCTTCCATACAGGTCCTTCCCAATGCCCCATCACACACTCTCCATCAAAGGGCCCTTGCTTCTTCTACTAGCCCTCTTCTACAGTGTCAGAACACCCTTTTTTATATCACACTCCATGCTTCATTGGCCTGTGCCCCTTTTCTTGCATCCACAACCTGTTCCTGGGATAGAAAACTCAACTAGCATCCTGTTTGACGCTATACTGCATGCAGGATAATTATATACCACTTACTGTTGCTGTATAGTGGTCCACAAAAGGCCCATTGCAAAATAAAAACAGGGCATTTTCTAAATCTAAAAATATTAACGGTGATCTAAAATAGCCCTTTTTCTCTCATTGTGCTTTAGACAGGTGTCGTCCCTGCACAGGCTGCCTTCCGCTGTCTGCTTTAAACCTGATAAGCCTCCACAATGAAAGACTCGGAATCATCGCCACCAATGGGGGTTCAGAGCTGCTATGAAGGTCCCCAGGGCTCCAGGTCAGGCAGTATTTTATTCCCAGGTGGACACATCTGTTCCCTAGTATGGTTGTCAGAGGACGTCTGGCCTTACTCAATGGCCTTACTCACTTGCACCTTATCCTGTTCTTCAATCTCCTTGCCTCCTGTTTTACTTACATATCGACGTTTGCTTATTTGGTCACCTGCACCTATGTGTTGTTCAGCTTCTGTGTGTATCTTGGCACATCCAGCCAATCATCCGGGAGTTCAGCAGATAACTAGAGTCCTCCACGGCACCAGCCTCTGGGATTCGTATGCGGCCGCGCTAACATGAAAGGAGGAGCATAGTGACTCATCCACATACAGTACATGCAAACTCCGATGCCTGATCCTCTTTACACCTACCTCTGTCATTTTTCGAGCTCCCTTGCAACTTCTGCCTGGTAACCATTAATGACTCATTGTTCCCTTGACAGAAACCCCATGCCTTCCACCAATTATCTGATGTGTTTTTGAGCTCCTGCCCCTCTGTTAACGCTTTGTCTGATGTTCCTGTAGCCCCCACACCCCCTTCCACTCTGTACCATATGTCGGCCTAAACAGTAGTCAGTTCTTACCAGACTGGTCCTCTGTAGTGTCAGCTTCATGGATCTGGTTGTCGAACCACATGTGAGCCACAGTCATCCGGTTCTGGGTGAGGGTGCCTGTCTTGTCGGAGCAGATGGTGGACGTGGAGCCTAGGGTCTCAACTGCTTCCAGGTTCTTTACTAGGCAGTTTTTTCGGGCCATTCTCTTCGCAGTCAGTGTGAGGCAGACCTGGTGGGCAAGGATGCGGAGATGATGAGGCAAGGAAGGAAGAGTCTAGTCACAATGCACTGACTTAGCTGGAAGATTGGGCAGGCGGTAGAGGAAGGGAAGGAAGGTGGTCCTGCTTTCTACCCTCTACCCAACTGATGTGGTTGGAGAAGGGAAAGGAGATGCAGGGGAGAGCACACAAAGGCAATAACACATTGAACAGGAGGAAGGAGGGACAAGTGAAGAGAGGGTGAATGAAGGTGCCTCTTGTACACTCACTGACGTTAATATCTAAACTAACATCCAGTCCCATGTGTTTCCACTTTGAGCAGACGAGGAAGGTGCGGCATTGGGATCTGACGTGATTTGCCTAAGATCACACAATAAGGTCAAGTGAGGATATGGGGATGATTTTTATGCAGCCTTATTCTGAACAAATGGAAATATCCACAAAAGCGTTTTAAGGCAAAATCAAAACAGCATCATAACAGGTGATATAATATGTACCTAAAACACTTAAACATCAAAACATTACCTTTAAATGTATCAATCATATTTACAACTTCAAACAATAAATCAATTTAATTTTAAAACCAGATTTCCTGAGGTCATCTATTGCACACCTCTAGTTTGGTGCCAATACAAATAGACTCACATTTTACAGATGTATGGTCAGGATTTCCCTTTAACGCCATGCTGCATCTAAACATTTTACAAACTCTAATATCACTTCATGTTAATGAGATACCTTAAAATACAAAATGGTTGCATTCTAACTCATGAGATCATTAGAAACTATCCAAGGAGCTAGGAATTTCGGCCTATGTTCTGTATTTACAGGACAGAAAAAAGAAAGTCATGCAAAGTTTCTTTAGAGGTTCTACAGGAAAAAACATACATCTGTTTCTGTGCTGTCCAACTTGACATCTGCTCCTGAAAAGGGTAGAAGATCAAATCGAAAATGTCTATATAGAGTTTCGTCCATTGAGACGGGTGATCCACTACACATTTCAGGCACCTTTCAGACAAAGATATTCAATAGACAAGCAGCCTACAGTTGCATTAGACATAAAGTGCCCCAAAGCCCACTCTTCAAATGTCTGCCTAAAGAAGTTATAAGGCTCCCTAAATTGGGTACTCTCAGTCGACCATAGATGAGTCAGACTTACCTCTTTCAATAGGGATTTAATAAACTAAAGCCATTCCCAATTTCTCCTTTCCTTTTGGTTTCTCACTTCACAATGCTTTTTCATGCAGTGTGAATTTCTCCTTCATTTTTAGTTGAAATCAAAAAAGTAAGACTTTATATCCTATTTCATATTGGCTGGGTTACAAACCCACCTCACAATATAATGGAAGATTGGGAGCATTCCTGTGTCGGAAAATTAGTATTTTTAAAACTCACTTTTATCCAAGTTCGATTTTACTTAAGTTCACATTTCCCCAAAAGCTCTACTCCATAAAGTGTTGCTATGCATGCCTGAGATTTAAAAACCGCGATCACTTCCACAGTCAAATTTCTCCCACATTTAGTGGAGAACCCAAGGACCACAGTGGTTTTGTGGCTTATTATAGAACTGTTTCGATCTATCTGTTTAATCCAAGAACCAGTGCTGGCCAGTCCCACACCTGGGTAATTGAAATAATTAACATATCTAATACTTATACCTTTAAATACAAATGGGACGCTTTTATTGAATTTTCTGTGATATACCATAGCTACAGTTTTTGCTAGATGGACTTCCAAGACCCAGTTATCACAAAGGTCTCTGGGTTGTGTAACGGTCTGCGGGTCCCGGGGTGTGATTGGGAGATAATAAATATATCATCGGCATCTAAAAGAATCCCACTTTTCCTAGAGTCCAATTTCAGTGCATCACATTGCAGATAAAAAATGCCCTCAGTTAAAAAATGTATACATAGAGAAAATAACAAAGGTGCATACATGCAACCCTGCTTCACCCCCATTTCAATCTCGAACCAGTACACTTATCCCCTTTGCCAACTTTCACTGTGGCCAAATTATTGCTAGAAAAGTGCCTTTATCGGAGCAAAAATCAGTGCAGGTATCTTTAAAAATCCCAGTGCTGACCAGAATTTGTCACTAGCTGACCTCTCCTTTTCTCTTAGTTATACCTTATACTCCTACCTTATACTCCTTCCTTATCCTGGAAATTTCAGATGGATTATTTTTGTAGCTGGCAACTATACATGGTTTCAATTTACTATTTGCTTTTTTTACACTCTTTTTTTAACCTGGGATTGGACAATTTACCAATTTACAAGGTTTCTTAATAGCGCACATAACTGACAGTGTTATTGCCTCTATAAGACCTTCATAAATCATTTTAACGTTAACTCAGTAAGTGGAATTTATCTGATACTTTTACCAGTTTTTAATAGATAATGGGTAATTTGTGGTTGAGATCAACATTGGACCATTTTAGTCTCTCCCTGATATCCCGTTTGGGTATCTCCATACTTAAAACAACATTATTGGGGGGATTCTGATGGTCTGAGAAGTCTATATTTCAAATCACCGGGTTGTGGTCCTTCGCTTACCTTGCATCTACAAATAGATATGTAGCCATATTCCAGCATTCCAAGAGTGTTAGTATATGATCCATATGCAACCTTGCCAGCCCTCTTTTAAAGGTAGGTTTAGGAGGGATGTCACTGGGAAAACGCCCATTGCCAGCTCTCTATCTATCCTATTTCTTTAAATTGTAATGCAAGTTCTGGAGCATCCTTATGCTGACGTTTTGTAGGCTGTGCCATATGTTCAGTAATATTCAAAATAATGTCTGCCTCTTCACAAACATTTTCTAGCATTGGGATTGGTTCAAATTGAATTTTAAAATCTCCTACTATAAACATCTCCAGATCTGGATATAACGTCAAGGGGGCATCAAATAGAAATCTTTAAAAATCCTCCACTGGTTTGAGATCTATCAATCTTCTGACTGGTCTCCAACAAGTTTTACAAACTACAAGCTGCAAAACATTGTTCAGGCTAAAACTGAAACATAAAACAGCAGAATTAGCTGTAGGATATACTGAAATGTCAAACTTTCAGGTAGTTCAACCCCATATTAAAAGCCCTCTGCTCGGTTGGCTAATCGGTCGCTTCACTGCTGAGATGCAGTAGGTGTTATATCCCACAAAGGTAGGTGCGATCATGGCCCATGTCTCTTGTAAGCAGAAAGTCTCAGACGCTTCTATATAATCTCTCCAATCAGCGTCCTCCATACTTACATTGTCGCTACGTAATCTTTTAATTTTTTTATTTATTGGGTATTTATAATGTGCCGCTCACCAATCCAACTGCAGTCGCTACGTCTCCTCTTCCTTCCCAGGCTCTGTGCACCGCTCTTGCCTCCAATTTCACATAAAAAACTCAGGACATCCTGTCTTCACTTTCCACCTCCCCCACCGCACTCTCTGCCCTCCTGCTCATAGCACCTGATGAGGTTGCTAAAGTTGTCTGCTCTATGAAGGTCTCATCCAAACACGTGCTCACCTGCTCTTCTAGAACCATTAAGGAGAACATCTCCTCTCTTGCCCCGGCTCTCGACGATTTGTGTAACCCACTCCTTCACCCCTGGCTCTTTCCCTCTATCCCTTAAGCACTCTCTTGTGCACCCTCTCCTAAAAAGCTGTCTGCTGACCCTTCCTGCCTAGCAACCTATTGCCCTATCTCCCACCTCACCTTTCTTTGGAAAAGTCTTGGAGAATTTGGTCCTCCCCCAAATAATCCTTCATACTGAACTCGCTGGTTGCCTCCATGCCCATCAATCTGGATTCTGGGCATCCAGAGGCATAGAAACTGCTCTCCTGAACACCCGTGAAGACATGCTCGCAAATCATGGCTCCAACTCTCCTGCTGCTCTCATTCTCCTCTATCTCTCCTCTGCCTTTCATACGGTCAGCCATTCCATCCTCATAAAACAGCTTTGTGATACTTTCGGCATCACGAAGCGGCCACTGGATTGGCTAACCCCTTTGCTCACTAGCAGACCCTCCCCCAGCTGCAGCTTGGACCTTTCTCCTCCACCACTTTATTCTCTACCTGTGGCGATCCGAGGGCTCTATCCTATCGCTGTGGCTATGCAATATCTATCTCGCCACTCTTGATCACCTGATCTCCTTCTTCTCTTCTCATTTCTAGTGTTATGCTGATGACACACAGCTCTCCTTCAAACTTCCCTCTACAACCTCCTCTTCCTCCTCTATCGAATGTTGATTGTCTTTCTGGTATCCAGGCATGGTGTGTGGATAATAACCTCTGTCTTAATACCAGTTAGACAGAGATACTTCTTATTGGGACACCTGCACCCTGCTTCCCTCTTATCCTCTGGCCACATTCCTTGGGCTCTCTACCCTCACGATCCCATGAGGCCAAAAACCTTGGGGTCATCTTCGTCTTCTCTCTTCTTCACCCCTCACATCTTGGACGTTGCCAAGAAGGCTCACTTCCACCTTTTCCTCCTTAGAGGCATTCTCCCTTTCCTCAACTTTCCCCAAAAGCTCAATGTTTCCAGAGCACTGGTCCTTTCTAGGCTGGACTAGTGCAACATTCTCTTCCTCAATCTTCCCCTTTCCTCTCTACGCTCCATCCAGTAAATACAGAACAAGACTGAAGCCAAGGGACCGTATCTCTTCAGCCCTAAGATCTCTCCCCTGTCTCCTGGTGGCCTCGAGGATCAAATTCAAGACCCTCTGCATCACCCACAAGGCTTTCTGGGGCATGGGACCATGCTATCACCAGCTTTCTCTTCCTAAATACCTTCCTGTTAGAGCCCTCCGCTCCTCTAACTCCAATTCTCTGCTTGTCAAACGCTTCTTCAAGCAGAGCATGGGTGGCAGGTCTCTCTCCATTTCGGCTAGTGCCTCTCTTTGGAACAGCCTCCCTTCTCCTCTCAGACTCGAACCGGACCACCTTAAGTTCCGGAAACGTCTCAAACTCTGCTTATCTCTACCTCTTTCTCTCTTCCCATCCCCTGCTTATCACCCCACTGCCGCTGAGAATGACGGCCTGGACCTTCATGAACCTCACAGGTTATCAGGCCCCTGTCCAGTCTACACCAGCACCCCCTCCCCCAGCACTACCCCAGTGGGCCCCCTACCTGGCAGCCGTGCATCCCACCCTTGGGGTTCCGAAGCACTAGCACTTAGCCAGCGGCCTCCTCCCCTGACCCTACACCGCCAGCACTTCCATCCTGGGCCCTCACCAGCACTTGCCCATACCTTGCTCCCTCTCTCCTTGCACTTCTTTTGGCAGCACTTGCACGTCCGAATATCACAAGGCCTAGTAGGACCACAAATGTTTATTTACTGTTTCTTTTGCCATTATTATTTACTCCCCTGTTCCCTCCCCACGTTGCCTGGTGGTGCCTGGAAACACCATCTTTTGTATAGGTGCCTAACAAATGCTCAATAAATCAAATCAAATCAAATCAAATGGTGTTTCAAGGCCCATCAAGACAAAGGAGGGGGGAGCAAGGATGAAGAGAAACAAAACAAAAAGAAACGGTCCTACTAGGCCTTGAGACATTCGGATTGTGCAAGTGCCGTAACATGAACATGCAGGGCAAGGGGGACGAGGGGAAGTGAAGGTCAGGGAGGAACAGGGATGAAGAAGAAAAAAAACACACACAAAAATGACTAGGCCACAGGTCCTCCTCACAGGACCGAGGCAAAAGAGAGGTAGCGGGAGCGCCTACCTACATACACTTACGTACCACATAAGATTATGTTGAAAGGCGGAGGCGAGGAGAGAGGGAGAACCTTTGCACAGCCATTCATTTGCCCGATGAAGGGGAAGATTTGGAGCAGAATAGGCTGTGCAGAGGCAGACCCTCATACACTCCCCACCCCCTAGAACCTGTCCTTCAGTTGGTAAAGCAGTGAGATGGGATGGAAGGCATGCATAAAAGAGGCGGGGAAGGAAAGAATAATGCAACTGTGTAAATATTAAGGGGAAATACATTCTGGGGTGATTATAGTGAAGCCGATCAAACCCATCTGCAGTAGGACCCTCACCGCAATGATTTCGCTTCGAATGACTGCTTTTGCATATGGCATCGATAAGATTTCAGAAATGCCTATCCTTCAGAAATGGGAATTCCGCAGTGTAAGTTTATCAGGGATAAAGAATAGCTGCCACCCTTACCTGGCTGCAGGGGCTGGGGCCCCTGATGTGTCATCTGAACATTTGTGGCTTTCGAATTCACTTTACATTTTTTACACTCAATGGGATATCCCTGTAAGCATCACTGAGTGCTTTATCATGTGTGTGAGAGAGAGAGAGAGAGAGAGCGAGACAGTGAGAGAGAAAACGAAAGCGGCAAATACGTCTTGCTCACAATCCTGACAGGTGGGCCCCCTTATTAACAAGGCGGCATCAAGTGGGCATCTGTGCCAATGGCACTTGCCACCGCTCTGGGGGGGGCACGAAATTGGAGGTTTGCAACCCAACTATGGGCCTTTTTTTTACATCTTATGACAGAAGATCATGGTGACCGGCGTCATTGGAGTCCCATCTTAAAGAGAGAAAATAAAAATAAATAAATAAAATAACCCATCACATTGCTGTAAGAGCAGCAGAACCAGCCGCTGAGCATTTCACTCTGATTAACACCCAATCGAGGGCCCAGTTGCTCCAGAACTTGTGTGCCTAGTCAGATACACAGGTGGAGAGATGATATCACATTGGTATACCATGCCCCAATCAATGATCAGAATTATTTCTTGGATTAGCCAATCAGATATTAGTTGCTTCTTTTCCATCGCACCACTAATCTCATACATTGAAAGTTGAACCCTATTGTTAAAGCAAAAATTGGTACTATGAATGGCCAACTTTACTGTTAATCACTGAGTTTGAGCTGTGTTTTCTGTCTCTTTATATATCTGAAGTCATGATTCTGAGGTAAATACGTAGACTGCTAATAATGTGTTGTGTCATCTAGCACTATATGTTCAGCATTTTCTTTTAAAGCAATACATACACATATTTCAAAGAACAGAGTTTAAAAGCAATTCAGGTGATAGTGTCCACTATATTGTATTAATGTCTCTGGGGAACACGAGCAAGCACTCATTCTGAAGGGTCTGCAGGTCTGCAGAGATATCTTTCAGGCCAGGATTCCCAGGCATTGGGAGGCACGTGGCTCACGTACCGTGACAGTGGCCAGGAGCCCTTCTGGCACATTGGCCACGATGATACCGATGAGGAAGATGACGGCCTCCAGCCAGCTGTAGCCAAGAATAAGTGAGAGGATGAAGAAGGAGATGCCCAAGAACACGGCCACGCCCGTGATCAGGTGGATGAAGTGCTCGATCTCCTTGGCAATGGGCGTCTTGCCCACCTCCAGCCCGGAGGCCAGAGTGGCGATGCGGCCCATCACAGTGCGGTCCCCCGTGGCGATCACGACTCCACGCGCAGTCCCTGTACAGTGAGGCAAATTCAGGGGTTAATGAGATTCGGTAATGTGGACCTTCATGCAGTTACATTAGCTGCCTGGCCGTGGTGCTCGTGCGGGTAAAAGGCTAGATTTGGGTGAGGACGGTGTCCTCAGTCGTTCATCATGCACATTCCTTGCTGTATGGCGGATCCTAACGTGTGGATGTCGAATCTCAGGTCAATGAAGTTGCTTTCGGGCGGCTAAGGTGCCATATTTAGATAAAAGAAATTAATGAGACATGGCATACAATATACAAGGACAGTCATGCCGGGAACCTTCTGAGCAAAGAATACAGGGATGGGAGGAGCTAAGGGAGGCTTCTATAACTAGTAAGCTATTAGCTCATCTATAGTGCTGGTATCTATAAAACATTTCAACTTTTATATCTTAAAGCACGGGTCTGCAACCAGCGGATCTTCAGATGTTTTGGACTACAGCTCCCATGACCTTTCACCATTGACTGTGCTAGATATGGTTGATGGGAGTTGTAGTCCAAAGCGTCTGGAGATCCAAAGGTTGCAGATCCATGTCTTAAAGCACAGAAGGTGGTGCTTCTGGTAAAAACTGAAGTCCATTTGGAAACCTCTATGTGGGTCACCGTGCTGGAATAGCTGTGGTGGGTCCTGCCCAGTATTGTGGGTCCTTGTCAGAGCTGCATGTGTAGGTCCGTAATGGAATATCAGGGGGCAATAGGGCAGGGACGAGGAGCATTTTAGAGCAATATGTTGGCACCGGTAATGGAGGAGCTGGGGTGTGTGAATTTCAGTATTGACAAAGTCAAAGATATTCGTAGTTATGATTAAGATGCGATAATACAGCTGTGAGCAGGTCCCAGCACTGGCACAACAGGGTTCACTCGTCAGGACTGTGTTGCATTGGTGAAGCTATATATAGGTCCCAGTGCTGTGATAACAGGGTGTGACAGGGAGGGTATGGCTGCTGCAAGCCAGTAATATGTTGGATTGGAAAATGTGTATGAGAGTGAGACAGATTCCTCCCAGGTCTTGCACAGCCTTACAATTCATTCAAATCTTTCTGGAAATGGGCAGAGCAAACATCATGCAAATAGGCAAGAGAAAGAATACTGCTGGGCTGCTCGTGGAGAGGCAAGCATGGATGGCTTAGTGCCAGTCATGGTATGTGCAAACCTACTGAAGGTTGCTATGTTATTTATATATGGGTTTTCTGCTGTAGTCTCCCTGTTGTAGATTTTATAAAAGTGTTGATCCATAAAGAAGAGCAGGGTGATACCTTAGCTCGACTAAAGAAATAGTTCATTTGCAAGCTTTTGTAATCTTCAGCTCACTTCATCCGGCATATAAAGAGTTCAGCTGACGAATTCACCTCTGGAAAGCCTTATCTGCTCGTGTCTCTGTTTTTGATTTGTGTTTCCTTCACAAAGACCCTTACACTTCAGAAGTTCATCCATGCATTCCAGTCTGACAGATTTAAATGTATGTGGGTTTTCTGCTGTGGTCTTCTTGTGCATGGCCATTTTCCCTGCCTCAACTTCTTCTGCCTTCTAGGTATTTGCCCGCGCAGGGCTATTCCTTCTTGTCTCCATTTGATTGACAGCTCACCTTAAGATCTCTAGTCTGACATCATTTCGCACCAGGCTTCCCTGGCCTCTTGGTTTAATGTTTCTTTTTCTAGTGAAATCTCCCCTTTGCAGTGATTAACACGTTGAGAAAACTTGAATAATGTCCCTGCTAATGCCGAGGGCCTGATTCACAGAGCCTTTTCCAATGCGATTGCGCCATTATACAATGCTTCTGTGAATCAGGCCCTGGACGTCTAATGCTACATGTCTTTGCCCGTAGCACTTGGTTTCCCTACTCGACCGGCACTTTGGGGCACTTTGGGGCACTGTCAGTGAGAGGTACCAGGATGAGGTAATGGTCAGTTGCAGTGGAGCCTGGTTCTGGAATAGCCGGAGGGGGTGTCAGTTTGGACCAAGGCACATTAGCAGAAGCGTAGACAGGTTCGGATATGAGGGTGGGCATTGCCCCAGGAACCAGACTGACATTCTAATCAGGGCTAAGCTGTTTAAAGAGCAGTTCTTGATGACTGATGAGGATGTATATTTGTTTGCTCAATGCACCAATGTTTAGTGTACTTGCCCATACAATGCACATCAACAATCTGCATGCCTGAACCAAGCAATGGCTTCACACAAGCTCTTCTGGGGAGGGGGGGCCTGAGTCTGGAAGCAGTAAGACCATTGGGTAGGGTGTGAAGTTCACGAGTGCCAGGTCTCAGATCAACCACTCTTGGCTTTTAGGACAACATCATGTTGAATTCTTTTAGTCCATTATTTATGAACTGTACAGGAATGCAGAATGATGTGCTAACATTGTCAGGATATACAGAACATGATCTTACTGCTCTGTGTCAGTAGATGTTTATAAAACAAGAGTGTGAATGAGCTAGTTGTGTAGTGAATGTGGTAGTTGGGTAGTGAATGAGCTAGTTGGGTAGTGACTGAGGTAGTTGGGTGTGAATGGTGGGTAGTGGTTTCTCAGCATTAATAGCTGTAGAATATTCACACTCTGCATTTAGAAAAACAAGCGACCTGTTAAAATGATAAGTCACATTGGGCAAACACAAGCCCAATGTCGCTTATAGTAAGCAGGCTTGGCAACACTGACCAGGCTTCAGGAAATACTGCAGATAAATAAATATCTCGCTCTTAATTGATGTCGGCCCCAGATCCAAGAATCTGATGCATACCCACCCTGTTGCAAAATCCTGACTACAACACTAGGCATTAGCAGAGGGGTTTGTGGGGTCAGAGTAAATGAATTGCAGCCAGTGTTAAAGATTGGAAGTAAGGTCAATGTCCAGACCTATACATTTGTCCAAGACCAGAGATGCACGAGTGTCCCAAAGGCCAGGATTGTGTGTCTATGTGTGTTGACACTTGTGTGGTGGGTGCTGCAAGGGGCTTGAACACAGCTGTGATCTTTGCCTTGCAAGTATACATGTCCAGAAGCACTGCAACTATGATGTTCTGTGATCACTGCAAATACTTCCCAACTAGAGAGGCGCTTGCCGTGCAGAGGGATCATGAGGTACAGAGTAAGCAGCATGGCAATGGAAACACAGGGCTAGTTATTCAGACAAAGTTGTGAGGAATACCTTTCACTTGCGAATGGTTGCACTGAGACCTAAAACCACTCCTCCAGCCATCAACCTCAGGGATGTGTGGCACTTTCTGGAGATTATTATCCCTAAAGTGATGGGAAAGGGGAAGTGCTTTGGGGCTTCGTCGGGATCAATACAACTCTGGGCTTTTCTATATAAGGAGAGACTCGCAATGCTGATCTCTGGAAGACTTAAACCTTGTCAAAACTAGTTGCATTGTTTTTCAAGAACATTTAATTTCCATTAGTATCATGTCATTCACTTACATACTAACTAACATGTGTATCCGAAATGGGAAACAGATTAAATGAACAAACATTTTGTTGAAAATATATTTAATACGTCTCATTTCAACACCGCCGTACGGACAACATCGCAGGTTTAATGCTTTTCAGTTAGATGACCTTCTTCAGAAGCATTGCCCAGGTAAAAAAGGAGAGAAACATCTTTTAAGATATTGAATCGAGTAAGATATATGTCTTTCTCTATTAAATACATTTCAATTTTTTCCACAACACAACCCTACACCACTGTTTATGTTAAATTCAGGAAGGTACCTGTGTTTTCTATTAAGTAGTTTTCAATTTATGTTAGTATCTCCATCGAAGAAAAGATGAGGGGATTCGGTAATCATATGCATTTGTACATGTAGAGAGAATACCATGCATCTCATGTGAAGTACAAGTAACTTTGATAATAATTTATTTTATGGAAAAAAGATTACCATGTAGATGGATCGATCTTCAGATAATGCAGTGCCTAAAATGTAAAGAACATGTGTCTATCTAAGGATCTATTTTGAACCCTGAAAATATAGAACAATAAAAATGTTAAATCCTTACCAGTTCACAAACTGCTGAAAATATGTCGAAAAGAGATCAAACTGTTCATCAGACTACGAAGAATTCAAACCGAATAGTACATTGTGTCCGAACATACCAAATCGAGCAATAGATGCATTTGAATCATATGCGCTGAAGGACTTAAACGCCCTCAATTACAAGGACACTCATCACAACAACCTAACTCGAAATGAAAGACATGTGATCAGAAGTCTATTTCAGAATCAATCACAATTAAACATGCAGCTCAGGGAGGCCCCATTGTCATAAAAGACAACTATAAAGACCTTGAGGTGATACATCAACACCAACATGATGATATCACTTACCTTAGATTACAAAATAATGCCACTGGGCCATTAAGGAACTGGTTAAAAACACCCTAACTGGGGCTCATGAATGGAATTGGATATCGGACAATACTTTTACTTTCTTACTAATCAACATCCTTTCATACCCGTTTTCTATGGGCTTCCAAAGATACATACAGATTTAAGCAGACCCCTACCACTCTAACTGATTGTGGCTGGGACAGGAGGTCTTCTGGAACCGTTGGCGCAATGTCTAGATTGTATTTTACAACCCCTAAAACAATCTACTGATAGTTTCCTGACAGATACTGGACACTTTCTTCAGGAATTAGACTCAATAGGAAAACTAAATGAGAATTGAAGATTAGTTATAATTGATGTAGTACGTTTCTATACATCTCTCCCGCATGAGGAGGGTTTACATGCAATTGAATGGTTGCTCCTTAAACATAATTCCATTGGAGCAGAAAATGTTTTTGTATCAGAATTGTTAAAAATCATTCTATACAGTAACTATTTTCGGTTTGATAATAAGCATTATGTACAAATCTAAGGGACTTCAATGGGGTCAACACCAGCCCCAAACATATGCTAATATGTTCATACATTTTTTTTTTAACTCTCCATCTATTGCAGAATGAGATCTGGGATACACATTTCGTCAAATAATACAGATACATGGACGGTATGTTATGCGTATCAGAAGACCAACTGCTGGAATGTTTTCGTTGTCTCAACAACATTGATCCAAGGGTACAATTTACAATCATCTTAGCACATCCATCTGTACACTTCCTTGATGTAAATATCTTATATTTGTATGAATCAGAATGATTTATTACTAACATTTACTATAAACTCACCATCAAGAATTGCATACTAAAAGATGACTGTTTTCATTATTTTCCACATAATGTCTATATAAAGGTGAAATACAGTTTTAATAAAACAACATTTAACATACAGTCAGTTCCTAAGGCTTAGACACATCATTTCATAAGAAGATGAACTAGTTAAACAATTAGAGATCATGTCAATAGATTTATAGATAGAGGCTATAACAAGACCTATATTAACCAAGTGAGGACAAAATCTATGCCTAAGAATAGACAATCTGTAGTAACAACTATGGACACCAAAACATCTCCAGATTTGATTTATGTAACAACATATTGCAAACAAAGTAAGGCTCTTCAGGAACGAATTAAGAAGCATTGGTTTATCATCACCGAAGATACATCATGACAGCTTGGATTATGTTTAAATCCATGTGTTTGGTTCACCAAGCCTATTAAGGTAGGGGAGCACAGTACTTGTAGTCTAAATTAGTGCAATACATGCCCTCCCGTGGCCTTCGTTCTTATTCCGCCTCTCTGCTAGTCGTCCCGCGGTTTAGGAGCGCTCTCACCGGGGGTTGTGCATTCTCCGTTGTGGCAGCCAGGGCATGGAATGACCTCCCTCTCAAGCTTCGGAAGATGGCTGACCACCTTGCTTTCCAGCATAAACTGAAAACTCTGCTATTCTTAGGCACTCCATGGTACTAACTACACAGGCTCCCTCTGAGCCATGATGCCCCTGGGCGTACGTGTGCTTTATAAATCCCGCTAACATAACATAACATAACATAACATAAAATAACATAACATAACATAACATAACATCATTATATCATCTTTTTCCTCAATTCCCGATTTATTAATTTAAAAAAAGTTGCAAACCGTTGTCGCAGGGCAACCTGGTCCTGACACACAAACTACATTAGACACACCCACAAAGGGATTTTATCCATGTTTGAATTGTGGGAATTGTAATTCTATCCTTAACAGCCAATTTATTTGCCATCCTTCTACAGGTGCAAAAATATTTTTACATCACTTTGCCACCTGCGATTCGCAAGCTCTGATCTATGCTATTAAATGACCGTGCAGAAAGTTCTATGTGGGTAAAACAACCTGCAAATAAAAATCAGATGGAATGAACATTGCTCAATCATCCTATTGAAAAACTGTATTTCACCTTTATGTAGAAATTATGTGGAAAATAATCACAATATCACACGAATGCTGTTATGTGTACTAGAAGTAGTAGTGAAACAGAAAAGAGGAGGTAACTATGAGAAATTGTTGTCTCAACGTGAGCATTTTGTATTGACCTTTTAGATACACTAATCCCTACAGGTCTAAATTACTATCATAAGCTAGAGAGTTTCTTAGTTTGAAATGATTTCCATTCACAATCTTGACCATGTTCACAAGTTTTTGCCATTTCCTGTATAACCTGAATGGTCTATGTATTTAGATAATAGGCTATTGGAGATAATTGATTTATGTTTCTGAAATCCGAATTATGAATGCCATCAAATACAACACACTGTAATTGAGAGAATGATCTCCTTCTAAAACTGCATATTATATAAATTACTGATTATTTATTGTCACAATTTGATCTGCTCATGTACTTATAACACATATGCATGGTGTTTATGCCACAAGTGTTTTCAACTTTAATATTCTGACTTACCGCAGGAGTATCGTTATGCCAATCTACCTGGGGTTCAGAAACAGATTGATATTGTGCATGATTATTTCAAGTCGACCACCACACTAATATGTATAGTATATTGACTTCATGTTGTTCTCATGAAAAAACCATTCAATACGACTAAAAAGATGAAGTATGTAGTGAAAGGTAGCCCTTTAAGCCTTTTGACAAGAAAAAATGTCGGGTTATTATCTAGATATAGTCCAAAATATCTTGAATGATTAAAATATTCATTATTCCAAGAAATTATTAATGTATACTTCAATGTGACCGCTATATTAGTGAATGAGATGTTCACTCTACAATACAGTTGACCATCAACTGATTAAATGTTGTGTAAACATTTGAAGAGCATGCTCCCAGCAGAGCCTTCATTTGGAGTATTATTAACATGGAAAAACAGTGTGTAAAAAGACGCATTATTGGGCGGTTAGATGTTGGGACACTGATGACGTTATGGCACACCCGCGTGATGATGTCATTACGTACTACAAACTACAAACTCGACCAGTAATACCTCAATTTTTATGGACTTGTATAACACAATAATGTGCCTTCCCTTGAAATGGGGATACTTTTCTACATTTTTTCAGCAGATTTTGAACTGGTAAGAAGTGATAAAGGGATTCTTGACCTTATTTATTGGAATTTTACATTTTTGAAATTTCGTGCCTCAAATTTGATCCTTAGATAGACACATGTTCTTTTCATTTTAGGCACAGAATTCTCTGAAGATTGATCCATCCACTTAGTAACCTTTCTTTCCCTAATAGAAATATTATGGAAGTTACTTGTACTGTATATGAAATACATGGTATGCGCTATACATACAAATATGCATATCTTACCGAATTACCTCATCTTTTCCTCTACGGAAATACTAATATACATTGAAAACTACTTACGAGAAGACACATGTACCTTATTGAATTTAACATAAATAGGGGTATATGGGTGAGTTGTTGAAAATATTGAAATTGATTTAATAGGAAAAGACATAGATATCTTACTTGATACAATATTTAAAAAATGTTTCTCTTTTCTTTTTTTAGATGGGGGACGCTTATGAAGAATCTCATACGACCAAAACGCGTTAAGATTTTGTCCATACGTCTGTATTGAAATAAAACATATTGCAATTGTTTTCATTCAAATTTGTGTTAATTTAATCTTTTTCCCATTTCGGATGCACATGTTACTTAGTATGTAACCGAAAAACATCTTACCAATGGAAATGAAATGTTCTTGAAAAACTATGAAACTAGTTTCTACAAGGTTTGTCTTCTAGCGCTGCCTTTCTTTTTGAAAGTTTTGTTTCCCTGGTGAAGCCCATTCCTGTTTTCATCCTGAGGCCATGAAAGCAGCAACTGTGGACGAATAAAAATACCACCCTTTCGCCACCCATAGTACTACACCAATGTGTAAAATGCCAAGCCCAATGACGTTACCCTCGTATTGTAAAGCGCCTTCCACTGCTCTCCCGTTAGGTTTGTGCTATAAGCAATAAAATGTAAATGAACAAAATAAAATAAACTGCCATAAGAGTGTCATCCTTGGATTTTGTAAATTCCTTTTAAAGTATGATTTCTTCTTTATTTTTAGCAAACCTCAAAAAGCCTCCTAGCAAAACACTCTCGCAACAAATATTTATTTGGGGCAACTTGGATGGGTGCTGACTCTTGCCAAGAAGTAGGAAAGTTGTACTTTCAGCAGTCACATTACTTTTCATGGTAGGCAGGTTTTGGAAGATTGCTGGCCAGGGTATTATAAAAGAGGCGCCCCTTTTATTGCAAGAGGAGTGCAGAGTTAGTTTGTGCTTTGCTGATGTCACCACTGGATACATTTTACATAGACTAATTTATTCTGCGAGACAGGAAGGACTTTCCAACAATTGTTTTTATTGCTAGACGTAACTTTTAATTGCGGATAATTATTATTTCTATTGTGTCAGTGAATGTATGGGCCTCATTACGAGTTTGGCGGTGCAGTAAAAACATTTCTGGTAAGTCCATTACCACTATTATTTTTGGTGGTAACGGAATTACTGCCACTTTTACTGAACTGCTGAATTCTGAGTTTGAAGGCAAGGTGGAGGTTTCACCTGCAGCAGATTGCTGCTAGTGAATCCTCCACTTTACCTCCAAAAATGTGTGAAGTTACCGCTGATTTACCGCCAAACTCGTAATGAGGCCATATAGTCATGTCTTAAAAGAAATATCTGTATTTCCTTAATTGCTGACATCTGTTTTGTTCCTGTAGATATGCATGACACATTGTTAGAATAGCCAGTGGTGGAAATTGACACCGTTTAAAGGGGGATCCACAAGGGCCGGGGTGTGGGGTGGAGTTTGTAGGAGGGGGCGAAATTCTGAGCAGGCGGAGATGACAGTTAAACTCCACTGTAACGAAATGTTCAAAATAATAGTTTTAAAATGTTGTAATTTCATTCCTGCTGCTTCTTTCCAAACTCCACACTGTACATCTATTGTCCTTTAAATCACTTCCATGGCAGTGGTGCACCCAAAATACAGTGATATTTAGTACATTAGAGGATCCATAGACACACTCTACAGTAGAGGGCTACCAGATTAGCTCAGGTGGTTGAGGGGCCGTTGTTGAGATGTTATTTGTTAAAAGCTGGTTGTTAATCGTATGACTTTTTTCAATTCCTTGTAAAAAAAACAAGTGCTATAAAATGTGTTTGACCAGGGGATAGGTTGGGCTGATTGCTTGGTTATTATACTCCGTGCAGAGGTGGGGGTATTTCTGCCTCTGTAGTGAAAATGAAAAGTTCTCACCCGTGATCCCAGTGTTTAATTTCCTAATAACTGCTGTCTGCACGACAGAAGCATTTATTTGCGAATAAGCAGTTTGACAAGCATATAACATCTTTATAAATATAACCTGTCATAAAACACAAAGGATTAGGCACAAAAATGACATGGTATTAGTGTGGTAGTCTGACAAAAAATGAAATACCTTTCAAAGAAAACTAGTGAATGCAAGTTTAAGCAGCATTTTTGAGTTTGAAAAGGACTTTCTCTTTCTGTGAAAGCGTAAAATGGACATTTGGGAAACATTAGTGTGCCCAGCATGTAGAAAGCCTGCTTTTAACAGTGCTGGAACCCACCCCAGTGATAATCATGGCCAATCGATTCCTGTGGTGTCCCTTTCAGGCCAGAGGAAAGGACGCAGCTTGAGCAAATAAAGTGCCTGCAAACACAAGAGTGACGGCTGGGGAAAGGAGGACAGAGCAGATTAGATCCCCCAGCCCCAGCTTCCCTCGACAAAGCTGGGGGCTCAGTAAAGCCTTGTCAAGGCTGAGGCAGACCGGGTCCGAGATCCGGCAAGATCTCTGATGTCACATCTCAAACCCGCCAAGAGCCGGCCCATTGACCAGCGCGGATACTAGCTAGATATTAATGTCATGGAATGTGCAGCATAATTCTGCAGATGAAAGAGTGAAAAATATGGTGATGGCTCTTACCTTCAACACAGTTGGTCGAGAAAAAAGTGATATTTCGCGTCTCCAGAGGGTTGTCGTGGGTAAAGTCTGACGATCGGGTCTGAGGTTCGGATTCTCCAGTCAGGGAAGAGTTATCAACCTGCATGCCAGAAAACACAGCATCAAATGAGGCAGAGCGGGGACGAAAAGTAACGCAGGGCACATTTTCAGGAGAGGGCAGTGAGTGGGGGGGCTGATGACTTGCAGGGACCAGCATGACCTGGCACCTGTGTGTCTCGGCAAGCATGATACCCCTTGCAGGTGATACCCAGGGCCTGCCAAAGACCACATCCAAAAGCCGGCAGCAAGTCTGCAGCATTGTGATATGATATGATATGATATGGCATTTGTAACGCGCCTATACACAAGTGTTTCAAGGCGCGACGAGGCAGGGAGCGGGGAACAAGGGGAAGACAGACAATGATCCTACTAGGCCAGGTGTCATTCAGACCGCACAAGTGCAAGGGTAGGGGGAAGGGAAAAGTGCAAGGGGAAGGGGAGGGGGGAAGTGCAGTACAAGTAAGTAGAATAAAGTAAATAAATAGGGCCAGCTGGTGGCAGTGCAAGGTAAGTGCAGACAAGTGCTGGGAAATGGGGAGCTGTAGGGATACAGAGACAGTCCCTCAGTGCAGGGGTTGCCAGGGAGGCAGTGCAAGAGGAGAGTGGCTGGGCCCAGAACCGAAGTCGGTGAGAGTGGCCCAGTTGCAGATTCGGTGCAGATTCAGTCGAGAATTTAGCAGGGGAGAGGGAGAGAGAAAGCAGAAGCAAAGAGGAAGGTTTTGAGGTGCTTCCGGAACCAGAGATGGTTCTCCTCAATTTTCAGGGAAGCAGGAAGGCTGTTCCAGAGGGAGGCCCCTGCCACGGCGAGAGATCGACCCCCAGCTCGTTGCTTCGAGAAGCGGCTGACCCTGAGGGAGTTGGAGATGGATGAGCGAAGGGCTCGGGAAGGAAGATATTTAGGAAGAGAGAGTTGAAGGTATTTAGGCCCCAGGCCCCAGGCCCCAGACGGCCTTGTGGACAATGCAGAGGGTTTTGAACTTAATCCTCGCAGCCACTGGGAGCCAGTGTAGAGATTTCAGTCCTGGAGAGATACGGTCCCTGGGCTTGAGGCCAAGGACAAGTCTAGCAGTTCTGTTCTGGATGAGTTGCAGGGGGCGGAGAGTGGAGGCAGGCAGATTAAGATAGAGGCTGTTACAGTAGTCCAGCTTCGAGATAACCAGGGCTCGGGAGACAGTGAGCTTCTGGGGGAAGGAGAGGAAGGGAAGAATACCTCTGAGGAGGTGCAGCTGGTAGTGCGACTTCTTAGAGACGTCAGATATATGAGGAGAGAAGGAGAGTGTAGTGTCGAAGATGACCCCGAGGTTTTTTGCCTTACAGGTAGGAGCAGGAGGAGGGCCAAGCGAGGCTGGCCAGAGAGCTACAGGGAAGGAGGGAGTGGGTGTGCCGATGAGTAGAATCTCAGTCTTACTAGCATTAAGGCAGAGGTCATTGGCGGCACACCATTCCTGGATGGCAGACAGACAGTCAGAGATGAGGGAAGGAGAGGAGGAGGCCGAGGGTAGCCTGAAAATGAGCTGGGTGTCGTCCGCATAGCACTGAAAGTAGGGGCAGAGAGCGGCGATGCGGTGGGCAAGGAGTGCCAGATACTGGTTGAACAGCCAGGGAGAGAGATTAGATCCCTGGGGAACACCACAGGTGGAGAAAAAGATGTCAGAGAGGAAGGACCCAAGTTGGACCTGGGAGGGTCCATTGGAAAGGAAAGAGGTCAGCCACGCCAGAGTCTGACCAGTGATACCCAGGTTATCACGGAGACGGCTGAGCAGGATGGCATGGTTGACAGTGTCAAAGGCAGAAGAGAGATCAAGCAGAATGAGAACACACAGAGTGTTGGAGCCGAGGTTCAAGAGCAGGTCCTCACAGATTTTCAGGAGAGCAGTTTCCGTGCTTCTGGCCGCTCTGAAGCCAGATTGATGGTCATGGAGACTACCAACAGTTTCAGCATGGAGGTTAAGCTGGGAGATGGCCAGTTTCTCCAGGAGCTTGCCCAGGAAGGGAGTGATGGAGATTGGGCGATAGTTAGCCGGGCAGGAGGGGTCGGAGGAGGGTTTCTTAAGAAGAGAGTGCACAAGGGAGTGCTTGAGGGGGGATGGGAAGACTCCAGAGGCGAAGGAGTGGTTGCAAAAGTCAGCCAGGGCAGGAGCCAGGGAGTCGATGTGGTCCTTGATAGTTTTGGAGGAACAGGGGTGAACCTGTTTAGATGAGACTTTCATAGATCGGACTTGTCTGAAACCTCATCAGCAGAAAAAAGTGGAAAGGCAGAGAAGGATGGAAGGATGGTGCCGGTCTCCCCCTGAAGCTAAAGGCAAGTGCTGCTGTGACTGGGATTGTGGCCAGAGGTGAGACTTCTCATGAAGTTGGGTGGCGTGAGTTGATCCTGGCACCAGTAGTCAGTTTGACATATGATGGCATATGGTAAGGGTCTGCAACCTTTGGCTATCGAGAGGTTTTAACTGCAACTCCCATCAGTCCTAGCCAGCATAGTCAATGTTGAGGGATCATGGTAGTCGTAGGCCAAAATATCTTGCAAGTCGCTTGTTGCAGATTCCTGGCATATGCCACATAATAAGTGGTATGTTACCCATAGAAGCAATTGCTGCTTATATCTGTGCTTTAGACACATTTATGTTTACTGTTTTGTGTAAGGTGCCCTGCTTTGTGGCATGCACCTTGCAGTCCTTTAAACACTGTAGTCTAGTTTGCAGACAGAGACACAGGCTGTGACGAGCTACTGATACGGAGACACCGTTTTGTAGCAACCAAAAGTCATGAAGAAGCAGCAGATTTTTTGGGCAAGGAACGTGAGTTGACTTGTTGCTCGAGTTGACTTGTTGCTGTCCTTCACGCTCCAACCACCGTCTACATTTCGCTGTTATGACTGAATGTTCACCTTAAAAAGAATACTTTGCCTGTGTAGTGGAGATCTGCGCAGCCCGATCCCCAAACCTCACTGGGAACCACGGACAATTCAGCACATGCAGGGCACGACATGATTCCATTGTGGGCTGCATCCTTCCTTCACAACAGTCTTTTAATCCCTCTTCTGTATTCCTGCTCAGGTTAACAACTCATGTTGATAGAACCTAGGGACAGGAGTCTGTCGTGGAGTGTTTGCTTGATTGGATAACAGCTAGTGAGATAGGAACCTGTGTGTGTGGGGTGTGTGCATGTGTGTTTTAAAGCCTGCCCATGAATGTAATCGTTTTCTGTGTGGGGCTTGTCTCTTGCAGACGCCATTTTGTCTTTACAGTAGCTTAGTTCTAAGGTGCACCCTGATTGTTCTTCTCATTACTTGAGCTGTTCCTTTGGTCGCCTTACGTTGTTTCCTATTGAACTGCCCCACAGGTGTTCATGATGCTTCTGCAATTTTGGGTGAAAACATCTCTCATTGCCTACACCATTGCAAAATAACTGATTCGGTATTTTACCCCGCATTAGTGCCTACATTGAACATCTTGGTTCCTGGTGGTTATGTTTTCTTTGGCAAGTTGCCCATCTTTACCGTGCTGCTCAAGGTCAAGCTGGAATTGACAAATCAGCAGTATTATCTCCCCTTCTATTTCTCCCGATCTTGAATATCTGCCTAGTTCTATGTGTATATTCCCTTCTATAAATTGTCACATGTTCTACCTTGTTCTTTAGTAGAATTTTCTGTGATTCATTGCTTAATTGTTTCGTTTGCTCCGTTTCCAGCATTTTATGCAACATGTGACTGTCTGGGTGATGTAATACCCATTGAGTTGCCTCACAAAAATGGGATCGCGAACGCTTTCGTTGAACTGTTTGACCACTTGTGTTTGGCTCAATATGTTGACTCTGCTTCTCGCATTTGGGAAATATTCTGGACTTGATATTTGCTGCTTTTCTTGTGTTCGTTGGTCTGACCATTTCTCTGTTCTCTGGCCTCGTTATTTTCTTTTTGCATCTTCTATCAACTTATTATCTCCCAGGTTTTTGTCTATTCTTGAAAATACGTGTGTTCAGGAGCCTTTTCCTCAACACTAATCCCTGTATCTGCTCACCTCTCTCTACCTGAGCCACAATCTCTATATTGCTGATGGCCTTGCCCCTTTAGACCCCTGGTGCCGCGTGCTTGGCCGCCTGCTGCCTAGTACACTTCCATCACCCACACTAAGAGATGCACCCTTCACACCTGGTGCAAGTGCCCGACCACTCAACATTTGCATGATTCATCAGAGGGATTTGAACAACACAAAAAGAATGTGAATTTAGTGCAAACTTCATTATTTAAAACCAAAACATGATCTTCTTTAATTCAACCGTGTGAATTATTTTGTGTTATTAGGGCTTGTTTGAACACTCTCCCTAACCCCCACTCTCTAATTCTGTTTCTATTGCTTGTTCCAGTAATCGATGGTTCCTGGATTAGATGGATACAATTCGTCTGGCTATTCGTATCAATGCTATTGCACTTTATTCCCTGTCCCCTCTCTATCTCTCTAGTCCCATCTGGAAGGTCTTTCCGCCCCTGCTTCACATGGCTCCCACTACTATCCTGTCTTCAATGAAAGCTACTTCTCATTCTGCTCATCCTCTCCTGGCTCATCTTCTCACAGCGGTTGAGATCCCGCTGCCTCTACCTCACATCCCTTTGGCTAGTCTTCTCCTTCACATGGTGCTTTCCTGGATTGTCTGATCCTGCACCTGTCTTGAGCCTTAGATCTATAACAGCTCTTCCTGTCATTGGCAATCTCTTTGCAAACTGTGCAGCTCTGCAACTACAGAAACACCTTTTATTGCCCACTGATCAACGTGGATATTCTCGTCCTTTTGTATTACTGAGACATGCCCCATCCAGTTTCTCGATTACGCCCTGTGCATACTACACAATAGGAAGCATGTTATGCTTGCTGCCTTCGATCTCCCTGTGACGTTCTATATGATGAGCTTTGTGGTACTTTTTTCAAAACTTGTGCATGGGACTAGGGGTCGCCTCTTGGATTGGCTCAGATCTTCTATTACTGGGAGATTCCAGTTTGCCTAGTTGGAACCCTGGAAATCGAGTTGTCTCTTGGTGCAGCAGTGTTCTAGCCCATCTGCAATCATTATTGGCTTCAATATGTTACAACCACTGATTTGGTTGATGGCACAGGCATCTTTGTTCACCAGTACGCTGATGAGATCAGGTACATTTTCGAGTGTCCTCAGTGGCTGCTACCATCGCAGGTTTTGCATATCTGCCGCCCAAACTGGAATACAATCCTATTTCTCAAATTCAGCAAAAACCTGGTTTCTTCTTTTGATATTCAGCACTTCATTACAACCTGTCTGTGAGGAATTTGACCATCCACATGGTGGGGGTGTGCTCGCCTGGGCTTTTTGACATTTTTTATTAAATGAATTGATGGTAGACCAACCTCAGGAAAATGTGTGGGAATAATCCACAGACATTTTCCTATGCTCACACCTTGACCAACGCATAGCCCTGTGCACTCTGGGTGGAGAGAGCCTACAGGCACAGTCTGCCCTGTTATATTAAGGGGGAATGTGACAGCCAGGAGTACACTAATTTTCCCATTTTGTAAGGCTTTAAAAACTCACTTGTTTTAGTGTGATATCCATCAATCTCTCTCTCATCTTTAGCGCCTCAATACCTTACGGTCTTTGTGCACCATTTAAATACTACATACAATACAATACAATACAATACAATACTATGTCATCTCCAGGAAGGGAGAGGACCAAGCTTCCCCCTGCCATGGCCAGCCTAACTAACTAAGAAAGGCTTTGTGGATCTGCCCTGCTCTTTTGTTAGGCCCTGCAGCTGGAGGCAGTGATTAAAATACCAATAGAATGTACTTCAAACAGGCCCACATGGGGCCTGGCTGCAGCGGTTAACAAAGGAGAGAGGAAACCCAACAACCTCTGATATTTAACTGTGCCAACCTGAAGCCAGCTCCTGCTCTTAATATAAATTACAGGGAGCTGTCATGTCTGGGACTGCTGTGTTACAGTAAGCCACCCCACTAGGCGGACACTATTTATAAGGCACAAGAATGTGGTTGGCAGGAGCCAGAGAGTCTGGTCTCGCCACAGCTTCAGAGGAGCACTGCAGCTTTAATAGGGACAACATACAGAGGACCATTAACCAGAGAGACACATTGATGAACAACAGACAGGAAGATGTGTGGGACTTAGTATCACAAGGGAGCTTGGCCAGAGATCTTTCTGCTGAGATATGTTTTCCACCATTTTTTGTTCTGGGGCAAACCTTGTTCATGTTTTCGTCAGATTACCTTTCCTGTTGCAAAGCACTCAGGGTATGGCCTCACACATACAGGAGATTGTTGGTAGGGACCCCAGGATTGGTTCATTAAGGTAGGCTTAGCCTACACCAATCACTGTGACCCACTTTGCTTTAAAGGAGGGCTGGAGCCCCTCTTTAGAAGATGATGTGAAGACTTCACCAAAAGCAGCGAGAAGAACTCAACCTTGGACCCTGGCTGAAGGTGCAGTCTTCCTTACATCTTCCTCCAGTGAAGGAAGGCCAGGATATCCAAAGAGGGAAGCAAGATCCCTTCCCAAAACATCTCCCAGGGAACAGAGGGAGGTACAGAACCCAGAGGACCCCCCAGCCGCTACAGAACTGGTACCCAGCCAGCACACAGCGTGCCCTGCTAGGCTCTGCAGCAGGCTTCCTGGGTAGGAAATGCCAGAAGGTCTCTGAACCCAAAACCAAGGATTAGGCAGCTGCCTGCAACACACCTCCTCAGCCTTGATCCATCCACCTTAATGTATGACACAGGCCCATTGAAGAAGCTGGGAGAAGTGCCTCTACGAGCATCTACCGGTATCTGCCGTAAAGGACATTTTTGAGCCAGTTGAGTTCCTCAATCTGCAACTGATGGCAACCCTGTTGTCAAGCCGCCATCACTTAAAGACATCCAAGAAGTCTTGACCAGTGTTTCTGTACCGCCAATCAGAACTGAGACAACGATTCCTGACCCAGACCTACCGTGTAGGCCAGCCTGCAGCCCTCCATCCAGCATTGCTCATCGAACCGTCTTGCCGCCTGATACCCACAGCTGACTCCCATCTTGAACTCTGTTTCAGAAGCCTGCAAAGTGCCCTGTTGCTTGTCGAGCACCAAGAACATCTACAGCACAAGGTACATTGTGGTTTTGTCCACCTGGTCCTTCTCAGAAGACCCTTAGAGATATTTTAAGACGCATTGCTCCCTTTGTGCTAATGCCAAGAATCCTTAAACTGTTGCGGTTATTAATCATACCGACTACCCTCCTTTCAGTATCCAGAGTGCATCCCTTTTCCTTCTTTGAAACTGACTTTCCTCTGAATTCCTTTACACCGTGGGTTGTATTTCGTAGTATTGGTAGAACTGTTTGTTGTGATATATATATATATATATATATAAAGTAGATATTTTTGATACAACCTTGACTGGACAATCCCTTTTATCATTGGGTAATAATTGTATTTTCGCTGTGTTGTAATTAACCAACCAACCAACGATCCACGACCTTACGGAGATAAGCCTGCTCTTCCATCCACGTTTGTAAAATTGGACAAGGAGGCTTATAATTTGCTTGGAAGAGGCATGGAAGAGTCATGTGTACATTGCCCCTCCTCATGATGATGTTTCCAGGCAAGAGAAACATGATCTCCCCTTTCCCCTGGTGTAGTAGGATTAAGGTGGTGCAGTCAGATAAGTTCTTCGGGCTGTATTTTGATAAGAACATATAGTGGAAGACTCACTTTAGTTTTGAATAAATGGGCTATCATGGTGGCTCACAGCTATCATTTTTAAATACCTTATTTGGAGCTAGTTTCCAGCTATCATGTAGGTTTTAGGAGGCTCTAATAATCCTGATGCTAATGTATTACATTGACATTGTTTCCAGAAAAAGGAATAGAAGAGAGAGGCGCATTTGCACATTAGTTCTGGGGTCTAGAAGGTCAAGCTGGAAATTAGGTGCTTTCTACACATTTAAGAATTGGTTGAAAAGCCACCAGGAATAAAGTAAAACGTATACAGTCCACAAAAAAGTTGCATTTCAAACTTTGATTGGTGATGGCAGTGTGTGAGATGGCAATGACATTCTAGAGGGATAAGGCTGTAGGTTTACCACACAAATGTATCTGCTCTAGCCCAGTTAGAAGGATCTGTCGTTTCAATCTGAGGATGAGAATTTGTATGTGACCTTCTATAGAGCATGCAAGGGGCATAGTAATGATGAATTGGAGGACCTAACACGTTTTCTTCAAATGTAAACAGCAAAAGATGTTGTTTTTGAGACTTCAATGATGGATCAACGAAATACTCATGAATGCAAAAGTAGATTAATTGTATCGAGTGGATTGGATTACTAATTAGAGAGAAATTATTTTTAATGGAATGTGTTAAATTGTGCATTAGCGAAGTTTTCAGGACATTCTTTTATATTATGAACACTTATGATAGTAGTGTGTGGTTTTGAGAACCCCAATATTAAAAAAAGAAGCATCCCTCCTCTGCCGGGCCGTTCTCTCACCGCCCACAAAGTGGAGTGTTACTATTAGCCGCCCATATATAGATGGTTTGTAAGGTGAGTAATTATTTTGCATCTTTTTAAAACATACTCGTGGCCCACCAGGCCTACTGTATCGAGAGATATCCTTTTGGGTGCATCGATACAGTCATGCCGTAGAGTGCATCCTTCCAGAGTGGGGGTTGACTCCCTCTTCCTCCCTCCCTCTCAAATCTCCAAAGGGTTGTGTGTAGACCCCCCAGTGAGGCATGCACTGACCTTGCAGCCGTGGGCTGAGATGATCCGGAGATCGGCCGGCACTCGGTCTCCCCCCTTCACCTCTACCAGATCTCCGACCACCACCTCTTCGGCGTTTAGCTGCATCTTCTCCCCTTCTCGGATCACCAGTGCTTGCTGTGGAGTCCGCCAGAGAGTGGGCGGCGGCAGGGCAGGGGGGAAAGTGAAGAGGAATAAAGCCGGTTTAATGAGGTTGTCATCTATCTCTGTGCACGCCCTCGGTCTCTTTTGCACATGTACTCTCATTACTTTTATACCTCATACTTCTCTCACGACCTGTGTTTTCGTGCATTCCTTCTCTCCCTCCATCACCCAGGTTTTGTGGCTGGTTTCCTGTTGGTTCCTTGTCTTTCCCGCCACTTTCCTAATAAGATAACCCTTTTCCGCTGTACTTTTACTCAGAATCACTTTGCGACCTGAGCACTAGCCACAGTTGTCACCACTTCTTTCCTCTTTCAGCTCTTCAAGCTGCACCTTAAAAATACATCTAGTCTCAACCAACATCCAAAGGTGGGTGCCTCATATAGTAGGTCTTTGCACACTATGGACATCTGCAGGCCCACTGTTCTTTGAGGTGCTCCAAGTAAGGAGGTGCCACAGGTTGTTCTGGATCAGGAAGGCTTCCCAGGGCAAGGAGGCCATCCTCCAGAAGACTACATGATCTGGACTCTACTGAGTGTGCAACCACCAATGTCTCCTCAAGGTCACGCGGTCATGAGCAACGGCCTATTCCTGCCTCTGTAACTGGGGAGCTGGTGGTCCAACACTGGAGGAACCATGGTCCAGATGCAGGAAGCATAGGTGACCAGTTACTGACATCCCAGTCAAGGGTGGGCTTTATTAAGGGTGCAGTCGCGACATCATACAGGTGCATTTCAGGCCCTTCAGTGGTGTGGCCTCTCTTATATAAAACATGCACACATCTGTATCTGTTCTTGGGTTAATATCACCAGCAGCCCATTGCAAAGACGTGACACTGTCAGGACTAGAGACGTGTGTACATGAGTGCAACATCACAAGGACACATGTAACTCTTCCTACCAGGCTGAGTGAGCCGCCTACTCTAAGCACGACGGCAAGCCCTAGCTCGCCAGACCACAAGAAGACAACGACAATAACACAGAGAAGCATCTCTTGGGCTTAATCTGGCCTGACTGTTGCTAAGCAAACTCTATTATCTATGGCGCTTGCCATTTTTCTTCTATTATTGTCTTCTTGCACTGTTAATCCGTGCTTGTATTTTTACGTGAGTTTAAAAAGTGCTCTGAGTTTTTACTTTTGTGAGCTTTATGAATGGCTATTAATCTGAATTAAATTTGATCGGGTTTACTAACGGCATCTTTCCTCGTTCCTATCATTTAAAGTTGCTTTCCCTGTTTGCCCTTGCACAGAGAATGCCCACTGGCCCCTACCCACAGCTGCCAGATCCTCTGCCCTGGCGCATAGAAGCTCACCCTTCTTCTCCTCCCGCAGAAGCACTTCATTCCGCCTTTGCCCAGACCAGACCAGTCCAGCTCCCCTACCTTCTCATGAGCAGCTCCCTGTGCCCCTGTTCATAGAGGCGTACCCATTGGCTATTACTCAGAGCAGCTCCCTGCTTCGCTCTTGCCCACAGGCGCTTTTCCCTTTGCCCCCCTGGCCTACAGCAGCTTCACTCTCTGCTCTTTGGCACAGTAACGTTGCCCTCTGTTGCTACCCAATGCAGGCATCTCTTCCCTTGCCTAGAGCCTATTCCCTGTCTCTCTATGGTCTGCAACGCCTTCTTTCTCAACACTTGTCTAGTCCCAACTTCCGCTCTTACTAGTTACCTAGGATACATCCCCTACCATTCCCTCTGATGCCCTTGCCCCATTTCCTCCATCCCTTTATCTGAAGAATGTCTTCTCCCCATGCCCTCCCTGGGTCACCAATCCTGACCACACCACAGACACTTTCCCCTATGGCACTGCCTTACACCCCGTCACACTGGTGCTTTAAAATAAAATCATTGCGATTTAGAAAATGCTTTTGCTAAAGCGCTGAACAACATTCTATCAAAACGGTACAAATATGTAGCAATGATAAGTGAGAAAAAGAGGCTTACAAGAAGGTCATGGCGAAGAAAGAGGAAACGAGCGGTTGGTTTCAAGCAGGAGCGGAAAATGTAAAGAGAAAATGATATGCAAAGAGAGAGAGGAAGTGAGTTCCAGTGTTAGGGCGAAAGAAGGGAAAATGAGCGAAAGCGGACTGGCCACAGGGAGGTTTGGGCATAGAAAGAATATATAAACATTGACAGCGAAGAGGATGGGGGAGAGTGAAGGGACATCAGTGGCGTCAGCATGGACACATTTACAAGTTATGCGCAGAAAACCAAACAGGAGATGAGATTCAAAAGTAGAGGAGAAATAGTCAGAAGAGAATGAGCAATAGAGGATTGGGGGGGGGAGAAAAAAGAAGAGGAACAGCAGAATTATAGAAAGGGAATAACAGGGTACAGCGAGATGAGTCGAGCTTGAAGGGGGAGCAATAGTCACGCCGGGAGAACGTAACAGAAAAGATCAGACGTTTAGTTGATTGAAAAGAAAGAGAGGGGTGGGATTCATGATTATTGTAGACCTGAAAGTGACAGATGCAAGCCAAATTAGAAATTCAAGAGGAAAAGGAGAAAGAGGAGTAAAAAATGATACCAAGTTTCAGAGTAGAGTCAGAATAGGAGAGGGGGGCAAGGTGGAGGAGGGGAGCAGGGATTGGTAATGGTGGGGGATGGGAGTGGCAGGAAAGAACAATATTTAGTTTTGGTCCGGTTGAGATGGAGGCAGTGGGAGTTCATCCAGGATTGGATAGCAGAGAGACAGTCTGAGAGAGTAGCATGTAGCGAGTCAGTAAAATAAGAAAAGGAGAGCATGGTCTGGTAGTGGTCAGCATAGACATGACAAGAATGGGTGATTGAGATGTTGAGAGCAGAGAGAGGGATATTGAAAACATACAAGAGGAAGGGACCTGCAGCAGAACCTTAAAGGACACCAAATTAAATGATGAAGAAGAGAAGTTACCAGACCAAGTAGCAGCCTAAGTTCAATCAGAGGGATAGGAGCGAAAACATAGGAGGCGAGAGGCAGAAAAGCCGCCCATAAGAAGAGAGGATAGAGAGAAGGGTGGGGTGGTCAACAGTATCAAACGTAGCAGATAGGTCTAAGAGTGCAAGGATCGAACACGTTCAGCATGACAGGCAGCGAGCAATCGTTTAGAGATGTGGAAAAGAGCTGTTTCAATAGAATTAGAGGGAGGAAAACCAGATTGGAAGGGGGGAAGAAGAAGAGAATGTTGATCAAGATAAGAAGAAACACGGGCATAAACAATGCGCACCAGTACTTTAGAACGAAAAGGAAGAAGAGAGATGGGTCTGAAGCTAGCAGGAAGAGAAAGGTCAAGCGAGTTTTATTTTTATTGTTTAGAATAGGACAAGTGAGTACACGTTTGAAAGAGAAACAGTAACACAATGTGGAAAGATTGAAATTCAAAATAATTGTGAGGTTAGAAATAGGAAAAGGATATAATTGTAGGGCCATCAAAGAAGGAATGGGATCAAGGGGAGAGGCCCTAGGGTGAGTATGGTCCAAGAAAGAGGCAGTTTGATAATCCGATGGAAGGGAAAAGGTAGAGAGGAGCAGGGTCAGCGGGGGAGAGGTGGGAATGGAGGATCAGAGAGAGGAGACCTTAGACGTGAAATCATTGTCAAAATCAGAGGAGGAAGAGAGAATGACTGAAAGGATCAAGAAAGGCAGAAAAGGGATATAATTAAGGAGCTGAAACAGATGATGGGGATGGTGAGAAGCAAAGAAAGAAATTGGGAAAAATTGATTTTTTTTAGCTAATAGCAAAGGAAGTCATGAGAGGACAGAAGAGAGGAGAGCTGATCAAGGTCAGTAGTAGAGCGGCCTTTCTTCCATTGCCTTATTCGCACAGCAAAGCGTGATCCACCGGGCACAAAGAGAATTAGATAACCAGGGACGAGGACGTTTCTGTGATGGGGTAGAAGGGTGAAAAGGTTAACATGATTCAAGCGTAGAAAGAAGACCAGAGTGGAGAGTTGAGGCAGCTTGAAGAGCAGACAAACCCGAGTAAACCTTACAGGGGGAAGTCTAGCGTACAAGCCAGAGATGTAAGAAGGGGGTCAAAAGAATGTAAGTTATGAAGCAGAAAAGCCAAAGTGGACGCTGGAAGAGCAGGGGATGGGAAACAGAGGGAAAAGGAGAAACGAAAATGGTCATCAGGAGAAACAGAGACCACTGAGTCAGTAAGAAAGCAGGGGACGAGGAGATCAAGGGAAGAACTGGAGACATGTGAGGGAGGAGAAGAGAGTTGGAAATAGTGATGTGAATCAAGAAGGGAGAGAAAAGGAGATGAAGAGTGGATGATATTGAAGTAAAGATTGAAGTCACCATGCAGAAAGAAGGAAGAATGAATGAAAGAAAAGAAGCGAGTATACATCTGCACAAAAGTAGGAAGTGGTTGAGGAGGCAGGTAAATAGTAAGAAAAACAATGGGAGAGGGATTTTTGAAGGAAGAAAGATGATAACCGAATATGAATTACTGCAGAAGACAGAGAGAGGGAGCAGAGAGACACCAGGAAGAATAACAGAAAATACCAATACTGCCACATGTATTAATAAGATGGGAAGAGAGTGAGAAATTGGTGTTAGCAGAAGAGAGTAAAACAGGGACAGTAGTATTATATGGACTAATATAGGTTTTGGTAAAACAAAGAAAATTAAGTTAAATCTAAGGAGTCAAGGATGCAGAGAGAATTGTTGAGTATTCCAAAGCCGATTAGAGCCCGGGGAAGGGCAAGAGGAGAAAAGAGGGGGGTACAATGATGGATTGCAGGTATGGGGAAAAGTAGGAGGGGATTTAGAACAACAGAGTACAGGGATAGGAGAGGGCATAACTGTTGAGTTAAAAAAATAGAAAAGAAAGGAAGAACATTGAAAGAAGAGAATGAGACATATGAGAAGCACAGACCTCAAGGCACCAAGGAGGGAGGAGAATGTATAGGTGCCATGCCAATGCTGAGACTGGCAAGTGATGCCCTTACCTGGGGAACCATACTTTTGAAGGATTCCATGATTTTGGAACTTTTGGCTTCTTGGTAGTATGAAAAACATCCAGTGATGATGACAACCGCAGATAACACTATGCCAAGGTACAGCTGCATAAGAACACGGGGAGAAGGAGTTATGATTCCAATTTCAATCACAGTTCCCATGACAAAAGAGATGTCAAAGATGCGGGGGCAGCAGAGGGGAGTTTTGGAATTAGTATTGGTATTTAGAGGTAACCATATAAAATTCGAGAATCATCTCCCGTCAATTTTGCACATTGTCTCCTTCCCCAACTCTGGGACCCTTCTTTGTAGCAGCAAAGGCCTGTCTGACAACTCAATACTCACATTGTCGTTGGCAGGTTCATCCTCGGTCCCAACCAGGATCCCATAGGCCAGGAAACAAAGGATAGCCCCTAGCCACAGCAGGATGGAGAAGCCGCCAAAGAGCTGTCGACAGAACTTGATCCATTCGGACGTGGTAGGTGGGGGTGTCAGAGCATTGGGGCCGTCCCTTTCTAGGATCTCAGCGGCTTTGCTGAGGGTCAGTCCCTATAGAGAAAGGGCAGAGAGCAGGGCTGATAAAACAGGGCTGAGGTGACCCAGAAGCCCAGTGTTTTTCCATCGGTCTGATAGACATATTGAGAGTAGGCATAAGCAGCCTTTCAGCATAGAAGATTGAACGTAACATTCAGCTTTCAGGAAGCAGAAGGTCGCACACTGACATGTACATATAACACATAAGGAGTATTCTAATGAAATGGAGTGGTGTGGTCTAGTAGTAGCAAATTGACAAAGCTGTGTGACCAGCCAGGAAGCTTCCTTACTGTCCTAGTGATGCTGTGTCCTGGCCCACTGTAGGAGAGTTACCCTGAAGAAGTAAAGGGCATTCTGTAACCCAGAAGGGGGTAAGGCATTTTGGTGACCTAGGAAAAGGACAGGCCTTAGGAAAGTCATGATTCAGGAATAAGAAGGGTGCATAAGTATAGGGAAAGATCCTTTGGTCACTGAGGAGAAGGCAATGCCTTCTGTGACCAGGGGAGTAATGCCTTCTCTAACCCTAATAAGAATCGGGGCCTTTGAAGGCATCATGAAGCAAGACACAGACAACAGATTCCCTTTTATACTAAAAAGATTTTATTTTATATGTCTGTATGGATGAAGGCCTAACTTGCCTTATGCTAAGGTGGGATTTCCCTACCTAAAAAACAATGGATCGTCTGTGTCAGTAAGTTCAACTTAAAAGTCTGTTTGTGTCCAAAACCTATGCTTGCCCTCAGAACTAAAGACATACAATGTGCAGGGATGGTAGTACCAAAATAAACAGTGTTCAAAGTAAAGTTCTGAGCTAATTCCAGCTCGAGCTTGGGTCAGTTTCACCTTCCCCAAGTTCAAATAGTACTATAAAGAAACAGGACTCAGGGCTCACTTCCCCAAGTGTACCACAATTCTGAAAACTCTCAGGGTCTCTTCCCCAAGTTTGCCACAGTTCCAAGGTATCTCGGGATTCCCTCCCCCAAGAGTAACACAGTTCCAAGTAGTTGTTCAAGTCTTTTAGTTTTCACGAATGTCATCAACTTCCACTGGTACTCCTTTTGCCTTGTACCATTTAGCATTTTATCACACAGTCTTTGTCTCTAGGCTTTTCTTGGCTCTTTCCTGGGTTGGGGATACTCAGTTTAGGCAGAGTTGTCAGACCACACGGTCCACCCATTACAGGTCACGCAACCGATAACCCTTGGCACTTGGTGCTGTTCTTTAGGCCTCTTGGATTAACACTAGTTTTCCAAATAGCGCCAGTGTTAGCACTCATCGGTTTCTCTTTCTCTCTTTGACACCTTAGGGCTTCATCAGCATTTGTGTATTGGCAGTCTTTTTGGCGTTGCCACAACTTGCATTCAACTTGTTCGATGGTGAATGTCTTCTTACACCACCTTGCATTCACTTTGAACCTCTGAGTTCAACAACTAGCCTTTTCCACATGCTTTTCATTCAGTTTATAAATGTTCATAACATCTTTCACTTTGTGTCTTATTGTTCTTAACAAACTTCACTCCTTTTAACATAACACATATAGGTGTTCCACTTGTGCCACAATTTCACATGATTTTCATATCATTTCTGTTGTTCAGTATCCGGTTCCAACCCTTCTTGTTGTGCGCCTTTAGCTTGTACACAAACATTAATGGTCTCACGTTCGCCCCAGTATGAGTATCCTTTTGCTCGTACTCACTGGAGCTGCTCTGGTCCATCGGGCGGCTTCACGCTTCTCTTGATTTAGCTCTCCAATCCCATATAGGCATCAAGAGTAACAGCGTCCTGCAGCAATCAGTAGTTCTCCATCTTCCCCAACTCCAGCTGGGAACATACAACACTGGCTGGTGTTGGGGTTTTGGTCCTCTCGCGGCCTGCACGGGTCACAGCACCTCCTTCCTCCCCTGGAACACACATCGTCCTCCTTGCCGGTCCTGCGCTGGCCTGTTCCTTGCTGCACATCTGTTACCTTCTCTCTACGCAGGTTCTCCCTGCTTTGCAGTGTGGGTCTGCATGTAAGCACCTTTAGCCTCTGAACAGGCTGCAGATGCGAGTAGTTTGCCTGACCGTCATTGTAGTAATTAACGTGACATGCTCCATCCTTTGCCGGCATATTCTTCGTCCCTGTACCATAGTGGTGAAACTGACTAGGAGTGTGCATTCCTCTTAGTCACCCTTTTCTCATCCCCGTTTTAAAGGGATACCCTTTAAGGTCATACTATATGCTTGAAAGAGATATGGGTTAACAATATCCTATGAAGGAAGGGGAGGATTCATTCTCACATGGAAAAGGGGGGCACCATGACTCGGCTGCGGGCATCTTCTCCTGAACCCACAAGGACCCTCCGCACAGGTGATCCTCCCTCGCATCTCCACCCCCACGGTCAGGATGCAAAAGCGATGGCCTTTCCCTGGCCACCTGAGCAGAGGGTGCAAGGGGAGTAGGTGTGAGGACACTCTCAGTTTTCTCACAGACCTTCCCTAACCGAACATGCTGTCAGTGATCTAAGGGAACTGAGGGGCTTTGTGAGCCAAGAAAGGAGATCCAAAAGAGCATAGTGGGACCCTGTCTTATAACACTGGCGGTAAACTGGTGAATGAACACATATTCTTCTGGTCCAACCGTAGCCATGCTAGAAAGGCACGTTAGGCCTAATCTACCCGAATTTCCTTTAAAAGCCATAAATATCCAAAAATGTTTAGTAGAGGTTTGGGCAGGTGTGGGTTGTTTCTTGGGAATTAAACACACACAAAGGAACTACAAAGTCCTCAGGAATGTAGAGAAAGTTTGAGGGAAAATGATGGGCATGGGCAAGGTTGGCTATAGGGATCAGTAAGAGGAAATCTAACCTGGTAAATCTGTGAATTGTATCCAGATGTAACAGCACTTACTCTGCAGTAAGATATCTCAGTAGGTTAATACACTTGCTTCAGTGATATACTTGAAACCCTAAAGTCCCAGGTCTGACTCTGGGCAAGAACAATTCAGCCTTTCATTCTTCTTAAATTGATAAAGTTAGTGAAGTTGAAGTGGCCTATTGTAAGATTTGATGTCTGACCGGAAGAGTCACTCACATGTTAGGCATGCCTAGGCCTGCTTTTCATTGTCCAAAGGTTGATACATTGACTGTTATTGGAGTTTACAATGTTACAATAAAGCGGTTTCAGAATAGACGTGAACCTCCCAAAGAAAGTTTATAGAGCTGGGGTACAGTCAGTCATCTATTAGCATGATCTTTCACTCTGATATGTTTGCTTCCATGAGTACCACAGAGGTTAACTATTTTGTAATAGTGACAGTACATAGACGCAAGTCAATAATCTCAGAAAGGGCAGTAGGGCTGAAGAACAGTCAATCATATATCAAGCATTAATGATGCAGACCTCCATCCCTCTGATGATGATTAAATGCATGTGGTTTACTTGGATAAGACAGCAATTTTATGGGAAAAACACATATATGTACAGTTTAAAAAATATATATTTTGTAAACTGAAAACAAAGAGTTAATGTTGGTTTCTATATTAAAGAAACAGCCAGGTGCACGCCATTGGTCAGTTAGACACTTTGTTTTATTTGGACATCCATGCCAGGAATGGTTCTGACCATGTCCACTTAGGTAACAACTTATATGGTTTGTACATGTGCTGGCAGGAAATGGTCTGACTTCAGCTTAACCTAAAGCTATCACTGAATCTCTTGAAAATTTGGTGAACCCCACAAATACAAACTAAGGTGAACATTCATGCAATTTGGTATTCTGCCAAATGTGTTCACCCAGGCTTTTGGAAGCTATGACTCTTATCTAAGCTATATGTCACTCAAACAAATATTCCAAGGTAATACTCCTGCAAGCAAAAATAAGAAGCAGGGCCTTATCCTGACCCTTAGCAAAGGCTTATTCGTGAATGTTCAATTGGCAGTGAGTGTGCTCTTAAAAAAAAACCTGGAACACTAAACTACCCATCGTCCTCTGTACAGGTTATTGAAGGCCTTTATGGCTGTAGAATTGGATGATGCTTGCTATACATACCTGGACGCAGTCTGTGTTGTACTTTCTACACACCTCCTCAACTGACATTTTGTGCTCTGTCTGAGGATGAGAAACAACAGTGATTCAGAAAAATGCCTCATCAATCAATCACTAAATTGCTCATATTGGCTATCACCACAGTATACCCAGTTTGCACCAGTATACCCACTGTATCAAGGCATATAAACTGTAGAAGAACACACCTGCTCCACTCTGGGGCCATTAGACAGTCAATTTACCAACTCTGTGCTAATATACCCACTCAGAAACAATATACCAACTCTGCACTAGTACACCCACTCTGCAACAATATACCAACTCTGCACTTGTATACCCACTCTGAAGCAATATACCATCTCTGCACTAGTATACCCACTCTGCAACAATATACCAACTCTGCACTTGTATACCCACTCTGAAAAAACATACCGACTCTGCACTAGTATACCCACTCTGAAACAACATACCGACTCTGCACTAGTATACCCACTTTGCAACAACATAGCAACTCTGCACTAGTATACCCACCCTGCAACAATATACCAACTCTGACTTGTATACCCACTCTGAAACAACATACCAACTCTGCACTAGTATACCCACTCTGCAACAATATACCAACTCTGCACTTGTATACCCACTCTGAAACAATATACCAACCCTGCACTAGTATCCACACTCTGCAACAATATGCCAACTTTGCACTAGTATACCAAATCTATAACAATATACGAACTCTGAACTTGTATACCCACTCTGAAACAATATACCAAAAGATACCTAATTATAATAACTATACTCACTGAGCACCAGTAAACACACTCTGGAGCAGTAAACCCACTACGTAACAATATACCAACTCTGCACCTGACCGCTATTTCACTCTGGCACCAATACACACATCAGCACCAACGTGCAAGCATGCTCTACCAGTGTACATCCTTTCTACAACAAAATAAAGACTTTACCTCGGTAAAGCCACAATGAACCCAAGTAACCACTCTGCACTCGCCTTTCCAATAAGCAACAGCTGATCCACTCTGCTCTTCTGTTCCTACATTGAATCAATATGCACCATTTTTAATAGTATATTGACTCAGTACCAGGACATCCATTCCGTAACAGTACACCCTCTCTGCATGGGGATAACAATTGTGTAGCAGTATGCTCACTCTGCACCCGGATACCCTTTTCACGAAGAACTACCTAAGTGGTAGCACTCCAACACCATTCATCCACAGGCTGACACTGCCACACCACCCAACGGCAGTGTGCGCCTCCTACACTACTCCCCACTGCAAGCACTGACCAGAGACACTTCCTTCTTCAAGTCATCGAGTTCCCTCTTCAGTATTGCTCCTTTTTTGTCTTTTTGTGGCGTTTCCTCTGCATTTTTGTTGTCTTGCGTGGTGGCCACACGATAGCTGTCGGAGCGTCCATACTGCAAGGGAGAAGGACAGGTGTTAAATTCCTGTCTGCGTTCCTCTGTGTCACTCGGATTCTGGCTATCGCTCCTCTACCCTCTTCTCAGCCACTCTCAATGTCATCTTGCAGGTGTACATTTATATCCAGTGAAAATACTTTAGTTGAAGTAACGTTAAGGTGATGGATTAATGCAACACAACCCTTGACATTCGTCAAGTGTTGGAAGTTACGCTACTTTAACGAGGAGCTCCACCATTGTGCAGCCCATGAGCACACTGCAGCCATCACAGATTACATTAATTATGACATAACTTACTACATCATCAATGACATCACTGGAAACTAGAGCACACTGATGACAGCCATGGCCTGTTGCCACATTGCCTGGGGCATTGCCAAAGGCCACGCCCCAAGCCCTGCCAAGCCACCCCAGCAGGCCCAGCCAGGCCCAGTGGCCAGTCAACCCCCATAACAGGACTGTGGGCGACTGGTCATTCCTGTGGCATGACATGACATGATAGGTTATTTATAACGTGCTTAATACCCAGAGATTTCTAAGCGCGGATCCGGGGATGGAACCTGTGTTGCTCTGCCTTGTCTTGCTTCCAAGGCGAGAATGTTGCTGCTGAGCTATCCTCCAGACATGGCCTTGAGCTGTGTCCTAGGTCCAGCCTAAGCAGAGGTTGCCCAGCGAGACTCTCACTGAGCTTGGAGACGCAGCCTGTTTGGTAGTTAATACTACTTTGAGGTTTTGATTATTGATAGTCAATAGTATTGTATCTTTTTCAATAAACCTAATATAGTTAGAAGTAATCTTCGCAATTCTCCAAACTTGCAGGTAGTCAAAATTATTTTGTTTGAGTTCATCAGCAGAGGTCCAGGCCGATACATTTCGGACACTCTGTCCTTCTTCAGGGTGGGCTCAAGCAAGATTCAGTAGGCGAGAAAGAAAACAGAAAACCCAAGACCTCCCACGAATGCCCTCCGCCTCCTCTTGCAATTGCAACCTCCAGCGTGCCCGGCCATCCCCAGGCTCCGCTCACCACAGTCCGGTTTGCGCTACCAACATTCCCGCGCTCGTAGGCGCCTGCACACAATGGCAGGAAAAGGCGCCCTCTGATACACTGCTGCAGCACACACTGAGCACTAACAGCCGGAAGGTATGGGGGGAGGCGGGGTTGGGGCGAGAGGAGGCCGGGGAACGAGGGAGGGGCCAGGGAAGCCTAGCCATCCAAAGCAGCCATGCAGCCAGGCCCAGTGGCCACTTTTTCCCATAAAGAGTCCATGGACCACTGGCCATAGCATGTGGATGTGACCATTGGCCACACTGCATGGAGCATGGACTTAGGCCAAGTCCCAGGTGCCACGAGGCCACACAAATAAGCTAGTGGGCCTGGCTTTGCTGTGTATTGTTCTCGGACTGGATGATGTTTTGTTGGAATAGGTTATGTTACCTCGAGTTATTTTGTGCTCTAATGCAATTTTCTTATTTGATTCAGGGTTATGTATAGCGCCACAGGTTTGCCCACCTTCAGGTGGCCACCTGAAAGTGCTTTTGTAAAACAGGAGAGAAGCCCAGAAATGAAGGTCACGAGAAGCAGATCATTAGAGGATGACCGGCGCCAGAGAAGAGTGAGATTAGTGTGGCTGGAGGAGAGAAGAGCACATGGCATTTTACTTCAGTGCTGTTGATCGAAAATCCGCGTGGAGATGGGTCAATATGGAGCCGAGGAACATAGGGCATAATATGGTACAAACCAAATGGGAAGAGGGAGCCTGCTGGCTGTCTGTGGTTGGAATTTGGCCAGGTCGGCTTTGCTTCTTTGCCGCTTTACAGGGTCCTCGATCAGTGAATACCCTCCCTGAGAAATTCTGGGTTCTCAGTGCCGAGTGCAGGGTGTTCCACATACCCTTGGGATCATACTTTTGTTGCTTGAACCATTGCTGCGCATGGGCCTGCAAGATAGAGCAACACTGGGTTCTGGACTGGGTGTAGGGAGATGGGACTAGTAGTTCATATAGGTAGCCCGGGTTGTGGTTCGAGAATCCCTTGCCACAGTGCATTTCTGTTTTACATCTTGCAATGTGTTGGGCTGGATTTGTTATGATTGGTTATGTTAGTTCATTTTATGTTGTGTCATGTTTCACAGGCTTCTGATCTAGTGAGTTGTTTGCTCTGTGTTCTGTTTTAACCTGTGTTGTGTTGGTTTAGGCTGCATTGGGTTATGGTTAGTGCTGATGTTTTTATTGTAACTGGGCCGATGACACCTTATGCCAAGTCTCCTGGATTCCACGTAGCTAGCCACCTCTCCTTCATACCACGGATAGCAAAGAAACCTCAGACGGCATGGTGCAAATTATCCCTCCTGTGGAAAATCAAGCTTTTCCTGCCAGGCACCAGCTTCAGATCTGCTGCTCAGGTCCTGGTCTACCCCACCTGGACAGATGAAATGGCTGCTGGGCCTCGAGGCCCAAGTTGCTCCTCACTGAAGAAGCCCAATAAGGCCGAAACATGTCTGGGGATGCTGGTGGTCTTGTGCAGAAGGGATGTGACCAAGCAGTTCGGCCTGGACTGCCCCTTTTGGGTGGGACCAAGCCTGATTTGCATATGGTCTTTCCCCTTTTGTAATGGCTTGGCAGGGCGAAGAATGATGGTCTGGAGGGTTGCCCAGAGCAATGCCAGAGGTTAAGATGAATTCTAAACATTCCAGCCATCACCTGTTTTGTTTTGCTTTGCTTAGCCACCTGCCTTGCCCCACCACAGTATCTATGAGAAGCATTATCCATGCCTCTTCCCTATTATTGAAAGACCTCCCCATATAGGATCACATAATGGCCAAGTTCATCAAACTTCTCTGGCTACCATTACAAGTGTGCATCACTTTCAAAGCCAGCTGCATTGCACACAAACCTGTCACAATGCACGCTCCCTCCTGCCCGGCAGACAAAGTCTCCATCTCTCGGGGTTAGTGAACACCACAAGTCAGCACCTGGTTAGACTCAGACATTGGCAACTCACATCCATAGTCATGGGACTCACACCGATACTCATGCAATTTGGAAAAGAAAACAAAGACCTTGTTTTTAAAGAAGCACCTTCTTGACACCCCGTAAGATACACCCGTGAACCCACCTATCCCAGTGTGCAGCCTTATCACCACTCTATCCAGCAGACCTCGCTGTTCCATCCCCATGCCCTTTCAGCATTGTAAAATGTTCCCCACTACCTGTTATTTATATTCGCTGCTACCTTAAATGGAATGCCAACAATAAATTCCATGTTGCAGGGACTGTGGCCCCCTCCCCTACTGATGTACAGGACCCCATTGTTTGTTTTTTATTGTTTGCTTGTTAGGCGCTTATACAATAAGAAAATACTGTTTTAAAGCACCCACACTGCAAGGACTGTTCCCTTGTAGCCTCTAATCCATGCCTGTAACCCCTACTGATATGCAACCTCCATTACATACATGTTGCAAGAACTGTTGCCCGGCAACCATTTAAAGCACGCCTGTAGCCCCTATGATGTACAGCCCTCCATTACTACCATGTTGCATGGACTATCCCCTATGATGTACTGCCCTCCATTGCTTACATGTTGCATGGACTATCCCCTATGATGTACAGCCCTCCATCTCCATTGCTTACATGTTGCATGGACTATCCCCTATGATGTACAGCCCTCCATTGCTTACATGTTGCATGGACTATTTCCCGGTAACTATCTAATGCACACATGTAACCCTTATGATGTACAGCCCTCCATTGCTTACATGTTGCATGGACTATTCCCCTGTAACCATCTACTGCCCGCCTGTAGCCCCTATGATGTACAGCCCTCCATTACTTACATGTTGCATGGACTATCCCCTATGATGTACAGCCCTCCATTGCTTAGATGTTGCATGGAATATCCCCTATGATGTACAGCCCTCCATTGCTTACATGTTGCATGGACTATCCCCTATGATGTACAGCCCTCCATTGCTTACATGTTGCATGGACTATCCCCTATGATGTACAGCCCTCCATTACTTACATGTTGCATGGACTATTCCCCGGTAGCCATCTAATGCGCACATGTAACCCTTATGATCTATAGCCCTCCATTGCTTACATGTTGCAAGAAATGTTGCCCGGTAACCATCTAATGCATGTCTGCAGCCCCTATGATGTACAGCCCTCCATTGCTTACATGTTGCATGGACTATTCCCCGGTAATCATCTAATTCACGCCTGTAACCCCTATGATGTACATCCCTCTATTACTTCCCAAAGCCATGTTAAAGCTCAATAAACACATATGGGCTTCATTACGGGTCTGGCGGTAGCCGTGCCTGTAACAAAGGCACGGCTGCCGCCGGACCCGGGATTTTACTGGCTCCCACGAATTACCAATTAGCGGGTCGTGCCGAGGTCGGCAGACCCAGTAATTGCCCATTCGCGCGTGCCAGCAATAAGGGACTCCCCATCCACATTCGGCCCCATAGGGCTGAATGGGAATGGTGAGGGTGGTAGCACCGGTACCGTTAATAAAGGTACTGGTGCTACCATCATGTACTGCTCGTGGGTGCTGGTACGGCCACCAGTTCAGACCTGATGGCTGCAAGGGCACCCGCAAGCAGAACTTCTAGTATGGAGGTACGGTAGCATTGTTGCCGGTAGCGATACCGACACCGTTGTTGCCTTACCGCCATACTCGTAATGAGGCCCACAGAATACAATGAAATAATGCAAAACACGAGCACAGAGTTGAGATCCGTGAGGTACCCACATGGAGACAATTAAGGGGATTGAAGAGCGCAGCAGTTTCCAGCACCCAAACCCCCTCGGACCAGTGAGCATGGAGTCAAGATGCAATAGGGAAAAATATTTTGATTGAAATTTAATTTTTACATAGTGCGAGCAAAATGAACGAGAGTGCTGTAGCTAATTCTATGTACAATAAATACATTAAACAAATATGTACTAAGGATACAATATTTCTAAACACAGGAATGACGAAACAATCAGATCATAAAATCAGCTTTAAAAAATGGAACAATACAATTTCAAAAAACAGAATTCCATAGCCATGTTTTAAGTGCTTTCCTGAATCTCAGCTGCTCTGGGATCTGACGGATGTTCATGGGTGAAGCATTGCAGCAAGAGAATGCTGCCCCAGCCGGGGTGTTGCTAGGTCTGGGAAAGACCTGGGGCTAGGCTAATGTCGGTCCTGGCGGGACTCAGGGCTAGCTAGCCTTTTGGATGCACTCCTTGAGCTTCTATCTGGGGCTACAACCAAGAGACCCAGGGCTAAAGCCTCCTCAGCCCCCCTGCCCACCCAGCAACGCCTCTGGCTGCACCAGACAAATACCTTTACATGCCAAACTACGGGGCCTCTGCATCCCCCAGAAATCTTCCATTTATCTGCCAAATAAAATGGAGTTTGCAAATACATTGCTTTTTCACCCATACTTAATAGCCTACAAGTGATGCAGGGGCATCCAATGAAGTGATTTTAAAACGGGGTATATGCTCAAACTTCCGAGCAACATGAACCAATCGTGCAGCAGCAAGGAAAAACGCTTTCCGAAACAGGGAGACCTGTTTGAATGGAATTTCCAAAATCAGTATGGGATAGAACCAAAGACTGTACAAATAAAGGAAAACGAGAAGATGGGCCTCATTACACGGTAGGCGGAGAACCATGGCGCTATTAGCGCCATGGTTCATGCCGGTAACATACCGGCACCGCCTTGGTGGAAAGGGGAATTACTGCCCCATTCCAAGGTTGGCGGGGCGGTAATTCCCCCTTCCACCATTGCCCTTCCCCATTCTTATTTTCGCCCCATAGGGCTCTATGGGAATGGGGAAGGTGCTAATTACAGCACCGCAAATTGCGGTACCGTAATTAGCACCAAGGTCCCTTTGCGGGTTGGTTTTTAACGCCTGCAAAAAGCAGGCGTTAAATTCCCAAACCCTCAAAGGGACCTCGTAGTAAGGCGGTAAGGGTTTACCGGTACCGGTAAAATACCGGTACCGGTAAACCCTTAACGCCTACCGTGTAATGAGGCCCGATGATACACATGATTTCACAGATCTTAAAGAAAACAGGTGATAGTTTGCAGATTTTACCAAGGCATTTATGTGTAGAAGAAGAGTCAGGCTTGAGTCTAAAGTAAAACCCAATGATGTTGCAGTATGTGAACATTTGGAGGATGCGCCCCGAATCTGTGCAGTCGTGAACCAATTTGAAAGGGTATGTTGACCAGAGGAGTCAGAAAACAAAAGAAACTCAATATTGGACTGATGTCATTTTAAACAAGCATTGGCAATGCCAACAGCTTGGGCTTTTGTGTAGGCATGGGAAATGCACTTGCCAGGCACAGCCATAGTGGTATTAACTACCCTTTATTGATAGTAGGTGCAAACTGGTGTGAGTACCTGGGCATCTAGAAGCAGTGTAGCCTTTGCCAATGCGTTTCTTAAGCAGGACTTCAGAGGCTCTGCCAATGCTTGTTTTTAACAGGACTTCAGTAAAGGACACGCAGAGTGCTAATAAATTGGATGGCTGAGGGCAGGCTGGTAAGGCATTTCTATTACACCAGTAGTGTGTTTACAACTCCAATTAAGATCGTGAAGAGTGTTGATATGACACAAGTATGTAAATCACAGGGAAATATTTAACATGGAACTTGTAATGTATACCTTATAAATGGTGAAATTATTATTTCAAAATTGTTAGCGAAAAACCTGTGTGTATCATCAGTTATAACATGACGATTATATACAGTCAAGATGTTTTGAAAACATATGAAACAATCATAATTTCATGTAACTAAATGCCACATCCAATCTTCCAAAATGGCCGCCTAAATCTCACACTAGCATACCTCTAAGTCTGAAGTTTAACGGCACACACATATGATCCCTACGTAGCAAAATAAACACCGGTAAGACTCGATGACGTTACCACACCAGGAAACGGCATACTCATCAGTGTGATGACGTCTACAATTAAATAAAAACGTGCTCGTTATTTTGTAAAGCGGGAAACCACACGTTCATAATTGGCGTTCTGGACACCTGAATCCGGACACATGGTATCTTCATAGGTAAGAATTGGCAGAATGTGGATACTGAACACCAAACTATAAGTTAAGTAGCATAGTTTGTACAAAATGGTTTTCAGTACATTTTTTCAGGCGACTATGCAACATGCTGAAAGTTTATATTGATAAAGCTGAACCGCTTGAAAATAGAACAACAAAATATAAGATGTGAAGACATCATTGTGAATGGGATTGTAAAAGGTAGGGATCACATGTGTGTTTTGCCTACTGAATCATAATGGTGATAGTCATGAATTCAAATTTAAATGCATAGTTCATGGGACCTTTTGGACAACGTTAAAGTGAAATTAAATTGTTAGACTATAAATAGAACTGCTCAATTCAGATTATAGACTTTCAAAATGTATACGGTGAAATCATGTCGTACTTTTGAATATTACTTTTATTTTTTGACAAATTCATTTAATTTTACAGAAATGAATTGCAAAACTTATAAAATCCTCCTGGTGATCCACCTTACACTGGTGGGGAAACACGTGTAGAGGTACGGATTGATTATAAAGGCTCAAATAGATGAATAAATCACCATTAAAGAAGCAGAACCATTTTTGAAAAAAGACTACGAAAATGAAAATGCTGAATATTTGAAAGATTAAAGACTGTCTAAACTCATGAAAATGTAATTGTGAATTATTTATCACATATCCAAGTAGCGCATTCTTACCAGACAACCTCAGCACTTTCTTCTTTTAACTCCAAGTTGGTCATTAGCTCTGGGAGGACCGCCTTGAACAAACGCTGTTCAGTGTGTGCAGTTCCGAAGGATCCGGGTGCTGTATGCCAGTCTGTCTGTAGGGTTGTAGGTTGTCGTTGTGAAGGGCGTCGCGGCTTTTCTCTCCTGAGGTGAGCCTTGCATGCCTGGTGATTGGTTGTGTTGGCCATCACAATGGCATGTGAGTTGCTTGCAGTGGTGTGTACCTAATTATTAGCATGATTTGGATGCATTTTTCAATGTAATCAAGAGACTTTTTCACTTCAATGATAAAACCAGAGCCAAAACAGTGTTCCTTATTACACCTAAAATACAATAACGTTATATTGGATTGTTATGTGCTGTGGTTTGTTTTGTGCCACATCCTCTTGTGTTGGTTGTATTATGCTGTGTTACGAACGGTTATGCTCCATTACGTCAAATAATTGGTCTTATGTATTATCATGTTGTCGTTTTGCTGTGCAGTTTTCACTCTATGCTTTACATTTTGATTGTTGTGCTTTGTGCACTGTTGTGTATTCAATATTAGTGGTTTTTATGTATTATTGCACCCTAACTGATGTTCCCTAGTATATTGTGCTTTAATTCACTGCTTTGTAATTACCCAGAAGACAAGCATATGCTGACATCATAGCATTTCACAGAGAAATGCACCCACACATCAAAACAGATACTTTGTTTAAAAGTGTAGCACGGGTAAAGCATGTTAGTGGGCTGTTAATCACTGGGGAAACACCTGAAAGCGGGTTCGACTGGAAGGCCCCCGACACGCCCCCACGCAAAGCAAAAACAGCCAGAACAGCTACCTTGGCATGCTCCCCCGTGCAGAAATACATGCACCCTTCAAACAGTGCGTGGGTTCCCCCGCAAGCAGGCCTGCATCTCGGGACTCTGTGCGGGGTCCCCCGTAACTGTTACCGGCATCCAGACAACATGCGTACGATTTATCATAACTCGGATAACACTTGTAAAATCTGAGTGTGAACCCCTGGAAACCGGCCCTGCACCCCGCTACACTGCGTACGAGCACCCAAAAGTTACATTGAAACCCCAGCTGCGTACACACACCGCTGAATCTGACACCCGATCTTACCTCTGTGCATTGAATCCCATGCGCAAGTGTCTGTACACCTGCCTTCGGGTGGCGGATAACATGAGGGCTTTGTGTGGCCATTTACCTACCGAGATGTTGCAGACTCGTAACCATGACTACGTATTGTTCCACGCAATAATGGGCGTGCAATGGAGGGCCTGCCAGTCGTCCCTCGTAACACCCACATTTTCCTTTGTTCTTTCTCATTTTCGGAGTTCCACCCCCTACCCTCCTGCCCTCTGCACAAGCCACGCCCAAGCCCTGCTTGGTGTCTCACGCAAGGCACTCGGCCTCTCGCATTGACGTGCTGATCCTGCTCAAATTCCCTGCAGAGTAGGAAAATGTACCACACAGTCGATTCCATGAATCGACAAATGGGATTTTGCATGCAGTTTGGCATGCAAAGTCACTATTTTCCGTGCAGATATTTCTATGAATCAGGCACTTAGTCTATCAGCTCTCTGCTGGCCTGGTGATTCTTTTGTGATAATTTGCAGCTATAAACCAACCTGCTGTATTCTTTTTTCTACATTATAATGTATGCACCCCTTTGGTGCCCCTGACAGTTTTTTTTATAAGGCAAGGGGGAAGAGGGCACTATGTGAAATGGGCACCTGCCAGCTCTGACACATCTTCAGCCGTCTCTGCCTGGTCCCGTGGTCCCAGATTTCAGTGCAGAATCTATGCAAGAGAGCTAATTGCGACATCATATGCAAAACGCCTTCTTTACAGCCACGTCTCAGCAATTCCCACTGAATTGGTTATTTGTTGACACATTATACAACACTTGATTGATTTTGTAATATAATTCAGGGAAATTCCAGAAACTGATTTTTCAGCAGATATTAATTTCTATAACAGATATTTTCAGCGAGGGCGTTTAGGTTTCCTGTTACCAGACATTGTGGGCTCGATTCATGGAATTTTTTTGCATATGTTTAGCATGGTTCAAAGTGACTTTGCACTCCTGAAAAGTGACTTTGCACTGCCTACACAAACCCTGATTCATGCAACTGTGAAAAGTGTATTTTTGCAGTGCAAAGTCTGTGCAAAGTCATTTTGTACTGCAGAAATTACTATGCACTAACTTTCCACGGACTTTGCACTGCAAAAATGCACGTTGCACAGCTCCACGAATTAGGGTTTGTGTCGGCAGTGCAGGGACACTTACAGCAGTGCAAAGTCACTTTGAACTGTGCAAAAAATTCCATGAACCGGGCCCTGTGTATATTTCTGCTAGTAATAATATGGAACACCAATACCTGCTCCCCTATGTTGCCAAACGGAAACTACCCCCGTGGTGAGGTACACAGCAGACAGTACCGGCTAACCGGCGAAGGCACCCACAGCCCACGACAGCTAAACACGCTTCTGGAGACGTAAAGTGTCACTTAATGCGCGCTGCCCGTCCTTGTGCTTAACCACAGCAGCCACTTTGACTTCTGCGTCATCAGTGCCTTTAGGGATCAGCCTTCAGAAGTCTTTAGCATGCTTCCCCTCAAGTGCAATCAAACCTCTCTTCTACTTCGATTTATATGCAGACCCCACCTGCTTTCCAATCAGTTTCAGCCTGCCTGTCATTGCCTGCATTGCCTGGGGATTGTCTAAGAGAGCGGCCATTTCACCTGGCCTTTGTCGCCACCCTCGTTGCTTCCCTTAAAGATTTACCAAAGTACAGACGCCCCATTAATAAGTCCCAGCCCACCAAGGAATCTGGAGAGTGCTAAAGCTCACTATGCGATCACCAAATCCTTATTGCAGTATGGCTATGGGAAGTGTAATACACGGCTTTTGACGTATTGCTTTACTTTATTGCTTTGGATTTTGGAAGCGACTTCACCAAAACCCTGTTGATATGCTGTACACCTGCGGTGAGGATTATTGATACCACATAAGGTATTTCCTTTTTCTATTAGTTTTCTATTATTTTGTGTAATGCAACAGAAGCTTCCTGCTAGCTCCCTGAAACATGCTCAACTTTCTCAACCCCTCCCACCGTGGACCTATTTTCTTCAACCACCTGCTGAGCTATGCCAAGCTGTCAGACACCTATGTGCCCACCTGAATGCCAAATGATCATGTGCGTCAGGTCAATTCTGTAACCAAATTGGCGTTCCTCCAGCTGAACTGAGTAGGCTTTTGCCCAACTCACTGCCTGACTGTTAGCAACTTTGATACTGCATTTTATTTTGATTTTTCTGAGGCCCCTCTGATGTGATGAGACCGGCCTACAGCTGAACACCCGTGCCATGCCAAGCAAGGTCACAGAGCTGTGCGATGTGTGTTATGCCTCAGCTCATGAGCCCATCCTGAAAAATACACAGCTGTGGACACTGCAGGATTGAATCCCCAGGGCCAGAACATGCCTTGCAGATAGGACAGAGAAAGCATTTCACAACAGTGGCTATACTCCTTCCCCCTTTTCTCTGCAACTGACCTTTTTGTTGTTATACATGCTGTTTCATGGGTGGAGAATGGGTTTAGCCACTCCATTTGTATATAAGGAACAGCCAGGCCTGGGGCAGGGGATGGGGATGAGGAGTCGGGGGATGGGGAGTCGGGGGGGGGGGGGTGTAGAGCAGTAAGCAGCCCTCCCATGCACTGGTCTGTTTGCTTTACAGGCCATTTCTCTCAACTTTTGGTATCCTGTGTATTATTTGTGTCCGAGTGCCTGAGGTGTCATGGGGGAGGAGGACGAGCCTGTAACACTGACCTTCACACAATAGTACCCAGCAATCTAACTAATGTAAAGCATTGCCACCATAGTGCTCAGCCACTTCCTGGGATATTTAGCCCCACACATTTGCATGCAAGATTTAACCAAAGGCAAATACATGACTTTAGCAGAGACTGTCCTTGCGGATTAAAAGGCTGCAGGTTTATTAAACGTCAATTAAAAACGTTCTCAAGTTACATTAATCATTGAAGTCAAAAATATCAAATGACATGATTTCATTAATAACATGCAATAAAAATCTCCTACGCCCAGCTGACCATGACCGTTGCCTAATTCATCCCCCCTCTTCTTTCAGTTCCTGTTTTTAGCCACAACTCCCGAGCCTTGTGCATCAGAGGACCAGGCAGACCGCACAGATTGTTCCGAGCTGGAAGGAGCGTCGTATATTGCTTTGTGGAGGAACTCAAAGTTATCTTAGTTCAGTTAAATTAAGCACCCTCGCCGTCCGGCCTACAAAGAGGCCCTTACTGCGGGTCACCCTGCCCCTTTTAATAAAAAAACGTTTGTTTTGATCCATTTTTGTCAGACTGGTTGCTTGCAAATCGCCCTGCGACAATTGTACACTGGACCCCATTGCACAACCTTTGGGTACCGATGTTCTTCACTTCATCTCCAGGCCCCAAGGATGGGGGGGTGGGAACAAGTTCACGTCTTTCATTTGAGCCACTGCAGCCAAAGTCTGTCTGCTCTTCCCTCGGCACCTCCTTTTGATGTTGCACGTCACAGCCACTATTCGCTGTTTTCCCAATCCTAGCCTTCTTTCCCTGGGCGCCGCCATTTTGTACCACCACCTTTTGGTTCACTTGGGCCCCTTTTCGCAGGCCTTCGTCCTACCCCCATTGCTTCCATTTTGGGTCTCGGTCCACGTTACGTTACGGCATCGTCACAGTGCACCTTCATCTCCCCTTGTCCCCCCCCCCTGAACACAAAGGGCTCCCATAATACTGACAGCACAGCATGTGGTAAAAAGACCCGATATTGACCTAAAAAAGATATCCAGTGTACCCAAGCCTGAGCCGGCCACATTGTCTGCCAGGCTGAGTGGGTGCACAGAGATATATGCTGGCTGGCCCCAGCTATGGAACATACCACCAGAAACGCTGCCAAAGGCTGGCAACCACTCCCCTTACAAGGGAACGTAAAACCCTCTCCTCCAACTAAACATTACCTTCAGACAAAGGCACACGCCCTACTCATTTCCTTAATCCAGTTAGGTGTGGGGGGGCGATTTAGTTCACAGAGTGCACAACACCACTAGCATAGCCATCAATCAATCACTCAAAATACCCTGGTTCAAGTATCAATCACAGACTCGAACAGTAGCCAACTCCACGGTACACCAACCCCCCCACCCCAAAGTCTAGGACAACCAGCCTTTCTCTGACCTTCACATCCCAACCCCAAATCGTATCATTTTAGAATTTGGGTTTATATTCTGGGAAGCCCAAAAGCAGCCCCTAAACGCCTTCGCGGGTCAAGGGAAACACCATTTAAGTGGTAGACTGCAAGCAACCGCATGGACAGGTGGAGACAGGTCATTCAATGCCCCGTGCACATGCTTCCAATCACTCAAATAAAGGCAGCCCGAATAGACAACAGACAGGGTCTTCTTCCCACAATCCACATATGAGTAGATGACATGAGGAACCCTGTGTTTACGAAGGAGCATTTTGTCGCTTAACGAAGCTCTGGGAGGGTAACATCATGACAAGAGAAGTGTGACTTAAATGGCCTATAAGTTACCGATCGACAACGAGCGTCAGAACACAAAAAACGTGTCCTACTTTTTGTAACATTTACAAAATGTGTCTTTCACTTGCTGACTGTGCTTAATTTGTAAAAAATAAGTGCCAGGGCCCAAATATTTTCTAGCACCACTGTGACACTGCGGGCGGGCAGTTCCCCATCACTGCTGCCACCACCCATAGCTGCTCCCCACAGTGTTGGCATATTTGGGGTTACACTACAGTTCGCACCTGCTCATTGTGGCTGATGGATGCACCGACCATCACCACTTCACAATTAGAGTGCGTCTGAGACAATAAGTGACAGGCTCAAAAGTGAGTGCCAGGGCTGAGCCCTGGCAAACACCCCCACAAATTAAGCACTGCTCACTGCCCATTGAAAGTGCCACCTCCTGCAGATTATCTGATTATTCTGAGACTTGGTTACAACTACAACAATAAAGTTGAAGGCCTCTTCCATTAGAATTTGCATGTGGACATCAGAAGTCACAGCCTTGGCCACAGGCTGACAACTCTGGGTAAAGGGCTGCAAGGTTAAAGAAGGAGGGCCAGGATCAAGAGGCAAGCATATTTACTATTGCAAATTCAAACCTAGGGTGTATATTAATTTATTTGAGCCAGCATGCTTCTTAATGCCAAATCGTTGCACTGCAGACACTGCGGTCCAGGGGAGAAACTACTGGTGCAATGTAGGGGTCTCGAGAGGGATATAATCGCTGTGTGCACCAGAGATTGTAGCTGCATCTAGGCAAGTCTCCCTCTCTAGGAAGAGCTTTGAGCTACTCCCCGGTAAATAGCAGAGGATACCACCCAGCACCTGTGCAAGCTTCTCCAATTCAGGACATGGTGCATGGTGTGTTTGTAAATCAAGCTAGACCCTCATTGAAAATGATCCTATACTTCTGTAGACCTGGCTTTATAAAAAGGCCACCCCACCAATGTGAGTCTGGAGCTGGTCTCTACATTCCAGGGAGAATTGGGGTGGCCCAAAGGTGATCCTCCATTGAACTCGTTGCTACCCCAACATTGACAAGCAGGTGTCCAAAACAAAGAAGGAGTTTGTAAGACCACCTAGTCCCTCTTTCAGTAGTGAGGCTGAATGCTTAGGCTGAACCAATACTCAACATGAAACCAAACCAGACCATACACAAGTAGACCTCAACACCACATGACGGCTACTGACCGAAAACGCACAAAAAGCTCAGTGACCAGTTTTTCCAAAATGGAGCTGCCAACCGCACATCAAAGATCTCTTCCTCTCTCTCAACCCCACTAACAAACCCCTAATCCCCTCGATTTGCAGATCGGGCAGAGCATCAAGAGACCATGCAAGTGGCGACAGTGCACGGTACAAGAACCTTTAACATTACATAGACTCTGTCGAAGGTGTACAGAAGCACTTCTTTCACAGCATAGCACACACACACTATCCCCAAATTGAAATAGAGTTTGGGCATGGTTATATGAACAATATAATACATTAGTCACAGACAAAATCACACAACTATAGTTCAGCAACACTATGGCTAATACAAGACACTGGAATGGAATTTCTCCCACCTTTCTTAAAATAATGCTAATAATCGCTGCACAGTGCACCTGACTCCTGCACTCCACTCGGGCATCAGCTCTTCAGAATTTCCTCAATTGAGTGATATCGACAATGTTACAATGTTGAGTCTCTGACTGGTCTGCAACCGAGCTGAACATTAGGGCAACCGTATAGCGATGAATGTTCATTGGTGGGTTCTCTACGCCTACCTAGCTTGTCGTCATAGCAACACTGGCGAGCATGCGGTGCAGGGTGTAGGGGGCCATGCAGTGGATAGCCTTTGCACTTACATGGTCTCAGATCCTTTGTGGGGTTTGACCAAAGTGGAAAAGCAGCACAGCTGCAATCTTAGCAAGACTCCTCCGGGCACAGTTCTCAAAACTGTGCTGCATGTTTGGGCTTCTAGGCTCTATGTAATGTTATGGCGTTTTTGGTGGCCTGTTGGCACGTGGTTCTGTAAGAGATGATTGTGGGGGAGGGAGTGATAGGAGGGGTGCGAGTCCTAACTTCTCTGATGGGATATATCCAGACGTCCCTGCTGTCCCTTTGCCAATACGATTATCGGGGAGATGAAAACATAGGGTTTGTAACACCCCAAATATTGTCCCCATGTGTTATGATTTATTGTGTAGGTTGACATTCATCCTACGAACCTTCATAGGCATTGCAGTGCAACATGCTGGGCAGATAGAGCAGACAGGAGTGGTGGTTCACTTGTGGGGCGCTATAGGCTGGCTGCATCTTGGTTGATGTGTGGCGTGTAGGGTGCAAGAGGGAGAATGATATTTATTTATTTATTTATGTTTGCATTCATTATAGCGCACAAAACCCTTGGGTATCTAGGCGCTAGTTACATTGAGGGAAAAAAGAAGAAGGGGAGGAGGTAGTGGAAATGCATTAGGAAGACTGATGAGTCTTAGGAGGAGCAGAGTTAGTTGAAAAGCCAAATCTTTACTTTTCTGAGGAAGGTCCAGAAGGTCGGTTCTTTTCTGAGTGCTGGAGTCAGATCGTTCCAAAGTGTGGCAGCAATGACCGGGAAGCTCTTACCCCCCTCCCATTCCCCCCACTGAGAGGCGATTGAAATTGGGGATCTTGAGGAAGTGAGTGTTCACAGTTCTAAGAGGTCTCCACGTAGCGTGAGAGGTAGGTCGGGGCTGTGTTGGAGAGAGACCGATGGACCAGGGACAGTGTTTTGAATGTAATACTTTCTCGGATGGGCAGCCAGTGTGCATCTCTCCTGGCTTCTGAAACGTGGTCAGATCTGGAGAGACGGCTGCTCGGAGAACATTGCTCTGAATCATTTGAAGTTTATTCAGGTTGCGCTCGAGAGTACTGGTAACTAAGGCATTGCAATAGTCGTGCTTGGCTCCTTTGATGGCTCTTGCAATGGAGAGGTCGTTGGGAGTGGAGAGGAAGGGCCTGAAGGCATGTAGCAGTTTGGCTGTGTAGGACGCTGATGAGTTGACCGAGTTCACTTGTCGCAAAAGATCAATGTTAGAGTCCAGGTAAACGCCAAGGGTTTTGGCTGCAGCGGAGGTGGGGATTTGGTTTCCGCCCATGGTAAACTCCTTGTAGGCGTAAACTCCTTGTAGGCTGGGTTAATGTTGCGAAGTGTGGAGTGGGAGCTGACAATGAGGATTTCTGTTTTTTCGTCATTGAGGCAGAGTAGGTGAGATGCCATCCAGTTTTGTTTGTCTTCGTACACTTAGTAAATGTTGGCTGAGTCCTGAGCATATGAACCGGAAAAGGGGATAAGTAGCTGCATGTCAGCAGCGTAGTTCATGTAAGATATGCTGAGTAGGTCAAGGTTGTCGAAGAGGGGTTTCGTATAAATGCTGTAGCGGGTGGGGGAGAGACAGGAGCCTTGGGGAACTCAGCAGGTGACAGGAGCAGGTGCGGCAGAAAAGTCATCGATGAAGACACATGAAGATCTGTCAGCTAGAGATTACCTAATCCAATTGGTGGGAGATGGAGGGAAGTTAGCTGTCGAGGCAAGTTGTGAACAGAGGGTTTGGTGGTCTACCATATCGACTGCTGCAAAGAGGTCCCGCATACTGAGGAGGGTAGGTTCTGCTAGTGTCCTTGATGGCATCAAGCTGAATTTTCAGGTCAAGTCGGGCAGTTTTGGTTCCTTGCTTGGGGCAGAATCCTGATTGGTGAACACCCAAGATATTTTTCTCCTCGATGGTCTGTTGAACCTGGATGTAGTCTACACGATCCAGGATCTTCAGGAAGTAAGGTAGTGCACTAATGGGGCAATAGTTTGTAGGTAGTTAAGGGTCGAGGGAGGGTTTCTTGAGTAGCGGTAGGACCCACGCTTCCGTTGGGCAGGTTGGCACCAAATTGGTGGAGAAGGAATCATTAATGATGGCTGTGATGATAGGAGTAAGTGCCTCGGCACAATCTTTGATGATTGGAGCTGGGCAAGTGTCATCTTTACAATGCAAAGTTTGAGATTCTTGATGATCTTGGTGACGTCCAGGACTGAGACGTGGGTGAAACTTGAACAGGGTGTAGGTGTGGGCCGGTAAGGCGCTGGGTGCTGTGGGTGGTGGTAGTTTGGATAGCATGGCAAGTTGTATGGAGAGGACTTTTTTCTTTGAGGGAGTTGACTTTTCCAGTGAGGCCATCTTGGATTTTGTTGCACTAAGTTCTGTCCACTGTCAGGTCTGGCTGGGGGGGAGGGGTTCTCTAGCTCCCAAAGGATTGCAAAAAGTTCTTTGGAGTTGGATTTGGCGTTACTGATTCTGGAGTTGTAGCTGCTGGCTTTGGCAGCCTGGATTTCCCTTCTGTAGTCTTTGGCGATGGAGGAGAAGAGGGCTTTGGATGCAGGTTTTTTTAATTTTATTTCCAAACTAGCTCAGAGGTGTGCTTTTTGGCACTGGCACCAAGGAGCGCCGGTGTGAACCAAGCATTTGTTTTTTGTGAGTGATTGGCTTTCTGAAGTTTGAGTTGGGCAAGCGTGTCAACTGCCTGAGTTATGGTTTGCTTGTAGATATCAACCAGAGCTGCTGGATCTATCACTGAGGATGTGGGGTGAGCAAGGGTATCAAGTAGCAGGCCGAGGTTAGTGTTGTTGAGGTTTTTTGTGCACTGAGCCATACCTTCAGGTTTAGGAGGGTGAGATGGTCTGGGGCGTTCTGAAGGGGGGATTTTTAAGGCAATGTTGTGGTCAGACCATGGGCAAGAGAAGGTGAGAGGAAGGGAGATGTTGCACTTTAGGTCGCTGATCCAGTCAAGGGTACGGCTTTGGTCGTGGTATGGCTTGAGGGATCATTGCTTGAAGCTAGCTTGGTGGAGTTGTGGAGCCAGCTGGTGGCGAGTGAGTCTGCTGGATCATTGAGGCCTAGGTTGATGTACCAAACAATTAGACATTTTGAATTGGGCTAGATGGATGAGAAGATGCTTTCATTAAGTTGTCCTCGAAGGCAAGGATGGGGCCAGGAGGGGGTATATAAGGAGGATGGTGATGGAGTGGTTAGGTGACATGGAGAGCTTGGCGAGTAGGGTTTCGCAGTTGGGGATTACATTGGTGTTCATGGCTCTGATAGATGAGGGCGATGCTGCCTCCTATTTTAGAGGATCTGTCACATCTTTGGATGCCGTAACCCAGAGGGATGGCGATGGAAAGTCCTGGGCCTGCATCGGGGTGTGGCCAGGTTTCAGGAATGGCAAGTAAGTCGAAGTTGTTTGAAGTTATGAGGTCAAGGATTTCAGCTGCGTGGGCTGGGATTGATCTTGCGTTGATTTGCGTGCAGTTGGTAGTCTTATGGATTAGTTTAGCAGGTGTGCACGTTTGCATAGGTCGCAATGATTGTGGAGCGTAGTGAGTGAAACAGGGGATGAACTGTGTGCGCAGTCTGAGGAACCTATTCCTCGTAAGGATAGGAGGCGGCGTAGCCATAGCAGATCCAGCGGTTTCAGGTTGCCTGGGGCATGGTCTGCATATCTGTGATGGGCGGAATAGCTGGGGATCGTGGTGTGGGACGCAAGCAGTGAGCCATGTGCGTAGCCCAAGGGACCTATTCCTCGTAATGATTGAAGGGGGTGTAACGATAGCAGAGCTAGAGATTTCAGGTTGCGTGGGGTCTAGTCTGTGAATCTGCGATGGGCAGAGTGGTTAAGGAGCGTGGTGTGGGATGCACACAGTGAGCTGAGTGTGCAGTCTGAGGAACCTATTCCACGTAAGGATTGGAGGGGGAATTGCGATACCAGAGCCGGAGATTTCAGGTTGCGTGGGGCATATTTTGCGTGTCAGCGATGGCCGGGATCATGGTATGGGACACATGTGGTGAGCCGTGTGCGTAGTCTGAGGAACCTATTCCTTGTAAGGATTGGAGGGGCGTAGTGATGGCAGAGCCGTAGGCGTCGGGCTGATAGAGGTATTGACGGAGGTGGCCTAGGCGTGCGTTGGGGGAGCAGTGAGGTGCGGGGAGGGCGGAGGCACCAAGACACTTACCTGTGGTCCAAGTGTTGCGGGCATCCCTGGAGGCTGGCTGGACTTGAATGGAGGGAGCCATGGGGTCTCTTGGGTTACAGGCTGTTAACGGTCTTGGATCTGCCTGTGGTTGTTGCAAGACCACAGTGATGGGATCCAGACGAGAATGTGAGGCGCGGTATGAGGCGGTCGAGTTCAGTGGTGCCATTGTGCGGCACATAACACCTGCAGCGCTCAACACTATGCCCATGGCCATGCTGGCTTTGCCACACAGGGCTCCACAGCCAGGTTTTAAATGAAGTGGGGTCAAATTGCGATGTGCAGCATGTAGTGGACATGGATCAAACAGCATGCTGTGTGGACCAGCGGTGCTGACCATTGCACCTTTGTCCAACATGGTTTTTTACCTCAGTTTTCGGCATGCAGGTTTTAAATGAAGCAGAGTCGAATGTCGATGTGATGTGTAGCATGCAGTGGACATGGATCAAGCAGCGTGCTCTGCGAACCTGCAGTGCTCAACACAGCACCCTTGGCCTGCATGGCCTTTGAGCAGAGGGTTTGGCATGCAGGTTTTAAACGAAGTGGTGTTGAATGTCAATGCGGTGCATAGCGCATAGTGGATGTGGATCGAGCAGCACACTCTGTGGACCTGCAGCGTTTAACACTGCACCTGTGGCCTGCGTGGGTTTTGCCACATAAGTTTTGGCACACAGGTTTTAAACGAAGCAGAGTCGAACGTCAATGCGATGCGTAGCACGTAGTGGATGTAAATCGAGCAGCATGCTCTGCGGACCTGCAGGGATCAACACCATGCCCTTGACCTGCGCAGGCTTACAAGCAGCAGAGGGTTTGGCATGCAGGTTTTTAACAGTCAAACGTTAATGCAATGCATAGCACATAGTGGATGTCGATCAAGCATCGTGCTCTGTGGACCTGCAGAGATCAACACCGCAACCTTAGCCTGAGTGGGCTTTAGATAGTGAAGATAAAGGATGAAACATGGCACAAGGCTGCAAGTAGCACTAAGTCTCCCCCTGCCTGGTCACCATTCATGACACAAGGCTCTCTCCCCCTGGTCCTACTAAGCTTTAGCCTACAGCTTGAGCAACCCTCGCCTTCAAAGCACTGTAAAAGAGGCAATGCCTCAAAAACGATAATGTTAAAACCTCGTTTCTTTCTACAATAGAATGTCCAGATATTCAAAGTAGGACTTGAGTTGTTTTGTATTTTACTGAAAAATCGAATTTGCTATGCAACGAAAATATTTTTAGACAGCGTTTCATGTACGCATGCTGAGTAATTAAAACAAGTCCAAACGCTCAACTCATTTACATTTGATTTTAAATATTTGCAACATACACCAGCTGGCAGAAACTGTATCTAGGCGCAGATTGAAAAAAAAGGTCAGTGTAGGAGGAAGCTAAGGCCTGTGGGTGCCAATGTTAATAAAGCTTTCACAAACAAGAGGAGTTTTGAACTCCTTTCAGAAAATACACAGGATCTGCATGACACACATTTGGGATGGAGGAGCCTAGCTAGCAAAGTGTCAGCCCAGCTATGGAAAATCTCTCATCACCCCTAGATTTTAATCAGGAGGGGGGTGACCAGAAGGTTATGATGTGAGAAGCGCAGTGGTCTAGAAGGAGAATATTTTAACATTGTTTTAGACAAGTAAGAGGGATCCATTCCATGGAGAAATTTGAAAAACCGCACACAATATATTAAATTCAATTCTCTTCTGGGCTGATGGCCAGTGTAAGAGGTGGTGATGATCAGCAACTTCACTCAATCTAGGCAATGTGAAAATCAGCCTAACAGCGGTGTTTCGACCCATCTGCAGATGATGAATTTGATTTGCTGGTAGTCCTGTCAGCAAGTTATTTGCATAATCTAATTTCGAAATGATGAGGGCCCCAACTACTTCTGCTGTCATGATTCGCCGTTCACGCCCTTTTTGGACTTCCTGGTCCATGGTGCACCGCAACATTGGAGCCACGATCCTCCCAACATGGTCGGCAGCTCAGACAGGTAGCAGTCCAGCGCTTACGCAGGAACACTGGCTTCCTAGAAAACGGGCACGCCCCCGCGGTACTGCGCGTCTTAACGCTCCCTTTCGAGTTTGCGGCTAGTGTTCTCACTGTTTCCTTCCTTCTCCTTGTATCAACCATCCGATATTCATTCCTACCTCTCCCTTCCTGGAGTTTTAAGTGCGGCCTTCGCCTCTGCCTGTGGCTGCTCATTCCTTCCTTCCGGGAAACCACCCGTTTCTCCCACGCTTGCAGCTATTTCCCTGTCTTCTGCGAACTGAGTCATTTCCTTCCTGGTTCCACGCTTCATTCCGGACATAGACTACTTGATTCCTACCTCCTGGAATCCTGATCTCCTGTGTCCTTCCAAGCCTGCCTACGGTCCCCACGCTAGATACGGAAGAGCATCGCCCATACCTGTATCAATCCCGGACATCGCTGAACACTGAAAGATCTCCAAAGAAGAAGACGACCAAGGGCAGACAGGTGAGAACAGGGGCTGAGTGTGACAGTTTGAGACGCCAAAGACCTGATACAGAGTTCGACATGGAGGCTGCTGTCGAGGACCTCATGAGAGGAATGCAAGAATTGACCACAGAGGTGCAAAACCTCAAAGCTGAAAATGCTGCGCTAAAACAACTCGTGCTATCCAGAGACTCGGCGTTCCAGGAAAGTGCCCTGTTAGGGGGCATAGTGGATAAATATGATGGTTCCTCCAAAACACTGCAATCCTTCCTTGATTCTTGTTTGGTGCATTTCACATTTAAACCCTACTATTTTTCTACACCCCGGGCCAAGGTGGGATTCATAATATCACACCTCTCCGGCAATGCTTTGGCATGGGCAACCCCCTTGGTGAATGCGGGAGACCCACTCCTGGACAATTATGATGGATTTGTAGAAGCCTTTAAAACCATGTTTGACCGCCCTGAACAAGTCTACAGTGCTCAGTAGAAGCTCCTGGAGTTACAACATGGGAACCAAGACATGCTGTCTTATGTAACCCGCTTTAAGCAATTGGCTAAAGAGGCCGATTGGTCCAAAGAGGCAAGTTTTACCTTGTTTTGGAGAGGGTTAAATGACGAAATCAAGGACGAACTAGCCAGAGTAGCCCGTCCAAGTTCTTGCCAGGCTTCAATAGATTTGTCCCTCCAAATCGACTTTCGTATCCAGGAAGGAAGGCAGAGAAAAGAAAGACAAAGACTGCTTCTCCAAAAGTTTCCATGGATTTGCCTTGCCCAAGGGAAACGACTGCACAGCACTCTCCTGATCCAGAACCTATGCAATTGGGCTCCTTACGGGGTCCGATATCTTTACAGGAAAGAATGCATAGCATCAATACTGGACTCTGTATGTATTGTGTCTCAGATAAACATCTCGTAAGGAATTGTCCTATAGCTCGACCCAGGCGTTCGGGAAATGCCAGCTCCCGATCTTGAGTAGAGCCCAGCTTCGGGAGTTACATACTTGCTCCGCTTCTGTTCCTTCCTTGAATTCTCCCCGATTGAATACTTTGGTGGTCCTGCAAACATCCTTGTCAACCACCAATAAGGAAACTCATTCTATCCTGGCTCTAGTGGACTGCGGTGCCATGGGAATGTTCTTGGACCACGAATGGGCCTTGAAGTACAACATTCCTCGAGAATCCAAAGAAACTATCCAAGCTGTCGAAGGCATTGATGGGAAACCACTGTCATCAGGACCCATAACCCAACAAACCTCGGAGTTAATGCTCTCAATAAACAACCATCAGGAGATGCTTCGTTTTTATATCATCAAGGCAGCACACTACCCCATGGTTCTGGGAATGCCTTGGCTACAAAAACACAACCCTTATATCAATTGGGCAGCCGGATCTCTATTTCTAGGCTCTGAATTCTGCTTGTCTCATTGCTTATCCCGGAATATGGTGCAGACCTTATCTATGGAAACCCAGACCCTCGAACAACCATCCATTTCTATTTCAATCATTCCCCAAGTACCCGCGGTCTACCAACAATACTCGGATGTATTTTCGACAGCCATTGTCCAATCTTTACCACCTCATCAACCTGAAGATTGTGCCATTGATACAGAAGATTCTGCAGTGATACCGTTTCGAAGAATGTTTATCCTTTCCGAACCTGAGAAAAAGGCATTACGGGAATACTTGGATACCAATCTCGCTAATGGAACCATTCGACCTTCTAAATCTCCAGCCGGTGCCTCCTTGTTCTTCGTGCCCGAGAAGGACACCAAGGAACTTCGACCCTGCCTAGACTATCGAGGCCTTAACCAATGCACCCTTAAGGATCGTTACCCCCTGCCGCTCATTTCCGACATACTGGAAGCGGTCCGGGGTGCTGTAATCTTTACTAAACTTGATTTATGGGCCGCCTACCATCTCATCCGAATTAAGGAAGGTGATGAGTGGAAGACTGCCTTCAGGACCCCCTTTGGGTATTTTGAACACCTAGTAATGCCATTTGGTCTTGCCAACGCCCCTGCGGTTTTTCAACGTTTCATGGACAGAGTTTTTTCGGATATGCTGTTTCTCTTTGTCATAGTATACCTGGATGACATACTGATCTATTCCAATGATTCCCAGTTACATCGGGAACATGTGACATCAGTCTTACAACGCCTATGAGAGAATAAACTCCTGGTCAAACCAGAAAAATGCATATTCCATGCCCAAACTGTTCATTATTTAGGTTTCGTTCTGAGTTCCAAGGGGATAGAAATGGATCCCGCCAAGTTCAACTCCATTCTCTCATGGCCAGCCCCTACAACAGTGAAACAGATTCAATCCTTCCTGGGACTTGCCAATTTTTACCGGAAATTCATTCCAACCTTCTCAGACATTGTACACCCGATAGTAGCATTATTAAAGAAAGACATTCCCTTCATTTGGTCAGATGTTCAAGAGACAGCCTTCCAGGAGTTAAAACGAAGATTTACTCAAGGTCCCATCCTGGCACAACTGGATATCAATAAACCCTTCCTGGTAGAAACTGATTCCTCAGAGCATGCGATTGGAGCTGTACTAAAACAAGAGTCTGGGGATAAGGCGAACATCCCATCGCTTAGCTGTCCAGAACATTAACTCTCAGCGAGACCCACTACTCAGTCCTGGAGAAGGAATTGCTTGCCATGCGGCAAGCTTTTACTGAGTGGCGCCATTTGCTTCTGGGTGCCAAATTTCCCGTCCAAGTGCGAACTGACCATAGAAACCTGCAGATCCTGCAATCCTTAGAGTGCAGGAACAGTCGCCAAGCTCATTGGGCCTTTTTCTTTGCTCAGTATCAGTTTTGCATACACCATGTCCCTGGCACTAACAACATAATCGCCGATGCACTATCCAGGCGCCCTGATTATGAGCCGGTGAGGCCCGCGCCTTCCCGAAGATGTTTCCCAAAACGGTTTTCGTGGCCCAAGCCAACTCCTTATTGGAAAATATCCATGCAGCAACACCACCTTCTGATCTCTGAAAGGATTACATCAAGACAAACCAATGGATCCTAGTCGCGAAAGATGGCTACCTCTTCAAAGATAAGAGACTGGCGGTACCCACGCAAGAATTGAGAACCAAGGTTATAAATCTCTGTCATGATACCTTCCATTCCGGGCATCGAGGTGTTACTGCCACTCTTCACCTCGTTCAAAGACAGTTCTGATGGCCTAACATGATCCACGCTGTAAGGGCTTATGTCCAAACCTGCCCTGTCTGCATTCAGAATAAGAGTGATAACAGAAAACCTGCAGGTCTTCTCCATCAGCCTACTTTGCCAAAGTGTCCTTGGGAATGTGATCGCTACCGACTGCATTGTGGAATTGCCCCCTTCCAAGGGGTTCACTACCATCATGGTTACTATCCACATGGCTCACTTCACCCCCTTGTACAAATTGCCAACAGCACAAGAAATGGCAGGAATATTTTTAAATCACATCTTTAGGCTGCATGGTCTTCCTTCCAAGATCATTTCAGACCGTGGTCCTCAATACATTTCCCAATTCTGGAAATACCTATGTCACATGTTAGGTATTCAACGTGCCTTGTCCTATGGATACCACCCCCAGACTAATGGAATAACAGAGCGAGTGACTCAGACCCTAGAACAATATTTGCAGTGTTTTTCAGCCAAGGTGCAGGATGATTGGTCGGTTTTGATTCCAGTTGCCGGATTTGCCTATAACAATTCTGATCACTCCACTATCAAGACAAGCCCCTTCTTCTGCAGTCAAGCTTTCCATCCATCTGTCCTACCAACAATGCTACCTCATTCCACCTCGGTTCTATCGCTTGATTCCTGGATTGACAGACTGGTCACTATTCATAAAGATGTAAAAGAACATTTATAAAAGGCCAGGATGGATGTCAAAAGACATGCTGATGCTAAATGGAGACCTGGTCCCATGTATGGAATTGGTGACAAGGTCTGGCTGTCTTCTAAACGTTTGCCTCAACATCTACGACCTAATAAACTGGCCCCCAAATTCTATGGACCCTTTTCTATCAAAGAGATTATCAACCCCGTGGCATATCGACTTCAGTTACCAGACACCTGGAAGAAGATACATCCCATTTTTCATACTTCTTTGCTCAAGCCTTATATCCAATCAACCAGATTCACTCATCGCCCTAACCCTGTGATTGTCAACGATCAGATTGAATTAGAGGTTTCCATGATTTGTGACTCTAGATATAGAAGAGGTCGGCTACAGTACTTAGTAGAATAGAAAGGATATCCCCCCAGCGAGCTAACATGAGAACCTGTCTCCCACATGAATGCCCCTCCTTTGGTGCGGAGGGTCCATCTAACTCATCCAGGCAAGCCCGGTGGAGCAAGGTTCAGGAGGGGGCATGCTGTCATGATTCGCCGTTCACGCCACTTTTGGACTTCCTGGTCCTTGGTGCACCGCAACATTGGAGCCGCGATCCTCCCAACATGGTCGGCGGCCCAGAAACGTAGCGGTCCAGCGTTTACGCAGGAACATTGGCCTCCTAGAAAACGGGCACTCCCCGCGGCGCTGCGCATCTCAACGCTCCCTTTCGAGTTTGCGGCTAGTGTGCTCGCTGTTTCCTTCCTTCTCCTTGTATCAACCATCCGATATTCATTCCTACCTCTCCCTTCCTGGAGTTCTAAGTGCAGCCTTCGCCTCCGCCTGTGGCCGCTCATTCCTTCCTTCCTGGAAAACACCAGTTTCTCCCACGCTCGCAGCTATTTCCCTGTCTTCTGTGAACTGAGTCATTTCTGTCCTGGTTCCACGCTTCATTCCGGACATAGACGGAACACTGAAAGATCTCCAAAGAAGAAGAAGACCAAGGGCAAACAGGTGAGAACAGGGGCTGAGTGTGACATCTGCATGCTCATCAGCAGGGATACATTTCAAATCCATTTTATTAGACAAAGTCCATAGAAAATGTAATGCACCGTGTAGCTAATCTGGGAATTTAAACTCAGATTTATTTGCCAGAAGACTCCTAGGTTCTTAACTTTTCCAACATAGGACAGAGGCAAATCAATCAAATGAAGAAGGAGGATTCAAAATCTATAAGTATATGTTTCGGACCAACCAGCATGATGCTGTTTTAGTAGGATTTAATTTTAGTCCATTTCGAATAAGGCAGTTCCGGATCTCCTTCATGCAAGTGGTCAATCTGTCCCAACTCTTAGAAGGATTTATAACTCTAAAATAAACTTGACTGTCGTTAACATAAGAGTGAAAACGGAGCTGGAATTTCTTAAAAATGGACGTCAGTGGTTGAATGTAGGTATTCAATATTAGGAGAACAGAGTGCAACCCCAAATGAAACATGTCAGGCACTTGAAAGGTAAGAGCAGAGCCTTACTTTCTGAAGACTGTCTGAATAAAAAAAAGTGTACCTTCCCCCTCCTTGATATCCTTTGATGCACCCGGGGCTGTCCCATTCCAGCTGAATATGACAGGGGAAGACGGCGCCTGTAGGCTGTGTCTTCGTGGAGTACATGTGAATATGCGTTTTGTGAGGGAAGCAGATGGACTGTGTGTGGCATGGCCCCACACAGCTCTCAGAGGTTGGTCTCCCATCATTCCTTTACATTATTAAAAAATAAAAAAAAAAGCCCAGGCGAGCACACTCTCCCCGTGCGGATGATCAAATTCCTCACAGTCTGCATCGTAAACAATGGGCTTGATTGCATGCACAGTGTCAGTAAATGTTACTGCCCTTCAGTCGCTGCTATGCTTCTGTGCCATTACTTCAACACCTGCATCTTTTGTTTATCAGATTAGTGATCGTTGCATATCCTTGCATGTTTCATGTGATCGAGGTGGCTAGATGGAATAACTGACCGTATTATGTACATACTACTATTGAATCATTGTTGCAGGCACTAAATTGAATTGTTTGGCTTATTTAGGCCTCAGATAGAGTGCAGGGGACGGGAGTTCACATGCATTTGGGAACTTTTCTTCATGTGTACTATTGTACAGTTCATGTGCCAGGACTGTTTCTTTCTCCCGTGCACCTTGACATACTTGACATATTATCCATCTTAGCTTAAAGACATCTTTTAGAATATGTTTACCCTTCCCATAGAGAGGTGCGCTCTGTGTCATTTTTGCTCTGTGCAATGGTCACATTGCCAGAGGCAAATTCATTCTGAACTATGTTCTGCCTAGAGTACCGCGATGGGGACGCGACTCAATGAATGATAATTGTTTTCAGCAGGAAGTGCTTGTTTCCATTGTTATGTCCCAGGGGTGGTTGAATGACAGTCGAGAGCGCAGAGTCGGTTTATGCCCCTGGCGCTCAGAAGTGTGCTCAGTCTGTAAGTCACAGGCTCCAATTCCAGGGAAACAACTCAAAGGGTTAAAATCAGAGTTATTGATCTGGGTGAAGCATACGGGTCCCAAGTTCCAGCCGAAGTAACGAAAGTAATGGGGCCTTTTTACGGGTCCGGCGGTAACCGTGCTGGTGATACCGGCTGGTTGCTGCCGCCTCCCTCTAAATATTTACTGGCACCTGACTTCCCGGTAACGCAGGGTGATGACAACCCCGGCGGCCTGGAAAGTCAGGTGCCGGCAAATTGAAAGTCCCCATTCCCATGGGAGTGGGGACATAAAAGCGCTGGCACCGTTGTTAACGGTGCTTGTGCTTCCGTGTTGCTAGGTCTGGAAAAGACCCGGGGCTACGCTAATGTTGGAACTGTCGGGACTGGGGGCTAGCTAGCCTTTTGGTTGTAGCCCCTGAGATTCTATCCGGGGCTACAACCAAAAGACCAGGGGCTATATCCCCCTGAGCCCCCCACCCCCAGCAACACCTCTGCGTGACAGCTTTGCCTACTGTGGCCGCTGTGCCCAGCAAAGTCAGACATGTCAGGCACGGCGGCTCCGGCAGGCAAACCCATAGTTTGCCGGTCCGGAAACAACAGTGCCGGTAAGCTTACCAGCATCGTTTCTGGACCAGCAAACATAGAATGAGGCCCATGGCGTAAATGCTCCTGCTGTGTGTGTGCTGTAAGACAAGGGTTGATCCCAGTAGGAAAGTTTTGTAGAAAGTCTGCTGCTAAATCTGTAACTTGCATTCCACAAGTTGGCGTTCCGACAAGGATGACTCAGCCTTTTATCATTTTGAGGCCAATGATTGAATGCATTAGTAGTCGTGTATAGGGAAACGCATCAAACTGGATTGTTTCCGTGTTCTATGTGACAGAGAAATTAGGTAAATTAAGAGCCCATTTTGAATGCGTACTGAAAACTGTAGCGAAAGTCAATTCTTATGTAACTAAAGTCAATTCTTATGTAAGACACTTCACAAACAACAAAGGTCACAATTTACAAATACATAAATGCACACACAAATAAATGTGCAGACACAAAGTGTAGTGACAGGGCTGCCTGAAGATGTGCCAGGGCCCATGGGGAACCATTTTAACATATTTGGTGGGGCCCTTTCCTACAGCTAGGAAAAACATTCTGAGGCAGTTTTAGGGTGGACACATAAAAGAATGCAGCAGTGGGGTTAATTGCTGCAGATGATCATACCACAGGCAGCCAGCGAGAGCTGAAACAAATTGACAAGCTATTCATTCCTCTTTTTCAGCAAGGTGGTATTGTTAATGTAGTCGGAACCCAAGTAAAAAGGAGATTAGTTGATAAGAACTTTGCTATATATGCAAGAGGCCAGAGTAAGGTGGCGGCCTGAGGGTGCCAGCAAAGGCAGCCTGTAATGTGCACGCTAAAAGCACACATTGCTTTGTCATAAAACTGCCAAGATGAAGGCAACTGCTCGGGGACCTCACTGAAGCTCAATGCCCATTTCACCTGAAATACCTGAAAGGTCCAGACGCCATCCCCGCGTCCAGTGCTCACATGCAATATGGCACGTACATGGTGATTCACAAGGCCTCCCATGGGAACAGTGCGCAACATGTGCCAAAGAGTCAAAAAGGGGTCATTTTCACATTAACCCGGGAAGCTGGAAAGTGAAAGTCATAGTTACGGATTCAGAGCGGAAGGGGGTTTCAAACAATGGGGAAAGTGAAACGAAAAACATTCTTCCTGTAGACTGGCCCTGTTCCCATAAAACCTAACAAAGGTACCAGGGGGAAATTTTGTGTAGGGACAAACATTGGGAACTAATGATGCTGCCCACGGCTGACCATTTGCACACACCCATTTTACATGTGCACACAGGATGGGGAAGGAAGTACAGGCCACTACCTCTTACGTAATGACAGATTTCTTAATCTGGGACAAGATATAGGTTATACGTACAAAATCATTCAATACTCAATTCAAAAAAATAAAATAATTAATATATGTGTTTTCCACTATAAAGTTAAGTAGCTCAGAGAGGAATTGTGATTAATCCATACGTGCACTATGTCTTACAAAAGACAAAACTGCCAAAGATAAAGGTGTGGTCGGCGGAATACATGTGATCCCAAATGTTTATATGATCTACAAGTTCGTGGTTAGTAAAAACTGCACTTAGACAATTGCCCGCTGATTAACTAAAGCTGGGCACTGTACTAATATGTGTTTCGCTGTCGCCATCTCTTCTGGCACACAGAAACAACATAGAGCAAATGGATGTTCGTTATTATCTCTAATATGAATGATTTCCCTAGTATGAAAGAGATTTTATCGTAGTCTCAGGAAATGCACTGTCCAGTTTGCGTTGGGGAATTTCACAAGGTACGTGGGTAGGACTAGGTGCAGCAGCACGAGAAACTGTACGCAGTTTTCCACGATCTGTGCTAGTCTTGCTCAGCAACACAAGAACGTTTGTGCCGTTCTTTTCGATTTGTGCTGGTTTTGCGCCATGCCACGAGAAACTTTGTGCCGCTCTGTTCAGTTTGTGCTAGGTTCGCTCAGCGGCACGAGAAACTTTGTGCTGCTATTTTTGATTAGTGCTAGGTTCGCTCAGCGGCACGAGAAACTTTGCGCGGATCGTTTCGCGATATGGCACGAGGAACTTGCGTCACTCTTTTCGATGGGCAGGGGTGGCAGAATGGCGGATTGCAGCAAAACCGATCAAAATCTTACAGATTTCACTTCCGCAGCTGGCGGAACCGAATTTAATAATTTCTCCCAGCCCTAGGTAGGAGTCCCCTTTTTTCATGGATTTGCTTCAGCTCAGGGTGGTGGACAATTATTGTATAGTTAGCATCCAATCATAGTTCCAAAGTTGTTTCTTAACTATCGAACATATTAATTTCTCAATGGAGCTCCCAGTATCAAGCAATATACCATCACATGTGTCCATCCCTTTTACAAATATGTCGCCTCGCTAGGCTGCCCAAACTTCATTCAGATCCTCATATAATGGATTCTGCGGTGGGCACAATACCTTTCCAAATAGACATAGGTAGTTCCACAATACCCTCGCCCTAAACCACAACACACTCAACTCAAAGCGCAGCACCGGGGCGGGAACACAGTTAGTTAAGCCCAAAACGGGCCTCCACATTTTGCTATCACTCCTAGTTCATTTACATTAACAGGCCGATTCATGGAATAATTAGCGCGGCGCAAGTGGGCAAAAACGTGCGAATCGCAGTGGAATAGCGAAAATCGCAGTGCAAGTGCGAAAATCGCACGTAAAGCAGCGCACGTCGATTCATGGAAGTCCGTGCGCGAGAAAACCAGCGGATGTGCGATAAAAAGTGCGCCGCGCACGTTGGCGCACAGGCCATCTAACAGCGTGCGCCAGGTCACCGCGAAAATCGCACAGGCCACAGCGAAATTCGAACATAGCGCGGCGCACGCAACAAAAGTAGGCGGAACACGGGCGTAACACTCGGAATGGGGAACAACTTGCAAAAACGTGGGCGTCACGGGGGAAGTACAGGGCACAAGTGCGCGGAACGCCCACACGCTCGCCTACAACACGTATTCATGGAATAGAATAGGGCAAAAAAGCGCACGCTCAAACCAGCGCACAGGCACAAACACGACCGCCACAAGAAAGCAGGCGGTAGCGTCTCTGCGGCTGTAAGAAATGTGCGCCAAAAGGTGCGCCAACAAATAGCACCCATATACTGCCATGATGAATGTCCAATACTGTGGCCCTCCAGGACAAATGATGTGCAAAGGGGTACCCACAAACACGGACACGCTGACAAAAAATACGTGTGCGTGTATACCGGGGTGCGCGGGAAGTCTCACACGCGATTTGGCCGGGTACGTGGATTTCAGGGGTGCGCGGGAAGTTCCACACGCGATTCCATCAGGGTAGGTGTATTTCAGGGGTGCGCGGGAAGTTCCACACGCGATTCCATCAGGGTAGGCGTATTTCAGGGGTGCGCGGGAAGTCCCACACGCGATTACAGCAGGGTACGTGTATTTCAGGGGTGCGCGTGAAGTCTCACACGCGATTTGGCCGGGTACGTGGATTTCAGGGGTGCGCGGGAAGTTTAACACGCGATTCCATCAGGGTAGGTGTATTTCAGGGGTGCGCGGGAAGTCCCACACGCGATTACAGCAGGGTACGTGTATTTCAGGGGTGCGCGGGAAGTCTCACACGCGATTTGGCCGGGTACGTGGATTTCAGGGGTGCGCGGGAAGTTCCACACGCGATTCCATCAGGGTAGGTGTATTTCATGGGTGCGCGGGAAGTTCCACACGCGATTCCATCAGGGTAGGTGTATTTCAGGGGTGCGCGGGAAGTTCCACACGCGAATAACCTGGGCGCGTGTATTTCAGGGGTGCGCGGGAAGTCCCACATGCGATTACAGCAGGGTACGTGTATTTCAGGGGTGCGCGGGAAGTTCCACACGCGAATAACCTGGGCGCGTGTATTTCAGGGGTGCGCGGGAAGTTCCACACGCGAATAGCCTGGGCGCGTGTATTTCAGGGGTGCGCGGGAAGTTCCACACGCGAATAGCCTGGCCGCGTGTATTTCAGGGGTGGCGGGAAGTTCCACACGCGAATAGCCTGGCCGCGTGTATTTCAGGGGTGCGCGGGAAGTTCCACACGCGAATAGCCTGGGCGCGTGTATTTCAGGGGTGCGCGGGAAGTTCCACACGCGAATAGCCTGGGCGCGTGTATTTCAGGGGTGCGCGGGAAGTTTAACACGCGATTACAGCAGGGTACGTGTATTTCAGGGGTGCGCGGGAAGTTCCACACGCGAATAGCCTGGGCACGTGTATTTCAGGGGTGCGCGGGAAGTTCAACACGCGATTTCAGTAGGGTACGTGTATTTCAGGGGTGCGCGGGAAGTTCCACACGCGAATAGCCTGGGCGCGTGTATTTCAGGGGTGCGTGGGAAGTTTCACACGCGAATAGCCTGGCCGCGTGTATTTCAGGGGTGCGCGGGAAGTTTAACACGCGATTACAGCAGGGTACGTGTATTTCAGGGGTGCGCGGGAAGTTCCACACGCGAATAGCCTGGCCGCGTGTATTTCAGGGGTGCGCGGGAAGTTCCACACGCGAATAGCCTGGGCACGTGTATTTCAGGGGTGCGCGGGAAGTTCCACACGCGAATAGCCTGGGCGCGTGTATTTCAGGGGTGCGCGGGAAGTTTAACACGCGATTACAGCAGGGTACGTGTATTTCAGGGGTGCGCGGGAATTTCCACACGCGAATAGCCTGGGCGCGTGTATTTCAGTGGTGCACGGGAAGTTCCACACGCGAATAGCCTGGGCGCGTGTATTTCAGGGGTGCGCGGGAAGTTCAACACGCGATTTCAGCAGGGTATGTGTATTTCAGGGGTGCGCGGGAAGTTCCACACGCGAATAGCCTGGGCGCGTGTATTTCAGGGGTGCGCGGGAAGTTCCACACGCGAATAGCCTGGGCGCGTGTATTTCAGGGGTGCGCGGGAAGTTTAACACGCAATTTCAGCAGGGTACGTGTATTTCAGGGGTGCGCGGGAATTTCCACACGCGAATAGCCTGGGCGCGTGTATTTCAGGGGTGCGCGGGAATTATCACACGCGATTTGGCTTGGTACGTGTATTACAGGGGTGCGTGGGAAGTTACACACGCGATTATGCTGGGTGGGTCCTCACAGGTGTTCCCTGTACACCCTCGACGGCCCCTGCAGGCAGCCCACAAAACAGGGGACTACCCTGCACACCTGCTCATGTCTCCCACCACCCCTACCCCCCACCATCCAGGGGCACCCTCCACCAGGCCCCCACTCATGTCTCCCACCCCCCCCCACCCCCCAGCAGTGCAGGGGCAGCCTCCACCAGGCCCCCACTCATGTCTCCCACCACCCCCACCCCCCTGCCACCATGGGCACCCTCCACCAGGCCCCCACTCATGTCTCCCACCACCCCCACCCCCCAGCAGTGCAGGGGCAGCCTCCACCAGGCCCCCACCCATGTCCCCTATCACCCCCACCCCCCAGCAGTGCAGGGGCACCCTCCACCAGGCCCCCACTCATGTCCCCTATCACCCCCACCCCCCAGCAGTGCAGGGGCACCCTTCACAAGGCCCCCACCCATGTCTCCCACCACCCCCACCCCCCAGCAGTGCAGGGGCATCCTCCACCAGGCCCCCACCCATGTCTCCCACCACCCCCACCCCCCAGCCACCAGGGGCACCCTTCACAAGGCCCCCATCCATGTCTCCCACCACCCCCACCCCCCAGCCACCAGGGGCAGCCTCCACCAGGCCCCCACCCATGTCTCCCACCACCCCCACCCCCCACCATCCAGGGGCACCCTCCACCAGGCCCCCACTCATGTCTCCCACCACCCCCACCCCCCAGCAGTGCAGGGGCAGCCTCCACCAGGCCCCCACTCATGTCTCCCACCACCCCCACCCCCCTGCCACCATGGGCACCCTCCACCAGGCCCCCACTCATGTCTCCCACCACCCCCACCCCCCAGCAGTGCAGGGGCAGCCTCCACCAGGCCCCCACCCATGTCTCCCACCACCCCCACCCCCCACCATCAAGGGGCACCCTCCACCAAGCCCCCACTCATGTCTCCCACCACCCCCACCCCCCAGCAGTGCAGGGGCAGCCTCCGCCAGGCCGCCACTCATGTCTCCCACCACCCCCACCCCCCTGCCACCATGGGCACCCTCCACCAGGCCCCCACTCATGTCTCCCACCACCCCCACCCCCCAGCAGTGCAGGGGCAGCCTCCACTAGGCCCCCACCCATGTCTCCCACCACCCCCACCCCCCAGCAGTGCAGGGGCATCCTCCACCAGGCCCCCACCCATGTCCCCTATCACCCCCACCCCCCAGCAGTGCAGGGGCACCCTCCACCAGGCCCCCACTCATGTCCCCTATCACCCCCACCCCCCAGCAGTGCAGGGGCACCCTTCACAAGGCCCCCACCCATGTCTCCCACCACCCCCACCCCCCAGCAGTGCAGGGGCATCCTCCACCAGGCCCCCACCCATGTCCCCTATCACCCCCACCCCCCAGCAGTGCAGGGGCACCCTCCACCAGGCCCCCACTCATGTCCCCTATCACCCCCACCCCCCAGCAGTGCAGGGGCATCCTCCACCAGGCCCCCACCCATGTCCACTATCACCCCCACCCCCCAGCAGTGCAGGGGCACCCTCCACCAGGCCCCCACTCATGTCCCCTATCACCCCCACCCCCCAGCAGTGCAGGGGCACCCTTCACAAGGCCCCCACCCATGTCTCCCACCACCCCCAGCCCCCAGCAGTGCAGGGGCACCCTCCACCAGGCCCCCACCCATGTCACCCACCACCCCCACCCCCCAGCAGTGCAGGGGCAGCCTCCACCAGGCACCCACACATGTCCCCCTGCCCCCAGGTCCTGACGATACTCAATCATGGCAGTAATGGGCAGCATACCCAGCACAAACACCCAGGCAAGGATTGCATCCACCCACATAGTGAATGCAATTACATGATACAACCCCAATGGCAAGTCTGTAAATGAACACATGTCCGTCACACACACATACACAATGGGTGCAAGTGAATGTCAAAACCCATATCATGACATGTATGAAACCAATGAGAAAATACCACAAGTGAAAGTTAAAAAAACATGTATTAAAGATGAAAAATAAGTAAACAAATCAAACATACAACAATGGGGATAACTGAATGAATGGTCCATGTCCGAGAACAAATGTAAAAATAAAAAAAACAAAGTAATCCAAAAACAAATGTCGTCCAAAGCAATATCATGTGGAAGGAAAATAATGAAAAACCATTTCCTCATGGTGAACACAATAATTAATAAAAAAAATGTTTCTTCAAAAAGCAAACTATATACACGAATATTCCAGGGTCCATGAGCCCAACACCATAAATGAAACCTACTACTACCTAATGAAAAAAATATATACAAAAAAGTGGCCATTGTCCGAGCGGTCCAAAAAAATAAAAATAAAGAAAGGAAACCTAACACTAACTAACTAAATAACTATATACAAAGGCAGCGGGCAAGTCCTGCGGCTCACTCGGTGATGTTGCTGGCCAGGGCATTATCGAACTCCATGTCGATGTCCTGGAGGCGGGACTCTGTCCTGGCCCCGAGGTCTCGCAGGGATAACCCCATGTCCAGCTCAAACTCCCTGCGAGCTTCCTCGAGGCACTCAGCCCGCCTCAACGCCCGACGCATGGAGAACTCCGCCCTGACCATGGTGAGCCGCTCCTCTTCCGCCCGCTGCCGCTCCGCACCTATCCGCTGGACCAACTGCTCCCACACGGAAGACACCACCATCCCAGGGTTGCCCTGCCCTCCGGCCGATGCCTGCCCCTCTGATCTTGATGGCCCCGAGCCATGATGCCTCCCACGTCGAGCCTGCTGCTGCCTCCGACGCCACTGCCTCTGCGAGCACGACGGCATCCAGGCTGATGGAAACCACCGACGCCGTCGTGCACGTGCCCTGCCCGATGATGCTGTCACATCTTCCATCTGCTGGGGTGCAGTTGCTGTGTTGTCCACCCCTGCTGGACCTCCGACTCCCAACTGTGGCAGGGATGGGATCCCCACCGAGCTGGCTGCATTGGTCGGGGCAGGTCCACAGGGGGCCCAGGTGGCATCTGGGCCGGAAGACGGCAAGGAGAACGACTGGTGTATAGCCTGCACAGAGGAGGAGAGGGCCGCCAGATTGGCCAACACATGCAGGAAACCCCCGAACATGGCCGATCCCAATTGGGCCACGTCGGCACGGTGCACTTCGTGATGACGTGCGTGCTCCTCCTGGGAAGCACGCACGGCATCACGAATCACAGCCGTGCGCATCGCGACCCCAATCAGGACCTTCTCCGCACGGCCAGGGGTTCCCACGTCCGCAGGTGGAGGGGAGTCAGGTGACATAGACATCCCCTCTACCTGCGGACGGGCCTGGGACGGGGCATCCCTGCTGGTGCATGGTGGTGCACTCACAGGGTCAGGGACAGCGACATGCACAGGCCCCTCCACGGTGACCTGTGCTGCCTCCTGCCCCTGGCCCTGGACTGCACCACTTGCACCAGCAGGGATGCCCCCACCAGGCCCCATGTGTGCCCCAGTGGCGGCCTCCTCCTCCTCTGTGCAAACCACCAACCTGGATGGCTCCTCACCGTCTCCCACCGTAGCAGGCCCCTGTGGGGGCTCACCCACCCCTTCCGCTGCAGCCGTGGGGGCATCCCCGCCGCCTTGCTCCACAGCGCCTTCTCCGCCCTCTTCTTCATTAGCCGCTGCGTAGAGGGAGACAAAGAACACAAGCATCAGGGCACTGTACAATGGTCCCCTAGACAGGAAGCAATAGCAGATGAGCACCACTGTCAAAGTACACTTCCATCATGTCCCTCCACAACACATGGGTCAGTCCAGGCAAAACACACACAGTAACAGGCATGGTGCATGCCATGGACATTTCCATGCATGTCCAATGGACTCCTGAAACATTCAATGATATGTAACTCACATGCATCATGGCTCATGGCTATCACATGCACACACTTCACCTCAGTCACATCCATCTGGCCCCAAACACACCAAACACAGCGGATACAAGGGTAATTTGGCTGCTTCACTGAATCTGTGCATTGTCACACACATGTGTCATGCATCCATGGCATGCACAAGTCACAGACACGCAGGTCAGGCACACAGACATGGCTACCATATATGTACCTGGCATCAGCACTCATCCCTCACCCCCACCCATGTCCAGGTACAGAGACTGGCATGCTCTCATGTTCAAAATCTGCATAGGGCTCCCCATGCGGCATTTGAACACATGCAACAACCATGTGGGTCACACATCACTGGTCGCACATGCATTACCATGATGTCCCTGCACACATACATGCATACATGGCCTATGGCACACATACAGGCAAGTATCATAGAACCAGCACACCGCAACATGCCCTGTCTCACACAGTAATGCTTGGACACTTACCGCTCAACTCCAGACGGGCCTCCCTCTCAAGGATCTGGGCGTGGAGCGCTGGGTGTACGCGTTCCAGGACCCTCATCTGGATGGAACTCATGCGGCCCCGGCCCCCCTCCACGAGGCGCCGGGCCTTCACAAGGGTCCTGGACCTCAAGTCCTCCCAGCGCTTCTTGATCTTCAGGACGTTGCGGGTTGCCACCCCCTCCGCGTTGATGGCAACCACACAGTCGGCCCAGATCCTCTCCCGTCCTTCCTTGCTGGCGCGGGACGATCCAAAGAGGGCATCATACTGCCCCAGGACATGCTCCACCAGGACACCAACTTTGGTGGCAGTGAAGCTGGTGCCCCTCTGCCCCTCTGGCCTGGGGTTGCCACTGGTGCCACATGTGGAAGTGCCCGACATGGCAACCCCAGAGGCAGGTGTGGGTGGGCAACTGGGTCCTGGGGCTGGGCTGTGGAGCGATGTAATCCCAGTCGGGAGTCTTCAGTTCCAGCAGGGGTGGACACAGCAACTGGACCCCTGCAGATGGCTGATGTGCAGGCACCAAATGGCAGGGCACGGTGGCAGCAGGCAGGCAGGCAGGCAGGCAGGCAGGCAGCAGCAGATGGCATGTGGGAGGCTGCTCGGGGCACTGGGGGGCAGTAACTCGGCCTTCTGGGCAGGAGCGTGGTCTTCCGTGTGTTTTCGCGTGGCCAGCTTGATACGGAGTGATTTGGCACGTGAAAATCCTGCACGTCAGCGTGAAATCCGAGGAAAGGCCCTTAGCGCGTAAGCGCGTCAGCACGCATACGCGATTCTATTGGACCAGAGTCCCTCAGCGCGTAAGCGCGTCTGTGACGTGACCCGCACGGGTGTTCCCCACTCAGCACGTGATGACGGAGCACACGTGGAAATACTGCACGTCAGCGTGTAATTGGACAAAAGTGCGCGTACACGCGATTGGCCTATGTACGTGTATTTCATGGGTGCGCGGGCACTTACACACGCAAGTACGTCAGCGCACCTGTATCCCGTGGTGCGTGGGAATTTCCACACGCTATTGGACTGGGAACTGGATTCCAGGGGTGCGCGGGTCACACGCTCGCCTAGAACACGCGCAAAGCATAAATTTGCGCACTTTAACAATAACAAGCTCAGACGCCAGGATGAACATACTGTTCCTAGCAGCAGTGGCAGTGGGCTACCAAAGGAGGAGGAGGAGGATAGTCAGGGCCAGAATATTCACACCCAGAACCAGCCTTTTCGGGATGCCTGATGACCAGGTGTATGGGAGGTACAGGTTTCCACCACACATAATACTGGACCTGGTGAGTGAGTGGGAGGATGACCTCACATCACCCACCCTGTGCTCCCAAGCACTCAGCCCCCTGGAGAAGGTCCTCAATGTACTGCACTTCTTAGCCACTGTATCATTTCAGCGGACAAGTGCCATAGTGGGTGGGGTGTCACAGGCCACCCAGTCACGCTGCCTACACCAGGTCTTGAACATCATCACTGCACGCCCATCAGTCCGCAGGCACATATACCTGCCCAGAACACCTGCAGAAAGGCATGCTGCCGCCCTGGATTTTTACGGTGTGGCACGATTCCCCAAAGTGCTAGGTGCCATCGACTGCACCCATGTGGCTCTACGTCCCCCCAGGGCATCTGAGCACATCTATAGGAACCGCAAGCACTGGCATTCCATCAACGTGCAGGTAGCATGTAATGCCAAGGGAATCATCACCTCAGTATATGCCAACTATCCCGGGTCCACCCACGACAGCTTCATTTACCGAATGTCCACCCTAAGCCGGGACCTAGAAGCTGGGCGGCATGGCGATACATGGCTGCTTGGTGAGTATGTATGCCACTGCACATGCATGCATGTTGGATACTGAGCAAGGTCACAACCCCACCAATGATACCAATCACCACCTCCACAGGGGACAGTGCCTACCCTCTCAGCCCCCACATGATGACGCCAATTCGGAACCCCACCACGCCACCCGAGGTAAGATATAACACAGCCCACATTACGACCCGGGGCATAGTGGAGCGCACATTCGGAGTGCTAAAGTCACGCTTTCGCTCCCTTGACCGTTCTGGCGGCCAGCTGTTATACGCTCCCCCAGTAGTGTGCAGGATCATAGTGGCAGCATGTGTCCTGCACAACGTTGCAACACGCCGGGGCCTGGCCGTGGACATGGTGGTGGCCCCACATCCCCAACCACATGCACAGCCGCTGCGCATGGGAGGGGAAAGGGCACGTGGGGAGGCAGCCCGTACACAGCTAGTGGCTAATTACTTCACATAGAAATCACACCCCTGTGGAGTGCACACTGCCCTGGCACATACCATCTGACAATCAATGATGACTCAACCTGACACTGATCCTGAATGTCTGGAGAATGAACCGTGAATACCATATCAGCCTGAGATTGTTCACCTGGAAGTGTCACAATGTGTGCATCCCTACCCACACAGACACCACCAATGCAGTTTTGTGGAGTTACACATTCAAGCAGCTAAAAAGAATACCCACTTGCAAAATGCAACAAGAGGACAGTGCCATGTCAGCCAACCCAACCCCAGCACCGCCACACGACACACCGTGCCATCTCATGCTATTTGCAGGTAAACAAAGTAATCCCCACAACATGACACTAGTGTCACTATGTACAGTGTCCCTATTAGAAACCTGCAACACCTGAAATGCTCACAGCAATGCCGGACCAACAACATACTTGAGCACGTACTACCATTAACATGACATCACAAATGTTACATATTAGTAGTCTCACCACCTGGAAATGCCTGCACTCCCACCACTACCAACTGTGCAGTGTTGGCGCCATGTAGAGTTGTAGGTGCACTGCTGCCAACATGGACCCCATCTCCAGACTAGAGGTCCTTGTGTAGACATGAGGCAGGGACCTGCAAATTGGGAGGTAGACACAGAAGATGAGTTACACATCAATGCAACATGCAGTGTACAACACAACAGCAATATGCACTAGGAATGTATACACAGTATTGACTACAGACTGCCCACACAGCTCATGGGAGTCCAACGTCACTGTGTAATTCACTGTCACTTGGGCACACCCTTTGCAAGCCCATGGAAACGGGAAGCAGGAGGGGTGTGTGTGACTCAAACCCAAGCATCTGAACCAAATACATTACATGCCTGCATGTGCCCAGCCACAATGCAGCGTATGCCCACAGGAACCACGGAAGCCAACAAATCTTCCCAAAAAAATAGGGAATAAAATAAATAAAAATAAAAATAAAAATTAGAAACAATCAAAAATGGCCATTGATGGGCCCGGGGGGGTTGGGGAGGCCACCCAGGAGGTCCGAGGACAGGATGCACACCAGAACCCACCTGCGTGGATCCTGGGAAAATAAAACACCTCCATGGGCTCATGGCCCACACGGCTACCCTGTTGTGGGAGTATCACTGCTGTCGCTATTGTCACCCTGTGCAGCTGCATCCGGAGGTGGTTGCACTATGGGAGGCAGCCCACGCAAGGCCCTAGTCTGCTCCTCCATGGCTGCAAGCATGCGGGTGTGGTAGGTCTGGTTCTGGAGGATGAGTGTGCGGAGGTCCCCATGCAACAACTCACGGGATGCCCGGACCTCCGCCCTCGTTGCCTGCATCTCAGCTGAGAGCGTACGGGTGAGACGCTCCAGCTGCTGTTCTGTCCTTTGGTGTGTTGAAGCCTCAAGCTCAACAAGAGTCGTCCTGAGGTGAAGGAGCTCCTGCCTCAGGGCTTCCCTGTGGCCCTGGGACTCAATGGAGATGGCCTCCTGCAGAGTCGCCAGTGCCGCCCGCCTGTCCCTGTTGGACCCCAACATGTCCTCCCTGTGTGACTGGCAGATGGAGTCGGTTGCCTGCTCTAGTCGCTCCATCAGCCTTTCTGGGGGCACAATGGAAGTGGCCACCCTATCCATGGCCTGAGCCATCATCTCGGATGATGCAGCCTGTTGGGTTGCCATACCGTAAATGGATTGCTCCCATGCGGTATTGCCAGGTGGCGTACGGCCACCACGTCGGCGGGCACCACACCTGTCTGGGGCAAGGCGAACTGCGCCTTGCTGTGCTGGCACTGCCTGAGGCTGCAGGACTGCATTCCCCCTCTGATCTGCTGGCCCAGGAACAGGATCAGATGTCGCGGAGTGTGACCCTGCATCCGTAACCACCAAAGGCGTAGCTGCCAACACTGACATCCCCATGGAGGGTTCTGACCCTGGTGCAGGTGGGTGAGACAGAACAGAATCCCTCCCTGGAACACTCACCTGCGACGGCACGTAGGTCTCATCCGAATCAACACCTGAGTACAGCTCAGGGGAGGTGCAGCCAGAGACACCCCTTAAGAGCACGACCTGCAGCACTTGTGGGTTCTCCCCCACCACCACACCACGTCCCTCACTGGTGGTTGGTCGGCCCTCGGACCCCTCCTGGGTCTGCACCATCTCCACAACCCCAGCAGTATCAGGTGCGTCTTCCCCTGCAAAGACATAAAAACAAAGAAATGGAAACAGGCATTAGCACCATGGCACACAATGAGGGCTGAGAAGCAAGAGAACCAGTACTTGATTGACACATGTCCCACATGACTAAAACCCTCCCATGCATGCACCCTCACTGCGTATGAATTGCAGGCAAATGGCACACACTGATGACACCAAGATGGAAGATGAACACATTTTCTGCATGCTGCCTGGCAGTGGCATCACACATTGGCCTGTGATTGCCAGGTGAAACACACATGCCATCACACAGATGGCATGTACCATTGCTATTGAGTGAAGATGGAGAGGAGGGCAGCACCTATTCATTCAGTCCAGTTCCCGCATGTAATTGCTTTTCTAATTCTAACAGGTCAGATTTTTCACCTGGAGCTGCCAGTCTGAAATGGTCCAATTGCACAGGGACATGTGTGTACAAATGATACCCAGGTAACAAAGTCACTCCACTTTACCATAGCCATGTCAGACATGTGACTAGTGGACAGCGACATGGCTAGTAAAAGTGGGGGAATGCAAACAATCTGACTGAATGAACAGTGAAAAATAAGCAACTATGTTGTGGCAAGGTGACACTTCAAGGGCAACTGGCGTGCAGTTGGGCTAGATGTCTACTGTTGGCAGAAGGGATACTGCTATGGCCAAATGCAGCTGCGCAGGAAGTATTGCATGAAGCACATGGCTGACCCATACGACTCAGGCGCACACACTCTCACCTGGCACACAAACAGAAGCCCTCACACACACACCATGCACATGGATGACACACACATGCATGTGCACTCACCGGACAATGCCTCGTAATCAGCCAGATCTCCCACGCCTTGGATCTGTTCCTCCGTGACGTAGGTCCCAGCGACTGACTCATGTGGAGTGAGTTCCATGTCTACTACTGGAGACCCACCTCCAGTCACTAGAGTTGCGGCATGACTTGAGGCCAGCTTACTCTTTGCCCTGCGCTTTAGGTCATTCCAGCGCTTATAGCAATCATTGGCTGTGCGCCTCACGATTCCAAGGGCACTTGCGATGTCCGCAACGGTCTGCCAGTGTGCCTGGCGTTGTGCAGGTGTGGTCTTGGATCCTGCAACAATGACCATCTCGTTGTCATGTCCGGACACATACTCGACAAGTGCATTCAGTTCGTCATCCGTGAAGCTGGGCTTCCTGGACGGGCCGGACTGTGTAGCCGTGTCTGGGGCATCAGCCTGTGCCGGACGAGCACTCTTCCTTTTCCGCTTGGAAGGTGGTGGTGATCCTGAGTGTCCTGCGCCGCTCTGGACACTAGGGGCAGGAGCCCTGGTGGACTCTGTATCAGGAGTGTGGGATTGCACACTCAGCATGGGAGTTGGTGCAGGCATTGGCTCTAGTGTGATGGTGTCAGGGGGAATGTCAGCAGCATGGACTAGGACCGACACTGTCCTGGCTGGGTGTGTGAGGGCTGGGGTGGATGGAGCCGCAGCTGCCCCTGCAGCCTCTCCGCCCTGCCTCCTTGGTGCAGCAGATGACCTTGCTGCCCCAGATCCACGTGGCATGATGGCATCAACGTGCACCAGCGCACGTGTCGTAGCCCTGCTGACCTGGAAGTCAGCCATGGAGTCAGCCAGGTCTGGTGCCACAATGGGCTGGTCCAACAAGGGCTGAGCATGGATGGTGTCAGCCACATCAGCCTCAACGGGAGGGGGGCAGGGGGGAGGGGATTATGGGTGCCCGTGACTGGTCCTCCACACATGGGGGGACAGGCTCACCCTGCAAGTTACGACCACGTCCCCTACCGGATCCACCACGGCCACCACTTGTGGCTCTTCCACCTTTGCCACCCTTACGGAATCCTCGCCTCCCAGCCATGGCACTGATGTTAATGTGCGTATGGGAGTGGATGTAGACTATTGTCCTGGGCAATTGGGGGTCAAAGGGGTTGGGTACCAGATGGTAATTGTACCCTAGTGCTCTAGCAAGGCTGAATGTAACCCCTGGGGAAAGATGACGGGTCACGCAACGCACAGGAGGCCCAAAAAAGGGAGATGACGTGCACGCAACCCCTCCTAGACCACGTGTGCAGAAAGAAAAACCTGCACTACGCTGTGGCACCCAGTAACACAAGAATGAACGTATGCGTGTCACACGCAGCCTAGAATGACCTCTGAAGGGGTAGGCTACACACGGGGCAAGCACAGATGTTAGATACGTGCGTGACTCACCGTCTGCCAGGTAAAAGAGCGTGAAAAATGAGCGCGTTTGGTTGGCAACACCCCCGCCAAAAGAAGATATGTACGCTGTCTGAGGAGACAGGACAACAGTAGAAGGGAACACTGTTTGAGGGAACAGGCCCAGGTAAACCAGTACAAGAGAAAAATGTAGAAAAAGCTGTCAGAGGTAACAGGGAGTACGAACTTGAAACGCCGTGAAGTAAATCGCGTGTGAAACGACAGGAAGTACAGAATTCACCCACTCGCTCTCCACGAAAAGCAGTACAAGGAATTGGTGTTCTACACGTACCTTATATGCAGGCCCACACGTACAGCGTCACTTACGCAGCGTGTACGTGCTAGGCCCATTCCCACCAATTACACGCTTTGTCACTTCTGCGTGTAGGTCCATTTGCACCAATTACACGCTTTGTCACTTCTGCGTGTATGTCCATTTGCACCAATTACACGCTTTGACACTTCTGCGTGTAGGTCCATTTGCACCAATTACACGCTTTGACACTTCTGCGTGTAGGGCTATTTCCACCAATAACATGCTTTGACTCTCGGACGTGTCACGCAACTTTTTCCTACGCGTGCACGTGACTTCATAGACGCGCATACGCGTTTACGCGCTAAGGGCCTTTCATCGATTTACACGCAGACGTGTGGGATTTTCACGTGCAAAATCACTCACTACGTATCAAGCTGTCCACGCGTTCACACACGAAAGACCACGCTCCTGCCCAGGAGGCCAAATTACTGCCCCCCAGAGCCCTGAGCACGCTCCCACCTGCCATCTGCTGCTGCCTGACTGCCTGCTGCCCACGTGCCCTGCCATTTGCTGCCTGCACATCAGCCAGGGGTGCTGTTGCTGTGACCACCCCTGCTGGAACCAAAGGCTCCCGACTGCTTTTCCCTCGCCCCACAGCCCAGCCCCAGGACCCAGTTGCCCACCCACTCCTGCCTCTGGGGTTGCCATGTCGGGCACTACAACATCTGGCACCAGTGGCAACCCCCGGCCAAGGAGGCAGAGGGGCACCAGCTTCAGTGCCAGGGAAGTTGGTGTCCTGGTGGAGGATGCCCCTGGTGGCTGGGGGGTGGGGGTGGTGGGAGACATGGATGGGGGCCTTGTGAAGGGTGCCCCTGGTGGCGGGGGGGTGGGGGTGATAGAGGACATGAGTGGGGGCCTGGTGGAGGCTGCCCCTGCACTGCTGGGGGGTGGGGGTGGTGGGAGACATGGATGGGGGCCTGGTGGAGGGTGCCCCTGGTGGCGGGGGGGTGGGGGTGATAGGGGACATGAGTGGGGGCCTGGTGGAGTCTGCCCCTGCACTGCTGGGGGGTGGGGGTGGTGGGAGACATGGGTGGGGGCCTGGTGGAGGGTGCCCCTGGTGGCTGGGGGGTGGGGGTGGTGGGAGACATGAGTGGGGGCCTGGTGGAGGCTGCCCCTGCACTGCTGGGGGGTGGGGGGTGGGATACATGGGTGGGGGCCTGGTGGAGGCTGCCCCTGCACTGCTGGGGGGTGGGGGTGGTGGGAGACATGGATGGGGGCCTGGTGGAGGCTGCCCCTGCACTGCTGGGGGGTGGGGGTGGTGGGATACATGGGTGGGGGCCTGGTGGAGGGTGCCCCTGGTGGCTGGGGGGTGGGGGTGGTGGGAGACATGGATGGGGGCCTTGTGAAGGGTGCCCCTGGTGGCGGGGGTGGTGGGGGTGATAGGGGACATGAGTGGGGGCCTGGTGGAGGCTGCCCCTGCACTGCTGGGGGTGGGGGTGGTGGGAGACATGGATGGGGGCCTGGTGGAGGGTGCCCCTGGTGGCGGGGGGGGTGGGGGTGATAGGGGACATGAGTGGGGGCCTGGTGGAGGCTGCCCCTGCACTGCCGGGGGGTGGGGGTGGTGGGAGACATGGGTTGGACATGGGTGGGGGCCTGCTGGCAGGTGCCCCACAGCGCTGGGGGGTGGGGGTGGTAGGAGACATGGGTGGGGGCCTGGTGGAGGCTGCCCCTGCACTGCTGGGGGGTGGGGGTGGTGGGAGACATGAGTGGGGGCCTGGTGGAGGGTGCTTCTGGTGGCTGGGGGGTGGGGGTGGTGGTAGACATGAGTGGGGGCCTGGTGGAGGCTGCCCCTGCACTGCTGGGGGGTGGGGGTGGTGGGAGACATGGATGGGGGCCTGGTGGAGGGTGTCCCTGGTGGCGGGGGGGTGGGGGTGATAGGGGACATGAGTGGGGGCCTGGTGGAGGCTGCCCCTGCACTGCTGGGGGGTGGGGGTGGTGGGAGACATGGGTGGGGGCCTGGTGGAGGGTGCCCCTGGTGGCTGGGGGTGGTGGGAGACATGAGTGGGGGCCTGGTGGAGGCTGCCCCTGCACTGCTGGGGGGTGGGGGGGGGTGGGATACATGGGTGGGGGCCTGGTGGAGGCTGCCCCTGCACTGCTGGGGGGTGGGGGTGGTGGGAGACATGGATGGGGGCCTGGTGGAGGGTGCCCCTGCACTGCTGGGGGGTGGGGGTGGTGGGATACATGGGTGGGGGCCTGGTGGAGGGTGCCCCTGGTGGCTGGGGGGTGGGGGTGGTGGGAGACATGGATGGGGGCCTTGTGAAGGGTGCCCCTGGTGGCGGGGGGGGGTGGGGGTGATAGGGGACATGAGTGGGGGCCTGGTGGAGGCTGCCCCTGCACTGCTGGGGGGTGGGGGTGGTGGGAGACATGGATGGGGGCCTGGTGGAGGGTGCCCCTGGTGGCGGGGGGGTGGGGGTGATAGGGGACATGAGTGGGGGCCTGGTGGAGGCTGCCCCTGCACTGCTGGGGGGTGGGGGTGGTGGGAGACATGGGTTGGACATGGGTGGGGGCCTGCTGGCAGGTGCCCCACAGCGCTGGGGGGTGGGGGTGGTAGGAGACATGGGTGGGGGCCTGGTGGAGGCTGCCCCTGCACTGCTGGGGGGTGGGGGTGGTGGGAGACATGAGTGGGGGCCTGGTGGAGGGTGCCCCTGGTGGCTGGGGGGTGGGGGTGGTGGTAGACATGAGTGGGGGCCTGGTGGAGGCTGCCCCTGCACTGCTGGGGGGTGGGGGTGGTGGGATACATGGGTGGGGGCCTGGTGGAGGGTGCCCCTGGTGGCTGGGGGGTGGGGGTGGTGGTAGACATGAGTGGGGGCCTGGTGGAGGCTGCCCCTGCACTGCTGGGGGGTGGGGGTGGTGGGAGTCATGGGTGGGGGCCTGGTGGAGGCTGCCCCTGCACTGCTGGGGGGTGGGGGTGGTGGGATACATGGGTGGGGGCCTGGTGGAGGGTGCCCCTGGTGGCTGGGGGGTGGGGGTGGTGGGAGACATGGATGGGGGCCTTGTGAAGGGTGCCCCTGGTGGCGGGGGGGGGGGGTGCGGGTGATAGGGGACATGAGTGGGGGCCTGGTGGAGGCTGCCCCTGCACTGCTGGGGGGTGGGGGTGGTGGGAGACATGGATGGGGGCCTGGTGGAGGTTGCCCCTGGTGGCGGGGGGGTGGGGGTGATAGGGGAAATGAGTGGGGGCCTGGTGGAGGCTGCCCCTGCACTGCTGGGGGGTGGGGGTGGTGGGAGACATGGATGGGGGCCTTGTGAAGGGTGCCCCTGGTGGCGGGGGGGGTGGGGGTGATAGGGGACATGAGTGGGGGCCTGGTGGAGGCTGCCCCTGCACTGCTGGGGGGTGGGGGTGGTGGGAGACATGGATGGGGGCCTGGTGGAGGGTGCCCCTGGTGGCGGGGGGGTGGGGGTGATAGGGGACATGAGTGGGGGCCTGGTGGAGGCTGCCCCTGCACTGCTGGGGGGTGGGGGTGGTGGGAGACATGGGTTGGACATGGGTGGGGGCCTGCTGGCAGGTGCCCCACAGCGCTGGGGGGTGGGGGTGGTAGGAGACATGGGTGGGGGCCTGGTGGAGGCTGCCCCTGCACTGCTGGGGGGTGGGGGTGGTGGGAGACATGAGTGGGGGCCTGGTGGAGGGTGCCCCTGGTGGCTGGGGGGTGGTGGTGGTGGGAGACATGAGTGGAGGCCTGGTGGAGGCTGCCCCTGCACTGCTGGGGGGTGGGGGGTGGGATACATGGGTGGGGGCCTGGTGGAGGCTGCCCCTGCACTGCTGGGGGGTGGGGGTGGTGGGATACATGGGTGGGGGCCTGGTGGAGGGTGCCCCTGCACTGCTGGGGGGTGGGGGTGGTGGGAGACATGGATGGGGGCCTTGTGAAGGGTGCCCCTGGTGGCGGGGGGGTGGGGGTGATAGGGGACATGAGTGGGGGCCTGGTGGAGGCTGCCCCTGCACTGCTGGGGGGTGGGGGTGGTGGGAGTCATGGATGGGGGCCTGGTGGAGGGTGCCCCTGGTGGCAGGGGGGTGGGGGTGATAGGGGACATGAGTGGGGGCCTGGTGGAGGCTGCCCCTGCACTGCTGGGGGGTGGGGGTGGTGGGAGACATGGATGGGGGCCTGGTGGAGGGTGCCCCTGGTGGCTGGGGGGTGGGGGTGGTGGGAGACATGGATGGGGGCCTTGTGAAGGGTGCCCCTGGTGGCGGGGGGGTGGGGGTGATAGGGGACATGAGTGGGGGCCTGGTGGAGGCTGCCCCTGCACTGCTGGGGGGTGGGGGTGGTGGGAGACATGGATGGGGGCCTGGTGGAGGGTGCCCCTGGTGGCGGGGGGGTGGGGGTGATAGGGGACATGAGTGGGGGCCTGGTGGAGGCTGCCCCTGCACTGCTGGGGGGTGGGGGTGGTGGGAGACATGAGTGGGGGCCTGGTGGAGGGTGCCCCTGGTGGCGGGGGGTGGGGGTGATAGGGGACATGAGTGGGGGCCTGGTGGAGGCTGCCCCTGCACTGCTGGGGGGTGGGGGTGGTGGGAGACATGGATGGGGGCCTGGTGGAGGGTGCCCCTGGTGGCTGGGGGTTGGGGGTGGTGGGAGACATGGGTGGGGGCCTGGTGGAGGGTGCCCCTGGATGCTGGGGGGTGGGGGTGGTGGGAGACATGAGTGGGGGCCTGGTGGAGGCTGCCCCTGCACTGCTGGGGGGTGGGGGTGTTGGGAGACATGGGTGGGGGCCTGGTGGAGGCTGCCCCTGCACTGCTGGGGGTGGGGGTGCAGGGGGACACGAGCAGGTGTGCAGGGTAGTCCCCTGTTTTGTGGGCTGCCTGCAGGGGCTGGTGGAGGGTGTACAGGGAACACCTGTGAGGACCCACCCAGCCTAATTGCGTGTGATAATTCCCGCACACCCCTGTAATACACGTACCTGGCCAAATCGCATGTGAGAATTCCCGCGCACCCCTGTAATACACGTACCCAGCCGAATCGCGTGTAGAACTTCCCGTGTACCCCTGTAATACACGTACCCAGCCAAATCGCGTGTGATAATTCCCACGTACCCCTGTAATACACATACCCTGGCCAATCGCGTGTAGAACTTCCCACGCACCCCTGTAATACACGTACCAAGCCAAATCGCGTGTCATAATTCCCGCGCACCCCTGTAATGCACGTACCTGGCCAAATCGCATGTGAGAATTCCCGCGCACCCCTGTAATACACGTACCCAGCCGAATCGCGTGTAGAACTTCCCGTGTACCCCTGTAATACACGTACCCAGCCAAATCGCGTGTGATAATTCCTGCGTACCCCTGTGATACACGTGCCCTGGCTAATCGCGTGTAAAACTTCACGCGTACCCCTGTAATACACGTACCCTGGCTAATCGCGTGTATAACTTCACGCGTACCCCTGATATGCACGTTACCCGCTTTGCGTTCCTTGTTTGGCAGCCCTGTAGACTGGTCCAGGGTTAGCGCTGCCCTTTGCGATGATTTAGCGATTTTGATGGCTTTTCCTTGCGCGAGGGCGTTCTTGGGGGCGTTACTGGCGCTGCTGCAGGGTCGCTGCGATACTCTGCGCCACGGCTGGTTTGGGAGCCTAAAATCCATGAACACGCTGTGCGCGGAAATCGGTTTTAGCGCACGTGCCTGGCGCAGACAATCGCACGCGGACACTCTGCGCCAGCCACTTGCGACATTTTTCTGCGAAATTCTATGAATTACCCTGTAAGTGTCATTATAGTCTCCAAACCTTAAACGACCTTGGGGATAAACTTTCCATTATAATATATAATTGCTGGTAAAATTGTAAATTTACCGTGTTTAAAAATCCACTTCTTTAATCTGGCGATCATCTTGAATCTCGCGTCCCAGTGTCGCTTTGCATCCATTGGCTGCAAGCGGCATACCCAGGTATTACCAGCTGGAGGGGAGATCCTTCCAAGTAATTATAATGATAATGATGTGTAATTTATATAGCGCCTTTAACCCAAATCGCTTTACAGAGCACATATTTACATACAATATCACCCAACCGAAATTGGTACTCATTTATCGACCTCGGAAGGATGAAAGGCTGAGTTGGCCCTGCCGGGATTCAGATCGCAGCAGGGAGCGCTCAAATCGCCAAGCATGGAAAGGCTATCTTGCGGTGGGAGGAGGATGGTCTCATCATTTTCCTTGTAGTTGTGTTGATAATGAGGTCCTTCATCTCTGCATAGGTAGCCAGGTAATGTAGGTCTCTTTGCAGGCCTGAGTGTGGCCTAAAAGCATCCATCAGCATAGGCTAACCATGAAATACGTACAGTTTCCCAAACAAGGTGTTACAAACCTGGTGGATTCTAAATATTATCCCATGTCCCATGTCTGCAAAGACAGATTTCTGTGTGCCACGTAGGTACTTTGGTGCAAACTGCCAGGCTCATTTCAACGCGACGGCTACAGGAGGCCTATTTTACCGGATTCTGAGGAAAGCGTATCTGTGTGCATCGGTACCCCTTGTGCAGCATTTGCTTTTCATACTGTAAGAGTGCATTTTTGAAAAGATGTAATTCTGGGCATGATTTACAAAGCATAATTCAATGGGATGTTCTGTCTTTTATATTAAGGGCCCGATTCATGGAATATTTGCCCGCTTCAAAGTGACTTTGCAGTGCTAAAAAGTGACTTTGCACTGCCGACACAAAGCCTGATTCATGGAACCGTGCAAAGTGTATTTTAGCCGTGCAAAGTCCGGGCAAAGTCAGCGCATAGTTATTTTTGCAGTACAAAATGAATTTGCCCGGACCTTCCAAGACAAAAATACACTTTGCACGATTCAATGTGTTAGGGTTTGTGTCGGCAGTGCAAAGTCACTTTTCAGCAGTGCAAATTCACTTTGAACCGAGCAAATATTCCAGGAATCCCGGCCATAGTTTTTACTGGAACAGGAGTTCTGCAGGTCAAGAGTGGCGTGTATTGACAAAGTACCGTGTGAGCTGTAAGTCCCATAATCTTGGTTGCTCCACAAACAAGTTCATCCGCAGATCTGGGCAGTGCAGCTGGTCAGGATTGAGGGCCACTGGGGGAGCTGTGTGAGAGGCGTTGCTAGGGGGTGGCTAAGGGGGCTATAGCCCCTGGTCTTTTGGTTGTAGCCCCGGATAGAATCTCAGGAGCGACAGCCAGTGCTTAAAGTGGGCCGGGGCCTGCCGGGGCTGGGCCCCGGCAGTCTCTAAAAAGTGGGACTGAGCCGGGGCCCTGCCGGGGCCCCCCATCCCACACAACATTGGCGGGATGCATTATCCCGCCGCAGCCGCGACGGGAGGTGCACCCGCCAGTTTAATTTCAGGCGAGTTGACAGAAGTGCCAGCCAGGCACAGCGTCGCTGAGGCTGGCTGGCACTTCTGTCAGTCACTGTAACTTCCCTGATGACCCCTCACCTGAGGGGTCATCAGGGAAGTTACAGTTCCTTTGTTTGCCCTCGCCAGGTCACTGACCCTCAGCGAACCTGCGGGCTCCGTGATCTAATATGCAGATTAGATCACGGAGCCCGCGGGTTTGCAGAGGGTGAGACACGCCTCGGGCTCTGTGATCTTTCTGCTCTCAGCAGAGATCACAGAGCCCGAGGGGCCTTTCTCCATCGGCAAAGCTTTATAAGAGATGCCTTGAATTGTATACGTTTCAAGCCATCTTTTATAAACGTAGAAATATTTCTATGTTTATAAAAGACCGCTTGAAACGTGCACACTTCAAGGCATCTTTTATAAAGCTTTGCCGATGGACAAAGCCACCTTGGGTTTTGTCCGTCCTCAACGCTTTATAAAAGATGCCTTGAATTGTTTACGTTTCAAGCCGTCTTTTATAAACATAGAAATATGTTATAAATCTCTATGCTTATAAAAGGTGGCTTAAAAAGTGCACAAATCATGGTAAGGTAAGCACACAAGTGTGCGTAAATTACTATGGTTTGTGCACTTTTCAAGCCACCTTTTTATAAACATAGAAATACGTAACATTGGTATGTTTATAAGGCTTGAAAGGTACACACACCATAGTAGTACGCATACAAATATATAAATGCTCACATACACTTATATATTTGTTTGCGCACCTTACAATGATTTTTGCACGTTTTAGGCCACGCCCACAATGGAAGCCATGCCCCCAAACGAGGGCCCCCCGTCAATTTCTTACCCCACTTAAAGCACTGGCGACAACCAAAAGGCTAGCTAGCCCCCAGTCCCGATAGTTCCAACATTAGCATAGCCCTGGGTCTTTTCCAGACCTAGCAACACCCCTGTGTGTGTGTGTTCCCAGAGTAGGGGTTTCCGCAGATCAGGTTTCACGTGCAGTGGCTGGCGGAGCAGCACGCGCCTTTTTAGTAGGTATGGTGGGGTTCTGTAGGGCAGAAGTGATGTGCATAGACAGAGCAGCGCATGCGCAATAAATGCTGGAAGTGAAGGATGTGCAGTATCTACTGGGGCAGAACTGAAGTGTTTTGCCGGAGCTGGGTTCCGTTTTCAGTTTTAAAGTCATAAACAGTGCTGCCGATAAAAATTGGGGTGCATCGAGAGAGCTGTGCGTGGCTCCTGTACTGGAGTAGCTGAGCTGCTCTGGGCCAAACATTTAGTGCCCTGGAAGAGCTGTGAATGGACACCAGCAATTGAATAGTAGAGGGTGCAACAGGTCAAGTACTGTCTTGGCAGAGCTGCATGAGGATTTTACTTTGAGTAGCATGGGGTCCTAAAGGTCAGGTTTGAGGCACGCTGGTAGTGACGCTCAGATTACTAACCAGCAATCTTCATTACTCATAGTCTTACTCTTCCTCGTCCCAGTATTTACCCCTGAGGCCGTGCCGCCACTCAAGGAACCTTCTTTCTTTCGTCTTCAGGTAGGGTGACCAGACGTCCCGATTTAAGCCGTCCTGTTTGCATGGTTGGATGGCTACAGTAATTAAAATCATAATTATTTTTCACAACACTTTCAGAATTTTGAAGTTGGAGGTTTGGCTCGAACCCCCAAACTTTCAGGTACAAGTCACAACACTTACTGATGGTGCCACAGAGACTGGCTTGGAAATTGTACAGCAAGCCATGTAAAATATCAAATAGAGCTGACGCTTGTTTTGAATTTACATGCCAAGATTCACAGACAAAACTGCACAAATGAGATCATTTACAGTTTATAGAAAGGAGAAGTGCTGGAAATATGGTTGGGTGGTGGTTGTGGGGACGTGGTGAGGGAGGGCGGTAATTGGGGGGCTGCATTGGGGTAGTCCCTCATTTATGTTGTTGGTCACCCGGTTTTTCGTTTTGGAAATCTGGCCACCCTATCTTCAGGTATCTTACCTTATACTTACCCATAAGCCCTAGTTTACAATATCCAAGCAGGAGCATGGGATCCTCCCCAGAGCGAGGCACAGGAGGGTTGGCAGTACTGTGACCAGGAAGAGTAGGACTAGGAGTAATGAAGATTACCAGTAAGCAGTGCTTTATGTGGGGTGAGAAATCGAGGGGGGCTGTGATGAGAGGTCGTGGTCCAAATGATGGGTGTGACCTAAAGCATGCTGTGCTTGTCACACAAGGTGTGGAACACAAACATTAAAAAAAATGTCATGCACACCAGCACCAATCTGCACACATTAACAATTAACCAACAACATGGCATACATCTCATGCTATTTTGAAACATAGCAAAACAAACAAGTTAGTAGCCAAATCTATCTATCCTTACACAGTAAGGAGGTAGATTTGGGCACCAACTCATATGTTTTTCTTTATCTTTTGTGTTGCTGCATTCCTGTCACTTGCAAGCTAACGCCAGTAGTCAAAGTATATATATATAAATATATATATATATATATTTAAGTAGTGGAAGTAGCTGAACGAATATGAGTTGAAATGACCACAATTAGTCTGTGATTGTCCCCACATCATGCCATGTTATGCAAGCTGCGTACTAAATGCATATTAAATGTTATCACCCACCAGCAGGAAAACATACTTTTTTTTCTGTGCTGAGGACTCGAACCCAAGTTCTGCCCGGGCAAGTCAGTAGGCCTCATTACGATACTGTCAGTACCGGCACGGCTGCCGCCGGTATCATTTTTTTCCAGGGCCTGCGAATGGGCAATTACGGCCTGGCCAGACCCGGTAATTGCCCATTCGCGGGCACCGGAAAAAAATGCTCCCCATTCACATTTGAGCCCTGTAGGGCTCAATGGGAATGCCGGGAGGTCGGATGCACCGGCACTATTCATGAATGGTGCCGGTGCCTCTGACATGCTCTGCTCACCCTCCAGGTCAGACCTGGCCAGCAGGAAGGCACCCGCGAGCAGAACTCACAGTTTGCCTACCGCTACCATTGTTACCGGACCAGAAAATGTATGAGGCCCAGTGTCACATTACACTCTGCTATTCGGTAGTAGCTGATTGCTTGTGTTTCATTCAATAGACGACTTTCCAGATAAAGCACCTTTGCGCGGATTTATGTGGCAAGCAGACCATTGAATGAAAGAAAAGAAGCTGCATTGCGGTGGACCAGCGACCCAACAAAGTTTTGCTGAGTATGTATGTCGGATATTAGTTGTCCGTGAATTAAAGCCCTGTGCAAGTTGCTTGTGTCGCTACAATCTCCACAGGGGGCCCCTGCCCTGTCTAGATGGGGATCATGTATACAATAGAAGGGCTCAGTTCATAAAAGTTAATAGTCTGATAACAACACAATAGGATGTGTTCCACCCGTCTCCCACCACCACCCCGCCCTATAAACAGTATGGTCAGACTCCCAAATGGAGCTGATTTACAGAGTAATGAACCTCATTGTACTGCGACAAGATCAGCCTAAATAAATATATTAAAAAAGAATTGACACTAAGGGCCTTATTATGGGTTTGGTGGTAGCCATGCCGCTGTTGGCGGCATGGCTGCCTACAAAACCGGGTCCGGGTTCCCTGAATGGGGAATTACCAGGCCATTCCGAGTTCGGAGGGCCCGGTAATTCCTCCCTCAGGGAACCCGGGACCGGACCTTCCCCATTCCCATTCGAGCCCCCATAGGGCTCAATGGGAATGGGAGAGGGAGCTAACAACGAGCCGATTACGACCTGCCCGCTGTTAGCTCCCTGGTCCCCTCGCAGGACCCGGTAACGGCGAGGGGACCTCGTAATCAGGCAGAATGTGAATAACGGGTCCGCACCCATTAGCGGACCCCGTTAACCCATTCCGCATGACTTGTAATGAGGCCCTAAGTAGAAAGTGCTTGGATGTGAGCAGACATGATTGTGTTTGGCACAATAAAACACCACAAATAATTAAATATTAAGATAACTACCCCGTATTATTTAGAAATGTGTCTTGCCTTTTATCAGCTTCATGCATTTCGCGCATAGTTCGGGTATAAACAGTAATTCAATTAAAAGGCGTTTATATTAACAAGCTATTTCGTAGGTGCTGGATTTCTTTTCTTTTATTCAATAGACTCCTTACCTTATGTGTCAAGCAGCACTGATCAACTAGCACAGTGGATGCGACACTGGCTTGGGTTTGAATCTCCAGCAGGCATTGGAGGGAAAAGGGAAATCAAAAAATAAAAAGTGGGTCGGTGGTGGGAGAGAGCCTCATCAGGGACCCGTCTCGATTCAAATTTTAGGAGACTGCCGGAGACCAGCCCCGGCTAGCCCTGTCCCACTTAAAGCCAAAGCCCTGCCAGTAAGTCTGAGCATTGCCTCCTCTGAGGTATACCAAAGCACTGCCAACAGAGAGCCAATGAGAGACAGACGTGAGGCAACCCAACACACTTTAATACCCCTGAAAATTCACATGCCAGCAGAAAATAATCCCATCCCCAAAGGAGCCATTAGAGGGGTGAGACACATCTAGCCTGAAATGGTTGACAAACGTACTCTGATGGTAGCAGCCCTACAAATCTCCTGCAGGGACACCCCACGGATGTCATCCCAGGAAGCCACCATACCCCTCAGTGAAACACTCTGGACATGGTCAGGCACAGGCAAACCAGCAGACACAAGCCATTGAGGTGACCGTCCGGATCCAATGGCAGATGGAAGACACTGAGGCCTTCCAGCCTGCACCAGCAGCCCCACACGTGACAAGCAGGCTATCAGTCCGACGGAACAGTTCCATCCGAGAAAGGTACTCCAGGACAGCCCGCCAAACATCAATGGCGTGCCAAGCCACCTCGTCAGGAGTCAGGTGGTCCTGGAAAAAAGGCGGGAGAACCAGATCCTGCGAAGTGTGAAAATAAGACACCAGATTTGGCAGAAACTTGGGGTCATAACGTAAAACAATGCAATCAGGGAGCACCCACAAAAAGGGAGGGCGAAACAACAAAGCCCCCACATCCCCCAGACGCCGGGCAGATGTGATCGCAATAAGGAAGGCCGGCTTGAGAGTGAGGTGCTGGATGTTAATGGGTTCCATGTGATAATAACAAATGAAACTATAGCGAAAAATATTGGAACTCATTAAAAATGACAATAAAAAGATCACATTTTGGGGGGTTTCCAATTTGGGGGGTCCATCCCAGCCCCCATTTTCCCTTGCTTTATTACCCGACCCCAAAGCTCTACCCACCCCTTTTAATCCGTTACCCCACCTCCCATATATACATTTTACAGAACATTTTAAATATTTTTTCATTATTTTTAATTCGTTATTAAAATGATTTGTTATTCTCAATTCGTTAAGATCACTGTATACCATGTCAATGCTCTCAAGGGGCTCAAAGAGTGGACCCTGAAGAAACTTCAAAACCAGAGGAAGATCCCAGGGATAAAGCCCTTTATATGTACAGGGAAGAGAAGTAGAAAGTCCCGCAAGGAACTTCCCCACCAATGCATCTCCCACCATATTGCCCTCAGAGTCCCCCTTCAGGATCTTAATGGAAGCGCACTGGGAACGAAGTGTGGACACAGCCAGCCCCTTGTCGAACCCCTCCTGGAGAAACTGTAGAACAGAAGGCAACCCACACACAAGAGGGAGAACCCCGACCTCCCGCACCAAGCCAAAAACTGACCCCAGTGACAGTCATAGGACTTCAAAGTAGAAGGATGCCGAGCCCGGATGATGGATTCGATCACAGAATCAGAAAACCCCTGGGAAGTAAACCGAGACTGCTCAAGAACCAAACTGCCCATTGAATCCGCCGAACCTAGCACTCCAACCCCCACTGGAAGAGGACAAGGCCACTTTGGAGCCAACCACAGCCTCCGAACCTGGAGCTCAAGAAGGGAAGTGAACCAATCCCGACAAGGTCAGAAAGGAGCCACCAACAGCACAGTCGCTCTGGAACCCTGGATCCGCTGCACCACCTCGGGAAGAAGAGGGAGAGGAGGGAAGGCTCAGAGAAGACCCCACGGCCACTGCAGGTTAAGGGTGTCCACCACCCAGGCACCCACTGACGGAAGCTGGGAGAAGAAGAGGGGTACCTTCACTGAGGTGGCGAAGCAAAGAGATCCACAACCAGCACTCTAAACCTGCAGCAGATCTCTGCAAACACCCTGTCCTAAAGGACCAGATCCAGGGAAGAGGGGAAACCCTGCTGAGGCGATACAGCTGAAAGTTGTTGTTAGGTAAGATTGTATGCAGTACCCTTTGGGTGCACTACAATTCTGACCTCCTGGCAATAGGAACCCAACCTTTGGTATAAGTCTGTACTACACAGGTTGGTAGCGTGTTGAGCAGCCAGGCTTATCTCAAGAGGTGTCAATGTGAGCAGCAGTGGAGTTACACAGATATTCACAGTGACAAGTATTCAAATAAACTCTTATACACAAGGGTTCTTGATTAAACAATTATTCATTTATTTAACAGTCAGTTTGACAAAGCCTCCTTAAGAAGGGGCAATATAATAGTAACACACAAATACACTCCACAATACACACTTTTGGTTTCTCTAAATCAGCAAGTACCCATTTGGGATGGCACACAGACACTTCCTACACCCTCAGGTGACTTAAATAGCTAGGACACTGTGGACATTAATATATCACTGTTGCATTTAGAGCAACACTTAGGGGTATGTCAAAGAAAAAAGGTTGTTAGAACAAAACAAGAGATCTCACAAATATTCCGAAGCAGGTACGTACTTTTGGTTAATCCCCAATGCAAAGTAAGTTAACCCCTTCCTGGAAGGAAGATAAAACACAGAGTCAGAGGGAAGAACAGTCATTCAGGGAGCCAGGCCAGGCCAAAGTCAATTGGACAAAAGTCTAGGTGAGCTGAAGCAATTCTTGCAGGTAGGTAAAAGTCTTGCACAATGTTTTAGAAGTCTTTGTAGAAAAGGAGAAATCAAAGCAGGGCCACAGGCTGATTAGGCTTGTGAGGTAAAGAATCTGTTAGCAACTCTACAGAAACAACCAAGACAAGTCTCCACTGAGGACAAGTGAGGTTACACAACAAGAGGTAAGTTCTCTTAGACTTTACAGTACCTTTGGTTAGAAGAAAAACGGTTCCAGCTGGCTTCTGTTCCTGTGCAGCTCTGACGATCCTGTGTTCGTGGGCCTCAGTCGTGGGGACAAGAGGGAGGACGTCTAGAGGACTCCTGTACTGCAACGGGATGGTCAGCAACAGAAAAGGACCAACTTCTATTCATTGGCACTTCACGGTTTCAGTTCCTCGCGTTGCAGCAAATAGCACCGCTGCGGACTCTTGGCTGTTGAGATGGGCTTTCCTTGCACCTGGGGTCCAGCACTCTATTGAGATGGCTCAGGCACGGTAAGTCCTCTTTCCTGGGAGTTCGCAGGATCTTCCTGGAGCTCTTGGCCAATTTAAAAGCAACGCTCCTTGGCTCTTCGGTTCCAGCAGCAACTGCAGTGGAAATACAACCAGCTTCGAGAGGATGTCCAGGTGGGTTACTTTGGAGTTGATGGGTCCCACCAACTCCAGGGGAGAAGTCGTCCTTGTGGGGCTTCTCTATTCGGGACGAATTCGGAGCTTCACCGGGCAATCCAAAGGTCAAGTTCTTCTTCGGATTCCTTCGTCCAGTGGTCGACTCTGCCTTCCAAGCCAAAAAGCCCCGCCTTTTATGCAGTTTTCTCCCATTCATTCCAGCCTAGCTGTCAGTCACCCAGCAGGGTGGCTGTCTTTCCCAGACAGCAAGCTGGCCAAACACCTAGGAGTGCATTCCTGTCTCCTAGGAGACTAAACACAGGGAGTTTTGGGCACCTCCCTCACTTCTTGCCCCCACCAGACACCCTGGAGCCAGAGACCGACTTTACTCGTGAATTACGCCAAATACAAAATGAACAAAGGGACTAAACCTGGTTTGGTGCGCAGAGTAAATCTCAAGTAGGACCTTTCCACAAAGAAATGGTGAAAAAAGAAGAGCGGGGCCATTTTGACAAAAATGGCACCCTTGGATGCTTTACTGCAGCTGCAAAAGCAGCCCGCAGTAAAAGCACACCACAGTAGTTAAAAGTAAACCACTGCCACCAGCCATTCATTGAGGAAAGGGTAACATAAAAATGTTACATGAGAAGCTAGACAAAGGGGCTACTAAGTAACCCCTCCAGTACCCTATTGTAAGATAGTGTGTTCTGGCTCTAGAAAGTTACAAATGTAAGTAAAGTCAATTTCACTTTTCTGAAACAGTAGTTTATCCAAGAGAAGGTATTTAAACCTTTGGAAAATCTGAAAGACTTCCCTGTGCCACTTCAATGAAGGATCTGTGTGGTACAATGTAATAGATGATGCCTATGCAGTTTGTCAGACTTCTCAACCAAAAGAAACACAAAAAACACATAGAATTAAAAGTATAAAGTCCCAAAGTTCAGCAAAGGAGCTGGGGGTCGCTAAGGTGGGAGGAATTTAGCACAAAACTGAAAATTCCCTCTAACAGTTGTCCACCCTACGGTTGTGAGCGGCCTCCAGAGACACCAGATGTTTCCCCACCGATGCAGCAATCAGACAGGCCAGACGCCCCTGAAGATTCATAATGGCCTTGCTGCCCTGACCACCAAAGCCCGGCCTGCCAGGGACTCCCCAAAAAACAACAGGGCCTGGTGAATGACCCCAGAGTAGCTCCCCAACCCCGCCCACTGGCATCAGTACTAAGAGTGGTCTGCATGGGACGAACATGGTCCGCATCCACCCTGAGATTCTGAACCCACAACCACCAAAGCAGATCCTCGTTCAGTGCGTGAGAGATTGGGACAGAGGCCTCATCTGCTAGAGAGGCTGGAATCCAGTGGGCCAGGGTGTAGGAGACCAGGGCACGCAGATGGACGCGGGCCCATGATACCAAAAAAAACCAAGAGGCCATGTGCCTCCGCAGAGCAAGCAGCAGGTGAACCAGGGCCCACCTCTACCGGAGAACCCTGAAGAGAGCAGATTGAAGACACCAGACCCTCACCAGAGGCACAAAGACCCTCCCCACCCTGGCACAAAACTGGGCCCCAATGAAGCAGATCTTGGGACAGACACAAGTGGGATTTGGACCAGTTGACCAGAAACTTCCAGCCTCGCAGAGCCAGGCAGACCAGGCTGAGATGAGCCAGGACTGTCTCCCGCCAGTTGGCCTTGACAAGCCAGTCGTCCAGATAGGGGAAACACTGAACACCCTGCAGGTGGAGATGAGCCACCAGGGGAGCCTCCTACTTGGTGAACACCTGGGCTGCTGACTGTAACCCAAAGGGGAGAACCAGGAACTAAAATTGTTGACGTCCCACAGCAAAACTGAAGAACTGGTTCTGCAAGGGCAGCAGAGAAGACACATGATAGCAAGCATCCTGGAGGTCCAGAGACGCCAAATGTAAAGAGGCAGATATACGTGTCATCTATAGAGCCCATCCCGACCTCTGGCATATTGGAGGAACAGCAAGAACAGAACGGAACCGCATGACTTATCCTTGGCCTCAGGCCCAGGGACCACATCTCTCTGGTGCTGAAATCCCTGCACTGGCTCCCCATGGCTGCAAGGATCAAGTTCAAGACCCTCTGCATAGTCCACAAGGCTTTCTTGGGTCTGGGCCCGAAGTATCTACAACTTATCCTCCCTAAATGCTCTCCTTCTAGAGCCCTCCACTCATCCTCTTCCAACTCTCTGCGGGTGAGCCGATTTTCAAAACAGAGATTTGGGGGTAGCAGGTGCTTCCCTCTGGAACAACCTCCCTGTCTCTCTCCGTCTTGCGCCTGATCTCCTTAAATTCCTGAAACTCCTCAAGACCTTCCTCTTCCTCTTTCTCTCTCCCTCCCCCCTGGGAACCTCCTCTCTATTCTTGCTTACTTCCCGCCTACCTCTCTCCCTAACACTGTTCCGTTTGCTGACTGGTCATCGGATGCACCTCCAGAGCCACACAGGTCTCAGGCACCCCCGCCAGTCCTTGCACTTGGCCCCAGGCCTCTGTACTCTGCTCTTCACTACTGCCTTTCTGGAATGTATTCAATGGGAAGGGTAACCTCTCTGCACTTTACCCAGGGCCCTGCTGGACTGGGCGAACGTGTTCCTTCCCCCTCCCTCCCACTTCCTGTCTGCGCACTTACATTACATTAAGATGTATTATGCCTACTTTGCCAGGCCTGGTACAATCGTTTTTTGTTTCTGTATGTCTTCTCCTTTCCCCCTTATCACCTGTATGTTCTTCTGCTTCACCCCTTTATCACCCCACTCTCTGTCATGCACTTGCACTATCTGAAATGTCATTGTCCTAGCATGGTTGTTTAAGGATTGTATGCCCCTCTATCCCACCTCTCCCCTTTCTCGCCTCCCTTCTTATCATGCACTTGCACTAGTATTAATGCTGTCAGGCTTAGTTTGCTACTCTTTTTTGCCATATCATTCGGAAACTTCAAGGCCTAACAATGACTCTGTATTCCCTTCTTTCCTTCATGCCTTGAAGCGATTTGAAGCACTTCACTTGTGTATAAGTGCTTTACAAATAAGCAACTACAATTACCACACTGTGTATGGCACCTGATATCATCCCAACACCGCATCAAAGGTATGAGAGACGTTATGCATTGAGACAATCATATTGAATGTTCGCTCGAACTGATGTGTTACACATGAGCTTGCAGACATCACTGGGCATAGAAGAACTATAAGTAAAGTCTGACAGGTGTGAAGTAACGTCATGAAGAGGAGAAGACATGTGGAAGCACTAAACCTGATGTATGAATATCTAGAGAATGAAGATGTGACTAAAATGATGAAGTAAACACATGCGAATATGAATAAAACCATATACACTTAAAAGATAAGTAACAAGAGATACAGTAGATGTATATACGCAGAAATGCAAGGTAAACAAGACAATGTAGAAGCTTACTAAAGTAGGACATATAACACGAGTAAAGCAGCCATGTTGATAAAATGGACGTCGGCATCATATATTAGTAAGTGAGAAGCCTCGAGGAGAAAGACCAAGGCTGCAGAGCTGACAGGCGCTTGAATACAGATTTGTACAAGAACAAAGGATATTTGTTTGGCTCAGAATCAAGGATGCCACATTAAGAAGCAACTGCAAGGCACAAAAGGAGTCAAAGAGGATAAGCCAAGTACGTAAGACATATTTCTCTTATATGAAGTAAAGGAGTGAACATTGTGAGTGCCCAGTATTGAACAATCAAAGATGCAGAAAGCACATGAAAGACTAAGCAACCAAGTCTCCAGAGGCCGAGGAGAGTAATAGGACCCAATATAAGTGAATTAAATAGAACTAAACAAAAGGACAGAAAGGACAAAATCATGGTCTCCTCACACGTGGTACGAGACCAGAAGACAAGGTCTATTCATAAAGCTCCAGATGAGGATAGAAATGTACCTTCACTCCCTTTTTAAGTTCTAAGGAAGAGAACAGTCAGCAAGGTCAACTACAGAGTAAAAGCCTTGGTTTAGAGCTTAACTGATGAGAGATGGTAGGCTAATTAGCTAAGAAGGGCAGTTGTCTGATGGTGTTCCCTTGTTCCTGGTTTTTGTTGCTTACGTGCTGCTAATTAAACGAGTGTCCAAGGTTGGATGAGAGCGCCAACAATCATGCAGGCCATACATTGTTGCTGAGGCCTATACGCTGCTGTTTTGCTATTATCAGTATTTTATGTAGTTAGAGGTTGATTAAGGCACGCTTACCAGATAAAGGGCAGCCAATGATGATACTAACACGAATATGGACTATAGGTATGCTCAGGGGCAACGTGCTCGCCTTGGAAACAAAACGACACAGAGCAACACAGGTTCGATCCCCGGGTCAGCGCTTAGAAATCTCTGGTTATTAAGTGCGTTATAAATAACCTATCATTTCATTTCAAATATGTTCCCTTAACTAATCCCTCAGCCTGATAGGTTTTTACTGTTTGCCATGTAGGATGACATCATAGCTGACATACATTGAGGTATAAAGCCTTTTGCGTAATTGAAATGTGTTGAGAGTGTGTGAGCTACAATCTGTTTGTTTGCCAGGTTTCCCTACTTTATTGAACTGATAATAAAGTAATATTTCACCATATCCTTTTTGTCTGTCCAGTTATTTGGGCCTGAGATAATTTATTTGGTAATCCCATTCGGGACTTAGAACGCTCCAGATGCAACTGAAAATTTTGGTAGCAGAGGATGGTTCGAATCCAGACTCTTAGATCTTTGACGTCTTCCACCATTAGCCAGAAGATCCAAGTTTTCTGTGGAGAGTGGAGAAAACACGCATGTGAGATGAGACGGTTGGCAGATGCATCTTTGAAGAAATTCCTGTCCGGTCCCCAAGGTTGACCTGTGGACTGAAGGCAAACTGGTTGATTGGGGTAGAGTTGGTACCGCAGGGCTCGAACTGAGCAACGCACATAAGTATAGCATTGAAAGTGGCAAATAAAAGGGGAGGGATTGTAATGCATGTGTAAATATATAGTGGGGAAACAGTAACATGATTTGTTCAAGAGAGAGAGATTACCTTGATTCCTATTCTCAAGGAGATAGAAGGGAACGCATCACACTCCAAGTGGAGTGTTATTAAGGGATTCCTGAGGCAAAGCCGATATGACGGATGCATTTCACACTCCAAAATGGAGTAAAATAGAGATGACATACTTTTACTAAAGAAAGTAAAGAAAGTCAATCTGAGAATTTGTTGTGCACATTTGTTTGGGGTTATGAATATGTTAGTTTAACTTGTGATACAATATGTTGAATGAAAATATAAAACAATAATAATTTGACTGCTTATCAGACCCTAAAAACAAGTGATTGGTACCAATCACAGGAGAGTGACAGTTGAGAAAAAATATAGCAACATGAGATTCTTAGATTGTCAATCATAAAACAGCAAGACAATGAGAATTGATAGAACTGTAGCAAAGAAACAACGCAAATATGATATAATTAATTAAAGTAAGAAGAGACTAAAAGGTCCGGTAAGTATTGACAATTTGAAAACGACTTGGCATCATGGAAGATACTCCTCTTTTACAGTGTGCAAAACATTACCGAGGTACACACCTAAGATTAGGAAATATCATGCTGAATGTGTAAGAGGCACTGCTGACAAAATGTTCATGTCTTGGCCTCAAGAGGGTTCCCTATCAAGAACACTATTGCAACACATGACAACATACTTACATGCTGTGTACACAGGGAAGAAGTTACAACAAAGATGAGCTATTTCAGAGCTATGGAAAATGTATCAGAGCAAGAGAAAAGACCCACCCGAAAAGGAATGGATGATTAATCAGCATGAAGGGGAGGGCGCAGCACCCCCAGCTCCTCCTTCTCATTCTGAAAACAACAGAGCTACCACTGAGAAACAGGGATTCTATTGTCTAAAGCAGCAGCAGGGTATATTAATCTGATACATTCACCCTCCTGCTTACAGTAGTGAAGATATTACAGAAGAAAGCAAGAATAACGAACGCAAATATATGTCCAGATGCAGTAAAAGTGAGAAGCGTAAGTGAGGAGCGTAACGAGAGATGGGACAAACTGATTGAGATAGAAGAACAGACCAAGAGACAAAAAGGAGAGAAAGATAAAGCCAGTGAAGTGGCAATTTTACAGAATGAGTGGATGGGAGGTCAAATATTAATCAAATTAAACGGAAAGGGTGTCAACGAAGTTAAAGAAAGAGAACAAAGAGAGGAAAAGGCAAGATAGGAAAAGGAATGAGAAAGGGCATACAAAGCTGAGAAGGAAAAGAGAGGAAGCACAAGGAAGAACAAATAAGGTATGAAGAGCAGGTAAAGGAGAAGGAGAAAAAAGATGGGGAAAAGTAGAAACGTAAGGAAATAGAAACACAAAGATTGAAAGAAAGAAGGTTGCAGAGAAGGCAAGAGGAAGAAGAGAAGACAGAGATGAGAAGATGGGAAGAGCAAGAGGAGAAGGAATTGAGAAGTAGTAGGGGACAAAGGATTGACAAAATAGATCACATCCTTAACAGATGTGTAATACCAGTTGAAGAATGAGAATGATGGGAAGAAGAGAGAAGGTTGCAACAGCCCCACAGCGAGATGCACAAGATGCCTAGGGCACCAACATGGGCTGATGAACATGAGGCAGAGGCATAGGAAAATGGATCAGGGAATTATATAGACATATGAGGAAAAAAGATGGCTATGAGACCAGAAGGAGTACCGAATAATCTCCACCGCGAGAAGCAAGAGGCAGATTGGATGACGCAATGATGGACAAGCATATAACGCTGTCCCTAAGCAGATTAGATATTGATGATGTGGAAAGGAATAACAGCCATACCAGTTGGGGTATAATGATGTTAGATGAAGAAAGGGAAGAAAACGAGAGTGTGCGAGAAGTAGGCGCATGTGGCTATTTGATAGATCTAGAGACAGGAAAAGGCCCAAAGTGGTCAGATTTAGGAGAACCAGAAACAAAAACACCAGACCCTATATCATATCCTTAATGACCACAAGGATGGTTGCATAGTGTAGGGGAAATGTCCCCGCCATATGTAAGTAGACTAAGGTCATTATCAGGGTGAAGATGAGTGGGCAATGGGCAAAACTAGCCCCACCTCGAAGACAAGTAGCATAGGTGGATACAATTGTAGAAAGGGATTTACACAATTCCCGTTATTAGAGAAAGGGGGAGGACGACCACAATATATACAGTGGCCGCAGATGGATAAAGATAATTTAGAATGCAAGTTACCTAGTTTGACCGCAGGAGCGGGTACGTGAATTTATGAGTTAGAAAGAATGACAGCAGGAATGACATTAGCAGTGGGTGACGTAAAGGCCTACTAGAAGCTATTTTAGGGGAGAGAGCTGACGACATTTGGAGACAAGCAGGATATGCAAGTGTGACAGCATAAAACACGACACACAATGGTGCACTATTTAATAATTGTAGAGTGGGCATATGGAGGGAACTAAGAGTACAGTATTGTGATACGTCTGACATGGGCACGATTATGACAAGGAAAATGGGTGAGAACGAAGATCCTGTTGCTTATATTCAGGAGATTCAAGAACGTTGACGTCTTGAGATGAGAAAACCATGGTATAAAACAGTAGCACTGTTTTATCATATTTTATGTCGCGGACTGCCGATCCAGTGCAAAGGCAGATGAAAAAACAGGGGTGGGGGGAAGTGAAGCCATGGCCAGAAATACAGCTGACTATTGTACATCATTGTTGATTGTTACAAGAGAAGAATAAGAAAACCAAACGAGAATAGGAAGCTGGAGGAAGCAAAGTTAGTTAAGAAAATGTTGTCTAAATTCACTATAGAAGGAGCAGTACTGACGAGCAGTGAAGAAATACACAAGAGTCACAGCCTACGCAGCCAATCAATGTAGGGTACACAGTAGATCAGGGCGGTTAACATTTCTGGGTCTCATGGTAGAGGGATTGCATCCAGAGGACAAGGAGGCAGATTTCAAAACCCTCAAGGGGGAGGAGGATTTAATGGAGGACAGCCACAGCAGTGCTGGAATTGTGGGAGAATGGGATATATGGCCTGCACTTGTAGACGTAGAGGAAGCATGCAGTAAAACTGTCAAGCTCCAAGAGGGGGGAATGGGCTATTTTCCACCATATAGTACAGAACCACTGAAGTATTATGCCCAAAATCACATGCAGTATTAGACACGTGCACCGAAATACAGCAAACGCAGCAGCCTCTGCTGCAATCACAGTCGCCACAAGGGCAACCATAGCAGGTGCCTATGCACACACAACAAGTACAGACCCAATAGTACACTACGACACAACAGATAGTACCACAATGGAATGCAACTACAGGAGCCTCAGAAACACCTACACCTACAGACTGTTTGAATAGTACCCATTGTTTATTTGTTCAAATATAAGCAAATTGTGATATTTAAAGAATTTTCATTCAGCAACAATGGTCAAAACAACTAGCTGCATAGTGAAGTAAGTAGTACTAGTGAAGAGAGAAAGCAGAAGCGAAAAGGAAGGTCTTGAGTTGCTTCCTGAACTGGAGGTGGTTCTGCTCAAGTTTGAAAGAGGCAGGAAAGCTGTTCCACTGGCAGGCCCCAGCCGAGGAAAGAGATCTACCCCCCACTCCCTGCTTGGAGAAGCGTCTGACCTTCTGAGAGTTGGAGATGGACGAGCAGAGGGCTCAAGAAGGAAGATGTTTAGGAAGAGAACATTGGAGGTAGTGCGGTCCCATGCCGCAGAAAACCTTGTGAATGATGCAAAGGGTCTTGAAATTGATCCTTGCAGCCATAGGGAGCCAGTGGAGAGAGTTCAGAGCTGGAGAGATACAATCTCTGGGCTTGAGGCAAAGGACATGTCTTGCGGTCCTGCTCTGGATAAGTTGTAAAGGTCAAAGAGTAGAGAGAGGCTGATTTAGAAAGAGGCTGTTACAACAGTCTAGCCTAGAGAGGACCAGGGCTCTGGAGACAGTGAGCTGCTGGGGGAACGTGAGAAAATTCAGAATACCTCTGGGGAGGTGCAGCTCAGAGTGTGACTTCTTAGAGACATCAGAGATGTGAGGAGAGAAGGAGAGGGTGGAGCTTAAGATGGCATCAAGATTCTAAGCCTCACAGGAAGAGAGCCCAGGGTGGGTGGCCAGAGAGAGAGAGGAAAGAAGGGAGCAGGTGTCCCGGTGAGGAGGATATGAGTCTTACTGGCACTGAGGCAGAGATTGTGGCGGCACAACATTCCTGATTTGTGGCCAGACAGTCAGGTATGAGAGAAGCAGTAGAGGTGGCTGAGGAGAGCCTGAAGGAGTGCTGGGTGTCATCCACATAACACTGAAAGTTAGAACAGAATGTAGAGATGCGGTGGGCAAGAGGTGACAGGTAGTGGTTGAAATTCCAGGGAGAAAGGTTAGACCCGTGGGAAACACCACAATTAGAGGGAAAGATAGAAGGGAGGAAAGACCTAAGTTGGACCTGGGAGGGTCGTTCAGTGAGAAAGGAGGTCAAGCAGGCCAGGGCCTAACCAGTGATACCCAGGTTGTCACAGAGGTGATTGAGCAGGATGGCGTGGTTGACCATGTCGAGAGAAGAGGATAGATTGAATAGAATGAGGACAGAAAGAAGATTAGAGTCAAGATTAGAGAACAAGTCTTCATGGGTGTTTTGGAGAGCAGTTCCCATGCTTCTGGCACCTCTGAAGCCAGACTGGTGGTCATGGAGACAACCAACAGATTCAGTATGCAGATTAATCTGGGAGATGGCAAGTTTTTCCCGGAGTTTGCTCAGGAAAGGAGTGATGGAGATCGGGCGAGAGTTAGCTGGAGAGGAAGGATTGGCAGAGGGCTTCTTCAGAAGGAGGTGCACAAGGGAGTGCTTAAGAGGGGAAGGAAAGGTTCTAGTGGCAAAAGAGTGATTGCAGAAATCAGCCTAGGCTGGAGCAAGGGTGTCAATATGGTCCTTGATGGTTCTGGATGAGCAGGGAGAACCAGTTTTAACACAAGACTTTCATGGATCAGACTTGTCTAGAAACATTGTCAGCTGTGAACAGGAGAAAGGGGGAGGAGAAACAGCCAAACAGGGGCCAGGGGTGGCTGAAGAGGAGGAAGAGGAGGTAGAGGAAGAGAGAGTGGACAGTATGTCCTGAATTTTAGTGGTGAAATGAGAAGCCGGGGCTGTGCAGAGGGCCTGGGAGGAAATAGGAGAGGTAGAGACTGCAACAGGATTGACCAGCTCCTTGCAAATTTTGAATGGTTTGGCTGAGTTGTTAGATTCCGCCAAGACACAGACTTGGATGTAGGCTCTCTTCTTAGAGAGGACAGAGAGTCTGTACTGCCTTTGGATCAGTCAGCAGACCAGTTTGTCAGAGGGTGTGCTTGATGCCCTCCACTTCCTCTCAGCCGCCCTACACTTGCGTTTAAGGGTGGTGAGGTCAGAATCATACAGAGATTGCACTTGGATGTGGGCTTAAAACGGATCCTCATGACAGGGGCAAGGAAGTCAAGAGTGTTAGAAATAGAGAGATGAAGGTTAAAGAGGGCTGTGTCAGAGTGGGTGTCAGCCAAAGGTGTAGGAGGAGGAGAGAAAGTAGCAGCGAATGCCTCAACTGACACAGGCTTCATGGGCCGCATGACTGAGAATGTGGGTGGCATGCTGGGGTCGGCTTGACCTAAGGAGTGAGAGAGAAAGGTGGGAGGAAAGAAGAAAGTGGTCGCTCCAAGAGAGAGGAGTGGTGAGAGCGTTAGAGAGGGAGAGGTCTGAAGAGATCAGAACATCCAGGGTGTGCCCTGCAGAGTGAGTCATGCCAGAGGGGAGAATAGACAGAGAGAGAGAGTCGCAGATGTTGCAAAAGAGCCCCGAAGAGGGGCTAGTAGCATCCAGGTGGATGTTCAGGTCTCTGAGGAGAAGAAGCTGAGAGGTGGAGGCATGGAGGGAGGAGGAGAGGTCAGCCCACTCAGAGAGGAAGAGGGCGACCTGGCCAGGCAGCCTGTAGATAGTGGCCACAGAGAGAGGCAGGGGGAGATAGAGAGCCTGCAGACCAGGCATTCAAAGGAGAAGTAGTCCTGTGTTGGGATGACAGAAGCAGGGACCCACTCTGGAAAAATCAGGGTACACCTTCGCTGGGGCAGTTGGTTCTGGGCTCGGAGAGGATCTTGTAGCCATCATTAAGGAGGATGTCAAAACTCCTGAAAGAGCTGGCCATGAACCAAGTCTTGGTGAGACCGAGTAACTCCAAATCAAGCTCTTCCAGGAGATGGCATATGTCAGAGGAATGTTTGACACCAGAGTGAAAGTTAAGTGTAGCGATGTGGAACAGGTTGCCACCTTTGCAGGACTTCCGTGGAGGGGTATTGGCCAGAGGTACGCCCTGCAGAAGTGTTGGAGGTGCCCAAGTGTGGGCAGAGAAGGAAGGAAGAGATGTCAGGGTAGTCAGAGAGGAAGAAGGGAGTGCCAGAGAGGTGGCGGAGGAAGGAGGCAACAGGGTGGCCAACGAAGCAGTGGCAGGTGCCGATGCGGTGGCAGATGAAGGAGGCGGCAGAGGAGCCAGAGAAGGGTAAGTAGGGATAGCAGGAGGAGAAAGGAAGTTGATAAAAGGGCCCTGGACCAAGACAGTGCCATTTAAGTAGATATTAATGATGGTCTTAGCAGTAATGATGGTCTTAGAGGAGTGGAAGGGGGCCCGGAGGGCCTTCCGACCCTGTGCCACCATTAATGGGAGATAAGGAAAAAGGAGAGCGAACAGAGACCATATGTGGGATCAGTGGGCCTGGAGATGGAACGACAAAGAGGATGTCGGAAAGGGTCTGTCTGGAGGAAGCACTGGTGTAGGTATCAGCGATAGGGAGGCCTGGGTTGGAGACCAGGAAGTCCTTTTTGAGCATCTTCCTGCCAGATTTAGTGAGAGGGATAGGATTGTCGATAGAATAGCTGTTAGAGAAGATAGGGAAGACAGAGAGTACCATAGAGGCTGTTGGCCGGAAAGAGGGGGGGTGATTGGGAGGGGAGCACAAGAAGGGGTGGGAGTAACGCTGTGGCAGACAGGAGGGAGGCACAAGGGGGGGACACAACAGAGAGGGGAGCACAACATTGAACAAGAAACACCAGGACCTACAATATCAGCTTCAATACAGAACCCAGCAACAAAGCACAATACACAACCAAGGAAACCTAGAAGTAAAGAATGCAGGCAATGCAATGGAATGCCAATACCGTAGACAACAACAAAATATAAATTTAGTAGAGGGAAAAAAAACAGCAGTGTCAAAGTACAGTACAGAAACACAACCCACAAGGCACAATACACAACCTAGAAGTAGTGGAATGCAAGAAATGCAAAGGTACAGTGGAGAAAACAAAACAATGTATTGACCAGGCAATATCGCACAACGGGGTGACAATACAATAGGTCAGAAAATAAAGGGGCGAAAGATGCGAGAGGAAGGTAGGGAAACCGCTGGGAGGGGAAGCATAGACAGGATGTGGGGGTGCCTAACATGAGAAGGAGTGCACGTAACCTTGGTTGTGAGGTAATGCATGCGGCCTAAGTTGCGATGGAGTGCATACAGCCTAAGATGAGAGAGTGCACACACTGCCTGAGTTGTGGCGCAGCCTGATGCGAGGGAGCTCATGCGGCCTGTGATGCAGGGAGAGCACACGGCCTAAATTCTGGACTTCTTTTATTGGTCCTCTATCTGTCCCTGTGACTAAGGTTAAGAATCTTGGTATCACCCTCTCTGCTTCAATGAATGACCAAGTCTCAGCGGTGTTCAAAGTGGGTCACTATCATCTTAAGATACTGAAGAAGGTCTTACCACTTCTACCTGTCTCCCTCCATCCTCCAGTTGTTGCGGCCATGGTGCTCAGCCAATTGGACTACTGTAACTCATTATATCTTGCACAGCCTAAAGGCTTAGTCCAATGACTTCAGCGCCTGCAAAATCTGGCTGCTCGCACTGCTACTGGTTCCCTCTATGGGGCACACATCACTCCAGTTCTTCGTGCCTTACACTGGCTCCCTGTTGGTCAGAAAGTTGAGTTCAAATCACTATGTATTGTGCACCGAGCTATCCATGGACTGGGGGCAGAATATCTCCAGTCCAAGTTTATTCGCTATCTCCCCGTTCGCTCACTGTGTTCTTCATCTGCTGACCTGTTGGTGGTCCCACCCTATCGGCGTGAACAGATTGAAGGTCGGGCTTTCTCTGTGGCCACAGCTCAATTGTGGAACAACCTGCCCCCCAAGATTAGGGCTATCTCCACCCACCTAGCATTCTGACAAATCAGTGAAGACCTTGCTAATCTAACTATGCCTTGGCCTTATGGGTTCCTCCCTCTCTTCGTAGCGCCAATATACCTTTGGTGAAAGCGCGCTTTAAATGTTTGCATAACATAACATAAGTTTCGAGGGAGCACGCAGGGCTTAAGTTGTGGTGGGCCTGATGTGAGGGAGCTCATGCGGCCAGAGATGCAGGGAACGCATGCGGCCTAAGTTGCGAGGGAGCGCATGCATCCTAAATTTGTGAGGAAGCGCACACAGAGTAAAGTTGCGAGGGATGGGAACACGGCTTATGTTGCAAGGGAGTGCACATAGGCAGGAGAGAAGGCAAGCGAGTGGGAGGTGGGTGCGAGGACCAGTTACAGGGGGAAACACGTGTGCAGAGGGAGAGGGGCTCAAGGTCAGAGGGGGGGGTGCGTGGAGTGTAGCAGTGCTAACAATCCCTGCACCTTCTTACTTTGCAGCCGCAGAAAGGAGAGTGAAGTTCCAAACAAAACCACAAGTGATATTTTCCTTGATATTTCCAAATAGATTAACTGATTTAAGAGTGATGTTAGAGAGATTATCTGGATGTAAATACATACCTTGATAATTCCGCCCATTTAAACAATAACATGTAGTACCTTTACATGAGTAAAGTGGGAGAAGAACGTCAGATGAGAGATGCTAGATGTGTTCTCTCATCCCTTATGCCATGAGCACAGCCAGAACATTTATAGCAAGAGAAATACTACACATGATGCGAGTTGCCTCAGCCATTTAGCAGCATGCATGACAAGAGGACAATTTCAAGGGAAGTGGGCAACCCTATGATGGATGTCAAAGAGAATGTTCCCATGTGAAGATGCCTATATAAAAACTCAGAAGATGATAAAAGACCCGGATTGGAAGAGCAGATTAATCTTGTACTCATTTAGCGGTCAGACTGGAGGAGAAATGAGAATTGTTGAACAAAAGTGACTGGATTGTGCAGACACATGGGAAACACCAGGATTTCCAGGATGTTGGGAGAGACCTCAGCTATTGCCATATGGACACGTAGCCACCAGTACAGGATGGAATGATGGAATGATGGGATGCAGTACACACATATTGATGACAGCACCAGTAAAGATAGTGCAAGTAGTAAATGATGGAAGCCTTAAGGAATGGGCCAAGTATTCAAAGTTACTAGCATGGGTTGAATTTGAAGCAGGACCTGTATCCATTCTACTAATGAAGACTGTGACACTGTGTTTCAGAAACAGTGGTCTGAGCAAAATTGGAGGAAAATAAAGAATGCAAGTAAATAATTGATGTGCCGGGAATGAAAGGAGGAACTGCCATGCTAATGGATCACTATTGGGCCTGTAGATGCAAAGCTTATATTAAGCTGCCTATAAATTGGGGAGGAATATGTTTCACAGTGATAATACATGTTCCTCCGCTGGTGATCCCCCAAAGTGATCTCCACATCACTGACCTTCCAAAAATTGATGCACACCAAAGGAAGAAGAGGTTGCGCAAACTCACCCGACAGAAGAGAGAGAACAATTTGTCAGCAAAATCAATAGAGGCTTATTTTGACATTCCAGATGAGCACAAATTGTTCGGTAGGACCGCAGTGATATTTGCAGCCATATTCATGCCAGGAATTCAGGCTGCAGAGAATGCCAAATGTTATAGATCACCAGATGGGAACTGCTACAAACAATTAATATGACAATAAAAGGATTTAATGCGATTAAAGAAAGATTGAGGGCAATCAGACTCATGACCCTCCAGAACAGGTCCTGGACTTAATTACAGGAATGGAAGGAGGCGTTTGCGCAGAAATCGGGCCTTCTTGCTGTACATTATACCTGGCCATTGTGGAAAAAATGGAACCTTGACAGAAGCAAGAAATATTGTGTCAACGCTGCATATGAAAATGGAAGAGGAATTAGATGAGACCGAAGATGAAGTTTGGTTTTCACCTCTATTCTCATGGGTTCCAACGTGGATGGCAAATGCCTTCATAATGTTTGGATCAATACTAGTGTTAGTGTTGCTGGGATTCTGTTTTATAAGAATAATCATAGGACAATGCAAGAAGACAGCAAAGAAAGCTGTTGGGATGAAGATAATGATTGACGTAAATGTTGTTGGTGACGAGCACACACAGACTGAAAACATCAACTGAGCAACTGAAAGGAAGTACCATGGCACCCCCAGGAACAAAGTGTCAGTATCCTTAAGGTGATAAGAACTATGTGGGATGATGGGTATTCTGTTCACAGACTGGGGAATGCTGTTACATATCCTGGAGTGTGAATGAACATATAAAGAATGCATGTGACCTGAGGGCGATGACAAAGATATAAATTCCGAACTAACCACAGTGTGAAGAAAAGGTAACTAAAATTGAGGAGGTGGTTGAGGACTTCACCAGAGGGGGGAATGTAGAGAGGCAGGTGTACACATCATCTATAGTGTCCACTCCTCACTTCCAGCTTATTGGAAGAACAGATAGTGAAAACTGTGTATGACACCTGGTATCATCGCAATAACACATCGAAGGTATGAGAGACAATATGCATTGAAACAACGGTATTGAATGTACCATCGAACCGATGCAGTAGACATGAACCTGCTGACACCACTGGATATAGAAGAATTATAAGTAAAGTTTGACAGCTGAGACGTGACATCACGAAGAAGAGAAGACACATGGGCACTCTAAACCTGATGTATGAATATCTATAGAATGACGATGTGACTAAAGTGAAGTAAACACATACAAATATGAATAAAACCATAAACACGTAGAAGAAAAGTAACAAGAAGAAAAGTAACAAGAGATGCTCTAGAAGTGTAAAGGCAGAAATGCAAGGTAGACAAGACAATGTAAAAGCTTTCTAAAGTATGAAATATAACAAGAGTGAAGCAGCCACATTGAGAAAATGGACGCTGTCATTGTATAATAGTAAGTAAGAAGGCCTGGGGAGAAAGACTAAGGCTGCAGAGCTGACAGGTGCTGGAATACAGATTAGAGTCTGGACTACAGATTAGAGTCTGTTTGTTTGCCAGGATTCTCTACTTTATTAAACGGATCATAAAGTAGTATTTTGCCATATTCTTTGAGTCTCTCCAGTTATTTGGGACTGAGATAATTTATTTCGTAATCCCATTTGACACTTGGAACTCTACAGGTGCTACTGCAGACAACCAATTCCCTTTCTGAACCAGAGGTAGAATGTTCTGAAGAGTCTCCATCTTTAACTGCTTCCTCCTCATGAATCAGTTCAAGTGCTTGAGATCCAGGATGAGGCAGAATTTACCAGAAGGTTTCGGAAAAAGAAAACCCTGGAGTAAAAACCCTGACTCTGCTTGGCCCGTGGTACAGGCACAATAGCGTTCTTCAGCAACAACTCCGGAAGGGCTGGAGAAATTGCTGACCACTTGGGTAGCTTGCGAGGAAGAGACATCATAACCAAGAATGACTGAACCGGGGGCGACAGAAAGGCCACACGATACCCATCGCAGACAGTCCAAAGAGCCCAGGTGTCGGAACACCACTGGGCCCATACTGGAAAAAACAGCCAGAGACGACTGCCCACCAGTCCCCCTGAACCATCAGGACTTCTGCACAGGGCCGGAAAACAAGAGATGCGAGGATGAGCACGACCCCCCCACCCTCTCGAGGCCTATGGAAGGGACAGGACTTGGAAACATAAAAAACAGGACCTGACCTGGCCGAGGACTTCTTTTAGGCTGATGGAGGCTTCCTACGCAGTTTGTCTGCATGTTTGTCTGCACGGAACATCATGTGAATCTTGTCCTCCAACAAGTCACCAAAATGTTTTGCACCTTCAGAAGGAAACTTTAGAGCAGTCATCTTCTGAAAAACCCTCAGACTTGCAATCCCACAGATGAATGTGCCTCCGAGCTGAACTCCCGGCCCCCATGGCAGACCCACCTACACCATCATAGCCAGGTTCGACAACATCTCCACCTGGCGCTGCATGTCAGACAGAAGAGGAGCACAGTCCGAACCATCCACCACATCCCGACAAAGCTTCTTAAACCCCCCCCCCCCCAAGGACAGTCTCTGCCATGTAGGAGCCATAGACATTTGCACGAAGGGCCAGATGAGGTTCGAGTGCACCTTCTTCAGACCTGCTTTGACCATGCAGTCCACCTGGTCCCGGACAGCAGGCTCCTCAGCCAACAAGGGGGAGCACCCTACCAGGCTGGCGAGAATATCGTCCACCTCCACGGAGTCCAAGAGCAAGGAGTCTCCACCAGACAGGGGATAGAGTTTAGCCACGAACCGGGACATTGTGTTCCATTCCGGGACCTTCCATTCTCAAAGAATTTTCCTGCGAATGTCCGCAATTAGGGGTAATCCCGCCAAAGGAGCATGCTTGTACTGTCTGATGGAGGGATTGGAACAGTCTTCCTGGACCAAAGGGTCCTGAAAATCCCATACAGCCCCAAACTTTCCTCAAGACAGCAGCCACAGCATCACGGTCCAGGTATTTTCCCTCGGCATCTGTCGCAGAGGAAGGGGCATCTGAAGAGGAGGCGTCAGTCACGGAAGACGGAGAGGAGGGGAGAAATGAGAAACACACCTGTGTTTGTCCCCACAGCCATGGTCACGAGCCGCCAGCTGTAGCAACTTTTTAATGTCCTTCTTGGACAAAAGAAAATGGTCAGGCACTGTTCTCTAAGCAGTATGCCCCCTCTTAGGCTCCAGGGAGTCAGAAAAAGAAGAGGGCTCCAAGTGACGATGCTTCACAACAGGTTTCCATAGTGCAGGCAGAGCACAGTACCAACAATTCCTCATCAAGTAAGTGCCGAAAAGGAACTGAACTTAGGCCCCCAGGGCTGTGACACAAGCACTGAACGTTAAGCCACTGCAGCAACCTCAGATGCAGCCATTTAAACGTCCCAGTGCAGGAAAACCAATCAACAAACCAGCGTTCACAGTAGCATGGCAACAAGCCCCCGCCTCCATTATGCAGGATCAATCAGAGGAGGGAGAGGAAACTAAAAACAAACTTCCGCTCCCCTGCACCCCCCCCCCCACCCCTCCGGGTGGCAAAGCTCCACCACGGGAGACTGCGGCTCCGAGGCCCGGGAGGACTTGCCATGCCCCTTGCCCCACAGACCATCACGCAACTCCCAACACTTATCAGCATGCTGCGTGCCTCCAATGACCTGGGCAGATGGAAGCCGACCGGGAGCACCGCCTCCCGCAAGCCACCAGCCCGCAGGGAGCCCGAGGAGACGTCCTCGCTCAACTGGACCCCCAAACCCTGCAGGTGAGACCAGGAGCGTGCCCCGCAGAAGGGGACTGATGCCCCACCAAAGGACCCACCAGGGGCCCAGCAAAAACGGCCCTCTCAGGCAGTGGTTGAAGTGTAAGAAAAGAAGTAGTGGAACTATGTTCCCTGCTAGCCTGCCCTGCTCCCCACAAGCCCCATTGCCCAGCCCCCGCCCACACACAATACAAACCCCCAAACACATTTGCCTGCTGTTTAAGGCAATGTTCAGTGCAAGTTTCAACTTCTTCCTACACTGTTATTTTAAAACGAAACCGTTCCAGAACAGTTTCATTTTAAAATAAAAGTATAGGAGCTGTTAAACTTAATTAAAAAAAGTAGAGGGGAACTGCTCCCAACCGCTCCCGCTCACTTAGGCCACTGCTCTCAGGTTCCCCCGCACACGAAACTAATCCAGGCCGGAGGGCAGGAAAAGAAAACTGGGGCTTATGGGTAAGTATGAGGTAATATACCTCAAGAAGAAAGAAAGTAAAGAAGGTTTCTGGAGTGGAGGCGGGGCCTAAGGGGTGAGTACTGGGACGAGGAAGAGGGCCCTGGAGGTAATGTGTGGCGCTCGCCTCCCTTAGTTATTCCCTTCTTGGAATTATGGCTCAGTGACCCTGGACCTGATTTACAAAAGCTTTTTTCAATGGGCAAATCCCATTGAAAAGCGATTTGTAAATCAGGCCCTCTGTATTTAAAAGTACCCACTCCCTCCCCCCGAAATAAAGGAGTGGAGGCACATCTGTGCAGATGAGTGCGCACTGTGAACGTGTCCGCGTTCACAGCCACTTTTCATGTAGGCCGCGGTTCTCTCAGCTTCGGTTGCATGCCAGGCCAGGACTCCAGATGATGGAGATGTTGCCGCGGGAAGGAGATACTGACGCATCCGTCGGCTTGCAGTGGGGCTTTGTTAGGAGGGAGCATGTACAAACAAGGTGAGGAACATAGACATGTTTGCCTAAAAAAAAGAGTGAGTCCGTCTCTGCTAAACGGACACCGCGGATGTGTGCAGCCCTAAAAGTGACTAGTGCCTGCTCTTCATTCTACTGTGCATATTGCACCCTTCATCCCTGCACCCCCTTCCTTCTGTTTCCCGCCCCCCCCCCCTGTTCATTATATTCTGAAAAATCCCCAGTGCATTAAACTAAAGCCCACCGCAGCCCACATGGCACCTCACCTCTCTCCCTCACTCCCCCAGCTCCCCCCTCTCCATCTGCCCAGCCCCCTCCTGCCATGCTCCATGGTGAGGGCTAAGCCTGACTGACACTGGCAAGGCTGTAATCCTAAAGTGACCTTGAAAACGCCCCTCCCCCGTGAAGCGCCCACATAACCAGTGTGTCCTGCGAGGAGTGGGGGGTTGTGGCGAGAGTGGACAGAGACAAATACCGACAAACAGAGAGACAGGCAGACAGAGAGACAGACAGACACAGACAAATAGGCAGCTAGAAAGACAGGCAGACTGGCAGACTGGCAGACAGACAGACTGGCAGATAGCAGATAGACAGACTGGCAGACAGACAGAGACAGCGAGACAGACAGAAATACAGACAAACAGAGAGAAAGGCAGACAGGCACTCAGACACATAGGCAGCTAGACAGACAGACATACAGACTGGCAGACAAGCAGATACACAGGCAGACAGACAGACAGACCGAGAGACACATAGACAAATAGGCAGCTAGACAGACAGACAGACTGGCAGACAGACAGACTGGCAGACAGACAGAGACAGACAGACAGAGAGAGAGAGAGAGAGAGACAGATATACAGATAGGTAGATAAACATGAATCATAGAGTTGTAGCCGTAGTGACATTATAATTAAGGGTGCATGACACTTTACATATAAAACTGAACATACAAAACCCTCTGCATACTTTGACCTCATCAAAGGAACTCCACCACATTTGGCCACCCTTGAGTTATGGCCCATTACCACGTGCATACAAAAGTTGGTGAACTCTCGGGAACGTTGTGTTATTATTTTAAACACCGGGGAGTAACAAATGTCCCCCTTTCAACCCACCAAAAAGCTCTTTCGGAAATAATATCTCAAAATTGTCCACTTTAATTTTCGAGATGTATGGCATTTACTTAGATTTCAGAACTGGCGGGTGCAAAAATAAATCAGTAATAACTTTCAGATCAGTACATTATGAAATATTCAATTTTGAACATTTCAAAATAGATCTATGTTTTCAGGCATGCACGCAACAACTGTAAAAATACACTCATGAACATTTCATTTTTACAGGCACAAAGAGGCCAACGAAGTTTACTTTTTCAGAAAAAAAACGAAAGTTGCCTTGCAGAAACACAGAAATCTAAACAGTTCAAAACATAAAACTTCAAAAAAAATCACTAAAATCTGAAAATTCGGCAGAAATGCCATTACTATGATGCATTATAAACATTCATGTCAGTGAGGTCCAAAAATTGTTGGGAAACAAAAAGTAAAAAAAAAAAAATGAAAAATTCAAGAAAATTTACATAATTTCCATTTTAATACACATATCATCAAATAAATAGACGACATGGGAAAATATTGGTAACACAAACTAAACTTTTTTCGGAGTTGACTTTACAACCTACGATAAGTAAAGTCTACAACCATTGGGAATTACAATGTTAAGGTGCAAGCACTCATCAAACAGCAAAACTTCAGAACAGCCAGGCTTAACAATTGCAGCTAGGTTCCGAGAATGCAGCGCTTAGTCAGTGTTAGTAACATGTGTACACTTACACTTTGCTGTACTGTAAGTGTGCAAGCAGAGCCCTTCCCACGAGAAGAGGCAATCTTATCTTGGCAGGAAAATGGAAGCCCTTCAGATTGAACTAGTAGTTGGGCCTTTACCTTGGGGCAAAAAGTGCCACAAATTAATTCAAGAAAACTTTGAAACCGGCCACATTTTGGGTGGGTTGTAGTGCCTGCCATCTCAAAACGTCAGTGTTCTCCAGCAAGTCCACCTAATTTGAGATGGGCATGGCTTCAGATTCGATGGTTCGCTGGGATCCATACTCGTCCTGTTTCCATAGACTTGCATAGAGCTCAGCATTTAAGGGGTTACAGTTCTGAAGCTGTGAAGGGTCCACGGAGACAGAGACAGGCAGGCAGTGGGTAGTCAGACAAACCAATCTGAACCAGCACATGGGCTTGGCTGGGGCTCCCCTTGCACAATGCAAACTGAGCCAAGTTGGATCGATGGTGCTGTGGCAATCCTAACATCGAGGTCTATTTCTGAGAGCGCCTGAGCGTTTACGGCAGGGTGCTGGGGGGATGGTGAAGGAGTCATTGGCTACCATTAAGTGTCCGGTGGTAACCCTGCCGGTGCTACCGGCGGGTTGACGCTGGACCTGTAATAATTTACTGTCGCCTGACTTACTGGTGCCACCAGCTCATTACGAGTCCAGCGGCCAGGAAGTCAGGCACCAGTACATTTGTTAATCCCCATTCCCATGGGAGTGGGGACATGGAAGCAACGGCACCGTTCTGTGATGGCTTTACCTACCGTGACCGATGCGCCCTCCAGGGACAGGCCTGTTGGGCACAGCAGCTCCGGAGGCAAACACGTAGCTTGCCGGTCTGGAAACAAGGGTGCCAGTGAGCTTATCGGTTCCCTTATTTCCGGACTGGCAAACCTGTCATGAGGCCCATTGAGTGGATTTAATGCAGGGATTTAAAACAATAGTGCATTCAGATGGACAGTAGTTCTGCAGAAAAAGCTAGAGGAAATGTTGCTCCAGCAGAGCTTCAACAATCACCTTTCCTCAGGAACAGAACTATTGCAGTTATGTGCAGAGCCGGCCTTAGGGCAGGGCCGGCTGGGGGGCCGCCCCGGGGAACACTGCCAATACAGACCCCTGTCATGCCAGCTCGGGGAAGTCTTTCAATGTCTCCCCGAGCTGGCGTGGTAGGAGAAGGCAAGGCAAACGCCCTATTGAAATTAAATGCACTCCGCTATTGGGTAGGCGTGCCGTGCCTATGAGAAAAATGTGGCGCTTCCCCCACCCTCTGCCGCATGACTAGGGCTGCGCATAGGGAAGGGAGGGCACATTTTTTATTTGCTGCCCCGGGCGCTGCAGCTTCTAAGGCCGGCCTTGGTTATGTGTGTACTCTACTGCAGAGAGCACCGCCGCCCCTACCTCATACATGTGCGGCTAGGGTGTTCGAGGCCCTCTTGTAGGACTTGCAATCTGTTTGTTTATGTATCTCACTTCTAGAGCCCATAAGTGAGGTGCAGAATAAGGGAGCACACACTATAAAAATGTAAACCGAGCCAGGGAGAAGCGTAGCTGAAAACCAAAGTACTCCGTGTGAGTCAAGTACAGTACACAAAAAAAACCTTCCCATAGTGGAGCGATGGGGAGGAGGTCAAATAAACAGATAAGGGCCTACACAAGGACCTGCTTAGAAAAAGAAGGAAAGCTTGAAACTTCGAATGACCAGGCTGCAGGAGTGCCTACTATGAGTAAGTGGTGTCTCTTCTGAAACCCGAAGTTTCACCAGCAGAATCATTGCCTAAGCTCTAGAGCAGCGTTCTGCAACCTGTGGCTCTCCAGGTGTGTTGGACTACAGCTCCCATCAGCCCTAGCCATCATATTCAGTGATGAGTGATCGTGGGATTAGAGCCTGGAAAGAAAACAGGCACAATTACATTGGGATTGAAAGAGCAGAGGATGCCAGTGAAGTGAAGGACACACTGGCATACTATGGTCATAGTACTTGCCTCCTTAATCAAACATGCAACAGAGTGTGAAGGATGGATTGCGAAGGGGCACAGTGGAGGCATGAAGTCTAATAAAATATAAGTTCCTGGTGTCTATTCTGGCAATGACCAGGGCTCAGAGTATGAGCGCAAAATCAGATGGGGTGGGTGGGATCTATTGTTTGAGCCACTCTAAAGGAGCCATTTAAAAATAGCCAATATGGGATATTTTGGCCTTGTGTGCTTTCAGATTGAGGACTTCAAGAATGAAGCAGAGGCTCTATGCCGGTAGAAATCTTTGTAGTAGATTTGAAGTCTTTGGGGCTAGCCCTGATGGGGAGTGAATAGCAAACATTCTGTTTAATTTCATTGGGTTCAATTTGTGGGAGCTCAGTGTCATCCATCCTGTTGGAGCAACCAGTAAGTTGCTCAGGCAAAGAGCCTCAGCTGGTGACCACGCCCAATGACAGAGCTGGGAACCCACCTCCAAATTCCTTGCGGCGGATGTTACGGGTGTGAGATCAGCCCTTGGGGCACTCCTCGGGGAAAGGGCCCAATGTGGTGGCGCCAATCTAGACACACTATGATTTACTCATCAGGTACAGTGAAATCCAGTCCAGGACGGTACCAGCAATCACCTTGTCATCCGCCATCATGGAAAAGGAGCCCCACATATCAAATTCCATGATGAGATCCAGGAGAAGTAGGAGATGTAAACCCCCCACCACCCCTGCCGCATCCCCAAAAATGTATAACCATGACATTTCCCGTACCTGAAGGATGTATGCTGACTCAGCCTCAAAGGTGGCTGAGAGGCTGGACAGGTGGGGCTGGAGAAGGTTGTGAGCAGAGAGGTGGTGCAGGAGTGGAGAAAAATACAGACTGAGGAACTTGCCTGGCAACCTACGACTCATGCTCCTGCTGAAATCACCCAGCTCAACAGGGTCCAAGGAAGGGGGGGGCTTGCCCAACCTTATAGGTGGCTGATAACGGCCAGAAAAGTGGAGAGGAAGGCTTTCTCAGGGAGGAGAGTTCAATCCAGGACCTGGGACGGGATCATCACTGAATGTGGTTGCCTTATTAGAAGCTAAAATAGAGCAGAAATTGCCACCCGAAAGAGGTGGAAAAGCGGTGCATGCAGCGACGGATCTGGACTGCATAGAAGACGAGGTGTGAATCTGAAATCATTAGAGTCTTTTTTGTGATTCTTAAATGGATGTTATCGATCTTGTCTGAGAGGAAAGAATTGATTTCTTTCAGCAGATCAATGGAGGAGCGAAGCAAGAAGAAGAAAAAGCTGGGATTAAGGCAATGCCTAAGCAGTGATAAGAGGTCCGTGGGTGGTTGAGTGCCGCAGCCATTTTGGTGGAGAACCGTGAGGTTTGGTCAAGTATTAATTGGGCCTTGCAGGTTCACCGTTAGGTTTTTTAAACCGAGGGTGATATCCAATTTGTGAGTTGGTTGAGTGACCCTTTTGGAGAGATCAAGGTTGTGGGGATGGGAGCAGGAACATGCAGGGTGATATGGGGAGTTATAATGAATGTTCCAGTCGTTAATTAATGATGTCATTCCATCATCCCCTCTGCCTATATAGGGCGTGTTTATGGCTGATATTCCTAACTCGTTGCATCACCATAATGACGGTTATAGGAAAAGGATTTTCGCCGATATCTCCCCAGATACTGCATAAACAGGATACCGAAGTCTCCCATAAATCGATACGATGTAACCAGTGTGGCACGTTTTTTCCATGTAACATGGAATTGTCCTGCAGCATACATTTTGTGGAGAGGGTTTGCCAACACATCCATCAATTTGAAAAAGGAGTTACTTTAAGATGCACTGTGGCTCTGTGTCTCTTAGGCCCGAGAACATTATCGAAGGGTAGAAAGTAGACATGGTGCTTCGCGGAGTTGGCGCTGATGCTTGCCGAGCGCTGTATCGTCATGAGGTGGCGGGGCTTGGATGTTCCCTTGTTTGTGCAATGGGAAATGGTTTTGAAGCTTCAAGCTTATTTAGCCAGACACATACTAAGTGGTCATATATGGAAGCAGTGTCGATGATTTGGCAAGTTTATGTACACTAGATTTTGCTGTTTTTAGGCAGTCCGGACAATACGCCTTGATGATTTTAACAATTGTTTTTTTTCTTATGGGATCTGTATATGGGGTGGGGGGGGTTGGTAGGTGAGGAAACACGTATGGTTGTATCATGTATGGTTACAGTGATAATTTTTCAATGCTATTGTCAGAATGATCTTCTTTCTCACCCACCTGTGAGAAATTCGACCATCCGCACAGGGAGAGTGCGCTCGCCTGGATTTTTAAAATTATTTTTTGATTAATAAGAAAATGAATGATGGGAGACCAACCTCTGAGAAATGAGTATGCCCATCCTGGGCCCATTTCATCTGCCTCCCGCACCAAAGACACAGCCTACAGGCACACTCTTCCCCTGTCACATGTACATGGAAAGTGACAGCCCTGGGTACATCAAAGCATTCCAAGAAGGGGGAAGGCACACCTTCCTCCAGCCATGAGCAGCTTAATTAAAATACCAAAGGCTCCATGGATCCACATTCCTTTAGTCTCTTGCTGGTGGCATTATATACTAATGAGAGATAATTGAGGCAAGCCTGCTTAATGGGCTTGGTTGCCAGAGAGAAACATGAAAGCAGTGTGCAATGTGTCAAGATGAAGCTAGTTCCCACCCGTCTGTATGAAACGCAGTGAAATGCATGTCTCGGTCCACTATTTACTGTAGGCAAACCCCTGCAGAGCAGACCCAGACCCCTTTCAGAGGGGAGAAATATGTGGTTTGGGAAGACAGAGAGTCTGCTCCCAGAACATACTTCAAGGGAAAACCTGCACTTTAATCAAGAGTCACAGAGGGCTCAGTTAACCAGAGAGACACTTTGATCTACAACAGGCAGGAAGATGGGTGGGACTTAGGTAAATGTTGTCACCCCCTTGTCTGCCCTGTTGCAGAGCTCTCTTGTCCTGACCACATGCATAACAGAAGATTGGTGGTGGGGACCCAGGATTGCTTCATTAAAGTAGGCTTAGCATACACCAATCACCGGGGCCCACTCATCTGAAGACTTTGCAAGGAACATCAAGAAGGACTCATTTGGACCTGAACTGAAGGTAAAGTCTACCTTACATCTTCCGCCAGGGAAGGAAGGCCAGGTATTCCACGAGGGAAGTAAGATACCTCCCATGAACATCTCCCAGGGAAGAGAGGGAGATACCAGACTCAGAGGACCCATCCTGCAGCTCCTGAACTGGTACCCAGCCAGCACACAGCGTGCCCTGCTAGTTTCTGCCTGCAAGCTTAATAGGTGGGAAGTGCAGATATTCTCTGGACAAAGGACAAGACCATTGCCTGCTAACACCCTCCTGAATTTTGGGCCATCCTCTGAAACACTTGCGTACAAGCGCAATATAAATGAAATATCATATCATGTCTGCCTTGAAAGGAACAAGCCCTGCAAAAAAGCTAGGAGGAGTATCAAACATCCATCATTCAGTGTACATCTTTTTAAGGACAATTTCGAGACAGTCGAGTCCTCGAAACCCCTCTAGCTGCACCGCTGAAGGTTGTCAGGCCGCAGTCACCAGTGCCGTCCAAGAAACCTCGACCAGCATTCCAGATCCGCCAAACAGCACAGAGACAATGATTCTGGGCCCCGAGCCACCCCGCATACTGCCTGCAGCTGTCCGTCCAGCCTCATTTGCTGAACTGCCTGTTGCCTGGTACCCACAACTGTCCCCACCCCTAACTTTGTCTCACAGGCTGCTAAGTGCCCTGGAACCGCCTCGATGCTGATGAGTACCAAGAACTTCTTCAGCACTATGTACATTGTGGTCTGGCCTGCTGGTCCTTCTCTGAAGGCCCCTAGAGACAATTACAAACCTTTGTCCCTTTGGTATTGAAACCAAATAACCTTGAACAGTTAGACTGATTGCTTTACCAACTACCCTCCTGTCAGTATCCAGAGTGCATCCCTTTCCTTTGTGAAACTGTATGTCCTCTGTGTTCCTTTACTGTGTGGGTTGTAATTGTAGTGCTCTAGAACTGTCTGTTGTCGTCATAATAAAGTAGATATTTTTATACAACCTTGACTGGGCAGTCCCTTTTATCATTGGGTAATAATTGTTTTTTTGCTGTGTTGCAACTAACAAACGATCCACAAACCTGCGAAGATAAACCTGCCGTTTTGTCCACATTACCAGAAATTGGACAAGGGGCTCTTATAATTCACTTGTATTCCAATCTGTTCAGATTCCTTCTGGCGTACTAGAGGTGTGGGGTTGATTGATGGTTTAGAAATCGATCTTCATCCCTGGACCACTGGTGCCCTGGAAGTTGATTCGTCACACCACCATAATGCCCTTTGTTGGCAAGGCCAGATCCGCCCATATCCATTTAGTCCAGCAGCAGCATCATTGGGTGGCATGCCCACTCTGGTGACAGCCTTTGCTTGAATGATCTGTCTGCTCTCTGCAACATCCCTGATAGGTGCAGGCTCTAGGTGAGGAAGGATTAACCATGGATGGGCTTTTTTTTCATTAGCACCCTGTGGGGGGGACCCAGCCAATCAGGTGGCTAGGAACACGAGCTGACACTACCAGTGAAAACCTGCATTGTATGCTGCCTGATGGCCGACTTCCCCGCCCGCCATCTTCTCCTCACCCGACCTCGCTTTTAAAAAAATCCCTCCCCTTAATACCACTTACCTTTTCGATGCAGCGGTGAGTCCCGTTGCTGCAGCTGCTGCTGCTACCGTCCCCGCTCTGGCAACCATGGAAATGAACGAGGTGCTCCATACGCAGCCCCGAGTTCCTAGTGCATGCCGGCCACGTTGGTGGAGTATTTTCTCTCCTTGAACGGGAAGCCGTGAGGTGTCCTGTGCTAGGAAAGAAAATACTTTCCATTAAAAAAAAACGTAGCAATCGCGTATCATGCTACATGGGTGCCAATCGCAATATGCCCCCTCGGTGGCTGAGCCCACCTTTGGGCCCACATCCTTGAGGCACATTGCCCCAGTAGTATGGCTGTATATTGCCAGACAAAAAAAACATAACTGTTCATCCAAAATCCTAAAATGTTATACTTCCCTTCTTCAAAATGGCACCTACTTTGGCTACTCAACTGTAGAAAAGTAAGTCGTGATGGTTGTTGTACACTGCCAGGGTAGATTATGCATTTCTGATTTGTGGCCATTCATATTATGACCCTGACAGTAGGAGTGTGCACTGTGGCATGCCATATGGCACTTGCAGCAATAACAGCCAATGGTCTAGATCAATGACACCTAGTGACCATCGTACGGCACTGGCTGCAGCTGCAGCGACATCTATGACAATGATAGGGTTCCAAGCAATGGCCTGCAGTTGGCATCACTACCAAGATAGTCACTGTAGTGTCTGATTTCTGAATGATGGCAACTAAGTGTCTAATGAATTAAGCCTGCCTGCTGATGATGCTAGATATATCAGAATTCTCAGCGACTAGATGAGAAGCATTGCTCCAATTCCAGCCGGTTACATGTCTTTGCATCGAAAGATGTACATTGAGGTGATGTTACATCAAATCTTTTTTATTGAAATATGTTTAATTGAATTGCCATACATCAAGTGGATAGTGTTTATGCAAAAAAAACTTTCATCAAACAGAATTTCGTTATATAAACACTTTACAATGTTTGCATGGAAAGTCGCTGAAACATGCATAACGCTGTAACGGTACAGGGAGCTGTCCAGTACTGAAGTTGAGGGCACAAAGTAACAATCTAATCCAGCACTGGACAGCTTCCTCTGACTTGTGTAGTTTCAGCGAGTGCACTTGACACTTTTATTTGATTTTTTTAATGGGGGGGGGGGGTTCCCACCAAACCCCAAATAAAATAAAAGTCCACAGTTCTGAAATAGCTTGTTAATATTACACAAGTCAGAGGGAGCTGTCCAGTTCTGAAATCGATTCACTACAGTTACAATGTATTTCAGCACCGGACAGCTCCATCTAACTTGTGTGGTGTTTATTTTTTATTGCCCCTCCCCAAACCCCTGTTTTCAAAATTGAACCCTTATCCCCACCAAAACATCCATACATCTATTTTTTAGATTATATTTAAAAGTTTTAAATTGTGTGAAAAAAGCATTTTTAAGGTATGTTTGAATTGGAAATTCAATGAAACAAAATTCAATGAATATTCATTTTGATGGAAAAGCATTTCTATGGATAATGTATTTCGATGTAAAAAGAGTCTATGAATCTTTTTTCGATTACAAGATTGTATACCATTCCAGCCCATCGATCAATCTCCTCTCCAAACTCCCCGTTCTCACTACTTTAACCGACTACATCAAGTTGGGAATATTGTTTTGTAAACAGAGCATCCATCTTTGAATTTTGAGTTTCTCTGCTATTATAGTTGCTCAGACTGGTTTTGCATGTGAATCACAGCAGGATACCACTGTAACTGGATTTCAGTCCTATCGTAATATGCACTTATTCATACATATATTAATTATGTATGTTGTGGGCCATTGCTTTTTATTTAAATGTATAAAGCGCATAAGCAATTATGGTGTTTCTGAAATATTTTAAATCTGTACGAAAGATTTCAATAAAAAAAGTCTGTGAAGGTGTGTCTGCTCTGAGTTCATTCACATAATATTTAATATCATGAGCTGTGCCACATCCATGTGGGTATGCCTCTTCTTAAGATAATTAAATCCACAGCTGCTCCCCTTGCTCAATTCTCCTTTACTCCATGTGCAGGGAGCCATCAGGACCAGAGGGAGGAGCATGTCTGCCATTTTATGCCTGTTTTGTGCAAGATATTTCCAAGAATCAACTTCCTACAAATGAACCTGATATGTATTAAGGTTGACCCCCACCAACCACCCACCTACTTTTTAAGGTCATGGTCTTTCAACAACAAAATATAAGAATGCTCCGATATTTGACTGTGTTTGTCATATCGACCGAGAAAAAAATAAAATAAAGTAGTAAACAAAATGACAGACTTGCAGTGTCTGGACATGAAGAGACCATCTGTCAGGAACTCTTCTGTGGAAGTCAGGCATTGCAATTGGGGAGGTACATGAGCTTGTAGACCATTTCAGATGGAGACTGAGGAAACTGATGGGCAGTCATTGAAAGTGGAAAGTGGTCCAAGGATGAATATCGGTTTCTAAACCACCAATCAGCCCCACAATTGTAGTACACCAGAAGGGATCCGAGCAGATTGGAAACACAAGTAAATTATAAGTATCCTTGTCCAATTTTGGTAACATGGACAGAACAGCAGACTTATCTCGGCTAGCTCGTGGATCGTTGGTAGTTGCAACACAGCCAAAATACAATTATTACTCAATGATAAAAGGGACGGTCCAGTCAAGGTTGTTTACACATATCTACTTTATTATTATTACAACAGAGATATCTAGCACACTACAAAATACAACCCACCCTGTAAAGGAACACAGAGGACAGACAGTTTCACGAAGGAAAGGGATGCACTCTGGATACTGATCGGAGGGTAGTCGGTAAAGCCATCAGTCATAACTGTTCAAGGTTGTTTGGCTTCAGTACCAAGGGAGCAAGGGGTCGTAAATGTCACTAGAGGCCTTCGGAGAATGACCAGGGTGACAGAACTACAATGTACCTGGTGATTGAGATGCTCTTGATGCTCAACAGCGTCGAGTCAGCTCCGGGACGCTTTTGCAGCTTCTGCGACAATGTTCAAGACGTGAGACAGCTTGTCTTTGGGTCCAGCTTTTTGTTGCATTATGCAACACTACCTGTTCTATGTCTCGTCTGTCTGTTAGTGCCCTGAGGCCTTCGGGCGAGTGGGGCTATATAAAAATACTTTAGAAAGATAGATAGCTGCAGGTTTCAGGTGACAAGCAGTTTTGCAAGCGAGGATGGACGGATGGCTGCAGGCTGGCCTACACGGCTGCTGGGGGTCAGGAATCGTTGTCTCTGTGCTGGTTGGTGGCTCTGGAACGCTGGTTGAGGCGTCTCAGACAGCTTTAGGGACTGCAGTTTGACAGCAGTCAGTGGTGCAGCCGGTCGCAGTTCAAGGTCTCAACTGTCTGGAAAATGTCCTTAAAAGATGGATGGTGGTTGATGCTTGTTGTGGCACTACCCCTAGCTTCTTTGCAGGGCTTGTGTCATCCTTTAAAGGATAGTTCCGGGACTTTTTTTTATTGTCCCTACGGTTCGGCCATGTGTTTTTAAGCATAAATCGGTAGATCGTAGAAAACTTTCCTATGGACCTTACCCGACTTTTCGTCCATTAACGCACTCGAAATCAGCCGCCATTTTCTGATAATCCTATCATTTCCCCCCATCGACCTGGCTCACCTGCTTTTGCGGCACTAAATCAAATCCCCCGCCCCTGAGCCTGACATCAGCAGACGCGTACCGCCCATTTCCCAACGCCAAAGCACGTTTCGTGTCAACAATCGCTGCGCCTCAGCTAATGAAGTGTCGCCATGGAAATGGCAGGACGCCTCTTTCCTCAATAAGTATAAACACACCGTTTCACAACACACAGCAGCAGATTTTCGATTCCATTACTCTCTCTGTGTTACTTTGAGTATTCTGTAACTCGTTTCTGTGCTCTGGTCAGCTACCTTCGCCGCTTCTAGGCCTTGTGAACACCTGTACCATCTCTGTAAATTATTTTACTTTCTTTACCACACAATGGCTACAATAATGCCGTATATGTACGAGCCCGAGTACACCGAGCAAGAACTACTGGAAAGGCAAGCACGCGAAAACGATGGGGATTCGGACGGCAGTTGGGAGGACCAGTCAACGGATGAAGAGCCTGGACCATGTCGCATGGACGGCGTCTCCACCTGGTGCACGTGCAATCGGTGCGAGCTAATGCCAACTGAGGAGGAGAACTGCTGCTGCCGTGAAAATTCCGGGTGCTTGGCCTACATTTCGGAAGGCGAGCCAAGTCCGCAATGCATCACCGAGCTGCCAGAGTTCAGGGAAGCCTGCCTCTCACGGACCGTGTTGAGGATGATGATGGTGCTTATGCACGAACTTCGCGGCACTGTTCGTCCGCGTAATCCGAGTAACGAGTAAGTATACTCTGGTTGTGATGTCAGTGATGCCACTACTATGTCATGGTCGTCTCCCACATATAAAATTACATCTACATATCATTCGAATGCATGTAAATTGGTTCCATATTGTGCATTTTCTAGATAGAATTTTTTTCAAAGCAGAATGACATTTTTTACCTGAATCGACAGTGATAAGAAAGTTTTGTCATTTTAATACAGTTTGCATCTTTCATTTTCACAGGTGGTACAGGCTGGTGGCCTATCGTTGCTTCACTTGGTGGCTTCACGGGAGGCTTGGACACCGCGTTCGGAGAGTAATACCTGCCTGTGCGGTACTTGCCATTAGACAACATTTCCCCAGCGACAGTGGACAATACCGCGGATTTTCCCTGGATGTGCTGCAACCGGAACTTTACAATGTGTAATGTTTATTATTTATGTTCAATTGAAATTAAGATCTAAAATAAAACCCAACATATATTTTAACAATGGTTGTTTTGATTTTTTAAATGAATCTAGTGTGTCTCCATTGAATAGTCTTCCTGTGCCTTGTCTTGTCACACCACATGTCTCCGGCCAGCATCCTCCCTCACGCTGGCCGCCCACCTTCAATCCACATAACCGTTGAACCCATATGCAGCAGACATACATATGTTATTTTGCGGGTTGGCATCAAGCCTCCCGGCCTTGCCTCCTCCCCCAAAAATACTTACCACTCCACTTTGTTCAAGTGTTGGCAATAAAAGGAAGGCCGTTGGATTTTATTGATACAAAACATGGTTATAGGTAAATAATCCATATGGTTGATCATAATAAATCATCCTTTTGGGCACCGGGTACAGAGATGACCCCCTCTGGCCCGTGCCGCCTTGCCACCACAGGCCAGCTTGCTGCTGACTAACTGCCTAGGCATCCAGGGTCTCCAGGGTGAACTGCACCCATATATTCTCCTGGGAGGGTGAGGTATTTATAAACTCACCCCCCTGCCTTCCATGTACTAGATCCTGCAGCCTGCCTCTTACATGCAGTTAGATGGCCTCTCCTTGGTGAGGCCCTGCGGCAAACGAGTCTTGTTTGCACGACAACCGCCCCAATCCACCCCCCCCGCCCTATCAAAGGCAGTTCGCACCGGGGTACTTGTGCTGGCAAGTGGAGCTGTCAGGGAGCGATAAAGGCCAAGAGGTGCCAAAGACCATGTACACTTCAAAGTGGTCTATAGAGCATGGGTTGTTGTTCCCATGTCTACCTCCAGACCCCGTGTCTCCTGCCAAGCATCCCCCCTCACGCTGGACGGCCCTCTGCAATCCACATAAGTGTGTCTCCATTCGCGAGTCTTCCTGTGTCTTGTCTGCACGACCACCGCCCCAATCCACCCCCCCCCCGCCCTATCAAAGGCAGTTCGCACCGGGGTACTTGTGCTGGCAAGTGGAGCTGTCAGGGAGCGATAAAAGCCAAGAGGTGCCAAAGACCATGTACACTTCAAAGTGGTCTATAGAGCATGGGTTGTTGTTCCCATTTCTACCTCCAGACCCCGTGTCTCCTGCCAAGCATCCCCCCTCACGCTGGACGGCCCCCTGCAAACCGCATAATGCCACGACATATACACGTCATTCATTCACAAACACACCCCTGTTTCGAATTCTTTATAACCCACTTCATATTTCTAATGAGAACTTCTTTGCGCTTTGCTAGTCAACCCGTGAAGGTGCTGGTTATCTGCTCTTCGTCTCTGTGAACTTCCGTGACCACTTCGAGGAAACTCGTCAGTTTGCAACCTGTGAACTGCTCCCTGTTCTACGACAAGAAACTACTCTGATCCCTGCATCTAACTGTTTGTTCGTCAAGGTAAGGCCATGTACCATAATCATTTTTCGTCCAATTTCTTTTCGTACAAGACAGTACATGCAAGGAACTAGTCACATGTTCTGAGTTTAGTCAAATTATCTTTCTATTTTTTTAAAGTTATTCAAATACTTATCCGCATGTGAATAACGTGTATAGTTCCAAGAACCAAAACGAGCCTTGCATTGAACCTTTTATGTGTCATTTAATTTTTTAACACATTGGTATTCATAGAGAATTGTTGACCTTTACTTTTCAGAACTTTCCACAATGCCTGCCTGTTCCATTGGCGGTTGCCCTTCGAAGACCCATAATAAATCTGAAGGTACTATAATGCATGTTTTCCCTATAACAATAGATCAGATAAGAGAATGGGTCCGATATTGCGGATATCCACCGTCTGAGCTTGAAAGTAGAGTCCTAGAAGTCTTTGCGGACAAGAGGGGTGATCGATACCGCATCTGCAGCAGGCACTTTAGCTCAGACATGTACTCCACATCATTGCTAATAAAGAAGAACACACCGCGAGCGAGGCGAAAATTGCTCTCAACCGCTGTTCCCACTCTATTCGTCCACATCCCTCCACTGGTGAGTCAAGTTTACGTATTTATCTCTCGGCCTTGCGGTAGTGTGTAGCATTAGCTAACAATAATTTCCCCATTTATGTATCCACTCAATATGAAGGCGGATGATTCTCCATCCGTGTCGTTATTGCAGTCATCAGCCACTTCAAGCGCCTATCGGGTAATCTTACTTAGCTATTCTGCCACTGACTTGTTTTGGGCATGTAAATCAATAGTTTTAATTTATCGTGTGATTATTTTACCTAATGGTACACCCTTGTACTCGTCCTCTAGTCTTTGTTTTCAGTTATAATTATTGTTATCCAAAATAATGCAAGTACTGTCTTTCAGGGAGATGCTGAGGAGTCCAACGTATTGACGACAACCGTTGATGTCACTCAGATGCTCGAGGTACATTTCCGGACAGTTCCATCGATGGAGATCATCAGATCTTGCATTCTTGTAGCGTGATTGTTACACACAATGTTTCTTTCGTTTTTAGCCATTGATATGTCCTTCTGTTGTCGCCCTCCTATGTGTCTTCTTTTTTCAATATTGTGTTCATTACTAATGAAAGTCCTATGTTTCAGGGAGTCCATGGAGCATTAGTCCAAGAAGAAGGGGGAGCATGCAGTTACGGGTCGGAGCAACAGCTTGCAGAAGTGTGCACCGCAGTTACATCGTCCCTTGATGTTCTTATGCATTTCGAGGTATGGATACTGACAGTTCAATCAAGCGAAATCATATGACGTGATTACATCCGCTATACTTCCTTCTTTATTAACGCAAGTACTATGTTTCAGGGAGATGACGGAGCTTCTTCTACAAGAACATCACCCCTAGTAGTTGATGCAGATCTCTGGGTGGTGACACTTCCAACGATCGAGCAAATTGAATCATATTTACATATCCATTATTTATTTTAGACAACTGATCTTTTGTGCAGGTCTATTTAGATGAGCCGTTGACGCCTGCACAAAGTTTATGTTCTTTTTAACAAAATAGAAAACCATACTAATGCAATTACTGTGTTTCAGGGAGTTACTGAAGCATCATCTTCAATAATATCATCAATGGAAGTCTATGAGGAGCCCGAGGTATGGATCTTGACAGTTCCATCTAACTAGATCAACAATGCGTGAATAATTGACGTTTGAATGTTCTACACAAAGCGTTCATTCGTGTTTTGCTATTGAGATGTACGTGGGTATTGGTCCCCAAGTACATTTTGTGTTTTCAATATTATTATACATACTAATGAAAGTTCTATGTTTCAGGGAGTCGATGGAGCGTCAGTGCGTGCTGGATGTGCTTATCATGAAAATATAGTCGTTGCAGCGCAAGAGGAAGTGGAGACATGCACACACGAGTCGGAGCAACAGCGTCCTGATGTTGAAGTTCGAGGCAAGAAAGTTTCAAAGAAAAGAAAGCAAAAGAAGGTTAGTGTCCTGGTCACTATATTATGTTGTTTTTCACTGTTAATAGTTCAATACTGTAAGTTGTGTTTAAACTGAACATCCCTTTTCCAATCTGTCCTCTAGTTGCGAGTGGGTGTACGAACTAGATCTACACAGACAGTGAAGTGAACGAGAGATGTTGCTTGTCAAACCTTTTGGCAGGGACTTGAGACTGGAGATGCATCGTGCCAATGGGAAGAATATGAAGTGATTGACAACGGAGCTATACCACCACCAGCCATTGATAGTGAATGTCCTCCTGGTAGTTCGGATGCAGTCGGAGATCAATTTACAGAATCCACACCCGCAAAAACTAAGACCGCGAGAAAGTTGAAGAAATTGTTTTATTCACCCATCGCCGGAGAAGGAACAGATGTTGCAATGGAAGAGAATGAAGTGGACGACAATGAAACACCATCAATATCACTGAACATAGCGGAAGACGATATCAGAGATTCTACCTTTCATGTGAGTGACATGTCCTCAACGTTACAGGCCGAACCAGCTGGGATGCAGAGTGACAGTATAAGGAAAGAGGCCAAATTCATTGTATTCGATAGTTGTTTGATTGATATTATTATTCGGATGAAATTTGGGCATTCGGTTGGTGGGGAAGTATGTGGGGAGCCATTGATTAATGTGACTTGTGCAATTCGAGGAACTAACCTTAAAATACATGCCACCTGTACAAAATATCATCCTTTCTCATGGTCTGCACAACCCATGCTGGGGGAACTGCCAGCAGGCAATCTACTTTGTGCAGCGGCTGCACTTTTTAGTGGTTCAAGTTTTAAAAAGTTAGAGTCTTTCTTTCAGTTTGTGGGAATCCATTTCATTGCGAAAACTCAGTTCTACAAATACCAAACCGATTATCTATTTCCAGCCATTAGCGAAGCTTGGAGAATGGAAAAAATGTCTATTGATAGTACATTCGCGGGCAAACGGTTCAGGCTAGCCGGTGATGGACAGTGCGACAGCCCAGGATTTTCAGCCAAGTACTGCACCTACCACTTTCAGGACATGGAAAGTAAGAAAATTGTGAGTTCGGTGGTCGTGCAGGTGTCACAAAGTACATCCTCAGTGGCTATGGAGAAAGTTGGCTTTGTAGCATCATTGCAAGAACTACAATCGCGGGGAATGGTGATCGACCTGATAGCCACGGACAGACACGTTTCAATTGCCAAGACAATGAGAGAAGAGTACAAAAATATAAATCACCAATTTGACGTTTGGCATCTTGCAAAAACAATCAATAAAAAAATGTCGGCTGCAGGTAAAAAAAAAGATATGCAAGGTATTTCACAGTGGTCCAAGTCAATCAGCAACCATCTTTGGTGGAGCTCAAAAACATGTGGAGGGTCGTTGGAAATTCTACTGGAAAAATGGCGGTCAGTAATGCTACACTGTAGCAACGTTCACCGCTGGACCACAAACCAACATTTCCACAATTGTGAACATGGCCATTTGTCCACAGAGGAGGCACGGAAGAAGAAGTGGTTGATTCCTTCATCACCCACTCACAAAGCCATTGAAAAGATTGTATTTGATAAAACTATAACAAGAGATTTGAGGGGACTCACAGAATTCTGCCACACAGGAGATTTGGAGGTGTTCCACAATATGTGCCTAAAGTACAGGCCAAAACGATTGCATTTTGGCATGGAGGGCATGATAAATCGGACTCTTCTAGCGGTCTTGGCACATAACCATAATGTTGGCCGTCAACAAAGTAGGACGACCGGAACTTTAGGGACGCTTCGCTACAATAAGGCCTTCACTAAAAGAAGTAAACAATGGGTTATCAAACCAGTGTTTGAGGATATGCAATATGACTTTATTGACAGACTTATTGTTGATGTCCTAGATAGGCACATACATGGAGTTGTGAACGAACCTGTGCAGGGGACAACTGCATTGCCACCCAACATTGCCTCTGTTCCATGTCCACCTAAAGAAGAGCTCATTGAGAAATACACATCACGGTTTAAATGATTGTAATTTGATTGTCTGTTCTCTCGAGTCTCCTCATGTCGCAGGCCCATTGAATATGTGTAGCTATGTATTGTGTAAATAAAAGTGATTGCTCTGTGAGTCCTGTGAGATGGCCTTACACTGAATGTAGCTAACTAGGAATGTGTGCTCGTTCAAAGTGAAGGTCAGCTGCTTTGATTTTTTCTCGGGTGCCGGAATGGCCCACGACTCAGTATAAGGTTCTATTGTTATTTGACCTTGACAGGCCGGGACCATCCCGAAAGACTTCTTTTTGGGGGTGTGGGGCAATAACGTAAGAAACGATAATGAATATAATTTCAGAAACGAAAGCCATTTAATGTTCGTTCATTAGAAGAAATAACGTCAGCATAGAAGGAGTGGTATTTCGGGGCTGCCCTACGCACAGACACAATGGAAAATGCAAATATAATGTAAGTAACTCTTTAGATGAGTTTATACCGCAATTTAATTACTATACAGTAGCTTTAAAGACGGGTTAAGTTGTACTTGTTCGTTCTATGTGGCATATTGTTTTGTACCGCGCACTATCTTGAGGAGAACCATCTCCTTTTACGGAAGCACCTCAAAACCTTCCTCTTTGCTTCTGCTTTCTCTCTCCCTCTCCAATGCTACAACTGGTCCACTGTCTGCGACCTCGGTCCTGGGCCCTTCCACTCTCCACCTGCACTGCCTCCCTGTCAACCCCTGCACTGGGGGACTGTCTCAGTATCCTACAGCCCCCCCTTGACGTATAATACCCAGTTGCACTGTCCTAGCTAGGAAATAATTTCCCGACCTAATATATAAAATGAATAATTTTAATAAAGATCTGATGGTGAGACTAATTTCATTTTTTATGTCTTTAAAACAGGTACATCCTTCATTATTGTATGTGTCACGAGTACCAGACACCGGCGGATGGCTTTTTCAACCGCCAGTTGCTTCTCCGCGTGAGCAACGTTACCACCCTGACCATTTTATGGGACGATCGCCAAGTACAAGTATGCCCTTACGCGGTACTAACGGCTAGATGCAACATACAGACCGTTGTGGTGGCCTAGTGCCTCGTTGTTGGAACAGCCATGCGATTATCAGTGCGACCGAAGAGCTTATTTTATCGTAAACCAACACCCTGTGTACTGCACACGAACATCGCTTGCCTCAAGACGAACTATTTTGGATCGAGAGCAAAGAAAAATGCAAATCGCTGAATATTCTCTAAACATTTGATGTCCAATAAATGTACTTTGCCAAATGTACAATCTTGCCGTTTGCTTTTAAACCACAGTTTCATATTCCGAATTGTGGCGCTGTATTGTGAGATGATCTAAGACCCTGTGTACAGCAAAGGAACATCGTGTGCCTCAAAACAAACTTTTTGGAACGTGAGCAAATAAAAATGAAAATCGCTGAATATTCTCTAAACATTTGATGTCAAATAAATGTACTTTACCAAATTTACAATCTTGCGGTTTGATTTAAAAGTACAGTTTCATATTCCCAATTGTGGCGCGCTGTGTTGTGAGCTGATCTGTGTTGATTTCCGGGTTCTGTGTGGAGTCGCGTAGAAGACGCCTGGGCGCGTTTGCCTACGCAGCACAGTCACGTCACGGATAGAGGTGGGGAATATGAATGTTTTGATAAAGTCTGTTTCAGGGGCGGGGGATTTGATTTAGTGCCGCAAAAGTGAGCCAGGTCGATGGGGGGAAATGATAGGATTATCAGAAAATGGCAGCTGATTTCGAGTGCGTTAATGGACGAAAAGTCGGGTAAGGTCCATAGGAAAGTTTTCTACGATCTACCGATTTATGCTTAAAAACACATGGCCGAACCGTAGGGACAATAAAAAAAAAGTCCCGGAACTATCCTTTAAGGCAGATGGCCCAAAGCTGAGGAGAGTGTTTGCAGTTACTGGCCTTGTCCTTTGTTCAGAGACTCTCTGGCACTTCCCATCTATGAAGCTTGCTTGTAGAACCTAGCAGGGCATGCTGTGTGCTTGCTGGGTACCAGTTCTGGAGCTGCTGGATGAGTCCTCTGAGTCCGGTATCTCCCTCTATCTCCCTCTGTTCCGCGGGAGATGTTTAGGGGAGGGATTTTGCCTCCCTCTTGGAAATCCTGGCCTTCCTTCACTGGCGGAAGCTGTAAGGCAGACTGTACCTTCAGCCACGGTCCAAATGAGCCCTTCTTTTTAATTCTTTTGGTGTCATCAGATGATCTGCTAAGTGAGGGGCTCAGCCCTCTTTTAAAGCCAAATGGGCCCCAGTGATTGGTGCAGGCTAAGCCTACCTGAATGAACAAATCATGAGTCCCCACGACCAATCTTCTGTTATATGTCATAACCAGAGTGCTTTGCAACAGGAAAGGTAGAGGGTGACAACATGTTCTACTAAGTCCCACCCATCTTCCTGTCTGTTGTGGATCAAAGTGTCTCTCTGGTAATTGAGCTCTTTGAGACTCCTGTTCAAAGCGCAGGTCTCCCTTGAAGTTTGTGGCGAGAACAGACTGTCTGTCCCATCAGTTCACATACTTCTTCCCTCCTAAATGGGGTCTCCCTGCAGGGGTTGCCAACTGTAAACAGGTGTCCCAGAAATGCTATTCACTGCGCGTATTACAGAGGGGTGGGAGCTAGCTTCAAATTGACAAATTGCATATCAAAGAGGTTATGGGGTTTTCTGTCCCCTTTTGTCATTTCTGGGATCAGGCCTATCACAGGCATGTTTCAACTAACTCTCATTAGTATGCGCTACCACCAGCAGAACTTAGACAATAGAGAGGGCGGATCCATGGAACCTTTGCTATTTTAATTAGGCTGGCCATGGCCCGAGGAAGGTGTTGCTTTCCCCCTTCCTGAGATGCTTTGATGTACCCATGGCTGTCATATTCCAGCTACATGCGACAGGGAGGACTGTGCCTGTAGGCTGTGTCCCTCCAGAGCACACATGACTATATGACTATTTGTTGTGCGGTGAGCAGAGGAAAATGTGTGTGGATTAGCCCCTGCACTTCTGCATGATCTGAATGACACAAAGTCAATATTGTTTGTTTTGTCCTCCCTTTGTCTTCCCTCCCCTGTCTTTTCCCACCTAGAAAGACTTGTGTACAGACACGTTGTAAATGACCTATCATATCATATCAGATACGTGTGTTTGCAAAGTTGTACTGTATAGACAGTGTGAGGACATGCTTGCACATGCATCCTATACAAAATGCCCAGTTACGGCAGGAGACCTTCCAAGGCATGTCCAGTGAATGCCTACCTGGTGGTTGTGTGGTGCGTTCAGAGCCTTTAATCTTAGTCATAGGGCTGGGACATGAGGCAACATGTCTCAATAAAGATACGGGATGGCCGTGATATGTCAGAATACGTATATAAATGCGTGACATCTTTGGGGCAGTGACTGATGCAGAATTTCTGTTCTAGACTTCAAGGTGTGACATTAGCATTGCAGGCTTGGATTCCATGGCAGAGTAACCTCTTTGTCTCCATACTTTTGCAACCTTATTTTGTTCTGATTATAAACGCATGGCCATTAGTTACAATAAATAATATCGATACTGCATTATTCAAAATTCGGCAACAATTATCAGCAATTGCCAAACGATGGTTATGTTATGTTATTGTCCTAAACATGATGCTGATTTTCCTTTATGGTTCGGCTAATTAAGTCCAGTGCACTCCAAAACTGGTTAGGTCTACTAATTCCACATTGAGACATCCATATATAGTGCGGTGTCATTAGGTAGACATGCAAAAGATAGACTCACAATATGGACATTTTAAAGTTGACATTTATAAAAAAAAAATAAGCATGGTTCAAATACAAGCATTTTAAGGTGGACAAGGCCAAAAGCTAAACTTGATCAGAATATAAACATTTGAAGGATAAACATGTACATCTCTCTGAGAGAGATGTGAAATGAGGAAAGGGGTTGGGTGTGAATGCGCATGAAAGCGGGGATCAGGGGGTGGAACCCCCATGATAAACGCAAGGCAATCTGAATGAAAGGAAGTCATTGCATGTGAGTGTGTATTTCAGCGTTTTCAAGTTAATCTGGGGTTGTCTGTGAAAAGGCATGGAAGGGGGTGGCAAGAAAGGGGTGGGGGATTAAACCCCTCCCTATTTATACAAGTCAATCTTGTAACCTGATGGCGTTTCAGTGTCGACATGTGTAGCAAGTCAGCCTTTTTCTGTCCATCATTTCACATGTGGATCTTTTGATGCACATGGAGGATGGTAGATGTGCTAGCCCTGGCGGTCAAGGCTTTACCAGGCACCCTTTTTTTTTTTTTTACATCCGAAAGCCATACAAGGCATGTCGATATTTGCAGAAAGTCGACATTTTGCTGTCTAACTTTAGACACTTTAAACTATTGATGCAGGTCAAAATACAGCCTTATATTCGATACCGGTCTGCAGCATCTGATTATGGCTTTTTTTAAATAATGCAAATGGGTCACATCAACTGGAGATCTTGATACTGGTTTTGCCCCAATGTATCTTCGATACTGATCGGACGCAGCCTTTCGAGACATCATTGAGCATTTGGAAAACATGTGGGCGCAGTATAGGCACAGCTACGATGTCCCCTTTGGAAGGAGTAGATAATCTTACATGTGTCATTTGCATACCTTCTACATAGGCCTTGTCTGTGTGATAACCTGCCCGTTTGGGCTGTACTGATTTATAATGGGCCTAGCGAAGAACACAACACAGCTGCTATAGACTGCAAGTGTCTTAGCAACTGGGCGGGTGGTCCGGAGAGATGCTTACAGACCGGGCTTGCACTCTTGACACAATGTGTTCTTAGTGTGGGTATGTTTCCCAGCGTGCAGATACATTGGGATCAACCACAACACAGTATATGAATGGACACGATTGGTTAGACACAGCCAGCCTTGCTCTTTCTCTAATGCTCTTTTTGTAAGCCATGGGGCAAGGACATTCCAAGAGTGTTGCTGGTAATATGGGGAACATGTTGTTGATTTTGGAGCATGGCCAATTGGAGACACTTTATGGCCATTATTGAATGAGGCTCAGGCACACTATTTGTATGACATTAATTGATCATTCAACGTAATAATAATTATATTCTTTACATTAAAGAAGATATGGTCCATAAGCGCTAGACGGTTCATCGAAACTGGTCTTTCAATGAATATTTGTGCCATCAATTCTTTTTTTTTCGAAGACGAGTCCAAAAAATCATTGGGTGTACCGTGAATACCGGCTGGAGACTATGCATGTATAAATAAGCATGTTACATGTTTAGGTTCCATTATGAAGATAACGTGTGCATGAACATGCTTCTGTAGATATTCTGGGATTGCTGGTGTTTTTGAGGTATTTGTATGGTTTTTAATCAATTTTCATAATGTCATTTTTATGTAAATAAAATTGATTGTTTCTTTGTGAATGCTGAATTCATTTAATAGGTTAGATGATTCTATCAAAAGTTGAGTTTGAAGGATAATTTCAAATAACTTGATTTATTGCACAATCCTTTTCCCCCCGCTGTGTATATATTATTTGTTCCCAGAGTTTGTGTGGGTCATAGGGAACCCCTTTTCTGATGACTTGTGATTGATTGGGTAACCTTAGTGGAGATGATACATATAATTCAGACTCCCCAAAAGAGGAAATCGTCTGAGACCCAAATAACACCATTCACATACATACTCAAAGGAGTTAATTAAAGGTTGGGCCTCTTTGGGGTTTGGGTGAAGACTTCTCAAATGGTGGGATTGTAGTACGCTTTTTGATTACAAAAATGGTGTTGTCGTTGGTGTGGCGCAGTTGTAGCCATAGCCGGGCATCACATCAAAGCTGCAGTCGGGGCATTGGTTGGTGAAAGATGGGGTCCGGGAAGAGCTTAGTCTGGAAGGGACGAGGCTTGAGGCTGGGGGGAAGTCGGGGTTAGGCCTTCGACTGAGATTGACATGGCCACATAGCTTTTATTGCCTAAAAGGTATGTTTCATTAAGGCATATTGCTACTATTTTGCATCCAACATCTCCATGTTATGTGGCTGATACAGTCACGAGAGTAAATGACTACACCATTTGTCAGTTCAGGGTCCTCATACCTGCAAATGAATGCGTTGTCCAAAAAGCACCATTCTACAGTACATAACCCCCCAAGTTCATATCCTAGCCATACTATTGTTGCAATAGAGCTTAACCCTCATTCCCGGGGAAGCAAGCAGCCTTAAGTGCGCTTGTGTTCGAGCCTCATCACTGGCGCTCTCTGTAGGTTTTTTTGAACATTGTTTTAGATCTACCCTTGAGCAAGATATTTCATGAGCATTCATTCATTTGCAGGGAAGCACTACATTTAGAAATGCCATTTTTCAGAGTATAAACTCTTACCATTCTCTCACCATACCCTAGTTACTTAAAACCTGATGTGCATATTCGGGCAGGGAATTGGTGGCCTAAAGGGATTGGTGGGTGCAAGGCGATGTACGATGAACCTAAATGCGTACATTTAGCCAATTATTTTCACAGGTTACATTCCTCACTCTAAATGACCGATGCTCGTTCCCTTTTATTTCAACTCTGCCAATCTGTTAAAAAAAGAAGCTACTTCAATCAATATAGAGTATTTGATAAGTACTTGGTCAACACAGGCAACCCTTCTATAAATGCAACCCCATGGCAGTATATATCTCCGCGCGCGCACGCACGTACGCACGCACGCACGCACGTACGCACGCACGCACGCACGCACACACACACACACACACTTACTTTTGAAATGTTCTTTTGAAGCGATTGCCCAAAATGCATTATAACCACCAATGCTTCCGTTTATTATATGTGTCGCGTGTTCTGATGCTTCCCTTCTATCTCTCCCCCATGCCTTCAGAGCCTCCCCTCCCCCTGTAAGCATGCACCCTAGTATGGCTAGCTGCTGCTCATTTGCCCTCTCCCTCATCCTGTACGCGTTCTCAAGGGGGTCTTAAATATTCCAGGCCAGATGTTCCCTTCCTGCACTTGCCTGTAACTGCATTCTGGGGGTAGTAATCTTAATTTGCTTCAACTAAATAGATTAGACTAATGTCAGGCTTAGGGGTCATGAGCGACAGCTGTCTCCAGCAACGGGTGCCATCCCAGCTCTGCTCACCCTGACTGCCTATTAGGGGTGCAGGCATCCAGCTGGTAAGTGGTCTCCTATTATTGTAAGCGGTGGTCTACTATTATTGCGATTTATAAAGGTCTTCATGTATGGTGCAGTAAGGATATGAAAGCTAAGGTGCAGGTTCAGCTGCAGTTTTGGTAGCCACTGGCAACTGATGCAGAGGCAATCAGGTACCCTGGCAGCTGTCATGCTGCAATCCCCCTGCATGTCCAATACACCTTTCCTTTTATTTTGTGCAACCCTGTTTACTTTTCTTTGAAGCAGCATCGAACCTTTCATGCAACATGGTGTACTTAGTAAGTGCTTAGCCTGTTCTTGGAAAACAAATGGGCTGTAAATGTTGAACAGTGTACCATAAAGGCTTTTTGCAGGTATGTGTGCGTTATGTATTAGGATTTAGTTTTGGTATGTTCTTGATGTGCTGCTAATAATAATAATATAATTATTATGGTATTTATTGAGTGCGGACCTAGCTTCGACAAGCAACAGAGCACTTTCCAGAGGTATAAAACAGTACAGATGCATAACGGAGCGCTTTTCAGAGGTGTACAGCAGAACAGATATACAGCGAGGGTAGGATACAGAGGGGCACGGAGGAGGGGGGAGAGCTGTACCGGGTAGCAGGAGGGGGCTGGCAGCGTCTAGCAATCAGGTGGCGCAAGGGGTAATATTATGGCCTAAGAGTTGAGGAGGAGAGAGTCCTTGAAGAGGTGGGTCTTGCGTTCTTTTCTGGATTATTGGAGCCTGGGAGCAAGTCTGATGCCGACGGGGAGGTGGCTCCACAGTCTTGGGGCGTAGGCAGAAAAGGCTTGTTTTCTGGTCCTTTTCTTTTTGCAGCAGCGGATTATTGTAGTGACCATCCACCTTCCTGCTTCCAAGAGTTGCCCAGCTGTTAAAGGTCCAGATGCTGATGTTCTGATCCTCCCCCACAGTAACCGCCCAGCTCTGAGCACAGCCATCAAGTTATGCAGAGGCGTCAACAGTGCCCTGGCCCAGTGTATAAGAGATATTTGCCTTTGTCCGAAGGTCACCTGCATTTGCATTTCAAGTGGAGTGGGGAATGGAGTACGTCCGGTATTCAAATTAGAGTACAGTCTTATGCGCACAGGTGTGCCTAATGATGCTTGAGTATTGGAGGACCAGATAGTAGAACACTCTCCTGGGAAGCAAATTGCTGTGGAAGCTTTGGGTTTGAGCCTCTTCACCAATGATCTCATATTTTTTCTAATTTTATTGGATTATTACCATTCATTTCAAGCAATGATGACTATTTAGCAACTCTTTGGCCATTCGTTTTTAAAAGACCGGCCCTTGTTGCAAAATAGCATTTTTCTACTTGTGTAAGCAACTTGATCCATGGTATGAGAGCTGTCTTCAATAATTTAATCTGCCCTAGTAAGTATCAACAGCAATTGAATTTCTAGGGAAAGCAGCAAACTCAACTGTATGCCGATAGTGGACTCTTTTTAACGGCCAACATTCACACAGCCAAGAACTGAAGAAAAGAGCATCGCACACTGCCATGGCTCACATATTCTAATGCATAAGGTTAGAGTGTGCGCACTGCAGGGAACCACTTTTTTTCAGAAAAAGTAGTGGGAATCAAATGCTTGTTATTTCAAACATTCATGCATTTCAATTGTTCTGGCCATGCTCATAACACACAGGAAACATTTGTCTATGCACAAAAGGAGCATTCAAAAAAACCTCTACCTTAGGCTGGACATAACAGGAAGGCAACTTGCATACGTCTGCAATGTTCCTAGATAGAATTGTCAGTTTCGCCACACACATATTCACATACACACCCAAGACCAAGTGATCTTAACACATGGCAAGAACACACCATTTGGACATGTGCAAAACAAAGAGCAAAAAAAAAAAATCTATTAATTTGCAAACCTGCAAAATATACATAGGTGCAAATGAAAACCCGGATACTCAAAAAATGCCGTTTTCATCGACACTTGTAATTCTGAAAAATCCCCAAATCCTTCATTCAAGACTGAGTTCTGAAAGAAATCCCCAAATACTATTTTTAGAGACACAAAGAAGTTTGAGAATTCCACAGAAATGTTTTTGTAGACACACAGATATTTGAAAAAAGTTCATAAAATTCCACCAAAAATACAGAATTTCTAGCTTAATAAACAACGAAATCTAAAAAAAGAAATCTAAATGATGTCAAGAAGAAGGATACAGCATACACATCCTAAAACACACATACACCCAAAGGGCACATTTGTGCAGCAGATATCTTCATGAATGAGCATCACACCTAAGCACACATGGATGAGGATACAAACTCACACACACCTACTCAATGCAGTTTTCTGTGGATATGCTCATGAAATCTGATAATGTATGTGCACAACACCTACCCTCCATCCAGAGAACTGCAGACATACCCATGGGTAAGGATAATACATGCACAAACAAAAACAGCATGGCTAAGGATAAAGGATGCACAAACAAAAACAGCATGGCTAAGGATAAAGGATGCACAAACAAAAACAGCATGGCTAAGGATAAAGGATGCACAAACAAAAACAGCATGGCTAAGGATAAAGGATGCACAAACAAAAACACACAAACAATGCAGATGTCTGTGAAAAGGCTCACAGAAAAGGATAAATGCATGTGCAAACACACACACACACACACACTGGATATGAATAATGCATACACACACACATACACACCCACCATCTGGAGAACTGTGAGCATACCCATGGATAAGGGTTCACGTATCTGAAACACGCTTCAGCCTAGCACATCATAACTTGGCTGCACATTATTTCATAAGAAACATCATGATTTGAGCTGGCATTCTACTAATATGTCGCCCAGCACAATGGGCGTATTTGGGCATGCAGAAAACCTCAAGAAAGTTAAGCCTACTTCCAATAAAAAGTGAAGCCTCCAAACGCTGGTAGGGCCAATGTCAAGGTTTCTACAAACACCTTGTGCAAAAAAAAAAAAATAATAGATCTCAAACAGACATTGGTCCTCACACTGCAAATGAACGCTTAACTCACGGTGCAACACTACTTCACAAGAGGAGTCAGTGTGATTATAGTACTGATGCTGCATGACTTATTTTGATAATATATACATTTTCATATAGCGCTTTAATCTAAAAGCTCTTTACAGAGGACACATTTACATACATTACTATTATTACCCAATCAAAATTGGCAGTCATTCATCTACCTCGGAAAGATGAAAGGCTGAGGTTCTGGGATTCGAACCCACGATCGCAGAACAAACACAGATCACAAGCAACATGTGGTTAACCCACTGAGCCATCTGGCCAACTATATGTAAATTGAGGGTTTTGAAGTAGAGCCTTTTTAATTTAATTCCCTTTTTTGGGAGGATATGCTGGCTTTCTTGGTGCTATGTCCGGAGAGACTCATGAAGTAATGAGTGACATGGCCCTAGAATGTGGGGAAGTCTTCGTATACGTATCTGAGGGTTCCGCCTGCATGTCTTTAGGTAGGTGGTAGGCGTTGGACATGTGTTCATGTCACCTCATGTCGGCCTCAAACCAGAGGAGGAGTGTGTATCTGCAGGGATATCTGCAGATGCTGGAGGCGCGTGTCTGCATGTGTTATCCACGTCCATGAGCATGCACGCAGAGCTGCACATTCTGTATCACTCAGACCGCTAATTGCCATCTCTCCATGCCGCAGTCTAGTAAATCTAATCTCGGTTCTGTGGGGGATGTGTGTGATTCTGCTGGTTACAAAAACGCCAGCTGCAGCACTCCTGTGTTTCCTTTTCACATGTGGATACTCCCCACTGAACCCATTACACCCCCATTACTTCTGACTCCGCCCATCATCTATAGCCTGCACCATCACCCCCCTAAATGGGTGGATAAATGGCAATGCATCAGCCAGCGTTTTTTCCACCAGCATCAAAATCTACGCAGCATAAAGACCCCAAATGGTTCTGCGGTCCAAGCAGTGGTCGAAGTGGGCAGGAGCGGCTGGTAGTGGTGCTCTTGTACTTTTTTTTAGGTTTACTGTTTCTATACTTTTATTTTAAAATAAAAGTGTAGGAAGCAGATGGAACGTGCAGTGCACTGAACGTTCTCTTAAACAGTAGGCGTGTTTATTTAGGGGTGTGTAATGCATGTGGGAGGAGGAGGGCGTGGCAATGGGGTTTGTGGGAAGCGGGGGCAGGACAGCAGGAAACATATTTCCACTACTTTTTGTACACTTCGACCACTGGGTCCAAGCCCATGTCACCTCAATGATTTAGATCTTCAATTCAAGCATCCTTGCCTCGCCACTGTTTCCTCCTGACGGCAGTGCACTTTGATGCAGCCAGGCTACTCCTGACAGCCATGTCATATGATGACATTAGCTCTACCTGCTTTGCTTCAATGTATCATTAATATGATGATGATGATGATGCTGAGGATGATGATGGTGATTACTGAGTGTGAGCCTACCTTCCGGAAGCAGCGGCGTGCATGGCAAGTCATAGGGGGAAGTGCACAGCGAGGGAAGCAGCGGCGCGCATGGCAAGTCATAGGTTGAAGTTCACAGCGAGGGAAGCAGTGTCGGCCATGCACGGCGAGGGAAGCAGCAGCGTGCATGGCAAGTCATAGGGGAAAGTGCACAGCGAGGGAAGCAGCGGCATGCATGGCAAGTCATAGGGGGAAGTGCACAGAGAGGGAAGCAGCGGCGTGCATGGCAAGTCATAGGGGGACGTGCACAGCGGGGGAAGCAGCGGCGTGCATGGCAAGTCATAGGGGGAAGTGCACATGGAGGGAAGCAGCAGAGTGCATGACAAGGCATAGGGGAAGTGCACAGCGGGGGACGCAGCGGCGTGCATGGCAAGTCATAGGGGGAAGTGCATAGCGGGGGAAGCAGCGGCTTGCATGGCAAGTCATAGGGAGAAGTGCACAGCAAGGGAAGCAGCGGCGTGCATGGCCAGTGGTAGGGGGAAGTGCACAGCGGGGGAAGCAGCTGTAGAGGAGGTCCCAGACATGGCCTGCACCCCAGTCCCCCATTTTGAGGTACCGGGAACGTACTCACCAAGGTATGTGACGTATGAGGAACAAATGAACCAACAGAGAGCAGCTCTAGGCCTCTGCCCAGTGCCCATCAGAAGAGCAATACCTGTTGAAGTGCCTATAACCAGACAACCATGGGCAGCCCGGTACCCACTGAGACAACCGTACCAGCAGCTGACACGAAATGAAGACTACTTACAGACTGTCCCGAAGAGACCCAAAGAGCCTTAATGGATGGCAAATGGTGACGACATAAGAGCCCGGACAGACCTAGAGATGAGCATAAACGACGATCGAAAGATGACTCACAAGGGCTAAATGCAAAGAATAATGATGTAATGGACTTGTAAGAAGAAACGATGTTGATATATAAAGAAACGTAACCATAAAGGAAGGATAAAAATATGCAACTGACTAAACGCATGTAAATAGGGTCGAAACGCAAGAAGCCATGGAAACGGTACTGCTTGCAATGCTTAGTAGAAGAATAGAGCGGCAAGCGCCAATTATATATAAACCTCAACACTATACAAGTGCGACTCCATTTTGTAAAAGCAGAAGTAAGCCCAGGCTGCAAGGGGTAAAACAGGCCGAGATTCATATTCCAGCTAAAGCCAGATTGGAAGAGCGGAATCGAAACTCAGTAAGAAGCAGCTCATGCCTGGGAATTCGCCGCCAACCTAAGGAAGGGAGCAGAGCGGCAACCTCGAAGAATCAAAACTTCAGAGCATAGCAGCCAGCCAGTGAAGGTCGAGATAAGGAGGCCCCAGGCAGGTGGCGAGGATTCAGAAGAATCAAATGCACGAAAAGAAGGAAAATGAAGCAGATTCACGGTGAACAGACACGTGACCAGCCAAGGGCGAAGAGGTACCAATGTCTGATGTCATCCAGAACCTGAGGATGCCATAATTTTTCCTGATAAGAAGCTACCGTTTCGAGGCCATCCTTAGCCAACTAATTGACACATAGCCCTAAAGTACTGATTGATGGAAGGGAGGCAGGGTGAATCTTGGGGCACTCCGCATCTGGGTGTCCATTCTGCATGCTGCTAATTAAAGTGGAGATTTATGTCTAGGGGTGTAACCTACCCAATCACAATGGACCAAATATTCTAGGGTCCTATAGCTAGTAGAACCAATGAGAGGTCGTACTTGTAGTGACGTCTATCACGAGTGATGTAGAGGGATGGGCGTAGATGCCCACCCGATAAGAGTTATCCAATCCTCACGCTCTGTTACCATATACAGATATAGCACCTATACTTAAGTTACCTTTTCCAACCAATAGAATTGCATGACAAACTTATGAGTGTTAGACGTCAATGATGACGAATTTTGGGTATAACTGTCACTGTTTGAATTGTACTTGCCATTAAACGGACTTCCCTTTGCCAAACCATTGACTTGTCCTTATTGATTTGTGTTGGAGTAAGAGAATCCTGCACCCCATCCTCCTCAAGGTGCAGCTATCTCGTCTTAAAAGCACTTATGTAAGCAACTGCCTAAACATGCACCCAAGCTTAAGAAATATAGCACCAAGTGGGTTAAGGGTACCGCCCACAAGATGTTTATGCCATGGCCACAGAACGGGTCCTTATTTAAAGCCAGCATATGACAATTTATCTACATGCCACATATACAGGTAAAAAACTTGAGAAACGTCTTGCTGTTCTAGAACTTTGGAAAATGTTCAAACAGCTGAAGGAGGAAGAGCCACCCGCAGACTGGATATTAAATGTATACACGGAGGGGGGTGAGACGTCTACCGCGCCACCAGCCCCACCTGAACCAGAAATTGAGGGAAGTAAGTCAGAGGGACTCTACCCACTAAGAGAGCTAAAAGCAGCCACGGAGTATAGCAACCCTGCATATGAGTCGCCTACGTACAGTAGTGACGACAATAAAGGGAAGGGTCAGGAAATGTATGTTATCTCCACAGTCCTGAGGGACAAGGAGAGATGCAATGATGAAAGGAAGGATCAGGCACAGACAAGTGCATCTCTCGATAAAGAGAGAGAGGGAAAGAAATGGAAAGGAAGTGAAGACAGAACTGATGAGATAGCATTCGCAAAAGTCGAATGGATGGGAGGACAGATATTGTTGAAACTCGATGGTAAAGGAAGTGATGATGTGAGACCGAGAGAGAGGTTTAATGAGGCACAGAGAAGGGAAAAGGAGAAGAAAAAGGAAATAAGGGACGAGAGAATAAAAAAGAAAGATAGGCTTAGGCAAGAACAGCTACATCGCGAAGAGCAAGGAAAACCGCTCAGTCGCTAACAATGCGCATCCTATGACCAGTACAGACAGAACCTGCAAAGGTTGGAAGAAGAGCAAAGAGTACGTGAAAAGAGAATATAGAGACGGGAAGATGAGGAAGTTAGAAGGGCGAATGAACGTAGGAATGAAAGAAGAAGGGAAGAAGATAAGACTAGAGAAGAAGCGAGGAAGTGCAACGAAGTTGATGATGATATAGAACGCAAGCGTAGACAGAGGGCACGGGATCTCGAATATTTGGAGCAGGAAGTTAAAAAACCCAATCCTGTTGTAGAATGGGAAGACATTGAAGAATTCTTTCCTGCGTATGACTCAGTAACAGGCACGAGCGGGGCAAATATCGAAGATGACGTCGACACCAGAAGCATCAGGGAAACGATCGATAAAATATATGATGAAATGGGGTTGGAGCCAACATCCCACGCGGGAAGGGAAGATGAGAGCTTGGAAAGCACTCAGTTATATGACACAGAGGAAGTCACCCGAAGTAGTGGGAGCAGAAGACTGTCCCTGGACAGGCTAGAAATGAGTAAGAATGACAAAGATGCAAGGAGTTGTGCTAATTCGGAACAATCAATGTCTGACTCCGGAGGGGAAACGGAGGATGAGACAAATGAAGAAGGGAGATGGCGCGAAAAGCGTCTCCCAAGGGGAAAAGGGGTATGATGGTCAGATGCTAGCAAATCAGCACCTAAGACATCAGAGTCTGCCGTGCAGCCTGACTGACATGTGAGAACACCACACGGTCAGAGGGGGGTGTCAGCACCTGCCTATGTAGACAGATTGAGGACATTGCCAAGTAGACGGCGATGTGGGAATGTTACCCCGGCGATAGACAGGAGAGCCATGGGGAAAGAGAAGGAAGACTGCACATTCCAATTTCCGCTGCTAGAAAAGGGGGCAGTAAGACCACAATATATTTCATGGCCACACATGGATCGAGAGAACCTGAAAAGCAAACTTCCAATGCTGACAATGGGAGCCGGGAAGTGGATATATGAGTTAGAAAAAATGACAGGGGGTTTCACGTTAGCTATAGGGGACATTAAGGGCCTCCTAATCACCATATTTGGTGAGAGAGCAGACGATGTGTGGAAACGGGCAGGGTACCCTGGGGTAACCATAATTAACACTACCCATGACGGAGCACCATTTAATAACTGTAGAGCAGCAGTGTGGAAAGCGCTACGAGTTCTATACCCAGACACGTCCGATATGGGAGCTATAATGACTCGAAAAATGAAGGAGTCAGAAGATACGTTGATTTATATCCAGAATTTCCAAGACGCGTGGGTGCTCGAAACGCATGAATCTTGGACGAAATCTATCCCTGTATTCTACCATATATTGTGCCAAGGGTTACCAGAACCGGTGCAGAAACAGCTCAAGAAATAGGTAGGAGTAGAGGCTAAACCTTGGGCTGAAATACAGTTGACTATTGCACATTACTATAGATTGTTGCAAGAAAAGAATCGAAAAAAAGGAGGCAACTCGTAAGGGTGAGGAAGCGAAGCTGGTGCAAAAGAAATTATCAAAGTATGCTCTCGAAGGAGCCATGCTGACGAGCCCAGCTGAAACGAACGTACAACAGGCGACTAACCCGCCGCAGAACAACCAGGGTAACGTGGGATTTTACCCGAGGGGAAGGGGATTTAGAGGAAGAGGATGGCAGAGTAATCAGGGAGGTTTCCATAGTAACCAAGGAGGCTTTCAAAACATACAGATGGGCAATCCAGACATGTCAAATGGACAGATAGCCCAACCACCACCAGTGTGTTGGCTGTGTGGAATGACAGGGCATGTGGCATGCTCGTGCAGAATCCAAGGCACATGGCAAAATGGACAAGGAATGGGAGCAGGTACGGTGAATCTGCCTGAAAACTCCCAACAGAGCGGTGCACAAAATCACGCAGTGCAGCAGCAAGCACCAGGCTTGCAGCAAGGTGCACAGCAAGGGGTTCAACCCTCGAACATGGGGAACCTACCACAAGGGCAATCCCAACAGGCACCACCGCAATTGTCTCAGGGCACAAACTCCGGAAGGGGAGGCAAGCCTGGGAATGGAGAAAATCCACATAGCATACAGTGGACCGAACTTATATGTGAACTAGGACAGCTCTCTGGGAACTCTGATGTGCTCTATCCTATCAGTGACACCAGACCCTAACAGGGAACCAAGGGTGAATGTCGTCATACTGGGGAAAGAATATTCCTTCTTAGTTGACACAGGTGAAACTCGCTCGTGCATACGAGAAGGCACGTTTTCCTTGTCCGGCCAGGCCATAGATACTCAGAGTTTTACAAGAGCTCAAAGCAGAGTTCCCCTTACGGACAATCTCCCCGTCTCCATAGGAGAATGTGAGATGAATGTGCCTTTATTGTATTCACGTCAGACCCCAGTGAACATTTTGGGTCGAGACTTAATGACAAAGTTGAATATGACGATCTCATTCACGGAGGAGGGCACAGTATGCTCCACTCCAGGAATGCATTATTCAAGCGTGTGCAAAATGATCAGAGCATACTCAGGACACATAACCATGAGACCTATACCGTTAGAACTAGAAGTCTTCGCATATGGCATGCGTGTGCTTATGGCGCGGTTGCCAGGCCTTGCAGATAGGACCCTGAGAACCCCTGACAAGTTTCTATTCAGACCAAGAATACCTATGCATGAAGAAGGGGGACAAGTATTTCCCTTGACGATACATATTGCAGCAGTACGAGGGAAAGTATCATTAGTTGAAGGTACGATGACGAAGGCAGGCAATGGTGTGCGATTATCGCCATTGAAGAAGGGTATCGAGTGACTGACGTCACCAATGATGATCTGTTTGAAGAACACCCTGACTTAGAAGAGAAGAGGGTGGAAGTAAGTCTCATATTCTGGGTCAAAATGATCCAACGAGAAGTGCCACAGAGAATGATGTTGGCACTGATCCGTCCCGCATACTTTGATGACTACATGGCCAAGGTGCCTGTCTCATTATGGACTACAGGACCCTATGACGTAGGCCTCCTAAAGGGGGCGGGGGAAGTGAAAATTAAACTGAAACCAGGAGCAATTTTACCAAGAGTACGACAGTATCCCATGTCCAGAGAAGCGGATGAAGGGATTGCAAAGACAATTGCCGCCATGATGGACCAGGGCATCCTAGTGACGTCAGAGTCACCCTGTAACACGGAGATCTATCCTGTCAAGAAATCAAAAGGAGGGTCTTGGTGTTTAATCCAAGATTTAAAGCATTAAACGATATTGTCGAAGCCAAGTTCCCTCTAGTCCCTAATTCATCTACGATCCTGTGGAACATACCAATCGAGGTGAAATATTTCACGGTGATTGACGTGAAAAATGCTTTTTTCTCAATCCCGCTGCACCGTGACTCACAAGATCTGATATCATTTACTTTCACACAAATGCGTCTGAAAAGCACGAGGTTGCCACAGGGGTATTGTGAGTCCCCATCCATCTTTAACAGAGTCCTGCAAATGGACCTAAGCAATATTGCAGTAGACAGTGTTGTTTTGCAGTATGTGGATGACATTCTGATCTGCAGCACCACTGAAGAGCAATGCAGGCGCGATTCTATCCAGCTACTGACTATACTGGCTGAGAAAGGATATAAGGTTGACAAGGAAAAGTTACAATATTGTCAACAAGAGGTGCTGTACATAGGCCAGCTAATCTCACATGAAGGGAAAAAGGTAACCCCAGAAAGGGCTGAAGCTATCATGAACATGGCTCAGCCACTCACAATAAAGCAAATGCAGCACTTCTTAGGCCTGTGCTATTATGTTAGAGCATGGGTCTTCGATTACAGCTCATATACCAAGCCCTTGCTCCAGGCCCTAAAGAAGGCCCAAACGACAAAGGAAATAATTGAATGGACTGAAGCAATGGAAAAGGGGTTTACAGTGCTCAAGAGAGCGATTTGCACGGCTCCAGTTCTCGGGATTCCTAATTATACAGAGGAATTCTACCTGTTCTCACACATGAATGGCAACGTTATGACGGCAGTGCTCGCCCAAAGAACAAGCCCTTGGCGTATTACTGTGGGAATCTGGACCCAGTAATGAGAGGCCAGTTCCCATGCGAACAAAGGTTAGCTGCCGCAGCTTTCGCCATAGAGAAGGCGACAACTATTGTTAGGGCATGCTCCATGACGTTATACGTCGAGCACTCATTATTTGCCGGTTGTAGGTCAAAGGATCAACAACCAAAGGGTCGAATAGCCAAAGGATCGACACCAAAGGACCGAAAACCAAAGGATCAAATATTTTTTTTTTTTTGTGGGGGGGTCCGCCCAACCCCTGTTTTTTTACTAAAAAACATTTTTTGTACCTATACGAAAACCTACCTAAAAAAATATATAATTTAAAAAAAAATTCGATCCTTTGTCCTGTCGAACCTTTGGTGTCGATCCTTTGTCCTGTCAACCCTTTTTTTTCGATCCTTTGACTAGACACCTTATTTAGCATATTGGAGAAACCAAAGGGTACATTGACATCTCAAAGGACCTCTTGTCAAATTATGTCGTGCCTCCTATTGTGATGAATATATGTATATTTCCCTACGCCAAACTGCTTGTAAACCACTTGCGAAGAAATCTGTGTTGCAAGGTCCCGACCTTAGAATCAATGTAAGCTGCCATTTTAGGTCAATCCGCCATTTTAGGTTCTCTCTGCAAGGTCACCCTGTGAGCTAAAATGCTGGACAGTGTCATTGCGAAAATGTAACATGGCCGTCTTGACCTCTGTGTATAAACTAATGTATAACTTACCTGCAGGCTACATGTTGGGGTCGTGAACTAAGACCTTGTCCTTCGTTGACCTGTGTGTAAAGGATTACTCGTGCCAATGAAGCTAATCCATGAGCATATGTTACGAGCAATGTATTCAAATACTGAACTGAGAACATTTGTTTAAACTACATTGTATAGATGTTTGATAAGGTCTCTATAAGAAACCCTTAAGTACACTGTTGCCATTTAGGCTTGTTGGCGAATGTATTAACGGTAAACCCTAAGTGTACAGATGCGTGAACTCGGCACGAACCCTAGATCCGTAATGAATTAACAAATATTAACTGGGAAATGGGTTGGACATCATGTTTTCAAAGGTATATAAGGTGCGACTATTCTAAGGTACAGTCCCACTCACTGAGCACACCGAACCACGCTGGAGTTCACTGTGTTGTACTGAGGGCCGATAGCTATCTGTTGCTTTGTCCTTTGAAACTGTTCAGTACAAAATAAAGATCTTTGTATGCTCCTTTGTAACCTGTGTTCGGTGTATTTCCTTTTGGGGTACTTAGCCTCAATATTTTCTCTTTGTTTTCACAGTTGGCGCCCGAATAGGGACCCTCAAGATTGATGCCGGATTGTAGAAGGTTGACACACGCTATCGGACCGGGATCGGACGGTGTGACAAAATAAAGGGGCCCCTTCTGAAAGAGACACGACACCTCAGCAGCGCTGCACGACCCGATCCCTGGGCGATTAGCTTGTGGTCCGAGACGGCATCTTTTTTTTTGATATAACATTTTTATTGAATTTTGACATAACCAAAACAGCCACCAAATCGGGGGCCAAGAACAACAAAACAACAAAAAAAGAGGGGACAACAAATTAAGAACACTCCAGTACAGCTTCTTCAGTCATGTGTTTACATGGTATTTTGGTATCTCACATCGTCATGGGTCGCGGGCCACCCATCCCGCCCACCTTCTGTTCATGTGGAGGCCACCACTGCTTCAGGACGTCAAGGCCAAGTCTCTTCCCATTTCCCCCATATCTTGGATGCTTTATTCGGGCATCCTCTTGCGCGATAGACTCGGTGCTCCATCATGGCACATGAGTCGATCACGAGTATCCATTGTTCCAGTGTCGGAGGGTCAGGCGCTCCCCATTTTTGGGCAATGGGGTTCAATAGCAGTTTCACTAGGGCCATGGCAGTGTTCAATAGCAGTTTTTCCCATTTATTGGATTCAGACATGTCCGGCACCCCCAATATTAAGACCTTCGGATCTAGTTCAACAGGATAAGTAAGGGCTCTGGACGATTCCGTACAGCATGCAGTCCAATAGTCACAGATCCGAGGGCATGCCCAGAGGATATGATAGAAGGTGCCTTCCTCCTCTCCACAGCGAAGACAGTTCGGACTCACTACTCTCCTCCAGCCATATCGAAGAGTTCGAGGGTAGTACACCCTATGCAGGATTTTAAGTTGCACCAGTCTAAGTCTGGAGGAGATGGCTACCTCCTGTGGGTGCATTAGGACCTGGATCCAGTCCTCAGGGTCTATTTCCACCACCTCCCCTTCCCATTTGGCCTTTAATCCCAATAGCTCAGGAGTCGCGAAGGAGGTGATAGCATTATAGAGAGTGGATGTACATTTGCAGGGGATATACTCGGGTAGCATATTGCATTAGATCGTAGTGTAGTCGGGGATTGAATCACCTGCAGGCATATGGGTTCGGAGGGCGTGGGTCAGTTGTGTAAAGTGGTACCGCTCGGTGTTGGGCAGTTGGAATCTACCCTGGATGTCTTCAAGTGAGGTTAGTTTCCCATCTTTTAGGATATCTTTAATTCTAAGGATTCCCGCTCTTACCCAGCGCGGCCATGGTTCAAATTTCTCAATTTCCTTCAGATTGATGTTGTGCCATAGGGGTTGTGCTGCTGTTATTTTGTCTTCCCACCCAACAAACGCGTGTGCCTGCCTCCAGACCATAGTAATGTGAGCCTTCATTGTGAGTGGGGGGGCCTACCCGGAGATTGGCACAGTTTCTGCAACAGGTCCGTACCTTGTATGGGTTCCACTTCTGCCCTAATGTGAGGTAGCGCCCGATCCCCGTGAAGCAGGTCGTTGACCACCGAGAGTTGTGAAGCCCAATAGTAAGTCTGGAGATGGGGTACGCCTATCCCACCCTCCCAGACTGACCTCAGCAAGGTACTTAGTGCAATGCATGAGCGGCCTCCCCCCCAAATGAGTTCCCTACGAAGGGTTTCTATCCGCTTGAATTCGGGGCACGGATCGCAAGCGGGGCATTCTGCAAAACGTAGAGGAATCTTGGCAATGACATCATTTTAAAGAGCGCGGCTCTCCCCATGAGGGTCAGTGGGAAGAGTTTCCATTGGTGGACGTCGTTGACCAATTTATCCATGATCGGCTGGAGGTTGTGTCTTGTGTATCTGGTGAGGTCAGGTGTTACCCAAATCCCCAAATATTTAAAGCCCTGCCGTTCGAGCCGGTACGGACAACTTGGTAACTCGGCCTGCTCCCCCCCCTTCACCGGAACATCACGGATTTCTTCCAATTAATTTTCAACCCACTGAATTCCCCGTAAGTGACTAGCATTTGGGTTACTATGGGGCAGCTCCGAACTGGGTCAGACAGGTATAGTAAAAGATCATCAGCATAAAGAGATGTGCGGTCTTCATGCCCTTCGGGCCATTTGAATCCCTTCCATGCTCCGCTTTGACGAAGCCACAGTGCCAGTGGTTCAATGGCGAGGGCGAAGAGGAGATGGGAGAGGGGGCAGCCCTGCTGCGTGCCTCTACCTAAGGGAAAGGCTCTGGAGGTCCATCCGTTCACTTTGACTTCTGCCTGCATGTTTGTATAACGCAATTTCACCCAACCTAGGAAGCTTTTTCCAGATCCCATCCGGGCCATGATATCCCAAAGGCAATCCCAACGGACAGAATCAAATGCCTTCTCAAAATCTATTGCCAGAAGTGACAATGGGGTGTCAAGGATGGGGACCCGTTCTAGCACCAGGTGGAGTTGGCGCAGGTTTATCCTGGTTGATTTATGAGGCATAAAGCCACATTGGTCTGGATGTATAAGTGTGTCCGCTACCTGTTGTAGTCGGTTAGCCAAGAGCTTGGCCAGGATCTTGGCTTCGCCGTTGATTAGCGAGATCGGCCTATAAAACGCGCATTGCTCTTGGGGTTTATCAGGCTTGGGGATGACCACTATGTTGGCCTTACATAGGTCGTCCGGGAGGGAGCCCCGCTCTAACGTGGCCAGCAGCATCTGGTGCAGGGGAGGTGATATGTTATTGCCTCCCAGTTTCTGCCATATCTCTATGGGGAATCCGTTTGGGCCCGGGGTCTTCCCCGGTTGCAGCTGTCCCAGGGCTTCTACCAGTTTGGCCTCAGAGAGATCACAGTCCAGCATTTCCCGTTGCTGAGCCGATAGGGCGGTGAGCACCACCTCATCAAGGAGGATCCGGTCCAGCGGTAGCTCCGAGGCCTGGAATAGTGCAGCATTAAATTGGGCAAAGGCTTCTGCTATATCGGCGTCTGACCGACAGATCTCGCCCTGCGGGGTGATGATCTCACGGACCGAGCGCCGACCCTCATCCCTCCTCTCGAGCCAGGCCAGCAGCTTACCGGCTTTATCCCCAAGCTCGTATATCCGGGCTCTGGATTCCCAGTGGGTCTCTTTGGTATTGTCTAGCGTAAGTTTTCGGAGGCATTCACTGGCGCGTTGAAGGGACATGTGGGTCTGTGGGGTAGGGTCTAGGGTATGCTCATTTTCTCTGTGGATTACTGTCATGATCTCTGCTTCCAAAAGGTCAGGGTTTTCCCAACTCCCTTGGAAGCAGATCCATAACCCAGGTTCCGAGTGCCAACCAGTCCCAATTGGGACCTTTTGGACCCAGTCCTGGCGCCAGTGGCACCAGGCTCATAAATATGCCCAGTCCCAGCGCTGGAAGCGCCGGGCACATAATGCTTGGGTGGACTTACCTGCAGCAGACCATGCTGCTTACTTGCCTGCCAGTTGAGCCTCTGATCCTCTTCTGTTTGGAACTACTTTTCCTGTTGGGTGGGGCAGGAGCCACTCCCTAGATTCAGAACACTGGAACTCTTCTGGAAAGCAGGAACTCTTTTCTTAGGCGTGGCTGTGGAAGGAGACACCTAAGCACTACAGGAGGCTATTTAAACCACACCCGGTGGATGAATCTTGCTTTGCGTTATTCTGCACCCTCTGCAGCAGGACGCTCATCGTGTCTTCTGCATCCAGTCCTGGGCCTAAGGAAAAAGGCTTACCATCCTGAATCCAGTCCTCAGCAATACCTATAAAGACAAGAAAGAACAGGTTAGCATTCCGGCATCTGAAAGGCAAAGGCTTACCATCCTGAATCCAGTCTTCAGCAACACCTATAAAGACAAGAAAGAACAGGTTAGCATTCCGGCATCTGAAAGGCAAAGGCTTACCTACTCTTCGTGCGCTCCGGAGGTCTTCACACTGCATTCCGGCATCTGAAAGGCAAAGGCTTACCTACTCTTCGCATGCTCCGGAGGTCTTCACACTGCATTCCGGCATCTGAAAGACAAAAGCTTACCAACTCTTCGCACGCTCCGGAGGCCTTCGGCGCTGCATCCGCATCTGAAAGACAAAACAAGGTGCGTTTAAAGACATTGGGGAACTTTAATACTCACGTGCCATTACTCCTTTCCGCATCTAATCCAGTGGGTATTCCGGCACCCTGCAGCCGCTCCGAACTCGTACCTGCAAAATAAAAAGCCAGTTAGAGCGCATCGTGAAGCAGGCAACAAGCGCTTACTTACGTGCTTCCAGGCGCTTCTATTCATCACACGGGCTCCATCTTCAACTCACTTCAGCCCGTCATCCGCCATCGCCGGAACCCTGCAAAACAAGAGACATCATTACTAAAGACTTTAAAAAGACATTTGAATGACTCGAAACTTACCGTTCGTGCAGTAAACGACGGACAGCAGTCCTCTGAAGTCAAGAGGCCTGCGCTACCTATCCAGTGAAGAAACTGGCTACAGCACCCTGCCCCGAGGCAGATGGAGAGCTCGGCATTCACTTACCTAAGGTGAGAGCGTTAACCTTTGGGGGTCTACAGGAGAGGAGAAGAGGAAAGAGATAGGGACACCCCAATAACCCCAGTTCATTAACCCCATATTTTCTATCTGCAGACATCTTACTCTACACGTCAGGCATACAGTGCACAGAGGTCCAGCCCAAAGAGCCAACCGGGTGCTACACATCACCTTTGAAGATACGGTAGTCGCCCAGTCAAGACCGGCGCCTCTGCGAGAATCAGGTGAGCGTTACAGAACGCAAAGCCTACCGCAAAACTCTCGCCCAGGCGCTATGGAAACCTCGGATACTGACCCCCTAGCCCGGTTACTTGGGGAACTAAGGGCAGAAGTGCATGCAACTCGTCAGGAAACGAATGCTCTAAGAAGGGAACTAATTATTTCCAAGGAGAGAACAGACAATCTTGCTAGACAAGTGCTACAGTCACAAGCCGGACAGACCCCGTTACCGCATCAGGGGCAAATCTTCCTTCAACATCCTCTATGAATCCAGTGCAGATCATCCTACCTGGGAATGTACCTCTGGCTCCGCCCGAGCGATTTTCTGGTGACCCAAAGAGGTTTGCAGTATTTATCAATCAGTGCCGGTTGCACTTCTTATGCCGGCCAGCAGCCTTTCCAACTGATCAAGCTAAAGTAGCTTTTGTACTTTCGTACCTTAGTGGCAATGCGGCAGACTGGTCGATCCCTCTAGTTCATCAAGATGATCCGGTTCTCCATGATTTTCAAGCCTTTCAGCTTAGTATGGAAAAACTGTTCGCAAGACATTCACAGGGGCAGGCCTTGGACAATGAGCTTCTTTCGTTGCGACAGGGTAATCAAGACCTTTTGGCTTATATTGCATCTTTCAATAGACTAATAGTGGAAACTCAATGGCCTGAGGACAAAAGGATTACGCTGTTTTATAGAGGTCTACGTGGAGAGCTCAAAGACGTTTTAGCCCAAGTAGTGAATCCCCCACAGGACTGTTCGGATTACATAGACTTGGTCGTTCAAATAGATCACATGCTGCAGAACAGGAAGGCCGATCGTTCCAAGTTTGATGCTCGAGTATTTTCCAAACCGCCAACTCCTTCCAAAGGAGTAGACTCCGGGGAACCCCTGCAAATAGGGGGTCTGAAAGGTCCTCTAACACAACGGGAGCGGGAAAGGAGGAAACAGTTGCAATTATGCCTATATTGCGGAAACTCAGGGCACTTTCTTCGAGACTGTCCGGTGAAACCTGCCAAGAAGGTAGTAGGAGCTGCAGTTACCAAAGTTACAAACTCTGAGCAGGGAAACAACCTCGCCCGACAAGAATAGAGGTCCTCTTGCCGAGCGTAAAAACCAGTTCCGTGACCTCGCATTTCGTGATACCTATGGTCCTCATTAGCCCTGATAATCCGGATCGATTACATGCAATTGAAGCTTACGTCGACAGCGGTGCCATCGGCAATTATGTGGATCATGAAATGGTTTTGAGGATGAATCTAACTCTTTGTCCCAAGGCTGTAAAGGACGTCATTACTACGGTGGATGGTACGGAGATAGCCTCCGGGCCAGTAACGCATACCACTCAAGAAGTGACGCTAGTAAGTCAAGATGGACACCATGAGAAGATCGTGTTCGATGTGATCAAGGCCCCTCAGTTTCAGATTATTCTAGGAATACCTTGGTTAGAGAAACACAATCCTCTGATCGATTGGCGAGCAAGAACGGTCCAGTTTCCAGAATGTGTCTCTACTTGTCACCCTCCACCTGGTGTTGCACTGGCCGCAATTTCTTCAGAGACTCCCCAGTTACCTCCCGAATACCTAGAATACCAAGATGTTTTCCGGAAGGATCAGGCTAACTCTCTACCTCCTCATAGGTCTTATGACTGCCAGATAGACCTGATACCTGGATCTACTCCTCCTTGTAGTAGAATTTATGCCCTCACCGAGCCTGAGAACCTTCACCTTCGACAATACCTGGATCAATACCTGGCAAATGGGTTTATTCGTCCTTCCAAGTCCCCTGCTTCTTCAGCTTTGTTCTTCGTTCCAAAAAAGGAAGGAGACCTTAGAACTTGTATCGATTATCGCTCCCTGAACCAGATCACCGTTAAGAATAGATATCCGTTACCTTTGATCCCTGAACTCCTGGACCAAGTCAGAAAAGCATGCATATATACAAAGCTGGATCTTAGAGGAGCTTACCACTTGGTACGAGTAAAAGAGGGCGATGAATGGAAGACGGCCTTCCGCACCAAGTATGGGCTATTTGAATATCAGGTCATGCCCTTCGGACTTTGCAATGCCCCGGCCGCCTTTCAATATTTTATGAACGATGTCCTCAGAGAGCTCATAGATGTATGTGTTGTTGTTTACATTGACGACATCCTCGTTTATTCTTCATCGGAATCTGAACATCGGAAACACGTGAAAATGGTCCTCGAAAGATTGCGTCAACACAAACTTTTCGCTAAGTTGGAAAAATGTGTTTTCAACGTGACTGAAGTTGAATTCTTGGGATTCATATTATCACCTGGCGGAGTGCGTATGGATTCAAAGAAGGTCGATGCAGTTCTCAAATGGCCGTCACCATCCTCCGTAAAAGGTGTGCAAAGCATGTTAGGCTTCGCTAACTTTTACCGCAGGTTTATCCCTGAGTTCTCTCGAATAGTCCAGCCCATCACTGCCTTGTTAAAGAAAAACAAACGTTTTGAATGGTCTACCGAGGCGGAACAAGCTTTCCAGGATTTGAAGACTAAATTTATCTCTGCACCAATCTTAAAACACCCTCGCCCCGAACTCCCCTACATCGTGGAAACTGATGCTTCAAGCGTTGCCATGGGGGCAGTTCTATCACAAAAGGACCCGGTAACCAATCAGTTGCATCCCGTGGCATTTTGGTCCCGCAAATTCTCGCCTCCTGAAGTCAATTACACGATTACTGACAAGGAACTTCTGGCTATCAAGTCTGCCTTTAAGGCTTGGCGGCATTATCTGCTGGGGGCCCGACACACCGTTACTGTGATTACGGATCACCGAAACCTGCAATATTTGAAAACCGCAAAAGCCCAATCCTCTAGACAACTCCGTTGGGCATTATTCTTTGCCGAGTTTGACTTCATAATTACCTATCGACCTGGTACAAAGAACGATAAAGCCGATGCCCTTTCTCGGATGGGAGTGGAAGAACACTTGATCAACCCTAAACCGGTACCAATCATTCCCGAACAAAGAATTCTGGGTGTGATCGCCACAGAATCCATAGAGGAAGTTAAGGATAAAGCCGGGCAACTTGTAACTCCAGCAGATATACAGAATTGGCATCTGCAGGGAAAGGACTTTGCAGTAAAGGACAACTTATTGTATTTCCAAGAACGATTATACCTACCCAGCACAGATTTACAGAAAAAAGTAATCTCTTGTTATCACGACTCTTTAATGGAAGGTCATCCCGGTATAGCCAAGACCTCAGAAAAGATCAAGCGCTACTTCTGGTGGCCGTCTTGGAAAAAAGATATCAGAGACTTTATAATGTCCTGTGGAGTATGCGCCCAAAACAAGAGTCAAAAGGAAAGACCAGCAGGCCTCTTACGCCCTATTGACATCCCACCTCGCCCTTGGCATACGCTTTCTATGGACTTCATCACCGATCTACCTCCATGCTCCTGATACAATACGATTCTAGTAATCGTGGACTTATTCTCCAAGATGGCGCATTTCATTCCGCTCAAAGGCTTGCCAACAGCAGCAACTCTGGCCCGAGAATTTCTCGAAAACATCGTCCGACTGCACGGTTTTCCTTCGGTTCTAATTTCGGATCGAGGTAGTCAATTTATTTCTCATTTTTGGCGAAGTTGCTGTCGGTCAGCTCAAATTGATGTGAGACTATCGACCAGTCACCACCCTCAGACCGACGGACAAACCGAGAGGACCAATCAAACTCTGGAACAGTATTTACGCTGCATGCTGCAACAAACTGAAAAAACTTGGAAAGATATCCTTTGGATAGCCGAGTATGCCTACAATAACTCTGTCCATTTAGGAACTGGGAAAACCCCGTTTTTTCTTTTGTACGGCAGTCACCCTCGAACCTCGGAGTTGGATCCCCTCCAAGATCTTGAAACACCTGCAGTAGACTACCTGCATTCTACAATCACCCAAGCCTTTAAGGAAGCTGTTTCTCACCTTCAAAGGGCTAAAGAACAATACAAGAAGGGAGCAGATCAACATCGGAAGGAAGCCCCTCTCTATCAAGTAGGGGATCAAGTCTGGTTATCCACCAAATACCTATCTCTAAAAGGGCCACGCACATTCAACCCAAGATACCTTGGTCCCTATTCCATCACTACCATAGTAAACCCAGTAGCGGTCAAGTTGGACTTGCCCCCGCACATGAAGATACATCCGGTCTTCCACGTCTCTCTATTAAAACCCGTGCAACCTCAAACCCGACTAACCAAATCTCCAAAACCTATCCTAGTGGATGGAGAACTCGAGTTTGAAGTCAAAAGCATTCTGGACTCCAAGATCTCCAAATCTAAACTATTCTACCTAATTGACTGGAAAGGCTACGGCCCCCAAGAGAGATCCTGGGAACCTGCTGAATATGTCCACGCTCCTCGCCTAATCAAAAGATTTCACCGAACATTTCCTGACAAGCCAAAACCCCCGGAGAAGCCCGGTTTGGGAGGGGCCTTGAGGGGGGGTACTGTCATGATCTCTGCTTCCAAAAGGTCAGGGTTTTCCCAACTCCCTTGGAAGCAGATCCATAACCCAGGTTCCGAGTGCCAACCAGTCCCAATTGGGACCTTTTGGACCCAGTCCTGGCGCCAGTGGCACCAGGCTCATAAATATGCCCAGTCCCAGCGCTGGAAGCGCCGGGCTCATAATGCTTGGGTGGACTTACCTGCAGCAGACCATGCTGCTTACTTGCCTGCCAGTTGAGCCTCTGATCCTCTTCTGTTTGGAACTACTTTTCCTGTTGGGTGGGGCAGGAGCCACTCCCTAGATTCAGAACACTGGAACTCTTCTGGAAAGCAGGAACTCTTTTCTTAGGCGTGGCTGTGGAAGGAGACACCTAAGCACTACAGGAGGCTATTTAAACCACACCCGGTGGATGAATCTTGCTTTGCGTTATTCTGCACCCTCTGCAGCAGGACGCTCATCGTGTCTTCTGCATCCAGTCCTGGGCCTAAGGAAAAAGGCTTACCATCCTGAATCCAGTCTTCAGCAATACCTATAAAGACAAGAAAGAACAGGTTAGCATTCCGGCATCTGAAAGGCAAAGGCTTACCATCCTGAATCCAGTCTTCAGCAACACCTATAAAGACAAGAAAGAACAGGTTAGCATTCCGGCATCTGAAAGGCAAAGGCTTACCTACTCTTCGTGCGCTCCGGAGGTCTTCACACTGCATTCCGGCATCTGAAAGGCAAAGGCTTACCTACTCTTCGCATGCTCCGGAGGTCTTCACACTGCATTCCGGCATCTGAAAGACAAAAGCTTACCAACTCTTCGCACGCTCCGGAGGCCTTCGGCGCTGCATCCGCATCTGAAAGACAAAACAAGGTGCGTTTAAAGACATTGGGGAACTTTAATACTCACGTGCCATTACTCCTTTCCGCATCTAATCCAGTGGGTATTCCGGCACCCTGCAGCCGCTCCGAACTCGTACCTGCAAAATAAAAAGCCAGTTAGAGCGCATCGTGAAGCAGGCAACAAGCGCTTACTTACGTGCTTCCAGGCGCTTCTATTCATCACACGGGCTCCATCTTCAACTCACTTCAGCCCGTCATCCGCCATCGCCGGAACCCTGCAAAACAAGAGACATCATTACTAAAGACTTTAAAAAGACATTTGAATGACTCGAAACTTACCGTTCGTGCAGTAAACGACGGACAGCAGTCCTCTGAAGTCAAGAGGCCTGCGCTACCTATCCAGTGAAGAAACTGGCTACAGCACCCTGCCCCGAGGCAGATGGAGAGCTCGGCATTCACTTACCTAAGGTGAGAGCGTTAACCTTTGGGGGTCTACAGGAGAGGAGAAGAGGAAAGAGATAGGGACACCCCAATAACCCCAGTTCATTAACCCCATATTTTCTATCTGCAGACATCTTACTCTACACGTCAGGCATACAGTGCACAGAGGTCCAGCCCAAAGAGCCAACCGGGTGCTACACATCACCTTTGAAGATACGGTAGTCGCCCAGTCAAGACCGGCGCCTCTGCGAGAATCAGGTGAGCGTTACAATTACCTCCTCCTCTGCCTCAATTATCTTCCGGAGCCTCTCCTTTCTTTTGTTCGCTGTCCAAGAGATTATCTCTCCCCGCAGCACAGCCTTATAGGCCTCCCACAGCACAATCCGGTAGGTTTAATCAGAACCGTTAATCTCGAAGTATTCAGTTGAGGCCTCTGTAAGGTGGTCTACCAAATCCGAGCTGCCTAAATAGTAAGTGTTCAATTGCCACGTTCTGGGGGGGCCATTCCTTGCAGTCGCCTCTCCACCAGGAGAGGCGAGTGGTCCGAAACCCCCGGGGGAGCAAGTCTGCTGAGAGCATATTAGACAGGTCCATGTGTGGAACAAATAGGTAGTCAAGCCTGGAAAGGGAGCCGAGGGCCCCAGAGTGGAACGAATAGCCTCTGGTTCCCGGGTGCAGTTCCTGCCATACATCACCAAGACCCAGGGCAGACACAAAGTTAAACAGCTTCATGGGGAGGTTCGGGTTGCGTTGTCTAAGGTGCGAACGATCTAAGGTGTTGCACATGACGTCATTGAAATCCACTCCCAGGAACCACTTCTCTGATTGATGCCTACCCAACAAGGAGGTGAGGTCATCAAGAAGTTCTTGCACCAGCCCAGGTGGAGAGTAAATGGGAACAAGTCCCATTGTTTCTTCCCGGAGTGTCCCAAGCGCCATCATGTAGCGTCCGCGAGGGTCCTGCTCTAGTGCATGTAGAACAAACGGGACCCGTTTATGTATACGAATAAGGGTGCCCCTGGATCCCATGGTGTATCCCGCATGGAAGGCGATCTTGTAATTGGTGCGTAGAAAAAATTAGAGACGGCATCTTGACTAGGGTCCACTTATCGAGGCGGGCAGATCTGCCAAAATCACCAAACACGAGGTTAGATTAGTTAGGTAAGATTCTTTGTAATCCGATCAGACCTCCTTAGAATTGATCAGGTGAGTCGTGACCCAATTCTTAAGTATCTTGATAATTTGTTTTGGCACATTGTATCTGCAAATACAATTATTGACCAGGTAACACCAATATTTTGATATGCCTGGGAAATTGGCTACCTGTTTCAGGGCGTTATTCCGCAGCGATAGGCAATCTTTGGAATTTAGCCGTCCGTCACCACAGGAGGGTTCGCCGGCTTGTACTATGTAATGTACGCATGGCATTGGAAGTATAGTGTTTAATGATATTTGGCACAGACAAACCAGAATTGCCTCCGAACTTCAGTGGCCAATCAATGGTAGTTTTTAAATCCCTCGCATTGAGTATTTAGAGTCAATTCTATTAAAGAAAAAGGCTAGACCTTCAGCATTTAATGTTTTGCAGAATTGGAAAAAACAAGCGTTGCAGCAACTTAAGAGTAGAGAAAAACATGTGCGCCGTCATAAAACGAACGCCGAAAAAGCGGTGTTATATGACCCAGATAAACAGTCTGAGTCAGCTAGGAATATGGATAAGGCTTTCTCACTTGGCATTCAGAAAATCTATCCTTCTAAAGATTTTCATGTTTCTGATGAACTTATTGATAAATTGTTAAATGAACGAAGGCCTGGTGCCTCTGCGCCACCTCCGTATGTTCCTCTTCCTGCCGCTTTGCCTCTTCCTGCTGTTATTCCTGCTCTTCCTGCTGTTGTTCCTGTTGTTCCTGCTCCTCCTAATAATCCTCCAGTTGTTGTTCCTCCACCTGCTCCTCCGCCTCTTCCTATTGCGCCAGTAACAGTACCTCCATTGAATTTACCTGCTCCCCCTCTTCCAAGTGGTCTTGCACCGCTTGTAGTCGATCAGGGTGCAGGGTCAAGGGTTGTCACTCGTAATACTGTACCTCCAGAGATGAAGCAGAATTTTATTGCATGGGCTAAGCATTGTATAGAGAGGGATGATCGAGCTAATATTTTTGCCACACTTTCTAATATGGACAATTTTCCTGAGAAAAATGTTTTTATTGAAGGGTTAGGGATTCATTTATGTGTAATGTGGGGCAAATTAAATAATGCAGATCTCCCACAAGGGTTGAGAGATCTGAACACTTTAGCGTTTTCAAGAGACACTGTGGAGAAAGTACATGAGCATGTTGAGAGGGTATTTGAGTATAGAAAGGAGTTAGAATGGTTACAGAATGAGGATGACAATGAGGATAGTATGTATGTACAGAAACGGTTCCTTCCTTGTCGCAAATCGATATCTGAAGAAACACAAATTTGTACAAAAGATGCGATTAGATGGATTTCAGACATATCGATAACTCCAGTTGAAGTATATGACACGTATAGTCAGTATACACTAGAAATGCAGAGGAAAGTGATACAGGTAATGATAGAGTGCCTGCAGGATGAATGTGTAAAGAGAAAGATTAGTTGTCCCACAGAGTTATTGAGTATCTATAAGAGAGCTTTTTCACTTGACACTTCTTCGACTGCTTTAGCACTCGACTTGGCGCTGTTGCTTAGTAAGCGTTCGGAGTTGCCTACTTCTCAGTTGCCTATGAGAGAGGTTCCTCCGACATTTGTCCCAAAGGTTGAGATTGCGGCCGATCCTGCAACGAATGCGGTTGCTGTGACCATCCCTGTACATTATGTATCGCAGTTTGTTCACGTCCCGTTCTCAAGACAGAAAGTGAATACTATTAGACAATCTATTCCTGACATTAGGAAAAATCTGACAGGATTCTATAAAGAAATAGAGTCTGTCTTGCAGTCCTCAGTATTCACCTTGGGTGATATGGATCTGTTATTTCCTGTACTCCTGCCCGTAGATTTGTGGAAACAAGTTAGGACTATAGATGCCGTACCAGGGTTGGGAGATACATGGACTAACATAATTAGACTTGATGGAGAAAGGCCAGCTGGTGAGAGACCGCCGCAGGTGATACTAACCTTGCCTGATAGAATCATTGCAAAATTGAAAACCATAGTTCCCGAAAAGAGGATTATCTGGGACAAGCTTACGGCCTGTGTCCAAGGGAAGTCTGAGGGTACTACTGAGTACTTTAATCGTTTTGAACAGGTATTCTCGGATTTCAGCGGACAAGACTTAGGCACAGAGTCTGGGAAAAGATTATTTGTGGACAAATTTGTGCGTGGATTGCTGCCAGACATCCAGTCACAAATTATGTCTTCTGAGAGCGCTTGGCAGGCGAAGTCCCAATCAGAAGTACTGCACATGGCTCAGTACTACGAGAATCGTGTCAATAATGAAAAGGAAAGAGTAGAGAAGAGAAAAGGTGATTTGAAGACTAAAGTATTATTAAAGCAAATTGTTAGAGGCCCTAGAGGGGGTAGTTCGCAGATTAGAGGTCAGTTTGTTCCACAGGGGAATGTGCCCTTGGGTCCTGTGAACATTAACCAGTGTGCCTATTGTCGGCAAGAGGGTCATTGGCGTGCACAATGCCCTGTCCTTCGACAAAGGTCGAATAACACATTCGAAAATATGGGTAGACGATCCAGAGGTCGCCCGGGTGCAGGGGGCCATGGTAGAGGTCAGTTTGCACAGGATCCTCAGCAGCCTTTTTCGCAGGATAATCAGGTACCAAGTGTGGATACTAGAAACTTATTTGATCATCCTTCTGCTGCTTACCTCTCTGAAGAGCTTCCTTTTGACGATATTCTGTTTCGTTAGGATTGCCCAAAGCAGGGTTTGGAACCTACACCTATTCCCGTTAATCAGAAAGGTCCCTATGTTGAAATGGTAGTGGGAAATAGGAAACATCTATTCTTGGTAGATACAGGGGCACAGAAGTGTTCCATTGAGCATTCCCGGGTTCCAAACATTCCACTTATAGGGCAAACCAATGTTTCTGTAGGGTTTTCTGGCACACCAGTTGTTTGCCCAGTTTCTTCACCGGTACCTATTTCTTTGGGTCCCTTTACAGACCATTGTCCTTTCCTTTTGACTTCGAATTGTGGAGAGAATTTGCTGGGGTTGAATCTGTTGAAGAAATTAAATGCGGTAATTCATTGTTCTTCTGATGGAGTGCGTTTGACGATTTCACCATAGCAACTTTCTGTCTCTCAATTCTTAACCAGACCTTTGCCACCGGAACTCAGAGATGTACCAGAGTGTCTATGGGCAATTGACGACAATGATGTTGGCGTTTTACAGATCGAGCCTATTAAAATAGTCTTGAAACATGGAATAAAGCTGCCACGTATTCCACAATATAAGATTTCAGTTGAGGGCGAGCATGCTTTGAAATGCATTGTTTCTGATTTTGTGCATCGAGGTGTGATTGAGGAAATTGCAGGTAGTTTGTGCAATAGTCCAATTTTGCCTGTGTACAAAAAAGGCGATAATGCAATTCCTTTTCGTTTCATAATTGATCTACGTGCCATCAACAAGGTCGTCGTTCCGCAATTTCCAATTGTGCCTGATGTGACGACAATATTAACCATGATCCCGGCTTCAGCTACTTACTTTAGTGTTGTGGATCTGAAGAATGCTTTCTTTAGTATTCCTATACACAAGGACAGTAGATACTTCTTCGCGTTCACCTTAGGGGGGCGCTCATTCACCTTTACCTGTGCACCGCAAGGTTACACGGAAAGTCAAACCATTTACAGTAGGGCTTTGAAAGAACAGCTTGATACCCTTGAATTGGCGTCTTCTTGTACATTGCTTCAGTATGTTGATGACCTGCTTTTAGCTGCTGACTCTGAGAGTGCTTGTAAGGAGGGCACTGTGTTATTGCTTATTCACCTGGCTAAACATGGTCGCAAAGCTTCGCTTAAAAAGTTTCAATATTGGGGGCATGGCTTGGAGCCAACGCGATGCAGTCGCTCCTCTAAAGCCGCCCGTGGACGGCCCGCTGCTTCAGCTAAAATTGCGTGGTTCCTGTGGCCTCTACGATCCACTGACGCCAGCTATGTGGATCGGAACCAATGGAGCACTAGCGGCTCAAAGATGAAAGCTGGGAGAGAGAGCACTATGTACGTACTCGTCGCCTGAGTCCTGGTCCCCCCTCTGCGGCTCGGGGAATCGAAGATGGCGGGCGCACGTATGATGGCGGCCGCAGTCACGAGTCGAAGGCGATCCTTCCCGTAACATTTGAGCCGGAGGGGACGGTCGGACATCCGGATATCCAGACAAACGGGGACTATTTCCATAGGCCGCCGAGGGCCCCCCATGGAACTGGCAGGGAGCCCCGCATACATCGGCCCCGTTTTGCACACCCTCTCCCTTCTTCCTGGGGCGCCCCGGCCCACCCCACCTACACACTTCCAGCAGACGGAGATCTACTCGGCTGTGTTGGTGGCCCACCTGGATGCTCGGTGGGGCCTACTTTCCAGCTCATGGACACAGATATCGGCCCTAAGAAGCGATTCAATTCCTGGAGAAGATGAGAGACCCTTCCCCCAACGGTTGGCGGCGGGAGCCTTCAGCAGGAGCCCCCCGAGAGATTTAAGGTAGGCCTAGCTCGCATGCGCTTCTCCGTGAGCGCTTCCTGGGGCGCCCCGGCCCACAGTCCGGCTCCTTCTCACTACTACATTGCTCCCGGCGGCCATTGTCCTGCCTCTAACAACTAGCGCGATGTCCAAGCAACAAAAGACCACCAAGTCTTCGGACATAGCAACTCTGTTGACCGCTTCCGACAAAGCTAAAAAACAAGATTCTGGCACCTCTATCCCATGGGAATCCCTAGATAACAAGGGACCCTTGGCGACCAAAGAAGATATTCGTGAATTCATGGCGGATATCAAATCAGAATTCCGCTCTTGTATGACAGAACTCACAACTAAACTGGAAAGCACAGACAAAAAGGTCTCGGAGGTTGAACAAAGAGTAGGAGTTGTTGAGGATCATATCCAAGACCATGCCTCCATGCTCACAGAGGTCCATCGCTCAATCGGACTACTGCAAGACAGGTGCGACATTCTGGAATACAAGTAAGAAGACCTCGAAAATAGGGCACGGCGCAACAACCTCCGCATTCGGGGGGTTCCCACCTCGATCCCAGACAAGGGGTTAGCTGAATATGTGGGCCTCTTTTTCCAATTTCTTCTCCCCGACCTCGAAGATTCACTGCTTCTCCTGGATCGCACCCATAGGCTGAACCCCCGACGCAGAGTGGAATCAGATGGCCCCCCCGACATCATTACTAGGGTGCACTTCTTTACTACGAAGGAAGCCATCTCGGCAATAAGCCGCTCCAAAGACGAAATTACATTTCAAGAGACTTCTCTCCAGATCTTCCAGGACCTTTCTCCGCTTACTCTTCAAAAGAGGCGAGCCCTTCGCCCTTTAACCGTTCTTCTTCAGGCTCAAAAAATCTGCTACAGATGGCTCTTTCCCACAGCTTTGCAATTTTCCTACAAGGGCTCGCTCAGGAAAATTAGCCACCTGGAAGATGCTACCGACATTCTACGCCCAGATGCCTCCAACCCCTCGTCTCTCCCGCCCTCCGAATCAGCGGCTGATTCAAGCCTGGTGGCCTCCCCTAATCCCACACAAAACTCTTGGTCGAGGGTTCCCAGATTCCGGAAGAGGAAATAGCCAGATGCGACCCCATGGTGGAGTTTCCACCGCGATCCCGGCTCACAGTCCGGCACCATGATCCGATCTACACCTTCAGGAACACAGATAAGCTTTATTCTTTAAGCAGCGGGCATCATTCCACGGCCCATGCCCGGTTCCAAGGCACAATCCATCTACGAGTCCTTGGAACAAACCACTACGATTGCTCATAAAGTTAGCCATGTTGGCTACGCACTGTTCGATGGTCCCGTTGGCCAAGGGAGGCATTAGACCCGCAAAAGGTCAGCCACCCTCAGTTAAAACTTGGTCCCCCCGTTGGCGGCCCGAGAAAAAACCCCACAGGCAGGTTGGGGAATGGCTACACACTCCGCGACATGATGGCTGATTCCTCTATATCTCCACCTCTCCCCCAAGACACGTCAACCTCCTCGGCCCTGGCCCCGGAATAACGAACTTTAAGGTTTGTCTCCCTGAATGTCAAGGGACTAAATTCACCCACCAAACGCAAGTCTATCCTACAGAAGCTTCAGAATGACGGTGCAGCTGTGGCTATGCTACAAGAAACCCATCTGCTGCCGGCAGACCACAGCCGCCTGCGCTCCCGAGACTTTCCGAAGCAACTTTTTTTTCGCGTCTGGGAACTCCAAGAGGGGTGGCACAGCTATCGTATTCGGGAGGGGCCTGAACCCTCAGATTCTGGACTCTATAGGCTGCCCAGAGGGGCGATACATGGTGGTGAAATGCCTATTACTAGGACAACTCTACTCTATAATCTCTGTATACGCACCCGACTCAGGCCAGGCACCGTTCTATGAATCCCTGTGTACAACCCTCGCCCCGTTTTTGGAGGGCCAGATAATGATCAGAGGGGACTTCAATGGGGTCCCGGACCCCTCGAAAGACAAGTCACACCCACCCAGCGCTGGAGACCTCACCATAGCCCTGGCTCTCTTACAACTATTTAGAACCTTGGGGGTGGTGGATTCATGGAGAGTACTCCACCCATCTGAAAGAGACTTTTCCTTTTATTCCTATGTCCACCGGACCTTCTCCAGGATAGATCTTCTCCTAGTGTCCCCACAAATCTTTTTACATTTACAAACGATGTGACGATTGGCTCCAGAATCTTGTCTGATCATGCTCTGGTGACCCTGGAGATCCGAGTGCAGGAACCAGCTAATCCCCAACAGCGCAGATGGACCCTATATGATCCGATTCTCAATGAGATGCCACTCAGGGACGCAATCACAACCACGATCTCCAACTTCTTTAAGGAAAACCCCAGTGAGGACACCTCTACCGCCAACACTTGGGACACAATGAAGGCAGTAGTGCGGGGTGAAATGATTGCGCAAGGAGCGGCCTATCATAGACACAAGCGTCAAACTCGCAGAAAGGACCCATAAGGAGAAGGGCTGGATCCCTAAAACCCAGCGAGCCATCCGAATAGCACAGAAAAAGATTGAGGCCCACAATGCTGAACACACTGCCCACCAAATGGCAAAAGCAGAACAGTTTTATTATGCTAAAAACAACAAAGCAAATAGGCTACTAGTGGCCAAACTTGCCAAAGCAAAGAGGAACAATACAATTGTGGGCCTGCGGGACCAACGAGGCAAGGTCCATTACGCTGACCAGGACAAACTGCGGCTAGCTGCGGCCCACCTAACTCAGGTGATGACCGCTCCAGCGCGGGACATGGAGGAACAGAAGGAATACTTGCGGGGTGCGGCACTTCCCTGGCTAAAAAGAACAGCCTGTGACTCTCTGGAGGCTCCGATCACTGACGAAGAAGTGGACGAGGCAATAAAAGCTCTCAAATCCCGAGCCCCCGGCCCTGATAGCTATACAACCAGGTTCTACAAGATTTTTAAACCCCAGCTATTAGCACCTTTGGTACAGTTGTTTAACTCGTTCAGGACCACGGGCACTGTAACCCCGTCCATGCAGGAGTCAATTACGGTCTTACTACCTAAACCGGGGGGCGATCCGAAGAACCCTGCATCATATAGACCCATTGCTCTGCTCAATATAGATGCCAACATTTACTCTAACATCCTGGCGTCTCATCTGTCTCGATTCTTGCCGGAGATAATCAGTGTGGATCAGAGTGGCTTCCTCAGACACCGCTCCACGGCTGACAACATTCGAAGAGCCTTGGATCTGGTGGAACTTACTTCCCGGGATTCCCGGGAGTTGGTGCTCCTGGCCCTGGACGCGACCAAGGCGTTTGACAAAGTGGATTGGACCTTCATGAGGCTTACCCTGGAGGCTTTTGGATTTGGCCCGGAGTTCTGCACTATGATGCTGGCAAATTACAAAGCCCCCAAAACCCTTCTTAGAGTTAACGGCACCCTCTCCTCCCCTATCAACCTAATTTGCAGAACCCGACAGGGATGCCCGCTGTCGCCACTCCTCTTCGCTTTAATTATGGAACCGTTTGCCCGGCGGATCAGGTTGAAACCTGCAGTCGAATGCTTTCAATCAGGCTTGGCGCACCACAAGCTGGCCCTCTATGCAGATGATGTCCTCCTGACTATAACAAAACCCCGCTCCTCCCTCCCTCAAGCCCTGACTGAGATAACGAGCTATGGCAGGGTCAAAGGCTTCACAGTTAACTACCGGAATCAGTCACCATGGGAGTGGGCTTGACCCGGGAAGCCCGAGAGGCCCTGGTTCCGCTGCCCAATACACTGGTCGACCAAAGAACTTAGCTACTTGGGAGTTCAGATCCCGGCCAGTCCAAGCGAAACTTATCGGGCTAATTTTCCCCCATTATTTACGAACTTGGAGGCAGATTTGAGACGCTGGGCAACACAAGAGATATCGCTGATAGGCCGTATTACAGCCTGTAAGATGAACTTACTGCCGAGATTTCTGTATGCATGCTCCACACTCCCGGTGCCGTTCCCGGCGCCAGCCCTTCAACGCTCACAGAAGAAAATGCTGCAGTTTATTTGGAGGGGGAAAAAACCCAGGATCCCTAAATCTACGATGCTGGGCAACGTGAAACTGGGTGGGGTCGGGGTCCCTGACTTGCAGAAATACCAAATGGCGGCTCACCTGTCTTGTATCCAATCATGGCAAGTCCTTACCAACCGCCCTAGATGGGTAGACCTCGAACAAGCGCAGCTGCCCCTCCCACTACACTTTCTCCCACATGTCCCCCCTCCGGAACGGCGACAGTGGCGGAATCTCCGGGCATCCACCAAACACACCATTTCGGTGTGGGACAAGGCGTCGAAACAGAAGAAGATCCCGACGGGGCTCAGCCCCCTCTCCCCAGTGTTCATGATCCCGACCTTCTTTCCTGGTCTGTCTCCCTGGAATTTTAAGGCCTGGATTGCAGGAGGCATAGAGACCCTGGGTCAACTTTTTGAAGGGGGCCAACCCTGCACCTTTGAGCGATGGAAAGAACTTTTTGGGATCCAGGAACGAGAGAGGTTCACATATACCCAGCTACGTCACTGGTGCACCCATCCTCAGACTCGCCAGGCGGCTACTCGTCCCCCCACAGCCATCGGACTGACCCTTAAGGAGCTTCCGCCCCGAGGAAGAATCTCTACTCTGTACAAGCTCCTCCAAACGGACTTCCTAACCTCCAAGACCCGATATATGGCCCTATGGGATGCGGACCTGGGCCATCCGATTGAAGACCAACAGTGGGTCGACATCTGGTCCCGGGCTCACACCTCCTCATTATGCATCACGAATAGAGAGTGCGCCTACAAGATCCTCCTCCGGTGGTACTACCCTCCCTAAGACTCCACCACATGAACTCCACGATCAACCCTCAATGCTGGAGGCAGTGCGGCCAAATAGGCTCCTTCTTCCACATGTGGTGGTCCTGCCCCAAGGCCCAAGCCTTTTGGAAACAATGCCTAGCAACGATAGCGGACATCACTCAGGTGCGACTGCCCTTGGCCCCCCAGCCTATCCTCCTTGGAGCACCGGTCCCCGGGATCTACCCCAGGTCTGGCCCCAAGGCCAAACTATTGTCACAATGCCTACTTGCGGGTAGGAACGCGATAGCCCGCACCTGGAAAACGACGGAAGGCCCTCTCATGCCTTTCTGTTGGATGAAGGTCTGGGACATCCTGATCGCCGAGAAGGTGACGGCTGCCGGAGCAGGCACCTTGCATCGCTTTCGCAACATCTGGGGTCCGGTATTGGAGTTTGACCAAAGGTTACCAGCCCTGACTTTCAAGCCCCAACTGGCCAGGAGAACTATGCAGGATGGAGACCCCCTACAGGGAAGTGAAGAAGGAACGTGAGCCCGATGGGTGGGGTGGGAAGAGCGTCAAATGGGATTACTGTATGCTAAATGTCGCAAGTAATTAAGCTTTGTATTGCCATAACCTGCCTGTTCAAAATAAACATGTTTAAAAAAAAAGGTTTCAATATTGTTGTCAGGAGGTCCCCTATTTAGGCTATCTCTTGTCAAAGGAGGGAAGAAGATTGACACCTGAACGAATAAAACACATTTCTGGCATGTCTGTCCCAAATACGCAGAGAAAGTTAGAGCCTTGATAGGTATGGCTTCTTACTGTAGGTTGTGGATCCCAAACTTCTCACTAGTGATTAAACCGATGTTGGCTTTGATGAAGAAGGGTATTTCTTCGCCATTGCCGTGGAACGCGGAACACCAGCAATCATTTGATCTGCTCAAGACTGCATTGTGCTCGGCACCGGTTTAGGGCACACCAAACTATGAAAAGGCCTTTGTGTTGTTTGCGCATGAATGTGATGGATGTGCTTTGGCTGTATTTACGCATGAACATGGAGGGAAGAATAGGCCATGCGGTTACTTTTCTTCCGCCCTTGATCCTGTAGCATGCACTTTGCCAAGATGTTTGCGAGCTATCGCTGCTGCTGCTGCATCTGTAAAACAGAGTGAGGGAATGGTCCTAGGCCATGATCTAACCCTGATGGTGCCTCACTCTGTAGATGTTCTACTGAACAGAACTCAAACGCAACACCTCACTTCCGCACGGTTGACGAGATATGAATTGATCTTGTTTGATCCTAACATACAAATTAAGAGGTGTTATGTTCTTAATCCGGCTGAACTCTTACCTTTTCCGTAAGGTACTGCTTGCAGTGACGAAGAGTCCCATGACTGTCTGTATACTACCGAACAAGAGACAAAGGGTAGAATTGATCTGAAAGACACTCCTTTGAACAATCCACAAGGGGAGCTGTTTTGTGACGGCTCCTGCTTCAAACTTCCAGATGGTACATCCACAGATGCTTATGCAATCACCACATTGAGCACGGTCGTGGAAACCAAGAGAATCACGCATAACTCTGTGCAGTCCGCAGAGATTATAGCATTGACCCGAGCATGTGAACTTTCCGAAGGCCTTGCAGTAAACATATATACTGAAAGTCAGTATGTCTTTGGGGTGGTTCACAACTTTTGGGAAACGTTGGTCAGAGAGAGGGTTCTTAACTTCACATGGTACCAAGATCCAGCATGGCTCCCTAATAGTACAACTGCTCTCAGCGCTTACGCGGCCTACTCAGTTAGCTGTCATGAAATGTGCAGCACATCGAAAGATTATAGATGATATAGGAAAAGGGAATGCTTTCGCTGATCAGATTGCTAAACAGACTGCCAGCAATCTCTTTGCGGAAATGAATGTTTCAAGGGAGACTGTAAATGCCTATGCAATGGACGAGGGTGTTGGGTCCGTAAAGGATATCCAAGCCGATGCACGTTTAGAAGTTTCCAAGAGGTGGGCTGAAGGCTCGGGGAAACTTGATGATGATGGGTGTTGGATGGACATAGCTGAAGGGAAATGGCTACTGCCTGACGCATATGTAATGATGATGGTCATCATGGCCCATGGCCCTACACATATATGTGCCCAGAAGGTTACGAAAATGCTAGAAAAAGTTTGGGCGAATGACAACAGCACAATGTGGGAAAGGGAACATGAACTCCAAGGGGATGTTTTGGGCCACCTGCTGTCCCCTTTGAGGTCATCCACTTTGATTTTATTGAAATGGAACGTTGTAATGATTTGAAATATGTGTTAGTTGTCATCTGTACTTTCAGCAAATGGGTTGAGGCTTTCCCTGTTAAGGACGCTACAGCCATGACTACTGCAAAAACGATGTTAAAGGAATATTTTCCTAGGTTCGGGCTACCAAGAGTCATCTGGTCGGACAATGGTCCACATTTTGTCGCTGCTGTAATTCTGCAGATATGAGCGGCATTACAAATCGACAAACGGTTCCATTCGGCCAGACATGCTCAAAGTGCCGGACTTGTAGAAAGGCACAATGGCATCATCAAGAAAAAGCTTGCTAAGACGTGTGCCGGCACCAAACTAAAATGGAGGGACGCCTTACCAATCATGTTACTAGCCATGCGTACATTCCCTCAAACTTAGACTGGGCTCTCTCCATTTGAGGTGGTAATGGGGAGACCTGCCAATATCTGGAACCTTCCGAAATGTCGATCTTTAAAGAATGTCAAAAATGTACTTCTTTCAGATTACTGTAGCCAGTTGACCAAAACCCTGTATTTGATTTATCACCAGGTGCAAGAGGCTTTACCTGTGCGATACGAGGGCCCGGGACACAATATTCAGCCCGGAGATTGGGTGCTCACCAAGGCATTTGAGTGTTCTACCTGCCTTGCACCTCGTTGGCGGGGCCCATTCCAGGTCCTGCTGGTCACACAGACGGCGGTGCGTGTCGCCGGCCCTAAAAACTGGAAACATGCGACACATCTCAAGAGACTTCCTCACCCAGTGCCACACCATACAGAAGAAACAGAACCCCTCGCTAACGCTGCAACCAACGATCCCGAAGCAGTAAATAGCGTCGAGAGTGCATCAGAGAATCTCTCTGAGCCCGTGAGGCTTGGGGAACCCATCATTTCGTCTCCAGACTCTCCAAAAGTTTGGCTTCCAGATACGCCGCTTCAAACGGGAATTAACGACACATTGTTCTTGGATCAATCAGTACCGGGAACTGCACGGTGCAATTTACGTCCAAGGAAATAGATTTACGGCACGGTTCGGCTGTGCATTCAAAGAGGAAAGGAAATTCGTCAAGGGCTCGCTTTTTGCCCAAGTGATTGTTTGAAAAAAGGGGATTCTGTTGGCTAGGGTTGTGGAAGGACTGAGAAGTCGCACGGCCGGGAGGTCGCCAGCTAACACTGGGGTTTTTCGTTTGAAGACTGCAATGCCTGCAACCGATACTGCTCGTACTGGACTGATAAATGATCGTGTGACCTGCCGGGAAAATGGACAAATCTCTTGGGCCCCGAAAACGTATTGCTGTCTTTTTATAATGTCGATTGGTTTTATAATAGTAACTGTGCTAAGTCTCTGGTACCTGGAAGAAGTGCATCCATTCGAAACCTTGTTACCAACTGAAAATGTACCCACTGTCCCTACTCCTTTTGTGCATTTGCATACTTTGTCTTCTAGAGACTCTCAGCATAGACAAAGATATCACAACAATACATTGTTACTTATCATGAATGCCACACATGCCATTTTTAATAGGTCCAACTGTTGGGTCTGCTCGCATTTACCGCAACATGGGGATAAGGGGCTAGGTTGGTATATTCATCCTTTACCTTTAACAACTGCTTGTTATGCTTCTCTTAGAGCACTGTTCTTTGGCCGTTGGAACGCTAGCATCTCGGGGAACTTTGATAGCACTCATTTGAATAGTTTTGAGAAACTTGTTCTGACTCCACTGGGATGCTCGCTTTTCGCAAATAGGAGCAAGCTTAACGTTGCTTCTATTAGGCCCTCTGATAGAATGTCTCGTCCCTTCCAATCTTTGATTTCCTTCAAGATGGCTCCGATAGGCAATAAGGATGCCATGCCTCCTTCCGAAACTGTTAACCATAGCCCCGATTCAGTTTCTTTCTGCATACAGAGGAATGGTACTCAGTCAATGGGAGATTTTAAAGGTTGTGCCAACGTTGCGAATTTTACTGGGGAAGACAGACCTTTGTATGTAGGCGAACCTGTCTAATTTGTTTGCGGTAATGTAGTATTTCCATGGTTACCCAGGGATTGGCAGGGAACTTGTTATTTAGGGATCCTGTTACCCGGGGTATTCATAGCTAGCACTATGGAGGTTTCGAAGGCTCGTCCACGGTGGGACGAGAATGGTGACACACCAGCACAAGTCTTGAGAGATGTGGCAAAATCATTTATGCCATTTTGGGGGCAGATAGCAAATTCCGAGGACATCAGAAGACTAGCGAGAGTACTGGAGAGAACCATCAACCGGACCACGGACATACTCTATAATATGACATTAGAACAAAAAGCAATAAGGTTAGTAGCACTTCAGAACCGGATGGCATTAGATGTCATTCTGGCTGAACGTGGTAGAGTGTGTAAATTAGTGGGGTCCACTTGCTGCGTTTTCGTGCCAGATTCCTCCCCAACTATCTTCAACGCAATACAGAATCTGCACGTCCTTAGTTCAGAGGTGCATGTTCTCGAGGGGAACTGGGATCTTAGCGCTTGGTTCTGGGACTTCTTGCAATCTTGGGTTTGGATGGTGCTATCGGTCTTACTGATCATTTTGGGAATTCTGTTGTTTCTTTGCTGTTGTATCCAGTGTTTACCTAGTATATGTTCGATGCTAGGGGGATGTTGCGCACAGGCGATAGGTACAATAGGACATAAGGTACATGCCCCACATAAAAACTCCAAAGAATATGTGTTAAAAGAAATTTTAGCAACTGATTTAATGGCAATAGATATTTCTGACAGTGATTCAGGGTGCATGGACGATGATACACGGAGTTGTTTGCAAGAAGATCAGAAGTAGTTTAGCACTTGGCATAGGTCAAAAGGAGGGTTTGTCAAACGGGAAATTATATCGTACCTCCTATTGTGATGAATATATGTATTTTGGCCTACGCCAAGCTGCTTGTAAACCACTTGCAAAGAAATCCATGTTGCAAGGTCCCGACCTTAGAATCAATGTAAACCGCCATTTTAGGTCAATCTGCCATTTTAGGTTCTCTCTGCAAAGTCACCCTGTGAGCTAAAATAGTGTACAGTGTCATTGCGAAAATCTAACATGGCCGTCTTGACCTCTGTGTATAAACTAATGTATAACTTGCCTGCAGGCTTCATGTTGGGGTCGTGAACTGAGACCTTGTCCTTCGTTGACCTGTGTGTAAAGGATTACTCGTGCCAATGAAGCTAATCCGCGAGCATATGTTACGAACAATGTATTCAAATACTGAACTGAGAACATTTGTTTAAACTACATTGTATAGATGTTTGAGAAGGTCTCTATAAGAAATGTATTAAAGGTAAACCCTAAGTGTACAGATGCGTGAACTCGGCACGAACTCTAGATCCGTAATGAATTAACAAATATTAACTGGGAAATGGGTTGGACATCATGTTTTCAAAGGTATATAAGGTGCGACTATTCTAATGTACAGTCCCACTCACTGAGCACACCGAACCACGCTGGAATTCGCTGTGTTGTACTGAGGGCCGCTAGCTATCTGTTGCTTTGTCCTTTGAAACTGTTCAGTATAAAATAAAGATCTTTATATGTTCCTTTGTAACCCGTGTTCGGTGTATTTCCTTTTGGGGTACTCAGCCTCAATATTTTCTCTTTGTTTTCACACTCTGCCTATGAGGTGATCATATCTAATCCATCAATCAAAATAGTTCGATGTAAAACAGTAAACCCAGCTATGTTCATAGCTTAACCAGTCACTGAAGGAGAGCCGATGCATGACTGTGCAAATTATGAAGAATTCTATGACGAAATCTCCAGGGTGAAAGAAAATGCCCTGGAAGGGGGTGAGATTGTTTTCATTGATGGTTCCTTCGAGAATCGACCAAGAAGACTGACAAAGATATACAGGTGTGGCCGTAATAAAACACATAGCAAACAGAGAATTTCAAGTTCTCATCAGTGGACGAATACCATCTCATTATTCAGTACAGGCTGCAGAGCTATTGGCGTTGTTACTCCGCATTGAGAATCATGCAGATCAGGAAGTAACGATGTACGGTGACTCTGCCTATGTGACGTCCACAGTGCACGCGGGACTAGCGCGCTGGAAAAGGAGGGGCCACCTCCAAGCAGACGGCACGCCAGTACAGCACGCAGCCTTATTGGACAGGCTGATAAAGGCACTACAGCTCCCAGTGGGCATAGCGGTCGTGAAATGCGCCGCCCACACCAAGGGGACAGATTTCGTGTCACTCGGAAACCATGCAGCAGACATGGAGGCCAAGCGTATGGCGTTTAAAAATGAGACGATCATGGAAGTAGAAGTGGCACACACCCATGAACGAATGATGGTAGCTCGAGCCACACCAGAGGCCTATAGTAATATGGGGCAGACTCAACTGATGGAGCTTCAAGGGGAGGCACCGCAGGACGAAAAGAACCTGTGGAAGCATTGAGAGTGTTCTTTAAACCCCTCTGACAGATTGTGGCGGCAAGACAGCGCTGGTAAACCAGTAATGCCTGTCGTCCTACTAAAAATAGCATTCAAACAGTTGCATTACCCATTTCACATGACAAAAGAAAATCTAGTGGCAACACATTTGCAGAAGACTGGTTTATACCAAATTTAGCAGAGCATGTTGCATTCTTTATGGTGAACTGCACAATCTGCCAGCAATTCACCGCTGGGCACACATTAAAAGTAATGAGAGGAGCCATCCCCCGGCCAAATGGGCCTTTTCAGCACTTACATATCGACTATGTCAACATGATTCAAGTGTGCAACTGGTACAGGTACTTAATTGTAGTAGTGTGTCCATTCTCTAGATGGATAAAAGCAGGTCCCTGTACACACCCAGACTCAACCTGTTCTGCCAGATTCCTGGTGAGGGAAGTGTTCCCTAGATGGGGGGTGTGTGTAGTGATGAGGTCAGATAACAGGGCTCATTTTGTTAACGCAGTCTTTGAGCAGATCAGCTTGCTGCTTGGTATAAAGCACAAGTTTTCATCGGCGTATCATCCGGAAGGTAATGGTATTTGTGAGAGGCTCAACAGCTTTTTAAAGGAAAGAATAGCCAAGTTGAAGCTTACTCTAAAGAGGGGTTGGCTGCGCTGTCTACCACTGGCATTGTATGCTCTTCGGAACCAACCAGGCTCCAACCATCATTTTACGGCACATAAGATAGTTACAGGAAGGAGAATGAACACCCCCCTTGCCCCTCGAGCTAGATGTGATGCCCAGGCAACCCGAGAGGTCTTGGGAACCGAGCTGCAGGAATACCTGAACTGCATGACATCGAGCCTTAATGCCATTTCAGACCACCTACAGCGACGACGAAAAGGGTGTAGTGCAGCAAAAAACACAGCAGGAGATGCTGAAACAGACGCAGTTCAAGGTCTATGCACGCCTCTCATCTTCCATGGAGATGTCGTGTTGGTAAAAAAAACACACGAGAAAAAGGTGGGATGAGCCAAGATTCAACGTCCCTTTTATCGTAGAGGACGGCACTCCATCAGCCGTTAAACTGCAGGGCAGGATAGCATGGATCTTTCTGAGTGACATCAAACCCTATATCGGTGAGATCCCAAAAACTGCACCCCACCGCGAAGAAATCACAGACAACGGGGAAGAACCTCAGCACGTGCAGACGAGATCCATGACGAGGAAGAAGGACGCATGAGCAGCAAAAGCCAAGACAAATGAACTCCTTTGCAAGTTGTGGCTTAAACTGAACATTTTCTCTAAGCAAGAAAGGGGATAAGGACATAACGGACACTCTGTGCATCACAGTTGCACGGTGAAGAAGAGAATCGCGCATCTAAGCCACAACACATTGATAAATACGAACTCTTGAACCAAGCCACACTCAAGCATAAGTGAGAAACAAGACTCTAATAGACTGTGATAAAGGACTCTTATTTTAAAAACTTAACACTGTATCCTGAATCATCGAAGATCAAGACGTCGTTTTGCAGCATTTATGGTATCTCCCAGCAGAAATCTCACATGGGATGTACTCACCTACTTCCAGTTAGTGATAATATCATATCCGTCACTTGTAGGGAGAGTAACCTGTGTCACAGACTTTGTTCAAGATCCTGCCAACAAGAAAGTAATCCAGCAACTGCTGACTGTCATCACGGAAGCCTTCGCTGAGTTACCCGAATACAGCGATAAGGACACAAATGCTTCCCCCACAGGTGATCATAGATGAACTCACGTATACACTTTTCTTTCGCATCATAGAGGAATGCCCAGGACTCGTCGGGAGAACCACAAACACTTACATACATTAGAGACCCAAGAAACACTGAACATTTGAACCAACTGTGGATCAAGCTCAACTACGTGGTCATAATCCACGCAGCAGTAAAGTGTAGAGACTGTTCATGTCAAAAGAAAGGCCTGTGATCCAGAACCCAGCAAAGCAGGACAAATCACCCGAGGACAGCCGTCTGGCACACAATGTCCTATTCCGTCTAGTCACGGACTTTCCAGAAACGGTGGGGAGACCTGCCGAGGTTGACGTCATCACCTTCATCAGAGATCCAGCTGATGTCGCGCATATGGGAATGCTCCTCCATGGAATCATGCTCCAGGTGGAACTGTCCAACTTTCAATGAGAGTATCTAAGGAGATTCCAGTAAAACATTCCACCGAGGGACAGATCCAGGAGATAGAGACACAGCATTTCATCTTTCTGCTGAGGGACAGATCCAGGAGATAGAGACACAGAACTTCATCTTTCCGCCGAGGGACAGATCCAGGAGACATAGACACAGCTCTCCATCTTTCCACCGGGGGACAGATCGCGAGAGCTGAGACGAGAACTTCACCGTCTTATTTCTCTTATTTTTAATTTTCAGACTTTGATTTGAATTAATTGCTATTTTTTCCCATTTTTTACGTTGAACAGGACCCAGCATGTCTTCAGGACTGAAGCAAATTCAGGGGGTGGACTGGGAATTGACCTATTTTGAATATGCTCAATGAATGTGACTCACCAAAGGGGATAGTCTAATCTTTTTCCACAGTCTAGCAAGGGAACTGCATCCCGTAACCAGAGACAATTGTCACCCTCAAGAGGGGGGACACTTACGAAGCACAAGACACTTTATGTTACAAACTTCTGAGAGACAATAATTGAGTAAGTGAAAATAATAGAACTTTACCAATTGATATGATTGAAATGGGGGCCCAGAACAGTAACCTTGTCCTCCCACAAACAGAGGGGAGCCACCGCTTCCCTGGAAGAAAATGCTGCCAATTGTCATACTGCACGATTATGTGTATATGCATAGTGATTATCATTGTTTTTCTGTCACTAACAATCAGAACTGCATTCTTTATTGGTGCACGAAGCATTCCAATTTCAGTGAATCCACCAGATAAGGTAGCATGGGCCCTACGAAAGCGCCCAGATCCTATATAGTTATTCCGGTTCCAAGAAAATCTGATGGCAAGGTAAATGAACTAAAATTGAACATAATTAGTAGTGATTCATACACACTTGTGGTAACGAATGAAGAAAAAAGCTGGAGACAGGGTCAGCGCGGAATGAATGAAAACGTAGCACTGACTACTACACGCACACAGACACTGAATGCACACGAACAAGGGCAAGTGTCAATGGCTACAGAACCTCGAACGAAGACAGCAGAAAGTACAAGACTGCCTACCGAACAACCAGTCCCAGAAAATAGTAAAGGTGACCGAAAAGAATCAAATGAAAGGCTGACTAAAGAAGATATATCAAAAGCCCTCCAGAAGACAGAAGCGGCTACGGGACAATTCGCTGCAAGGACGCAAATGCTGATAGATCATGTGTTCCCTTTTATAGCTACAGCAAGGAAACTACATGAGGAACTGAAAAATAGAACCACAGAGACTGCAGTGATAAGCATACCAGTTCCAACACAAACACCAAGCACCAGGCCCACGATGCGGCCTTACCCTGGGCTGATCTGAGACGGATGGTGGGTAAAGACACTCTACGAAACAATACAAGAGGAGAGGAAGAGAAACGCAAAGCAACCTGTATGTCACACGTAGCAATGTGCAACACCAGAGGGCAGTTTATGGGGAGAGAAGCCTCCTTGATATGGGCAACTGAAACGGACTACCCAGATGAAGACTATTATGTTCAGGACATCAAGACAAGAAATAGAGCTCATACTTGGAATCACGTGATCAGGTATGAGAAGCCTGAAATTAAAGCAACAGGGACAAGATGGGAGATAAACCCGAGGCTGAACGTCAAAGGAAAGACTCCAGAAGAGGCTCAAATTTGGAAGAACAGAGGCCAAATGCAGATCTAGGGGACAGTAGTTTCCCCAAATGGATGGGAAGAAGGAGTGGTAATCTGTTGAGCTTTGATGGTCCTTGGAGCCTGCCAAGAAGCAATAGAGAACTCACAGAGGTTTTGCAAAATTTTTTGGCCTAAGTTGGTAAAACTGCTGACATGGGTCGTAGACAGAGGAGGACCCTTGCAGGTAGTACTACTGGAAAGCCCAAAATTGTGCTTCAGGAACAATGGCACAAAGAAGATGGGAGAGAATCAAAACTGTGGACAAATCTTTGAAGCTCCCGGAATGACTCAGGGAACCGCAGTAATTAGGGATCATTACTGGGCTTGTGGATCCAAGGCATACATAAGACTGCCGAAAAACTGGGGAGGCATATGCACAATAGTGAACGTCCACGTTCCTGCACTAGTGATCCCAAAAAGTGACCTGAATATTGACAGTATCCCGAAAGCAAATGCTCACCTAAAGAAGACGAGGTCTGTGGAACTGGTATCCCGAATGAAGAGAGAGAACATTTTTTCTGCCAAATCAGAAGAAGCATTTCATGCGATCCATATGAACACAGGCTGTTTAGCCTCAACTCATCAGTATTCACAATGATTTTCCTGCCACACATCCACGTCGGAGTAAATACAAAATGGATGGGAAGAAGGAGTGGTAATCTGTTGAGCTTTGATGGTCCTTGGAGCCTGCCAAGAAGCAACAGAGACCTCACAGAGGTTTTGCAAACGTTTTTGGCCTAAGTTGGTAAAACTGCTGAAATGGGTCGTAGACAGAGGAGGACCCTTGCAGGTAGTACCACTGGAAAGCCCAAAATTGTGCTTCAGGAACAATGGCACAAAGAAGATGGGAGAGAATCAAAACTGCGGACAAATCTTTGAAGCTCCTGGAATGACTCAGGGAACCGCAGTAATTAGGGATCATTACTAGGCTTGTGGATCCAAGGCATACATAAGATTGCCGAAAAACTGGGGAGGCATATGCACAATAGTGAACGTCCACGTTCCTGCACTAGTGATCCCAAAAAGTGACCTGAATATTGACAGTATCCCGAAAGCAAATGTTCACCTAAAGAAGACGAGGTCTGTGGAACTGGTATCCCGAATGAAGAGAGAGAACATTTTTTCTGCCAAATCAGAAGAAGCATTTCATGCGATCCCATATGAACACAGGCTGTTTAGCCTCACCTCATCAGTATTCACAATGATTTTCCTGCCACACATCCACGTCGGAGTAAATGCAAAATGGTTGCAGATAACCAGATGGGAGTTATTGCAGACCATCAACACTACCATAAAAGGATTCCACGCGATCAAAGAAGAACTAAGAGCAATCCGACTAATGACCCTCCAGAACAGATATGTACTTGACATGATCACTGCGATGGATGGAGGTGTTTGCGCAAAAATCGGAGAATCATGTTGCACATTTATAACTTCGCATGATGAAGAAAATGGAACTTTAACAGAAGCCATAAGTATGCTGACAAATCTACAGAACCAGATGATCAACGAAACTGACATAGATGTATGTACTCTGGGGGAACACACCCTACACGCGCAGTCCTCCCTGTCACATCTAATTGGAAAGTGACAGATAGGAGTACATGAAAGCATCAAGAGGATGAGGGCAACACCTTCCTCCTGCCATGGCCAGTCTCATTCAATATCAAAGGCTCCATGGATTCGCCCTTCCTTTTGTCAAAGTTCTGCTCGTGGCAACACATACTGATGAGAGTTAGAAACAGACCTGCTGGAGGCCTGATCGCAGAACTGACAAAAGGGGACAGGAAACCATCACCTCTTTAATATGGAATGTGTCAACTAGAAGCTGGCTCCAACCACTCTGTATGAAGGGCAGTGAATGGCATGTCTGGGACAACTGGTTAACGTAGGCATCCCTTGCAAGGGGACCCCCTTTCCTAAATGAAAGAAGTATGTGATTTGATGGAGACCAAAAGTGGGTTCTTGCCACAAACTTCAAGGGAGACCTGCACTTTGATCAGGAGCCACAGAGAGCTCAAATACCTAGAGAGACACTTTGATCCACAACAGACAGGAAGATGGGTGGGACTTAGTAGTACATGGTGTCACCCCTTACCTTTCCTGTTGCAAAGCACTCTGGTTATGACCTCACGCATAACAGAAGATTGTTGGTGAGGAAGAAGGATTGATCCATTCTGCACCAATCACTGGGGCCCAATTGGCTTTAAAAGAGGGTTAAGCCACTCTTTTGGCAGATCATCTGACAACTTCGAAATGAGTAAGAAAAATGACTCATTTGGACCCTGGCTGGAGGTGCAGTCTGCCTTACAGTTTCTGCCACTGAAGGAAGGCCAGGATTTCCAAGAAGGATGCAAAAACCCTCCTCCAAACATCTCCCACAGAACAGAGGGAGATACCGACCTCAGAGGACCCGTCCAGCTGCTCCAGAACCGGCACCCAGTCAGCAGACAGCGTGCCCTGCTATGTTCTGCATTCCCTTTTGTTGTTGGGTAATAGTTGCATTTTCGCTGTTTTGCAACTAACCAATGTCCACGACCTTGCAGAGATAAGCCTGCCATTCCATCCACGTTACCAAAATTGGACAAGCAGGTTTATAATTTACTTGTTTTTCCAATCTTTTTGTATCCCTTATGGTGTACTAGAGGTGTGGGGCTGATTGATTTGTTTAGAAATCAATAATTATCCCTGGACCACTGGTGCTCCGGTTGGTGATTCGTCACATGACATGCGTACTCTGGGTGGACACCACCCACAGACGCAGTCCCCCCTGTCATATGTATTTGCGATATGACAGGAGGAGTACACAATGCATCCCCAGAAGGGGGAGGACCAAACCTTCCCTCTGCCATGGCCATAATGATTAACTAACAAAGGCTCCATAGATCTGTCCTGCTCTTTTATTGGGCCCTGCACCTGGTAGCAGCAATGAACATAATTGACATTCCAATAGAGTGTACTTCAAACAGGACCACTTGGCGCCTGGCTGCAATGGATAACAAAGGAGACAGGAAACTCCAACTACCTTTCATATGCAACCGTGTCATCCTGAAGCCAGCTCCCACCCCTCAAAATTGATTGACAGTGTACTGTCATGTCTGGAACTGCATGTTTACAGTAGTCAACACTGCAGTGGGACCCCATTCATAAGGTACGAGGATGTGGTTTGCAGGAGCAAGTAAGTCTGGTCTCGCCCCAGCTTCAATGGAGACCTGCAACTTTAATAATTAACCACAGAGAGCTTCATTAACCAGAGAGACCCTTTGATCCACAACAGACAGGACGGTGGGTGGGACCTATGTTACATGTTTTCACCCCTTTACCTTTTCTGTTGCAAAACACTCTGGTTATGACCTCACGAATGTAGGAGATTGTTGGTGGGGACCCAGGATTGGTTCATTAAGGTAGGTTTAGCCTACATCAATTCCTGTGATCCATTTGGCTTTAAAAGAGGGCAAAGCCTCTCTTTTGCCAGATCATCTGAAGACTTTCCAAGGAATAGCAAGAAAATCTAATTATTGGACCCTGGCTCAAGGTACAGTTTGCCATACAACTTCCACCAGTGAAGAAAGGCCAGGCAGCAAGAACACTCCTCTAAACATCTCTCAGCGAACAGAGGGAGATACTGAATACAGATGATCTTGCGTCAGCTCCAGAACTGGTACCCAACCAATATACAGTCTGCTCTGCTAGGCAAGCTACCCAGGTGGGAAGTGGCAGAGAGTCTCAGAACCTGAAACCAATGCAAAGGCAGTTGCCTACAACACATTTGTCAGCGTTGGCCCATCCACCTTTAAGGATGACATGAGCCCAGTGAAGAAGGGTATACACGCATTTCGCCGAATTAAATGTCATCGTGGGACATTTCATCGCCGGAATTCTCATCGCCAGAAACCCTTTTTTTTTAAAAAACATTTTTTGGGGGGTGTTTTGTGCGGGTTGGGGTATGATTATTAAAGTAGGGGGGGGTCTGGGAATAAAAAAAATAAAAAACAATACAGGGTTTCTGGCGATGAGATTTCGGCGATGAAATGTCCCACGATGACATTTCATTCGGCGAAATCACGTAGAACCATGAAGAAGATGGGAGAAGTGCCTCGACGAGCATCTACTGACATCCACCTTAATGGACATTTTTTAGCCAGTCGACTTCCTCGAGCTGCATCTGACTGCAAAGCTGACCTTTGTTACGCCACACTTGCTCAAAGACATCTGAGACGTCTTGCTTGTTGCTGCAGAACCACAGACCAGCACTGAAACAACTATTCCTGACCTCGAGCTGCCATGTAGGCCAGCCCGCATCCATCCATCCAGCTTCGCTCGCCGAACTGTTTGCCGCCTGATACCCGCAGATGTCTCCCATCTTGAACTCTGCCACAGAAGCTGCAAAGCGCCCTGAAACCGACTTGATCCGGTCCAGCTACAAAGAACACATACACACACAAGGTACATTGTGGTTCTGGCCACCTAGTACTTTTTAAAGGCCCCTAGAGACATTTTAAGACCATTGCTCCCTTATGCTTAAACCAAGTAACCTTGAACTGTTGCGATTATTTACTATACCAACTACCCTCCTCTCAGTATCCAGAGTGCATCCCTCTTCTTTTAAACAGCCTGTCCTCTGCATTCCTCGACAGGGTGGGTTGTAGTTCGTAGTGTGCTAGAACTATCTGTTGGGATAATAATAAAGTAGGTATTTTTATACAACCTTGACTGACTGGATAGTCCTTTTTATCATTGGGTAATAATTGTATTTTTGCTCTGTTGCGACTAACCAACAATCCACAACCTTTTGGAGAAAAGCCTACTGTTCCATCCACGTTACCAATATTGGACAAGAAGGTTTCCAATGTGCTTCTGTTTCCAATCTATTTAGATCCCTACTGGTGTAGTAGAGGTGTGGGTCTGATTGATGGTTTAGAACACGATATTCATCCGTGAACCACTGGTGCCCCGGAAGTTGATTCGACACAGCTGTGCATCTTTAACAGGGATATTAGGAGGTCCTCTACCCCTTAAGAGTGAGCGCAGTCTGAAAGAATTGGTACGCTGTGATCGGTACACATACACGCATACATATGGCAAGTTGCATTCTTGACACACTACTTACAGCACTGAGCAAAGTCTACTCCATTACCATACATTAATAAAGCAACTGGTGTCGTGAAACTGTGGAACACTCACGTCCCCTATACACCATATGACAAACAGTAATTCTAAGATATTTATCACAACTAGTACTTGAATGAATTCAAACACACAGTTGTATACCAAAAGTTGTTATTAAAGGTAATCATAACTTCAAGGTTATACAGATTTTTCGAATTTTTCTAAATCTAACCTTTAATATGTATACAATACATTTGGTTCACAGAAAATTCTCTGCTCTACATGTTTCGGAACAACCGTCTCTTCCCCAGGAGTGATTGAATTCATTTGAATACTAGTGGTGATAAATATCTTCGAATTACTGTTTGTTATACAAACACAATTGGTGTGCAGGGGACGCGAGTGTTCCACAGTTTGAGGACACCGGTTTCTCTATTATTGTTATTGGTCAGCCACACCCTCTCATGTCCATAAGAGTATATCAAATAGATTATCTTGAATATTGGAGTGCACCTGTACACCAGGTTTTCGCATCCCCATGTATTGACAGCAAACTGTGTTTCGATTCTTCATTCAGATTCATCATACATTTCCTTGTATATGAATCATGTACTTAGAAGCATCACTGAGTACTGCTGAGTCTCTCCTAAAAAACATCTGATCTGCATGAAACAAATGCAAGGGGATTCACTCATTGAGCCCATGCTGCTGTCTCTGCACACATCCCACTCTGATCAGCAAAGCATCATGTGTTAAGAAATCCTGTTGCTTACTACAGAATTGGACACAATGGCCATATACGTGCCTTCTGGAACTAATCATAACACTCCATATGGGGCCTCCGCTGCAGGACACATTCATTTAGATGTGCCCAACACAACATGACCCAATACTCTGTATATGGATGAGAGAAGGCTACACAATACTTAATCTGATACACATGACATTGGCTCAATTCTTCAGGTACGTCATTGCAGCCATATGTAGAGCAGGTTTCCTCTGGTCAGCCCTCTGCTTAAGTACCTGGACAGGGTTTTAGTTTGAAAGGTTTGCAAATACTAACGGATATTTTAACTCAAAGACGCAACATAATGTTATGTTCCTTTTAAAAAAGAAAGTGGCAAAAACTAATTATATGTAGATTTCTGCTTTGCGATGAAAGAAATAACCAAATCCAGTCCTTTAGCAAGGTAATGTTTGCCAGAGGTTCCGCACAAGCGTCTGCTTCATCCCCCACATTTGACATTCTTTCCTACACAAAGTAGATGAATCGCCTTTTTTTGAGTTGAGTACCTAACTGGACCACTACCAGAAATATCCTATAATTACATTTTATAGTGAGGTGTTGTCTTTACTTATGTGACACAAAACTCAAAAGTAATCTTGGAAGGTTTTAGCGTATGACCCACTCATCAAAGAGTCTGAAGAATGTCACTGTGTGTGACTTTTTCCAGTTGTTACAATTTCATGGCCAGGTTGTACCATTATATCAGTGCATATCTAATGCCTGCCCAAAAGCCTAAACTGTTGGTTTTGCCAATGCTTGTTTTTTTCTTGCATGCTCCTTTTCACCTCTGATGCACATATGCAAGAGGGAAATGAGATACTAGTGGAACAAAAAGCAGTAGGTGCACTACATGATGCAGTTTGACCAGGTGATCTCAAGATATATTTGGGATGAAGAGTTAAAAAAAAAAAGATCAGGTAGTAATACGGGTACCTCCGAATGTTTGAAATTAATTGCCTGACAAAGGGGGTTATCCGAGAAGGGGTAAGAGCATTTTTGGAGGCGAGAGAAGAATTATAATTAGAGAATGGGTATTTTTCAGAGAACACAAGTTGGTTCCACCAATAGATTTATGCAATCAGTTGGTGCTACATGGCCACGAGGAGTATCCCAGAATCTCTAACACACACAGAAGGTGAGGGAAGAGTACTGGTGTCTTTGAGTGGACCTATATATAGAGCGCAAGTTAAGAGAGTGCTGGTTTCGTTTGAACTAAGACAAGGGAAAGAGAAAAACGAGACTGACATTTTCACTCCATCCTTTCTGAAAGGTTCTTGAAAATGGCTGGGTATCAACATTGTTCGACCATATTACATTGTAGAAGCTAAATAATTCCAGAAATTAAAAGAGTTCAAGTCACGGGCAAGGAAGGGGTGGAGTTTATGGCCAGCATTGATTGGAAGGGGGGTACTCAGAGGAAGTAGTTAGTGACAACAGCCCGCACTTTAGGTGTGCATAGATGACTTAATATACGAAGGTAAAAAACATGAAATGGAGGCTCACAGTGGTATTACCACCCCCAAAAGCAATGATTTAGTAGAGAGATGTAATCAGGACATTACAGTGACCATGGAAGAAGCCGTTCACATTGGCAGGATGTGTCAAAGGTACGAACTGCCATGCTTTAGAATGTGAGATCGATCTTCTCCAAACAGTGCCGCAGGAGGTCCCCTTCTCCGGAAAACATGAGAGGGCAACAGCTAAATCCTATTCTCAATCCTACATGGGTGAATGAAGCACTTCCCCCCAAGGTAGTCAACGAGTCGAGGGTGGGAGAACGTAAAGTTAATGCTCAGGTCAAATATCTCACTAACTTATTCTCTACGGATATGACAGGAAGTCGCACTAGGAGACCTGGTTAGAATCAAATATGCAGGTTTGGACTTATAATGGAGCATCACCATGGCACCTTCGAGATCATTGGCTGGATGGGAGATCTCTTCATTGAGTTGTGTGTGGACTTGAGTGATGTCATGTTGAGCTCTATTTGTTCCTGCCCGAATTCTACTCGTTTTAAATGATATTGTGGCTTATGTTACTTGTAGGTTTATCGTTGCATGTTTGCGTAAATTGTTGTGCAAAGGGAAGTGGTGATATGGCATTGGCTCTCTGTTTCCCTGGGGCTGCTGCCCATTACTACAGCATGGATCCTCACTGGGCTGGCACCCGGTGGTGGCTAATGGCAGAGGGGGACTCTTGGCAGTGGAGCGGAGCTGAGGCAGCAGGGTAATCGCTTCAGAGTGAGTGTTTCACGGAAAATAAAGAGGTTTGCTGTTACCTCGTCTCATCTCATTTACTCTGGGAAGACATCACCACAGAATCCAAAGGGCCAACCCAAAACACAACCTAAATCACTCCTCAACCAGTGAACAAACCCAAGTTACACTAATCCAACTGGAACAACCCAACATATTCTCACTCTATAGGACCAAACAGATGAAAACCCTACAATTTAAAAGGTCCAGCCTGGCAGATTCCGATTTTCAGGCATGCACTAAATAACTATGGACTTGCCAGTGTGAATGGAAGGATTACAAGCTTGTGCATCGCCAGCACACAGGCCAGCCCAGGGCTCGAATTATCTTCCTCAAGCTGGCTTAGTGTTGTAACGGCGTACAGGTTGCGCGCAGAGATGACGCGCAGAGGCAACTTGTTTGTAATGCTGTGTATCTAGGTTACATAGAGCAAACACAAATCTTCATATTATAGGCAAATAGCTCGCACACATTTGACTAACACACATTCAGTACTCGCATTTAGTAAAGCGTCCGATAACTATATATCACAAACATCCATTTGTTCATGAACACAGGAATGAATAGACTGAATTACATGCCATCTAAAAGCATGGCACTCAAGGCCAAACAACATGCATTTACACGAAAAGAGAAAGCTATTAAGTTTAACAGTGCATTATAAAATCCAATATTCCATGTCAACCAATCTAGAGCTACAACATAACTGCATACGTGCGTGGCTCTAGACGCACAGCATCCCTCTTCACTGAGATGCAAAGCCATCTTAATTAGTGGGAGCTCTAATGGAGGGGATCCTAGTTTCGACTGCAGGCCACGATAAGCTGCATCTTCGTCAGGGCCAGGAATTCAAACACTGGACAGCGCCATCTCTGGGTTTCTAGAGCTGTGTTCTCAAGTCTTGAGGCGGCGAATCACTACCCTCCTGTTGAATGTGCAAAATGCACGGGCAACCTCATATTCAGCCAAAGCTGGTTGCAGTTGGTATCTTGTCTCCCTCAACAAATTGCATGACATACTTGCAATGATCAGTCTGACACTCCACTAATGGTTCACACTGTAAAGGTTGCACCGTATTTGCAATGTGTGTCCTACCGGTCCATTAAGTGTGTTTGTGGTACAGCATCGTTCATAGGATAGAGACACCAGTCATACAACAGTGACATATCTCTCTCCCTCACCCCCCCTCTCTCTCTCTCCCTCTCTCTCTCTCTCTCTCTTTACTGATGCTCCAAGATCCTTCTCCTTGGTGACAAGGCAAGGCTTGGTTAGATGAATTGCAAAAAACTTAACGACTTGCAACAAACATCAGTGGCCAGTCTGCTGATTTATATTCCAGCAGGACTAACTCAGCCATTCATTGGTGTCAGGTTGATATATGAATTGAGTAATACAAAGAACCTATTAGCCACTGGCATGGCATGGTGTAAATCTAATAGCCAATGAGGACCCATGCATTCTTAGTGATACTCTCTGATACAGCCACGAATCCTCTTTGCTTGCAGCCGCATGCCTTCTCTCATGCCGTTTCCAGACCCCGCCCCCACAGCCTCATGCAGTTGTCACCACTGCCCCATCTCACATGTATCTGCCTGTTGCCAGCCGCCAAATCCCCCTTGACCGGGTTGAGCCATACCCCACTAGCTGCATATCCTCTCTTTGCCTCCCCCAGGCCACATAGCAGGCACTGATAGATCAATTCCCAGGGCCACCAAGCAAGGGCTGCTCAGCGGCCATGTCAGAGCGATGTTTTTGTCTACAAAACGTTGTGTTCCTCAGTGGCACACAAGTGAGGGGCAAGTCTTGCACCTGGCCCAGCGGCCAGAAGATAAAAGATGTTTTTCCCTGGAGCTGCAGGCAATACAGGATCCTATGATCCTTAGCACTCCTTATCCAGCCTTGCTTTCCTTGGCCCATTCATAGATATTCTGAGCACATAAGGCTCCACATCTGCAGGCAGATCTTGGCAACACTGCTTAATTAGCACGTGGATTCCATCGCAGACCTGCTCTCAGCAAATCAGAATGATCAGAATAGAGTCTAGATTCATGGTAGAGACCTCATTCCACATTTTCAAACTGGAGCAGCAGCCTAACATTGTACATTTTGCTTTTAGTTGCACATCTCTATCTGCTAATAGCCTTATAGATCTTGGGAGGGTTCATCATCTCGTGAGATAATGACCCTTCTCCGACTTATAGCCCCCTGCCCCAGCTTCACCTTCATTGGCTTAGCCCACCGTCATGGCCACTCCCCCAGTCTATAAAGTCATTTTTACAGCACTCCAAGGGCAAGGAATTCAGCAGCGAGGGCTGTAAAATCGCATCATATTATTTGTGCGGGAAAATGAAACAGGATGTACCACAGCACCGCACAAAACAAGGGATAACTTCCCAGCTCACGACTGTGCCTCTGCAAAAAACTTCAAATGTGTAGGGTTTACTCTCAAAAGGTATATTTACACCATCCTCCTGTGGCACTATGGAGAAATATGTCTTTCGTGTTTCCCAAGCTCAAATAATGATGCCTTTTTTTTAACCTAGAAAGAGGCAAACATGCATGTGCCAGTACTAGGTAGACCACCCTGCGGAAGGGTCCATTGGTGCCTCTGCGCATCTTCACCCACACCTTCTACTCACCAGAAATGGTGCAGTCTGTCTTATATGGAATTAGTACACAGATGGGGGTGGAGGGGTGTTGAGGCATCCCAGCCAATCAGGATGCTCAGAACGGGGGTTTTGGAAGCGGGAAGCACCCACTTCCCATCCTTCCCCTAATCGCAATTTCCACATCCCACACCCATCCTCACCCCATCCTTTCTTACCATCAGGGACATGGCCACCATGGAAAGGAAGAGGGGACTATGTGCAGTTCTCTTCTCAATCTTGCATGATGGCCTTCTTGTTTTGTAACAACCGCAAAACCGCAAACACAACATTTCTCAACTTGAAGAAAAAAAAGGATTAGTATCTTGGTACAATGTGCCGGGATATTAGTAGCAATAAACCCCTCTGGGTGGGGGGGGATTACTGGAGCAGGTAATGCCTCGGCCTAACATTAAAGCCCTTGCTTCGCACGCGCGTCTCACTGGCTCGGAGAAGTAGCTGGCCTGGCACATTTTATTGCTTAAATAAAGGAGGGAAATCCTGCCTCTACTTTGCACCATGCCCAAAAGCAGGATTACGGTCAAAGATCGATTGAATTCAAAATGCTGTTCCTGGCATGTTCGGGCCAGTGTGGTGAAGCTCCGATATACCCTGGGCACAAGCTGAAAGAATGGGCTGGTGGGCGGCATTCGGAGCCCACATCGTGCGGCTCGGAGGGGAGACAGAAGAGACCAGACGAATATCTGATCACAGAACAGTAAAATGTCCTACAGTGACATTGTGCTATACAGGACATATAATTTTAAAGATTCTTAGATCTAAAAGTTTGCACCTTTTACAACTAGCCATCAATACAATGAGAACATCTGTTCTCTTGGCAAATGCTTATTTGGTCTGTGCACTTTGGTCAATTGTGACGAAAAGTTGAATGAAATGTGCATATTTCATTTTTGCATCTGTTCCCTTCCTGTGAAGTCACTTCCCAATGCGTGCATAAGAGTCCCCTAAATGTTCCTTCCCTTTCCTTTCCCTTTCCATCACATTTTTTCTATACCTCTCCTTTGCGCCCCGCCTCATTTATCCTTCTCTTTCATACATTCCATTTTATTTCTACCCTCATCTGTGCACTCTTATTAATTGATCCCTACCCCCCCCATCCCCATTAATCCGGCAGCTCAACTGCCCTCTTACCCGCCCTCTCCTACCATGATGCGCTTCAGTATTTTAGTGCAGATGACATGGAGTGGGATTAACCGCTTTCCTAATCCCAGCTGGTCAGGAGCAGGTCCATATGGCACTCTGGCTGCAGTTCCATGGGAACACAGATTGGGAGTGCCTGGGATAAAAGACGAAGGCACACACATTGGAATACGCACTCTAGAACCTCCAGGGTCCTTTCACCAGGCTATTCTCGAATTTGACCAAATCTATCCTTTGAAGTGATCCATTAATAAGCATGGGGGGGGGGGTATCCAACTCTGTGATGAGCTTCTCTCCCCTGCTGGTGGAATGTCCATGTTGGATGGAGGTTCCCTTGCAAGGACAGACTGGGCTACATCTGACCTCCTATGCCTCTGAGCGCGTACATACACGGAAGAGGCAAGGTCCCCTTAGCCTCCCCTGAAGGCTGTCCCCTACCTTTGCATACAGTGAGATGGGTCTCGTTCACGATTCTGCTCTAGAGAGCGCAAGGCTGGAGCGTGGTGCATTGTGTGTCAGCCTAGGCGCAACACTCTTCAGTGAGCCGCACTTCGGCCTTGCCATCTGGAGACTGCTATCAGGTGAAGTACCAACAATTCTAATGAATATGGATTGCTCCTGTTTGCCATGCAAAGAATAGTGTAGGATGAGCTAAAAATATGGCACATTTTGTCCATATAATTAGGGCGCTATATAGCATCACTAAAATTATAATTCTCTGTAAATGAATGTGTTTCTTTTACAATGTGCTGTTAGTGTTGCCAAGATTCAGCTTCACCTGGTCCCACTTCTTCTTGCCATGCTTTGTGTGAGCGGGCATGGAAGCTCGGGTGAATTGTGATGTCGTAATCAGGTCCTATTTTGAAGTGTGGTTTGCAGCACTGGACCTGCAATTGTATTTATATGAGTCACAAGCACAACACTTAATGCCTGTTCTCAACACGGATCGACATGGGATTTGATTTGATTTATTTCTTATAAAACGCGACACGCCCATAGGTCTCAGAATCTATCGTAACAATCGAGCGTGCTGTAACCTCACCACATGCCATATGCTCCTCAGCCCGTACCCTATAAAATATGATACATCGAATCCAACCGTAAGCCTCTTTGATTCATTGTCTGGAGCTGCTGCCCATTTTCAGAGAAAATAACTAGTTCATTCTTGAGACTAGACCCTGGTCCAACCCTGTAGTGGGCCTCAGGGAGAAGCAGCCGGTGTCCAGGGAGTGTAGAAACGGGGTCTTATGGGTTATCGTCAACTCTTTCCCTATGTCAAGTTCACAGGATGGGAGGCAGTGAAAGCTATCATGGGAGGATTGGAGGAACATGTGGTGGATAGGGTCACTGTGCCCCAGTCGTGGCCTTCGACCCAGGGACGGTGACCAATGGGCATGGCTTGTGGCAAGCCATGCCCAGTGAGCACTTCAGGTGGGGCCACTCACAGAGATGTCTGGGTACAGGCCATGCCCTGCAGGCACTGCAGGAAAGGGCACGGTGCCACTAATTCACTATCCTTCAGAAAAGAAATAGTTTGAATCGAGTGAACTTTTTTTCCGTTGCCCTCCTTCCCGTGGGGGCCTTCCGGTTGACAGTGCCTCCATAGCGCCAAGATACCCTCAGGTCCATGTCGTGATTAAATAAATGCACTTAACATAACATAACATAACAGGCCATGACCTAGGCTCACTAACCCTAGCTGACGTGTTTGCTAGGGTTCCGTGTGAAAATGTCCCTGCATAAATGTCGCCATGCAAAAAACTTGCCGAAAAATTGCTGTTTTTGCTGAAACATTATTACATGGAACATGCGGGGGACACCGCTGCAACCCCAAAACCTTTTTTTTCTCAAGGGAATGGGGGACAACCCCGCAACCCCTGCTTCCCCTGTCCCTATATATCTGGTCACCTATATAATGTCGCCACAAACTTTTCTCAGCAACATTATGTACGGTGACCATATATATATATATATAGGGACATTATTACCTGATACCCTTTCTAGGCAGTGTGAAATAGTATATCATTACAGATATCACTCAAATTCACAGAACAACTCTGTTACGTGAAGTTGTGGTCAACCTTCATCTACAAAAAACACTGAAATTCCTTAAAAAATATCTTTAAGCTTCAGTTGAAGGGACATTATGGTTACAATGGTTACAATGCAAAACTTAAAACCTCTAAAATGTGCATTTATGGTTAGCGCTTCAACCATAATGTGCCCCCCACATGCAGAGCTAATGATGCCATTTGAAGAACGATGGGCTGGAGGGTTGCTGAGAGAGAGAGCGATGCCAGAGGTGAAGATGTACTCATCACCTCTTTTGTTTTGCTGTTACTCCCCCAAGAGGGACGGGTATGCTCAGATGTGGATCCGGAGCCTGCTAGATCTAGAGACCCAAGCTACACCACACTGGGGAAGCCCAATGAGGCTGAAACATGCCTGGGGTTGCTTGTGGTCTCATGCAGAAGGGGTGTGACCCAGCAGTTCGGGCTGGACTGCCGCTGTTGCGGTGGCACCAAGTCTGATTTGCATACAGAGTTTCCCCTTTCTGTAACAGCTTGGAAGACTGAAGAACAATGGTCTGGAGGGTTGCCCAGAGCGATGGCAGAGGCTAAGATGAATTCTAAACCTTCCAACCATCACCTCTTTTGTTTAGCATGACCAAGGTTGTGTCTGGGCACAATGATTTCTGGGCATAGGCACATGTGAATATGTATACATTAACAAAGCACAAATCTTCACTGAAGAAGTTGTTTAAATTAAGTTATGGTTAATTTTGTATAATAAGGTTTTGGAAATGACTTGAACTTTTTTTGCTTAAATGATGTTATGCTTACAATGCAACACCTTAAAACAACTACATTTCACCATCTGCAGTTAGCACAGCAACCAGAACACTTAACATCCATCAAGCAACCATTAACAATAGCAAATGTCTCAATTAAGGTACACGATTATCACCCGTTGAACACCCTCTCTCTTGAAGGATCAGACTAACTGTAAAATAACTCACCTGCTCACTTGACCCTTTTCCTCTTCAGGCTCTGAAAACTTTTGGATCTGTGCTGGTGCCACTTCTTACTAAGACAGTAAACAACTCTCTCGAGACTGGCCTTATTCCTGCGTTTTCAAAACACGCTGTGGTTTCTCCCTTGTTGAAGAAGGTTCTCTGCCACCCCAGCCAAATTTCGACCTATTTCCCTTCTGCTTTTCCTGATGAAGACCCTTGAAGCCATAGTCACATCTCAACTGAGACACTTTGAGTTCCACCCAATTCTTGACCCATTTCAATCAGGTTTTCTCCATTCAATGGGCACAGAATAGGTTTTGGTCTCTGTCATTAATGACCTCACTCTAATATTACACAAAGGAGGAGTGGGTATTCTCATTCTGCTGGACCTCTCCATGGCGTTTGACACAATTTCAATTGACCATGCTATGTTGTGTCAATGCCTGGAGGCGATTGTAATTGGTGCCTCTGTTCTCTGCTGGCTAAAAACCTTTCTCTCTGATTAGAGGCAATCTCTCTCTCTTCCTCCTTTCTCTTCTGTTTCCTCTCTTCTCACTTGTGGTGTGCCTCTGGGCTCAGCTATCTCACCCCTGTTGTTTAATGTTTATGGGCTCCCTTTTGCCAGGATAATGCACTTGCATGGTTTCCATTTTTACTTCTACGCAGACGTCATACAAGTTATTCTGCTTATTGATCATGATCAGGAGTTAGCGACCGCCCGCCTAAGAATTGCTTGGCTGACATCGGAGGCTGGATGCAAGCAAATTGGCTCAAATTTAATGCTGATGAAACATAGGTTATGGTCCTTGGTTCTGGCTCACATGGCCGTTCTTCCTGTTTCATGGATTTCTGGCCTTCTTCCTTAAATCCTTTACCTTCTCCAGTCAGCACTGTCTGGAATTCAGGCATGAAATCACTTCTTCGCTTTCTTTTGAGCCTCATATTAATGACAGATGCAGTTCTGCTCACTTCAAAATTAAACTACTCAGGACGATTATCCCTTTTGTTTGGGCTAGTCTCTGGGGGATGGTGGTTCCCCTCAGTTATGGGGATTTTAGACTATTGCAACACTACTTTGTTTGCACAACTTAAAACTTATATCCACCGTTTACAGGTGGTACTGAACTCAGCAGCTTGTCTGGCCATGAGGCTTCCAGATTTTCTTATTCCTCTGCTGTGCTTTTGAAGCTGCACTGGTTTTCAGATAGACAGCAGAATTAAATTTAATATCTTGTGTATGGTCTACTGTGCCTATAAAGGATGTGGAGCCACCCACCTCTGCCACAAAATCACTAGATATTGCTTCTCAGAACATTTGTTCTGCTTATTTGCATCTGCTGCAGTTTCCTGGTTTCTGTGAAAACACTGTGGGCCACAGGGCTTTTTCCGCTGCTGCGCCACTTCCATGGAATTCCCTCCCTATCTCTCTTACGGCTATGGTTGATCCGCTTCCTTTCAAAAAGCCTTAAAAACTTTTCTCTTCAATATTTGACTTGGTTTCTTCACTGTTGTCTACTTTCTCCCATTCGTTGCAGTGTTGTTTTATTTCCTCAGATGAAGGTATCATCTTTCAGCGAAAGGATACATCTTGGTCGTAGTTGCGCTATACAAGATTCATTATCATAATTCCAATCATTGACTTTTAATGTCACAATACACTATATGAGAATTACAACATCACTTAGCATCATTGTCACAACTCCACCTTCTGCTGGACCGAGCACTAAGAAGTGGTCAAAAGATGACGCGTCAGTACTGACTGTGATCAATCATTGTTGCCCGGCTTCTGGATCGCTGCTTTAATAGTCCACATCACACAAATGCACACCTTCACTCACAGAATAATCTTTTGTTCAAATACAACCTTCCGGCCACCCCCAATGTGGATAAACCACCAACTCTTGCCATCCCAATCCACTCCAACTCTAAAGGCCCTACTCAACTCAGTTTACTGCTCCCCACCTGAAATCCTGATGCTTTGCCGGCGTACACACCAAAGTCTTCTAATCTCCTACAAGATCCGACGTATGATGACATTATGCCTATATACACTGCAAAGGAAAATCCAAAGACGCTTCCTTAGCGGAAATGTCTTCAATGCTCGATATCCACCAAGAACGCATCCAACATTCAAGATTTGAATAATGGTAATTAGCTGGATATGCTGGAAATTACAGGGATATGGTTTATGGATGAACGAGCAATGCACTTGCAGACCATCTACCCATCGACTGGAACACTCTCCAGAAAGGCAGAGTTCCCCTCCTCTCCTGGAACTTTTCCTCCTGCAAAGCCTTGACAAGGCCCAACATTGGCTCATAAGACTAGCTCCAGCCAAACTGCATTACTAACCCAAACACTGCTACATCTTCACCCCAATTTACAAACGACCAAAAAGGGGCCACGCTGCATTATTTACCAATTTCCAAGCACATGCCCTGCATTTACTGCCCCACTCTAAAACGAACCTCCTTTTTGGAGATTTCAACAAGGGGATCCAAGACACCCCCAATTCCTATGCTCCAGGATTCTTACCAGACATGTTGGGCGTAATCCAAATAGCTGTCGAACCAATTCACAATGGCAACTATAGACTGGACCTTTGATTTAATATCCCTAATCACGAACATTCACATTGCTAGGTAACTGCTGCCTCCCAGGGTCTGATCATGTCCTTGTGAACTTCCGCCTTCATGGCAAACCTTGCTGAGCAAGCAAAGCAAGCCCTTCCGTGTGTTCATCTCCTCTCCCGAAAAAACCTTTCAACTGCTTGATCCGCCTAGTTCCAAAAATTATCCCAGCGTATTCCAATTTCCCCTAACACTGCTTTCGCTGATACCCTTCAAATGGTTGAAAACAAGACCACATCTGCCCTTGAACAACTTGCTCCACTGAAACCGCAGAAGTAAAAGTTGGCCGAAGAGATTAGCCACACGCAGAAAAGCTGCATGAACGAGAACAGCATGGTATGGAACTTGAAAGGCATTGGTAGAAATTCCCATTATAGAACGTCCCGACAAATCTTGGAGTTTGCCAGATGCATCACCTTGCTCGATACACAAAAGGCACATTATGAGGCTCTGATCACCAGACCACCAAACTCCTCAGAAAAAACTGTTTTGGATACAAAGGGATACAAATCTCCTCTTGCGCTGCCACAGAACAATCTGAAGTCCTCACACCCCACATAAACAAAGGGATTGCCGTCCTTCTCGCTGAAATCCCAAAAGATGAAGATCAACACGAAGACCTTGCGGTCTTAGACACAGAACACCGAACCAATGTATGCAATTTTCCACAAATTAGGGATAAAAGTTGTGAAAACACTGACTTCCTTCAAGCAAAATGCTCCACCCTTGGTCTCATGCAGTGCTCAAGTGGTTAACCTCCGTTTATCAGCCCTGACACCGCCCATCGCCAATATCACCTACTCCTCATTCGCCCCAGGCAAGATCCCCCAGAAATTCCAGAACAACATTGTGTCTCGAATCGTGGAGAAAAGAAATGGTTGAACTGGATAATCCCTCGGTTTCTCTCTTGACATCCCGAAAAGCAGCGTGTATTGGGAAGGTGGTCACAAAACAGCTGGTCACACCCTTGGCATCCAGAAACATGCCAAATGACTTCCACTCTTGCGTTCACCACAGGCGAAGAACTAAAAGCACTCTGTTGAACAGTCGCAAAGGCCTCTTCACATGTAGGAACTAAGGCACGCCGTGCGCTCCTACTCTTAGACTTCCCATTCACATTGTTTTATTTATTTATTGTTTGTATAGCACGAAACACAAGCCCAGAGGCATCAGGTCCCTCACAAGACAAGGACACAAATATATCAAAATAAAAAGGAGCAGAACCACACGAATAGACTCAGTGAGAAAACACAAATGTTGCCATTGATCACAAGGCTCTTCTCACTGATTGTTGAAGGAAGCTTGGATTGGAGGCAGAGCTCTCACATAGTTCACAGGCTTCCCTGACACACGAACACAACAGGTCAAGCTTAACACCAGGGTCTCTCAATCAACCAACTTCACATGTGGCGTACCTCAAGGTTCTGCCCTAGCTTTTGTACAATCGCACACTTACATGGGTGCCCTGGTTAACATGATTGAGCCATACAATACTGGATACTAAATGTACGCTAACAATTCTCAGGTACACTTAGAATGTAATGGTAGGAAAATGAATAAGATCGTGTTGTTACTTGCCGGACCCACCTGCAAGAGTGGACCGACTGCAACAAAGTGCCTAAATGCAGTCAAGACAGATCTCCGTTTTCTAGAGCAACCAGTCCGAGCCACAATCCCATTCAATGGGCCTGACTAATTGGCTCCCACACCGGAACATTCAAGGTCAATTTAGTGATCATGCCGGATACCAACTTTTGTTTATCGCCTCAAATTGTCTCAGTTGCCAAATCTGCCTTCCACCACCTACGTCAACTAGTGGAAACCTTCCCATGGTTAACAGTGTCCCACAGCCTCACCTTGGTGCTTTCAGTGGTCACTGCAAGACTGGACGAATGCACTGCCGTGCACACAGGGCTGCCGGTGAATATTACATTCAAACGCCAGCCAGCACATACGAGCTGCACCATTAGCTGAGTCGCTATGGGGAGCCCCTGGACTCTTATGGCATCCCTCCGACCTAAAACCAATGATGCTAATATTCTAGCTTAAAATGTAACCTTTGTACGGCTCTAGCTGGATACGTGTGACAGCGACAGAATGTCCCATGCTCCATGTCAGACAATCTTACAACATGCAGCACAGGATTTGGAGGAAAGAGCCACACAATGCCTATGAAGAAAGCAAGTTTTTACCATATTTTCAAAAATCGAGATGAAAAGCAGGTCCTTTGTTTTGAGTTTGTGAATTTGTGTAACCATGCTCAATTTGATTTTTTTGCTCATGTCTTCATCTGCTTTCTCGCTCCTTACCCCACATACGCCTGGGCTTTTGTGCCTCATTAGTTCCTGCCGTCACACGATCATCCCCAATTTACCACGCACTACTTGGCTCAATCAATTAATTTTACTGGCTCTGGTTTCCCATCGGATCTATTCCTGATTGGAACTTGTGTCAGGTGGTTCAACTAGCAGAGCTTTTGCTGTCTAGAGACGACCCAGTTGTCTGTAGTGCTTTTGTGTTATTTCCTCCTTTCTTTCAACCTACCTTCTGGTTGTTCTTGTCCTCCCACCACGAGACCTGTAAACTAATGAGGGGGGGTGGCATGACTGAGGTAGGCTTCCCCATTGTCCCTGGGAGCTGCTCCTTAAAAGCTTTACCTTTGCTCTTAATTTGGGAGTTTTCCCCTATATGCACCTGTTTTCTAGCTCCAACCCATATTATTTTGTTTAATGTGTAGCATCCCTTCCAACCTACTCTCATACTCGCCTTCTCATTCAGTCTGACACCATTATTCTGCTTCTGAGTCATCTCAACTTTGTTAACCATTAGCACTCTGGGCTGGTGCAGAAGCCAACTAGGTCGCTCAGACCACGTTTTGAATCTCATGATCCAAGCCCACATTCTGAGCAAGCTCACCGCTGCTTGCACATGCCCGCCATCTTCCCTCCCTTTCCACAGCCCCCCTGCTGCTTCCACCCGCCCCCTCACTTATCACATGCCATTGCAGCACCGCTCCTCAGTTACTCCCTGACCACCATGGGACACCACGGGAATGGAAGAGGCACTCGGCTCAGAGGCCCCCTTCCATGTCCAAGGTGGCCATGTTGGGTGAGTATTTGAATCAACGGGTTGTGCATTTACCATGATCCATTGTCTCAAACAAATACCTTGCTATCAGCACCCCTGGACGTTACCCTGGGTCCTAATATCAATAATCCCTGGCTTCTGTCCAGAGAATTTGGAAAGCATTGTCTCAATTTTGAGCCCTGAGTGTCCTCCCATTGTCAACAGTTATGTTCGGAACGCGCCATTAGTGTCTTTTCGGTTTGAGATGCATAAGCAGGGTTACTCATATGGACCTTTCTTTTTATGATATTTGGGACTTATTTGCTATGTTGCAGGCCCAAATACTAGAATTGAGGAACCTGGGAAAGTCAAAATGAGAACCCTTTGGCAATGTGAAACTGGGAGCTTCTTGTGAAAGTCAAGCTCACTTGGCATGTCAGACTGGAAGCTTACTGGGAATGTCAACTATGCTGGAAATGCCAAATTGGGAACTTATTGTAAATGTCAGACTGGGAGCCCACTGAGAATGCATCGTGTACTTGTAATTGCAAACTGATAGCCGACTGGCAATGTCAGACTGCAGGCTTACTAAAAGAGCCACAATGAGAGCTCGATGGGTTTATCAGTCGAGGTACTTTCTGGCAATGCCAAGCTTAGTGGGAATATCAACCTGGGAGTATCGACTTTACTGGAAATGACAAACTGGGAGTTTTAGAGAGCTGAACGGGAATGTAAAGCTTACTGGGAATGTCAAACTGTAAGCTTCCTGAGAATGCTGGCAGACTTGAGGCTTGTGGGTAATGTTTAAGCTCACTTGGAAACTCAAACTAATAGACATTGAAATGTCAAATTGTGTTCTTTCTGTGATTGTGAAGCTTTTCTGAATGCATTCTGTGACATGACGAATCATGGGGTAAGATACTGTGACATGACATACTATTACATGACATCTTATGACATACGAGGGGAGGTGAGTGAGAGCATCTTTGAGCATGAGAGTAAGAATTACAGTAGTATGACAATCTGTGAAAGTAAGGGCAAGGCTGAGAGTACGTTTGAGTGTGGGAGTGAGTGTGCTATAGCGTGTGAGAGTATGTATGATTATGAGGGAGTGATTGTAAGAGTGAGGGTTGTGAAAATTGGCGTGAGAGTTGGTGTGAGAGCGATTGTGAGTGATATTGTGAAGGTGAGTGTGAACATTAGTGTGTGAGTCTGAGAGAGAGAGTGAGTGTCTAACATTGAGCGTGTGTTATGAACACTCTAGACTCTAAGTGGCATGAGCTAATTTGTTAATTGGGAATAATGTGAACTGGTATTCTACTCCTGTTAGATTATTGTAATGTAAGCTGTCAATGATGTTCTTAGTTGGTTTGCACCGCCAATAATATGCAAACTAAGTATATTTTAAAGTGGCTATTCAAAAAAACATTCATTTAAAAATGGACAGAATAATATCTAATCATCAAAATAGCTGGTGCCTTACAGTGACATTGCCACTTTGATTACTCATGGATTGGTTTTGTTTTGACTGTTTCCTCACAGTCTGAAAGAAAAGAGAAATAAGCTTCCCATGAGCGCACAGTTTGGGGCACATGGGTATAGTGGCATGTGGGGTAAATTATGGTTAATGTCCTTGTGCTGCATGGCACTGTGACCACCACAGCTTCACTTTGTAATGGGGGTACAGGGCTGTCTCGGCAGCTTAGTGGCTATGGGCTTTGTCTAGCGACCTAAGCTACATCTCTCTGATGACACCCAATGAGGCGGAAACATGCCTGGGGATGCTTGTGGTCTTGTGCAGAAGGGATGTGACCTAGCAGTTCGACTGGACTGCCTCTTTTCGGGTGGGACCAAGCCTGATTTGCATATGGACTTTCCCCATCAGTAATGGCTCGGCATGCGAAGAACAATGTTCTGGAGGGTTGCCCAGAGCAATACCATAGGTTAAGACTAATTATAAACCTTCGAGCCATCACCTCTTTCATTTTACTATGAGAAACATTGACGGCAATGCAACATAAACAGGCTTTGTGAGGGAAACTCTGAATTGAACATCAGTGAGAGCAAAAAGTAAATTAGCCCCCCTTCTTTCCACTTCTAAATACTTGAAAAATATGTCATTTGGGTAACATATTGTGAGAGAGAGAGACAGATATTTTCATACAACTTTGACTGGACATTCTGTTTTATTATTATGTAATGATTGTATTTTCGCTGTGTTGCAACTAGCCAACGATCCACAAACTTTCAGAGATAAGCCTGCCGTCCTGTCCACGTTACCAAAATTTGGACAAGGAGGTTTATAATTTACATGTGTTCCAATCTGTTTAGATCCCTTCTGGTGTACTAGAAGTGTGGGGCTGATTGATGGTTTATTCATCCCTGGACCACTGGTGCCCCAGAAGTTGATTCGTCACATTGGTGGCAAGCAGTCGGATCAGTTGGAGCCTTGCGCACAGCTTAGTCACCCAACAATAAAAGTACTGTTGCAGGCAACTTTTAGTCACTGCTAGGTATCAGTAATAGTCATAGATCTTGACGTGGAGAGTGTAAAAGCAATGACCAAGGATGTCCTGCACATTTTATGTCAAGAGAGGGGACTTCCCCACAGCACTAAGGTTAATAAACCTGAGTTGCTGACGAGCCTCCAAGCTTGGGTAGAAGCAACGGCAATTGGGGAGAAGACCCCAGGGAACAGACAAGACCTTCCGGAGGGGGAAAATTACAAGGATGACAGAATGAGCAGTATTTCTTGCCAATCATCCCCTAAGGGGCAAGTGTGGTTTCTCAACATTCGAGAGTTTCAGTGAGAACATGGGCTAATGCTGAATCCTGCAGGTCCCAGGCCTCAGCATAGTCTCTAATTGGCCCATTAATTGTTCCGGTTGTTAATGAGGTAGTGGCAAGAAAGCTCCTGCTCGAGGAGAGGTGACTAGCACTAGAGGAACAGAAACAGCGGGATAGGGTCACCACAAAGCTGTGCAAGCTGGTGCTTGAAGAGCAGGAGGATGCCAACAGATCCACCTCTAACGAAAGCAGCATTAGTGGCTCCAACCAGAGTGCCTGGGATAATCCCAGAAGGCACATCCCCAAAGACTTAATGCAGGCTTATGAAGTAGGGAAGGATATTTTGACTGGTTTGAAGCGCTTGAGCTGGCTTTCCATCTACAAGAGGTGGATGAGGTACTGTGGGGGGCATCCCTTATGATATGAGTCGCTTACCGACACCAGCGACTGATGCAATTCTTCAGTTAACTCCTGAGGAAAGGCCCCTTTATGGGAGCATGAAGGCCGCCCTCCTCAGGAATTTCTGTAAAACCCCAGAACAGTATCTCAAGAGCTTGAGAGAGCTTGGCAAGAAAAGTGCACAGACATTGAAGCATTCACACACATGTCGTTGAAATATCGGAGCGGGTGGGTGGCTGGTAACAAAGTTGACACATTTAAAGGGATGTACAATTTGATTGTGTGTGAGCATGTATTGAAGAATTGTGAGCTTGACCTACACCAGCATCTTGTGGGCAAGACTATCACAGACCCTAGGGAGCTTGCAAAGGCTACCGACAGGTTTGTGAGTACTCAAGTCCAGAAAAAAAGTGAGGTGAGCACAACCAAACTGGAAGAGAAATCAGTGGACAAAAAAGTAAACAAGGATGGGAAGGACAAAGGTACAATCCAATCCTATTCAAAGTCAGATCCCCAACAGAACGAAGGGAAATCACAAAACTCTAGTACAGCTGTGCAAACCGGAAAGAAGAGCGAAAGCACCCCTAACACTGGGAAAACCGCGTTCTCACCACCCAAAGGTTGTTTCGTGTGTAAGAAGCTGGGCAACAGGAAAGGGGATCCTGCTTGCAAGGGCTTACCCAAGCAAGCAATAGTGAATGTTGTCCTCTTAGAGGAAGACTTCCCACTAGGCTAGGCAGTGGCCGAATATGGATTGGTTACACTGAGTGGGAATGGTACCGGGTCTCCAGAAGAGATCCCAGTTCCCAATAATACTCAACTCTATCTAGAACATGTGTATATCAATGGACACAAAGCTCCTGGGGTCCGAGACACAGCGGCTAGCTTCACTACTGTCACCCGGCACTGGGTACAGCCAGGCCAGTATATTGATGGGCCTGATTTGTGCGTCAGTGGGTTTGATGGAAAGAGTAAGTGCCCCTTGGCGATAGTAGAGTTCAGAAGGCTAGGTGAAATGACCCAGCGCTGTGTAGCAATGAAAGACTCCATCCCTGTCCCATGTCTGTTGGGTAATGATATTCCTGATCCCAAAATAGTTGCAGCAACTACCCGATCAAGGGCAAAAGATAGTGCCAGATTGAACACTCTGAGAGCCTTAGGGCCTGGAGTACTTCCAGAGGGCCTGTTGGAAGGACAGCATGGCCGGTAGCCCTTAGTCCAGTTCCCCAGGCTACTGAGTCACCTACTCCTGTGGGAGAGGGACTAGTAGCGACTGAGGACCCTACTTTGGTAGCAGAGGACTCAGTGACTTCAGAGTTGCCTAGCGCAGTGCAGGAACCTGAGGTGGAGGACCAGGTGGGCGCAGATCTGAAGGGCCTGCCCAAGCTGGATGGGTTTGCATCAGCTGGGGGCCCAGGTCAGACTGACTTCTTCACACCCCAGAAAGAGTGTTCCACTCTGGCGGGTCTGTATAAGCAGGCGGAGGAGCGGGCTATGGGTGAGGTCCCTGGCCTGTTCAAAGTGTGATGGGAGGATGGACACATGTACAGTGAGCCAAAATACTCTGCGGGTGAGGGCACCAGAAGGTTGGTGATTCCCCAATTCCACAGAAAGTTCCTTTTGGATTTGGCTCTCTAAATTCCTTTAGCGGGTCACTTGGGAATGACTAAGATATCAGACCGGTTTGTCTGTGCAATTTTACTGGCTGCAGTTAGGCGTAAAGGTTAAGGAATTTGCTGGTCGCGCCCGACTTATCAAGCTTCTGGCAAGTCAGGTGGTGCCACAGAGGCCCCCTTAAATCCACTACCCCTGGTTGGGCGGCCTTTCAAGAGAATAGGCATGGATATTGTGGGTTCTTTGGATCCTCAAATCAGCTCAGGGTACAGATACATCTTGGTGGTGGTAGACCACGCCAAATGATACCCTGAGGCTGTCCCTCTGTGTAGCATCAAAGCCCCTGTGGTTGCAAAGGCTCTGATTGTGATATTCTCCCATGTTGCCTTACCCAAGGAAATCTTTTCTGACAGGGGATCAAACTTCATATCAGCGTATATGAAGGCCATCTGGGAAGAATGTGAAGTCACCTATAGGTTCTCTACATCCTTCCATCCACAAACACATGGGCTTGTTGAGTGGTTCAACAAGACCCTGAAAGGCATGATAGGTGGCTTGGAAGATCACCTAAGGAGAAAATGGGATACTCTCCTGCCATGCCTTCTCTTTGCCTACAGGGAGTTGCCACAGAACAAAGTAGAGTTTAGCCCCTTTGTGCTTCTGATTGGACACCCTTTACAAGGTGTCCGCAGTCTAGTGAAAGAGGGATGGGAAAGCAAACCCTCACCCCCTACACGAGATGTGGTGGACTATGTACTCAGCCTTCAGTTTAGAATGGCAAAGTACATGGATCAGTCAACCAAGAACCTGAAGGCCAGTCAGGAGCTGATTAAGCACTGGCACGACCAAAAGGCCACAGTGACAGTCTATTCTCCAGGCCAGCAGGTGTGGATTATGAAGGCTGTCAAACCCAGTGCCCTTCAGGACACGTGGACTGGGCCTTCCTATGTGCTAGAAAAGGTCGGTGAGGTGAATTATCTCATTGACGTGAAAGGACCTAAACAGATGTGCAGGGTCTTTCACGTCAACCGGCTAAAACCCCATTATAGCTGGTATAACTTGGTCATGGCATTAGTGACTGACAGAGAGACTGAGGATGAGACTGATCCACTTCCAGACCTCTTACACACTGAAGCCACAGATGGGTCAGTTGAAGGTGTCAACCTTGCAACGGACCTGTTCGAACAGCAACTGACAGACTGTTGACGTTTACTGGGACAGTTTGTTGGTCTTTTTTCTCTGACTCCCGATCGCGCAGATTGGTGCATCCATGATGTGGACACTGGAGACAGTAAGCCGGTGAAGAGCAGGATTCACTGGATGTTTGATAAGGTCAGGGACACCATCAAGGAGGAAGTTTCCAAGATGTTGTCCCTATGAGTGATAGAACCATCCCCCAGTCCCTGGGCTAACCCAGTGGTACTTGTCCCTAAAAAGACCAGTGGTGGGAACACTGAAGTTTGCTTTTGTGTGGACTACAGGGGGCTCAATTCTGTCACAAAGACAGATGCTCACCCCATTCCTCGGGCAGATGAGCTCATTGACAAGCTCAGCACTGTCAAGTACATGAATACCTTTTACCTCACTGCAGGGTATTGGCAGGTCAGCTTGACAGATGGAGCGAGGCAGAGGTCAGCATTCTCAACCCTGCAAGGACATTATCAGTTCACTATGCTGCCCTTCAGATTGAAGAATACCCTTGTTATCCAGGTTTTGTTGGGTCTGGAAAACTTCAGTGTTGACCTATTTAGACGTCATTGCTGTCTTCAACCACACCTGGGTAACGGGAAGGTAACTTGGACCCCCGCCTGTCAAACCTCCTTTCAGAATTTAAAGGATGGACTGCGCAAGGCCCCGGTTCTGAAAGTGCCAGAGTATGGTCAGGAGTTCATTACCCAGACAGATACCTGTTATTTTGGGATTGGAGCAGTGTTAGCACAGCTGAACTCTGAAGGGGTAGAGCAACCGGTCGCCTACATTAGCAGGCGGTTGACAAAAAGGGAAAGGAACTGGTCTGTTATAGAAAAAGAGGCGTAAGCGGTCTTGTGTCCCATGAAGAAGCTGAAACCCTACATCTTTGGGTCTCACTTTACCATGAAGTAAGACCACCAGCCTCTGCGATGGTTATTGGCCATGCAAGGGGAGAACCCTAAGCTTTTGAGTTAAGCCATATCCCTACAGGGATTAGATATGGACATCCAGCACAAGCCAGGCTCCCAGTATGGAAATGAAGATGGCCACAGCTGATACTTTTGCCTTGATGATGAACCAGACCCTCAGTTGAGGCTGGGGGCCATGTGAGGAATTTGACCATCCACATGAGGAGTGTGCGCTCGCCTAGGCTTTTTTGAAGTTTGGTATTGAAAAGGAATGATGGGAGATCGACCTCAGAAAATGTGTGGGGCTAATCCACACACATTGTCCTCTGCTCACCGCACAACAAACACATAGGCCCTCATTACGAGTCCGGCAGTAGCCGTGCTGGTAAAACTGGCAGGCTGCCGCTGGACTTGTGGGGATTTACTGGCGCCAGACTTGCCCCAATTACTGGGGCATTACTGCCCCGGTGGTCCGGTAATTCTGGCGTCGGCATTCCGTTACTCACCATTCCCACGGAGTCCCATAGGACTCCACAGGAAATGGGGGCCGCGGAAACACCAGCACGATGCGGTAATGGTGCCGGTGTTTCCACATCCATCTGTGGCCAGGTGCGTTACGCCCGCAAGGTCAGACCTGGCGGGTGTAACACCACACGGCCACAGAACTCATAGTTAACGGTGCAGTACGGTTTTACCAGCACCATTAAACCCGGACTGGCTAACTTGTAATGAGGCCCATAGTCAAGTGTTCTCCGGGAGAGACAGCCTACAGGCGCATTCCTCCCTGTCAAGTTCAGCTAGAATGTGACAGCCACAAATACATCAAAGCATCTCAAGAAGGGGGAAAGAGACACCTTCCTCCAGCCATGGCGAGCCTAATTAAAATAACAAAGGCTCCATTGATCTGTCCTCTCTATTTTCTAAGTCTGCTGGTGGCAGTGCATACTGATGAGAGTTAATTGAAACAGGCGTGCGGTAGGCTTGATCGCAGAACTGTCAAAAGAGTGCAGGACCTAACACCACTTTGGTATGCAATGTGTCAACTTGAAGCTAGCTCCCATCCCTCTGTATGAAGGGTAGTGAATGGCATGTCTGGGACTACTGTTTACAGTAAGCTACCCCTGTAGAAAGGACCCCTTTCAGAGGCAGGAAGTATGGGATTTAAGAGAGACAGGAAGTCTGTTTTTGCCACAAACTTCAAGGGAGACCTGCACTTTGATCAAGAGTCACAGAGAGCTCAATTAACCAGAGAGACACTTTGATCCACAACAGACAGGTAGATGGGTGGGACTTAGTAGAACATGTTGTCACCCCTTACCTTTCCTGTGCAAAGCACTCTGGTTATGACCTCACGCATAACAGAAGATTGTTGGTGGGTACCCAGGTTTGTTTCCTTAAGGTATGCTTAGCCTGCACCAATCAGTGGGGCCCATTTGGCTTTAAAAGAGGGCTGAGACCCTCACTTAGCAGATCATCTGACGACTTTGAAAGGAGTAAGAAGGACTAATTTGGACCCTAGCTGAATGTACAGTCTGCCTTACATCTTCTGCCAGTGGAGGAAGGCCAGGATTTCCAAGAGGGAAGCAAGATCCCTCCCGTAAACATCTCCCAGGGAACAGAGGGAGATACCGGTCTCAAAAGGACCTATACAGCAGCTCCAGAACCGCTACCCAACCATCACACAGTGTGCTCTGCTAGGTTCTGCCACCAAGCTTCCTAGCTGGGAAGTGCCAGAGAGTCTCTAAACAAAGGACAAGACGGTTGCCTGCAAACACTCTACTCAGCTTTGGCCTGTCCACCTTAAAGGATGACAGGAGCACTGCGAAGAAGCCAGGAGAAGTGCCACAACAAGCATCAACCAGCGTCCATCTTTTAAGGACATTTTTGAGGCAGGCGAGCCCTTGAACCGCGACCAGCAGCACCACTAACTGTTGTCACGGTGCAGTCACTCAAACCGTCCGAGACACCTCAACCAGCGTTACAGATCCGCCAACCAGCACAGAGACAATGATTCTTGACCCTGAGCAGCCATGTAGGCAAGCCTGCAGCCATCCATCCAGCCTCGCTTGCTGAACTGCCTGCCTCCTGATACCTGCTGCTGTCTCTCACATTGAACTCTGTCGCAGGAGCTGCAAAGCATTCTGAAACCGACTTCACGCTGTCGAGCATCAAGATCATCTCAAGCACCAGGTACATTGAGGTTCTGTCCCCCTGGTCCTTCTCCGAAGACTCCTAGTGACATTTATGACCCCTTGCTCCCTTGTTGTTGAAACCAAATAACCTTGAATAGTTAAGACTGATTGCATTACCGACTACCCTCCTGTCAGTATCCAGAGTGCATCCCTTTCCTTTGTGAAACTGTCTGTCCTCTGTGTTCCTTTACAAGGTGTGCTGTATTTCTTAGCGTGCTAGAACTGTCTGTTGTAATAATAATAAAGTAGATACTTGTATACAACCTTGCATGGACAGTCCCTTTTATCATGGGGTAAAAAATGTATTTTCTCTGTGTTGCAACTAACCAACGATCCACAACTGTGCGGAGATAAGCCTGCTGTTCCACCCACGTTACCAAAAATTGGACAAGGAGTTTTACAATTTACTTGTGTTCCAATCTGTTCAGATCCCTTCTGGTGTACTAGAGGTGTGGGGCTGATTGATGGTTTAGAAACCAATATTCATCCCTCGACCACTGGTGTCCCGGAAGTTGATTCATCACACTTGTCGAGGCATTTCTCCCAGCTACTTCAGTGGGGTTGTGTCATCCTTTAAGGCATACAGTCCAAAGCTGAGGAGTGTGTTGCAGGCAGCTTCAGTGTCCAGGGTTTTCAGGTTCAGAGACCTTCTGACACTTCCTACCTAGGAAGCATGCTGCAGAGTCTTGCAGGGCATGCTGTGTGCTGGCTGGGTACTGGTTCTGGAGCCGCTGGGGGGTCCTCTGGATTCAGATTCTCCCTCTGTTGCCTGGAAGGTGTTTAGGGGAGGGATCTTGCTTCCCTCTTTGGAGGTCCTGGCCTACCTTCACTGGTGGAAGATGTAAGGCAGACTGTACCTTCAGCCAGGGTACAATGATGAGTTATTCTTGCTACTCCTTGCAAAGTCTTCAGATGATCTGCCAAAAGTCGGCTCAGCCCTCTTTTAAAGCCAAATGGACCACATGGATTGGTGTAGGCCAAGCATACCTTAATGAACCAATCCTGGCTCCCCACCAACAGTCTCCTGTATACTTGAGGTCATAACCAGATTGCTTTGCAAAAGAAAAGGTAAAAGGGTGAAAACATGTAATACAAAGTCCCACCCATCTGCCTGTCTTTTGTGGATCAAAAGGTCTCACTGGTTAATGGAACACTCTGTGGTTCCTGTTTAAAGCAGCAGGTCTCCCTTGAAGCTGCAGCGAAACCAGACTTTCTTGCTCCGTCAAAGCACATACTCGTACGTTCTGAATGGGGTCCCCCTGCAGGGATGACTACTGTAAACACGCAGCCCCACACATTATATTTCAATGTTAATCGATACGGAGGGCTGGAGCTGGCATGAGGTTGACAGTTGCATGCGAAAGGTTGTTGGGGTTTCCTGTCTCCTTTGTTAGCCCATGTGGCCAGGCCCCATGTGGGCCAGTTTGGATTACTTTCTGATTAGTATGCACATTGCTGCCACTAGCTACAGGGCCCTACAAAAGTTCAGGATGGATCCATGGAGCCTTTCTTAGTTAATTAGGCTGGCCATGGCAGGGGGAAGGTGTGCCCCACCCCCTTTTGGAAATGTATCGTTTACTCCTCCTGTCAGATCCCTACTAAATAAATATGACAGGGAGGACTCTGTCTGTAGGCTGTGTCCACCCAGAGTACGTCTATGCGTATGTCATGCAGTGAGCATTGCAAAATGTGTGCATATTAGGTCCACTCATTTTCTGGGGGTTGATCTACAAACATTCCATTTAATTTAAGATTTCAAAAAAGCCAAGGCGAGCGCACACCCACCGTGTGGATTGTCAAATTCCTCAAAAGAATTACACAAATGTTCAGACATGGATAAAAACACAAACACACAAAAATGAACAATCACCCAAAAAAAGTCAATAGTTAGACATACAGACAGACGCATAGACAGATATACAGGCAGACCTAAATGAGCAGGCAATGACACATAAGTCAATTCAAGCAAAATACACAGAAGCACAGAGGCAGACAGAGGCTGAAACAAACTAAGAGACATCGAAATCCCCCCTCTCCTTCCCTTGCATGCACTGTTCTCTTGAATTCCAAATGCATATTAAGCAGGAGGGCTAGAAGAAAGGAAGCACGCAGAGGCTGGATGCGGCCACGTGGGAGAAGGGCACATCGGCCTCCCGTTCGCTGAGCATCCACGCTGCAGCGAGAGAGTCCTGCAGGGCAAGAGCAGTGCCCGTGCACGCCGAGCCCAGCAGAAAACCCCTGCGGCGAGGTTCCCCCGGTCTTCCGGAATGCTTGGGGACTGTGTGCTGGGAACGCAGCTGTCTCCATTAGTGAATCCTAGGGGCCTCATTACAGGGCTGGCAGTATTACCTGCGACCCTTGCGCAACAGAACACCTCTTTCCTCTGTATAGAAAATGCCCATCTCTGTAAATACTAAAAGTAGATCTGCTTTTAATTTGAGTCACATGGACACTATAGCTTTTTGGTGTCGTATAAGATCTGCCAATCAAAGCTTCATTGGTTTTAGAAACCTTGACATATTTATGTGGAGCGATCTGTGATTGACATATGATCTATTAGGAACAGACTATGTTTTAACTTCGTGTTGTGGTTCACTTTGTCGCTGAAGATGCTATTCATTTTATTTGCGTGCATTTGTATAGCGCGCTTACTGCCCAGAGGCATCGTGTTCTTATACCGCGCACCGTTGCCACCTGTGTGATTTCTTGGCGCTCTCACAAGTGCAACGTTATTTTGTAACTATTGGTGCCATGACATTGGTGCTATTAAATTACCGGGGTGCAGCAAGCGGGCGATAACGAAAAGGTCATCCCCTGTTTTGACGTCTCATAGCACCCACTCCATTGTATTATTCAGTGGGTAACACTGCATGCAACCCCGCTTTTGTTGGGGGAAGTGACCACCACACGGAAGGAGGCAGAATGAAGGCGCTTCAGCAGTCATACACGCGGCCATCCTAGGTGCAGCGCGCCCAGCCACTGCCGCCACACACGGGATGATGCCTCAGAATCTGACGCTGTCTGGAGGTCATGCCAGGGGGAGTCGGCTGTTATGAAGAGTGTCTTGGGGACATGTGTGTTTAATTGGGTGTGCCTGCATCTGACCAGCTGTCTTATTTGGATCTGTTTGCTTACCACGTCCTTCGATTGTGTCAGTTTCCCATTGATTGTTTATCGTCATTGCGTCAATGTGTGTACATGTGTGTGTACCAATGTTTGTAGCAGCTTCTTATAAGTGCTGCTACTGCACCCTAATTAACCCCGCCGAATGCAGTGACCGGCACCATTTGGGGGCCTTATCATCCATATCCCCCCCCCCCCCCAAGAGAACGCGGGACCCCCTTGATCAGATCCTGACTCCTGTCTCTGGCTACCTCCTTGCACTGTCCATGTTTTGGATCTTGCTACAACTGTACATTTCATGCATCTATGTGTGTGAATATATAAACGGCTGTGACATGCCAAAGTCATACTTACACCAATCTTGGACTGAGATAGGCCTCTATGTCGGCTCTTACTGGCCAAGCACACGTCGAGCTGTGATATAACTTAGCTAGGTATGTCATCCCCCCTGCGTGTAGCTTACAATGAAATATACATATGACATGTGTTCATATATTCATAGTCTGAAGCCAGAATCTGTTCTGCCAGAGAGATTTGCAATGTCACCTTCAGACTCAGCGGATAATCCTACCCCAACTATTCACTAGTTTGCCTTGCCCCCCCCCCTCTACCCCCCCTGCTGCTCCCCCACCGCTCCGCTGACTCCGCCATGCCAGCCCGAAATCATCACCATGAAGGCCTCGTGGAAAATGGAAATACGGGGTCTTTCCTGGGCCCCTTCCCCCGCCTCACAGTCTTCACGTTGACATTGGAAGCTTCGGCAAGGAAGTCCCCACCCCCAATTCCTTCCCAGCCATAAACACGGGGGCGTACAGACTGGAGGGTGTTTAAAAGGAACAGCTCTGGTCCAATCATTAGGATTGCCTCTCCACCATACCGGTACACATGGATCACCGAGCATCAGGCACTGCAAGGCGAGGCGATATTGGCTTTCCCCCAGGCCAGGCACATGTAATACATACATAGAGCTAAATAGTGCTGCGTGTCCGGGATATTCATATGGTCGATATCTTGAATATTGCGCATCCCATTGCGCAGCAATCAATGCACATGTTGCAAACACAGTCTATTGTTAGAGTCCCTGTTTGAGAACTTATTTTAAGAATGTTATCAATAGTAATTTACATTCCTCCGAAGCAGGGTCACAGTGCCAGTAGCAGTCTCGAACCCCCGCCTTTCAGAAAGACCATGGTTTATGGTATCGAACTGGCTAAGGGCATTTCAGACTTAACATTGAATAATATGCTTTCATTGCGCTTCTATGCACAGCACACAGCCCTGTTGGAGCCCCGCACTGATGCCTTTCCCCTAGAACCAAAGCCCGGACAGAATATATGAGTCAATGGGCCTCATTACGAGTATGCCGGTCCGTATCGCCACTGTTGTTACTGGACCGGCATACTCTGAGTTCTGAGAATGGGTGCCTTTCCGACCTGGCAGGCAGAATGGCACCCGCTCGCCAGTCCTTGACGGGGATGCACCGGCACTGTTGCACACAGTGCCGTTGCATCCGTCCTCCCCATTCCCATTGAGTCCAATGGGACTCGGATGGGAATGGGGAGTTGTTTTTCCCGGCACCCGGCAATGTGGAATTACCGGGACCACCGGAGCTGTAATGCCCTAGTAATTCCCCATTTCCGGGTGCCGGAAAAAAAGTACTCCGGCGGCAGCTGTGCTGTTTTTAACGGCACGGCCACCGCTGGGGTCATAATGAGGCCCAATCTATTTAACTCGATCGATAGAACGATGCAAAGAGAATCATATAGGCAGACAGAACTGTGCAAATGTGAATACGCTTGACTCTCCGGCACAATGCATTTGACCATCAATGAACGGTGTTATTGCGCCATGGGTCCACGCAAAATGTAACAATGGCCTCCTTTCATGGTGTATAAAATATAACAAGAAGGAGGGAGTTATAGGGGGCGCAGCAGTGTAAACATAGGGTTTAGGATTTAATTATAAAGAAGAGCAGAAGAATTTGATAATTTGGCTGATTTAAGGAGCTGTTTCAGGTGCAGAAGGGTGAAGTCTCAAGGCCACCCGAGACTAGGAAAAAGACATGCAAACAAAACCCGCTGCTGCCAACAGGTAACCCTTTAGTGCACTCCTGGGGGGCCTCAAATCCCAAGGGTTTTTTGGAGCATTAACAAGTGATGTCCCAAAAGTTGGGTCTCACCTGACATGGCAATATTTTAGAAACTTCAAAAGTAGATTCTCGTGAACACATTTGTAAACCATTAGATAAAGACTGGAATTTGAGAGTTTAAGTATCAAAAAATTATCTGCACCCAATGAATGATACGAAATACTCCTACAAAGAAAACAATCAGTCAACATTGTGTTTCAAAGTTATGATGCTATTAAAGTATCAAATGAACGGTGTTATTGCGCCATGGGTCCACACACAATGTAACAATCTGACATTAGAAGTGGGCGCACTAGTAGCACGTGTAATATCACATGTGTTGCTGGTGCAAGGGACTTGCTTGCAATTGAGCTTCTTGACAATCGGGCCACCTACCCAGAGTGCGGAAACGGCATGATGCACGCATTTCAAGGTGTGATGTGGCACATAAAACGGCGCAATTTAGCCAAAATACACAGATACATCTATGCAGCTGCGCAACACCATTGAGCTGACCGGGCTTCAGACCCCCCACCCACTCGAAATGTTGGGTTATGTTGACTCGCCCTGGCTGACCTACAGAGCCATGGCCGGACAGAACAGGCCACAGATGTTAAACAGCGCCTGGGCTTCGCTATTAACAAATGCCCTGCAATTACTAACGGAAAGCATCAACGTGCATGCAGAATTTTTTAGGCAATTGGAATTGTGGTGTGGTGTTAGTACTTGCATGTCAGGGGAGTGATTGGAACAGTGGGGGGACAGGAGACCATTTATTCCATTCATTTTCACAACAGTCCTTAAGTGGATGCTTTCAGACTTAAAGGAGAGAGTTAACTGCTTGTAACATTGAAGTGCACTACAACTCTCTTCACAAACACTTCCCGCCTTTACAGACAATCCATTCACAAAGCTAAGGCATCCACATACAATGAAAGAATCTCCAAAGCAACACCCAGTTTGCGTGAACTCCTTGCCATCCTCTGGGGTGCAATGCAGTCCAAGACACCCTCACTAACAAAATCATACTCCTACAATAAAAGATTGCAGCTAAACAAGCCAACACCACAACCCCCCTCGCCACACTGCCTACAAAACCCAGGGACTTCCCCCCTTCGAGTTCCAACCCATCAGCGACCACACCCTCAGAAACATCATCAAAGGCCTCAAACCCTCCCGGTGCAAAGGAGACTCCTGCCCAGCCCCATCACTAAGCACTGCACCGTACCCCTTATCCCACTTATCGCAGCCATCATGAACTCTTCGTTTGCCTCCTGCACTGTCCCCTGGCCCTCACAAATCCTGATTACACCCGCCTCAAGATACCCTCCCTTGACCCCTCCATTCCCACCAACTACTGTCCTATCACCACAGTTCTCTTCCTGCTCAAGATCATCGAGTGGGTATCCTATCTGCAAATCTGGGACTTCCTTGAATCTCACCACATCCTAGGCTCCCGCCAGTCTTGGTTCCGGCCAAACCATGCTACTGAAACTGCACTACTAGACCTAAAACATCAGTGTGATGCTGCCAATGACCAAGGCAACATCTCCCTACTCGTGCTCCTCGACCTCTCTGTCACGTTTGACTTAGTCAACCACAACATGCACTGCCACCACATCACATCCTCAGCACACTTCTCACTGGACGCTGCCAAGTGGGTCACCTCCTTCCTCGCTGACAGGACCCCTAGAGTATTTGCTGAAGAAGCCACGGCGCACCCAACCCCCATAGCCTGTGCCGTCCCTCAAGGCTCCTGCGTCCCCCCCGAAGCTATATAAAATATACACCAAGCCTCTCTTAGACCACCCTTGCTAGGGGATTTCTTATACCAACTATGCGGATGACACCCAGATCCTCATCCCTCTCTCAGGCAATCACACACAAGACTCACTCAAGGTCAACCTCTCCTGCGAAAGAATCCAAACCTGGATGGCCACACACTGCCTTTGTCTCAATGATGAGCGGACTGAGCTCCTTCTCGTGGGCCCCCCAGCAAGACTATCAAAGCTCCATCAGGACTACAAATCCTTTACAATCGATGGCCACATCATACATGCTGCCACTGCTGTAAACATATCTGGATTCCACCCTCAACATGACTCATCATACCAACCACATCGCCTCAACATCAGGCTATGCCACTAAGCTCATCACAGCCAGCAAACCTTTTCTGTCCTCAAAAAACCAGCTCGATGTGGCTTGTGCTCTTATTTGCTCCAAACTTGACTGATGCATTTCTCTGCTCTGCGGCACCTCTGCCAAAAACCTATGCAGGCTTCAACCTATCCAAAACAATGCACTGAGAGCATCTCCCGACATCAGGAGGCCTGACCACATATCCGAAGCTAGGAGATCCGCCCACTGGCTCCCGGTTAGGGATAGGATCAACTTCAAGATCCTGTCCATAACACACCACTGCCTCTCCAACAAAGCCCCCTGCTACCTGGTAACAAAAATGTTAAGACACACTATAATAAGGCTGCAATGCACTGCCTACAAACACTGCCTCATCACCCCCAGATTCAACCACAAAAGGGGGGGCAGCATGCCAGCCCATGGCCTGCACTCTGGAAGGAGCTCCCTGGCTACTCTGGGAAGAACCATCCAACGCCAGCTTCAGGAAGAAGCTAAAAATGCACCTCTTCAACTAAGACTCCTCCTCCCCCCCCCCCCCCCTGTCTGCTCCCTTCTTCCTGTGACCAGCGCCCCGATACCCTCGGGCTTGGCGCGCTAATATGAATTCCAAAATAAATAAATAGTATCAGAATGCATGAAGAAGTTAGATGCCCTCACACAAATAAGTTTGCCCCCCACAGTCTCTGAAGTTAGAGCCTCTCCCGTCATTTGAAGGATTACCCCCTCCCCTGCGCCGCTGAAATTGAGGTTTCGTAGCACCCCTGCATATATGTGCTAAGCCCTGTGTTCCTGCCCATCCGCTCTCATCAGACTGACAACTGGTCACTCCCCGCCCCGTGTCTACCTTCCGTCCCCTAAGACCGTGCTCGCTCCCCCCCGCCCCCATTTTAGACCTTGCTGCCCCTCCTTGGTGGTACGGCCTCTCTAACTCCGCCCCGTCCCCACCTCTTTTCCACTTATAAAATTAAGCCGCTCCGGAATCTGTCACCCTGCGGACGCAATGATCACACGGCTCCCCCTGATGACCTCATCTGCACCTGCTCTGCGCCCCTGAGCCCCCCGACTTTGCCAATGCACGAGAAGATACAGCGGACCCCGAATTTCTCCGGGTTCCCGTTCTTTAAACTTTCGGGGTTCGCCAGATTCCTTACAGCCACGAAAGGGAGGGGGTCTTTCTGGAGCCCTGGGTGCCCGCTCTCCAACCTCCTCCCCAGCACAAGCAGAGCGACATTTCTTGTGTGGCTGACCCCCCCCCCCCCCCCCCAGCAAGAGGCCGCCCCAGAGGGGAACTAAAGCAGTGTTGCATGTAACACAATATACTTCGAAATGCAACAGTTGTCACCCACTCACCAACCCGTCCATGCCTGGGCCTCGCACGACTCACCCCGTTGACCTCACAAGCATGGGGGTGTTGACTTGTCAACGCTGCGAATCAAAAGTGTGAGCTGAAGACCGCTGCATCAGGTGCACTGACCCACCGAGTTGTATGATACACGACTGCTCCAAGTTGAAGCGCTGAGGTGGCCCCAGCTGGAGCTTTGGCCATGCATGAAAATCCCCATCTATGCCTTCCAGCACTGCAGCACCCCTTCCCTTGCCCCTTTACTCCGTCCCCGTTGACGCCCCCTGCAGCACCCCTTCCCTTGCCCCTTTACTCCGTCCCCGTTGACGCCTCCGGGTTTACCAGGTCATCCTGCCCACCCCCCTCCCCCACCCCCCACACACACTATAGCCGCACCTCTCAACCACCAACCCAGAGCCACCATACAGACATTCCTTCTGAATGGAAACGTGGCACTCGTAACCTCTGTAGCGCGCAAACGAGGCGAGACCGCAGCGGCGCCGCGAGAAGGGCGCGCAGGGAAGCGGCGGCTCCCCGGTACCTACCCCCATCTCGACGACTCAACAGTTCCCCCGCGATCGCTGGCAGCGGGACCTTCTCCCCGGAAGAGAGAAGAGCCCTTCCCTCCCGCAGGAGGAGATTCCCGAGCAAGCCTCTGGCGGGGAGAGGTACCGAAAGTGTGTGGCGGGGAGAGTGGGGGGTTAAATGGTAGAACCCGCAGGTGAGTGTGATGTGGGGAGGAGAGACAGATGGGGCAGTTGTGGGGAATCCTATGAGGGGGTCCCCGCTTCTCTTGGTTCTTCCAGGCGGGAAGGGGTAGCGCTTCCCTCCCTGGTTGAACGGGCACGAGAACGCCAGCGAGGATACCAGGGCTTCTGCTAAATCTGCATAAGCCTCGCTAAAATCCTTGCTGGACCACCCCCCCTCCGGAGCCCGTAGACCAATGAGCGTCCTGGCCACGCCCACAGGCCTGCTCTACTGCAGCCATCACCTTCTGAAAGGTGGACGGGACGGGACGAAGAGGTGCAGCAGAATGTCAGTGTTCGCTAAGTGTCTTGTACGGCGCCCCACCCCCGCAAAGGTTTCCGCTCTGGGTAAAGCATGTAAAGAAGGTGCAGACACCCTACTCGCTTTCCCCTGCCCGCATGCGCCCCCCTGCGGCCAGTTATGGATACATGGGGGCATTGGAGGTTCTAATTGGGGACCCCTCTGCCAGTCAGCAAATCCACCTCTTCTGCTGGCCAGCGACATGCACCAGCTTTAAACTCTGGGCACTGCAGGGGGTGGGTTTGTGCAGCCAGAGTGGCAAGCCCCAGGTCACACGGAGTGTCAGCCAGTGGAGGTGGGGATTCGGTCTAAGTACACGGACGCTATCATATCGTGGGTTGAGGTTAGACGAACAAACTCAGTTGGCCTCAAATTAGATATGAAATAAAAAGATGCCACAATCCTCAAAGTCCTATTGCCATGTAAGCAGAAAACAACCAACGGCAAATTATTGCTTTGCATTTTCTTCCCGGGACAGTACGTTTGCAGAGTTCCCTTTACAGTGGTGAACTTTTTATCTGAACAAGACACGCACTGCCAAACCCCCCTTGCTGCTGTCTCTGGAGAACACGTGGGCCCGGTACATAAAGCATTTTTCTGGCCACACATGGATTTTCAGGGCTGTGCCTGACTCACAAAACTGTGAACAAGACCCTTTGCAACCAGTAATGCGACTTCTTGGGCAAGGCACACCTCGAGACACGGCCACTTTCCATCTGAAAAAAGGGTGTGTGCAGGAGTGCCAGTGGCGGGGCGATCCAAAGGAGGGCCACGCCCGCAGAAGCAATTGCTATAACCGACTCATACAAACAGGCGCAATTTCCAGGCGCATCTTGCACATATTTGAATTTTCCATGAGTCAACAGGCACAAACTTTACAAGAGTAAACACTTTTCCAGAAAAGTGGTTACTTTCCCCAAAATGGTAGCACCACTTTCAGGAAAACGTATTTTTTTTTTCGTGAGTGACATCCTTTGGTGGTTGTAGAAGGGATGTGTGGGCAAATTGTGTGCGTCACAATTGTGCAATTGTAAATCACCATGTATGGGCAATTTGCAGGCGTTCGCATGTGCCATTAGAAGTAGTACCTGATACGTTTTGCGCCTGCATATTAAAATGGCTTGTGAATCGGGCCTCTGGGAGCCTGTTCACAAAGAATTTTCGAAGAGAACCTGCTGATTGCGGCTGCACATTACTCATGATTCGCTGAACAGTGAAAAGGCAGCTTGCAGCAGCTTGCAACAGCTTGCAACAGGGGTGTTGCTAGCTCTGGAAAAGACCAGGGGTTATGCTAATGTCGGAACTGTCGGGACTGTGGACTAGCTAGCTTTTTGGTTGTAGCTGCTGAGATTCAATCCGGGGCTACAACCAAAAGACCAGGGGCTTTAGTCCCCCTAACCCCCCCGACCTCCCCAGCAACGCCTCTGACTTGCTATGAACAAAAAAACACACCTGCCCTTAATGGGCAGGAGGGGAGTGTACCTACAGGCTCGCCCGCTTTATCGATGCAAAACAGGCGTGTCTATAGGAGAATCAACGTCCGATCAGCAGTGCCTGAGATGTAATACTTAACAGATGCCGCGTACTGCATGGTTGCTTGCCCTGACTCTGCAGCGGGTGCTCCAATGGTAGTTTATTGGTTGCAACAGCGTCAGGACTCTAGGCTTCGGTACACGGAGACCGATGTTAGTATGACAGTAAGAGGGAGAGGGGGAGCGGCTCGGTGTGACGGGACAGATGTCTGTCATATTTAGTGGACGTCTTGCTGCATACGAACTACGAACAAACATAGGTCTTGGTGCTGAATGGAGAGCTCCCTGGTCCTCCCCGCCGCATCATTGTCCAGGGCAGGACCCTGGGTGGTGCTGAACGGACAGCTCTCTTCACGTAATTGCCACCAGCAAGATTTAAGCAGGCCCTCAAGAGACCGCTCCTTTCTGATTTTCACGTAGGGTTTCTTATTTTCCCTTAGGGTCGGTGGTTTGCTGATTACTAGACCAGTTAGTACTTCAAACAAGTATTGGCAAAGCCAATATGTTTTGCCTGTCATAGCAGTGCAAACTGAAATGCCAAATACTGCCATAAATGCCGAGTATATTGGCCATATGCTAAGGTATAAGGCAGGTGAGAGGTAGGTTAAGTTGGCCTCAAGTAAGCTTCAGGCCCTGTTCTTTGCGGATGACACAGTTCTGATTGTGTATAGTGGAGAAGTGAGTGCACACCCAAATAGAGGAGATGTTTGAAAATATTATTTTGAAAACCACAAGGAGTGTTGTCGATACTTTTATGAGGTGCAGAGGAGGAAAAGAGGGTTTTGGCACAAACACCCTATAGCAAATAAGAGCAAAGGAAGAGGACCCAAAGTTCGAGTCCTCCCGTCCCCTGCACACTCTTGGACTACGCAACAAAGGCGTAGATTCTTAAGAATATAGTTAGCAATATTCGTTCTTAAGCACTCTTTAGAGAATAGATTCTACAAAATTTATAATATCGAACAGAAGAACAATGGTTTCTACATTTTAGGTGTACAGGGATGAAGTGAACACCTATTTATTTATACATAAACAAATGTAGTAAAGACAGGAGAAATCGCATAACAACATTATAATGTCAACATAATCGAACATTGATGGAAATTCCACTCTCAATGGCTTGACGCGTTTCGAGGTGATACCTCTTCTTCAGAAGCCTCTGTGGATCTACTGTCTAATCAAAATACATTCAGGGAAAGAAATCAACAGAAAGTATACTTGTAAGTTCGTCAACCAAATAAACAACAAGTAGCATTACTTCATTTAAATTAAATATCTACATGTTATGTGTTAAACAGTGCAAACATTCAATTTAGTTTGACCATAAAACTATCTGGCCATGTTTTTTTAAAAATTCAAAACACTGTCTAGTATAATCCCGTGCACCTCTCATGGTGATCCAACCAATTAGAGTATCATTAGTAATCTAAAAATGGAAGCTATAATGATGGCTTCTAAATTTCAATTCAACAAATGAAACATATTCGATTTCAAGGGCATATTCAACCAGTGTAGATTTACTGTTAAGCATGGTAAATACAAACTACACATAAAAGAAGGTTTTTTTTTTACAAAGAGGATACTATACATAAAGGAAGTACTGACCTATTAAGGTTTAATGTTGTAGCAGAAAAGCCATCTATGGCGAAAAATAAGTCGAAGTGGACATGCTTGCAGTGCCAAGACTTCGATTTAGGTGTTTTCTTGGTGCAGAAAAGTACTTCAATACTTCCGGTAATCTCTGTGGATAGCAATGTTAATGCATGGGTCACTGTGTGTGACTCAATATCTATTCACAAGTACAATAATGCGTTTGTTAGTAAAGAAATGACCATATACCTGCTATAATTAGTGCGACAGAGCACGCGGGTATGTTGCAACAGGGTTCAATGTCCAGCGGATGTGCAGGATTTCTCTGTGTTGTATCTAACATAGCAGAAAGAACGGGTGCAGATAGATCCGGGAACTCGTAAGTGCGAATGCTTTCTGTGGAGGACAGTGTGGTGCTAGTGAGTATTCAAGATCATATGGATCATTGATCACACGGTCAAAAACGTGTATAGTATTTTATACATAGCGCGTACCTGTACAGCTTCTAAGTACTTCTAGTTGTACTTCTCTCTGCTCGTTGTTTGCACGGTGCCCATGGAAACGAGGGACCGTGTTCAAACAGCCTAGTATTTGGCGGGCTAAATTCTGGGGGTAGAGATGAACAACGGACTAACCCGATGTTTGAGGAATGTGGCGGCCATCTTAAGCTATGTAAAAAGACCCTGTTAGTAAAGGTGGTTTACATGTGTAAAATTCTGCAAGTCATCTTCTGACAACATAATCAAAATTCTATTAAGAGTAGCATAAGTTTAAACAATACGATGATAACAGTAACGGTCGAAAGACAAAGTTATTTTACCCAGCATTTTCTACACGTGGTACTATTTATGCGTATGGTACTTCTGTATCGTTCGAGTGTATTCAAACATCACAATATGTCCATTTACATCCCTTTATCTAATTAGCTGGACAATCTGATACATGGTACCAGATGTCCTCACATTCTTGGTTATGCAAACTGTTTACTTGTTCAATATTACAAGTGGCGAATGTACATTGCTGTAAATTATACTACAAATAACAATGCTAAATCCTAGCATGCAATAATGTATAAAAATATGTATACTATGTAGCGTAGCTTGAAGACTGTTCTTCAATGGCTATGACCACTTGATTAGTGCTGCTGATCTATCAAATGTCTAGTTATTTCAATAGGGTGCCCTTGTGATCTTAATTATCCCATTCATTAGGCAGTCAGTTGTGGGGACGTTGCTGTCTTCCCATATTCAAAAGCATAATGAATTATTGGTGTATGGTTTCTACAGGACAGAAATTTCTAAAAATTAAAAGGTATCTAAATGAAGCAGTTCAAGGATGTATCCTCGTTGAGACCCCTTGGGTATTTGGTGTCTAGAAGGTATATCCAATATTTTTCTCTTTGTGCCAATAGTCTTGTGTAGTTGCCACCTCGTTGTGGTTTTGATTGTTCTGATTGTGACCTCCATGCGGCGTCTGAAGCAACCTCTCTCTGTCTTTCTGAGGAAATGTTAGGACTTTGGTCTTACTGTGAATACGACTAAAACCAAGCCTCTGGTTTTTAGACCTCAATTCAGGAAGCATATTTCGATTAAGCTGATGATAGAGGGTGACCCAATAGAACAGGCCAACAGTTCTGATTATCTTGGAATAAGATTCCAGGAAAGCCCAGGATGAGTGGCCCAGGCCAATAGGGCTGCCACCACGTTGGTAAAGTTTAGTGGTGCAATTCTGTCAACCATGGGAATGCTATATTACCGCAAAGTAGACAGGTTCGCCTACATACAAAGGTCTGTTTTCCCCAGTCAAATTTGCAATGTTGGCACAACCTAGAAAATCCCCCATTGACTGAGTTCCATTCCTATGTATGCAAAAAGAAACTGAATCGGGGCTATGATTAACAGTGTAAGAAGGAGGCATGGCATCCTTATTGCCTATTGGAGTCATCTTAAAGAAAATCAAAGATTGGAAAGGACGAGACAGTTTATCAGAAGGCCTAATAGAAGCAACGTTAGGTTTACTCCTGTTTGCGAAAAGCGAGCATCCCAGGGGCGTAAGAACACGTTTCTCAAAGCTATTCAAATTAGTGCCATCAAAGTTCCCTGAGATGCTATTATTCCAACAGCCAAAGAACAGTGCTCTAAGAGAAGCATAGCAAGCAGTTGTCAAAGGTAAAGGATGAATATACCAACCTAGCTCCTTATCCCCGTGTTGCGGTAAATGTGAGCAGACCCAACAGTTAGATTTATTAAAAATGGCATGCGTAGTATTCATGATAAGTAGTAGAGTATTATCGTGGTACCTTTGTCTATGCTGAGAGTCCCTAGGGGACAGAGTATGCAAATGTACAAAGGGAGTAGGAACAGTAGATATACTTTCAGTAGGTAACAACATTTCTAAAGAATGAGTTTCCTCAAGGTACCACAACCCTAAGGCAGCGACTATTAAAAACCCAAATGTCATTATAAAAACACAGCAATACGTTTTCGGGGCCCAGGCATTCTGTCCATTGTCCCGGTTGGTCACCCCCTTATTTACAAGTCCCATACGAGCGGTAGCAGGCATTGTAGTCTTCAACGGATACCCCCAATGTTCGTTGCTGGCGACCTCCCGGTCACGCGACTTCTTAGTCCTTCCACAACCCTAGCCAACAGAATACCCTTTCTCAAAGTTGGGCAAAAACAACCCTCGATGATCCTTTTCTTCTTTGAATGCACAGCTGAACCGTGCCGTAAGTCTATCAGATGCACAGCAAAACCGTGCCGTAAGTCTGTTTTCTTGGACGCAGATTGTACCTTACTTTTCCCGGTACTGATTGATCCGGAAAAAATATGTCGTCACTTCCCATTGGAAGCAACGTGTCAGAGACAAATGAAGATGCCGAATTTGAAACAGCAGTTTCCGGATGCAAATCTTTTGGAGAGTGTGGAGACAAAATGGCGGCTTCCCCAAGCCTCACAGGGTCAGAGAGATTCTCCGACACACTCTCAGTGCTACTTACTGCTTTGGGATCATTGGTTGCAGCATTAACGAGGGGTTCTGTTTCTTCTGTAACATGTGGCACTGGGTGAGGAAGTTTCTTGACGTGGGATGCGTGGATCCAGTTCTTTCTTCCAGAGACCCCCACTGCTGTTTGGGTGACCAACAGGACCTGGAACGGCCCACGCCAGCAAGGCGCAAGGCAGGAAGAGCGCTCCAATGCCTTGATGAGCACCCAACTCCCAGGCCGTATACTGTGGCCCGGGCCCTCGTATCGCACAGGTAAAGCTTCTCGTACCTGGTGATAAATCAAATAAAGGTTTTTAGTCAACTGGCTGCAATAATCTGAAAGTAATGCATTTTCAACATTTCTCAATGAATTGCATTTAGGAAGGTTCCAAATATTGGCAGGTCTCCCCATTACCACCTCAAATGAGGAGAGCCCAGTCTTAGTTTGAGGGGTTGTATGCATAGATAATAACATGATCTGTAAGGCGTCTGGCCATTCTAGTTTGGTGCCGGCACACGTCTTAGCAAGCTTGTTCTTGATGTTACCGTTGTGTCTTTCTACTAGTCCGGCGCTCTGAGCATGTCTGGCCGAATGGAACCGTTTGTCAATTTGTAATGCCGCACATATTTGCAGAATTACAGCAGCGACAAAATTTGGACCATTGTCCGACCAGATAACTCTTGGTAGCCCGAACCGCGGGAAGTATTCCCTTAACATGGTTTTTGCAGTAGTCATGGCTGTAGCATCTTTAATGGGGAAAGCCTCAACCCATTTACTAAAAGCACAGATGACCAACAGCACATACTTTTTATTGTCACATCGTTCCATTTCAATAAAGTCAAAGTAGATAACTTCAAAGGGGACAGAGGGTGGCCCAAAACTTCCCCTTGGAGTTACTGTCCCCTTTCCCACATTGTGCTGTAGGCAAATCATGCAATCCTAGATGTAGCGCTGGCCAATTTTCAAAATTTTGTCATTTACCCAAACTTTCTGTAACATTTTTGTCATCTTCTGGGCACATACATTCGTAGGACCATGGGCCATGATGACCATCATAATTATATACGCGTCAGGGAGTAGCCATTTCCCTTCCGCTATATCCACCCAACACCCGTCATTATCAAGTTTCCCCAAGCCTTCAGCCCACCTCTTGGATTCTTCTAATGTGGCATCAGCTTGGATATCCCATACAGACCCAACACCTCATCCATTGCATAAGCATTTACAGTCTCCCTCGAAACATACATCTCCGTAAGGGGATCGGTAGCAGTTTGTCTAGCTATCTGATCAGCGAAAGCATTCTCTTTCCCTATGTCATCTGTAATCTTTCGATGTGCTGCACATTTCATAACTGCTAACTGAGTCGGGAGAGCAAGCGCTGAGAGCAGTTGTACTATTAGGGAGCCATGTTGGATTTTAGTGCCATGTGAAGTTAGGAACCCTCTCTCTGACCAAAGTCTCCCAAAGTTGTGAACCACCCCAAAGGCATACTGACTATCAGTATATATATTTACTGCAAGCCCTTCGGAAAGTTCACAAGCTCGGGTCAATGGTATAATCTGTGCGGCCTGCGCAGAATTATGTGTGATTCTCTTAGTTTCCACAATCGTGCTTAATGTGGTGATTGCATAAGCAGCTGTGGATTTACCATCCGGAAGCTTGAAGCAGGAGCCATCACAAAACAGTTCTCCTTGCGGATTATTCAAAGGAGTGTCTTTCAAATCAATTCTACCCTTTGTCTCTTGTTCGGTAGTATACAGACAATCATGTGATTCTTCATCACCGCAAGTAGTATCTTGCGGGAAAGGTAGGAGTTCAGCCGGATTAAGAACACAACATCTCTTAATTTGAATGTGAGGAGCAAACAAGATCAATTCATATCTTGTCAACCGTGCAGAAGTGAGGTGTTGCGTTTGGGTTCGGTTCAGTAGAACATCTACAGAGTGAGGCACCATCAGGGTTAGATCATGGCCTAGGACCATTTCCTCACTCTGTTTTACAGACGCAGCAGCAGCAGCAACAGCTCTCAAACATCTTGGCAAAGCGCATGCTACAGGATCAAGGGCGGAAGAAAAGCAACCGCACGGCATATTCTTCCCTCCATGTTCCTGGGGTAATACAGCCAAAGCACATCCATCACATTCATGTACAAACAACACAAAGGCCTTTTTCATAGTTTGGTGTGCCCAAAACTGGTGCAGAGCATAATGCAGTCTTAAGCAAGTCAAACGATTGCTGGTGTTCCGCGTTCCATGGCAATGGTGAAGAAATGCTCTTCTTTGTCAAAGCCAAAATCGGTTTGATCACTAGTGAAAAATGTGGGATCCACAACCTACAGTAAGAAGCCATACCTATCAAGGCTCTAACTTCCTTCTGTGTATTTGGGACAGACACGCCAGAAATGTGTTTTATTCTTTCAGATGTCAATCTTCTTCCCTCCTTTGACAGGAGACAGCCTAAACAGGTGACCTCCTGGCAACAATATAGACATTTTATAAGCGAAGTTTTGTGACCATGCTTAGCTAGATGGATAAGCAATAACACAGTGCCCTCCTTACAGGCGCTCTTAGAGTCAGCAGGTAAGAGCAAGTCATCAACATACTGAAGCAATGTACAAGTAGAGGGCAATTCAAGGGTATCAAGTTGTTCTTTCAAAGCCCTACTATAAATTCTAGGACTCTCTGTGTACCCTTGAGGTGGATGAGTAAATGTGAACGAGCATCCCCCTAAGGTGAACGCAAACAAGTATCTACTATCCTTGTGTATAGGAATACTAAAGAAAGCATTCTTTAGATCCGCCACACTAAAGTAAGTAGCTGTAGCTGGAATCATGGTTAGGATTGCCGTTACATCTGGCACAATTGGAAATTGTGGAGCGACGACTTTATTAATGGCACGTAAATCAATTATGAAACGGAATGGAATTGCATTATCGTCTTTCTTGTACATGGGTAAAATCGGACTATTACACAAACTTCCTGAAATTTCTTCAATCACCCCGCGTTGCACAAAATCGGAAACAATGCATTTCAAAGCTTGCTCGCCCTCAACTGAAATCTTATACTGGGGAATGCGTGGAAGCTCAATTCCGTGTTTCAAAACTATCTTAACAGGTTCAATCTGTAAAACACCAACATCGTTGTCGTCAACAGCCCACAAGCTCTTTGTTACCTTAATGAATTCCGGGGGCAAAGGTCTAGTCAAGAATTGTGAGACAGAAAATTGCTGTGGTGAAATCGTCAAGCGCACTCCATCAGAAGAACAATAAATTACTGCATTTAATTCTTTTAACAGATTCAACCCCAGCAAGTTCTCTCCACAATTCGAAGTCAACAGAAATGGACAGTGGTCCGTAAAGGAACCGAAAGAAATTGGTACCGACGAAGAAACCGGACAAACAACTGGTGTCCCAGAAAACCCTACAGAAACATTGGTTTGCCCTGACAGTGGAATGTTTGGAACCCGTGAATGATCAATGGAACACTTCTGTGCTCCAGTGTCTATCAAAAACTAATGTTTCCTATTTCCCACCACCATTTCAACGTAGGGACCTTTCTGATTGACGGGAATAGGTGTAGGTTCCAAACCCTGCTTCGGGCAATTCTAACGAAACAGAATGTCATCAAAAGGAAGCTCTTCAGATAAATATGCAGCGGAAGGATGATACAATAGGTTCCTGTTGTCCACACTCGAAATCCGATTGTCCTGCGAGAAAGGTTGCTGAGGATTCTTTGTAAACTGACCTCTACCAGGGCCCCCTACACCCAGGTGACCTCTGGATCGTCTACCCATATTCCTGAATGTGTTATTCGACCTTTGTCGAAGGACGGGGCATTGTGCACACCAATGACCCTCTTGACGACAATAGGCACACTGGTTAATGTTCACAGGACCCAAGGGCACATTCCCTTGCGGGACATACTGAATGAATCCCTAAACTTTCAATAAAAACATTTTTCTCAGGAAAATTATTCATATTACAAAGTATGGCAAAAACATTAGCTTGATCATCCTTCTCCATAAAATGCTTAGCCCATGCAATCAAATCACGTTTCTTCTCTGGTGGTACAGTATTGCGAGTGACAACCTTTGACCCTGCACCTCGATCGACTACAAACGGCTCAGGACCACTTGGAAGAGAGGGACCAGGCAAATTAAATGGAGGTACTGTAACTGGTGCGACAAGAAGAGGTGGAGGAGCCGGAGGAAGGGGAACATTAGGAGGAGCAGGAACAACGGAAACAACAGCTGGTACAACAGGAATAGCAGGAGGAAGAGACAAAGCAGCAGGAAGAGGAACATACGGAGGTGGCACAGAGGCACCAGGCCTTCGTTCATTTAACAATTTATCTATAAATTCATCGGAAGCATGGAGGTCTTTGGAAGGATATATTTTTTGAATTCCAAGTAAGAAAGCCCTATCCATATTCCTAGTCGATTCAGAATGTTTATCTTGGTCATACAATAATGCTTTGTCGGCGTTCGTCTTATGACGGCGCGCATGTTTTTCTCTACTTTTAAGTTGCTGCAATGCTTCTTTTTTCCAATTCTGCAAAAAATCAAATGCTGCAGGTCTAGCCTTTTTCTTTAATAGAATTGACTCTAAATACTCTATACGAGGGATCTCAAAACTGCCATTGATTGGCCACTGAAGTTCAGAGGCATGTCTGGTTTGTCTGTGCCAAATGTCATTAAATACTATACTTCCAATGCCATGCTTACAGTATATAGTACATGCCGGCGACCCCTCCTGTGGTGCGGGACGGCTAAATTCCAAAGATTGTCTATCGCTGCGGAACAACGCCCTGAAGCAGTTAGATAATTTCCCAGGTATATCAAATTATTGGTGTTACCTGGTCAATAATTGTATCTGCAGATACAATGCGCCAAATTCAAATTATCAGGGTTGAATTAAGACTTGGGTCACGACTCACCTGAACAAACCTAAGGAGGTCCGATCGGATTTCAAAGAATCTTACCTAACTAATCTTACCTCGTGTATGGTGATTTCGGCAAATCTGCACGCCTCGGTAAGTGGACCCTCGTCAAGATGCCGTCTCAGACCACAAGCTCATCGTGGGATCGGGGATCGGGTCATGCAGCGCTGCTGAGGTGGCACGTCTCATTCAGTGGGGCCCCCTTCTGTCACACCGTCCGATCCCGGTCCTATAGCCAAGTCAACCTTCAACAATCCGGCATCAATCTCGAGGGTCCCTATTCGGGCGCCAACTGTGAAAACAAAATCAAGATATTGAGGCTGAGTACCCCAAAGGGAACACACCGAACACGGGTTACAAAGGAACATACAAAGTACTTTATTTTATACTGAATCCAGTCACTAAGAACAGAGCAAAAATCAGATAGCTATTGGCCCTCAGTACAACATAACGAACTCCAGTGTGGTTCAATGTGTTCAGTGGGAGACGCTGTACATTAGAATGAATTGGCTTTTTATACTTTTTGTGAGCACGATGTCCAGCCCCACTTCGGGTTAATATTCCACTAATACATCACCGATCTAGGGTTCATGCCAAGTCTCGCACATTCGTATAAAACTGGTTTGCTTTTAGTACATATATCAACAAGCCTATACGGCAACTGTGTATTCTGGGATTTTCCGTGTAGGTCTTCTAAAACATTAATACAATGTATTTAAACAAGTGTTCTACATTCAGTATTTGAATACATTGTTCTTATCGTATACTCGTGGATTAGTTTAATTACATGAGTAATCCTTTACACACAAGTCAACGAAGGAAAAGGTCTCAGTTCACGACCTCAACAAGTGGCCTGCAGGCAAGTTACATATTAGCTACGTACAGAGGTCAAGACGGCCATGTTGTATTTTGGAATGACATTGTCCACCATTTTAACTCACAGGGTGACTTTACAAAGCAAACCTAAAATGGCGGATTGACCTAAAATGGCGACTTACATTGATTTTAAGGTCAGGACCTTGCAACACGGATTCCTTCACAATCGATTTACGAGCAGCTTGGCGTAGGCCAATATACATATATTTATTGCAATAGGAGGCACGATATAATTTCTCTTTTGACATTTGACCGACTGGAATGTGAGCAAGTTTTGGAAAAACCCACAGTTCCTCTGTGCTTCAAGCTTGAGTAGGTTCAAGCACATTTCTAAACAGAGAGCACAGGTTCTACTCTTGCTTGACGCCTCTAAGATAAAGTTGGGTTTTGAATACCTGTAACTTGCGCAGCAGAATAGTTTTAAAGCCTGTTTGGACTTAATCATGCCTGCCTTTGAGAGATCGCTGTACATGCGGCTTAGGTTGGGTATTCTGCCCACGGCTGCTTTTACGTGTGCATGGAAGGGCTCTGATTCAAATAAGTGCCCAATGTGTGGCGCTGCTAAGGAGACAGTCTCGCATTTCCTTTTTCTTTGTGTTTCGACCTTGCCCTAAAGACGCTTGTATTTGAGACCTATTTTGCTGGAGTCTGGTATTTATTTACTCAGACCCGTACTGCGATTTCTAATTCAAAGTTCCCTTCCTTCAGCTGTGTTTGCTGCTGATCGATATGTGCAGAGAGCATGGTTGTTCAGGAAGAGGGCACTGATAAAGTGATGATGCCCTTTGCCAATTTTATGTCGTTCTCTTGAAATTTGCAAGTGTTCTAGGCTGAGAGCATAGCTCTCCTAGAATTTTTATGTTTTTTCTTCTATTCATCTTTGATGGTCCATGCAATATTTGCACTCGCATCTTACGATATTTTTAAAAATGTATTTTTTTAAATATAGAACTTGATGTTATAACCTGAGATATGAATGAATTATTTTTTAATAAGTACATGTGCCGCTTTTAATTGTATTAATACCATGTATTTTATGTTGTATTTGAACTGATAACGTTTTGTCAATTTAAGGTTTTCTAAACAAATGATTACTGAACCAGTTAGTACTTTAAACAAATATTGGCAAAGCCAATATGTTTTGCCTGTCATATTGCAGTGCAAACTCAAATGCCAAATACTTCCATCTTCCTTCCACTGTAACCAGACTATGTCTTCATGTAACAGTGCCACGATGCCTCCGGGCTGACGTGCGCTTTAAATAAATGTGAATAAATAAATAAATAATAAATAATGCTCAGTATATTGGCCATATGCTAAGGTATAACGCAAATGAGAGGTAGGTTAAGAGGGTAACTCAGAGGCTATCAAAGGTAGGTTAAGAGGTAACTCAGAGGCAAGGAGGTAGGCTTTTAGTGTGATTTTGAACTAATCGGCAGGGACTGTTTCTGCGATATCCTGGGGAAGAGAATTTCATACAAGTGGAGCCAGAAGGAAGAAATAGCGAATGCGAGAGGAAGCACTGCGATGGTGAGGTCCCACAAGGGTAATCGAGGAGGCAGAGTGGAGATAATGATAAGGCTTGTAGAGTTGGATAGAGGAGGATAGATGCAGCAGTGCTTTACTATAGATAGATTTACAAACCAGAAGAAGACATTTACATTTTTCCCTATCTAGCAATGTCAGCTATCCAGACTGGTGATAGTACGAAGAATTAGTTTTGAAGTGAGGAGTTCAAGGAAGGTCCTTGTAGCATAGTTAATAATCTTGGTGGGAGGACAGAAAGCATAGTTGGGGAGATCAAAGAGGATGCTGGCACAGTAGTCCATTGTAGAGAAAACAAGAGTAGTTAAGAGATGCTTGAAGGTGTTGAATGGGGGGAGGTGCCTGATTTTCCAAATATATAAGAGGTTGAGGCAAGCCGCTATTGCAGTTTTGCAGATGAAAGTAGAGGTGGTGTGAGAAGGGTCTTAAATGATGCCAAGGTTTCAAGCTGAACAAGAGTAGGGGAGAGATTCGGGTGGGAACTGGATATGTAGGGGAAGATGAAATGCGGGGTATTTGGTAGGGGATAAGAGCACCTCTCTTCTGGTAGACTTTAACATCAGAGTGTGTAAGGATATCCAATATTTAATGGCAGAGATACAATTGGACATTTTTATACTGAAATCAGAGAAGAGCTCAGGAAAAGAGAAGAAGATTTAGGTGTCATCCACAAACATTTGATATGAGTACCCACATGAGGAGATTAGTGCCCCAAGAGCAGATGTGTGGAGTGTAAAGAGGAGAGGACCCATGACAGATCCTTGTGGAACACCAACAGTTAGAGGAGTGAGTTGAGTGGTGTTGTTGTTCCAGGAGACAAAGAATAGGCGAGGTTCCATCTAGAATTCAATCCAGGCAAGGGCTCAATCGTGAATCCCAAGTAGAGATTGAGAGTATTACTGGTAGACAGTGTCAATGGCAGTGGATAGGCCAAATAGATTTAGGAGAGAGTATAGGTTGGAGTGCTGAGCAGAGTCAATGAAATGAGACAGATTAATCAAAACTGTTTCCATGGAGGGACAAGAGTGGGAAACCTGCTTGTAGGGGTTTGTTAAGGTGGCTCAAAACATGCCCCAATAAACCAGAGGACCTGGAGCCAATCCAAACCAGACTCAAAGATGAAGTGGACAATGAGTAAGGCAACATCCAGCTTTATCATCAGTCAAATATAGCAGGGACAGCATACAAGCCTTACAATCTCGCCACTCTCTGTGTATCCATTACAAACAATGATTTAAGTAGTACAACTTCAACATAAATGGCAACATCACAATGGTAGTGGTGGTGGCTACATATACACTCTCTAGGGTTCAAACATCTAATTGGGTTATACTTGTCTGATGGCTCCCCCTGACACTAGCCCTATATTTATAATGGTTAAACTATGCCATTTCTATTACAAGGGGTTGATTGGCACACAACTTGATGGGCGGCACACCACCAGGGACTCTGATAGGTTGCCTTTCTGCTAACCAACCATGGACAATTGACTGGCCGTGAAGACATGAGCCAGACAGGGAGTAGGGGGAGAGAGGTCCATGGATTGCTTTTCTTCCAATTAAAAAAGTTACCATCCCTTATTCCTAGGCCATGAGCCAGTGTGATCTCTTTGTACTTGGCCTTGCATGATGTCTCATCTCTGTGTGTATGTGTAGGTAGTTCAGCAGTTGCCCTATCTGTAGTCACTTGAATAGACTGTCCAATGAATAGACACTGTTCTCCAATTATGGGTCACGTGTGATGGGACCATGTTGGAAATACATTTATCCTGTATTTATTGAGAATTTAGCTAATAGTAATGTAAGTGTTTTGCTTTCTGTTGAAACTGGAGATACTCTTGAATTATTCTTCAGGAGTCTTTTGGCATCTAATTTGATTGCATCTGGCTAACAAAGGTCAGTTGTGCTCTTAATTAATCTGCAAGTATAGTGCTTGCATCCTGGGAACTGCTATCTCGTACCTTCTCTCTGCCCTTCCTATCCTCCTTTATTCCACGGTAATCTTGGCTCGGGTTGTTAGCTACTGCCTGAGCTTTGCACAGATCTGTATTTCTGTGAATTTAGCAGTTTGATTTATCTAGAAGTCTTGGGGCCTTAAGTTATTTAATAACATACTATGGCTTCCATTTTGGAGAAGATGGCGGCTGCATTACAACTGTTTTTCTATGTCAGTGAGCAGTATTTGCACATCTTTAATTTTGCATTCAGCTTATACATCAGTTATGTCAGTGTTCTTCATGTCTAGTGGATGCTATCCTACTATTCCTCATGTATAAATGCATATATTACTTAGTGTATGTGTTCTTCATGTTGAGTGCACATTTGCTTCATGTCTAATGTATGCACATGTACAATTATAATGTTAGTTTGACTATTTTTGCCATCTTCAGTTTAAATTGTCTCTATGTCCTGCTGCATCTGCCTGGGAGAAGGGTGGTATTGTTGTCATCGTGAGTATTGTTTCTCACCTGTGCAGTATTTGGCTGGGGGAGTAGCAAAAGCTATGGATGACGTTTTCATCAGCCCCCTACCTTCCCCCCTCTGGTCGAGGCCTCAACCACACTCTCCCTTCTGCTCACCCCTGCAGAGGGCTCTTTGGGTATTCATATTTTAGTGACCCCCTCAAGCTGAGTGCATGCCTCACAAGGTCATCCAAACTCCAGGTCATAGAGCTACATTCCCCATTGTAATTACAATGTACCCAGTGTTCACTGTAATTCTGAGGGTCCTTAGGGCATATACATTTTGACCCTGGAGGGGTGATAGGCTTTCCACTGCTTTGGTATGGAGGAAGTCATCCATTTCAGTATACTCATGTACCTGAGTATCCATATTTATTTCTAATTTCATTCCTACTGCCTTTTTAGCTGTCTTTTTGCATTGGCGTATTGCTATTCTTAAAACACACAAAGCTAGTAATACTAGTACCAATATGGCTATTAGTATTTTGAAGGCATTAGCCAACCATTAGGGTTTCCATGAGAACAGGTAGTTCAAACAGTCATCAAATGCAATGACCTCCACCTCCTCCACTATTGTTGTGTGAATTTCTGTCAAGGCAGCTATTGCCTCTGTGAGAGTCCCATTTTCCTCATCGTAAGTGGGTTTGTATGTCCAGCAAGAAGGCCCAATCTTGGCACACACGCCCCCTCCATGCCTTCATTAGATCAAGAATGTACCTGTTTTGCAGGGTCATGAGTCGTATTGCTCTCAACTTTTCCCTTATGGCTTTGAAGCCTTTTATAGTCATATTAATGGTCTGCAACATTTCCCGTACAACTTTGAGAGACCATAGGTTTTTGACCTATATTTTTGTCTTGCACCTTTATGCAACAGCCCTCTTCGAAACACTGCCCACAACCTAGTATTGAATGTGCAAAAAGTCCCTTGCTTCCCACTACTCAAGCAGCTATTGACCACAAGCGCATGTCTTTTTTTCAATAAAATCTTGACATACTACAAAAGGGTTTTGTATCAAATAGATATCACAATTTTATTTTCAAATAAAAAATATATATAGCGTCTTCATTTCACTTCTAAAAACACATATTTCATTGTATATGAAGGCAATAAAAAAAATCATTTTTCTTTTCACAATTATTTTTTAGATTTTTACATAAACCAACAATTATCCTTCTAAGCTGGCACACATTTTCTATGGCACATCTCACAAAGGCAATTCATTTATGATCTAATGTGTTATTGCTTTTAATCACACATTGAGATACTCAATCACTGTTTTTGTTGCTGTAGAATACCGTCTATTAGTATCCCCATTATTTTGCACTGTTGGTTCATCAATCATCCATTCTTTCATTCCTCAAACAAACATACCCAACATGTTTCATTCCTCATTACCAACTAACACACTAACAAGAAATTATTCAGGGGAAGAAAAACCCACTAGATAAAAAACAATCTTTGTATTCAAATTGTTCCTTATTCTTGGATTTCACCAGACTTCTAGGTTTTCTTTCTTATATCTTCTGGTTTTAGCTCTAGGTCAATTTCTGGATGATGTTCTGTGGAAACACACGGAATATACAGGGCTCTATTATTCACCACTCTTTCATTGTAGTAGAATTGAGACATTTTCTAATATTTTGATAAAATTTATAGATGGGTACACTCGACCCTATCTTCTTTTCTCCTTCTCCTTACTGAAACATCCCCCCTATACTTGTAGGTAAGTGCTGTCACTTTGTTACATGCTTGACAGTAATATCTCTCCCTAATGGGGAGTCCTCTTTCCGTATACATATGAGAAACCTTTGTGCCTTGATGGTAGTTACATGAACGGCAAAGATAACACAATTACCTGTGAAGGAGGTAGTCTTCCTACTCCAAGTGGCTGTTGGTTCTATTACAGCCGTATTTGTTGCTCTCCTCTATTTGGTTATTTTGGATCAACCTTTGGATAATCCCTTCCCTATATTCAATGATAGAAATAAAAAGGTACTCTATTAGGTTCAGATCCCATCTGTGTATTTCCATTGGGTTTATAGTTCTCAATATTTCAAGGTTGAATGTTACCTTATTCCACATGTATCCTTTTTTGTGAATGACATGACCTTCATTCGAAAAAAGAATGTCTGTTCCTCTTGTAGGGTCTAACAGCCAGGACCTCTATTTTTGGCCTTGGTCGGGGAACTTATTGGTGGCTCGGTAGGAGTCAGCTAAATATCAGTCTTTAGTGTCCTATTGATATAACAAATTAAATATTCATTAGATGAAAGTGATGGATTGTGTCTCCCATACATTTCTGCATTTAATTCTAATGATGAGCCATTTCGGACCTCAAAAGAGATGTAGTCTTTTCTTACCTGTATAATTGGTGAAGGTTATTCATCTCCTTTGTCCGCGTGATCTCCCGCGGTTGTGAGTTTCCACTCCAGCGAATTGATCCTGTGGATCCCGTAGGTCTTCTTTGATGCCGCGTATCGCATGCAGTTTGCCGCGCCTATGTGGTTTTCTTAGAAGTCCTCTTCTTTGTCCAAGGGTGCCGCGTCCTCACTCTCCTATCCTCCTGGTGTTGCGTCTACACAAGGGTGCTTCTTCGTGCGGCCTCATTGTCCTCCTTATTCAAGCCTTCTTCTGTCTTGGCTTCGTCCTGCCAACAGTGTCCGTCTGTCCCACCTCACGTTTGTTGTTGGCTGGAACTCAGGTTGGTTTATATTCATCGTAACGTCATTCCGTCTGTTCAGCATATTTTCAGGTCCTTTTTTCTAATAGTTGCTTTTTTTTCCATTGCTTGTTTATTCCTTAAGGCACATCCTGTACTTTAAGGCACACCCACCTCATATTTCCAATTCCTTTTATTGAATTTCAAATATACGGGTAAGGTCAATTCTCACTTCTAGTATGTTTTATTCAGATAGTCATTCGACAGAAACAACTATACGTATTTGACATTTGGATTGAATTCGAGCAAACACTCCCATCTGCATATTATTTAGTACATATCTGCAGTCCAGAAGACATTTTGTTTCCTCTCCATAAATAAACTGTATGTCGTGGCCCACAGGTACAACACTCTCTTCTTGTCTTGGCATTCATTGGGGGCATCTTACATTTAATCTGGTCTTTCATTTAAACCTTTTTCTGCACTCTTTGTCAGAAAGATCAGTTCTTTCTCCCTTTTAAGTAGCCTTTTCCGATCCATATTGATGTCATTGCTCTGTTTTAATTTGAAGATAACTGACCATATTAGATCTTCTGTTTTGTGTATATTTTCCACAAAATGTCTTACCAGAGGTGCTGAATGGACACGATTTTTAATGCAACTCTTGTGTTCTGTTATCCTTAGTTTTACTTTTCTTTCCGTTTTTCCAACGTACAGTTTATTACATGGGCACCAAATGCCATAGACTACAAATGTCGAGTTGCAGTTTGTCATGCTGCACTGTTTCCACTTTGCCTTCAGTCCTATATCTATTTCAGATGTCTTTCTTGTCTGTTGGCAGCAGGTGCAGTTTCCACATGGGAAATGGCCTGTTGGAGTTTTCAATCCCCATATTTCAGTCAGTGTTAGTTGCTTCTTTTTCTGTGTTGTAATGTCGTTCCTCATCACTTGATCTCTGATGGTTTTGCTTCTACGGAACGCTATTAAAGGTTTCTCAATTGGAATGTTACCTTTTTCCAGAATCTTCCAGTTCCGGTAGATAATCTTCTGAATTCTGTTCGACAGGTTACAGTATGTATTGGCAAATACTATGCCACCTTTTTTATTTTTCATTGTTTTTTGTTTGATATTCCAAGAGTTCCAACAGTTCTCATCAGGTTATTTGCAACCCTTTGAAATTTGTATTGGCCTGCAACCTAGGATGCCTTTCTGCCCGCCAGGTCGGACCTGGCGCACAGTAAGGCACCCGCGAGCACAGCATGTCAGATGCACCGGCACCGCTATAAACGGTGCCGGTGCATCCGACCTCTCCACTGCCATTCATCCCTATAGGGCCGAATGGGAATGAGGAGCACCTTTTTTCTCCGGCGCCCGCGAAGGGGCAATTACCGGATCCAGCAGGGCCAGAATGCCCCGGTAATTGTCCATTTGCGTGCGCCGGAAAATTTTGCAGGTTTGGAGGCAGCCTGCTGGTTTTACCGGCAAGGCTACCACCAAACTTGTAATGAGGCTGCATCTCTGTTCTACTGAATAATTTATGCTCATCTGGTATGTTGTCATACTCCTTTGCCATCTTTGCTGAGTTATGGTTATCCCTTTATGTGTGTTTAAGGGACCTCTTGTTTCTTATCTGTGCATTCATCATCTGCACCTCACTTTGCGGCACAACCAAAGCCTGTCTACTTATTACCAATAGGGAGCAAAGGCCTCCCCTATTTGGGGGGAAGTTTCATATAGGCATTTGAACCAACAAACCCAATAATGGACCATTAACAAAGTTGTGCCTTTTTACATGCCAGGTACATCAAAAATGTGTTTGTACCCTTGATTTTCATGTACTTTTACAATGCCTTTATTTCTGAATTATAACGTACATTCTCCACAGGTATTATGGGTATAGGGGCCATGTTTCATCCTCTTCACACCCGAGTTATTTGGAATATTCAGTCCATTCTTTGAGACATATTCCATTTGCCTTCTGAACAACCTATATGGGTACTGATAGGAGTGCTTGTGCTTTACAACCCATCATGCTTTCACCCATCTTCTGTGGTAAATACGTCTCCGTACATTGGTAACAGGGCTCTCTCCCAGCATCCAAGTATTTCCTTCCCTGAATTGGTGCATTGTAACAACTTATGGTTCATTATTTTAACCTCTCTTCTCTTCGGGCCTTCCAGAGTATATTGTATCACATTTATTGTTCTAGTGTCCTCTATCATGGACATTTATTTTGTGTAGCTAGCCTCAAAAATGAATGTTCTTTTTGTCATCCATCGCAAGGTGGCCCACCCTCCTTGAAATTGCCCACTAGTAGTGCAAAGTGCTTATAGAATGAGGCAGTGTGCTCTGTGTGCAGGTATTTATGTGGCCACACATATCCTGGAGGCAATCATGGAGTGGGGTATGAGGGAACGCACAAAACAACTCTCATCAGATGTCTCTCTCCCTACAGTGCTCATGTGTTGCTACCACAGATTGTTGGCTACATGGGCAGAATCATCAATACACTTGCTCAAGTGCCTTGAGTCATCTAGCACATTTCTCTTTGCCCTCCCCCGTGTAGGGTCATCACCTCAATGGATGTGATGGATGTAGTAAAAATCATCTTTATTGCATCTTCTTCAGTTCATTCAATAATAGCAGTCTCAAGCCACCCAGTGCTTCTCCAAACTCCCCCTCTTTATTCAACCATAAGCATTCCTAAGCTCTTCAACAAACAGTTTATTTAGAACTTGGAACTGTGTCAGGCCATCCACTACTTCTCCAAACTCCCTCTCTTTATTCAAGGATATGCATTCCTAACCTCTTCAGCATACGGTTCCTTTAGAACTTGGAACTCTGACCCTTTGAAATGTAGAACACAGGCAGGATAGCATATAACAATTAAGTTTAGCTATATACATGTAATGCAATACAGTTTGATAATGATATTATGTATACAACATCACATACAACATTAGGCTTAGCGTATTTCCTAGGGACTGTTTCACTTGGCATTGCTATATGTATTGTACTGGCGTTATCATCATGAAGAACAGAAAAAGATGGTCTTATCTGACCACAGGTGCTATAGTGTTGTACTGCAAACCAATAAAGAAAGTACACATACACAAAGGTGGAAAAATCAGCTCCTATCTTCATGGCTATAGTATATAGGTAAGGGGGGATAACTCAGGGGCAATGTGTTTGTCTTGAAAGCAAAACAACGCAGCACAACGCAGGTTCGAATCCTGCTTAGAAACCTATCTCTGTTATTAAGCACATTATAAAAAAACAGTGTGCAGAAGAAAAACCTGGTTAACAGTGAGAGAAAATGTATTTCTAAAACAATATAAGCTTTTAAATTGAATAACAATATGACCATACAGACGTTACAGGCTCCCAAAAAGGGATAAGTGTTCATAGAAAAGGACTAGACCAAAAGGAATATGATGGCTATGGGGAACATTTGCTGTTTTCCCTTTACTTTGGGAATGTCACGTTTTAGTTTAGGTGCTTGTTTTTTTATTTTAGAGGATGTTGGACCAACAGTCCTTATATATCTAGAAACAATGTGTCTTTATTCTTCTTGTCGCTGATTGGCCCTCGTCATTGATCTTGTCTGGGGTCATCTCACTTCTTCACCTTCAGCTCAATGTTTGCAGACAGGGGGGTATCTCACCTCTGTACATGTTTACTTCACTGTGGTGTATCCAAGCACGCTTGCCCTCAACCATCACACAAAACAGGATGACAGCCTCCACTGTATATGGACCCTGGAAATGAGGTGTGTGCCACTTCCTTGTGAAGTTTCCGCACTAAACCTTTTCTCTGGGGTACAACAATTGTTTTAACAAATTATCAGTGGAAGGATAGCTCAGGGGCAACACATTTGTCTTTGAAGCAAGACAATGTGGTGCAACATAGGTTTGAATCCCGATCCCGCACTTAGAAGCCACTCGCTGATATTAGGCGTGTTACAAATGAACAATAAATAAAATAAATAAATTGGTTCTTGGGTCTCGTCTGTGGTCTTCCAACCCCCTTGCTGTGTCTGTACCTGTTGGGACATTCATTTAATGATTCTATCCTAGCAGTGACACAGTAGCAGCATTCTCTGCATCAGTGAGTGCCTGAATGAGGGAGGAGCATGTTCATTCTGCATCACACACCAGCTCTTCTGGAGTCATCTGAGGGTTAAATGCTGGCTGATTGTGTAATGCAAATAAGGCTTAACGAAGGCAATATAACCAACCTTTTTTCAGAGTCTCTTTTAGCTTTGCAATTCTTTCTTTTAGGAGGTAGTTGAGCACTCACAAACGCTGTTTGCTTGTGGGTGATAGGTGGATGAGAATCTATCCTTTATGCACAACAGGATAGTGATGTGCTTGAACACCTCATTCACAAAGTATGGTCTGTTGTTAGACCTGAGCACTTTGCACACTCCCTGTCTTGGAAATACCTCACATATGAACAACTTCACAGCACATGTGGCATCTGGATGTGTGCATGGACCAGCTTCAATTCATCATGTTTAGGGACATATGAATACTAGCATATACCTATAGCCGTTACAAATTTGAAATATATCCACATTGTTGATATGCAAATCCTGAAATGATCCTGTAGGGTGGGGTATTGCTCCTCTCACTGTTCACAGTGTATGCCCAGCCATGAAACCTTGGCATATGAAACAATTTATGACAAAGTTAGCTACGTTTTTATAACAAACAATGTTTATACAGAATTGGTATACAGGTGCACTCCAGTACTCTGAATTGTAAATTTGATCTAGTCTTATGGATGTAGGAGGGTGTGGGGGAGAAGGTGACAGCCCTGGCACTAGGTTGCAAAATTACAATAACGAAGAAACCGGTGTCCATAGAGTGTGGAACACTTGCGTCCCCTGCACACCAGATATGTTTATATAGCAAACAGTAATTGGAAAATATTAGTCTAAACAAGTGTAGACAAGTGTAAACAAGTGTAAAGATAAGTTCAATCATATCATTTTATACAAAAGTCTGTTATTATAGATAATCATAACAATTAAGTTTGTACAGGAATATATCAATTGTAACAAGAATAACAATTCATCAGTTAATACAAGACATGTATTTTCAAAAAGGATTGTAAACTCTATACATTTTGGGACATACGTCCCTTCCTCGGGAGCATAATTTCACACAGTCTTTCATCAACCTTCTCAGTGATATACAATTTCAGATAGAGAATGGAGAATATAGCCCAGTAAGTTTCAAAGAATTGTTTTGAACATGTATGCTAGGGTGTCCAGTCAACTCGTCGAAAAAAAACTGGTCGACTGCAATTTGGTCGACGCAATTTGGTCGAAAACCAAATGGTCGAATTTTTTTTTTTATTTATATATTTATTTTTTGGGTTTTCGTTTAGTTAAAAAAGGGGTTTTTAGAGAAAAAAAGGGGGTTGGGGGGGGGACCCCCCAAAAAAAAAAAAGGGTTAAAATAAAAAAAAAAAAAAATTCGACCATTTGGTTTTCGATCAAATTGGTTCGACCATTTGTCTGGTCGACCAATTTTTTTCGACCAAATGACTGGCAACCGTATGCTAGTATTATCACATGCTGTATCTATCATGGTTCACCCTTATTCATTAACCTGGTATAAATCAGGATCGGATATTACTGGATGGTATCTCAAGTGCTTCTAAGATGGGCAGGTCAAACCTGTAGTATGAACAGGTGGTTACTAGGATCTCATATACGCCCTTGTGGTGTCATATACTATTCATCCTGACTCTTGAGACTCTTACTCTATTCTTGGGTAGTCTTTGGACTGCTAGTGGCTATCTCAGAGACCTAGTTCTACGTTCACCCTATGGAGGATAGTGCTCAATCAGATCACTGGTATTCCCTGTATATAGATTCATTCGGTAGTAATTGGGATATAAAATGTAAATGTCCTACCTTTATTCACAGGGATGATTGTAAAATGGTGGTGAGGGTACCTCACATCAGGAGGAGGGTGTGGCGGTAGTTGCAGTCCCATCTGGGTGGGAATGTAAATGGGGGGTCTGAATTTGGCTATTGTTCGTATCCAAGGGGTAGTGTATATTTCGTGACATTTTGTGCGCTTACTTTAGGGATGATAATCCGGATGTACAGTGGGGAGAGAAGTGGGGTGGGTGGGAAATGCCTGAGTGCCTCTAAACAGCAGTTTAAAAGACTGTTAATGAATAAACTGAAATGAGTCACTCGATAACATAGTAGCAGAGGATTAATGGAAAGAACCCCCAGATTGTGGTTGCGATGATAGTCCACAGGAGAATAAAAGAAAAGAAGAGATCTATACGATCATACAAGACAAAGAAGAAAGGAGTGAGCGGTCCAATCTGTCGACAGAAATAGACAGGAAAATTAAGTGATGGAAAGGAGAGAAGGATAAGGCTGACGAGATAGCACTCGTGCAGAATTAATGGATGGGAGGACAGATATTACTTAAAATAGATTGGAAAAGTATTGCAGAAGTTAGGCGAAGTGACAATAAGGACGAACAAGAAAGAAAGGACAGAGAATGAGAAAATATATTGAAAGAAGACAAGCAGAAAAGGAAGAGCAGGGAGTCTTGAGAACAGCTATATCAGGAGGAGCAAGAGAAAAAGAAGAACAGACAGAAGAACAAAGAAAGTATGACAATAGACAGACAGTGATAGAAGATAGGGATAGAAGAGAAAGGAAGAGAAGAGGAGGAAGTGCAAAGACTAAGGGACAGAAGATTCCGGAGATGAAGGGAAGAAGAGGAAAGAAAGTAATGAGTAAGGAGAGAAGAGCGAAGGCAAGAGGAAGAAAGAATTAGAAGGGATGCGAGAAAGCAAAGAGAATTAGATGAAGAAATAGAAGGAAGACGAAGACCCCAGGGTCTTGAGACCAGTCTCATTAGTAAGGAACCAGTAGGGCCAAGCCCAGAAATACAATGGGACAGAATATAAGAGATTCCTCTGATGAAGAAAGCAATGCCAACAGCATCTAGAGTAGTATTGGAAGAAGTAAATATTGATGCAGTGAGCATTGGAGAAAAGATCGATATGGTCTATCAAGAATTAAAGGAAGGTAACAAGTATAGAATTCAAGGAAAGAGGGATCAATCCCTAGCATTTCAATTACAAAGCGAAGAAGGAATTCTGTTCAGTCACGAACGTAGAGCATTGTCCTTGAGCAGACTGAACTTAGACAAAGGTGAAGGGGATAACAGTCATACTAGTTCAGGACAAGGCATGTCAGATGAGAAAAGAGAATGTACCCTTGAAGTAGCAGGAGGCAGCGTGTGTGCCCCTGAAGGAAGCCTGCAAATGGATAAAGAAGTATGCTGTTCGGATCTGGAACAACCTAAGGACAGGATGGCAGATCTCATAGCATATAAAGAGTGTCCCCGAGGATGATTAAATGTGAGAAGGGAGAATCGCTGCCATATGTGAGCAGGTTAAGGTCGTTACAAAACAAGGAGACAGACAGGGATGATCGTCCCTCCCATGGACAGACTAATGCTGGGAGTCGACTCTGGATTGGGGTTCATACAGTTTCCCTTATTGGAAAAAGGGGGAGCAAGACCACAGTATAACCCATGGCCGCAGATGGACAAGGATAATTTAAGGTGTAAGCTCCCGAGTTTGACTCCGGGTGCTGGGAAATGGATATATGAATTAGAAAAAATGACAGGGGGAAACATGCTGGCCATAGGGGACTTAAAAGGTCTCCTGCCAGCTATTCTTGGGGAAAGGGCTGATGACATATGTGTTAAGACACAGATTTATGATACAGATTTCAGATTCACAGGATATACTTTACAAGGTATTGGATTCTTCGAAAAGGATACAAACTTGTAGCAAAGGATACACTTGCCGTATTTTCCCAACTGGGTGGAGAGCGAAGTGGAACGTAGTGCAGTCAATAAAAACCTTCTAACTAATGCCACTCTTTGACCGGATTTAGTCAGCAGTCAGAGAGAGTTATTAGAGGGAAGGGCGAGAGTGAACCAAGTAGCACCAGGCTGCAGATGAGACAAGAAAACTATCAGAATGGCATTTTGAAAGAGAGGTAATGAATAAAACCTAACTATTATGCACTAACCTGCAATGAGCCAACTGGAAGTCTCGGGGAAGTTTGATGAAGTCCAAGGAAGTTTGCAGGAGTCCAGAGATGAGAAGGGAATCCAGGAAAACAATGACAGGAAGGGTAAGTGAGGAGACTAACCCGTACGAAACGAGGGTCGCACTAGATCCGAGTTGGTGCACCCCGGAAAGCGTCCAAAGTTCAGTGCATTTGGAGCAATTGGGTCCTTGATCCAAACTGAAGAATCCTATGAGGTTGAAATCGTGGGAGAGGCCCAGTGAGAATCCATGAGACTCGGAGAGGAAGGATTAATAAAAACCGCGTAGATGAAACGGCAGACTGGAGGCTCCGCGGGGAGCGGGAGGTAAGTGTGAGCCCGATGTGGAATGTGGTAGACTGGAGGCTCCGCCGGGAGCGGGAGATTGTTGAGAGTCCGTGTAGAACGCGGCAGACTGGAGGATCTGCAGGGAGCGGAAGGTTGACGAGAGTCCGTGGGTGGAACCAAGGCAGGAATGGAAGCTCCGTGGGGAGCGAAAAGTTAGATTGGGCCGCGCAGGCAACCCGACAGAAACTCTGTACGGAACAGTGCAGAATATCAGGGCGAGATCGAAGATTTGCTGGAAACAATCACCCTGATGACGAAGGAACAGCAGGAGCGTCTGCTCATAACAGCAGGGGAAGTCTCCGGAACTTTAGAGTACGTAAACGCAATCAGAAGCGTCTGTGCTCGGAACTCGCACAGCTAAATAGAGTCAGCTGACAAAACGCCTGACCAAAGTGATGACGAAGCATTGGTCATGTGACCTGGGCTAGTAACCAGGAAGTGAAAATTGGTAAACAGTATGATAGCAACCGCTGATTTTAACGCCGCGTTCCAGATAGTTTCCACAACGTGTAGAACGGTCTAGCCGTTCTGAAGGCCACAGGCGCCGGTAAGCGGGAGCGGGTTGGAGTATGAAGCAATCCATATGATGCAGGCATGACAGCACCATCCCCCAAAGGACGCCTCACTCCATTCGCCGCATGGAAATGACGCAACAATAAGGGGGCATGAATGTTCAACAACGGCTCCCAGGACTGTTCCTCTGGGCCATAACCCTTCCAATCAATGAGATAATAGGGAACCCCAGCCCGCATTCTTAAGCCCAAAATAGCACGAACCTCGTACTCGTCGGAACCCTTCACCGAGACGACCAAAGGCCAGGCGGGCAACTGGGTCCGTGACGTGCAAGGTTTGACCAGAGACACATGAAAAACAGGGTGTAAGCGCCAACGTGTCGGCAGATCAAGACGTATAGTGGTGGGATTCACCACCTGAAGTACCTTGTAAGGGCCAATAAATCGAGGCAAGAGCATCTTTCTACCTGGGAGTCTTAGGTTTTTGGTAGACAACCAAACCATCATGCCAACTTTGTAACGTGGAGCAGCTCTACAGAGCTTATCCGCGTAATATTTTGCAGTAGCTTGGGCCTTTAATAAGTGTTTCCTGATGCTTTTGTGCAGGGCGGTCAGTGCGACCAAATTGTCCACGGCCTCAGGGACCGTGTCATTCAGTACCAGATCCACTGGGATGGATCGTGGATGCTGACCATATAGAGCATAAAAAGGTGACATCCCAGTGGAAGAGTGTTGAGAGTTGTTATACGTGAATTCAGCTGCCGGCAACAGTGAAAACCAAGAGGACTGATATTGGAGGCAAAGGCAAAGTAAGTATTGTTCCATAGTACCATTAGTCCGTTCCGTCTGACCGTCTGTTTGTGGATGATAGGAACTAGACAGGCGGTCTTCCATAAGAAGAGCGGAGGTTAACGCCTTCCAGAATCGGGATGCAAACTGCGACCCTCTGTCAGTGATGATGACGGAGGGCAAACCAAAGAATCGAAAGACGTGTTTCAAGAATAGGTCAGCCAGTGTCTTGGCATTAGGTACCCCTTGACATGGTACAAATAATGCCATCTTAGTAAAGTAATCTACTACGACCCAGATAGTGTCGTAACCATGAAAAGGAGGCAGGTCAACCACAAAGTCCATGGAGACCATGTACCAAGGTTTGTGTGAAACTGGCAATGGATGTAATAGTCCCATAGGCTTGCTTGATGTATTTTTGCATTGGGCACACATGGAACAAGAGTAGACATAGTCCACAACATCTCTTGACATGTTAGGCCACCAACACCACCGGCGTAGGAGTTCTAATGTCTTTTTCTGACCTGGATGAGCAGCTACAAGGGAATCATGACCCCAAAGAAGTGCTTTACTTCGCGTCTTCTCAGTAGGCAGGTACAAGGCTCCGTTCATGAATGGTAGGCCTTCCTGGACATCCAACCGGAGTTCTTGTACCAACTGAGGATTGTGTGACACCCATTCTTGGATTTCCTTTTTTAATGATGGCTGAACAGAACAACCACAGACCACATGTTCTGCCAATAAAGGTGGTTTAGTCTTGGAGGTGCTCTCAGTTCCAGAGTACAGGCGAGATAAGGCATCTGCTTTGGTATGCTCCCTAGCAGGCCTGTAGGTGATGCGGAAATCGAACTGAGCAAAAAACGAGTGCCACCGAGCCTGGCGTGCGGTAAGGCATTTCATGGTTTTGATGACCTGCAGATTACGGTGATCAGAGTAAACAGTCACTGGGTGATTAGCACCAAGTAGGTAATGGCGCCATGCGAGAAATGCGTCTTTAATGGCCAACAGTTCTTTCTCGGTCACCGTGTAATTTCTTTCATATGGGGCCAGCTTGCGTGAAAAGAACGCCATGGGGTGTTCCATCCCTGTGCCTTTACAAACTTGGGACAGGATTGCACCCGTGGCTAGGCTGGAAGCATCGGCTTCTAGGATGTATGGCACTTCCGGATCTGGGTGCCGAAGGACAGGAGCCGAAGTGAAAGCCTCCTTGAGAAGATCGAAGGCCATCTGGGCTTCTTGGGACCAGTGGAATGGAGTTTTAGGACTGGTTAGGGCTGTGAGAGGTGCCACCACTCGAGAAAAAGAGTGAATGAAACACCTGTAAAAGTTTGCAAATCCTAGAATCTATTGCAGAGACTTGACAGAGGCGGGCACCGGCCAATCCAGGATCGCTTTGACCTTGGAGTGACTCATCTTGACTCCATGACTGGTGATATCGTACCCCAAAGATTCTACGTCCCGAGAATGGAAAACGCATTTCTCTAATTTCACAAAAAGATGGTTTTCCCGTAATCTCTGGAGTACCTTAGACATGTGTACAATGCGTTCCTCCAGGGAGGCTGAATAGATTAGGATGTCATCAAGGTATATCACTAGGAATTGTTCGAGATAGTCGCTAAAGATGTCATTCATAAAGAATTGAAAGGTGGCGGGGCATTGCATAGGCCAAAAGGCATGACGAGGTATTCGTATAGACCATGTCGGGTTTTAAAGGCAGTCTTCCACTCATCACCGGGCCTGATCCGCACAAGGTTGTACGCACCTCTCAAATCCAACTTAGTGAAAATGACAGAAGAACCCAATTGGTCGAGCAGGACATTAATCAACGGGAGAAGATACTGATTTTTTATCGTTATGGCATTGAGAGCCCAGTAGTCGATGCAGGGTTCCAGATCCCCTTCTTTTTTGGGGACAAAAAACAGCGGAGAAGCCGCTGGGAATTGCGAAGGACGAATAAAGCCGCCCGGAGAGCCTTATCAATGTATTCGGATTCAGGAGGGGTCTTCAGGACCGCGTCTTCCTTTTGGGTAAGCGAATAGACTTGACCTGACGGTGTTTTTGCCCCAGCAATTAGTTCAATTGGGCAGTCATATGGACGGTGCGGAGGTAAAGTCTCTGCCATGCCTTTGTCAAACACATCAGCAAACTGGTGGTAGACCTGAGGTATAGCGGAAGTGGAGGACTTCAGAGCGCACATCCCGGAAACGCCTTCTAGAAATGCCAGAACAGGAGTATCATGAACCCCTCCTGAATCTGAAAAGCATTGTTTATTGCAATAATCAGACGGGTACTGGATGTGACCAGTAACCCAATCTATCGCAGGGTTGTGCAATTTGAGCCAAGACAGACCCAGTATCAATGGGTATTGAGGTGCTGCAATAACATCAAAGACCATGTTTTCAGTATGTCCATCCGGCAAAGAGACTGTGATGGGTACAGTTTCCTCTGTTACCAAGCCTGAAGAGAGTGTGGAGCCATCCACCGTCTTAACTGATTCTGGTACTGTCTTAGCTACAGTAGGAATCGCTGAATGCTTAGCGAAGCTGCTGTCTATGTAATTGTTGGTTGCACCGGAGTCTATCATAGCCTTAGTCTGAATGGTAAAGTCATTGAAAAACAAAGACGCAGATACAGAAATAGACGAAGCAAAAGATAATACGGAATCCTTCTTGGGGCTCGACAGAGGGACCCCTGCTACTGCCGAGCTTTGGCGTTTCCCGCCTTTTTGGAAGGTTTCTTAGGGCAGGATACCAATAAATGGTCTGCTGATCCGCAATACATGCAGAGATTGTTTTTGCATCGGTTTTCTCGCTCAGCAGCTGACAGCCTACCCCGAATAGCCCCTATTTGCATGGGTTCGGGTTGACTTGAGGTGTTCTGAGGTGCTTGAGGAAAGCTAGAAGAAGCCATGAAGGGTCTTTTCTCGCCCTTCCTTGCAGATCTCCTGGCATCTATCTGGAGGACGAGATCAAGCAGATTAATGAAACCCGAAGGCACAACAGGGTTGACAGTGCGTCTTTTAACTCCTCAGACAGGCCCTTGTAAAAGACTGCCGTCTTCTTGTCTTCGGGCCATTGTGTTTCAGCAGTTAGTTGATTGAAACGTGCAAGGTAAGCCACTGAAGGTTGGCTACCTTGCTGTAGGTTCAATAGCTCCAGATCCGTGGCTTGGGTCGCATACCTCATATCGAACATCTTGCTCATAGCTGACAAAAGACCATTGCAGTCATATAAGAACGGACTATTAGTCTCCAACAGAGGGTTAGCCCAGGCTGCAGCAGTGCCCCCTAAATGGGATAACACAAATGCCGCCTTGGTTGTTAAGTCAGGGAAAGAACTGGGCCGACACAAAAAATGAAGACGGCACTGGTTCACAAAGGTGCGATATGTCTTAGGATCTCCCAGAAACCTCTCGGGTGGAGCCAGAGGGAACTGGGTTGGTATGAGCACCTGAACAGATTCTTTCTGGTGTGTGGATAGACCAGAGCCGGACGCAACAGGTTCCGGGGCAGTTCTTCCTTGAGAGGAGGCCTGTATGGCGTCTTGCATCACATCCATACGATGGCACATGACATCCTGCGCTGTGATCATCTCGTTTCTTAAGTCCACCAACAACTGGGTGAGGACAGAGAGAGGATCAGTACCCTCCATATTAGGCTTATGATTCTGTTAAGACACAGATTTATGACACAGATTTCAGATTCACAGGATATACTTTACAAGGTATTGGATTCTTCGAAAAGGATACAAACTTGTAGTAAAGGATACACTTGGCATCTTTTCAAAACTGGGTGGAGAGCGAAGTGGAACGTAGTGCAGTCAATAAAAACCTTCTAACTAATGCCACTCTTTGACCGGATTTAGTCAGCAGTCAGAGATAGTTATTAGAGGGAAGGGCGAGAGTGAACCAAGTAGCACCAGGCTGCAGATGAGACAGGAAAACTATCAGAATGGTATTTTGAAAGAGAGGTAATGAATAAAACCTAACTATTATGCACTAACCTGCAATGAGCCAACTGGAAGTCTCGGGGAAGTTTGATGAAGTCCAAGGAAGTTTGCGGGAGTCCAGAGATGAGAAGGGAATCCAGGAAAACAACGACAGGAAGGGTAAGTGAGGAGACTAACCCGTACGAAACGAGGGTCGCACTATATCCGAGTTGGTGCACCCCGGAAAGCGTCCAAAGTTCAGTGCTCTTGGAGCAATTGGGTCCTTGATCCAAGCTGAAGAATCCTATGAAGTTGAAATCGTGGGAGAGGCCCAGTGAGAATCCATGAGACTCGGAGAGGAAGGAATAATAGAAACCGCGTAGATGAAACGGCAGACTGGAGGCTCCGCGGGGAGCGGGAGGTAAGTGTGAGTCCGATGTGGAATGCGGTAGACTGGAGGCTCCGCCGGGAGCGGGAGATTGTTGAGAGTCCGTGTAGAACGCGGCAGACTGGAGGATCCGCAGGGAGCAGAAGGTTGACGAGAGTCTGTGGGTGGAACCAAGGCAGGAATGGAAGCTCCGCGGGGAGCGAAAAGTTAGATTGGGCCGCGCAGGCAACCCGATAGAAACTCTGTACGGAACAGAGCGGAATATCAGGGCGAGATGGAAGATTTGCTGGAAACAATCACCCTGATGACGAAGGAACAGCAGGAGCGTCTGCTCATAACAGCAGGGGAAGTCTCCGGAACTTTAGAGTACGTAAACGCAATCAGAAGCGTCTGTGCTCGGCACTCGCACAGCTAAATAAAGTCAGCTGACAAAACGCCTGACCAACGTGATGACGAAGCATTGGTCATGTGACCTGGGCTAGTAACCAGGAAGTGAAAATTGGTAAACAGTATGATAGCAACCGCTGATTTTAACGGCGCCTTCCAGATAGTTTCCACAACGTGTAGAACGGTCTAGCCGTTCTGAAAGCCACAGGCGCCGGTAAGCGAGAGGGGGTTGGAGTATGAAGCAATCCATATGATGCAGGCATGACAATATGGGAGGAGAGCAGGATATTCAAGTGTGACAGCACAAAACACAGCACATGATGGAGCGCCATTTAATAATTGTAGCACAGACGTGTGGAGGGCTCTCAGCGTCCAGTACCCTGATACATCAGATATGGGTACAATTATGACATGTAAGATGAAGGAAGATGAAGGCCCTATTGCTTACATTCAGGCCATTCAAGTGAAATGGCAACTTGAAACTCATGAGCCTTGGGAAAAGACTGTGGCCTTATTTTACCACATTTTATGTCAGGGGTTGCCCGAGCCAGTACAGAGACAGATGAAGAAACAAGTGGGGATGGAAACGAAGCCTTGCGCTGAGATACAGCTGACAATAGTACTCCATTGTCGGTTATTACAAGAGAAAAATAAGAAGAAAGATGAGACTAGGAAAATTGAGGAATCCAAGTTAGTTCAGAAGAAATTGCCAAAATTTGCCATTGAAGGGGTGGTATCGGTCTTCTGAAAGAAAGGATAGCAAAATTGAAATTGACACTGAAGAAGGGGTGGCTGCGTTGCCTGCCCCTTGCATTATATGCATTAGAAATCAGCCCAACTCTGACCACCACCTCACCCCCCACAAACTAGTTACAGCGAGGTGGATGAGAATGCCTCTGGCTCCTCCATCGAGGGCTAGGAGTGATGCCCAAACAACTGCAGAATTGTTAGGAAATTAGCTACGTTAGTTCTTAACATGTATGACCACTAGTATCTCAGTCATTTCATATCAAATCAAGTGTAAGGGGTGTCGGTCTCAGAACACAGATGAAAACAATACAGCAACCAGACCTGAAAAGCATGTGTTCCTAAATTATTTGCCGAAGATGCTCTTCTAGTAAGAAACTTTACAAGGAAGTGGCACAAACCCAGATTTACTGGCCCTTTTGTTGTGGAAGACATTACTCCCTCAGCAGTTAAAGTCTATGGAGACGAGCTTGGACTCACTTCGGAGATGTGAAACTCTACGCTGGAGAGGCCGACATACTCCCAACCCATTCAGAAGCAAGTCAAGAAGAAGAAGTTCAGCATGTGCAGACTCGATCGATGACGAGGAAGAAGGACGCAAAGACCATCCAGTAGATAGATGACAGTGTACATTTGGACTGTGGCTCCCCTGAAACACTCCTTATAGATATGGTTGCAGGAACTGAGAAATTCATTGTTCTTGAGCCACAGGAGTTTGTTGACATTGGACTTTGGAGTGCTAAAGTAAATGGAAAATGCCCGATCCTGACTTCCTTTTCGATGACTGGAAGATGGAGCAGTTCCCCGACTCATTTCTCACTGAGTGGGCCTCATTACGACCCCCGCGGTAGCCATGCTGGTAAAAACGGCAGCGCTGCGGCCAGAGTCATGTTTTTTTCCAGTGCCTGGCTTTTGGGAATTACCGGGGCATTACAGCCCCGGTGGTCCCGGAAGCCAGGCGCCAGAAAAAGTAACTCCCCATTACCATTCGAGACCCATAGGACTCAATAGGTATGGGGAGGACGGAAGCACTGGCACCATGTGCAACAGTGCTGGTGCTTCCATCAAAGTTTGTGAGCAGATGCCGTTCCGCCCGCCAGGTCAGACCTGGTGGCTGGAAAGGCATCCAGCTCGCAGACTTATACTCTGCCGGTCCAGTAACAACAGTGCCAGTGAGCCTACCGGCACCATTGTTACCGGACGGCAGGGTCGTAATGAAGCCCAGTTTCTCTTTGGACGCACAAATGGTTCTGTCTAATGACGATGCCCACAAACTACTTCTCATGATCTTTTACTATTTACTTCAAGTTCATCCATACCTTGTCTGGAGTAACACCAACACTTATGTGTTTCTACGAGATCCTATAAATCGTCCTGAAATCATTCGGTTACTTGTGGAGATTATAGAACAAATCAGGCAGCTTCCTGAACACATGACAAATTTGCCTAATTAAAAATAATGTTTCCTTCCTTAAAAGTAATTAAAGGCAAAATGTGGTCTATTGAACATATTGCAATTCCAGAAGTGAGCGGAATCGACAACGTGTGGAGAGACACTGATGGTGGAGCCTGATGTATTGGTGCATAATATATGCCTGTTCAGCATCTATTATCATTTTTCTGTTTCTATTGATCCACACTGTTTACTTTAATGGTCCGAAAAGGGAAGGGGTCCCGTTAATCCTTCCTACTCCCGTCACCTTTGCAGAACTAGACACTGTAAGAAGGCCAAGACCGTGTGTGATTGTCCCTCCACCAGTAGCCCATGTGAATACACCGATTTCTGTGACAAGTGGCCATAGTCTTCCCTTTGAAGAGAGGTCTGTTTTTGATTTACTCCATGATCATTATGTATGGAATCCACTGGCAGGAAAGAGGTCCAAGAGGTGCAAGGGAGGATGATTATGAATTGAATGATTATTTAGACAATACAGCACATTTGGGGAATAACATGTGATACCAACACATGAAAGAAGTGGGAAAAAAGACTTCTAAGGAGGATTGCTATGTATGCGCTCTCCTGCCTTATGCTATGGGTTAATCTAAGATATTCATAGCTATCAGGATAGATGTCCAAACAGCTCGTTGACTGACTCACTTTGCACTCTGTCATACACAAGGTCAGTTCCAGGGTTGAAAAGCATCCTTGGTATGGGTGACAGCATGGTCAGCCCCAGAAGAAGATGATTATGTTCAAGATTTGAAGACAAGAGAAAGAGCACACACTAGAGATAAGATGTGATAAGATATGAACAGCATGGCATGAAGGGAGCTGGAATTAGAGGGGAAATAAACAGAAAGCTCAATTGCCAAGGAAAGACTGATGAAGAAATTCAAAGGTGTAAGGAAAGAGGCCAGATGCGAATCTAGGGTACAGTACTTTCTCCAAATGGATGGGAAGAAGGCATAGTCATATGCAGAGCTGTGGCAGTAACTGGTCATCACAAGCAGTTATTGAACTAGTGGAAAAAGGATGTAAACCTCTCTGGCCGGGGCTGGCAAAGTTTCTGACATGGGTCAAAGACAAAGGAGGCCCACTGCAGATAGTACCTTTGGCTAGTGCAGAGCTATGCTTCAGAAACAATGGCGCGAGAAAAGTTGGGGAGAATCAGCAATGCAGTTGAATTTTTGATGTGCCAGTAATAAAAGATGGGACAGTGGTGATAATGGATAATTACTGGGCCTGCGGGTCCAGAGCATACGTGAAGCTGTCCAAAGATTGGGAAGGACTGTGTTCTATTGTGATTGTTCATGTTACAGCATTGGTGATCCCGAAGAGTGACCGAAAGCAGATGCTCACCTGAGGAAGAAAAGATCTGCTGAACGACTTGATCGAATGAAGAGAGAAAACAATTTCTCAGCCAAATCGATAGAGGCCATGGATGCTATTCCATATGAACACAGATTGTTCAGCAAGACTGCTTCAGTTTTTACTGTTATCTTTATGACTGGGATCCAGACGATGGCAAATGCCAAGTGGTTACAGATAACCAGATGGGAGCTTCTACAGATGATCAACACCACCATAAAGGGATTCAATGCTATCAGGGAAGAGCTAAGAGCCATATGCCTGATGACTCTTCAGAACAGACATGTTCTGGACATGATTACAGCTATGGATGGAGGTTTTTCTGCCAAAATCGGGAAAACATGTTGCAAATTCATACCTTATCATGACGACAAGAATGGCACCTTGACAGAGACTACAACAATGCTGACAAACCTACATGTCAAGATGGAAGATGAAGTGGAAGACATTGCTTTTGACAGCTAGTTTGAGTCAATCTTTTCATGGGTTCCACAATGGATGGCGAACATTTTCAAGTTCTTGGGAGCCCTGTTTGTGATGATCATGTTTGAGTTCTGTGTGATCAGGATAATAATCACACACTGCAAGAAGACTGCGAAAAAATCTGTAGGAATGAGGATTGTGATTGATGTTGAATCAGGAATCAAACCTAAAGAGCTGACAGATGAAGAAATCAGAGACCATGTAAAGGCGAGTATTCATGCACCTGAAGGAACAAAGTTCCTTTATCCGAAGAACCACAAGAAGTATGTGGGAAGATGAATCTACTGCAGTCCCAATGGACAACATAGTCTTATGATTTGGAGTGTTGATGGGCATGTGAAATCAGCCGGATGCCTGAAAGCAGTCATAAAGATATGGGCCCTCATTACAACACCGGTGCTAAACCATGGCGCTATTGGTGCCGGTGTTGTAACGGGTCCGCCATGGTTCAATGGGGAATTACCACCCCATTCCAAGGTTGGCGGGGCGGTAATTCCCCATTGAACCATGGCCCTTCCCCATTCCCATTTTCGCCCCATAGGGCTCAATGGGACTGGGGAAGGCGCTAAGTACGGTACCGCAAATTGCGGTACCGTACTTAGCACCAAGGTCCCTTTGCGGGTCCCTAGACCAGCTGTTAAAGTCGGGTCCCGCAAAGGGACCTCGTAATCAGGTGTTAAGGGTTTAACGGCGCCAACACCTTTTATGGTGCCGTTAAACCCTTAACGCCAGGGTCGTAATGACCCCCATGGACTCCAAAGAAGCATTTCTTCAGATGAGGATGTCCTGATGTGAAGACTGATGAGAGAGTGGTCCATGAATCGCCCAGAGGGGTAGGGGGGTGTAGAGGAAGAGCCAAATAGCCCTACCAGAAGCTCTGCCCCATGTTGCCTATATTTTGGGACCGGTAATTGCGACATGCGCAGTACCAGTGAGGAGGCCTATGCTGCAAAGAATTCTTGAGACAAGGTTTCCACTGATAAAACCCTATATGCATTCACGAAGAAATAATGGTCTTCTGGAAAAAATCCAGGAAGAAGTATGAAAATGGATGAGAAAGAGGACTGATGACGTCATGCAAAATAGAACTGAGGCACCCAGAAGAGATACAAATGAAGAAGGAAGATAAACATTCTATAAGATCTGAAGAGGAGGTGTCGAAGTTAAGCAACATTTCGGGATTGAAATGAAGATGCTCATGCATACAAACACTGAAGGAAATGCAAAGTCATTTTACACTTGTACAGATGCTGTAACGCAAGTAGACAAAGTTAGCCTGAGGCTGGCTATATAGTGAATAGATTGCGGCAATGCACCAATGTATATACAAAGGAATATTTAGACTCTGGATGTTCCATAATGCACTTTAGCAAACTCGAACCCCGTGAATGGAAAGGACTTGAAGTGTGGCACAGTTGAAAATAACTGATGGCGAAGGAGAACTCAAGAAAGGCTGGCTAGCCCAGAAACAAGAGTTGATGCCACTGTGAGTCTGGTTGTCTGTCAAGAAGCTACATGAACGTGAGAAAGAAACAAACTTCTGTTTGAGGTGGAATGAAAAAACACTGAAGGCATCAAGAGTTCATCATTTAATAGTATTATATGCAACAAAAAGCTCGAAAACATGGTCTCCAGTCACATGGTCAGATTGAAATAGACTTTGGGTCGAGATACACTGAAACCATAAGATAAGACCCAGGCCACACTCCCTTTTATTCTCAGGCACAGTGAGCTTCTACAAGGCCAAGTTCAAAGCCTAATTGAATGGCAGACCGCATGACTGATGATAGATGTTGGGCTAATCGGGTGGGTAGAACCATTGAGCATGGTCAGTTGAGGAGTCCACCTTCTGTTCAAAATATCAGCTTCCAAGTGGTGAATGACAAATCAATAATCCTTCAAAATGGTAGATCATGGAAGGAGTGGCAATTGCTCCACAGGGTTCTCAGCCAGTGGTGTTTTAGTGGGCACACCATAACCTAGAGCATCTGGCAAGTTTGGCATTGTGCACGTTGCAGTAGCAGAGGTGTGGTAAGGGCACATTTCAGAGGACTTGGATGCACATTCAGTGTTATAGAATGTGCTATGTTCTCCTTGAGGCTACTTCCCATGCATGCCAGGGAAGTGGATTATATTGCACCAATTGAAAAGATCCTGCCTCACCTGTGCAAACGCTATCCCACTATAATGATCTGACCAAACCACCATCCCATTATCTGTCACCCACACGGGTAGGGCTAACAAATGTCAGGCTAAACACAACCTCACTCAATGCCGCTCATTCAAAACCTTCCCATTCAATGAGCTAGAAGCAAACTTTGTAGACTTCCCCACTTCAGGCAATGCCTTGGAAGAGGGAGCAGTTCCCCGACTCATTTCTCACTGAGTGGGCCTCATTACGACCCCGTGGTAGCCATGCTGGTAAAAATGGCATGGCTGCGGCCAGAGTCATGTTTTTTTCCAGTGCCTGGCTTTTGGGAATTACCGGGGCATTAAAACCCTGGTGGTCCCGGAAGCCAGGTGCAAGAAAAAGTAACTCCCCATTACCATTATCCTGGAATTATTCAGCAACTCTGCTATGAAATTGATGGCTACTCATGCCCTCCTAAAATCCAGCCGGCCAAAGAACAAACTATACCACCCCAAGCTAGACTCCAACAAACACTCAATCAGATCCCTGGAGAAATGGTGGCGCACAAACCATAACACAGGAGACCTCATAAACCTTAAATCTCTCAGCACAAACCATAGGATTCTGATGACTGAAGCCAAAGCAGCTTACTACTCCACCACTATTGCGACAGCCTCAATCAGGAGTAAAGCCCTCTTTGAAGTAGTAAAGCATTGTACCAACCCCTCACCCAACCACAAGGTACCAGCAACTCAGGAGAAATGCAATGGAATCAGCACATTTATTAATTGAAATAATAGACAAAATCCGAGAGACCAGCAAATCAACCTCTCACAGCATTACGGAGTACCAAAAGTGCGGGTGAAGAGATGTTATTAAGACACCAGGATTCAAATTTCCCAAAACACAGAAATGCAGTGCACACATGGGGGCGCAGAGATGTTAGAAGCACACCGGGATTCGAATTTCCCAAAACACAGAAATGCAGTGCACAAATTGGGGTGAAGAGATGTCTAAAGCACACCAGGATTTGAATTTCTCAACACACAGAAATGCAGTGCACAAAAGGGGGTGCAGAGATGTTAGATGCACACCAGGTTTCGAATTTCCAAAAACACAGAAATGCAGTGCACAACTAGGGATAAAGAGATATCTAAAGCACACCAGGATTTGATTTTCCCCAAAACACAGAAATGCAGTGTAGAAATGGGGGTGAAGAGATGTTAGAAGCACACCATGATTCGGATTTCCCAAAACACAGAAATGCAGTGCACAAATGGGGCTGAAGAGATGTTAGAAGCAGACCAGATTTCGAATTTCCCAAAGAACAGAAATGCAGTGCACAGATGGCGCTGAAGAGATCTTAGAAACACACCAGGATTCAAGTGTCTCAAAAGACAGCAATGCAGAGCACACCTAGGGGCAAATAGATGTTGGAAACACTCCAGGATTCACATTTTCCCAAAACACAGACATGCAGTGCACAGATCGGGGTGAAGATATGTTACAAACACACCAGGATTCGAATTTCCAAAAACACAGAAATGCAGTGCACAAATGGGGGCCGAGAGATGTTGGAAACCCACCAAGATTCGAATTTCCCAGAAAACACAGAAATGCATTAAGGAGAAGGGATGTAGTAAGGCATGGAAAAGGCAGAATGGAATAGGCACACCTGGGTCCAACTGTTGTGTTAGTCAGTTACATGGCATAGCAAAGCCCAGGACAAGACTCACAGGTATTCTTGGTGAGAGAAAGCTCCAAAGGCACAAGTTCATTGGCTGGCTGGCTGCAAGATGGGAGCTGTTCCTTGAGAATGGGAGGTGGTGGATCATGAGGTGCTGTGGGGGGTGGTGCGAGGGGAAGCACTCTTAGCCCTCCAGGCTCAAACAGGAGCCTTAACGAGGGACCGTTATGATGGGCCCGGCTTTCGCCTGCCGGCGCTCAGGATTGGTGCATTAAGCATGATGATGCCCACTCAGAGAGGCGGCCTGCCTGCTCATGCATCAACCCCTCTGCACAAGGATGAGTGGCCATCTTGGAATAGGGACTCAGATAGCCAACTGGCTTAAACAACAGTTGAACAGCTTCTCTTGTAATGCGCCCACCCTCTGGAACTCGATCCCAGTGTCGGCTCGGGATCCCTCCACAATTCTCCAATTTTGCAAATCTCTCAAAACATGGCTCTTTCAACAACACCTGACCAATGACTAATTCCAAAGGACGCACATACCTACGCACAGACCTCACAATACTTTGCTATTGTTAGAAGATGGGAGCCCAAATGTGGGCTACCCACACTCTGTACAGTGCTCTGCTGCTCTTGAGCTAGGCTGACAATTTATACAATAAAAATAAAAATAATTCCCTGGATTACCTGCGAGTGTTCGCAGGTAATCCAGGGAAGGCTAGAAAATCAGCAGCAGGTGTTAGGCAAGCATTTGTTCCCACCCCCTTCTTTTTTCTTTATATTTAAATGACGTGGTAGACTTTGGTATGGAGCTTGAATTGAATACACCACATTTACTTAAGTTAATTTGGTATTCTCTCTGCGGATGACGCAATTTTGATATCACGGACTCCCATGGGTGTGCAAAAACACAATTGTGAGGATAGCCCAGGGGCAACATGCTCGCCTTGGAAGCAAGACGACACGGAGCAACACAGGTTCAATCCCTGGGTCTGTTCTCAGAAACCTCTGGATATAAAGCGCGTTATAAATAACTCATCATATCATGCATTGTATTTATAGCATCTGCCTCACCATCAACCTGATCAAGACATAAGTGTAACTATGAAGGGGTTTTGTGTGTTTTAACTCTGTTGTATAGGTTGCTACAGAACATTGGGTGATCTGTGAAGGAGCAATGATGTGCTTTCTAGTAGATAATTATTTTTATGCTCGAGTGTTTTATTTGTATTTGCATTCTATGTATTCATAACTGCTTGGGTGGTATGCATGTGATAGATTGCCATGTTTGATGGATTTTTGATTCAAAATAAACAGATATCTGATTCTGATCAGTCACCTTGGAGGCAAGATCAGCCGGTACAGGATGAAATACGTGTTGGGTGAGTGGCGGAGTGGAGAGAGTCAATATGCACAACTTGGCCACGAATGGGCCACAATTGCTTGATAAAGAAGGGTGGCAGCGATATCACACACATCTTGAGTAGGAGCAGTAGAGTAAGAGAGAAAGAGAGGGAGAAAGAGAGAGAGAGAAAGAGAGATAGAGAGAAAGAGAGAGAGAGAGACAGAGAGATAGAGAGAAAGAGAGAGAGAGAGACAGAGAGATAGAGAGAAAGAGAGAGAGGGAGACAGAGAGAGAGAGAGAGAGAGAATGGAAGGCTCATTGATAATAGAGGCTTTTTTTGTGTGCGCTGAAACAATGATCAATTTAGCTGGAATAGCAGCAAGGTTGTCCTGTGATAACAGTTGTCTTGTTCGCTTGAAGCTCAGCTTCGGGAGAAGTTTCGGAGGCCCCGTCATATGAGTACTGTCATTTTCTTTCCATGTGACAGAGTTGGACCCCCACCGCCATCACCCCCTGGAAATCAGGGTCTCGAAGGGGAGCAGGAGAAAAATAGAAAAAGTGAAAGTTGAGTTTTGGTTGGATAGGGAGAGAGCCCCTGGGTGTTAGGAGAGGCCAGCAGCTCCTAACATAGGCACCTCACGCTGTTTAACTCAGGGTTTCCACTGAGGGCCCTGATTCGTCTCCAGTTGCCCTTTGCCCTGGTGCCAGTTCTAGGGCGCCTCTAAGCCTGCTTGTGTCTAGAGTCTGTCCTGATCCCATCAGGAGGGACTGCTGTGGGTTTAGAGAGCAACCATAATGCTTCTGAGTGACAATGGTATCTTCTGTTTCAGCAGACGCCAGTGTCCCTTTTCGCCTTACCTTGTGCTCTCCTTATGCAGGAGTTGTGTTACACAAGCTCAGTCAGTAACAGAGGCAGCATGTGTGCCGAGCTCAGTGCAGCGTCATTAGAAGAATCTCTTTGAGGTGTTGTCCTCCCCCCTTTGAGGGAAGGAAAGGAAAGTCTGTGCTGTGGGCTTAAAAGAACCTGCCCACAGTGTCCGAGCGTTTCTGCAGAGTGACAGGTAGAACCTCCTACATATTGAAAACCTGCATTGCCAGTCATATGTTTGCATATGTTTTATTCTAAAATCTTACAATGTGCATATGTTCAGGGGTGCCGAGTACGCGGGTGCTCTGGGGCCCGGGCACCCGCCGGCTTAATGAAGTCGGGACTGGGTCCCCCCTCCAGCCCCAGAGCCGGAGAGAAGAGATGCCGTATGGATGGCCCGTTGTTTCATCCATACTGCGTCTCTCTCTGGCCCGGGTAAAAGCGCGAACATTTCTAACTAAGCCCTCCCCTCTAGGCCTCATATTGGTGGATGATCCTGGAGGGGAGGGCTTAGGGGCTACCGGAAGCTTCTGTTGTTTTGCTTCTGGTTCACCCGTGTTTAAGGAAGTCGCAGCAAGCACACGGGACACAACTCCACCAGCCGAAGCAGAGAGAGAGCAGCACGTTCGGGAAGCAGCATCAGGTAAGGTTTTTTTTTTCTTTTTCTTTTCCTGTGACAGTTTTTATTTCCCCAACACCCCCTTTCCATTCTTTTACATCTGTGCCTCTGTTTTAAAAACTGTTTTTTGTTAGGTATACTTCTACATCTGTGCATCCCTCTTGCCACGAGGGGTGCACAGAGGTACACCCGACCCAAAACGATTTTAAGAAATGGAGGCACAGATGCAAAGCAAGAGGGGTGCACAGATGTAGAGGTAAAATTGTTTTGGGTTGGGTGTATTTGAACATCTGTGCACCCCTCTTGCTTTGCCTCCATTTTTAAAATCGTTTTGGGTTGGGTGTACTTCTACATCTCTGCACCCCTCTTGTACTTCTACATCTGTGCATCCCTATTAGAGTGCACAGATGTAGAAGTACACCCAACCCAAAACGATTTTGCGGTCATATAACTGGCAGTGATGTCACTTCCTGTATTTGGGCACCTGCCGGGAAATTCATAAGTCGGCTCCCCTGCATATGTTCCCTGTTGTCTGCCGTTACATTCAGTTTACATGTGTGAGCAGGTATTATGACTTTCAATGTCTTTCTCTTCCTTTGTGTACTATCCCTTGGTGGAGGCGCATTCTCGCATGTGTAGTATGTGTCTTGGCCTGACATCAGGTGTTCCGCTCAGTAGTGTATGGCATGGTTATCAGAGAGGTTTCCCCTATTCTCTCAAATCCATTTCTGCTTCTCAGGGTGCTTTCCTCAATACTCTTTTCATTCTTGATTTGATAATAATGGTTTATCATTCTATATTTGAAAATAATTCTTTATAATCCTGAATTCATTCATTCTTTAATCTTTGGGATTGTAGTTAGGATGTGTGTTTTTTTTTCCACATTAGTATAAGCCATGATCACTGTTATATCCGCCCTACGTCCCGCAGCGCGGTGACGTAGGGCAGCTAAATAAAAGCCCCGCCTCCTGGAGTGGGAGGCAGTTCCGGGCGAATGTGAACCAGCGTGTGTGTGTTTTTCATTTAGCGCTCCTGCCTAGGCCGCGCTCAAGGCCACGCGGCCTCCTGGACCGGAGCCAGCCCCTCGTGCTAGGCCTCCGGGAAACAAGCATCTAACAATGGCGACGAGGAAGTGAGCGAGCATCCACGTGCTCCACCACGATTTTGCACGCGGATGCCACACGGACGCTCCGTGTAAATTTTTGGACACCCGGTGGGGGCCCCCACGATCATGTGACCCCCACAAAAAAAAAATAAAAAAAAAAAAAATTTTTTTTCTTTTCATTCCCCTCCCACACCTCATCCTCAGGGGGTGAAAAAAATGTTTTTTCTCTTCTCGTGTCATCCCGGTCATCACCTGCATGACGTCTCCTGCATGGCACACAGGCCACGAAGCGCCAATCCATCGGAGCACAAGTGCCGGTGGGACACTGCCTCACCACAGGGCGCGCACAAACCCAGAGGGCGGAGAATCGTTGACCAAGCGCACGCAACACCATGGCGACTGGGTCATCTACCCCTGGACCCTCAACACCGTCCAGGATGGCGGCAAACCTGTCTATGGCGTCACCACCGCCTCGCACGCAGGGGAGTTCGTCGACGTTGATCCAACCATTCGACCCATTCACAGACCCATCGTCCAGTGGGCCCAGATGGCAGCTATGGCTACAGAAGTTTGAGATGGCCATGGAATGTAAGGACGTCACGTCATCCAGAAAGATGAAAGCTCATCTACCTCTCAGTGTGGGCGACGAGGTGCTGCGCATCTTCAACTCCCTGGATGTGGATGACGGCCAAGATGCATACCGGAGTGCAAAGGACGCTCTAACAGCACATTTTCTCCCGCAACTAAATCCAGACTATGAAATCTTTTGCACGACCATCCAGGCCACCGATGAGACTCTCGACGCCTACCACACGAGGCTGAGGAAGCTGGCCATGTCGTGTGAGTTTACGAACACTGAAAGGGAGATTAGGAAGCAAATCATAAATGGAATTCACTCGGAGAAGCTGAGGCGTCTCGTGCTCAGCGAAAAGGGCATCCCTCTACAACGCATCCTGGAACTGGGTCGACAGTGGGAACTTGCCCACTCCAGGGCCGCTAACATGGAAGTGACCCTGCAAAAACTCCAGCCGTCTCTCTCCACGGCGATGGTTGCTCAAATCTCGGACAGACAATCAACGAGAAGCGAAAGTGGCAGCGGTTACACCCAGAACAGGTGGCAGCCTCGAGCACCAGGACCAACCGAATGTGGATGGTGTGGTGGTCAAAGGCACGGAAGGCGAAACTGCCCGGCGCAAGGCACCACGTGCGGTGCATGTGGCAGGAAGGATCACTACGCGAAAGTGTGCAGATCAGTGAACACGCCACTACAGCCTCCGCAAGGATCCCAGGAAAAAGGGTCATCGGAAAAAAAGAAACAAGCCAGCGCGAGGAGGGTAGCGGTAGTCAACTCCTCGACGGAAGAAGAAGGAGATGACCTCTCAGCCCTACGACAAACAGCAGGCACGGAGAACGAAGGAAAGGGCCGAAAGGTGTACTTAGTATCGACACTAAACCAAGGGCCAGCACCGTCGAAAAGAACCGCCAGGCGACGAAAATGCATGGTCAACATACAAGGCCAGGACATACAGATGACCATTGACACGGGGGCCTCGGTAAACGTCATGCCAACCACCGTGTTCCAAACCCTCGCACCACGGCCCGAGCTAAAATCCACAGACACTCGGCTGTTTGCCTACGGCAGTCGGAAACCTCTACCAGTCATCGGGAGGTTCCGCACCACTCTTGAGCATGGCGAACAGAAGTTGTGGTCGAAGATCTATGTTGTCAAGGCGGGAATTGAAAGCCTGCTGAGCGGAGATGCAGCTGAGGACCTGGGCGTGGTCAAATTCATATGCCACATTGACGACATGTCCGAGGTCGAGAACTTCCTCAGGCAACACCCCAAGCTACAGAAGGGGATAGGCTGTCTCAAGGGAAAGACCATCAAACTACATATTGATCAATCAGTGCAACCACGCGCGGTAAGACACCGAAGGACACCGTTCCACATGAGGGAACAAGTTGAGAAGGAGTTAAGGTCACTCGAAGCCGCTGGCATTATTGAAGAAGTCACGGGACCAACACCGTGGGTTTCCCCGATGGTGGTCACCCGGAAGCCCAAACAGCCAGGAAAAGTTCGGATCTGCATTGATATGCGCCTGCCCAATGCAGCCATAAAAAGAGAGCGACACATAACACCTACAATTGATGAAACCATCACTGACCTCACTGGATCGTGTGTGTTCTCGAAGGTAGACCTAAAGGGGGGGTACCACCAGCTGAAGCTCCAGAGAGAGTCGCGCTATATCACCACGTTCTCAACCCACCTAGGTCTGAGGAGGTACAAGCGCCTGAGTTTCGGCATATCATCGGCCGCGGAGGTTTTTCAACAGACCATCCAGGAGGTCATCAGAGGCATACCAGGGGTATTGAACGTGAGCGATGACATCCTAATACACGCACCGGACACCAAGGAACACATCAAGAGACTCAAGACACTACTGGGCAGGCTGGAAAACGCCGGACTCACAATTCATCGAGAGAAGTGCTAATTCCTAAAACCAGAAATAACTTTTTTTGGATACAGGTTCGACCGCACCGGCATATCACCTGATCCCCAGAAAGTGGCGGATATCCAAGCTGCCAGCCCCCCGACGACTCCCACCGAGGTGCGCAGTTTCCTGGGAATGGCCACCTACTGTGGCAGATTCATTCGGAACCTAGCAACCCTATCCGAACCGCTGCGGGAGCTAACAAAGGCCAGCACCAAGTGGGACTGGGGGCCCGAATGCCAGGAAGCATTTGAGAGCATAAAAGACTCCCTGTCAACTGATACCAAGATGGCCTACTATGACACGGACCTCCCGACAGAACTATTTGTGGATGCCAGCCCAGTTGGACTTGGAGCAATCCTGATGCAGGTCACAAAAGAGGGCACAAAAAGGTCGATTGCATATGCATCCAGGGCGCTCACAGCAACGGAACAAAGGTACTCCCATATAGAAAAGGAGGCAATCGCCGTTCTATGGGGGTGTCGACACTTCTACATGTACCTATATGGGCGCAAGTTCACGGCGATCACCGACCACAAGCCCCTTCTACCAATCTTCATTGGGTCATCGGCACACCCACCAGCCAGAATCACCAAGTGGCTGCTACACCTCCAGCAATATGATTTCGAACTTGTCTACCAACCGGGCAGCGGCAACCCCGCGGACTTCCTGTCGAGACACCCACGACCAGCCACCCAGCAGGAAGTGCTAGTCGCCGAAGAAACGGAGGAGCACATTTGTCAAGTAGTCCACACCATGAGGCCCAAAGCGATAAACATTGAGGACATTGCAACAGAAACCCAGAATGACCCCTGCTGCGATCTGGTAAAAGATGCCATCATGTCAGGCAACTGGAAAGAATTCATGTTGCACACACGCAACAGAACCGAGGGGGCCAAGGAGTTCCTAGCAGGCATGTTCACGGTTCGACAAGACCTCTCAATCACTGAGGGAGGGCTCCTGCTAAGGGGTGACCGAAATATCATACCCCCAAGGTTGCAAGACAGGATAGTTGCCCTAGCGCATGAAGGACACCAAGGGCTTGCAAGAACAAAGGCCCGGGTCAGACACAGGGTATGGTTCCCTCACATCGACGATCGTGTCGAGGACCTAGTGAACACATGTCTACCCTGCCAAATAACGAGTGGGCCACCAGACCCACAACCAATCCTATCGGCCGAGCGTGGCCGGGCACGATGGGAAGCGATCAGCATTGACTTTTGCAAAATCAGAGAGGGTCTACATCTACTGGTGGCAATCGATGATCACTCACGCTATCCAGAGGTCGAGATACTGGAGTCCACCGCCGCGGAAGTGGTCATCCCGGTGATAGAAAAGATGTTTGCCACCCACGGTCTGCCCACGACCATTAAGAGTGACAATGGACCCCCGTTCACAGGGGAGGAATTCAGGTCATACTTACAGGAACTGGGCATTAAATACCACCACATCATGCCAAGGTGGCCACAGGCCAATGGGGATGTCGAGCGATTCATGAGGACCATCAACAAGGTACTCAGAGTATCAAAGGCAAACGCCAGCCCGTGGAGGATCGACCTATTCCGGTTCCTAAGGAACTATCGGGTCACCCCCCACAGCACCACGGGCATACCACCTGCTGACCTTATGTTCGGAACTATCATCAACTCGTCGATTCCCCATCATCCAAGCAGGACCCCTGACGACGTCGACCATGCACGCGTGGAAACGAGGAGAACACTTGCCAATGCTCACATGAGCGACAAGAGAAGAGCAAGGCCCTCAAACCACAGAGTGGGCGACCAAGTCATCATGTTGCGAAACCCCACGAAATCCAAGCTAGACACCAGGTACGAGGAACTGCCATGGACTATCAGTAACCGGCGTGGGACCATGATAACTGTCACCCGGGGAGGTCGGGAAGTAACAAGGAACGCCTCCTGGTTCAAGCCCGTGCCCCAGCACCTCTGGATGGATTGCGAGGGGCCTCACGACGACAACGAGCAACAAAGCAGCGACGTGCCGGCGCAAGACCCCGAGGAGGAATCCGCAGGGGATCGCAGCTGGCAATCACCGAGACTGCCCAGCAGTGAGGACACATGCAGCGAAGGTGAGCAGACTTACGAACCGAGCGGGGACAGCCCCCAAGCGAAGCGATACAGTCTGAGAAAGACCACGAGACCGCCTGCGAGGCTGAATAACTATGTATGCTAAGCCAACAGCAGTGGCAGGAGTTTATAGTTGAGCATGTTGTTTATGTTGTTTTGTTAGGTCATTTTGAAATAAAGGAGGAATGTTATATCCGCCCTACGTCCCGCAGCGCGGTGACGTAGGGCAGCTAAATAAAAGCCCCGCCCCCTGGAGTGGGAGGCAGTTCCGGGCGAATGTGAACCAGCGTGTGTGTGTTTTTCATTTAGCGCTCCTGCCTAGGCCGCGCTCAAGGCCATGCGGCCTCCTGGACCGGAGCCAGCCCCTCGTGCTAGGCCTCCGGGAAACAAGCATCTAACAATCACTAACTTTACCAAAACATTGTGTATAGCGTACCAAAACATATATATCATTTCTATTATTAGAAATCTGCTCATATGCCGATACAAGGACAAAGGCAAATCAAATAATTCAAGATGAGCTCTCATCATATAAGATTGAATTCACAATAATAAAATAGGTATACAAAAGAAATAGTAGGAGAACAACTCGTACGAGATTGTTTAAATAACCAAATCGCAATTCATGGCAGGAACAGGTATGTTCCTGGTCCAAAATGGAGGCCGAACGTGATGACGCATTACACTGGCAGCAGTTCCAGAATCGCGGGAAAAGCGAGAGCAATATCCAACGGAATCGAGAGCTATAAGAGGAACCCAGGAGAAATCTAGGTATTACAAACATAGGCCAAGTGTGTTTAGAGAGACACACTTATGAATATATGAAAAATAGCAGCAATTTGACTGTGACTTTGAAAGCTATATCACTGCCCATTATTTTCACTTTAGGAACTTTGTTTGAAATTATGAATTTAAGACTATAAAACTGGAAACACACCATCAGCATGAAGACGAATGCCTAATACCACATACCTACAATGAAATGAGACAAAACTAAATTTTGAGGTCAATATTTAACTAAAAGTAAGTAAGAACCACAAGTTATTCCTATTGTTGATTAAATGGCAATAAGTGGATTTCTAACCTGTAGCACCTTATTTCTTTAAATGTCATTTAGCGCATTAATACATGTTTTTTTTGTCACAACTGTTATTAGAGAATCAATCAGATTAATCAAGAGTCTTTTCTTGTTCACTTTATTTTTGCAGAAACTTAAACATGTGTATTATTATCCCTACTGATGAACCATTGATGAAAAATGGGGAAACACGTTTTGGGGGCAATTATTATTGTTTAAAACATTCAGCGATTTATGTTATTATAATTTGGAGAATATAAAGACATTTTCTTTTGGAGCGCCTGTCAACAGTGTTTGTACCCTTTAAACATATTCACGAGCTCTGTGCAGCCCTTTGAGCAACAAACAACAAATGAAGGCAGCACCAAAAAATGAGTTCATAAGTAACAACTAATATTTCTACAAATCACTCGCCGCAGTTTGTCATATAAGGCTGCAATTGTGTGCTTTCCTCGATAGCTTTGTGATTGGTAATATTACACCAAGGATAGGTTATGACTGGCAGGTCTGTCCGCCTATCAAATGTCAAGTCAGGCTGGGACTGAGCGAGCCACTCGTCAAGCATGCATGGCAGACACAGCCACACGTCAGGTGTGCAGAATGTTCTTCCTGGAGCGCCGATGAGGCCGTCAACACTATAATACACAGCTTCCGCGGGTAACATGTGTCTCTCAAAAGGAAAGCCAGATGAGGCAGGCCAAGCCACATTGTATGCAAACAGGGAAACGATTTCAATGTTCTGTACTTAATTATATTTGATAGCAATGTCATCATTTCATTGCTACTGAGACAATTGCCGCGGACATCGGGAAATACAGAAACAATAATCAATACATGCCACTTCCACTCCTTGCACTGTGCACTCCATCTCTTTCTGAAAAACGTGCATAGCATTACCACATCCTTGGTATAGTTTTCCCCTTGCAATTCTTTCATTCCAGCTATCTTTGTTCGCATAAATAACCCACTGCAGCCATTTGCAGATAGAGCAGGGCCCTCCCCGAGCTACCCCTGGTTGCTCTTTGGGGAAATCAGGGGCGTTGCTAGGGGGGGCTAAGGGGGCTATAGCCCCTGATCTTTTGGTTGTAGCCCCGGATAGAATCTCAGGAGCTACAGCCAAAAGGCTAGCTAGCCCGAGTCCCAACAGTTCCGACATCAGCATAGCCCCGGGTCTTATCCAGACCTAGCAACTTCCCTGGGGGACATTCATAAGTGCTCTTGCTGAGTGCTGAAGCTGTAGGGTTTCCCCCCTGCGGGGTCTTTTATTAAGCCTAATGGTTAGGAGGAGTTCAGGGCGAACACCGCACCACTAGGAGTGGACATGTGTTGCATTCTATAGCGCACTACACATCGAACTTTGTTTGAACGCCATTGCGTTAACCCCTTAAATGCCAGGCATGAGTATGCTCGTCCTTTTTGCATAGATTTGCATAATAGCCTGCCACATAAGAGAAATGCCCAAGTGGGTCTCTGTTGGAATCAGTGGACTTCGTGGCGTTTTGATCTTCAGTAGATGTATCCAGTGGTGCTTTCAGATGCCGTGTATTTGTCATGACACGTAGGTGTCACGTGTTCCGCGCTTCCCAGAATCCACAAGGCGATCCTTTACAAAACGCAACCCACATGCAACATTCATGTGGGGAAAGCATACGCTTTGACCACAGCGAAGAACATGTGTGTGTCACTACAAACGGGGAGAGAATAGAAAACAAGGAAAGCGGGCAAAGAACAAACGGGGCGCATAACTGAACGGCCAGATTGCAAGGGAGTTCTGCAAAACATTGAGGTTCACAACCAGTACATCATTCGACTGATAGCCACAGCTTTACAGATAACACCGATGACCCATTTCCAGGACTGCAGAGAACATCTTAACTCCACACACTCTTTTTTCATATTGAGTATTTTAAAAAATAATGAGCACGTTCAAATGCAGACATCGTGACGTTCCAATTGATGGCAAAGAAGCCTCAGCTTTGTGAGTTTCCAAATTGACTTAATATCATTGCATACATATTAGAATTCCCAGCTTTTGGGCGAGTAACCTTCCGATTACCAATTGGATAGGATGCTGCAGCTGCGAAGCATAATTGGGGTGTGTGTATACCGTGAAGAAGGCTCAGAAATAAACTGATTCGTGTGTCATAGTGTGTTCAACACACAGCCACGGACTTATCACTTGTTGAGTGAATAACTCAATCATGTTACGATTTTAAATGAAATGAAACTATGTTCTGACTTAATGTCAACTCTTGAAGTTATTCGTACCATAGTTGGCTTGTAGTTTAAAGTCGGTGCATAGTTTTATTTTTTGGAAGGGGACAACATTATCAGTGCACAGGGTCTCCATATGGCCTGGTGCTGGATTAGTGTTCTCTCAGTTCAATGTATTTCAGTCAGGGACAGAACATTGCCATGTTGTTAACAGTATCAAAGTAATGCAAAAAACAACAACTTGTAACGTGGCTGATGCTGCGCTGTGCAGCTGATTTGGGAGGTGTTTCTTGGGAACATGAAGAGTACCCATCTTTCATGGCACTTCTTAATCTGGGGAACAATGAGGAGTCACCCCTATGATATGGTATGATAAGATAGGTTATTTATAACATGCTTAGTACCCAGAGGTTTCTAAGCGCAGTCCCAGGGATCGAACCTGTGTTGCTCTGTGTTATCTTGCTTCCAAGACAAGCATGTTGCCCCTGAGCTATCCTCCTCTGAGTTGTGCTGTTGGGAAAAAAGACAATTCATCTAATTGGAAGGGAAACAATTCCCTGCAGCTCTACGCGGTTAGATTAATTGATTTGGACCTCTCCCACTGTCCCACTGTCCAGAATCTAGACGTCACTGCATCTATTGTTGCAAATACACCAATCTCTAGGTGCTGCCCTTAACGTCCACCCGTGATGGAGATCCCAGCTCAACAAAGACCTCCTCTCCAAACGGTCCTGATCCCTGGCCTCCCTGCACCATAGCTCCACCCATAACTCACCGCTCGCCGGGCATATTCTGCACTCGTGCACCCAACTTCATGACCCCCCCCTTATCCCCAGTCTAGTCACAAACCACAACCCCCGCTTACAGCAATACACCCAGACACCCACTCACCCTCTCTCCTACCATCATCCATCATCCAACTCTAAGATCAGAGGAGCAATCTGGCACGCCAAACACCTGCCTCCTCCGACGCTCATCCCACACTCCTCATCCCTCCCAAACACATTTACATCCACTCTGCCACTGGCCTCTATTGAGAACAACCTCATACCCCCCCGCCCATACACCATGCCCATCATCGAATTCTCAAACCAGAGGAGCAGAAATCCACCTCCACCACCACACCATCCCTGTGCCCACAAGGAACTCCCCACCCTCTCTACCTGCCCCCCATGCCGCCCTCTCCCACCCCCTTAGTCCACTGGGGAACCCCCTAACCTCTCAACCTACCTCCCATGCCACCCTCTCCTTCCCCCGTAACCTCTACTCGACACCCGCCAACAGACCCCCCCTTCATATCCCTTCCTTTCTCTGAAAGTAGTTTGTCTCGTCCTTGCTTGAACGGTAGCCTCCTCTCCCTCCCCTCTCATCCCCCCACCCTCTCTCACACTCGTATGCCCCAAAACCCACAAAATACCAGAATTACGACTGCCCCTCTCGTTCGACCCTTCACACCTCACCTCTTCTGCTACAGTCCAACCTCCCAGCCTCTCCTTCCTCTACCTTCAAACACTCCCCTCTCTCCTCTCCCATTTTCCACCCCCTTGCTCTTGACTTCTCACGCATTACGCCTAAACCTCCTGCACCCGCCAGACTCAATCCAAAAACTACCCGCCTAAACCCCCCCACCTCATATGATCCACTAACTACCCTCCCAAATCCCCCTGACTGACTCCTCAACTCTCACATTCCTACCTCCACCCGCTTACATTTCCCACCCCCCATCGACACAACCCTCTTTCCCGACACTCAAAGTCCACAGGTATCCAGCTTCCCCTACCCCACCTCAACTGGGCTCAACCACCCTGGGTAATCCTACCACACCCACCACCCCGTCTGGCACCGATGTCCGCAGAGCTCCCCTGCGATGAGCATCACGAAAACCACCTCCCCTCACAAAGTCACATGCATCCTTTTTAATGTCCGCTCCATAGCAAAAAATTAGACACAGCATCTTTGACCTCCTATCCTCTAACAATCACGACCTCATTTTTATCAGCGAAACCTGGTTCTCTGACGACTTTGCCCCAGTAGCGCACAAAGCTTTCCCCCCTGGCTTCTCGCTTATCGGCCACAATAGACCCTCCAGAGGTGGCAGAGTGGCAATCCTCTTCAAATCCCATTTCTCCATCTCACTCGTCGAATCCCAAACATCCAATGCCTCCTGTGAAATCCTTCTGGTAAAACTTTCGCTACCATCGACTTTCTCCCACAGCCTCCTACTCATCTACAGACCCCCTGCCAATGACAGACATTTCAACAGCAATCTCTGAGACCCTATAGCTACCATTCAGGTAAATCATCCTTCTGTTATGCTCCTGGGTGATTTCAATATCTGGTTTGAAATGCCCAACAATCCCATGACTCATCCGCTCGTTGAGAGTCTTGATTTGCTCAACCTCTCCCAACATACCACTGGTCCAACCCACTCAGGTGTGCACACCCTTGATGCAATTTTAAGCTCCCATGACCTGGTTTACATATCCTGTCCCAAACCGCTCATCTGGACCCACAACTTTGCCATTTCTTTCTCTATCCACACTCCTGCCCCTCCTCCTACAGCTCCCCTGACCCCCCAAATGCTGGAACAAAGTCAAGGTCCTCCGCAACCTAGCCGAAGCCCTGCTTCTACATCCCCTGCTACGTTGCCCCGTGATAGACCCTTAACCACCAATGACTTAATGACTGACTGACTCTTCTCACCCCCTCGCACTCGCACCCTCACGCAAAGGACCATCCCCCAAATGGTTGATACCCCATCTGAGGAATGTCAAACAACAAAATAACTCTCTTGAATGCAAATGGCGAGCATCTAAAACCAATCTCAGAAGATCCATATTCACCCTTCACCACCGTAGTTACACATATGAAATCCACAATAGCCAAAAAAGCCTATTACAATAAACAAATTCTCAACTGTGGCAACTGCAGCAAAGAACTCCACATGGAGAGCATTTCGGAATTTGTGAAACCCACGTGCACCTCTGCCCATTCCACCACCACACAATCACTCTGCGACTCCCTCTGCATACATTTCTTCAACACTGCACTTGAGAAGATGGCAACCCTTAACACCAAACTCTCCTTGCTCTCCCCCTTCCCTTCACCAACCCCTCCTGATCTCATTGCCCGACACCCTCTCTACCTATTTTTGACTCCTTCAAACCCATTTCCAAAGACAAGTTCCTTGACCTACTATCGACCCCTGCCCTGCCTCTGCCCTGAAAGAAATATTCTCCTCTACCTGCGCAGGAGAACATGCGAGAGCCATACTAAATGACTCTCTCGACTCTGGCATCTTCCCTGAAGCCTTCAAAATAGCGCATGTCAAAACACTTCTAAAAAAGGCATCCCTTGACCCCAAGAATTACAGGCCAAACTTCAACACCAGATTTTTCACGAAACACATTGATCGGACTGCATACTCCCAGCTCCACTCCTTTGTATAATCCAACTATCTCCTCAACCCTGCACAATCAGCCTTCAGACCGCGGCATGGAACAGAAACCACTCTGATCTCGATCTGGGATGATCTCAAGGTCAATGCAGACTCTGAGGGCTGCGCAGCACTGATTCTTCTTGATCACTCTTCAGCCTTTGACAAAGTTAACTATTCAATCCTCCTTGGCCGCCTACACTCCCTAGGAATCCATGGCACTGCTCTCAAATGGAAAGTCTCCTTCCTCTGCAATCGGAAACAAATAACTTTCCTCTCCCCTTTTGTCTCAATTGCTTGCCCCATAAACACTGCAGTACCCCAAGGCGCATATCTATCTGTTCTCCTTTTCAACTTCTATCTGACCACTCTACCAGGAATCATCCGCACGCACAACCTCTCCTGTTACAACTACTCTGATGATACACAAATTATTCTAAGAATCCCCAAGACAAGCACCAACCCTCATCCCGACCTTGAAGCTCGTCTCCATGATATTGACCGATGGATGACAAAAAAACACCTCCTTTTGAATGCTGATAAAACAAAAATCATGGTGTGCGGCAATACTGCCCTTCTCCCACATCCGCTCCCATGGCCCCCTCCCACGGCCTACCTCCCCGCCCCTCTGATATAGTCAGAAACCTAGGCTACACTTTTGACTGAGGCCTAGCCCTCTCCCGTCAGATCAACAACGTGCCAAAATGCTGTCACTACCACCTCAAACTTCTCAGATGCATTTTCCCTACCTCTCCTACCCAAACACACTTGTCACAGTCATGTCTATTGTGATGTTGAGACTGGACTATGCCAACTCCCTATACCTGGGAGCACTGGCATACCAACTGAACAAATTCCAAAGAGCACAAAATACTGCTGAGAAACTGCTCCATGCCCTTGGACTCAGAGATCACATCTCACCCGCTCACTGAACCCTCTACTGACTCCCAGTCGGACGAAGGGCCACCTTCAAGACCCTATGCATCACTCACCGAGCAGTGAACAAGACCGGCCCAGCATACCTACAAGGAAGATAGAACCCTACCTCCCATCTCACACCCTAAGATCAAGCACTGGCCTCTTTCTTGGTGATTCCAACCTCTAACTCTGCCAGGATCGGAGGATCCGCCTTCTCAACCTTGGCCCCAACTCTGTGGAACTCACTCTCCCACATATTCGACACAATGCCGGCTGTGACCATCTGAGGCAACTAAGACCTGCAACCCGATGACAATTGCTCAATCATATCCCAAGCAATGAAGCCACTGAATACGCTTATTAAGTCACTATTAAACAATTGCACGCTTGAAATCAAGAATAGCGACCTCCTTAGATTATAACTCCATCCAAACACTCACCTCCCATATCACTATGCTTACGCTCTACTTCTTCACCAACACACAATTAGAGTGCAGCTTCACGCCGGGATCAATTTCAACCTATCTTTTCACATACAAACATTACTCGATGAACCCCTCAACATTCTAATAAAACACAGCTACATCCCACGAAAACCGGTCTAGCTGCACACATAAGCGTCCTAGACAGGCCTAATGCTGCCAGAACCCAGCCTTGGTGTCTATCCTCCAGGATGCACAAATACAACTGATATCAACTATCACCACACCTAATGCTTGACTACAGCAACCATTAGGCAATTGCATCGGCTGCCTACATAATTGGTGCACCCACGCACCCTATGACACCTTACACTCTCAACTGACTTGGACTACGGTCCCCGAGGGCGTTCAACCTACCAGAGCTTTGAGGTCATACCAGTGATATATAGAGTGCTATATAAATGCCAAATAACATAACATAACATTTCAGAGTTCATCCATAGCAGTAAGGTGGTGGTCCGCCAGAAGGATTACGTGGACATGTGGCAAGCAGATTATTAGCTTGTGACTGTTTGCTAAATATATGTAGTGCTGCTGATAAACAGTGCATGATAACATCACCTGTGTAGTGCAGTCACCATTATAGTACTCTACATTGAACCACCTTCCTCAAAGTAAGATAATCATGTAGCTTCCGTAGTGCTGAGAGGGCCGGTACCAGTCAGGCTGGTTGTTGGCCATAAATATATCTTAACCCAGAAGCTCATGGTGGGACACTTTGTAAGTGTAGGGGCGTGCCCCTAATCACCTTAATCCAAAGTGGGCCACCACTTAAGGAATGAGTGTACGTTTGTACGTAAAGCAAGTTTATTGTACAATGATCCAGAGAGAAGCTAGTTTAGGCCATAGAGTCAAACTAACCCAAGTCTCCCTGAACCACATAAATTGACACATCATATACATTTTCGCAACAGTTAAAACACTCCCACATATTTTATTACATTCCACCCCCCATACAATATTGGACAAACCTATCACAAAGAAATCCCATCTTTCTACAATTCTTCCATTCTCATTGGCCACTTGTTATCTTAACTACCATCGTCAGATCTTATTCCTAACACACGGCACTTATGAGAATACAATTGAAACTCCTGGGTATCAATTACTTTGGCCTCGAGCACCACTTCACCCCATGTTTTAGTGCTAGTCAAAACAAATAGCCGGTCCCTCTGCAAACTTCAATGTACTTACAGAGATTACATCTACTTACTGCGGATCGAACAAGCCATGAACATAGTGTCCTGTTCGACAGCTGACGATTCTACTTGGTTAATCTTTGTTCCTCCTTTAACCTTTAGTCCACAAGAACGTGATTTCCCCAGCCCTCTGAAATTCACTGCACAAAATTCTGGCTGCAGAGTCTAAATGAATTTACACAAGCTCACTCACTACATACAGATTTATAAATTCCCTTTGTATGTTCCTCAGTGTGCATGCATGTTTAATACATATTATCTCTCCTTTACTGTGGGTTCTTCATGAGAAGCCTCCTTTCCTGCATGTGCATTATGAAACTCCTAATCCCCTGCTTCTGGGCACTCCATAGCACATTATGTCTGAATCGCGTTTATATTAAAGTCTAATATGTATTAATTTAAACAAAAAGTAACATTACAGTAACATATCCAATTCACAATTAACTACACTGGATCCATATGTAATTACAACATCATACCCACAGTCACAAATATGGCAAGCGCAGCTTGATCCCCTCTTTACCATTTGGACCCTCGCTGACCCCCCCCCAACATAAACCTTCCATGTTTAAATTGTTGCAGCTAATATAATGATCAGCATATAGAGCTTTGTCTTATTGGATTAATTGGACTATGCCTGGCACCGTTTGAGAGCTAGGAGCTTACCCATAATGCATAATTTATTAATATTAGAGAAGCAAAATAGTGACTCTGAAATAATCTGATAACAATATGCAGGCAGACGGTGGTCTAGTAACAGTGTATGTTTGCCCTATACTGTGGGCCTACCAACAATGAGTTATTTTGGGGGGAACTATACTTGCAAGAGGGACTTTGTTTTCTTTAAATATATGCTGGGAGAAGGACACTGATATTTGTAAGACAATGTTCACAGAAAGGATCATCAGCCTGAAACTGTCATCAGATGAATGAACTCAGACCAAGCACCCACATTTCTTAAATGTTCAGGAGGTTTGTCAAAAACGTGTTGCGGTTGGCCAAGTGAGTTCTCTCAGATCGCGGTGCATAGGAATGCGCAGCCCCATTCCGTCACTTCTGTGGAGCAGCAGTATTGCTAGAAAGGCTTTGCTTGCCAGCACATTCCCCTTGTTTCTATTATACACTCCTTAAGCTTCAATACTGTCACATTATATATACTTCCAAGTGACACGCTCAGACAGGCAAACACACGCCTACGGTAGATAGAACATGCTCAGACAGGACAAAACACGCCCATGGTAGTTAGAACATCTTTCTAAGTGATTTGTTTTTGGTTTACACGATGCAATGTAAAGTGACTCTCTCCCTTTACATGATGTATTTAATTCATTTTGTTTCTAGAGAACTGACTTACCCCCAAGGACTACTAAGCGCTGTCCAAATAAAAAGACATCCAGGGGCTTGTGGACATGTGCATTACAAAGTCCATGCACTAAACAAAGACATTATACATTTGATAATTTTTTTTAGCCATTCAGCACATCTTATATTGGTGTAAAATAATTGCTAGAGTAGAAGTTCAAAGGGATTCCACTGTCAAGGGAAGGACTGAGCAATCAAAGCGAAGCCAATGCTCAAGAGAAGGCAGTATATTGAGCGGACAGGAGATCACACGCAGGCCATGCTGTTTCGGACCTGACGGCGGGCAGCAAAGTTTAATCATTCATGAATTAATCTTTTATAACAAGCTTGATACCGGGTGTTGCTCTGTGTTGTCTTGCTTCCAGGACAAACACGGTGCCCCTGAGCTATCCTCCCGACTCCCGAGTCATGAGAACTGAAAGGTTTGCATTTCTTTTCCGAAGAGGTGTGTAGAAAGACAATGGGCCTCATTACAACTGTTCCAGTCCAGTAAAAACGGTGCCGCTAAGCCTGCCTGCACTGCTGTTACCAGACGGGCACAGTATGACTCTGTTCCCGCCCGCAGAGTTCCACAGGAGCACCAGCACCAATATTAACAGTGCCGGTGCTTCCATGGTCCCCATTCCCATTGAGTCCCATGAATGGGAATGGGGATTTACAATTTACTGTCGCCTGACTTCCCGGAACGCCGGGGTTATAATCCCCCGCTGTTACCGGCAAGTCAGGCGCCAGTAAATATTGCAAGTCTAGCCGCAACCTGCCAGTAGCACTGGCAGGGTTACCGCCGGACTTGTAATGAGGCCCAATGTTTGTTTCCAGGTCCTCTCTATCCATCACCAGATGTGGGAAACGGTGACCTAGAAGATTATGAAACACAACATAATGCAGAGATTGTATTTACTGTTCTTAATGTTAACAATCCATTATAAGTCTATCTAGAAAATGGCTCACATGTGCCATTCAGAGGGCACATGCATGATTTAAAAACAATTTAAGAGTCTTCATGCATACATCACCGTTCAGATACAACTGCTTGATTGCCCTTGGTCCCTGTTATACATATTGGAGACAGAACCTGAAAAGGTAAAGGAGAAAAAAGGCCTCTAGGTTCTTAATTCTACTTTATGCCATTAGCTGCAGAGCCTCGCAATTTCAATGAGGGAGAAGACACAGTGAGCTGTGTCAGGGTGCCACCATCATAAGCCTTAACACTGGATAGGCTCAGTCTTACCTTGTCAGGTTTTTTCCGAGCAGAGTAATCAAGGCCTTCTTTTTAGGGAGCAGCCTCGTCCGTAATCGGCTTTCACCCAAAAATCTAAATGTACATGCAGTGACGTCACATGCACAACATGTGGCGCCACCATTGTCAACATGCCGTACGTCCCATCCGGTCCTCCATAATGGTCCAGGGAAAAGTAACCCATTGTGCATGTTTTTATGCAACCAAAAATGGTTTCTTGTAAATATCCATGTTATGCATGTCTTGATATTAGAAGATAGTTGCTGATATAAGCAAAGTCAGTAACTTAAATGCAAGTTGCAAATCCATGCCATTATAAATGTGTTGATGTAAGAAAAAAAGGTTGCTTATAAATATCACCATTATGCATACGTCGATATAAGAAAGTAGTTGCTAATATAAAGTAAAGTCAATACATCATTCATTGCCAGTTACAAATACGTGTCCTTTACATATGATATAATATGATATGGCATTTATAACGTGCCTATACACAAGTGTTTCAAGGCGTGACGAGGCAAGAGATGGGGAAGATAGGGAAGACAAACAGCGATCCTACTAGGCCAGGTGTCATTCAGATCGCGCAAGTGCATGGGAAGGGGAAGGGGAAGGGGAAGGGGAAGGTGCAAGGGAGAGGTGGAGGGGAGAGTGCAGTGCATGGGATAATAGACTAATAACATAGTAAGTATGGCCAGCTGGTGGCAAGTGCAAGGATGAGCCAACCAAAATATGTATGGGGTGAAAAGAGCTAAAAAGAAAGGCACAGAGAAGATTTGTCAAAAACTAGAAGATAGTCAAAGCAGGCCTGCTACCCGTTCTGCAAATACAGACAGCTCAGCACCACAAGAGAAAGAGGACGTTACACAGAAGCTTCACCCAGTCATGGACAAGAAACCAGCATTTTCACCTTACAGAAGTATGCCAGGACAAGATAAAAGGGCCTACTGATGGGGAGTATAGCCAATGTTATACCATGGCCTTTTGTCCTCATTTGGCCTTTATAGGAAACTAGCAAGTAGTCATCCATGGATGTACCAGGAAGAAATAGCAGGAGTGTTGCAGATGGAGAACTATGGGCCTCATTACGACCCTGGCGGTCCCATAATGAACGGTGGCGGTACGGGACCGGCACCGTTCATTACGTGAAGCCTGATTACGAGGTCAACAGGCCCGTTATTAGCTCCATCCCCATTCCCATTGAGCCCCATGGGGACTCAAATGGGAATGGGGAATGGTTTTGTGCATGAGGAATTACCGGATCCTCCAAGTTCGGAATTACCCGGTAATTCCTCATTCACAGAACCCGGTATTGGAGCCCAGTATGGAGGTAGCCATGCCCTTGTCAAGGGCATGGCTACCTCCATACTCGTAATGAGGCCCTATGTTTCTTTTTGTTGTTGTTTTTTGTTTTGTTCTTTGTTTTCCTTCTCTTTAGTTGAATAAACAAATGGGACAATTATCCCCAATAGTATTAATAGTGTAACAAAGTGTGTTTGGAGATGACATTTGAGTCCAGCACAGTGCAGAGTAAGGATGAGCGTGGTGTTAGTATGTGAAGAAGGTGGGGCAGGAGAGGCCAAAATGACACATGGGCCCTCACTATAACTATGGCGGTAGCCGTGCCCTTCTTAAGGGCACGGCTGCCGCCGGAGCTGTTTTTTTTCCGGCACCCGCGAATGGGCAGTAACCGGGTCATGCCGAGTTTGGCGGAACTGGTAATTGCTCATTCGCGGGTGCCGTTGCCGAACAAAGAGATGAAAAAATTCTGGAAGTAATAATGTCCAGGCCCTGGCCTGTAGTAATGATAATAAGATGCACTTACACTTCAAAAAACTCACCCAATATTCTTTATGTTTTAGATGGAAAGGGACTGTCAACCAGGACAACAAGAGAGCATGCACAGTGAGTGACAAGACAAAGCAGGTATGGTGGCCCTCATCACAGCATCATAGGGCCTGTGCTTCCCAAGCAGTTGCCCAACTGTCACCGAATTGGAGCAACAAAGAAAACGCCCCCTTTTCGTACTCGTCCGTGTGCCCCTCACCCCCAATATTGTCTCCTTGATTAATGATCCTGCTGTTGAAGATCCAACTTTTCAAAGTCTGCACTGCACACACCCTCTATTCAACAAAACAACAGCAGGTAACAGCACGTTACATGCTGACAGCAATCACCCGTCGCACACGATTAAGAATATTCCATATGTAGAACTCCCAAGAATAAAGAGAAATTGCAGTCTTGATGCAAGTATTGCCAAATTGAAAGCCAGAGGCTATCAGGACCACACAATAAGAGATGCTCAAAGAAGAGTCTTAATCAAGGACCGAGCAGAACTCCAGGTAGACAAAGCCAAACCAACAGAAATGTCCAATAATGAGAGAAAAACAATGTTAATAACCACCTACAACACAGATCACCATCGAATCAGAACATTTCCAAATACACACTGCCATATTTTACATCTGGACACATTTTTTTTTTTTTTTAATTTAATTGTATAACAATTTTTACAAAACAGAAAAGCATTAGTAAACTCCTGTCTACAGCTTGTGTGAAAATGTCCTTGCTTTGGCTTGTAATTGATAATTAGTCCGGAATCCATTGGACTTAATGTAGTGAGTTCAAGTTTTACTTTTGTCGCAGTTCTTCTTTGATAATGAGTCTCTATCCATACATTAAGATAGACATTTCCAGAGGGATCACAGTTGGGGTGAAACATACCTCTCCTGTTCAGTTTCTTCTGCTATAGATTCAGTGTTTTGAGAAACAAGGTTACTCCTATGACGCATCTCTTGTTGTTCCCATTATTCAATAGTGACCAAAGGTTTTCCAGGTCTAGTGTTGAATAATGTTTCAGTGGGTCCGTGAGAAAGCGTTGCCTTTCTGTTACCAAACCTAGACATTCCATTATCAGATGCTTTGTGGTTTCTATATGCTCATTTGATTTGCAGAAGCCACATAAATTCGTTTGAGCTTGTTTACGAATTGCCAAAATCTCATTCGTTTTCAGTTGGTTTAGTTTGAATCGTAGAAATAAGCGACTAAGTCTCTTATCCGGAAATTTGTGAAGGTAGCCTCGGACTGCGTTTAGCTTCATTGGAGCGTTTGGCAAACTAGCTGTCAGTGAGGAGTCGTTGGCCATCTCTTGCGTGTGAATCCAGTCCGCTTCAAACAATTTTTTCACTACTCTGTTTGGGTTTTGGATTAGAGTTTCTATAGACACGTCCAGTTCTTTCAAGATTGTTTGATTATTTTTTTCCCATTCCGCGAGCATCCAGTTATCTCCGTCTATGATTTCTTTACGAATGAGGTCTAGCACTCGTACTTCCGGTTTGTTGATAACTTTGCGATATAACATCAAAGTGGCTCTCATTTTGATTGCCAACATTGATGATATGCAGAGTTCCCTCCTTATTAGTGCCATGGGAGTTGATGTCGCTAGGCCCAGGACGTTTCGCCAAAAAAAACTTTCACATTTCACCCAGATAGAATTCGGGACCAGTGGCATTGCGTCTATGCCATATATCAGAGCAGGCACCACCTTGGTCTTGTAGAATCTCAAGATGGGAGTTATTGAGAAGCGGCCATGCCTCCTATCCACCGCCTTTGCTTGTGCTGTGAGGTTCTTTAGCTTTATCCAAAGTGTATCTAGCATGGTCTTTTCGTTTCTGTCATTGCTAATTGTGATTCCCAGATACTTGAAAGCTTGTACTGTTTCCAGTCTCTTACCCTCACAATGCCAAGAAGATTTTTGATTCTTTTTTTCTTGCCTGCCCAGAACAAGCACTTTGTTTTTTTCGTTATTTAGCCAGAGATTATTTTCTGACATATATAATACCAGATTATCCAGCTGGCGCTGAAGGCCGATGGGCGTCAGATCCATCAGGATGATATCATCAGCATATAATAGACGGTCAATCTTCTCTCCTCCCAACGCAGGTGGAAAATGTCTGATAGCAAGACTTGATTCCCCATAGTCTGCAATGTACGCGTTGTATAAAGAGGGTGCCAAGGGGCAGCCTTGTTTAACTCCTCTGGCTGTCACGATATTCTCAGACAGACGTTCATCCGAGCTGAGGCGGACTTGAATGGAAGTTCCTTGGTGTAAAGCCTTTATGGGATTTAAAATTGAAGCCGGACATCCTTTTGCTTCTAATTTCGCCCAGAGATGTTGTCTGTTGACCTGGTCAAAGGCTTGGACCAGGTCAATAAAGGCAACATATATCGGAAGACCACCTTGCATTGCTTTTGCTTTCAGGGCACTCATAAGCAGAATGTTTGTGGTTGTCCCTGAGTTTCTGACGAAACCATTCTGGATGGGATCCATAGAGTTAGTTGAACGAACCCAATTTTGGAAGTCGTCCAACACAAAGTACGAGAAGACTTTTCCCATAACATCCAAAAGAGCAATCGGCCTGTACTGATTTGGATTATCGGTTGCACCTCTCTTAAAGATTGGGACGATGTTTGCCTTTTTCCAGGTAGATGGGATTTCTTTCGACTGGTTGCAATTTGAGAAAAGCTTACTCATAAAGTTTGCCCACAGCTCGGGATGTTTTTTGAGTTCCAAATTGCTAATGCCATCGGGTCCCGGCGCCCTGGAGTTGTTCAATTTCATAAGTTTGTTTACGATTAAGTCTTTGTCAACAGGAATGTTCCACGTTGGATCATTTGTGGTACTTTCTCTGATAGAGGGATAGGTGGTATTCTCGTCAGGGATTGGTGCAAATAGTTTGGAAAAGTGCTCAATCCAGCGGGATTCTCCCACATTATTCTGGATGTTATCGTTGACGTTGCTTTGGGTCCCCTTGATCAGGTTCCAACATTCTTTTGGTTTGTTTCCACAAACTGCCATCAGCATTTGTTCTGAATCGTTCAAATGGAGTTTGTAACGATAGTGGAGCAACCAGTTTCTGTACTCTCGCACAGCCTTTAGCCAATGTGCCATATTCTCAGGAGAAGGGAACTTTTGATAGTATTTCTTCAGCCTTCTATGTCCCGACCTTTTCATTACCAGATCCTTATTATATGAGTGTCGGTATCCATTCTGTGGTTTAGATGTTTTGTTTGGGTCCATCTGGAATCTGGTTAATAAGGGAGTATAGTCCAGATCACTAATGTTCCTTTTTCCTTTGTGTAGTTAGCCCTTTTTCTGAGATCTTCACTCTTTTGCCTCTCTCTGATGGCTCGAGCGGCAAGGTACACCTGATCGATTGAGTTCTTGACGACCAACCTTCTAGAATTAGGAGGTTATGGTCGCTGAAAACTGTAAGACTGACCCTAAAGGAGTGGATCTCTGGCAAAATTTCTCTTGAGACAAATACGTGATCTATCGTCCCTTTTTGGTCACCTCTTTGCCTTGACGGAATCAGCAGATTTGATATGGAGCGATGCCAATGAAGGTTGTGCATGTCCCTGTCCGCCATTATCTTGTCGAGGAGTTTCCCTCTTTCCCGGCCAGGGGACTTCTGGTTCGACAGCTTTGAAGACGTGCCAATCCCTTCACATATGGCGTTAAAATCTCCATTGATGATAATGCTGTGGTCAGCCCTGTTTGTTTGTACTTCTTCCCAGAGGTTATTAAATTCTTTGACGAAATCTTCGTTTGTAGTCGTCTCCGGGTTCCAGTAAACATTTATTAGGAGCAAAGTGCTCTCTTTATGTTCATTGGGCAAAGGCTTTCTCGTAAGTATTACAGCTTGGATCCAATGGGACGACAGGAAAATTTCGGAAACGTCTAGTCCTGAGCCGGCTTTAATTGCAATTATAAGACCCGCAGATGGACGTCCTGTTGCTCCTTTCCTGGCACTCTTAAAGATTATTTTGTGGCCATCCAGCTGTGGTTTGGTGGTCAGCCACGTCTCCTGTAAGCATATAACATCGAAGGTACCCAGGTTGACATCGGTTCTTTTAGTTAGATGCATGAACCCCCTCGTGTTCCAGCAACCTAATTTTAAAGGTTGCAATGGATTAGTTATCTTGTCTGAGGTCTTCTCCTTAGATGTCTCAGGGTGGATCTTCTTTTCCATAGATCGTTGCTAATATTTTTGCCTCTCAGTTTTTAGCCAGGACCAGGGCACAGTTTTATCCGCCCTTGGTGTTCCATGGCTCCTTAGTGTTTGATCACTTCGTGATGAATCTTGGAACCTTTTGCTTCGCGCATACTTCTGATCCCGGTTGCTTTCTGCATTCTGATTTCTCTCAGGTTTTTCTCTTTCCACTTGATTAGGTCTGTGGGTTTTTAGATTATTTGTTATTTGCATTTTCTGCGTGGGGCAGGCATGAGGCATCCTGCTGATGTAACGGACACGGTTATCCCTGGTCATTTGCGAGGGGTCCTTTCCGTTACTTACTTCTCTCTGGGACCTTGTTTTTTTCTGGACTTGTGTGTTTGTATGCCTAATGTCCAATAATTCGAAACCCACTTCCAGAAGGTTTTTGGTTTCCTTCAATAGACGAATTTTGGCACTTTCAGAGTCAAGATGTATATAGGAGTAGTCTGTTCTACCTGACGTACTTGGTTCAACTATCCATAGGTCCTTGTTTTGAATATGTTTCAGACTGGGGATTTGGGTTAAGATTCTAATAATATTAGTTCTATTCATGGTCAGATCATCCCGTCTTGAGTTGATGTTTTTCAACCTCAGAATAAAATCACTCACAATGCGCTTTGTCTCCTGTTTCCGATCACTTTCTGATTCGGGTCTTCTGTCATCTTTTCTCTTCTCATTCTCGGCAGATATATGTCGGGAATATGAATCCGAGATCTTTTGGCCTGTTTCCCTTGCAGGCTTTGGACTTTTTCTCTGGTTGGGTCTTTCCCCCTGTTTCCGAGGAAGGGGAGGTACGTTCGAGGATTTGTTCCTTTTCCAGATGTTTGTGCTTTCTCTGCGCACCGGGTCCAGTCTTTTCTTGTCCGCAGTGTTTGTCCTTGAATTTGTACTCTTCACAGACACCAGTTTTTGAGATTTTTGGGTATTCACTGGGGACTTTGACGACAGAACAGATTGTTCGACGATTTGTACTTTCTTAGGGGGTTCATTGTTTGAGTTTTCTGTGGTTGATACAGTTGCTTTTCTCTTCGATGGTTTTTTTGGGTGGTTTTCAAAACCGGTATCGTCGATTGTCAGAATACTCCAATCTGACTGGTCCTCAACAATAAGGACGGGAGTGGTTTTTTTTAAACAAATAATTCGTTTTTCCATCGTAAGATTCTGGTGTGTACTTTGAGTCTTTTATTTTATGCGAGACATCTTTTTTCTTCGCCGCAGCATTAGGTAGCCTCTTCTGAGCTTGTGACATGTTATCCCTTTTAGAGTTTTGACTGACTATCGATTTTTGCTGACTAAATATACCATACGTGAAATTCTTGGTGTTTTTCTCAAGGCCTTTGTTTGGTTTTTTTGTGCCTTCTATAGTTTTTATATAAGAAAAGGGGTTAGGCACTTGTTCCGCCACTGGTTCTGTGGCAGCGAATTGACTGATCGCTGAACGCACATCATCCTCCTCCAATATAGCTATAATGGCGTCCAGAGGTTCGATCACTAGATTTCAGGCTGGAGTCACATATTCTCGATCTTGTAGAGTTATCGCTCTAGTTGCCTCGTGTGAGGTGGTAGACGGGGCTGCTGTAGTGCCAATTGAGTGTTGCGTCCGTCGGTTTGTGCGTTCCTCGACATATGAGTATGGATCTGTCAGATGATTATAAGGTTCTTGCTCGGCAGGCCTTATCCCACGTACTCTTTCACCTACTTCAGATCCTTGGGACCCCGTAATGAAGCCTTCCAGATATTGCAGTTTTGACTGCATTAAGGCTAACATGGTCATCCGTGTTGTTAATGCTCTCGTACAACTTAGAGAACGGTGCCAATGCTATCATTACTGTCGACATTATAGTTGTTAGGTCCAAATTTTGGTAAACCGAGTGTTGGGGAGAGGAGGGCAGAGTTCTACTTAGTCTGCGCATGGGTGTAGGCGTGTGGATCAATGAAGGTGCTTTTGTTGATTCAATAGCCATTTCCTTCTTAGAGTTATTTAAGTCTAACTCAGTGATCTGCACAGGGTTTTTTGCCATAAGTAGTTGTGTCGAAATTGGCTGCTGTTCAAGGCTCACGGCACTATTCGTCACTTCATTTTTTTGCTCCGAGACGTGGCAGCATTGGTTAAGTGGGATCTCGGACACTTTATGACTTAGCTGTTGATTCTGCCACCTAACTTCAGAGCTTATAGTTTCGATTAATGTGTTATCAGGCATTCTCTCTTGATTAGGCTTTTCGCCTTTCCCATCCTGGAGTTCACCATTTGTAGCCAGAGATGTAGATTTGTTTGAATAGTGCCATCTAAGTGGTGGAGCGACAGATGCTGCTGTCATAGATACAGTATTCCCCGGGGGGCCCAAGCTTATCGTGGGTTCCTCTGGGATGTCTCTTACAGTTGGTACATCTGTCTCTACGTGAATGAGGCTCTCTAGCATTTCATTGTCCGACAGCTCCCGCTGGGGATTTGATCGCCTTTCCATTTTTTTCCTGAAGAAGTCGTTCAGAAGTGCCACTGTGCAGGGCTTAGTTGGAGCGTTCTTTGAGCCCATTTTCTTATTTAGGGGGACCTTTGGTCTTGAGATCAGTCTTCTTCTGACCTTATTATGGGTGTGTCGCTGAATTTTCGTTGGCATCAATGGGAGTGATTTAGGTTGGTCATCGTTATGTACTCCTTGTTTTTCTTTTCTTTTTTTCTGTAAAATTACCATTTGTGGACACGCCACTGCAGAAGTTCTTGGGTTCCCACTTAAAGTGACTGATTCTGTTAGAACTTCGATTGCATCTTTAAGTTTGCAGGACGCTGAATCTAATACAGCTGGATTTCGATGCTGACTTTTTCGTTTTATTGGCTCTTCGTTCTTACTATTTGAGGCACGTGGTTTTACAGTGCTTTCCTCTGCGGTGCTCTCCCGCACCTCCGTACTTTGGACCGTATGGACTTGAGCGGCACATACGAATTCGACAGTAACCTTCTTTGAGGATGACGTTAGCTTCTGTTTGTTGTCATCTGAAATTTTAGGCGGATATCCTGTTCTTTCACTAATCGTTGTCGTCCGTGGATCAAGCCCAAAGGTGCTTTCCACTAGGTCGGTGCGTTCTGCCTGCTTCTCGGTGTCCAAGGTCAGCAGGTCTACATTCTCAGTGCTGGTCGTTTATTTGTACAGTGAGTACCCTCCTCTAACGTGGGGATATGTATCGTCTGCTGATTCAAATCCACCGCTGGAAGTGACATAGATCGAGTGTCTATTTGCAAATGATCATTCTGAATCCCCGACACCAGTCCCGGGCGAAAGATGTTACAGCATCAGAGAGGAGAATATCACAGTTGTGTAATTTAGGCGAAAGCCTAACGCTTTTTGATTGGTTTTCCGCAGTCAGATCTTGCTGGGTTGACGAGATGGTCTGTTTCGGCACCCACTTCGGCGCCGCAGACTTTTCGCCACGCCTCTTTGTGTTCGATCTTCCTGTTAGCGTTTCTTTCAACGGTCGAAGGACGCGGCGAGTGGATTCTGCCTCTGGACTCGACAGCACACAGGTAAGGCAGGGCAGGGGAAGAGGTACAGATAAGGAAGGTAGGAGAGAAGGGAGTGGAGAAAGCACGGGTGGGCAGGGAAGAGGGAGTGATGTCGAAGACGTCGGGGCACGGGTAGGAGAAAGTAGGGAAACGGGAATAGTGAGAGACTTTTCGGGTATAGAAAGGGGAAGTGATGCCATACCTGTGCCTGGTCTAGGGCTGTTCGATGGAGGCAATGCAGGCCTTGGAGGCGATGAAAGAGGCGGTCGTGGCAGTAGCCGCTGCGGGCTTTCCATAGTAGAGTTCGCCACTTTCGCCACCATGGCCATGGTGTCCATCTCAGGATCGTGAGGCTGCGAGTCCATGTTGGCCAAAAAAACTGCGGAGACCAATGCCGCGGTCATGACACGGTCTGCACAGTCTGCAACTACACTCAGCAGCTCACTCCGCGGCCGCTCCGCGGCTTAGACGTGCTTTTAAGGATTTCAGGTGAGCTGTGAAATTAGTGTCCACTGCAGAAAGACTCAGGGTCTGCACAGTCTGCAACTTCACTCAGCAGCTCACTCCGCGGCCGCTCCGCGGCTTAGACGTGCTTTTAAGGATTTCAGGTGAGCTGTGAAATTAGTGTCCACTGCAGAAAGACTCAGGGTCTGCACAGTCTGCAACTTCACTCAGCAGCTCACTCCGCAACAATATCAAAATACTTGGACAGTCATTCTAAAATCACATATATAAGAGCGGCAACAAATAAGACTCATCAGTCCAAGCTTTGTGGTACTAGAGACTATGAAATCATCAGGAACTTTATTGTCTTCATGGAAACTTCCACCTGTGATAGGAAACCATAAATCTGGCAACTGTAAAATGTGTCCACAAATAACGGAAAATGTGGACTCAATAAGACTATCCAATGGCCAACTACATAAAATCAACAACTTCATCAACTGCAATATAACATTTGTAGTATTTGGCATTAAATGCCATTGTGAAAAATGGCACATTGGGAGCACAATAAGGGCACTCAAACTAAGAATCATGGAACACATGAGAGCTGTTAACAAATGGAGACCAGAAATATCCTCTGGCAGTTCACCATCAAATAGTAGATTGAAGATCTACAGTGTATGGGCCTGAATATGACTGAACTACCAATGAGAGGGGGAAATATGGAACTTAAATGAAGGCAAGAAGAATCGAAATGGATCACAATCCAGGACACTTGTCATAATGAATTGAACCAGGACAATGAATATTGGTCTTTCTGTAACTACAAGAAGTATGTGAATCTAAAAGCAACAGTCAGAACAATAAGACCAATTTGAAATCCATCAGTTGGATAAAAAAATCATGGGCTACTAATATATGACAATAATATCATTAGTTTGTGGATACAATTTCTGCCTGCAACTACAGTCACAATATAGGATAAGTTGATATAGGCAAGTACCTTTGCCATGAGATACGAGATATATGATTTAGAAGTTGTTTTATGATACACTGTTGTACACACCAGTAAATACTATATTTGGACCCCAAAGCACTGTTTAAAAAATGCTATAGAGTAATCGATTTGCCTAAAAAGACATTTGTGCGCACAAGATGGCCTCCAAAAAATGCAACGGATGATGTCATCTTGCAAAACGGCATGTGCAATGACGTCATCGCGTGTGCAAAAAACGTGGGTCCCATCTTGGAACGCTGGTTTGGCCGCAAGGAACCCGAGAGGGTGGACTATCATATCCAGCTCTCCAAATAAGAGCTAAAGCATTCTTTAGTGGTGGCGAGTAATTATATAGAACCCTAAAAATTATGGCATTTCATAATAGGAGGACACATCATTATACACTATACCTTTTCACATGGTTGTAGGAACCTTGGCAAATCATCAGATTGAATAGCGAGCCAACCAACAGACATAAAACAATAGGAATGTGGATTAAGCTGGGTAAATTCCAGCATAATCCTACTCTGACAATGTTTGCGAGCGATGAAAAGCAATTATATTGTTAAACTGTTAGGGGTGACCCATTTATTCATCTTTTCTTTTTTTTCATATTGTTATGCAAATAAATGTCAGAAGATAACCTCACAATTCGGATATACATCCTCCTGATGATCCATCCAAATGTTGGAGAAACACATGTAGTTTGAAGACTAATGAATTCCATATAAATGAGCTGTACAAATCATATGTTTGAAGATGAATGGATTGCATACAAATTGGAAAGATTTTTTTGGGAAGATTAATGAATTCAGCAAAAATTGAAAAGACATTTGTTGGAGAAATTCAAGAGGTGAAAAAATCATATGTTTGAAGAAGAATAATGAACTTCATAAAAATTGATTAAAATTTGAAAGACATTAGATTGAGGTGAACACAAGAGTTCAGTGAACACAATCAATTTCAAGCATCAACAATATTTTCTGTGCTTCGTGAGCAGTTTTGAAAGACTTGGATGTCATATGTATCAAGAATAATGAACTCTTTTCAAATTGGAAAGGCATCTGATTTAACAAATTTAAAATACAAAATTATCATAAACATAAGAGATCCTTTTCAATTTTTCCTTGTTGGGATATTTTGGTACTCACCAATACAATCTGCAAAATGTGTATAATAGGCACTTTGCCACAAGATAACTACATTAACTTTGGATGTCCCACAAGATAACTACATTAACTTTGGATGTCCCTGAACTTGTTGAACTGGCCACAAAGCAGCATAGTGAAGAAAGTACAGTAGCCTGATAGAAGGTCCCTGGACTTGACGCTGAGAAGAATGAGCAGTGGGATGACAGACTTGAACATACTGTAACAGAGTTTAAAGCAAGGTGGCCACTGGGCTTGTTCAAATGGCGAAGACGCTGACGAGTAGGCTAAGTAATGGGAATTTTATTGCAGGTTAACCACTCTTCAAGATTAATGTGACTGTTATACCAGAGAGATGCAAAGTGGTTATGAAGAATTTCTTTCGTATTGGTTAGGCTTGGGTCCCCTCCTAATGTCATTGACAAACAAAAAGAAAGGTCGCAGTTCTCATGGTGGAATGATCACTCATTGTGCATGTCAGTTGGGGTTTAATTTTGTAAAATGGGTGGGAAAAAGGGGAAGTACATGATGACACTTTAAAAGAAAAGCTAATGATGCCATAACTCTGTCAAGAAAGATATATACACAAACAAACACCAAAACACATGGGTGGAGATGCAATTGGTCTTCTTGCAATGCTCTCTATATCACCTCCTGTTTTGGAAAGAGCAATGTTTGGAGAGGGGCAGCATACCTGGGATATTGTGGATCTAGATTGTGAAAGATGGGACAACAGGAAAGAAGATGGAAGTGGCAATCACTTTGTGATCGGAGGGGGGAATGAAGAGAGGTAAATGTAGTGTCCACAAGAGAGGGTGCACGTACCACTTATGAAAATGATGCAGTGATATAAGAGTCACGTGTAGGATGATGTCATGATGCATGTACATTTCACCTAGAGGGCCACATGTCAGGGAGTAGGGCACTGCACAAAGAAATATATGAGCAGGGACATAGAAGTTATGTGTAGTCGGTATGTTGGGCTAGATTGAAGAGCATGGCTGCAGCTGGTAATAACACACATGTAGCAAAAGCCATATCTATAGGCTTTTCTTCTATTACACTCATGGTGTAAGTGCACAAATGGCCCTTTCTATCTGCTTTCCCTCAGCACCGGTGGGGCATAATTAGGGCATTTAGGTAGATGTAGAGGTAGTAATAAAATAGAAGTTTAATAAGGATTAGTATGTTTTGTGTTAATGCACCACGTGCAGCCATCCTGGAGCAGGCTTAAACATAGTTGATAGAAGCCATTATTATGTTTTAGTTAAGAGGCCACAGATCACAGTAAAACTGAATTTCTGTTGACACATCTAGAAGCACTAGTTAAAGGTTCCAAGGATGAGATCTGAGGGAGAAGTTTCTCATGGGAAGAGGGCATCACAAAGGGTTTGGTTTAAGCCAGACACCAGGTGGAAGAGCTCTGGCAGTGGTTACAATAGCAATTGAGAATAAAATAGCAGGAATTACTTTCCAGGAACTGTGTCTTGAAACTTTTTATCCAAGCAGAGCTGGCACCAGGCGTGCAGAGTGAGATGAGTGCAGAAGCTGGAAGGATGAATGTAACCTATCAGAGAGCTGGGATGATTGTAACAAATACTTTTTGACCTTGGCACAATTATGCTGAGCTTGTGTTATCTTCACAAACAGGACTATGGGAGACAACCATAATTAAAAGCTTTTCTGCTAGTCAGCTTAGTGATGTGATGTGATTGAGGGTCTAGGATATGTTCAAATTATGACATCATGAAACAGGTGTTGAAGTGGGTTAAAGGGGTTTGTTCCAGGAAATGTGTTTGCCCAATCAAAGATGAGCAATCTATGCAGCAGTATAAGGCCTTGGGATGTTTCACCAATCCTTTCTTTTGACCTTCCCCAAGATGTTATTAACGTGTTATGGAAATGTAGTGTTTTTTTCTTATAAAAGTTGAACCTGTATGGGCAGAGTTTGAGAACTTTTCAACCAGTTCACCTTGCAGGACTGCCTGGATTGCTTTTCTCCCAGCTGTGGGGAGTTAATACATTTGTGTTTTTTACTGCCACAGTGTCACTCTTTTGTGGAGTACTTTGTGTACCTTTTTTCAGATTCCATATGTAAAGTAGTCCCTCTTTAGAGAAGCTTTCCCCAGCACTTTCTATGTCACAACCCTGGAAGGAAGGTAAGTCTTTGGATAGGGTAAGTAAACAATCCTGGGAAGGGGTGGGCTATTTAAATAAGTGCGTGTGAATGGCTTTGTGTGGGTTAGTTGGGTGAGGCCAAAGGTAGTGGAGGACGTCCAAGAGACCAGGGGAAGAGAGTGTGACAGTAGAGCAGAGGCTATTGGAGAGAGGGGGTCTGTGGAGTGATTGTGTATGGGACAGTGATAGAGAAGGAAGTAGTGAAAGATAGCAGTTAGGAGTGGTGATAGTGGTAAGGAGAGCAGTGGAGTAGCAGTAAGAGGGAGAGGTAGTAAGTAGAAGGAGTGGTAGTAGCTGTAATGAATAAGACTGGAAGTAGAAGAGGTAGTAGAGCGGTAGTTGTAGTAAATCGGAGGTACTAGCAGTAGAGCGGGAGCAGCAGTAGTGCAGCGTAATAGTAACAGAGAGGTGACAGTAATGACAGGGGAGTAGTGTTAATAGGTGTAATAGGAACAGCAGAGAGGTAGTCATGGTAGGTGGGAGTAGTGGTAACATTGGAGTGGGAATAAATGTGGAGTAGTAGTGAGGGGGAAGGAAAGAGACAGTAACAAAGGTATTGTTAGTACAAGGTGGTTGGAGCTAGGGGAATAAATAAAGTGGTAACATCTAAGGGTGGATGTAGGAAGGCGGAGTGTGAGACAGGAGGTACAGTATGATGGCATGAGGAGAACATCTTAGAGACTAGTATAGTGAAGGGTCCGGTATGAGCAGGCATGAGAGAAGTGAGAGTGACACTGGGTGAAAGAAGGCACTATCCATAACTCCCTAAAACACTAAGCGGGATAGATCAGGGAAAGTGAGAACATCCTTAGGGAGTTAGGCAGCCATTGATTCAGGGAAACCCCATCAAGACAGGCAGAGGTCACCAATTAAATAGCAATTAACATCCTGGTTAAGGACGCCTGGGCTAAGGAGTGGGGGGTAAACCAGAGAGTGTGATATAGAGAGGGCTGGCCAAAGCATCAATGTCCCTTAGGACCTGATAGACTGAAAGGACCCTGTTAAGAATCTACAGCCCATCTGTCTATATTTTTACCAGCAAACACTCTTGTACTGTTTGACAGCATTACCATGGTTATATGTGGCAGGCCCCCCCATCACACCACTGAGTGAGACAGGGGAAATTCTGAGATACGTAGACGTGTGCTGTGATCTGTGTCTGTAGGCAGCAGTGTGTGGAATAGTTAGGTAGTACAGGTTTTGAAAGTCAGCCTAATACTCTAAAAGAATACTATATCAATAATCTATGTAAGTTGCCATGTTCAAGATGAAGACAGTACAATTCTGGTTTATTGCAAGACCTGGAACCAAATTATCATGGCAACCTTTGGCGAACCAGAAGAAGGAGTCGCACAGAGATGTGACATGTTCAAGAGTGTTTATTTAAATACTATGAAAAATGCTTAACTAGCCCGATCACCATGAAGGAACTTCCCTACCTAACAAACTTAAACTAATGGTGTTTGTCAAATGTCCAAAAGAAACAGTCCTGCACTATCTGACCCTACCACTGAGAAAGACATATCAACAATGTGGCCTGTAGCAATAGCTCTATCCTTGGGTTTTTGCTTGGCCCAATTACTGGGATCTCTTTCAATGGGAAAGTTTTGAAAGTTCTTCAAGTTCTCACAATGCGTTCTTGCAGCCTCTCTACAGGCTTTGAATGGCCAATCTTAAATCTTTATGCACTTCCTCTTTATGTTCTATTCTATATGTGGAAAAAGTGTCTCTTAAATGCAATACCACCATTTCCAACTTGATGTTAGAAAATGTTCCTTTCTTTGATTTGAGCATGTGAACTCTCCTGGTCTTCTCTTTCCCAGTCTTGCTTTATATGCATTTATTTATTTATGTATTAATCGCTTTCTATACACTTATACAGCAAGTAAATTCTGTTTCAGCACTCACAGGGCAACAGGCAGGGGGCATAGGAATGGGACACATTAAAATATATCCAAATATTAAATACAGTTGAGGGGGGAAAAGGACAAACCTACTATGCCTTGTGAGTTTTCAAAACATGCAAGTGTAGAAGGGGGAGGCCAGTGGGGGTAGGTGCAAGGGCTGCCCATGCTCCTGGGTGAGCCACAGATGACGTGAAAGGTATGGTAAGTGCGAGCCTCCAGGATGGATAGTGTGCTGAGGCAAGTGCTGAGGATAGACAGAAGCTGGGGGTGATTCGGTGTGGGAAGTCATGGCCCCAAGAATGCATAAGGGTCATGGGCACCAATCAAGCAACTGTTGAAATCACCTAAGAGGAGCAGATTGGAGGAGGTTGATAGTAAGGAGGAACAGAAATCAGCCCATTCAGATACGTACATCAAGGTAGCACCTGGAGGCCGGTAGATGGCAGCAATGGTCAGGGTGGAGGCAGGAGAGATGACCAACTTGCATACCAGGTTCTCAAAGGAAGAGTAGAGCTGGGTGGGCAAGATGGAAGAAGGAACTCACTCAGGGAAGATTAAGCCAACCCCACCACCAGCACGGCGAGGTCACGGCTTGGAAATGATATTGAATCCATCAGGTAGGAGGGAGTCGAAGGCTGAGCTGTCATTGAACCATGTCTCGGTAAGAGCGAGAATGTCGAGGTCAGTGTCTCCAAGAAGAAGGTAGATGTCGGCAGAGTGTCTGTTGGCTGAGCAGGCGTTAACAGTCACCAAGTGGAGACGGCCTCTGCCTTTGATGGTTTTCTGAGGTGGAGTACAGGGGTGTGGAATTCTAGTCAGAAGGAGGGTTAGAGAGAGTGGTAAGGGGAGAGGCAAGAGAAGGAAGAAAGTGAATGAGGGATGGCAGGATCTGGTCAAAGAGAAGGAAGCTGGCTTGAGAACCTTGAACCGGGATAGTGCCAGTGTGGTAGACATTAACTTTGCAGCGTGATGAGAAAAAGCCCACCAAGAGGACTTCCCACTTGGTGCCATCATTAATGGGAGAGGATGAGAAAGGGTAGAGAGTAGAGATGAGATGAGAAGTTCATAGGTCTGGAGAGGGTACAGAGCATTATATTTCCAGGGCTCCGAAAAGTCTTTTGGTCCACAAATAGTCCTGCTTTAGTGGGGCCTCAATTGGACGTCTGCCTGTTCAGGGTTTCCTGGCTCCTGTAACCTTTTAGGCTTTCCCAGCCTTGGATATTAATGTCTCACTTTCCATGGCTCCCCAAGGCCGTTTCGTTCTCAAATAGACTAGTTTTAGCAGGGTTTCACCTGTATGACTGGCCTTATGGTTTTCTTGGCTCCCGTAACATTTTAGGCTTTCCCTGCCTTTGATAACAGTGCCTCTCTTTTTAGGACTACCCAAAGCCTTTGGGCCTTTGGTCAGCATACTTTAGCTGGGCCTCAGTTGGGCATCAGCCCGTTTTTGGTTTTCCATGTTCCTGTAACCTTTTAGGATTTCTCGGCTTTGGATACAGTTGTTTGCCCCTCTCAGCTGTGTTACCTCTTCAGGAGCATTTACTTGCCTTGCTCAGCCCTGCTCGGCAGCTGGTGCACTTCTCTTCTGGATATCAGGCAACTCATCCCTCCTCTGTGGTCTAGTCTCGGCATCTGTTAATGGGCCCCAGGCCCACCATGGCTTCCTTGTGGTCATGCCACCAGGTGAGACGGTCGCTTTACTTTCTCCGTCTCTCTCTCGACTTCGGTTTCATTGCCGTTCAAGACACCAGCCTTCTGGCGTCTTGCTAGCAATCAGCTCGTTCCTCAGTCTACCTCTGTAGGATTCTCTCTCTGACCCTCCATTCCAAGTTCCTCTTTGTTTTATGAACGTCATCACAAACAAAAGGGGTGTGTCACTCCTCTTTGACTGTGAAGTTCACGCGAGATCCAGCATTACCTGAAGCCAAAGAGATTGCACAGTTCCTTTAGGTTCCCATGTAGGCATGCAGTGTATTCTGCACAGGGAGTTCCTTACAGGAATGGGGGTCATTGTCCCCAATGGGGAATCACTCCCAGTTAGGTACCACTTTTGCAGGCCCCTGGGGAGGGTCTTGCTGAGGGAGCACACCTCCCTAGCCTCGAAGGGGGTGGTTCCCCTCTAGGGAGAAAGGCAAATAGTCCATATGCATCACAAACATCAGCCATGCATGGTGATGGGCTACTGGAAGACTGGGAAGACACATATGCATGTTTCAGCAGTACATATGTCACAGTGCTGCTCTACTAGAAACCTCCCACAATGAACTGTACTCGTCCACTTGAAGACATGGAACCTGAAACCTTCATTCAGCTGCATGCATTTACCATCATCATGCACCCGCAATCAGTGCAAATTAAAACACTGCCCATTCACATACTTTCTCTGGAGCCGTTCAGAAAGAATTTTTACTTGAGATGTAGGCACAGCAACGCATGGGTGTGTGCATATAGAAACTCAAAGATATTTCCATGACAAATATTGGAGATTTTCAGGGAACATTACAGGCCTTGCAGGAAACAGTGGGATATTTAAAGGAAGATTATGAAGATTTTATTTTAGTGAAAGTCAAGGAAATTTGCAGAGAATGGCACAGGGATTTGCAATGGCAGGGAGTATTAAAGATTATTGTTACATGTAATCATTCTTGCTGAAATGCCCCCTGAAATATATGATGCATGCTGCAAAGTCGAAGTAGTTTGGCGAGGGATCCTCAGTAAGTAGGTAGGAATGGCTCATGCGGACACATGCACTGCTTTATGGTGGGGACCTCTATGCTTTTCATTCTCTTTCAATTGTCCCACATGTAATTTTGTAATTTCCCTGCTTGCAGCCATCACACTCCTTCCCACACCCAGTGTGATCAGGCACCTGCCTTCACTGCAAATAATGCTTCCTGCTCCTGCTCACACACATGAATGAACCACGAAATTATGTTATGTTATTAGCTTAATAGCTGAAGCTATAAATATATAATTCCCAAGCAAGGAAAAGATATATACAACCAAGCGACTTATAGACCTAGCTCTCTCCTTTAAATCATGGCCACAGGATTGCCCAACGTTAATCAGAATGTAATTCATCACCTATCAATCAGGCTTTATTAAATGTAGACTTGCTAGTAATAACACTTGTGCATCCTATTATGTTTTAACCCAATCTATAAAATTACTTTCCTTATCAATGTTATTAGCATTGGATGCTGAAAAGGCTTTTTATAGTGTTGTGTTTCTTGGTCATTTTTAAAAGTGCTCTCAGTCTCACGTTCAGTCTCAAATTCATCAATTAAATCATTGATTTACACAGTTATCCCAAATCTTATGTCAGAGTAAACAATGACAACTCACCCTTGTTTAAATTAGCTCAAGGGGCGAGACAAGGAGGCCTACTCTGCCTGCTACTCTTTGGTTCAGACACTTGAACCTCTTCTTTATGCTCTCTCATTCAGCAATGATATGAAAGGCATACAATCTGGTGATAAAATAATAAAGCCTTCAGCTAAGGCTCATGATATTATTCTATTTCTATCAGAACTATAATCTTCTCGCCAGACCCTGCTCCAGGACATTGATACCTATTCAACCATCTCTAGAGAGGCTATTAAACACTTCTAAATCTTAAGTTACACCTTTAAATACTCATGATTTCACCTTAGAGACTGAAATGGGAACCTAATCAACTAAAATATTTGGCATTACCTATTGAGGATGATCCTCTTTTTACCCGAGACACCAATTTCAAAGCGTTACTTGAAACAACAACTACAATCATAGAAAGATGTCTCCCAAACATATTTCCATGTGGCAGAGCGTAGACACCATTACAATGTTACTCTCGTCATTGATAAACTACTTACTGTGTATGATTCCTAATCAGATTTCTTAGATATTATATAACTAAATTCTTATTGGCAACAAAAAAAAGGATAGCTACACACAAATTAAGACATAATAATAAGAGGGGTAACATTAATCTGGCTATTTCTTCAACTTTTAAACAGTGTTTTAGAGTCAAAGGTTGCAGATGGCTCTTAGCAGACCTACACAAAATATCAGAAACAGCTTGTTTGCAAATAGAAAGAGAATTTGCAAAACCCTTCAATCTGACATTCCTTTATTGTCTATATCGTTTGATCAGACAGTTGAAAATCTAACAATACTATGAACTATTCAGAATTTTTTGAAGAATGTTGCTATTTTCCCAATCAAATCAAATACTTAACTTTTACCTCTCTGGAACAACAAACCTATTGAAACAGACAATAAGAAGATTTACTGGAGAGAATGGCGAATTGCTGGATTATCCCTTGTTTAAGAGTTAAAGTATGGTGAGGAAACACTATCATTTGCACAAATACAACAAAACGTCTACCTGACAGATATTGAATTCTACAGATTTCTAAAATTGAAAGCTTCCATCACTAAACTCCATCTCATCAGAGAAACTCCAGAAATCACCAACACCCCAAGCAATTTCTACATGAATGGGCATGTATCTTCAAACATGTATACATTAATTAAGTTGAAAGCCTTCAACAATAATATGAAAATTGAGAATAAACAGAACAAGCTTTTTTAATCACACCAACTACACCCTATTGAAGACTAAATCTGGACTATGATATGGCAATTCCCAGAGTTATCAAAATATTCTTCTTCTATTGCTCAAATACAATTTTCAGTAGTCATCAAACTGCTTGGATACCAGAAAAAAATATTCTTGGAGAGAAACAGATTATTGTTTGCATTGCTGTACTTCACCAGGAAACATATTGCGTTTGCTCTTTCTATGGCCCAATGTCTGGTCTTTTTGGCATCAAATAGGCAATGATATACCACAAATATTTCAGATAAATGTCATCTTAGACCACAGGTCTTCAAATTGTGGGGTGCGCCCCACAGAGGTGCGTGGCCGCATTCCAGGGGGGGGGGCGCGAGAGCCCAGCCTGAAATAAATTAAATACAAATAAAAAAATGTAAATGGAAGAAATGGGCAGGGGCGGCTCACAGGGTCCAACTGGAGCATAAAACTGCCTCAGGCACCAATGAAAAAGTGGCACAAAGTTGCAAACGGCAATTCATTCCTTCAGTAACATACTGCTTGAATAGTACCCAAGGGGGTGATTTTGCCAAAATGTAAGCACATTGTGATATTTAAAGATTATTTTTTCAGCAACAATGGTCAAAACTACTTGCTGCATAGTGAAGTAACTCATCAACTGGCCCACATTGGCCAAACAAGTGGCCCATTTTGACCAAAAAAACTGGCCCAAACTACCATTTTGCATTTTTGGCTCGGGCATTGCCCTATTGTCCTATAGGCCAGTCCGAGCCTGGCAGCTCATCCATAATGGGTGAGGGTACAACAACCCAGTGGCCCCCTCACCCATTATGGAGGAGCCAAGGATCCAGCCCAGTAAAATACTGAGCACTCCCTCAGATGCTTTTTCCAGATGAGGGAGTGCTTTGGGCTGGCTGAACTGTCAAAGGGAAAAATGGTTTCCCTTTTGACAGTTCAGTTACCCAGCCTCACATGCTCAGTGGGCCATGCAAGGCTGGGAGCGTTTTGCTTCACCAGCCTTGCATAGCTCATTGGAATGGAACTGCATGTCTGTATGTGCGAGGTGGCGCTCCTGCGCTTCCTCGCACATAAGGACAGAGCAGCCTGGAGCGGGGCGGTTCAGCACCAACGTGTTTCAGCACCTAGGCGCAGGCCCGCTCAGGCCTCTACGCATGTGCAGGCACCTGGGCACACATGTCCAGGAACCAGGAAGCTCTTGCTTCTCGATTCCTGTTCATAGATGCGTTTATGCTTGTGTTATGAGTTAGTGTCTGGCGATGGGTGCTTGTGTGAATGATAGAGTGATTGGTGTGTGTGTGTTTGTGTTGGTCTGTGGAGCTGATTTTGGCGAGTGGGGGGTTGTATAACAAAGGCATTTTAAAAATGCGTTTGTTGCACAATCCCCCTACCCGCCTGCCAAAATCAGCTCTCCTTCTGAGGTGCTGTGGAGCCCAAGGGCCAGGGATGGTATTTATTAACTGGACATCATAGATGTCCAGTAAAAAATATCATGACCGCCTCCTGGTCCCCCCAGTGTCAAATGCAAACTGTTTGGCTTTTTACCAATTTTTTTGTAAAGTATGCTCTAAAATGCAACATTTTAACCCACTATTTTTCTAAAAATTCCCGGGGGGTAAACCCCCCCGAACCCCTCTTCATTGTTTCGGGCTCTGTTGCTGCGCTCGGTGGCTGTGGCATATCTGGGGGAAATATTTATGCCTCTCCACTTAAAAAAATCATCAGCTGCCACTGGCCCTTGGACTGTGCTGGGAGCAGGGTGGGGTAGCCCAGGGACTGTGGTGGGAGGAGGATGGGCGGGAGCCATTTGATAGTGGTGGGAGCATGGTTTGGAGAGCCCAGCGTCTCTGGTGGGGTGGGGAGAGCCCAGGGACTGGGTAAGAGTGGGATGAAGGAGCCCAGAGACTGTTATGGGAGCAGGTGGGGGAGCCCAGGGACCAGACTGGGAGTAGGGTGCCGTGACGGCGCACAATAGTTCATAGCCATTTGGACTTACTGTCCATGTGGCATTTTGGGGGGGGGGCAGCCTGTCTACATTTTGCTCAGGGAGGGCCCAGTCCTAAAAAGTTTGAGACCACTGCCTTAGAGGAACAAGTCTCACACCTAGGACATTTTGCAAGCCAACCCCATTCAAGGCTTCACTTCCGAGATTCCTCTGAATGGATCTTCATTTGGCCATAGCTATTAAAACAGTTATGCCCTGGAAAAGAATAATATCAACTCTAAACCCTTTCAAATCATAATTGGTGGGCATGGGTCCCTTACAGACATAACTGCATAGAGTTAGCTCCAGACACAAAGACACAACTCTCCAGGAAGGATATTATTTGGACCAAGCTTGATGCATTTATTTCACCAACCCATTCCCCTCAAGTGTCCAACCCCATCTCTGCCAACCCTCCAGCATACCTCCTCCCCACCTCCTGCTTGCTGGCTGTTCTTCTATTCTTACCTCTTTTCTTCTTTGCATCACTTCATTCCTGCACTATACTCATTTAGATCTCTGGCTTGGTACTTGTCCTATGCATGCTCCATGTGTGTTATTCATATGCTAGGTGTATTGTCATTACAATTATTTTGTTGAATATAATAGAAAGTTGAGAAATAAAGAAAACAACACTTTGTACATCCTCCCATGTACACTTCGTGGGATTTCGATTGATTCCAGCAACATTGGTGGAATACTTAACTAAATTCTCTGTCAGGAAGTTCTGAGTCGAGACATATCTCTGCCCCGGAAACTAGACTCTAGGGGTCAATATCCCGCGATCAGTCAAAGATAAACCGAGCCTGCTCGGGCTGCCGTAAAAGCCAAAATATGAACCTTAACTTGCATGCATAGGCTTGAACTGGGGACTGTGCTGCCAGCGTACAGTGACTGTATGGACATAAACCAGCGACGGTATTACTGAAACTTTGCAACAGTGCAAGTGCAATTTTGCACGGTATTAACACTAGTGCAAAACATAGAGCCTGATTTATGGAATTATTTGTGTGAAAAACGCAGATTTGCGCGCATTTGTGCCCGAAAATCCCTGTTTGAAGTATGGGGATTTTCGGGCAGAAAGGCGCGCAAACCTGAGTTTATCACGCAAATAATTCCATGAACCAGGCTAAAAATGTCTTATTGCAAGACCATGCTCTTTAAAAAAATGTTTGCATCAGGGCAAAGTTTTCCCTAGTGCTAGTACGGAACAGCATTTGCACTAGAGAACACTTTGCGCCGGTTTACAAATGCTTTGAAGAAATGTTTTTTGTAATAGCACATTTTCTGTACTAGTGCTAATAACGTGCACCGATTCCTTGCACTGGCGCACAGTTGATGTAATCCAGCCCCTGGTCTCTATGCTGGTGGCTTCACAGTTGGATTTTTCTAAATGGAGCCTAAGCCTATGCGCAGTAGCCCAAAACTGACCAAAATAAATTACTAATGATTTGCCGGATTAACAAACAATTTAGCTGATGAATTTAGGGTGAAAATAATTGGGGCCAAACCTTGGATGCTGGAAGCAGCGGCATCCGCTTGAATGAATAGAAGACCTCCGTTAGCCATTTAATATGCAACTTTTTGCATGACATTGGTGGCCATCCAGTGACCACATGCTCAAAGGGCATTGAGCTATGCAGTAGGTACTGTCCACTGTCCAATTCAGCTCCCCTCTCACGGTTTGTCCCATTCGTACCACTTCCTTCAGACTCAGCTGTCCAACTATTGGTACATATCGCCCTACGCATCATCTGAGCTTCTCCTACTAAGGCAGATACCGTTATTATAAGTGCAGGAAAACGCTTGGATAATTTAATTATAGTGCTGTGGCCTTTTAGAATTAATCTTTTCGCTTGAACTGTCAGGGCTTTGTTTATCCAATGGTTAATGTTTGTTAATATAGCTTATTTAATTCTCCTTGCCCATCCCTTTTAGAGACAAGCTTTGCATCTGCCTGCTGCTATACAGAGAGTAAGAGGGAATTTGGTGGCCTTTGTTGACAGTTTGACAAAGAAAAGCCAATATGCCTAATTGCGCTTTCCGAATAGTCTCTTGATGCACTTGTGTTGTGCTAAAAGACACATGCTCCACCACTTTGGCTTTGGCATGTGTTGGCTGCCCCCCAGATGAAGATAAACATTAGTTTTATTGGATTTTCTCTGGGTAGGCAGGTGCAGATACAAGTTGGTTAAAATTGTGAAGAGTTTTCTTCAACGACAGTCTCTCTTGAGGTAGGTCACCTCGGATTGAGAAGGAGTCCCTGAATGCTTGCCTCAAATTGAACGAACTAGACCTGTGCAATACGTGTTATGCACTAGGTTAGAGTCGTTCTCTTAGCCGACCAGTTTCTGTGGTGCAAATAAGTGGGCCACATTCATCAGGGCTTGTGCAGGGCATCTACATGTGTGCCTGCTGTTAGTCTCATAGGGCAGCACTGTCTGCGTGTCTTAACGTCCTCTCCCCGCTCCGTGTGATCTGGTGGCTTAATCAAGAACGGTGAGATGGCCCGCTACCTGACAACGTGAGCCTCCCATTACAATCCCCGTTCTGGCCCTCCCTTCCCAGAGCAGGCTCCGCTCATTGTACGATCTGAGAGGAATGATTCTATCCATGTTACGGCTTTAGGGGAAAAGTGTGTGGGACTAGATAAATGTGGCAACAGATTTTGTGGTTCACAAGATCAAAGGCCGCAGAGAGGTCGAGGCGAAGTAGGATAGCTAACTTTCCATTGTCGATGATGGTGTCCATTTTGTTTTTGAGGTTGAAGAGCGCCATTTCTGTGCCATGCCTAGGTCTGAAACCTGATTGGCGTCGGCCCTGGATGTTGTTTGTTTCAAGATGTTCTTGTATTTGGAGGTAGGCGGCTCGGTCGAGGATTTTTAGGAGGAATCGGACAGTGGTGATGGGGTGGTAGTTGGTTGGGATGTTGGGGTTGAGTGAGGTTTTTTTAGCAATGGGGGGACCCAGGCGTTTTTAAGGTTGCTAGCAACGCTACTTTGTGCGACGGAGTTGTTGATGAGGGAGGTGATAAATGGGGTAAGCTCCATGATGCAATCTTTGATGGATGGGGCGAGGCAGATATCTCCTTGGCACCTGGATGGGTTGAGGCTAGAGATCGTCTTGATAACCTCTGTAGTGGAGACAGGCCTGAGTTCAAAAGGCGGGTTGTGTTTGTCAATTTTGAGAGTGTCGATGGGGTGTCGGTGGCCAGTGCAGTGGCGGGTACCTTGTCTTTTTTCTTGTTATCGATTTTATACTTAAGCATAGATATTTTGTCTAGTAATGCTTTTTGGATGTCGATACACCAGGCTTCGTCTTGGTGGCAGGTTTCTGGTGGACTGACTGGGGACTCGATTTCCTGCAAGATAGAAAATAGTTGTTTGCTCCCGGATTTAGAATTGGATATATGCTCATTGAACGTGAGGCTCTTCGCCTGGAGTATCGCTAGCTTAATGAAAGAAGCATGGTCTTTTATCCAATATCTGCATGTGTGTTTGTAGAGTCCCCATGTGCTAGATGCCTTTTACAGAACATGGGCAAGATGGTCTCTCGTGCGGTGGCTGGCACAAAGGGTGGACTCTGCCATAACATGTGACCTCTCGCTGTGAGCAGGTCTGCTCCTTTTCTATTAGTTGCCCAATAGCAACATGCATGGTGCGTGTTTGACACCGTCTTACACAGTGTGACTGTGAGTGTGTGTGGGCCTGTCCTCCTCGACTCTGGCATGCTGTTTGCAATTCACTTGCCCCTCTATGGACACAGATGGTGGGACTAAGTAGAACGCTCCGAGCAGCAAGCACTGGACCCGTAATGAAAAACTCATCCCACTGGAAAGAGGCTTTTTATGAGATTTGTCTCATCACTCAAACCACAGCCATTGTCACTCGCAAGGACGCGAAATCGTCGCCTGACTTGAATTCCCTTCTTTCCGAGCACTCTCATCCCAGCCCCTCTCTTTCACTCACTCTCACTTTCTTCCACGCATACTTCCATCATTCCCCCTCTCTTTTTATCTCCAAGTCTCTCGTGTTCACCCTCTCTCTGTGTACCTCCCTTGCTCTATCTCTAGCCATCTAGCAGCTTATATTTTCTTCTGTGCGTCCATTTCCTCATTGATAGGATAACAAAACACACCTTTATAATGCTTCTATTTTTATTTTCTTATGATCCATTGAAGCCTGCAATCTCTGAATAAAAACCTGTTTGACATGTAATTACAGGTCAACTGTGTGATGCTGGAAATGTTTTGGAGGGACATGGCCTCCCTGTCCTAGTCCTTTTTCATTTGTGTTCTGTATTGATTTCTGCCCAGGAGTCCATATGGGACTCCTGGCAGTGCAGCTCTTTCTGTTTTTGGTTTGGTGTGGGTGGGGGTGCAACCCTGTGCCCCTAGTGTATGTTTTTGGGCACCTGTGTTTGGCCCACAGAGCAGGGTATGGCTGGTAGGAGCTCCATGCTGAATATGACAGGTGCTCTGAGTATCCTTCATTTTGGGATATACAGGCCCTGCCATTGGAATCCGTTGATTCCGGATAGGAAACAAGATGGCCCCTGTGGCCTCTTGCTTTCTTTCGCCTGTTACCTTGTTTTCCCAAAGTCTTGGGAAGCCCTAACTCTGTCCCTTCCCCCTGACTGGCTGTTGGGTGGAAGTTCCATACATGGTGTTGTTGTGAAGTCCAGGCCAGACTGGCTGGAGCCTTCCCAGTGACTGTATGTTGTAGGTACACCCTGTGGGTGGGACCTGGGTGAATGGAGTGAGTGTGGACCAATATGCACTTTTTGTTGTGGATGTCTGGTTTCTGGTGTATGACACAATGACTGAGACAGCCCTGCCTGAAACTGGTATGAATGCAGTGTGTAGTGATGAATGGCTGGGTACTTGTCCCAATACACATTCCTTGTTGTGAGTGTCTGAGAGGGAGGAGTATAGCCAGAATGCACTGTATGCCTGATTGGCTGACTGACTGCATGAATGCCCTTCTGTATGATTGGCTGCTGAGTGTAACCCAGCAGTGTGGATGAGAGGCAGAATAATATATCTGGGGACCTCTCACCACTGGAAAGTGTTCAGAAGCTGAAGAGAAACTGGAGTTGAAACTGAAGCCTAACCTTGAAGCCCTACTGGAAGAGAAGTCTTGATGCTGCTCTACTTCATCAATCTGAAAGCTGCTGTGTCTCCAAGGACTGACCTAGAGAGGACCTGCTAAGGCGCCTTCTTCCCGAGCTACGAGGGACCATCGTACACCAGCTGATCTTTGCAAAAGCTCCCTGGTAGACAGACCTACGACAAGCTGTCGACCGGAGACGGGGACCGCCGCGGAATCACAAGGAGAAGCACCCAGACACTGTTGTCCATCATCGTCGACGACCGCCGTCGCTGACCGGAGCCGCCGTGCTCCCTTTGCCTAACTAACATTTGATCCAAGGACGCTCTCGCCTGCACCGTTGACCGCCTTGTCCCGCCGGAGAAAGTTGAGTCCGCCGACGCACCGAGGAGCATCCGCTGGTGGGTATCCCACCACCTGACGACCGCAGAGAGGCCGGATGACACGATTACCTTTCTGGGCCACAGTTCTTCACAATCGCTATGCGGTCCTGAACTATCATCATCGAGGTGCCCCGCATGCCTCTTACTTGCAGGACGCAAATGCTCCGCCGTCGCCGAGCACTGCTATGAACATAGCTGCCGCCTCGCCGTCATCGTTCACCCCTTTTTCCTCATGGGATCTTGATGATCCGTGGCTCCTGCCTTAAAGGGAGGCGCTCAAAAAGGATCTGTCGACGACCCGACGACGAACTATGCTATTCCAGGTACATTGGGGTTGTAGAACTATTTTAGAAGGAAATAAGACTCTGTTGTTGAACAATATATGGACTGGGCTTGTATGATATATCTTTATTTACAGGTTGCCCAGGTGGGGCGATCTCCACACAGAATTGTGCCTAGTTGGTAGGGGTCAATATTCTGCCAATTGTTCTAACCAACTGCTTTCCTCCTATATCTATTGTTAGTTACTTTTATGCCTTGATCTGTGTGACATTTGACCAGAGTATAGTTGATGCACTTTAATGAGATCTGATAATAATTGTGGTACCACTTTAGAACTGTATATATTTGCCATTGTAGGTTTTCTGAGCACAAAGTGAGTTATTGTGATAGTGTACATAACCTTGAATATTAATTATATAAAGACTGTGTTTTAACTAATACAGTATGTGGACATTCCTTTGTGGGGGCTTGGGGACTACACTGTACTTAAGAACCAGCCTGCATCACCTCCTGAGAAGCCAGACCTTGATTGCTCGTCCATTTACAAACCGTGATGCAATGTAATAATACAATGACATATTCTCTCTTATTACCTCACGGTTGACTCATTCTGTCACTGTTCCTTCTGCCAGAGCCATCACGCTAGCGACATGCCACGACAACACATAAAGCAACAACTAGCTTTTCGGATTCCTTACTTTTGAACACATTTTCTTTGTCAAGTCACCTCCATTAGATGATAAGCGAGGCGATAACTATGGTAGTATGTTTGCGCCACAGAGGTCCCAGTGACTAAAGGGGACTGGCTAATGCTGCTGCGCATTACTCCTCATCTCTGAGCTATTCATTGGTTGAAGCAGCATCTTTGCCTTATTTCTTGACAGCCTTACTACTTGAACTTCAGCCTGTCATCGGTATTGCTCTTGTGGTGTGCTTTTGATTGGACCCTTCTGCAATGGGTTGGAACATGATTATCCAGGACTCTGCAGCTGTTTTCTGGACCCTGTTGGGATCATGCTTTCTTGGGCCTGGTCACTGGAGTCAGCTCCTTGTCAGCCTGGATTCTGTTCTTGGTTGGAACTTTGGAGGTTGGGGCTCTGAACTATTAACTCGTTGCTCCCCGTGGGATTGTTGGAATCTCCTGGGTTCCAGCACTAGTTTCTTCCCCTGCATTCTGGCACAGGTCTGGCCTATTTCCTTTCAATCCGCACTCCTTTTGCTTGCCCTCTGGGCTACACTGAATAGAATATGGCCTTCCTGGAGGAATAGTAGGCCCCCTAAATTCTGTTTCTTTTCCTTTTGCAATTGTGGCAGTAACAGGAGGGTTTTCATATATCAGGGGGTTCTTTGTTCACACATTAATCCAATCCAATGTGTTTGTGTTTTTTTACAGCTTCAGGAGAGAACCTTGTGGCATTCCTACAGACCTTTGCTCAATCGACTGTCGGAAGGAGCGATCTATACCGATTCTTCTTGGATGGTCAATTGGAAGAAAGGGTCCTGTCTACTTGGGACCTCTGGTGGGGACCCTTTTGGGTGTAACATATGCACAATGTGACATTAAAAATGAAGTGCTCAGAAAGCTTTTCCGGGATGTTTACAGCATCCAGTTCCCACACTAGGAACAGCAATGCTTTCAGCTCAGCAAAGGCAGCAGCAAGAGGAAGTCAGAGGATGAAAACTACCATTCAAGATGGTGGGCAGGACAGATATAGGCTTGGTTGAGCTCATTTAGCCCAAAGCAGATGCAGGGGCTCTCAGGGGGAATCACCAATCCCAGGCATCACAAAATTACATGTAACAGGTGCAGACCGTCACTTAAAGTTCCACCCAGGAGGAGGAGTGAAGGCAGTATGAACGCATCCAGCCCCAGTTGCTGAGTGTAGGTCGCAGGAGCAAGAGACTCACATTTGAGCTAACAGAGAGTGGAGTTTTACAGGAGGCTGGAGAGATTTCATTGTCTGTGAAAGAGTTTTTTTCCTGAACTTCATAACTATGACAAAAGTTCACTAGTTACCATAGCAAAGTTATTAAATTATTTTGAATACATTACTTGTATTAAACATATTCGCAAATTGGATTGAAAGAATTCAAATGTGTTTGCTATTTTGGAGCTATATTTAGCTCTAAATAGAATAATATTATTGTTTTCAACATTTAGTAAATAAGAGTTTTTTAGCTAATGATGGGGAGTGCTACACAGTTTCCATGGAAGTTTCTGTAGAACATGTTTTGCTGTTCCCTTTCTTTGTTCTGTCATGCATAGGGCAATGATTCTGTCCCATGATAATCGGCATCCACTCATCTCTGCCTCCATGTTTTATTTAGAATGTTACCAAAGAAGGAAGCCTGGATCTGATGATTTGCACATATTCTCTAAGGATGTATCAGTGTTCACAAACTAATGATGTTTAACTTTAAAAGTGCATTTGCGGTGAAAGACAAAACGCACCAAAAGGCATTCAATAACCACTGGCATGTTTTACCCTGAGTTCAGCTCTTTGGTGTAAAGGCAGCAACTATTGTTTGATATGAATGAAGTTCAAGGTGGAGCTCATTAGGAAACACAACCTCCCTTATAATGTGTGTACCACCAGGTTCTGTCATGGTCATGAAGTCAGGGGCACAGGCATGCAGGGGTTGCATGCACTGGAGACCTGGGTGGACACTGTCCTGGCGCCTTTGGCACGAGGCTCATGAACAAAAGTAAACAAGCACATCCATTTAACACCAAAAAGCTTTTATTATGGACATGGCACTTCAGATGCATTGACCTTGAACATTCCATCCATTAAGCAGGATGCATTAACCTTGAACATTCCATCCATTAAGGGGCCCCAAGTGTATTCTTGGGTGTGGCTGCTAATGGATTGCCTTTGCACGTGTTCACTCTCTAGGAGTGGCAGGGTGTGGCTGGTAAACCAGCCCTAATGAGCGTGCCCACGATCTCAGCTATATAAGCTGCCCCAATCCTCAAGACAGACGCTTCATGTTATTCTGCACTTGCAAGCAGCGTAACGCTGACCGTCGCCTGAGGTCAGACTTACCTTTGAAGATCCTGCTTCCTGGACATCCTGCTTCCTGCCAGCATACTTACCAACTGGGGGAAGCTGTTCTTACCTGTACATCTCTTCTGGGAACCAAGTATTCATCTTTACACTTTCTGGAACGCTGAAATCTTCATCTTGGCACTGCAGCATGACACGCTCCATCGTCGACAGCAGCGCCTGCAAGGAAAAGCAGAAGACAAGGTTAGACATCGAAAAAACAGTCAATTTAAGGTTGCGCTTCGCCACACTTTGCGCTTTTCCTTAAACCATCACTTACCTGCTGTTGAACATTGCGGTAGCATCCATCTTCCATCCGGCCGCGTCTTGCATCTCACAGCTGCATTGAGGCCGCATTTCCATCTAAGGGAAGAAAACAGAAGAGAGACATTATTGCGGGCATAAATAGGAGCAACATATAAAGACATTAAACAGAGCAAACAGCATCACAAGAGCTCAAGAAAGACCAATCATAAGGAGAAGTATAAGCACAGCTGGACTGGACTAATCCTTGTCAGGGATCAGTGAAGGAACTAGATCCCATTCGATGCGCCCCTGCCTGAAGTAGCAGGAACGAGAGCTTATCTTCCATAATTCACAGGTGAGCTTTATGGGCCGGCGTATGCTCACAGAAACTGTACTTTGGGGTGAAGGGTTCGAGAGGTACAACAATCACAGATTGGCGCACTCAGACACTCTTATCTCCACGCAGGAGCAGTATCGCCACGTACCACCGCTCACAGCTTTTCTACTGAGGGAGAAGCCTGAAGGGGGTGATTCAAGCTCAGGGAGGGCTGCAACCGTGCCCCAACTCCTCTGCAGAGACCAGGTGAGTGTAGCAGGTGCTTCCCGGACCATGGTCCTTCACCTATTCTGCACTGAATTAATTCTTGCCATTCCTTGTATTATATGTTGATAGTGTTATAAGATAAGTGTTCCTATGATACAACACTGCACCAAGTGAAACTGCTTGTAAATATATTTATCATTTTCCACTGCCATTTTGCATTTAAAATCTTTAAAATACACAAGACCAATGCATTTCTGTTGTTAACATGTTCACGCTTTTCCAGCTGTAGACCAGGTGGCCCCTTAGCATAATTTTGAAAAGGACCCTCATGTATCACCTGCCGGCATTTCTCCAACCAATGTAGAAACCACCACGTCATCATCAGGTAATCCAATAGGGAGTCAAGAAGCAAAGGTGGAAATTAGGTTTATTTTCCAAACGTCTGCACAGAAATGGGTCAGGAAACCAGCATTGCATCCCCACCTCAACATATTTTTCCATGAGTAGAGAAACCTCTGGGTTTTTAGACAACTTTACACAGTGAGTTTCATACAGAGACGCCAGCATGATAAATGTAGCCTGTGAAATTAACAAATAACTTCCTAATGGTACACCCCTGTGGCATGGCTTTGAAGATCCACCTGAGCTCGATATGACACTGCTCAGCACACCCATGTGACACAGATCTCCTCCTCTGCAGGAGCTTTCCATGACACCTTTCTTTATGCATTTCAGTGCTTCCATGCTCTCGCTCCTCCCTACCGCTCCCCTCTTATTTCTCCCTACACTCCTTAGCCTCATTTTACGGCTGCAATTCCAATTTCTCTTTGCAGTTCTCACTCAGCCTTGTGCGTCTTCTCGTTTCTGCTCTTTCTCACTTTTTGCACTGAAAGTCGGAAACTCTCTCCTTCTAACTATTCGCTCTACTCCTTCACTACATCTTTTGCACCCTCGCCTCAAAGCCCATCTTCTCTCTTTCGAACTCATTTTATATTCCTGTCTTTCTTTGTTTCTAACATTATTTTAGGTTTGCATTTATAGGAGTGTGCAAAGCCCATGGGCATCTAGGCACTGTTACAGTAGGGTGGGTAGTCAAGATGGGTACTGTGTTCTTGGCTCGCAGGCTTTTACAGTAATGTTTGTCAACAAATAGGTAAAAATGTGTTATGTTAAACAGGTGAGTTTTTGAATTTTTTCCTGAACAGGTGGAAGGAGGGCTCCTCTCGCAAAGGAAGCGGTAGGTGGTTCCATCTGGAGCCACCGGCTGTTTTATGCTTAAATCTAGGTATGCTGAGGCAGTGGCTGTGAGTAGATCGAAGGGATCCGGTGGGCACATGTCTGTGACGCCTCAGAGCAAGGTATGACAGACATCGGTGGCTGATGGAAAGAATTTTGAATATCATTCTTTCTCAGTCGGGGGGCAAGTGAGCAGATCTTTTGGCATCTGAGATGTGATCGTGCTTACTCAGGTCTAAAGCAGCACAAGAGCATTATTTTGTATCACTTGTAATTTGTTCCAGTTTTTCTCAGAGGCGCTGCAGAGTAGCGTGTTGCAGTAGTCCAACTTTGACAGGATGATAGCACCTGTGATTGGAAGGTGATTTTCAGAGGAAAGGTAAGGTTTACAATGATGAGCTTCATGGCATAGGCTGAGGTGGAAGCAATGTTATTAACCTGGTGTGTCATGTTGCGGGGGGCGTCTAGATAGACACACAAGGTTTTTACAGATGTGACAACCAGGATTGTGTGGCCATCGATGCTGAAGTGTGGAAGGCTGTGTCAAGTTTGGCAAGATGGGCAGGGGATCCGATGAGAAGCAGTTCTGTTTATTCATCATTCAGATAGAGGCGGTGCAAGGCGATCCAAATTTGGATGGTTTTGTAGATGGTATTTACTTTGAGAGTGTCCTATGTGTGGTTTCCGGAAAGTGTAATGAGGATTTGAGTTGGCATAGTTTGTGTAGGTGATACCCAGAGAGTCGAGGTGGTCAACTAAGGGCTTTGTATAAACATTATAGAGGGTAGGTGAGACACAGGAGCCTTGTGGGATACCACAGGAGATTGGCGTAGGTCGGGAGGCAGTATCGCCAGCAAAGACTCTGGAAGTTCTGTTGGCCAGGAAGGTTAAGATCCATTTGCCCACTTAAAGGGAGAAGTAGGCAGAGGTAGTGAGTTGGTGGCAGAGTGTCCAATGGTCCACTAGGTCAAAAGCATCACAGAGGTCAAGGAGTAAATAGACAGGTTTCCAGCACCACTGGCATAACAGGGGCCCCCGCACCCCCAGCGGTGCGTGGGCCCCGTGACCACATGTTCTGGAAGGGGGCCTCACATGGAGTAAAAAAAAAAAAACATTTCTTTGCATTTTTTTTTTTTTACATTTTCTTTTTGCATTCACTCTGCATTTCTAAAGAAATGATTTCTGTAACAGAAATAATATCTTTATGAAGGCAGAGTAAATACAAAAAGTCCTCTGGCTACCCCCACCCCATAACATGAAGATCCTAGGCTGGAGGCCTCCATGTCATGGGGTGAGGGAAGCCCTATGACTTCAAAAATAAATAGATTATTTTTGAAGTCACTCTGCCTTCATAAAAAAAATATCTACATTAAGTTCAGTCCTTAACGGAAATAATTTCTTTATGAAGTCAGAGTGATTTAAAAAAGAAACAATGCGCCTCATTACGAGCATGGCAGTAGCCGTGCCTGTATGGCAGGCACGGCTACCGCCATGCTTGCTACCGGCACCGCCTCCCGCGATTGGGTAATAACCGGCCCATTACGAGATTAATGGGCCAGTAATTGCTTATTCGCAGGTGGCGGTATTGCCGGGCTCCTGATCCCCATTCTGCCCCATAGGGCAGAATGGGGGTGTGGAGCATGTTTGTGCTGGCACCGTTGATAATGGTTCCGGCGCAATTACGAGTTATGCTCGCGGGTGCCACACAGCCTGCCAGGTAAGACCTGGCGGGCTGTCAGGAACCCACAAGCAGAACTCCTAATGCGGCGGGACAGTATGAACCGCTAGGGTGCTAATGAGGCCCAATGTATTTTTGAAGTATGATGGCTCCCTTCAACCCATGACGTGTGCGTGTGTGAGTGTATGGCGAAAGAGTGCACACAAATGTGTAGGTGGCTGGGTATGCGTGTGTGCGTGTACGGTGAAAGGATGCACACAAATGTATGGGTGGCTGGGTGTGCTGTACGGTGAAAGGATGCACACTTAAATCTATGGGTGGCTGCCTGGGTGTGCCTGTATGGTGAAAGGGAGCACACTTAAATGTATGGGTAGGTGCCTGGGTGTGTGTGCCTGTGTGGTGAAAGGATGCACACTTAAATCTATGGGTGGCTGCCTGGGTGTGTCTGTATGGTGAAAGGGGGCACACTTAAATGTATGGGTAGGTGCCTGGGTGTGTGTGCCTGTGTGGTGAAAGGTTGCACACTTAAATGTACGGGTGGCTGCCTGAGTGTGCCTGTATGGTGAAAGGGTGCACACTTAAATGTATGGGTGGCTGCCTGTGTGTGCATATGGTGAAATGGTGCACACTTAAATGTATGGGTGGGTGCATGGTAGTGTGTGCCTCTATGGTGAAAGGGTGCACACTTAAATGTACGGGTGGCTGCCAGGGTGTGCCTGTATGGTGAAAGGGTGCACACTTAAATGTATGTATGCATCAGGAACAGATGACGGACATTAGGACCCCTTTACATAATGTTGACTAAGCTCTAGGAAGCTCTCTGTAGCCAGACCTAAAAAGCGAACAGTCCAAATTAGAGATGGGGAAGTAGAGGAAAAGTATAAACATATAGCAAGGACTGCAGGGAATGAGATAGGGATACGAAGAATTACATCAGGAATTTGGGCTGGGTGACTGACATACATGGGTTAAGTTAACAAAATACCCAAACGATTTATATAAAAAGATTCTAGCTAGTCACTATGGAGTTATGTCAGATTATAGTTTCAGGGACCTCCTTGTAATTCAGCAAGTGCTGGAAGCTACACCTCCTTCACTTGAGCCACCCTGTTGCACAGCCCATGTCACAGATGACATCAATAATAACATCACCAATGGCATCTCTTACTATATCATCACTTGGACCAAGAGAACACAGATGATGGCCATGTTCTAATTCCACATAACCTGGGCTATGACCATAAAGTCCCTTTAACAAAGGTTTTTCACTGAATTTCATAGGTTTGTATTAGTGCAACCTAACCATGATGTCCCTTTACAAAGTTTTTTCAGTGAATTTCGTAGGTGCACCCTTAATTTGCTACAAGTTCCTTATATTATACTTACCCCCAATGTAGCAGTTGTAGAGTCCGTGGACAGTACACATGTCCACAGACATCAGGTAGCATTCACAAAGCCCAGAAGCACAGGAGACAACAAAACATTTTCTACCCTTCAACCAAAAAACACATATACATAAAACATGACATACATTTACTACACCCAAATCTACCTTTTTGTACAAAGTCATCATTTGAAAATGTAAAATATTTTTTTTATGCAGCACACACAAGAGCAAGAGTTTAGCGCAGACAGCAGGTGTCTAATAAGAGCAGGTAAGGGGACTGCCTGTAGGGTTTCAGATACACACCTAAGTGGAGGGGTTGCCAGGAGGCAGTGTGGGTAGGCAGCTGGGTGGGTAGGGACCTGGGCCCAATTTCAGAGGGTAGCCAGGTGAGCAGGCTCCCAGTTCAATAACAGATCGAAATCACGGGGGAGGAAGAGAGAAGGTAGAAGCAAAGAGGAAGGTCTTGAGGTGCTTCTGGAACCAAAGATGGTATTCCCCAAGTTTCAGAGAGGCGGGGAGGCTGTTCCAGAGGGAGGCCCCAGCAGAAGAAAGAGATCTACCACAAACTAGTTGCTTGGAGAAACGACTGACCCTGAGGGAGTTGGAGGTGGAGGAGCGAAGAGCTCGAGTAGGCAGGTATGTCCTTTTGGGTGTAGAGTGAGAAGTTAAGCCTTCTCACTACTTAATACCAGTTTGTTTTTGCTCATGCAGATCTGTATGGCTGTGAAGCAGTTTGGGATAATTTCAAACATCAGAGAGGAAGGGTGGGGTTGAGCTGATTGGGTAAGGCATAACATACCACCAGAAGAGTACAGTCGGCCTACTTTGGGAGGTTTGGATCAATGTTCCTGATGAGGTAGGCTAAGGGTGCATGTAGGCCCTGAAATGGAGTGCACAGAGTCCAAACCACGAGGTATTCTGCAATCAAGGAAGATGCAAGAGAGTGAAAGGAAGAAGCCAAATCTGACTTTTGTGACTTTAGTCCACGAAGAAAATGATCAAATTGACTGCAGAGGTGGAAATGTTGGACCACAGCTGGTTGTGTTGATTGCGAGCGGATGTTTGATGGTTTTGAAAGCTGCACAAAGCACTACAGTGAGGATGACCAGTTGGTGGCAAGTTGCTGATATCTTTCTGTGTGCCAACCCAAAACCATAATTGATGGGTGTAGAGGATGTCATTTTGCTCAAGACGATTTTGGACTTATTTTACAGCAATTTTCTCCATGATTTTGCCCATTCGGGGGAAGATGGTGAATGGGGTAGTCACTTTCGGCTTTCTCTGCTGGAATAGGGGTTTTCTTAAAAAGCGGCTAGGCACCTGCATGATTTACTGATGCTGTAGGCTGCCCTACCTCCCACCTGGAAGAAGGACCTGTTGGTGATCTTGGAATAGTCCTAGAGGACATTTTCTGCTTAATTTGACTGTGATCTGTCCTAAAGACACAGGTCTTTAGAACAGAAAGACCTTATTCTTTGATGACCTCAAAGGTGTCAGAGTGAACTCATTTCCGCTCATTATTTGAAACTGTTGCATAATTGTATTTGAACATTGCTTGCCACTATTCCTATAGCCCATGCCCCCTTCCCATTCACACACTGCAATGACAAAAGATCAAGTAGCTCTGCATTTCCCAAACCATCGTCAGTGTCATGGTTCAGCTTTTGTTTCACACTTCTAAATTACCAAAAAAAAAAGATATAAAAGAAATGAGTTCCCTCCCAAACTTGATATGACTGTCCCATTCTCCCTCTAAAACACACACACAAACACACAAGCACGTGACTGTCCCATTCTCCCTCTAAAACACACACAAACACACAAGCACGTGCGTGCGTGCACACACCTACACACACACACACACACACACACACACACACACACACACACACACACACACACACACACACACACACACACACACACACACACACACACACACACACACACGCAGGAAAATGCGTGCGCGCACACACCTACACCTACACTCACAGACACGTGCGTGCAGGCACACACCTACACACACAGGGACATCCGTGCGGGCACACGCCGAGGCACGTGCGGGCACACGCCGAGGCACGTGCGGGCACACGCCGAGGCACGTGCGTGCGCGCACACACCTACACACACAGGCACGTGCGTGCACGCACACACCTACACACACGCACTCCTGTATCTTATCCTTCCTTCAGTCCTCCCTCTATGGTGGAAGCCTGCTTAATGTGTAGAAGCTGCTGTCATAGTAAAAACTCATTAACCTGTGCCTGTGTGCATGAGTTGGACGTCAATGAGATTGTAGGGTCTAGACATTGCACATGAATAATGTAATAAAACATTCAGACTACTGAGTATGAGGAGTCAGTCAGGTTGGCAGCAGCCCCACAGTGATGGTGTCAGGGCTTTTCTACTCCTGACTCTGACAGAGAAAGTAAAACATGTTTTCTTAAGTGGCCGTTTATGGTTTCAGCTCCCCCTGCCTACCTTTCTTCCCCCGGCTGAGCAGAGGACAGCACACATGTCACCTAATAAACATCACACCATCTGCATGAGTTTTGGGATTTTACACTGACCAAGACATGAGCTAAGGCTGCGGATATACATATATTCACTAGGAGAGTCCCAGTGGATAGTCCCAGTGTTCATGCACATGAAAAGCAAGGAAATAATGGCTGTGCAACTGTAAATATGTATTTGTTTGCTAAATACATAGACCAAAGGTCTTCAATAATCACACACGTTTAACACACCATCAGTGGCAGGGCATATCCTTGGGGATTAATGAAGTTCAAGATCTAGCTCGTGTTATGCACCCTCAGGGATAAAATCAGGGAACTCGCCCATTGCAATGTGCATAAGGACACTCGCATTCTCTGTCAGACTATCTGCTCCATGTAGCTGCCACTCCACAGAATCCCTTTAGCTAGAGATGCTGCACTGGATTCAGGGAACAAGCAGACAGGGGTCTCAATCGGCCCCTTGCCAGGTGTCAATCCATCCTCCAGTCTTCATCTTTTCTCTGCCGTCAGGTGCTTGCAGTCAGATGTTAATTACAGGGAAACTCAAAACTGCAAGTGTCAGTCTGCCAAGAAGAAATGCAACGCTGGAAGGCCTGGTCTCTCACGATACGGGAGAACTTGAAATCCCTGCCAGCAAACGCTGTGGGTTCACAGGTGCTTAACACTGAATAGTCTCTTGAGCTTTCACGATGAAAAGCAAAAGCCCAGAATGAATTCCCGAATCTGGAGTCACTGTAACATGAAACATGACTTTTTCAGCCGATTATGAGTGTCAGAGACCTAGAGCCTCAGATTATTAGGGGTTCACACATCAACGAAAATCCAGCACAGACCAATACTCTTTAGCTCAGGCGCTGCACTCTTGTGTAAATACGCATTTGGGGAAGGGTATTCACATGCACTTGGTTCGTAGACCGTCCATTTGGAGACTCTGGGGGTCATTACGAGTATGGAGGTAGCCATGGTGCTATTAACGCTATGGCTACCCCCATACCGCATACCGGGTCCGGGTTCCTTGAATGAGGAATTACCGGGCCATTCCAACCTTCGAGGATCCCGTATTTCCTCATTCAAAATACCCATTCCCATTCGAGCCCGCATAGGGCTCAATGAGAATGGGGAGGGAGCTAATAACGGGACTGTTATTAGGTCGCTGGTCCTTTAGCGGCTCCCACTAAGGGTGCCTTGTAAAACCAGCCGCCCTTAGCGGGACCCGCTAAAGGACTTCGTAATGCGGCGGTAAGGGGTTAATGGCACCGGTCCCCTTACCGGCGCCGTCAACCCCTTACCGCCTGGGTCGGAATGAGGCCCTATGTGTAAATGCTGCCAAAACTACAATTTTTCCACTGCCCTTTTGCATTTGAAAACTGTAACTTGCAATAGCAGGTGTGTTTTCCCAGCTGTAGGCAGGTGGGCCCAAGATATCACTCTGAAATGGGACCCAGCACACCGCAGCTGGCTCAGCAGGACCATAGGCACTGTGCTATATTAGCAAATGGGAGCTTCAAGGATGACGCTGGAGGCTCAGAATGTATTTAAGTGTGAGGCTTTAATCTCAATAATCAGTGGAGTCTCTTCTAAGCCTGTAAGTGCATACATGACAGGAGACGACCACTGGCCACCTCATTAATTCCAGCTTAACTCCCCAACGGATACTCATGTAGAGCGTTCAATTAAAGCACTCGCACAGCAGTCTCTGATTTGCACATCAGCATTCTAGTTTCAGTCATGATAGCGAGCATGACAAGCCAACAGGGCACAACACTGCGTTCACAAAAATAGCAAACACACACCTCTTCTGACTTCTTTGTGAAAGTACCACCTTCTTCAAAATTACAAGCATCCTTTAAACAAGTCTACTACCACAAGAGACTCCATCCGGATAGTGCCCTTAGCCAATCCACTACAAGTACCTACTGTGAGTTTACCCCCATCGTCTTTAGTACACTCCCTGTTTAAGTATATGTTTTAACTTCATGGAAAAGACACATGGTTGAGCAGTAGGAATTTCATGAAAGGGGCCTCATTACGAGGACGGCGGTAAAACCAGCCGGTAGGTGGTGGGCTACCGCTGACCTTGTTGTACCGTTTCTGCCACCTGATATCCTGTTGCTAGCGGGATATCATGAGTAGAACGGTAAATCCCCATTCCCATGGAGTCCCATAGGTCTCCACGGGAATGGGGACACTGAAGCACCAGCACCGTTGTTAACTCCTGTCAGGTCAGGCCTTCTGGAAGTTCTGTGTCCTCTACCGGCAGACTTGCCCACTTCCTTTGGTGAACATGAAATTCTGCACTATCATTAGCAAAATGTCTACCAGAAAAGTGACACTTTTCATCAAAAGTTAGTACCCAATAAAGAGTTGTATTGTCAGTGCCATGGGAATTTTACTATCACTCATACCGCTTCACTAAGTATACAAAATTGTTTTAGTTCCCTTGTTTGTCTGACAATTAATCTTTTCAAAATGTAGCTATCCTAACATCTGTCTTCTCAAATGTAGAAAGCTTTTCATTAACCTCCTAAATTCTCATCTTTTTTAAGTGTATAATACATCCACAACCCTCAATCTCCTCAAGGTAGCTGCAAGGAATTGCCATCTGACAATGGTGTTGAAGTCCTGGCTTTTAGATATTTCATTAATAAAGTGATGCAGGTAATTCCATCTCTGAAAGGGGAATCTGCAAAGCAGAATCCCCTTTCATACTCTCCTTACCATAACTATAGTGTACACTTGTGCCTTGCTGCTCTCCAGTGGCACAGAGCAGGTCAGAGGTCACAGGTGCCCATTTGACAGGTGCAGTGACAGCCAGGTCTCTGCAGCGCCGGCCCTGCATTTAAGATATGCACCCTCTATGCCAAAACTCCATTATTATGAGGATACAGTCTGGTGGCAGGATAATCCTTAAATTATAGCCATACCTGAGATATGGTATTTCTCATAATTATTACAGCCACAGCAATTTGATATCAGACATGTGTCAGCCCTGTGAGCCTAGCTTAGCTGTGAAAGGATTATGTGTATTCTCCACAGGCAGGCTGTCCTTGCCACTGCTGAAAGGACTGTAGCCTGTAGCCTTGGGGATAGCTTGTCTTTATTCTGTTGTGCAAGGGCCAGTAGCACCATCTCCAGATTGACAGCCACGTCACAGGAATTTGTCCTGGGATCAGGTATCAAAGGTCATTCATAACAGGTGTAGCCTCATACCAGGTTGCTGCATATCTAAAGGCTGTTGATTCTACTGAGAAGGGAAGAGGGCAAGGTTACTTTAGACAGAGGAGCTCTATCCAGCTGGAGGATGGTTCCATCATATTGTTTCTCTTGGCATCTTTCCTTCCTGTCCCCTCCACTTCACGTAGCATAACGCACACTGACTGTGATGACAGAAGGCAAAGTCCACTTATTTCAAGAACAGGGACTGGACCCTTAAAGCAGGCTTGATTTTGTCCGATCACCTGTGGAATTACACCTTTAAAGAAGGGGCCTTCCACCACTTCTTTCATTAATTTCTGGTCTTCAATCCTTGAAAAAGAATTTGTTTGGACCCTTTTGGGAGAGCAGTCCTTTCCAGCATTCTCCAGTTCTGAGCTGAAGACAGGTGGTCCAAGGCAGAGGCAAGATTTCCTCCCTAACCATTCCCAGGGAACATTGGCGAAGACCTGCTGCAGTAACAAGACCTGCCTCCCTGCCAGTCACAGTGCTACCCAAGGACCGCTGCAGTTTTGTGGCAGCGTCCCCATGTTTGGAAGCACGAGAAAAGGCTTTATCTTGTGTCTGAACCCCCTGGTTTGGAACTCACAACTCCCTGACAGCCAAGTCAGCTGTGTTTCAAGAACCATTCAACAGATTTGAACCATCAGGACTTTCCAGTGCTGCCTTTTGCTCTCTCCAATCTCCGAATCGCTGACACAGTACCAAGAAGTCTGCTTTGCACTGCCGGACCACCAAGAAACAAGAAAGTCATTATTGACTGCTAACTGCCCCCTTGGTCCATCTTTGGGTCCTAGAGACTGGCTAGGTCACATCAATCCCTTTTTGACTCCAAGAACATATCCTTTCAAAGAGCATTGCGGCTATGACTTCGCTTAAAACCCTGATTAATTAAAGAGTTCTGCATATTGCCATCTGTGTCTGCGTTATCTGTGTTCTTTCCTCAGGGATGGGCTATGTGTAGTTTTTCTTGTTTTAGTTATCATTGTACATGGTGTGTTTGATTAAAGAATATATTATATAGAACCTTGATTGCACACACCTTTATTTTGGACTGTTATATCTTGCTGTTTGGGTTGCTACTGAACCACATGTACACCCATCTTGATAGTATAGCCTTCATTCTACCAAAATTTCATAAAGTTTGAAGGAAGTATACCTCTTTACTGTGGCTGTTTTACTTTAATGATTCTGTTAGCTCTTGTTTTGTAGATGTGTGAAGGTTGAGTGGGAGTTTAGCCACTACTCATCCTTGGACTCCTGCAGGTCAGAAGTCTATTAATCACAGTTGCAGTTTTCTTAAATCTTTTAGACAAATTCCCCCACAATGACCTTCCTTTCAATAGCCTTACTTAGTATTTGGGTCCATATTTGGAATAGGACATTTCAATATTCAGACATTTATTTGAAGATAATTTCCGGAGCCTAAAAGGTTCGACATACCTGATACAAAAGATAAGAAACAACCGAGTATTTGATTATCTTCAAATAAATGTCTCACCTTCATGGTCAGTGATCTCCGGAAATGTTCCTGGGCTTATAAAAAAAGATCCACAGTCCTCATGTTTGTGAGTCCGTTTTGTGCTTTAATCTCATTTATCCACTTTTGGCCGGAACACTGTCCTGTTTCTCACCCATGGCAGTCTACTTCGACATCCCACCACACACAAAGCCTTCAGTGCCAAAGGATTCAGGGAAATATACCAAACTCACTATCAGGGATTAGCCTCTTTTGTGATGGGAGCCAAGTTAATTTGGTGCACAAATGTTGGATCCCCTCCACGCCCCTGCACTTTACCTTCCCTTTTCCTCACCCACCTTCCCATCATGTTGTGGCACATTTCAATGCTGTTCAGAGAGGAGACTGTCCAGTAAACTGAGCAGTTTTTCCAGAGCGTCCTGGGTTCACCCTACTGGCACCTGTTAACCTAACTAGGCAACAGCAGCTCAGGTAAGTTCTTGGTAAAGGTTGACATGTATATACAGATTATTCAAAGTGGAGCCTAGGAACTTCCAAGTGAGGCATTCAATTTCCACATGCCCCAGCAACCCTCACAGGTTTGCTGGCAGGGCACAATGACTACTCAGGCAGCATCCCTGCAGCTTTAGTATTTGCAGGGAACCTACCTACTGAAGGCCACCACGACATGGAAGAGATTTCAGGGTCACACCCTCCGGTGTATACCTTTTGGCACGCTGGTCCTTGCATTGTTGGCCTGCAGCTTCAAATATGCATTTCCTGCCCCTCGTCCTTATTTCTGTGAGGTGACCTTGCTGTGGCATAAAACACTAAACAAGCAACAACTGTGTAATAAGCTTATGTGGTGACAATCATGTAATACATACCAGTGTAACACATGTATCCCACTGTTCACGAACCCCGAGCTTTGCAGCGACGGCTCTCTCCGAAAATACTTTCCCCCACATTCCTCTTCCTTGTCCCAGTCCTTGCATCATGAAGGCCATCTGCCTTCCCTCACGTGATTCCTCATATTTGTTTCCTTTTACATCCTATAATTGAACCAGTTTATACACAGCCCTCCTGTTTGCTTTTCTATCTTTCCGGGACAGTGGTTCAGCAGTAGACTGGACGAATGTTCCCACAACAAACCTGAATCACTCAGATTTTGGGTGGTTCATCAAGGACAAACATGGCAGACTTTTCAAAAAGTTCGTCAGAAGTTCGACCAGATGGTTTATAGGACGACATGTCGCTTGAGCCACCATTCGATCTCAGGCGTCTTTCAGAGAGACAGAAACTCATTGATGGAAGCAGGCTAAGAATATTTAGGGATGGCTTCATAAACTAGAGTGCATTTAGATTAGTTGATTGGAGAAGGGTAAAGAGAGGTAGTGAGTTACAGTGACCCAGTCAGAGAGTGAGATTTAGGCTTGCTTTTGCTTACCAGATTTTGCTGTGAGGGAGAAGTAGGAATTCTGGGAGGCAGAAGACAAAACAGTCAGTGTCTGTCTCTTGAAGTAAGTGGATGAGACACATTCCATGAGGTAACCCCTGAGAGCAAGAGGAGTTGGGAATCCCTGAGATCAGCTTGTGAGAGACTCATGCTCACCTGTTTTTCCTAGGAGAGATTTGGGGAGGTGTCGGGGGACACACCAGTCAGTGCCTCTCTCTTAGATTGAGTGGATAAGAGACTTTTTATCAAGTGACGCCAGGGAGGTCGAGTGGGAGTAGCAGGGAATCCCTCAGAGAAGCTTGTGGAAGAGACATACATGCCTACTTTTTCTGGGAGGCAGCAGCAGAGGTCCGGGGAGGAGGCAGTTGACACACCATTACGTGTTCATCTCTAGAAGGTAATGGACAAAACATGAATCATTGGTTGACAACTGGTAGGTGGAGAGGGAGAAGCAGGGAAAGCCATAGAGGAGCTTGTGGGAGAAGCAGCTCAACTCATTTTGCTTTGGGGGAGTAGCAGAAGATCAGAGAGGCAGAGGCTGAAACAACAATTGGAGTATGTCTCTTGAAGCAAGTGGATGAGACATGTGTCATCAAGTGACACCTAGAAGGAGGAGTAATACGAACTGCCAATCTCCAATGTCAGCTTCTGGGAGAGACATGCTGGCCTGATTTTGCTGGGAGGGAGCAAAGATTGGGTGAGGTGGTGGGTGATACACCAGTCAGTGTCCGTATCTGAAGTGTTTGGACAAGACAAATCCCATCAGGTGATGCCTTGTAGGAGGAGGGCAGAAACAAGTAATTCCTGAGAGAAGCTAGTGCGAGAGAAACACCTGATTTTGCTTGGAGTGAGCAGTAGAGATTTGGGGGAGGTGGTGACTTTCACAACTGTTACTATCCCTCTCTTGAAGTGTGTGGATGAGACAGGTGCAGTTGAGGGACACCTGGGAGGAGGAATATGAAAGGTCTCAAAAACCTGAGGCAGTTTGGGTGAAACCTGGGAGGAGGATCGGGAAGAGATGGCAGCTTGTGGGAGACAAACACTCACCTGATTTTGCTGGGAGTGACCAGCAAAGACTCTGGGAGGTAGTTGGACTCTGGGTTGGTCTTAAAGTGACCGGATGAGACGAGTGCCACTGGGGGGCAATGAGGAGGAAGAGAGAAAGAACCTGAGAATCCCTGAGGGCCGCTTGTCGGAGAATCACACGTACCTGATTCTTTCTGAGAGGTAGCAGCGGAGATTCAGGGAGGCAATGTCTGACAAACTATTCAGTGTTCACCTCTTGGAAAGAGTGGATGGGATGTGTGCCATCAGGTGACACCTGGGAGGAGGATCAGGAGGTTCTGGGAAACCCTGTTGGCAGCTTGCAGGAGAAGGAGACTTGTCATATTTTGGTAGGAGAGAGCAGCAGAGTTTCAGGGAGGCAGATGGTACACATTTGGAACAACATGTCAGCACCCAAATGAGCCATAAGCAGGGTAGACGTGCTGCTTGTGGTCTTTTCTCTCCTGCAACTGCACTTGCTGTGTTGCACTTGGTCAATTAAAGGTATCATTCAATGTATGTTCCACAGCTGCCACATCTTGCTTAGACTCACAGAAAGCATCAAAAGTAGGCGACAGCGATGCAAATGATGCTTTGCTGAAGTGCCTGAAACATCAGTTGGAGAAAGAACTCGAGAAGCCGGAAGAACACCAGCCAGCTTAACTTTCGCCAACTGCTCCGGACATGTCAAGCTTATGGAAAACGGTGGCATCAACTGGCAATAAATCACTTACACCTAGTGAAAGCTTTCAGAGGAGTTCCGGCACAGCCTTTGTGAAGGAGAATATGTGGGACACCATCTGCAGGGACTCTGGCACTTAGGAACAGGCAGCTGACCATCAGCCCACAGATGGTCGATGCCTATCCATGGACACATCATGCGTGGGAAAGGATGATGACCTATTCCAGTGTTGGTAAAGCAAGCAGTCTGTCTGGTCAGCGGCACTTTTGCAAGTTGATATGGAATCGCTAAGCCCGCCTCCCTGCCGGTGTGCAGTTAGAGAGAGATTTTCGTGCTTTGTCCCTAATCACAAGGACTAAGCCTCTCACTGGCACATGTTGAAAAATTGACATGTATAAAAAAAACAAATGAGCACTTTTTTGCAGAAGAGTGTGGTTGGAAAACAGATAGCTGTAGTAATGACTGTGACTGAGAGGCCCTGCCCCAGCATGGACTGTATTGTGAGTAATGTTTTCACATCCTGATCACACACTTGTTAAATGTTTTCATGTTCTCCCAAAGGGCAAATCCACTCCATAAGGCTCCCCCCACTAAGCTTCTCGGGCTATTTCACAGTGCAATGCAACCCACTATAGTTCTCTGTTTTTTTCACGGGTGCTGCCACCCACTAAATTTCTCGGGTTCTCCCACAGGACAAAGCTATCCACTAAGGTCCTACGTTATTTTCTCAGGGCAAAGCCATTCCCTAAGATTCTCAGGTTCTCTCACATGGCGTAGCAACTCCTTAAGGTGCTCAGGTTCTCACACAGGCAGCTGCTACCATTAAGGGACCTTGTTTCTTTTCACAGAGCACAGCCAACAATATAGTTATCAGGTTCTCCCACAGTGTGAACCATCCCTTAAGGTTCTCAGGATCTACTACTGCGAGAAGCCACTCCTTAAGGTTATCTGTTATTTTCAAAGGGCATAGCCACCCACCAAGGCTCTCAGTTTCTCCCACAGGGCAGAGCATACCGCTTAATTTCCTTGAGCTCAGTCACAGGGCACAGCTATCTGATCTGTTTTGCAGGGGCACACCTGCTCACTAAAGTTCTCAGTCTCTTTCCAAGTGTGCAGCCACCCACTAACATTCTCAAGCTCTCCCACAGAACATTTGTAAAGTTCTCTGGATGGTCTACAGACCATTGCCACTATTGCAGGTTAGGATTCTTCCTATGCGGCTAGTCCCTCACCCCATGACTGTTACAGTCCCTCCCCCTGAATAATGCCCTCTAGAAGGGAAAGGTGGTGAGATCCATATGTCTCCTCAGATTGTCCACCACTCCCCTGGCTAACGAAGTCTTCCCAATAAAGGCAATAACTACCCCCAAGCTGGCCAAAGATGCAGCATGGGGCCAGCAGCAGTGGTTGTAGCTGGCCACAGTTGCCAGTGCCATTTCACCTAACTGGGCAGGCTGGAAGGGTGTTGGGGTTTGGGCACACCATGGCGATGTTGTTGCTCTGCTGCAGCACCGCCTTGGGAACTCTCCTTCTCACCAATGCTGGGGGCTGGTGGTGGCTGCATGGTCCCCAGGGACCTCTGTGGAAGCTGTAGCATGGTGTGCCTGGTACACTTACCTGTGCCACTTTAGCACATGTGGTTCCCCATGGCTGTCATCTTTAGGGCACAGATATTGTGTGTTGCCTTCTTCCCCCACTTGACTAACCTCTCTCAGCCCACCACCCTGCAGAAGATTCAGCCTTCTCCCCATGATTATCTACCATAGTGGAAGGGAAAAATAGCCCCACACTCAGGACACTGTGGGATATTTAGAGGGTTGAGGTAACAACTCCCTGTAGCTCCTCCTGGGCATTGCTTACCCTCTCACCCCCACCATGGCAGGAGCAGCAAGAGGGTCCTCCACCATCACCTCTTCTTCTACCTGCCCCTCCTCTGCCTCCTCAGCTAGGTCTACAACCTACTGCACCTCTGCAGGAGGATGGTTCATCCCTTGCACCCCCCCATATCCATCATGGGGAATCCTCCTCTTAATGCATTGAGAAATGTAGCTCTTCCATCTCCTCCCCAAATGTTTTACCTTCCCCTCCCAGTGTCATCGGCATGACAGTTGCTAGAAATGGCAATGCTGACAACTGTGTTCTTGTACTCAACCTGAGAACCCAAAATTGTGTCTCCACAGGAGAACCAGATTACAACCCCACGTGAGCCAACAATTGATTATATAAGTAACTAAACAATTCTAATCCTAGACATTAAAACACAAGCCTTACTCAATGCTAACACAATACTGCCACTACTACAGTACTGAAGAAAAGCACTAGATGACAAAGAGGAAAAAGTGTAAACAATTATTATTATTTTTCATTTTCTGGGGATACAAATCGCTATAGGAAAACATTTTTACATGTATTTAAAAGTGGACACAGAAGGGGAAATGCACAAGAGAAAAAGGAAAGGATGTTTCCCCTAATTATTATATGTCCAAAATAGCACTGCAAACTTTCAGAAACGAATCAAGCAGTAAGACAAAGAGGCTGAAGAAATTGGCTTAACAACCCACTAGACAGCAGTACACTACAAAAAGGGCAACAACAAACAGATAAAACTACTCCAAAGTCATCAAAATAACTTCTTATAACATACAGAATCTCAACAAAAAAACATCCCCTTAGTGTGAGTCTGCCTTTGCAACACCTTGCCTCACATTCTACCAAATCCCCCAAAGGAATATAAAGTGAGCAGTGCCTTATGTAGGTGGGCACACATCATTTGAGAGACGTGTTGCCACTGTTTGATCGAACAATTTTGGACAAATTTGAAAAATCACGTGGTACCCCCTTTGAATGCAATTGGGATCTGCCCCATTGGTCAGATTATGGAAATGCCCAAGTCCAGTAGATATGGGTGCAAGTCCAAACGACATCTGGAGCTGTGTAGCCTGGCTGTTGCCAGGGCAGGGATAGGACAGCAAGGGGTCAATTCCGAAATGTAGATGGTCATCCAGAGAGTCTTGGAGACTGTCCACCTTATGCCTTTATGCTAGACCCTGGGGATTCTTTTCACCTAGCATCAGGATAAGGAGCTCCTAATTTTTGGGTGCAGTAACCCAGTGGTTTCTCAGTTCCTACAGTATGGATTCCATATAGGGCAGGCACCTTTTTCCCTCTGTGTTCTTACCCATCAGGGCTTGCAGTGAACCCTGGTTGTGGGACGGGTCAGATCTTCTCATGAATCGTCTGCTTAAATGCTTCTCGGTTGCTCATACTAGAGTGAGACCTTTTGCCCCTTCTTGGGATCTTCTGATGGTTTCAAAGTACCTACAGGAAACACTGCTTGATCCCCTCGTTTCAGACGATATCAAACTTATTAACTTCAAGACAGTGTTGCTTGAACCTATAACAGAGGTGCAGAGGTTGTGAGAGCTGGGAGCCCTGTTCTGCCCTCAGTTTACAGGTCAGTCTCACCTGAGACTGTCACCCTGGGGTGCGGCCGAATTTATAGGCCTAATATTGTTTTGTCTTTCTTTATATCTCAGGAGTTTACTATTCCCTCCATCTCATTCTGCATGGCATTGATGGACTAAGTCAGATTCTACTAGTTTGCACAGGTCAGATTGCCATGTAGCCTGATTGGTACTTTTGGAACTGTGCATATCCTTCCAATCAACCAATAAAACATATAACTTCCCAATCTCCAATTAGGCTTGCACAAACTCAATCCTCAGATTAGTGGACCTTCTGACCATCATCGGGTTGAGGCCAGTTTTCATCTATCTTCATGATAGCATCCAGATTATGCATCGGGGCAAACACGTTATTGCACAGACACAGAGCTACACCATTCTAGAGATGACTGTTAGGTGAATAGTTTACTAGGCGGTGGTGCAAATGCTGGCACTGGATGCAGCTACCACCCTATGTACCTTTTAGAAGAGGCCCATAAAACCCCCATCATAACACTTTTGGGTGTATTTGTAGTGGGGATGGGTACGCGTACCATGTATCATGTAGTGCCATCAGTTTGTTAGTTAACAGCATAAAATACTAGGTACAACATCAGGAATTAGCACCCTATGCCAGGATACACCCACCATGAAGTTTTTGCCATATTCCTGGTAGTTCCATAATTTTCCCTGTACACTATGTGTATGCCAGGTACTGAAATAACATGTATGTATATATTTTTCCTGTACGGCACCAACATATCACCTGCTGCCACTTCCAATTACTTAATGATCTGCTGCCAGCTCTAGTCGGCTCTATGGCTATGCTTGGATGGGGCAGCTCATCTCCTTAGTTGGGTTGCATAATCTGCACTTTTGAGAGGTTAATTGTCTGTGTCACTTCTTGAATGTCAGGAGGATTTGGCCTTAATGATGAAAGGGTAGTTGCTGAAAGCCTCTTTCAGTATATGTGCATTTATAGAACTTTCACCTGTAGCCCCTCAGCAATCTACAATTGGATTTTGGGAGGGGGCGGCACGGTAAGTGGTAGTAGGTATAGAAGTTGCCACGATTCACAGTCCTGTTTGCTTTCTGTTTCTGGAACTGGCATTGTGACTTCTGACCTATTAAAGGCAAAGACTTCTTCAGGAGTGCCCAATGCCCTTTCTGGCCTGGCCTAAAATGAGTCTGTACATCAATGGTCTACATTGGCAATTGTAGCTGGTGCTGTGTTATAACCGTCTGTGAAGTCATCATGAAGCAAGACACAGGCAACTGAATCAAAGTTCAAACAGAATGGTTTTATGAACTCATTGGACCTCATTACGAGTGTGGCAGTCCGGAAACAAGGGTGCCGGTAAGCTTACTGGCACCCTTGTTTCTGGGCCGCCACACTACAAGTCTGCCTGCCGGGGCCGCTGCGCCCTGCAGGTCAGACCCTGATGGGGACAGCTGTCCGAGGTAGACAGAATTGTCATGGAAGCACTGGCACCATTAGCAATGGTGCCGGTGCTTCCGAGTCCCCATTCCTGTGGAGTCCTATGGGACTTAGTAAATCTGCCACTTTCAAAATGGGGCTCTAAGGCTTGTTTCAAGGTCATATAACAGATCTCATCTTCCTCCTCCCATCTGATCTTTTGGGGCTCAGCATTTTTCAATGTGTCATTTAGCACATGATGTTTTACTGGAGATGTTTTGAATAAACCTGCAGTAATACCTAATTAGCCCCAGAAAGGCCCTCAGAACTTTCTTGGTTTTTGGAGTATCGAGAACAGCTCCCACCTTCTCTTGCTGTGTTTGGACAGTACCATTATTCAGAAAATTAACCAAATACTTAACTGCAGATTGGGCCAGCTTGCATTTTCTGGGATTAGCAGTCAACTCTGTTTTTCTTAACACTCTCATTACTGTGTAATGGTGATACAAATTATCCTCACATGTCTTGCTATGTATCACAATGTCGTCTATATAGGCTCTGCAAAAATCTGAGTATGGCTGTAATATTTTATCCATCAACTCTCAAATGTTGCAGGAGGACCATGTAGAACAAAGGGCAGGACGTTAAAATGAAACAATCCTATGGGAGTAGAAAAGGCAGTCTTCTCTTTATCAGGTCCATACAACGGAACTTGCCCATACCCTTTTGTTAGATCTATTGTTGAAAGGTAGACAGCATTACCCATCCAGTCAATCAGATCGTCCATTGGGCATTGGGTAAGCAGAGATGGCATTCACCTTTTTAAAGTCTATATAAAACCTCCAGCTTCCATCAGGTTTTGCGACCAACACAATAGGGGAGGACCAAGGACTATTGGAAGGTTCTATGATGCTAGCCTCAAGCATGTTGATGGTTTCTTTTCTAGCTTCAGGTAATCAGTAAGGTTTTAAATGATCCACTTTGCCTTTGGGAGTGCAGATATGATGGTAAATATCCTTCACTCTTCCGGGCATCTCTCTAAACACATCAATAAACTGTCTTATAAGGTCATAAGGATATTTTTTTAGATTGTTTTTGAGTTCAGGGGAAATTATGGTGCTATTATCTATGTCTTCTGGTAACAGGATAATTTAGCTACCTGGGATTCCAAAGGATTTTCTCTGAATTCCTTTAAGAGGTTTACATGGTAGACTTGGGTTTTAAGGTGGCGGATCTGTGGTGAGATCCTATAATTACATGGACCCAGCCAGACATAGATCTTTAAGCCTATTTGCAGTTTTGAGTGTCGAATTTGGGCTTCATCTCTCTTGTCCTCTGTTTTCCACAACATGTCCAGTAAATCACAGAGTTCTCGTCCATAAAGGATTTCAAACTTGGACAATCCTGTAGATGCCTGAGGGGTTTTCCTAACTGCTACCAAAGCCCATGGTATCATTTGATCTCAGTTCCTACCATCCTGTTCCACTTACTTTCATAGTAAAGTTTTTTGAGTTTTATTAAATCTTTCCACAAGGCCATCAGTCTGGGGATGATACACTGATGTTTTTAGTGTGGTGATATGCAACAGTTGTTTAGCTTCCCCCATAGGCCTGCTCAAGATAGTAGATCCCTGGTCAGTGTGGGACAGCCATGGTGACAAGAGAGACACAGACTCAAAAAGTAAGACTTCAAAGCCTTTATTTAAAGTTTTAGGGTTAGTGTAATACCAATTTAGGCCTAGCTCTAAAGGGATGTTTCCCTGAAATGATGCTTCTAAGGGCATCAGTGTCTGAAAGTCCAAATAAATGTCTGCCTGTGTCGAAACCTATGCTTACCCTCACTCTGTACAAAAATGTGTTAGGGGGTCTTTTGTCAAAAATGAAAAGTAGTGGTTCAACAGAAAAATTATGAAACCAGGATTGGTTTCTGGTGGCTTTCGTGCCAGGCGTGGTTTTAAGCTTATCAAAATGAGTTCAATCAAACAGGGCTGCATGCATGACCTTCACCACAAGTCCATGCAGTGTACTCCAATACCTTCAGTGTCTTTTGAGTTCCTTGGGGTTCCCTTGTCCAAGCTTCTGTCCTTTCAATGCTACAAAACAAACCAATAAGTCTTCAACTTGGCCAGGCCTCTCAGGCTTTCCTTCCCCAAGCTCTGGCTGCTTCCAGCTTTCAAACACAAAGTCAGTTTTCTCAAGACACACTTTGATTTCTTAAATAGGACTCTCAGGGTCCCCTTCCCCAAGCACATGCCTCTTCCAACTTTCAACACAGAACAAAATATATCACAGTTCATTTTAGGTTTCTAAGGGTGCCATTCCCCAAGTTTGGGCCCCTCTAATTCCAAACACAAAGTCAGCCGGTCAGGATATGCCTTTTTCTTATTGTTTACAGCTTTTCTTACATACAATCTTCTCATGGGGTAGAATCAGAGGGTTTCGAAAACACCAGGCTCTTTTGTATTTTGCTCAGGGTGAACAATCTGATCCTTTACCCCTCTCTTTATTTCTTACTTGCACTTTCTTGGTACCTTTAATCTTCAGGTATTTATTGTGCACACTTGCATTGTTTTTTTATCTCTATCAATTTGGGGTGCACACTTGCACTGTTTTCCACTCTACACTCCTTCTGTGCCTCTTGCACCTTCCTGCTTTATCATGCTTCTTTTATGACTCTGTTTTACTCACTTCTTTTCCTTTGCCGTGCATCCTTGCACCTTTAATACTGTCACTTTCCATCTCTGTGCTCACTCGCACCTTTTCCTTTTGTCCGCTTTTAACTTTACATCCGGACTGGTTGCCCTTTCTTTCAAATGTGTTTACTTTCTGTCCTCTTATTTCTCTGCTGCTGTGTGAACCGTTTACTTATTTTCTTTCATTTTACTTTCTGCTTCTTTCTTTCCACTTTCCTGCCTTTCCCACTCCAGCCACCCGCACACTTCAGAGTTTCTCTCTCTGTCATGCGAAACTCACTGGGTAGCGTGCAACTGGTGAACGGTCTTGTTGGGATGCTTTGGTTCGAGGTCAGGGTCTCACCACTTGCCCTTCAGACTCCATTGGGCCCGGAACAGGGCCCAAGGGAACAAGCACTTGCAAAGACTCTGCCAGCAGGGTCCCAACTGCCTCGCTGTGGCTCGCAGAAGAGACACAGCTCCCGAGCCATACTGCAGCCCTTCTCACACACCAGGCCAGAATTGCAGCATGCCGCTCTCCTCCGGATCCTCCTTCCTGCAGCTCCCCACTTTGTGGCTTCTCTGGTCCAAAATGCTTCTCAAGCTTGCTCGTCCATCTGTGTTAAACCACACCTTTTATAGTGAAAAAAACAGTCAGGTGGACTCAGGTGTAAAGGGTCACTATTAACTACCTGACCCTGCCTGACTCTATAAGTGGGACAACTCGAGTTCTTTCTAGGGTAGGTTGCCCTTACTTTACCCATGTCATGTCTATGGGTTAACATTACTGATGTTAGTTGCCTTTTCCTCATCTCAATATTTTGTTGGAAATGCGGAGGAAAAGATGGGTTGAGATTGGAGATACCCCACAAAGGCTGAGGGAGAGTATGTTAGAGTATTTTGGGGACTGGGGGAATACCATGTATTGCCCTTTGGCATCCTCCTCCCAATCCCTCGTAACCCTCCACTCAGGTGATCCTCCCTCATTTGTCCACCCGTAGGGTCAGGATCCAAAGGCGATGGCCCCTCCCTGGCCACCTGAATGGAAGATCCCGAGGGAATGGTTGGAAGAATACTGTCAGGTTTCTTACATCAGTTAATATTTCCTTCAGAAACCCTACTTGGGAAAAGAAAGGGAGTAGGTGTTTCAGGATTTGTTGTGTTGTGTTGGCTCTCTGGGGGAAGGCCTTGGGATATTGTGTAGCATAGTCTACAATGACCAGAATGTATTTATTTCCCAGTTCAGAAGTTTCTAGGGGTCCTACAATGTCCAAACCAATCCGAGAGCATGGAATCTCAATTATTGGGAGCAGATTTAAGGGAAGAGATGGTGGTTTACGAGTGCTAGTCTTCTGGCAGATTTCGCAAGCCTGAATGACATTTTCAATGTCAGCATGGATCCTATGTCAGTAACATTTATTCACTATTTGGGCCTGAGTTCTGGACTGTCCCAGGTGGCCCTCCGTCAGATGTGAATGGGCTTTCTCTAAGACCACCTGCTTGTGGCTTTTAGGGACCGCCAACTGTGTTTTCAAAAATACCTCTGAATTTGTGTCTCCTCTACAAAGGAGTGCATGTTTTAAAAGGAACAAAAGTCCCCCTTTCTCACAGGCCTCTGGCTCAGACAGAACTTGTAAAAATGCTTCAGCTAATAAGGGGTAATTTCTTTGGGCAAAGGCAAAGTCTGGGATTGTCTCAGGTTCTTCCTCTTTAGCTTTTCTGGGTTCCGGGTTGGGAGGGCTATCAGATGATTCATCAGCCTCTCCAAAGCACCAATTTCCTCTATCTGTTCTCAAATTCCTGGATTCCTCCTTAATCAGAGGGAATACTGCGTTCTCAAGTACCCCTTGAGCAATTTCATCCTCTTGATGAATTTGGTATGGGTCTTTCCCATGGTATTGTAACAAGAACTTAACATCACCTCTAAAGTCTGGTCAATAACTCCAGCTAATGCATCAATTCCAAACCACCATGCCAATGCAAATTTGGGTGCTAGTCTTATGTATGTATCAGGGGATGGTATTAGTATCAAATCAGTGGGTATCAGTCTTCTTTCACCTGGAGGAATAGTCTTGTCCATACTGCTACAAATATCAAACTCAATAGAGTCCTTTGTGGCCACCGAGGGGTCTGATGCTTTGACACTTAGCTTTTCAAATGTTAGTGCCCCCCAACATGTATTGGTTGAGCTGCATCCCACCCCTGACACCAATTGTGAAGGCATCATGAAGCACAACACAGACAATGGATTCAAAGTTCAAACAAAATTGTTTGATAAACTCAAATATCAGGATGGATGAAGGCCAAACTTGCCCTATAATAAAGTGGGATTTCCCTACCTAAAGAAACTATGGAAAGTCTGAATCATTAAAATGAATTTAAAAGTCTGTCTGTGTCCGAAACCTATACTTGACCTCACAACTAAAGCTAAACAGTGTGTAGGGGTGTCAGCAATAAAGGAAATAGTGTTTAGAATAAAGTTCTGAGTTTCTTCCAGCTCCTCGCTTGCTTTTCAGCTCCCCTTCCCCAAGTACAAGAAAGTTTCACAAAAACCTTTTGGATTGCCTTTGCCAAGTTCAGGATAGTTCAACAAATCCTTGGATTTCCCTTCCCCAGGTTCACAACAGTTCCACAAAACCTCGGGAAGTTCCCTTAGTTCAAGATAGTTGCACAAAGTCTCGGAGTTCCCTTCCCTGAGTTCAAAACAGTTCCACAAACCTAAGAGTTCCATTCCTCAAGTTCAAAACAGTCAATTTATACTTATTCTCAATCTTGCAATGTTCAAAACAAGCTCCAAATCAACTTTACACTCCTTTTTTTTTTTTACAATACAATCAGATTACTGTTTCTCATTACACTTCAGCAACTTCTTTGGTTTTCACAATTGGGGTTCCCTGGTCTAGGCTGAGTTGTCAGAACACACGGTGCACCCATTACAGGTTATGCAACCAGGAACCCTAGGCTCTCTAACCCACAAATATTCTTCTGTATCTGTACCTGTGTGAAGGTTCACGCTCATTTGGCTTCTCCTCATCAGCTTCTTTGGTTTATGTGCAGATTCATATTCACTTGGCTTCCCCTTGTCTGCCTCTTGGCTTTGCTACAATGTGTCACATATCCTTTGTCTGTCTTTGGCCTTGCCACACTGTATTAATGCAAAGTTCACTTTTCTGTGGTTTTGTTTGTTTCACCACTGTGTTTCATGCTCTCTCACAATCTTCCATACTTGCTTTCTTCTGTGTTTTAAATCGCTCATATTTTGCTTCCTATTAGGCAGTATCAGAGTCTCAGATACACTTGTCATCAGGCCATAACTTTGTCAAAAGCTTTAATTTAGTTTGGTATTCAATATCTGTGATGTTTCACTCTGCCGCTTGCTAGTTATATAGTGCTTCACTTTCTCTCAATCCATGGCTTTGGGTTTGTTTCATCATGCATATGCTTTTTCATTCATTGGGCATTCATTTCGGTTTCCCCATAGCCCCCAGGAGCACCCTGGCTCAAGTGACTTTCCCACTTCACTCACCGGTCCCTGGCATCTCCTCCAAGCAGCTGAGATTTCCGTTTTGGATTCGCCTGCATGTTTTCCTTCAGCCGCGAGCCCCGCTCGCACTTCGGTTTCTCTCCATCGCCCGCCAGAAGCTCTGTTTTCTCAATGTGGACGCTGTCGGTCACCTTGCTTCTTTCTTCTACATTTGCAGGTCCTGGTGCGAACCTCTGACCATTGAGGCTCCCACACCTGTGGCCTTCTCGCGACATGCCTTGCCATAGGCTCCACAATTCCTTGGGGGTCATCTGCCGGTATGCTGGCTCTCCTGCAGGACCCACATCGGCTGCCTCCTGGCATACAGGATTCCCTGCTGTTCTGAATGCTGCTGGTCTCCATCCTTTTAATACACCTGCAACCACTTGACAGGTTGCAGGTGTGAGTTCCAAATTGTAATTGCCTGGTCACAATTAGTGGAGCACTTGGGACATGCCTGACCTTTACAGCACTCTGCAGGCCTCTTCCTCGTCTCAGTACTAGCGTGGTGAAATGACTTACTAGTGTTCACTACTCTTATTTGCCTCTTCCTAGTCACAGTACTATAGTGGGTTGAATGAGGGAAAATGAGGGGAGATGTTTTGCAATAGCCCATAAAGGCTGCACGGGGGTTAGGTAGGTTCTCACAAGGTAAAGGGGATACCCTGTCCCACCTCTGGATACCCTCTTCCCAATCACCAAGGACCCTCCACCCAGGTGATCCTCCCTCGCTTCTCCACCCCCAGGGTCAGGATCCAAAAGGGATAGCCTTTGCCTGGCCACCTGAGAAGAGGATCTAAAGGTAGTATATGAGAGGATACCCTCAGGTTTATCACACTTCACTAATGACCACATGCATGCAGTTGTTGATCAGAAGCAGTTATTTCTTTCCTTTCATACCAGTACACTTCCTGTTTCCGCACTGATTTAATTGTTTTGACTATTGCTCTGCCCTTTTACTTGTACTTCCTGCATATCAACTAGCTCTCCTTCGCTCTAACTATAATTCTTTTAATCATCTACTTTTCTGCTTCTCCTCTTGTGGTTCGATCTCCCACGCTCTTTCATCTCTTTGCCGGTTGCCTCTTGATCCACATCTCTTGTTCGACTTTCTTTGCATTGTTTTTAAATGTGTTGAATGTCTCGCCCTACCATTATCTTTCCTCTCTTATCTCCCTGGACTGTCCTACTCACACTCTTAAATCTCAGTCGCTATTTCTTCTCACTGCTCCTTGCCCACATTGGGCTAGTCACAATTTCGATCGTTTTCCCTTCTTGCCCATAAACATTGGAATCTATTGCCACTTTCCATTAGGTCCTCAGCTTCTTTTCCCTTTTTCATTCTTTATTAAAAGAACATCTTTTCTCACTTTCTTATTAATGTTTTTTGAATATTTTAATTGATAATTTCATCAGTTTGTACCGTTTATCTTACTAAGCTCAGCGCTTTGGTGAACGTGTAATATAAGAAAATAAATACACATTTCAATAGTATAGGCCCCTCGTTGAGCCCTGATCGTATTTAATGTTGTCTTATGTACATGACTTTTGGCATTTTTATACCCTGCTTCACTCGGTAGTATGTTCTAAATGCTTTCAGTTCAGGCATAGTCTGGCTGCTTTTTGGCATTGTCTGTAGAATAGCAGTGACATATCTGATTGCTTGGTTGACAAATAGATATCAGTGTGTTTGCTGTGGTTTTGCTTTAAAAATGGAAGCCACTGCATCTGTCTGTGATCTTTTTTTAATGCCAGTTAAGGTGTTGTGAGCGGTCCTACTGGTCATATATAGGCAATGTAACTGTGGTGGGTCTGCTTGTGTCTTGATGGAGTAATGAAATGTATTTAAGCTGCAATTAATTACCAGCTGGCAAGGCTGTAGAAGAAGTGGCTGTTATTATTTTTTATTAACTAATTAAATGTTGCAGGTTATTTTCATTTCAGTAAGGGTGACCTAACCAGGTTCCCTTCCCCTGTTCCTAAAGCACGATGCCAAAAGTATAGTGTATACCTGTGCCCTTCAAAATCAGTAGACTGCAATCCAGTGACACAGAGTATATTTAGGTCACAGGTGCCCTCCCGACTGCTGCAGTTCCAAAAAACACATAAGCCACACCTCCGTTTGTGGTAAAGTGGCAGGCATCTCTCATAGTTATCCAATCCTCGTCAAATTGATATCCCCTATATGTCAGCCCTGTGAGCCCAGTTCAGCTGTCGAAGGTTTATGTGCATTCCCCCATCCAGATTGTCTTTGCTGCTGCCAGCAAGGCTTTAGCCTTGGGGGTTGCCTACCGTTGTTCCTTTATGAGTGCAGGTAACACCCTCCCCAGAGAGACAGCCATTCCTCTGGAAGGTGTCCTGGGAACAGGAATCAAATTCTACATCAGTTATTGAAAGGAGTAGCCTCACACCAGAGTGCTGAATACCAAAAGGGCCTCTGATTCTATTGACAATTGAATGTGTGGGGTGGGTTTAGTATAGGCAAAGGATACTAAGACCAGCTGTAGGAAATCCACATCTTGTTTTCTCTCTTTACCTCTCAGCCTTCCTGCCACCTCCATTTCCTTTAGCACAAAGCACTTTAGGTGTGATGTCAGAAGGCAAAGCCCGCTTGTTCCAAGAATGGGGATTGGACCCTTAAGGCAGGCTTGATTTTGTCTAAACAATGGTAAAGTTTTACATTAAAAAGTATGGGACCCCCACTCCTTCTGTGAATCATCTCTGAACTTCAAATTGTCAAGAACATTTTGTTGGACTCTGTTGAGACAACAATTCTTTCCAAAGTCCTCTAATTGTGAGATGAAGAATTGTAGTTCAATTCAGAAGCACGCTCTGTCACCTAACATTCCCCAAGGCACTATTGGGGGTGACTTGCTCCTGGACCAAGACCTGCACCACTGCCAGCCACACTGCGGCCAATGACCTCACCATGCTGAAGGACCTCTGAAGGTTGTGCTAGCCTCCCCTGATATGATATGATATGATATTATATGATATGGCATTTATAACGTGTCTATACACAAGTGTTTCAAGGCACGCAAAGGCAAGGGAGGGGAACAGAGGGAAGACAGACAACGATCTTACTAGGCCAGGTGACATTGAGATTGCGCAAGTGCAAGGGAGAGGGGGAAGGGGAAAATGCAAGGGGGACGGGAAGTGCAGTAAATAGGATAAACAGTAAATAAATAAGAACAATAAATTGGAAGTGCGGCCAGCTTGTGGCAGGTGCAGGGTATGTTCAGACATCAGGAGTCAAGTGCTGGTATGGGCTGTAGGGATACAGACAGCCCCAGAGAGCAAGGGTTGCCAGGGGGTTAGTGCAGGCGTGCAACTGGCAGGAAGGGACCTGGGCCCAAGAACGGAGGGTAGCCAGGTCACTAGTGCAGTTTCAGTTTCAGACAGGAATTCAGCAGTGGAGTGGAGGAGAGAAAGCAGAGGCAAAGAGGAAGGTCTTGAGGCAGACCAGGGAAAATGTCCTTGCATAAACTCTGAATCATGCGAATGTGTTGTATCCTATGTACCTGCGTGTCTGATATGGATGCTGTGTGCGTTTGGAATGCAGAGGGTGGAATGTGGGGTGTATGTGTGTGAGAGTTCTAGGTATGACAGTTGGCGAGAACCAGTCTGGGCTGTGCAGGATACAAATAGGTGAATCTTTATTCAATGTGGACGTCCCAGCAGGTAATAGTTACTGTAAAGACAGCCTCCATCTCCTAGTTCCCATCTTGTTTCTCTCCAACCACTGTACCTTTAACTCTCACACACATACAACTAACTCCACAGTGTTCCCTCTGCATTCCACAAGCATCCAGCCTCTCTGGACATCGATATCAGGCATTAGCACTTGGCACGGGGAACCAGTCAATCAGGTGGCTCGAAACGCAGTCTGAAACCTACAATCTCAGCCTGTGTCGCAATTGCAAGCTGCTTGACAGCTGGTTCCGCCGGCCGCCATCTTTCCCACACCCACTGTCCCCTTATTTTATTTTGTTTACCATTTTCAACCTCCCTCTCCAACCCCACTTACCTGTTTGTTGCAGAGGTGCAGACCGCCTCCGCAGCTTTCCAACCTCTCCAGCCGCTATGGAAAGGGAAGAGGGGCTCTTTTAAAGAGCACGCCTTCCTTTTCCATGGCGGCCATATTAGCACAGTATTTTCAGTCATTGAACGGGATGCGCGATGCATCCCGTTCAATGACTGAAAATACTTTCTTTTTTAGCACCCGGGATACCAATCTGGTAACCCGGGCTGCTAATGGCATTAAACCCCCGTTCCAAGGGCTAGAACGGGGGGTAACGGCCCAGAGCCCTCATTAACGGCATGAGTGCAGGCTGTTATCACCCGTTCCAGCCTTTGGAACAGGGTCTTAATGCCACACTCATGCACAAAGGACACAAGAAAGTAAACAGTGCAGCCACCGGGATTCCTGGGAATGTGTCCTGTGCACGTTCTTCAATTGGGAAAGAGAAATTTAAATGTTCATAGTTCACTTTAGAACATGTTCACTTCCTGTGACGTCAGTCAACATTGTGTACATCAGAGACCCCTCGCTTTGTTTATGAGTGGAGCACTGCGCACAGGGGCTAAGAATCAGATCCCGAACGTCTTTTTTGGGGTGTAAGGCGGCCATTGCTGCTCGGCCAGTACCAAGCATGGGTATGACGTTATGACATACTTGAAATTTGCAATCTGAAACGTGATGTGCCTTAAAGTACTAGGCAGAGCAGCCTAAAAATAGGCTTTAGAGGAGACCGACTCAAATTCGTCTTCCTAATGTGTTGTTCAAGTTGAATGAAATGAATAATATATTTGCCTAATGGTCGTGCAAATTAGCTAATTGATTTAATTTAAATACAATGGGCAAATGACATGTGTTTAGCTTCTGCAGAAGCGAGGGTACCCAAGAGAACGGCTCCTTTTAAAGGAATGCTAATGAAATGGGCAATTAATGTGTTTGTTAGCATCTGTAGAAAGAGAAGCCCCGGGGGGCGTGCCTTAAACTGTTTTCGTTTCTACTGGCTTTAAACTCAAATAATGAGCCATACAAACTGTAAGCACATTTGTTAGGTTTCCGGGGCCTTTTAAGGTCCTGTGTGTTGCTGCCCGACCTCCCAATTTTTGCAGTACCAGCAGTGGATTCTGTACGCATGACCGACTTCAACGCATTTCCCCCAACCCCTCTCAAGGGGGTTGCCTCGACGATCTGGGAACGTGTCTCTATGGCAGCAAACCCCACACAACCCATGAGCTGCGGTTAACACTTTGCTGCATGTCCTAACCAGCGCCTTGCCAATCATGTTCAGTCTGTACATGCTTTGGATTTACACCCACTAGGTAGCATAGACTCACTTAAACATCTAAAACCCCAGAAACGTACATCCAAAACCCTGCCAGGCCGCAGAGGGGCGTGATTGTATCAGTCATAACGGCCGCTTCCTTATGTTCACGGTGGCGGCTCCCTTCCTACTACTAGGGCCTTGCATGTCCCGACACGCATCCACCAGCCACACACATGAATTCAGCCACTGATGATCACAGTCTCAGTGCAACGCCCATAGCTTAAGACTGACAACTAACACCCTCCCTTTCTAAAGCACAACCACTACTCCATTTCCGTAGGCACAGCTGATGGCTGGATCAGGGCTGTCACAAGATGTAGTGAGGCCCGGGGCAAAACATTTGGTAAGGCCCCCTTAGGATTTTCTGCACTGGACCAGCGGCGGCACCTCCACAAACAGGACTCAAGAAATTGCCCCCTGAGTTTGCATGGAGGATCCCAAATATGGTTTATTACTACAACTGCCAATCAACTACAGCACAGTTAGTTTTCTCTACTGAAGAAAGGTTTATGCCAGACTAACTTTTGTATCATATGCATTAATATACATGATGGCATGACAACATGTGGGGCGTGATGCCAGCACTGAGGAGCACCCATGCCCCTGCGTGCGCATTAAAACACACATCATACAGTGGCAGATGACGTACAGTGGAGGCTGGTAAATTTCTGAACTGAAGAGGGTTAAATGTTTGTGCCAATTATGCAGGATCCACTGAGCACAATGAGGGAGCCGAAACCAAATAAGGGTTGCTTCAGGGGGTTTCTCAATCCCAAGAACATTTCTGAAACATTGGGTTAAAATTGTGCATTTTACAGCACTTTCTTTGTAAAATTGGGTAGAAATCATACAGTTTGCAATTGGGTTTGTATGGAAGCACATGGAAAACCCAATAGTGGCAAGTCACCAACTATGCACAGGAACATTTTCTAATACACGTCGTGCCGCCTTTGCACACAACATATGCTAGTATAAAACTATATTCATGCTGGTTGTTCCCATGTATGTCCATGCAGGCTGCCCCAATATATGCCATTATTACCATGGACAGACTCCCAGCCAGTAAAAATGCCATGCCACAGAAAGTATGTCCAGGCTGACTGAGCACTGTAAGTGTTATTACTGGATGGATTGGCCTAAATTCAATATGGGCCAATTTATCTAAGTAGTGCGTTTGCCTTAACCTTGATGCATAGTCCTGTGCATCAAGGGTAAAGCAAAACAAGCATTGGCAATGCTAACAGTTTGGGATTTCATGCAGGGATGCGAAAGGCACTGCTGTATAAGTATTACCTGGTCATTGATGGTAGCAGGTGCAAACCGGTTTGAGTACCTGGGCATCTAATAGCAGTGCCTGGCAAATGCCTACTACTTACGCACAAGCCAAAACGGTTGGATTTGCCAATGTTTGATTTTAAAAGGACTTCAATGAAAGACACACAGGGTGCAACACCATTGAGCAGGTCAGACTTTAGCCCCCCCACAAAATGCTGAGATTTGTTGACTCGATCTGGCTGCATGGGCGGCGCCAGACCCTGACAAGGGAGGGCTGAAGCCCTCCCACTTTGAGGGAGAAGGCCTCTTTCGGTGTGTTGCCAGCTCATATGACTCGTTAAGGAGCAGCAACAGCATCAAACATGCAGAGCACAAAGAGTATCCATGCAATATCAACAGACTAACTTTGATTAACTCTTAACTTCTGTTCTCAGCTTTTAGATGGCCCACATCTCCAGAGATTAGCGTAGCATCATGAAAGTAAACAGCCTCTGAATTAGGGTGAAAGGTATGACTACTGGCCAAAGGGAAGGTGAAATAGCTATTCGGCTTCCCAGCTTGGCTTAGGGAATTGGGAGGGAAGTAGAAGGAAGGCTGGTTAAAGATGTGTCAGGGAGGGTGGGGGCCAATTTCTTTGTGATGTTTGGGGGGCTCCGCTGGCCATACAGATTTGAAAAATAGGCCAAGGCACCTGTGGAGTGCTTAAATCAATAATGAAGTCAAAATAATACAGCGAGGTTAAAAGCTGCATATTTTCAGTAGGTTTCTGTGTCATAAGACTGCCACCCTGGGGGCAGCTGCTTAGGGGCCCATTTCAACTGCAAACGGTGAAAGACCCAGACTCCATCCCTTAGTCGGGAGACTGACAGTGCAATGGGTTTATTGGCCCCACATTGGACCCACTCACTATCCGATTTCAAAACAGTCATCCACCCGCTGCCGGGCTGACCAACAAAGTTGTGGCCAGACGAAAAACGGCAAAGATATTAAACAGCGCCTGGGGTTCATTGTTAACAAAGACCCTGCAATTACTAACATAAAACATTTCACATTTATCACCTGCATTCATGTGCATACATGTTTAGGTAATTGAAATTGTGATGCTGGGTTAGCACTTGCATGCCAGGGGAGTGATTACAAGGGAAGTGGTGACATGAGAAATGTGATTCTCACTGCAGAGTGACATTTCAGAAATTAAGGAGAGAGTTAGTTGCCTCTAACATTGAAGCTTCACCAGAATAGTATCATTCGAATGTGGAAAGATGTTGGATGTCCCCACAGAAATAAGTTTTCCCCTCCCTCACAACCCCTGAAGTTAGCGCCTCCCCCAACATTTGAAGTGCTAGTACCACCCCCAGTCCCTCTTGGCCCCCCAACACTTTAGCCTATGTGCAAGTCTGATGCCATGACCCCACCCCTTAATTAAGTGGCCTGCATTAGGGGTGGGCTCGCACACACATTCACATTCAGCACTTTCATCCATGCATTCATCCACCAGTCACACAACTTACATGCACACATACATAAAACCCAAAACAGCATTGACACAAACATTAACATGCACGCATGCATTCATACACATATACATACTCATTTAATTTAAATACACATATATACACATTCAATTTAAAATAAAAAAAACACTTACCTTACCTCCATGCACACTTCAAAAGCACCCAGGCAGCCACGGCACTCCGACACGTAGACATGCTGCCTGACAGGAGAGAACTGCTCTCCTATCAGTCCTGTGAGCAACGTGAACACGCTGACTGACAGGAGAGGAGTCCTCCCTTGTCATTCAGCATGCTCACGTTGTCAGCTGAATAACGGGAGGCAGCAGAGCTCACTTCTGAGCCCTGCTGTCTCCCATTATTTTGCTGTTTGTTGCAGAGCCAAACGGCTTTGTAACAAACAGCAAACTCATTGCTGGGACAGACAGCAGACAGCACAGTCCCCCGTGTGAATAATGGACACGGGTGGACTGTGCTGCTTTGTACTCAGTAGAGGGCGCCGCGAGGCCCACCACAAGCGCGAGGCCCGGGGCAGTATGCCCCACCTGACCCCCCTCGTGAAGGCCCTGGGCTGGAGCCATTTTGTGAAGCTGGGCTGCAACATGCGTCTAGATCCTGCAGATCCCGCTCTCTTAGTAAATGTTGGCTTCTGGGCGATGTGGCCTCCGATAACCTTTATGAAACAAATCGATGTTTGGTGGGAGCAGTTCAGGAGGATTGGCGGTGCGACGGTGCCCAAGTAAAGTGTGAAGAGCATAGCTCGAAAAGAACTGTGCTTGTATGTAGGTTGGTCATTAAGAAACAGGCACGTTCAGACACTGCATTTTTTGTAATTGTTCATACAGATAATTTTTAATGCATAGAAAAAATGGACAGACACCTGCTGTGATGAATCAACTTCCGGGGCACCAGTGTTCCAGGGATGAATATCGGTTTCTAAACCATCAATCAATCCAACACCTCTAGTACACCAGAAGGGGTCCAAACAGATTGGAAACACAAGTAAATTACAAACCTCCTTGTCCAATTTTGGTAATGTGGGCGGAACGGCAGGCTTATCTCGGCAAGGTCGTGGAACGTTGGTTAGTTGCAACACAGCGAAAATACAATTATTACCCAATGGTAAAAGGGACTGTCCAGTTAAGGTTGTATAAAAATATCTACTTATTATTATTACAACAGATAGTACTAGCACACTAAAAAATCCACTGTGTAAAGGAACACAGAGGACAGACAGTTTAATGAAGGAAAGGGATGCACTCTGGATACTGGCAGGAGGGTAGTCGTCAAAGAAATCAGTCTTAACTGTTCAAGGTTATGTGGTTTCATCACCAAGGGACCAATGGGTCGTAAATGTCACTTGGGGCCTTCGGAGAAGGACCAGGGGGACAGAACCACAATGTACCTGGTGCTTGAGATGATCTTGATGCTAGACAGCAGCAAGTCGGTTCCAAGACGCTTTGCAGTTCCTGCTACAGAGTTCAAGGCGGGTATCAGGCAGGTCAGTAATATTCTCTTCTACCTCCGAGAGTAAAGATTTTCTTTCCTCCCCTTCCTCCTCACCTGAAGAAACTGATGAAGTATCCAGTCTTTTCTTCCTTCTTCTTATAGGTAACTCCTTCTTTTTTTTATGCAGATACGGTCTGCCTCGAGAGGAAGCCACTGTGAACCCAAGTTTCTGGCGGTCCAGTGACCTCTCTCCCGGAGCAGCCATACTCTGTGGGGGAAAAAGCTGCAAGGCATAAAAAACCCTCAAATGGTAGTACAATCTGATCGTAAGTAGCTGCCGGTATGCGGGATTCCAACGTGGATGATGGGATGTACAGCAAGTTCACTAAGAGTGTACCGGTAACCAGATAGCACCACAAGGTAAGAAGGGCCCACTGAATACAACTGCTAACCCTAAATAGGAAGGATGCAGGAGGAGCAGGAAAACTGCCGAAACAGGAGGAGAGGAGAAAAACGCACGGCTCAATAGATGGGTAATGAGCCAATACGGAAGGGCAGAGAGAAAAGAGAAAAGCACAGAAGAAGCAGAAAGAATAGAGATGGGCGCCGTAGGAGAGAGGGCAGAGGACGGGCAAGTAAAAAGGAGGGAGCAAAGAGGAAAAAACAAGGTAGACAGCAAGGCGGAACACCGCTAAGAGAAATGAATGGGAGCGCTTACAACAAAGGAGAAATCTCAGAACGTTGCAACGCGCCGGACACTGAGGGCTGAGTAAACAAAAGCACTCGGCGGCAGCCATGTTGCAAAAAAACACTAGGCCGTTGAAACAGAACGTAGAAGCAACGTTACAGAACAATCAATGGAGGCGAAGTCTCCATCTATTCCATACGCGCCAGTTACCCTGAGGTATGACAGTACGCCCCCTTCTAAGGCCTAATCCTCCCGGTTTGCCTGGATGATACTTGTGGAACTTCCTTAACAAGAGAGGGGCGTGAATGTTAGAACTGGGTTCCCAAGAATTCTCTGAACTGGGATACCCTTTCCAATGTACCAAATACTCCAAACGATCTCTACGATACCTGGAATCACATATCTGTGAAACCTCATACTCGTCAAGAGAGGGATTGGTTGGTAGACTTAAACGGGGAGTAGTACGTGCCCAGGTGCCTGGTAGATAAGGACGTAACAGAGAAGAATGGAATACAGGATGTATGCGTCGTAAACCTTTTGGTAGTCTAAGAGGAAAGGCCACCGGATTTATCTTTGAAGTTATCTCGTAATGCCCTATATAACGGGGAGATAACTTAGAGGGATGAACCCAACGAGGCAAATATTTGGTGGAAAGCATAACCTTGGACCCTACTTCCCATTCAGGAACCTGTCTCCGGTGTTTGTCAGCCTGAACTTGTAACGGTTACGAGCTTCTTGTAAACTCATCTTTTATGAGCTTCGTGAATTTGATTAAGAGAGGTTTCAATGGATGGTATATTGGATCCAACCGAAAAGGAGGGAATGAGGGAATGATGGACTGAGGATGTATCCCATAGGTACAAAAGAAAGGACTCATTCCTAAGGCAGTCTGTGTCGAGTTGTTGTAGGCAAACTCTGCAGTTGGTAACAAAGATACCCAATTATCTTGGTGACGGTCGATGTAACAATGAAGATACTGTTCAAGGGTTCTGTTAAGTCTG